>NW_027507764.1:85610895-86826209 GCF_037356315.1 Lithobates pipiens | reverse complement strand
TAGGTTTATTAATTAGAAATTGGTCAGAACAGAAGAAAATAAAATATAAATATAGATAGGTGAATTATAGGGTTCAAGTAGTCACTATGGAGTTGATTTACTAAAGCAAGGGGATTGGCACTTTGTAACAAAATTTGCCCCAGAGCTTAGTGAATGAGGCGAAGCTCTGCTGACTTCCATCATTCAATCAGGTGCAAGCAAAAATGCTGTTTTATTATTTTCCATGCACAGTATTGAGAATTTTTTGCAAAGTGAGATTTCACCACATTCACTAAACTTTGTGGGTAAATTCTCTTGCAAAATGCAACTTTTCTTGTAAAGTGAACAGCCTATTTACCTTCAAATCAACCCCATTTATTTATTTTTTTGTTTAAATGTCAAATTTGGGGATGGTGTTTTTTTAATTGGTGGGCATGTTATGCATGTGAAACCTCAGAGGTAATCCACATGATGTGTGTTATCCGTCTGTTTTGGAAGTGCTCTGATCGATTTGGGGAACTAAGCAATTTTAAGGTAAACTATGAGAAATCGGAAATGATGAACATCACAATAAAAGAAGAATTACAGATACTCTTGCAGGAGGATTTTCCGTTCAGATGGCAAAAAGAGGCAATCAAGTACTTGGGAGTCATGATTCCGAAGGATTTGAAACAAATACAAGAATTAAATCATAATACGATCATACGTAAAATAATAAAACAAATGCAAAAATACGAAAAAATAACATATTCTTGGTTGGGTAGAATAAATATAGTAAAAATGGAGATACTGCCAAAGATATTATACATATTCCAAACATTACCTATTGTTCCATCTAGGAAAATAATGATAGATTTAAGGAAAGCTATAAGTAGCTTTGTATGGGCAAAAAAAAACTGCCGAATAAAAAGAGAAACATTAACTAGAACAAAAGAAGATGGAGGGCTCGCATTGCCCGATTTTGTAAAATATATGCAAGCTGCATCATTGGTTAGAATTATAAATTGGCAACATGATAAAGAAAAAAAACAATGGGTAACGTTGGAAGAGACAATTACGGGAATACAACTTAGATTTTTACCTTGGATAAAACCTGAATTAAGAACAAATAAAAAGGAAATGCCAATTTTCGTGAGAGCTACTCTAAAAATTTGGGACGCAATGCTGAAGAAGGGAAAGCTATCCTCCAGAACTGGACCATTGACTCCATTGATGTCCAACCCAGAATTTAAGCCAGCTTTGGAAGGGGCAAGATATTTAAATTGGAATAAGATGGAGAATGTAAGACTAGTACAGATTCTGGTGGATGGAAAAATGCCAAGTTTAATTGATCTCGGATTGGAAGTCAAAAATGATTGGTTGCAACATTATCAATTAGAAAAATTTATTGAGCTAAATAAAAATTTAATAATTAGACCATTAACTAAATTTGAACAAATAATATTAAAGGACCAAAACCATAAGAACAAACTATCTAAAATATATGAACTATTGCTACCCACGGGGGACATTAAAGACCTAATAGAAATTAGAAAATGGGAGGAAGAATTAGGAGAGACAATTACAGAAAAAGAATGGAAAAAAGTTTTAGGGATAATACATAAAACCTCAACGGCATTAAAACATCAAGAAAGAAATTATAAAGTGGCATTGAGATGGTATTGGAGCCCAGTTGCACTAAAAATAGTAAATAAAGGAAACACAGATAAGTGTTGGAGGTGTGGGATAGAAAAAGGAACACTGGAACATATTTGGTATAGATGTACAAAAGTGAGAAATTTTTGGTTAAAAATTTTTGAGATATACCAAAAAGTGACGGGAAAAGAATTAATCCCAGACGTAAAGGTAGCATTGTTTTCTCTTACGATAGATACACTGGATAGTATGAAAAATGGGATAATTCAACATATGACAACAGCAGCCAGAACAATAATAGCACGTAAATGGAAAGAAACAACTAGTCCAACAATATCAGAATGGATATGTGAAATGAACGAGATATGTTTTATGGAAAAACAAACAAGAGAAGAAGGCTATGTAAAAAAACAGATACCAATAGTGTGGAAGAAATGGGAAGAATTTCGGTCCTCAAAAGGAATGGTAGAATATTTATAATTTAAAGAAAAGGGGAAGGAGGGAGAGGAGGGGGGAGGGGAGGGAGAAAGGGAGGATTATTGTTTTCTTGTTTTTTTTTTTTTTTTTTTTTTTCTTTTTTGTGATAAATGATAAGTAAAGTGTTTTGTGTTTTGGGAAGTGCTCTGACCACATAGATGTGGCTAAAGGAGAGGTCCAATAAAGAATATATGGCTGAGCATTTGTATGATGCTGCTTTACTATACATTTAGTTAGGATAGATGTATAGTATGTTTATATGAAAGGCTACAAAATGACATTATTGTCATGAAATATCACATACAAATATTTTCAGCCAGTCAAGGGAGCTTCAGACTCCCTGTCACATGTTTACCAGGCCAATCTTTGCTGCTTTGCTTAACCACTTAAGGACCGCCTCACGCCGATATACGTCGGCAGAATGGCACGGCTGAGCACAAGCACATACAGATATGTTGCTCTTTAAGAGCCCAGCTGTGGGTCGCACGCTCACCGCTGGCAGTGCATTTGCGACCCGGTCCTGAGCTCCGTGGCTGTGAGACCTGCAGACCCAATCGCCGTGCTTCCTAGTGAGCTTGTCACTGATCGTCTGTTTCCTGTCATAGGGAACGACGATCAGTGACGTCACACGCAAGCCACACCTCCTACAGTAAAAAAACACATATTAGGTCACACTTAACCCCTAAACTGCCCCTAGTGTTAACCCCTTCACTGCCAGTGGCATTTTTACAGTAATCAATGCATTTTTAATTGCACTGATCGCTGTATTAATGCCAATGGTCCCAAAAATGTGTCAAAATTGTGCGACGTGTCCTCCATAATGTCGCAGTCACAATAAAAATCGCTGATCACCACCATTACTAGTAAAAAAAAAATATTAATAAAAATGCCATAAAACTATCCCCTATTTTGTAGACGCTATAACGTTTGCGCAAACCAACCAATAAACGCTTATTGCGATTTTTTTTAAATAAAAATATGTAGAAGAATACGTATAAGCCTAAACTGAGGAAAAACATTTTTTTATATATTTTTGGGGAATATTTATTATAGCAAAAAGCTATTTTTTTGTTTATAGCGCAAAAAATAAAAACCGCAGAGGTGATCAAATAGGTGATCAAATACCACCAAAAGCTCTATTTGTGGAAAAAAAAGAACGTCAATTTTGTTTGGAAACCAGGTTGCACGACCGCGCAAATGTCAGTTAAAACGACGCAGTGCCGAATCGCAAAAAAGGGGCCTGGTCCTTTAGCTGCAAAATGGTCCAAGGCTTAAGTGGTTAATAAAAAAATCTGTTGTTTTTTTTTTTTTTTGCAGAGTTCATCTTAAATTTAAAACTGACCCAAAAAACATTGTTACTGCTCAACAGAATGCAGTCATTTCCTTGAAAGACAACAGCATAATATGCTAGTATGTATCGTATCAAAATACTTACCTTAGAACAAAGCCCTCCAGCAACATGATGTCACAGGGCTTCCATCTTCACCTGGTCTTCCAGACCTCTGATTGGCTGAGCCTCGATGATTTCACTCCTGTGCATGGAGCTCTGAAGGGACAGCATGGGCATGCTGTCTCTTCCGAGTGCATGCAGAGTGAATGTCTTCTGAACAGTGAAAGTTTATTACCACTTTAAAGTAGAACTATAGGCAATTTTTTTTCCATTTGGATAGAGTAAGGGAGGGTTATAACACCTGTAAGTTTTTATTTGCCATCTGTGTCCCATTGGGAGATTTACCTGGAGACGAAATTTCTGCAACTAGTGTCCCCATTGACACTAGTTGGCCACTCTCTTCATCTAGAATTGGCCCAAGGAGTCAAATGATGGCAACTTTAAAAAGGAAGTAAACTCTCCCACTCTGATGCTGCTTATCATTTAGTCCATTATGATAAGTAATTATCAAACTATAGCCACTGTAATCCAGCCCAAATCGCATATTACTTACTGTTTAAAGAAACTTAAAAAAACTTGTTTCCAGGGGGTTAGGCAGCACCATCTTAAGTATTGTTTTCTGAGTCCACAGTGGAGTGTATTTCTGCCCTTACATTGAGCACTTCCTGTACTGTTAACCAAGCCTCCTTCTCAATCCAACGTTTCTATGGCAACCCTGCTTCCCTGTTCATAGCTGACTTGTTTTATTTCATAGTATTTACTTGCCCTGCTTATCTAGAGTTTGCCTGTGTGAGTCTTATCAGCTTCAGCTGATAAGACTGCAGTTATTTCTGTCCCAGGTCACATGATGTGTAGAAGGGAACTCTGAGTGATTCTGCAGCCTGCTGGGAGTTCAGGGGTGTGTGCCATAGGAAGTCCTGATAACAGATAGATAAGCTCATAGAGAGTGTGCCGTAAGGCTGGGTTCACACTGCTGCGGCAGAGAGAACCGGATGTGATTCGCACCGCACTGCAGTGCAAATCACATCTGATCTCTGTGCGATGTGAGTTCAGCCATACAGATAGTATGGCTGAATTCGCATCGCACCCGTCGCAAACTCGCACGGGACCCTTTTTTTGGTCCGCAGCAGAATCGGATCGCATGGGTGTTCACACCATGTGATCTGATTCCTGTCCGAGTTTGCAGATCGCACTGCGATATGCGGACTGATCTGGGGGTGTCATTAAGATTTCATTGACACTCCCAGCAGTCCGCATAGGGCAGTGTGAACTGCCGGGGGGAGGCATGCGATGCGGGAAAACGTTGCGGATTCGCGGCGTTCCCGCATCGCTCCGGTGTGAACCCAGCCTAAATCAGGGGAGATCTGGGCATGCTCAGTGACGTCATTCTAAAGAACAAAAAGGATTACAACAATACTAAGCAAGTAAGGAGATATCTACAAGCAGTGGTCATTAGGGTTTTTTATGCTGATTTACATGGGAGAAAGTTGTGGGGGAGGGTTTACAACCACTTTAAGCTCAGGAGAAACCTTGGCTAAGGCAAACAATACATGCCAAGATACAAAACTAAAAAACGTAGCCTCACCCAGCCCAAGTGGTAAGCAAGTACAAGCAGCCTCAGCGTGATTCATCCAAACCACAACTCCAACATGTTTCACTCTGCCCCAGGGCTTAATCTTGTACTGCTCCTTGATTAAGCCCCAGGGCAGGGTGAAATGAGCTGAGGCTTCTTTTTTTTGTTTACTACTTGGGCTGGGTGAGGTGTGTAGTGGTTGAACTACCTTTTTCAATTTTGCAGTATGCTTTGGGTCTGGATGGACCTTTTCTTCAGCCTGCACTCTCACTGGTCAGTGGCATCAAACTAACTGGAGTTTGACAGCCTGAGTGGGGACCCTCAAGCATTTATCATAGGTCACAGAAGATACAGGTGCACTGTGCTCATGCATGCCTGTATCTTTGCTGTCATGACACAAGATGTAAACTGACCATGGTAGCTTGGATCAGCTGCCATGCTACCATGGACAGTTTACTTGTAGGAGGAACAGCATAGGCAGGATCAACCAGGTATATTACAGAATTAACAGCAGGAAATGCAGTGCACACATGAGAAATCACATTTATTTAGTTTAAGGAGACAGTGCAATGTTTTTTATTTCTGATTTTACAAACACTTTAAGAAATTATGTGACAGTTCCCATTTAAAAGTCATAGCTGCAGGAAAAACCATTTAGTATTGATAAGTGGATCATACTGTTGTTCAGGACAAACATGGGACAGACCCTCTTTAAGGAACACTTCAGATCCCCTTCTATTTAGATGGGCTGCATCAAGCAAATTTGGCAAGCCACAGCCTCTCTTGAAAGCATTCATTATAATTTGCAGTTAGCTAAACCATGGTTTCTTTTGCAGATACAACATGGAAAGTATGTATATAACAACAGTTAAACGGTGACATTGCTTGTTTCTACCATAGTGACAACAGTTTAATAGACATAATGACTGGTCTACAACTTTATTTTGGGTATGAAACACCTTATTTCTCTATTCGTGGGCTCACATCCAGAATAAACCTTTTAAAAAATTGGCACCCCTGCTATATATACAATAGTCAATGTAAAATACTTAGTATCGAAAAAAAGTCATAATGGCTGTGGCAGTCCCATTTAGTGCTCCTTCAATAAATAGTTTTACTATAAGATATAAATAAATCTAAATGTTTTTAAAATAGCAGATTTTTATTGCTAAATAAATAAAATTATTAAATGTGTTAAACACAACTCATATAAATTGCTATTTAATAATGTATGCTGTTCATACATTTAAACACATTAGCAAAAAAAAATAAAAAATACAATGTATACTACAGTATATAAATAAAATAGTAGACATGTATAAAGTGTAGAATAAATAGTGTACAGAAGTAAATTATTTTCTTATGTAGTAATAATTTATGATTTTAATATGAATGTATAAAATACCTATACTAAAAAGAGAGTAAGGCTACTTTCACACTGCGGCATTGCGGGCGCTAGCAGTAAAGCAGCGCTATATTTAGCGGTGCTTTCCCGTCATTTTAACGGCGCTATGCGGCCGCTAGCAGGGCAGTTTTATCCCCCGCTAGCAGCCGAAAAAGGGTTAAAACCACCCACAAAGCACCACAGGCACGTTTGCAGCGCTGCCCCATTGTTTTCTGTGGGAAGGGGTGCTTTAGGAGCAGTAAATACACTGCTCCTACAGCATCCCAAAGATGCGGCTTGCGGGACTTTTTTGACCTTCCTGCAAGCGCACCGCTCCAGTGTGAAAGCCCTCGGGCCCACGGTGCACTTGCAGGACGGTCAAAATAATCCTGCAAGCCACATCTTTGCAGTGCTAAAGGAGTGGTGTATTCACTGTTACTAAAGCGCCCCTTCCCATTGAAAACAATGGGGCAGCGCCGCAAACCCCGCCGACTAAGCGCCAATTTGCGGGCGGTTTTAACCTTTTTTTGGCCACTAGCGGGGGTTAAAACCACCCTGCTAGTGGGCGCAAAGCACCGCTAAAACGGCGGTAAAGTGGCGCTAAAAATAGCACTATTTTACCGCCGGCGCCCGCCCGCCCCAGTGTGAAAGTAGCCTAAAAGTTTACTTTTACTCTAAGGCCCATTTCACACTGAGGCACTTGTAAACTGATGGAGTTATTGCAAAATAATTTTCAAAGGTTTTTTTTCCCTAGTGATATCAAGAATAATATTATTATGCTTTTTTTTTTTTTTTTTTGGTGCAAGTTACCACAACACCATTATCACATAGTTTTTAATATCAAAGATACAACTATGTTGGTGTCCCTTGTCTATTTTACAATGTATTTTTTAAAATTTAACTGCCTACTCCCAAACTGTCATTTGAAGTAAAACACATAGCCAAGTATTATTCTCCACAATCTTTTTTATTGTGCATTAAAAAAAAGAAAACAAATAAAATTAGACATGCTATCTGCCAATAAAACTTAACTAATAAGTGCATTCTATGCATCCGAAAATATAACTAATCAAATCATTATTATTCAACCAAAAAATAAAATAAAAGCCTCATGTATGTGTTCACAATTAATAAAGAAACCAATTTTTGGTCCAAGAACTCCTCCTCCTCCTGTTCCTGGACTGGACTTGGGTCAAAGCAATAACTCCAAGGCCAATAATAAATAACACATTATCTCCTCCGATTCCGCAACATGGCTGGTTGACGAACGGCCGTTCAGAAACAAACTGAAAAGTGCACAAAGGGTGGTGCCTAACAATTGAACTTCCTCTTTTTCGGCTCATAGCACGTTTAGTACTTCACTACGTTCGTGTTGACTGACAAATGTGTACCGTTTGTATGCAAGACAAAATTCTAGGCACGCGCCTTCGAACAAAAGTCAGAGGTTTTGTCTGCGGAAAATGCGAATCATGTGTATGAGGCTTTAGACTGGAATGCCATTAACGTTCATGTGCGTGTAAAGGCAGGTGTCCCAACACTTTTGGTAATATATAGTATATATAAAGAAAATATAAAGATACACACACACACACACACACACACACACACACACACACACACACACACAAAGCAAAACCAGGCTCATGAAGGCTTTTTCCATTTTGACAGTTTGATGCTATTTAGTCTGCAACCAAATCACATTGACTTTAGAAGGTCCTGGACTTATTTTACTTTTGGAAATGAATGGAGATATGATAAGGTGTCAATAAGTTGCCCCCATTTAAGCAGTGTAAGCATTTCCACTTCCAGCCTGCTTTGATATTTCAGCTGGTATGCAGGAAGCTAAAACAAAAGTCCTGTGCCGAATGATAGATTCGTTTTCACGAAGCTCCCTCGGTTTTCATTAGGGGTTTTAGTATGCCAGCTGTAATGCGAAAGCCATTAGTGTTCATATTAACTTAATGTTTATTGTTCCTGACTGAAAGGACTTCTGTGTCCTGCGTAATGTTTACTAACTTCATTAAATGAATAATTTCTGTCAGCACGTTCCGAGGAGCCGAGGCAATGACCCACATTCTTTGTGCATTAAACTACTGTCACAGAACAGAGCCGAGCAAAAGTTATGAGCCAGATAATTATAAAATTGTAATTGTTAGACCCAAGGTTCTTATCGTCCAATGTTTTATTAATGGGGATGCAATTTCTGTTTATTGCTTGCATCATTGCAAAGAGGTCAATCTTTCCACTATTGTCTTTCCAAAGAATATGAGGTTTGTGTTGCCAAATGTTCCTACATATTTAATTACATATTCCACAATATTTTCCACCTTAGTATGCTTTGTTTTGTCTACTTTGAGTTATAACTGGGAGGTTAAGACACTGAAAGGCCTGGAAGAGTCTGTTGCCTGTGCTCTGTTGTGAATATTGAGTCTTGACGGATGTATCAAGGCACATAAAGTGTGTATTTGGCTCAAGATGTTGATATTTTATTCTTTGCTGAAAGATGCTTGTATATTCAGATCTTCAGTTCTGGAACAGAATTTTAGACAGAAATGTTTCTATTACCTAGTGGCAAATTAAAACGATTAGTTATTTTAAGATAAAGAGAAGAGAGCAAGGCGGTGAAGCAGAGAAAGGATAATTTGATAGATAGGTGATTAACACCCAGTTATGAGACCCTTCACCATGGCTTTGTTGCAAGAGTCAGAAGTGTGTATTAGAAAAACATGAAGAAAGACTTAAAAAGCTCTCAAGAGAGAAACAGTTTGAAAATTAATCCCAGGGTGTTTTAGCGCTGAAATATATAATAAACCAGACATGGAACATAGCTGTACAGAAAACTAAGAGGAGAGAGCTGTCTAAGCCAGCCTTTTCCAACCTGTTTACCTCAGAGGAACCCCTAAAATAACGTTCAAGTCTTGGGGGCACTCTTATGAAAAACTATTTAGTGGTGATCAATGGAAAAATGATCCTTACAGGCAGAATACCCCACTTACAGTGGTGGTCAGAATGTCACAGACAGCTAAAAACATCATTGCTGTTGGCTATATCAAGTACATTGGAACTCTGCAGGTACCATAAAATGGGAGGTCAATCAGCCATAGCCCAAGGAACCTAGAAATACCTCTGAAACAACCCAAAGTTTCCAAAGCGAGCAAAGTTCTTTCTTGTATTAAGAGAGGTATGGACTCCAGAGAGAGAAAGATATAATTTTGCCCCTGTTCAAATCATTAGTAAGACCTCATCTGGAATATGCAGTTCAGTTTTGGGCACCAGTTCTCAAAAAGGATATCGGGAACTGGAGAAAGTGCAGAGAAGGGCAACCAAACTGATAAGAGGCATGGAGGAGCTCAGCTATGAGGAAAGATTAGAGGAACTGAATAGTGATGGACAAACTTCCGACGGGACGTTTCACGAACGCGGCCGATAGTTTGCGAACTGTAACGTTCGCGGCGGGCCCCATTGACTTCAATGGGAGGTGAACTTTGCAAACCTACAGGTCAAATTTGCAGCCACAAAATAATTACTAGCCGTGCAAACATAGTCCCACCACATGGCCAATGACATAACACATGTATGAGGTGAATCTGGGATCGACAACTACAAGCATTCTTTTTTTATATGTGAAATTGTGACAATTCGGGACTGTGGAGCGCATGAAGGCAATGGAGGAGAGGGAAGGTAAGGGTAGGCAAAGAAGAGCGTGCAGGAGATGATCACCAGCAGCGTGACATACAGCAATGACACCTGCACCGTGATAGAGTGATCTGACACCAGCACCGTGATAGAGAGCACTGACATCAGCAGCGTGACATACAGCAATGACACCTGCACCGTGATAGAGTGATCTGACACCAGCACCATGATAGAGAGCACTGACATCAGCAGCGTGACATACAGCAATGACACCAGCACCGTGATATACAGCACTGACACCAGCACCGTGATATACAGCACTGACACCTGCACTGTAAGCAGCCCCAGGAGGAAGTCAGCATAGCACAGGGATGGTGGGAGCCCCTCATAATGAGCATAGCACAGGGATGGTGAGAGCCCCTCATAATATGCACAGCAGAGGTACAGCCCCAGGAGTAAGTCAGCATAGCACAGGGATGGTGGGAGCCCCTCATAATAAGCAGCCCCAGGAGGAAGTCAGCACAGCACAGGGATGGTGGGAGCCCCTCATAATGAGCATAGCACAGGGATGGTGGGAGCCCCTCATAATATGCACAGCAGAGGTACAGCCCCAGGAGGAAGTCAGCACAGCACAGGGATGGTGGGAGCCCCTCATAATAAGCAGCCCCAGGAGGATGTCAGCATAGCACAGGGATGGTGGGAGCCCCTCATAATAAGCAGCCCCAGGAGGAAGTCAGCACAGCACAGGGATGGTGGGAGCCCCTCATAATGAGCATAGCACAAGGATGGTGGGAGAACCTCATAATGAGCATAGCACAGGGATGGTGGGAGCCCCTCATAATATGCACAGCAGAGGTACAGCCCCAGGAGGAAGTCAGCACAGCACAGGGATGGTGGGAGCCCCTCATAATAAGCAGCCCCAGGAGGATGTCAGCATAGCACAGGGATGGTGGGAGCCCCTCATAATAAGCAGCCCCAGGAGGAAGTCAGCACAGCACAGGGATGGTGGGAGCCCCTCATAATGAGCATAGCAAAGGGATGGTGGGAGCCCCTCATAATATGCACAGCGGAGGTACAGCCCCAGGAGGAAGTCAGCACAGCACAGGGATGGTGGGAGCCCCTCATAATAAGCAGCCCCAGGAGGAAGTCAGCACAGCACAGGGATGGTGGGAGCCCCTCATAATAAGCAGCCCCAGTAGAAATATGACAACGCTCAACCTCTTCAAACAGGAGGGTACGGGCATATAGTACGGTGTGCTTTTTTTGGACAAGGAAGTGAGCCAAATGAAGAAAGAAGGTCTGTGTGCTGGATTAAAAAAATCGTTTCTAGACATATACATGGTCTACTGGTCACATGTGTTGAATTCCTCCGAGATCCATGCCTCATTCATTTTTAGAAATGTGAGGTAGTTAACACTGTCGTGAGCTAGGCGAGTACGCTTATGGGTCACGATCCCCCCTGCTGCGCTGAACGTCCTTTCGGACAGGACACTGGACGAGGGGCAAGCCAACAGTTCGATTGCAAATTGGGCAAGCTCTGGCCAGAGGTCAAGCCTGCCCACCCAGTAGTCCAGGGGTTCATCACTCCTCAGAGCGTCCACATCGGCCGTTAACCCGATGTAGTCGGACACCTGACGGTCTAGGCCAGTGATGGCAAACCTTGGCACCCCAGATGTTTTGGAACTACATTTCCCATGATGCTCAACTACACTGCAGAGTGCATGAGCATCATGGGAAATGTAGTTCCAAAACATCTGGGGTGCCAAGGTTTGCCATCACTGGTCTAGGCGTTCCCTGATGCTGGATCCGGATGACACCTGTCGATGGGTCGGCTGAAAGAATGACCTCATATCAGAAGTCACCAACACATCTTCAAACCGGCCTCTTCTTGCAGGCGCTGTTGGATTGGTACCCGCACCTCCTTCTCTGGGAGTGGGAATTGCTCCTCTGCCAGTGCACGCAAAAGCAGAATGCAGCATTTCTCTAAGCAAGGCCTGGAAGTGCTCCATTCTGACAGCCCTCTGTGATGGCGGTAACATTTCCGCCATTTTGTGTTTGTACCGGGGGTCTAAGTACGTTGCTATCCAGTACTGGTCCTTGACCCTTATGCTTTTTATATGGGGGTCCCTATTAAAACACTGGAGCATGAAGGATGTGGTGGCCTGGCTCCTGCTCATCATCCAGGATAATGTCGTCCTCTTCATTCTCCTCTCCCCATCCACGCACAACAGGGATCCCAGAAAGGTCTAAAGCATGCTCTTCTTGCTCCTCCTCATCTGCCCCGGCACCATCCGTCTCTGACTCCTCTTCAGACTCCTGTTGTTGACTTGTCTCAGATAGAGTAGGCCCCCCTGGGAATTCATCCAGCATTGCGACTTCCTCATCTTCCCGCTCTTGCTCCTCCACAGCTTGATCAATGACACTACGCAATGCACGCTCCATAAAGAAGGCATAAGGTACCATGTCACTGATGGCGCCATGGCTGCGACTGACCAGTTTGGTGATCTCCTCAAATGGCCGCAGAAGTCTTCATGCGTCGCGCATGAGCAGCCACTGGCGCGGTGAAAAAAAACCCAGCTCCCCAGAACCTGTTCTGCTGCAGAGCTCATACAGGTAGACATTAACTGCACGTTTCTGCTAGAGCAGCCTATCAAGCATATAGAAGGTTGAGTTCCATCGTGTCGGGCAATCGCAAATAAGACGTCTGACTGGCAGATTGTGTCGCCGCTGAATGTCAGCAAGGCGAGCCATGGCCGTGTAAGATCTTCTGAAATGGGCCGAGATTTTCCTTGCCTGCCGCAAGATGTCCTGGACCCCAGGGTATTTGACAACGAATCGCTGCACGACCAAGTTTAAGACGTGTGCCATGCATGGCACGTGCGTAATTTTGCCCTGTTTCAATGCGCTAAGCAGATTGGCACCGTTGTCACACACCACTTTACCAACTGTCAAATTGAGCGGTGTTAGCCACTGATCTGCCTGTGAACGCAAAGCTGAAAGGAGTGCCGGGCCAGTGTGGCTCTTGGCTTCCAGGCACAACAGACACAGCACGGCATGGCAACGTCTCACCTGGCATGTCAAATAGGTTCTGGGGAGCTTGGGCGGTGCAGCGGAAGAGACGCTAGTAGCGGAAAAGGAGGAGTCAGCCCAGGAGGAGAGGGAGGAGGATGGAGTAGGAGGAGGAGGAGAAGAAGAGCCAGGCCTGCATGCAATCCGTGGCGGTAAAACCAAATCTACACGGGTGCCACGGGTTACATGCTTGACGGCCATCAGAAGGTTCACCCAGTGGGCAGTAAAAGTGATATACCTTCCCTGCCCGTGTTTGCTAGACCACGTGTCTGTGGTCAGATGTATCTTGGCACCGACACTGTGTGCCAGAGATACATTCACTTGCCGCTGAACATGGCCATATAGCTCTGGGATGCCCTTCTGTGAGAAATACTTCCTTCCTGGGACCTTCCATTGTGGTGTTCCAATGGCCACAAATTTTCGAAAGGCCTCCGAGTCCACCAGTTTATATGGCAGTAGTTGGCGGGCTATGAGTTCTGACAAGCCAGCCGTCAACTGTTGGGCAAGAGGGTTATCCGGCGTCATAATTGTTTTATGCTCGAACATTAGGCCCACTGAAGCCTGCCTTTTTGCAGAAAAATGTGAGCTTGGCGTGATGGAAGGTGGAGTAGAGGACAATTGTGAGGAGAGAGAAGAAGTAGAAGACGAGGCTGGACGGTGAGAGCCTGGAGTGTGGCTTTGTGTGTTCCGTTGCTCCCACTGGGCTCGGTGATGGCAGCTCATGTGCCTTCTTAAGGCGGTCGTCCCTAGGTGAGTGTTGGGCTTACCGCGACTAATGCGTTGACTGCAAAGATTGCAGATGGCAACACTATTGTGAGCAGCGGACATGTTAAAAAAAGCCCACACTGCGGAGCCATGTGCCGGTGTCCTGGGAGCTCCAGATGTGACCGTACATGGTCGATGACTCGCTCCTGATACATTAGCAGTCTGCTTTGTCCCTCCTGTGCAATGTAAGTTATTCCTGCTTCTCCTCCCTATCTGCTGGTCCATATCTCCCTCTGAACTCCCCTCCTCTTCCTCTCTTGTGGGCACCCACGTGACATCACTAGACACGTCATTATCGACGTCACCTTCCCCACCGCTATAAGTAGAGATCTCGGAGTAGGCAGCAACACCGGGGACCAACCTCCTCCTTGGGCTGATCTGGGTACTGTCGTCAGACTGCTGAGTGGTGGTTGTTGCTACCTCCTCTTCCTGATCCAATGCCAAGAGTGGCTGCGCATCAGAAATGTCTTGATATGGATCGGAAAATAATTCCTGTGACTCAAGAGGAAGGTATGTGGTGGTGGTGTTGTTGGTGGTAGTGTCTTTGGGGGTGCACATAGCAGAGAGTGAAGAAGAGGGTGCAGATCGAGAGGATGAGGAGGGTGCAGAAGAGTAAGGCTGAGTGAGCCACTCAACCAATTTTGGTGCTTCCTTTGACGTAATCGCACGCATCTTCTGCAATTTCCCACTTTGGCTCAAGCCTGTTGCTCCTGCCCTACCCCTACCCCCCCTACGGAAGGGCCTGCCTCTTCCTCTGCCTGCCATTTTTTAAATGACCCTGTGACAAAACTCTCAGTCCCTATACTGATAAAGGACTGCTGCAGAATTGGGCAGCAGTCAGCAGTAGTGCACCTCAACCCTATATATTGTGGACCTAGACCAGTCCTTAAGGATTAGCAGACTGTACCTCACTCAACCCTATATACTCTAGTACGCTATACCTTACCAGTCCTTAGAAGGACCTTTGTGCAACTAGTAGGTTGTGATTAGCAGACTGTACCTCAGTCCCTATACTGATAAAGGACTGCTGCAGAATTGGGCAGCAGTCAGCAGTAGTGCACCTCAACCCTATATATTGTGGACCTATACCAGTCCTTAAGGATTAGCAGACTGTACCTCTCTCAACCCTATATACTGTAGTACACTATACCTTACCAGTCCTTATAAGAACCTTTGTGCAACTAGTAGGTTGTGATTAGCAGACTGTACCTCAGTCCCTATACTGATAAAGGACTGCTGCAGTATAGGGCAGCAGTCAGCAGTAGTGCACCTCAACCCTATATATTGTGGACCTATACCAGTCCTTAAGGATTAGCAGACTGTACCTCACTCAACCCTATATACTCTAGTACGCTATACCTTACCAGTCTTTAGAAGGACCTTTGTGCAACTAGTAGGTTGTGATTAGCAGACTGTACCTCAGTCCCTATACTGATAAAGGACTTCTGCAGAATTGGGCAGCAGTCAGCAGTAGTGCACCTCAACCCTATATATTGTGTCCTTATCCAGTCCTTAAGGATTAGCAGACTGTACCTCACTCAACCCTATATACTCTAGTATGTTATACCAGTCCTTAGAAGGACCTTTGTGGAACTAGTAGGTTGCGATTAGCAGACTGTACCTCAGTCCCTATACTGATAAAGGACTACTGCAGCAGAAGGGCAGCAGTCAAGTATAATATTCTTTCTATATTTGGAAGAAAGAATATTATACGTGTACAACCCTATTACCATACCAGTCCTGAAAAGAACCTTTGTGGACCTAATATTAACAGCTACTGATTAAACTGACTGTCCCTCACTGCCACACACAGCTTCCTGTCTGTCCCTATTTAAACTGACAAAACACAGGCTGCTGCAACAATAACTTGAATAGCACTCAAAACTATATCCTGTACTACTTTACCATACCAGTCCTGAAAAGGACTTTTGTGGACCTAATAGTAACAGCTAATGATTAAACTGACTGTCCCTGCTGCACACAGCGTCCTGTCCCTCTCTACACTGACAAAAGACAGGCTGCTGCAACAATGACTTGAATAGCAGTGCCTCAAACTTATATCCTGAACTACACCTAACACCTATACCATACCAGTCCTTAAAATAACTTTTGTGGACCTAATAGCTAGCAATTTGGGTCACTGCAGTCTTTCCCTGCTCCACACAGCAACCTCTCCCTATAGTGGCATACGAAAGAATGTAATATGGCCACCGGATCGGGTCTATTTATAAGTTAGGGGGAATGCCCAAGTGTCCATGTGCTGTAATTTCTCAATTGGCTGTCCTGTACCACATGATGGATGTGTCATCATAGGTCAAAGTTCTTTTACACAGTAAACACGGAAGTCCGCCGGGCGAACAGCGGCAATAGTCCGCCGATCGGGCGGACCGGGAACAGCCGAAATTCGCCGCGAACCGACCGCCGGGCGAACCGTTTGGCCATCCCTAGAACTGAATGTATTCACTCTTGATAAAATGAGACTAAGGGGGATATGATCAACATGTACAAATATATAAGGGGTCCATATAGTGTGACCTTGGTGTTGAGTTATTCACTTTACAGTCAACAAAGAGGACAAGGGGGCACTCTTTATGTCTAGAGGAAAAGAGATTTAATCTCCAAATACGGAAAGGTTTCTCCCTGCAGAGGTGGTTCTGGCCAGCTCCGTAGATTGCTTTAAGAAAGGCCTGGATTATTTCCTAAATGTACATAATATAACTGGGTACTAACATTTATAGGTAAAGTTGATCTGGGGAAAATTCCGATTGCCTCTTGGGGGATCAGGAAGGAATTTTTTTCCCTGCTTTAGCAAATTGGATCATGCTCTGCTGGGGTTTTTCACTTTCCTCTGGATAAACTGTGGGTATAGAATTGGGTATATGGGATTGTATGATATTATTATTATTATTTTTTTGTGGTTGAACTGGATGGACCTGTGTCTTTTTTCAACCTGACTAACTATGTAACTATGTAACCCCAGGTTTTAATGGAACCCTGGTTAAGAACAGTTAGTATAAGATGTGAGACTGCTGAATTGCATCTACCAGCATGCCCAACAGGATGTTCAATGTATATATAAACTTTCAAACAAAAATTTGCACTTTATTATCTACTTGTACATTACATCTACTGTCAGGCACTGCCTCCTATTTTGCACCATAAGTGAAAAAAAAAAAAAATTGCCTTGAGAGTTTGTAAAAGACACCACCTTAACCATAACTTTGTGAAAGCATAGGATATAGCATTAGTTCTTCGAAACGAAACATCATTGTATTTACAGTATCTCACAAAAGTGAGTACGTCCCTTACATTTTTTGTGAATATTTTATTCTTTTCAGTAACAACACTGAAGAAATGACACTTTGCTACAATGTAAAGTATTGAGCGTACAGCTTGTATAACAGTGTAAATTTGCTATCCCTTCAAATTAACTCAGCAGGTGTGTTAAATTTGGTGTCATCACTCTCACTCTCTCATACTGGTCACTGGAAGTTCAACATGGGACCTCGTGGAAAAGAACTCTCTGAGGATCTGAAAAAAATAATTGTTGCTCTACATAAAGATGGCCTAGGCTATAAGAAGATTGCCAAGACCCTGAAACTGAGCTGCAGCATGGTGGCCAAGACCATACAGCGGTTTAACAGGACAGGATCCACTCAGAACAGGCCTCGCCATGGTCGACCAAAGAAGTTGAGTGCACATGCTCAGCATCATATCCAGAGGTTAATGTATATGACTGTGTGTTGAGTTATTTTGAGGGGACAGCAAATTTATACTGTTATACAAGCTGTACACTCATCACTTTACATTGTAGTAAAGTGTAATTTCTTCAGTGTTGTCACATGAAAACATATAATAAAATATTTACAAAAATGTGAGGGGTGTACTTACTTTTGTGAGATACTGTATATGCCAGATCTTACCTGGGAAGGCACGAGCTCCTTGTAAACCAATGTCTGATTTCTGTATGTGTATTGCATATGCTATATTTTCTCTTAATAAGGTTGTTTTGTGGAAAAAAGTTATTTCTGTAGAATTTGTAAATGACACG
Source organism: Lithobates pipiens (assembly GCF_037356315.1). Taxonomy (NCBI): domain Eukaryota; kingdom Metazoa; phylum Chordata; class Amphibia; order Anura; family Ranidae; genus Lithobates; species Lithobates pipiens. Next base: position 86,808,250 of record NW_027507764.1, on the reverse strand, counting down.
CGCAATTGTTTAGAGAGTAGCAAAGCAGCAGTGTTTTGGGTGCCTACACATTAATTCTTCTTTGTATTACAAAGGGTTAATGTGTAGTGTTTGAGGGGTTAAAGGTGTGCTGTGGAGTGTCTTTCCTGGTATGTTTCATTTCTGAGTTTCAGAAGGGATATGTGGGTGACCATACACATGGAGATGTCGTTGCTACACCAGGACTGCGGTTGCCCCATAGTGGAACCCTGACACCGGGGACTGTTGCCCCTGGGAGATAGCCAATGGGACAAGAAATTGCAGACTGGGATTTACCAGCTGCTGGGCTGAGGGCCTGAGGAAGATTGTGTGAGGATTACATTTGCTGAAGGACACTGTCTGGAGAAGGTGCTTATTATCTCCCTCTCTGAGGATCTACCTACAGACAAATGATTTCCATTTTGAGAGCACGTCCGTAAGTCCAAAATGTTTGCAAGGCCAACAAAGTTAGCCCAGGTATCCAACCAACACAATCAGCCCAATTAACTATTGTGATAGGTTTATAACACATTTCACACAAATATATAGAAAAAAAGGTTGAAATATAGACACAGTACTGTATACAGCAAAGTACATAAAACCACAACCAACATAAATGTGAGATAACTCACATGATTGGACATGTAAATGTATGTTTGTATCTTTGAAAGTTTGCAACTTACAGGTTCTGTTTAGGGGACTAACTGTATCCTGTGTCCCTAAAACCCTCCTCCTGGTAAAGTTCTTCAGCAATAAATAATAAAAAGATATTCCCTAGGCTCAGCCTGAATTGTCAGTGTGAGTGGGACTGTGTTTGGGTGACTGGAAGCCTCTGTACTACTTGGAAGAACCTGGGCATATTCTCAGCAGCCCCTTCTGGGTTGAGTGCTACACAAATGCAACAAAAACGTACAAGCACCACAGTACTTACAACAGGGGAGGATGTATTTTGCCATATTTATGGATGTTGCTTTATTCTGCGTTCTGATGGAAACAACTAAGAACTGTATATACAAGCTGAAGTTCTGGTTAAGCAACAATGCCTGCTAGTTTGATCCTTGCCAAGAGTGCTCCTATAGTGAATATGTTCTGGGAAGCCAAGAGTGGTGAAGAGAGTTAAGTAAATGGAAAGAGGAGTAGCCAGCTTGTGAGAGGAAGTAGTGGTGGCTGGGTGACAGAGATCCCATAGATAGGGTGATCTGGCCCATGGACACGATGTTGAGTGGTTGGGTCCCTATTTTAGGGTCCACTGTGGCAAAGGTACCATTTCAGAAATGGCCTGGAACCACAGTGTGTAAAGCATTGCAATGTATGTGCAGTGGCTCCCCTCCGAGCCTTTGGGCTGAAGATGGCAAGGTATAAAGCGTGTGAAAAGCTGGTGGAGAGAATCAGTGCTCAGTGCTGTATCTCTCAATATGTCCTGTAGTCAGTTCTTGGACAGGTGTCACTGGCAGGTAATAGGACTCTATCCTTTCCGATGCGGGGCCTGATGAAGTAATATGACTTAAAGCCATCAGGGGGAGCAAACCACCACAAGCCTGACATACACGATCAACTTTTACAGCTCAGGCTTCTCTTACAAGTGATGCTTTGGTGACGAGGGGGGCTTTTATTACACCTAATTAACCGGGGGGGACAAACACCACGAGCACTTACTGGTTCAAATGCAGTCAGAAAATCATGTTCACCAACTTCACCATTCTTTATACCGATTAGCAGTAGTACAGTACTGTACTGGTAACAAAACTGGCAAGAGGTGAAGAAGCCGGTTTCATTGCCAAAATGTTAAACAAAGCAGACGGCAGCAGCGGACAGGAAGGTGACAGGAAGGCTATGGAAACATGTATGAACGGATGTGATTGGCAGCCTGTCAATCGCTAATCACATCCATTCATAAATACCTATTATGGTGGAAGCAGTAAATGGGTAAAAGCATGACTAAAGTCTTCCTTTTTGTTATTGGTATGTAGTCAGCTTGCAAAAAAGTAACAAATATGACATTTGCATGCTGGGAAGCAGGACCAATGCGGTTTGGATGTCCAGTGGTCTGACATGCCACCTGCACAGTAGTGCAATCAACAACACCGCTTAGGTGAGCATGAGCATTGTTTGAATACTGTGTAGGGGGTGTGTATGACCGGTGGAGACCCAGACTGCTACTTTCTGGCTAATAAAGGTTACAGCAGATACCTTGGAGTGCCTGCTTTTAGGCAGGGCCTTTTTTTTTTTAATTCAAAATGACTGTTTCCTCTGATGATCTCTAGGAGTTTTATAATCCAGCACATCCTAAACAAAACATATGTAGAGACTGAAAAATGCCAAACTTTCTTGTTTTTCTTAAAAACAGCCCCAGGGTGATAGGTCATATTTTTAACTCAATTAAAAGGAGAATCCACCTTAAACACAAGAAATACTAATGTATTTTACAGCTGTCGATTGTAGAAAAACATATCAAGAAACTCGAACCAGCCAAAAAGTTGGGCCAAAGATTTGCACAACAACCCTCTAAATGCGCATCTATGGCAATTATTACTCAGAAAGGGGTCTGGCTCTTGTAAATTGTCTGGCTGTGGTCCGAACCTCTCAGACTTGCTAAACTTGCTGCAAGCTTCTGAAATAGTGTGGGTCAGATAAATAACACACACCAAATAGGACAATGAATCAAACACCAATGAGGAGTAGCAGAAGTCAGCTTGGAAAATAGAACATTTTTTATGTTAAGCTGATGGAAATTTAAATGATGTGTTTGGTCTTTTGTTTAAATATGCACAAAAAACTTTGTTTTTGTGGAGCTGTTTCAGCCTATAAAGGATAGAAGAAAAGGCAGACTCAACATAAAACATTTCTGGCGTTTTTAAACACCCTAAAAAAAACAATGATGTCACAGTGGGATTTGTTATCCAGGAATGGCTATAATAAGGTAATTCTGACATTATGCATGCAGTGGGGGTGCAGGACAGATCCAATTCCTCATCAGTCCATTAGGGATCTGATGCTATACAGCGTACAGTCCTTTAGAGCAGTGGCTCTCAGACTTTTTAAGACCAGGGCCTGGTAAATTCTGCCCAAACCTTCTATGCCCTAACAGTAAAAAATAACGTTTATTCTCTTACAATAAAAAGTAAAAGAATGCAAATTGAGTACTGAAATGCTGGAAGGTTCTCGATGGGGCTGTGAGTTGGCTGTGTGTAGAGGAGGGGGTTGTTGAGTGGGTTAGGGGACTCTGTAGCAGACTCAGTGGCCCTAAAGGAGATGCGCTTTCTGGAGGAAGCTGGGGGGTGCTGTGGGACACTGTTGGAGGTTGGTGCACTATAAAGGGCTGGAGGCTCTGCAGCAGACTGGGGGACACTGTTGAGATTGGGGGTCTGAGGGCTCTAAATGGGCCTGGTGGCATAGTGGGATGCTATGAGAGGTTGGAGGGCAATATGGGACCTGGGAGACACTCTAGGAGGTTAAGGGATCTGCAGCTGGCTGGAGGCCGTGGAGAAGGGAGACCATGACCTGGTAGTGGGCCACAGCCCTGTGGTTGAGAACCACTGCTTTAGAAGACTTTATGACATCTTCAGACAAGACACAACATTTTATTATGCTGGACTAAAATCCATCAAACTCAGTTATGACTCTCTATTGTCTATGTTTAAGGGTCAATTGGAGTCTCACAACTTTTTTTTTCTCTCTTTATAGTCCCGAATGTTATGATTTTTAACAGATTTTTACTTTCCAATGCCTTAAAACATCATATGCAGTGGCCCCTTGCCTCATTATAAGAATTTTATGCAGACTTGCAGTGCTGAGGAAGTAAAGGAACAAGTCTGACCATAGAACCGGTTTGTCTTACCAGATCTGTTGGATTACAGAATGCATCGAGCAGTGGTGTCATACTCTGCTGCCCACTGGACTATAATAAATTAAAGAGATGCTAAACTCAGGTTTAAAAAAAAAAATTCTATTCAAGTATGTATTCCCAATGCAAAAAGTCCCTTCTTTTATCCTCAGCCTCCTCCAAATCTTCAAATTACTTTTTTTGCTGCCATGATCTGACTTCCTGTTACAGAGTAGGTACAAAGCCACCCTCTTTTGATTGCTCATTAGAAGACTCAGAACTATGAACTATGAGACTCGTAGTGTGCAAATGGAAGCGAGGAAAGAAAACGTTTCAGGAGTTTAAGGAGCTAGAAAAACACAGTAAGAAACCATTTAATGAAAAATAGATTACAGGACCATTAAATGCGAAAACTATAGTCCTGCTTTCAAACACTGAGAGCAGGCATGCTCTTTATTGCTTAAGAAACATACATTAACTCTTCTGCGATAAAAGAAACCTACCTGCATGCTCACAGTCTGCTTTGGAATGTATACTGAGCAGTGCAATGTCGAGAATAAGAATATAATATAAAGTGGTTCTAAAGCTTTAAGGTTTTTTACCTTAATGCATTCTATGCAACCCCCCATGGGAGATGAACGGCATATGGGAAGGCTGTGATCGCAAGCACCCCCCCACCCCCACCCCCACCGCGGGAGATGGACGGCAGATGGGAACGTGGCGAGACTAACCTTAACATAAGAGGCAGGACAAATGAAGAGCCAGGCCATTGCTTCTCTTCCAGGCTGAACAGGAAGTGTGTCCTGAGACATGATTTGCCAGTGTGTCCCGAGACATTAATTGTGAGTCCTAAGACTCCCTGGCCAATTTGGTCTCAGTACCTACTTCCCGACTGTCCGGAAAGAGAATCAGGAAGACAATAGCAAACATTAATTCACTATTGTCATAAAAGTGGGTGGGCTCGGGGCACAGTGCTCTGCTCCCCGAGACCACTTTTTTTTTTTTAAGCCAATTAGAGCCTCAGGCTCTAATTATGTGCTTAAAAAAGAAAACCCTGTTCGAATACATGCATCCAGCACCCTGCATGTAGATTAGGGGCCGGGCGCATGCATTAAAGGGGCAGCGCCCCTGTGCTCCGAATGAACCACCCGCCACTGCGTCCCTTGCCAAGTGCCCCCAACAGTTCTGCCGTGTGAGTCAATGAGGCGAGAGAGAACCCCCGGAGAGCTGCTGCTCCCATGAGATTGTATTTAGGTATGTACAAGGGGGGGCTGCGAGGTGGGGGGGGGAGGTGCTGCGCCCAGAAGGTTTTTTTACCTTAATGCATAGAATGCATCAAGGTAAAAACCTTGAGGTTTTAGAACCACTTTAAAGGTTGAATGCTACACTGTCCTAAGAATTTCATTTTTCTCCTCTGTAGTTTAGGACTACATATAGGATATGATGGAGCAAAGCCAACTGTGACCACCAGCTTCTGATTACAAGTAGAAACTTAATAAAGACTGTTCTGAATATAGTTGGTAAACCACAGATGTGAGTTTTGATCAGTTTCAATTATGCTATTTTCTTTTTTTTCTCTTGTTTTCCTGTGCTAGCATGATAGACTTCATTAGAGCTCTGCAACTGATGAAATTTTGGCATCCGAACAGTCAAGGGTGATGTGTCATGCTGAACATGAAAGACAGCAAAAATGCAATTGCAGGGGAAATAAAATAAAACCATCAGTAAAAAGCATAAACACAACATATATTGCAGCATATAGTAAGAATAACAAGGAAAAAGGAGCTATTGTGGAAAATGTGTCTAAAAATGCTATTTAAAGGAAAATCAGATGACAAGAACAATATCTATTCTGAAAGAAAACCAAATAAAAACAAAGTGTTACATTGTTTACAGAATTTAATATAACTCAAATTTACAGATGACCTTGCAAAACACTATGTATAAAAAATATGGCATCTCAATCAATAGTGATGTGTCAGGATGAACATGAAAGACAGAAAAAATGCAATTGCAGAAGGAATTAAAATAAAACCAGCAGTAAAACACATAAACACAACATATTTTGCAGCATAGTAAGTAAGAATAATAAAAAAAAGCAGCTATTGTGGAAAATCTGGGAAAAAAATGCAATACAAAGGAAAATCAGATTACAAGAACAATATCTAGTCTACAAGAAGACCAAATAAAAACAAAGTGTTACATTGTTTACAGAATTTAATATAACTGGAATTTACAGATGACCTTGCAAAACACCAAGGGTGATATGCTATGCTGAACATTAAAGACAACAAAAATGTAATTGCAGGGCAATTAAAATAAAACCATCAGTAAAAAGCATAAACACAACATGTATAGTAGCATATAATAAGAACAATAATAAAAATGTGCTATTATGAAAAAATCTGTGCTATATGTCCTTTGTATATAAAGGAAAATCAGAACAATATCTAGTCTGAAAGAAGACCAAATAAAAACAGTGTTGCATTGTTTATAGAATTCAATATAACTGGAATTTACAAATGACCTTGCAAAACACCATGTGTAAATAAAATGGCATTTGTGTTAAGTGTGATGTGCCATACTGAACATGAAAGACAGAAAAATGCAATTGCAGGGGAATTGAAATATTATCAGCAGTAAAACACATAATCACAACATTTATTGCCACACACTGAATAAATAAAAAAAATAATAAATAAATAAAACTAGCTATTGTATAAACTCTTCACAGAAAAACAAAAGAATTGCTTACAAAGGAAAAACAGATACCAGAACAATATCTTCTCAAAACTCAATATCTACACAAAGTGTTACAGTGTTTAGAGAATCTAATAACCACAATTTACCGATTACCTTGCAAAAAACAATGGGGTTGATTTACTAAAACTGGAGAGTGCAAAATCTGGTGCAGCTGTGCATCATAGCCAATCAGCTTCTAACTTCAACTCGTTCAATTAAGCTTTGACAAAAAAACTGGAAGCTGATTGGTTTCTATCCTAGCTGCACCAGATTTTGCACTCATTTGTTTTACTAAATCAACCTCAATGCAGAAATAATATGGCATCTCAGTTTTAATTTCTGGATGAGATTAAGTGGGGTGTGGTCCGCCGTCTGGTCTTTACTGCCGTTCATGACTCCAGCAGAATTATCTTTGTTCAGCCCCTTTCAGTCTCGCACCCACAGCCAGGGCCATGCTAAGCCCTTGTACACTAGGTCGGAGAATCCGTCTGAATGTGTCCTATCGGACTGTGTCATCGGATAATCCGACTGTGTGTGGTATGCATTGGACTGATTCCGTCGGAATATCCGTCTGACCCAATTTTCCAACATGTTGGAAATATTTCCCGACCAACTGGGCCGATTGGACATACTCCGGTCATGTGTAGAGAATTTTGATCGGACCAAGTGCCACGCATGCTCAGATCGAATTCCTACATCAAAGGCTACTAGCCTGAATGTAGTCTCATCGTAACGAAATTACGTCATCACGTTCTGAAAGATCGGATTTTTTCGCCAACTTTGTCCGACCGTGTGTATGCAACAGTTTCAGACAAGATCCGACGGACAAAATCCGACGGGCAAAATCCGACGGATTTGGTTGTGGAAATCTCCGACCGTGTGTACAGGGGCTTAGAGCTGAGCTTTTTCCATCTGGAATAAAGTCTCTGTAAAATGTCCTCAAGTATTGTACCAAGGTTCTGTGTCATCATAATTTGGTGCCAGTAACCCTCTGGTAGGAATATTTGGTAGGAATACTTTAGTCTAGAGAAGGAAAACATATTTTTGCCAAAGTTTCATGTACCCAAGTTGCTTGGTCATTGTATAGTCGCCCGGTGATCACTTGGCCCTTTTATCTCTAAAAAGGTACAAATTTTCTTTACTTACACACTTATTGACTGCAACAAAATCATGTATACCACTCTATTGGAAGCAAACAAAAACACTCCCAATCATTTTGTGGTTTTTCAAAATGAACAAACTACACATGATGGAGGAACTGATGGCTACAGTAAATAACAAAGGGGACAGTTTGGAAAAAAGATGGCATTTTTGGACTAAATTTACCTACTCAGCAGATTACCAAACCCTACTGACTGTGTCTGGTTAGGAGATGAACTTCCTCAGCTCTTCTGGCACCAGGAGTTTGTCCAAGAGAAGCAAAGCATAATACCTCCATACTCCATACACCCCACCCCCACCACCTTTTTATTCTACCATTTTTTACTTTTCATCACTGTTTCCTAATTTATTAAATAGTAGATCTGACACTGAATGCTCACTATATGACAAGACTACTCCTCTGGGGAAGGTTATTGGTCAGTAAGGTGAGTCTGTATATTCTACATCCCAGATTCTCATCCTACGAGCTTCTGGTGTTTTATCTGTTATATTTTACCTAATGTAACTCTTACATGATCCTTTCTCCCTACTACCTTTCATCTGAGATGTGTATTGTGCAAGCATTCTGTTTCTTTTTTTTTTACTACAAAACTAAAAATAAAGAATAATAAAAAAATAAATAAAAAATAGTTTTCCATTCGAATACTGAGAGTGTGAAAGGTGATTAATATGAGCTAGTTCTTCCCACACAGAATCAATCTGGAAAGGAAACAGCAAAACAACAATTTCTTTAAAGCAACAAAAGGTAGAAATTTGCCACAAAGTTTGTCAAAATCCCTGCAATGTACATTGAGCACCCAGAGGGAATTGTTTTTGAGGATGCAATGGGCTTGAATTGGTTCCCGAGTTTTTTAGAAATTCCTATCACCTCTACTGAATTTTGCACGGAGATACTCTGATCCTCTTCTTCTGGGGTCCCCTTTGTGCACTCCAGGCTCCTCCTCTTTCGCAAGTGTTCCCATGGAAAGCTGCTTTCCATGGGGGCACCAATTCTGGCTCACTCCTGAGCCCCCCTTTCATGCATCTATTGATACAGAGAGGGTGACTTGCTCATCACAGCATTTGATTGACAACAGCTGGAGCTAATGGCTATCAATCTGCCCAGGAAGGAGAGAGACAGCAGTAAGAACCACTGCTCATGTGCATATCGCTGGATCGGATCGGGCTCAGGTAAGAATAAGGGGGGCTGGGGCCTAGGGGGGGATTCTGCAGCACAGAAGGTTTTTCACCTCAATGCAAATTGCAGTGCACTATTCTTCAAAGAATATGGATATGTTGAGGTGCAATGAAAGTTTATAAGGAATTACGCACCACATGGGGGTATAAATGGTCCCTAAAGCTGGGTATACACTAATAGAGTTTTGAATAAAGGTTTGTATGAAAATTCTCATAAAATTCTCTGTACATTTGAATATTGTTTGAAATGAGTTCAAGAATTTGTTTGCTTTTAGCATTTAACTTTGGAATGAATAGAATGTATCAAATAAAAGCCATATACAGGGGTTGATTTACTATTACTGGAGAGTGCAAAATCTGGTGCAGCTGTGCATAGAAGCCAATCAGCTTCTAGGTTTGAGCCCATGTTCACATTGGGCTGATTTGGCATGCCATTTGACATGTCAAATGGCATGCCAAATCAGAGCGTATTGCCGGCAATGCACAGTCTGAATTGGTGCACCGTTGACTTTTACTTTTGGGAATCGGTGCGCTGCCACACCGATTTCCAAAAGTATTTTCTGCAGTACTTTTGGTGACTTTGGGGGCGATTTCAATAAGCATCTGTGTATGAACCCACACATATGTCTGTCAAATCACCCCCCAACTTGCACTGAAATGCTGGTTTCAGCTGAACTCCCACGATTTCAAACCCGCCCTGAGTGTGAACCTAGGCTTATTGTCAAAGCTTAATTGATAAGATGAAGTTTTAGATGGATTGGCCACCATGCACAGCTACACCAGATTTAGTATTTTGCAGTTTTAGTACCGCACACTGTTAGAAATTCATACATTCAAGAATTTTTTTCTACCCTGCTCCTTCTTCCAAAACTTATAAAGATTTAATTGCAATAATGGTTAGCAAAGTGAAGAGTATACTTACAACATTCATACAGCGAAAAATGTAAAATTCAATTTTACTTCTATATATTATATAATATATTATATATATATATATATACATATATATATACTCAGCTCAGGGCCAGGCATTTAGCTTGGATAGGAGGGTGGGGAGGGTGGTGGGAAAAGCCAGCTGGGCTAGAGGGCAGTTTATAAATCTGGCCTTCCTACTTCTACAGCACGTGGGTGACAGGTGCACTTTAATTTAAACAGTTTAATATTGCTTTGCTCAACCTATAGTGGGCAACCGTCCAAACCACCAATGTGCTGCGTATAATCTGTCAGATTTTGGCACACGAGACAGCTCATAGTCTGCAGAAGGTCAGGACTTAGCAAACACAGAGACTAAATCACCACTTTTTCCCCAATAGTAAAATTCAGCCTTACATTATACCTGCTTTTACTACTGTAAATTGCGGAAGTGTATTGCTGTCTAGCTTTCCAGATACAACATTCTTTAATTTCAGTAATATTGACTTAAAGAAAAAGGTCATGTACAAGAGGAAATAGTCTCACACCCCTGGGAAAATAAACATGCTGGAATTGACTATTATAAGCCTGCCTAGCTGCAATTTCACAATAGTCCCCGCCACCATCTGCAAAGTGAGATGTTGATGTTTTTCTGAGCACACTTTCAGGCAGACATGAAAGAAATCCTTACGGGTAGTTTATTCCTGAATTCTGACTGGGGTTCTTTGTCTGATATTCCCAGCAAACTCACTGCTGACCTTTCACAATCTTGTTTTAGAGAGGGAGTCCAGATTTACATTAAATAGTACTATAGCGGGCATAAATTTTATCTCTAGTGAGTGCAGTTATGATTGTGGATAGCGCCCCTCCCAGTCTGCTGCTTGTATAGAAGGCTGTGTGAAGTTTCAATCAGAGAAACACGGTCTGAATGCAAACAGCTTCTGCTGTGTTCTCTCTTTTGAAAACTCATAGTAATGTGTTCTGTGTAATGTATGAACCCTTTATAACCACTTGCTGTCCAGTGACCTACCAGTTTTCTGCTGGATTAGAAGCCTAATACCTCAGTCATCGCTTCAGCTGCAGCAATGATTGAGATATAATTTTTTAGGGCTGGCAATTCCCTTCCATGTAAAAGTAATCCTAGTGGCTAAGAAGCCGCTGGATTACTTTTACAGGTGGCAGAAACTGGCTCTCCCGTGCGATCAGGATGTGACCAGCAGCATTCGGTTCCTGAGACACAGTGAGAGGAGCTGATGTAATTCCTCCAACCATAGGTGTGTGCAGGGGGTGTGCCAGGTGTGGTGGTGGACACCATAATAATTATGTGCAGTGTTGATTTCCCCTCCAGGCTTTCCTACGTGTTGCACTTCCCCATGCAGTGCTGCTGGCTTCCCTCCTATCCTCTCCTCTCCCCCCGACTGCTGCCGGGAATGTTTCAGAATGGAAAACAGGGGAAGGGGCTAGTAAATATGTAATTTATGACCACTTCCTTTTCTAAGTGAACACAGTGAACTCAATCGGGTGGACAGATTATTGGGTGGGAGGACCCTGCTGTCATTGTACACATTGGAACCAATGACAAAGTTAGGGGAAGGTGAAGAGTCCTTATAAAAATATTTTAGGGACTTAGGGGATAGATTGAAGAAAACGACCTCCAAGGTGGTTTTCACAAAAATACAACAAAAAAAGGGGAAATTAATATGCACTCATACAACACTGAGAGGAGTATACACAAATGCTAGGAGCCTACACTGTAAAAATGATTGTGCTGGGTCTACTCAAAAAAATGGAGACAGCCATTTGCATCAGCTTTTTAAGTACTGTCAACTAAACTTATTTTTGTCTGACTCATTAGACTTTTCATGTTTTCAACTTTGTTGTTTTAAGTAAAGCCAACTCAATATTTTTCAGTTTATAGACCATAGTGTTTTAAGTTAGGAATACATGCCCTAACTTGTCTGGCACTATAGTTTTAAGTAAATCCAGCTAAGTTTTTCCAGTTTATAGACCATAGGTTCAAGTAGGGTCAACTTAATTTTTCCAGTTTCTAGAAAACTTTACATTAGGGACACATACATTAACTTATTTATTTCAAGAACTTATATAGCACCATCAATTTACTTAGCGCTTTACATATACATTGTACATTCACACCAGTCCCTGCCCTGAAGAAGCTTACAATCTAAGATCCCTAACTCACATTGATACATACACATACTAGGGCCAATTTACACAGTAGCCAATTACCCTACCAGCATGTCCTTGGAGTGTGGGAGGAAACCAATGCAGGCAAAGGGTAGAACATGCAAACTCCACGCAGATAATGTCGTGGTTGGGATTCAAACCAGCGACCCTTTTGATGCTAGGTGAAAGTACTTACCACTATAGCACTGTGCTGGTAAAATTTATTTTCCAAATGCATTTGATATATGTTTGAAGGTTTTTACAGGGCTTCAAATTTCAAGTGCTGAGTTACTAGCCAGGCCTCAAGGGTTACTCACCACCAGTTGCCCTAGCCCGCCCGCCCCTAATTCTGCCCCTAAACACGCCCTCATAAATTCTCATGAAATTATACTTAAATGTTTTATGCAGAATTAAGTTATAAAATAAATATTAACAACAACAACAACTTCATCTGTGCCCACCAATGCAGGCTGCCTGTGCCCACCAATGCAGCCTTGTGCCCACCATGCAGCCGTGTGTCCACCACACAGCTCCGTGTGCACCAATGCAGCCTTGTGTCCACCAATGCAGCCTTGTGTCCACCAATGCAGTTTTGTGCCCACCATGCATTCGTTGTGCCCACCAATGCAGCCTTGTGTCCACCAATACAGCCATGTGCCCACCATGCAGCCTTGTGTCCACCAATGCAACCTTGTGCCCATCAATGCAGCCTTGTGCCCATCAATGCAGCCTTGTGCCCACCATGCAGCCTTGTGCCCACCATGCAGCCATGTATCCACCATGCAGCCTTGTGCCCACCATGCAGCTGTCTATCCACCATGCAGCCTTGTGCCCACCATGCAGCCTCGTGCCCACTATGCAGCCTACCTGTGCAGGGGAGGAGAGGAACAGGAGAGCCACCCAGGTGATCAGAGAGTGGTACAGGGAACACAGCCAAAACAGCTTTAATTTCAATTGTGGCCGCTCAACGTTATAAAGCCCCGCCCCCTGGCCGGGGGAACTTTGATTGACAGATTATCCGTCACCGGGTTTGGACGGGTGATCTGTCCTGGGACCAGGAGGAGGAGCTGTATCTGACAGCGAGCGGTGGGGACCATGGCAATTGAAATGAAAACTGTTATCGCTGTGTTCCCTGGGCTGCGCTCTAAGTAACCTGGGCGTCTCTCTCTCCCACTCTGTGATCACTGGGAGAAGGACTTCCATTCCACCCAGGCTGCTGGTGGTGCTCGCCCCCTGCTCCCAGGCAGCCATATAGCTCGCCAGCCCTCAAAATCCACTCGCAAAATGCGAGCCGGCGAGTGGATTTTTTGAGGGCTGGTTTTTATATAAAAATAATATAATAATGTTTTTTTTTTAAAGAAATTATCTCATGAAACAGGCTTTCAAAACAAATTAACATTTATTATTTATAAAGTGTTACAAATGTAATAATATTAACCACTTGACCACTGGGCACTTAAACCCTCTTCCTAACCAGACCAATTTTAGGTTTTCATGCTCTCACATTTTAAATGACAATTACTCAGTCATGCAACACTGTACCTATATGAAATTGTTGACCTTTTTTTCACACAAATAGAGCTTTCTTTTGGTGGTATTTAATCACTCCTGGGTTTTTTATTTTTTGCGCTATAAAAGAAAAAACACAGAAAATTATGTAAAAATTCTTAGTTTCTGTTATAAAATTTTGCAAATTAGTAATTTTTCTTCATAAATTTTGCCCACAATTTATACTGCTACATATCTTTGGTAAAAATAACCCAAATTAGTGTATATTATTTGGTCTTTGTGAAAGTTATAGAGTCCACAAGCTATGGTGCCAATCACTGAAAATTGATCACACCTGATGAACTGACGGCCAGGCTAATTTCTTGATACCCTAATAAGCCAGAAATGTACAAATACCCCCAAATGACCCCTTTTTGGAAAGTAGACAATCAAAGGTATTTAGAAAAAGGCATGGTGAGCTTTTTGAAGTTGTAATTTTTCCCTGCAATTCTTTACAAAATCAAGATTTCACAAAATTGTTATATTAGCAGGTTATTTCTCAAACGCAGCATATGCATACCACAAATTACACCCCAAAACACATTCTACTACTTCTCCTGAGTATGGCGATACCACATGTGTGAGACTTTTACACAGCGTGGCCACATACAGGGGCCCAACATGCAGGGAGCACTGACAGGCGTTCTTGAAGCATAAATTACACATAGAATTTCTTGACTACCTCTTACATTTTTGAAGGCCCTGGAGCACCAGGACAATGGAAACACCCTAAAAATGATCCCATTTTGGAAATAAAACACCCCAATGTATAATCTATGAGGCATAATGAGTCTTTTGAACATGTAATTTTTTTCTACAAGTTTTTGGAAATGTGTAAAGAAAATGAAAACACATTTTTTTTTTTTTTACACAAAGCTAACACATAGCATGTACATACCAAAAATTACACCCCAAAATAGATTCTCCTACTTCTCCTGAGTACGGCAATACCACATGTGGGAGACTTTTACACAGCCTGGCCACATAGAGAGGCCCAACATGCAGGGAGCACCATCAGGCGTTCTAGGGGCATAAGTTTCAAATCTAATTTGATTACCTATTACAGGTATGCCTGGGTACGGCTGAGTATGGCTGGGTATGGCTGAGTATGACTGGGTATGGCTGGTGGTGGATGGGATGACTGAGCATGGAGAGATGGATGAGTATTGCTGAGTATGGATGGATGGATGAGTATTGCTGAGCATTGATGGATGGATGAGTATTACTGAGTATGGATGGATGGATGGCTAAGCATGGATGGACAAATATTAATGAGGATGGATGGCTGAGTATTGCTGATTATGGATGGGGATAGATGGGATGGCTGAGCATGGTTGGATAGATGGCTGGATGAGGCAGGAATTGTCACATATCAGCGCTGTGGGCATTACACATCCAGCCCACAGTACTGCAGCATATGATCTCTCCCTGATCAGTGCCCTGATTAAAATTAATTGCCCACCAGTGCCAGCAATGACTGGCCACCACTGCCAGCAATCAGTGCCAACCATTGACCACAATCGCCACAAATCTGCAAGCAATCAGTGGGCATTAGTGATACCAGTCAGTGCTGGCTATCAGTGCTGCCCATCATTGCCCATCACTGCTGCCCATCAATGCTCATCACTTCTGCCCATCAATGCCACCCATCAATGCCCATCAATGTCGCCTATCTGTGCCCATCAGTGCTGCCTATCAGTGCTCATCAGTGCCATATATCAGTGCCACCTATCAGTGTCGATAAGTGCGGCATATTCGTGCCTCCTCATCAGTGCCACCTAATCAATGCCCATAAGTGCCACCTCATCAGTGCCCATCAGTGCAGCCTATTAGTGCCCATCAGTGCCACCTCATCAGCGCCCATCAGTGAAGGAGAGAAATTACTTATTTACTAAATTTACTGACAGAAACTAAGAAAAAAATCTTAGGAAAAAATAAAAAACCCAGGAGTGATTAAATGCCACCAAAAGAAAGCTCTATTTGTGTGAAGAAAATGATAACAATTTCACATGGTTACAGTGTAGCATGACCGTGCAATTGTCATTGTCATTCAAAGTGTGACAGCACTGAAAGCTGAAAAATGGCCTGGGCGGGAAGGGGGTGTAATTGCCCTGTACTGAGGTGGTTAAAGCGAAAAAAAAATGGCCTTTAAAAAATATAAAGTGGAGGGGGCATTGTCAGCATTCCAACACTACAAGGGATGCAATAGGAAGTGTAATAATGCAATCAGGGTAGCAAAAAGAGACTACGAGAGACACTTAGAAGAGGAGAGTAAAAAAAAATCCCAAGGAACTTTTTAGATATATTAACATTAAAAAAAGCGAGATCAGAACACATTGCCCACATGATGGGGGGATGATTACAGATGACACAGAGAAAGTAACTGTGCTAAATACTTTCTCCTCAATTTTTACACAGGAAAAATAGGGGTATACCAAGCACAACAGTATTGTTAATAACACGTCACAGGATGTACTCTTGTGTCTAACAGAGGCCGGAGTCAGGAAAGACTAGATAAACTAAACACAAATAAATTGCTGGGGAAGAGACGCTTGAGAGGGGATATGATAGTGATTAATGGTGTTCCCAGCATAGGAAAAAAGCTTTTCAGTCTCAGGGGGTGTAAGAGGACACAGGGCCACACAATGAGATTGGAGGAGAAGAGGTTTAAGCTAAAGCTGTGCACGGGGGGGTTTTCACTGTCAGGGCGATAAGGATGTGGAACTCTCTTCCCCAATTGTTGGTGTCAGCGGGGAGTATTGACATTTTTAACCGGTTCCTGACCGGCTCCTGCACATATGTGTCGGCAGAATGGCATGGCTGGGCAAAGTAACGTACCCGTTGCCGAGAGCTCCGTGATCGCAATCGTGTCACGGAGTTCAAGAACGGGGAGATGCAAACAGCATGTAAACAGCATCTCCCTGTTCTGCCTAGTAACAGCACACTGATCGTCTGCTCCCTGTCATCGGGAGCAGCAATCAGTGTGGTGTCCCACACAGCCATGCCCCTATACAGTTAGAAACACGCCCCTAGGAACACTTAACCCCTACACTGCCACCTAGTGGTTAACCTCTTCACTGCCAGTAACATTTTTACAGTAATCAATGCAATTTTATAGCATCGATCTCTGTATTAATGCCAATGGTCCCAAAAACGTGTCAAAATTGTCTGATGTATCTGCCAAAATGTTGCAGTCACGATAAAAATTGCTGATCACTGCCATTACTAGTAAAAAAAAAAAATAAAAAAAAATATATATATATATATATATATATATATATATATATATATATATATATATATATATATATATATATATAAAAAATGCCATACAGCTATCCCCTATTTTGTAGACGCTATAACTTTTGCGCAAACCGATCAATAAACGCTTATTGCGATTTTTTTAACAAAAATATGTAGAAGAATACGTATCGGCCTAAACTTAGGGAAAATTTTTTTATATATTTTTGGGGGATATTTATTATAGCAAAAAGTTAAAAATATTGTGTTTTTTTCAAAATTGTTGTTCTTTTTTTTGTTTATAGCGCAAAAAATAAAAACTGCAGAGGTGATCAAATACCACCAAAAGAAAGCTCTATGTGTGGAAAAAAAGGACATCAATTTTGTTTGGGAGCCACGTCGCATGACCACGCAATTGTCAGTTAAAGCGACGCAGTGCCAAATCGCAAAAACACTGGTCAGGATGGGGGTAAATCCTTCCGGGGCTGAAGTGGTTAAAAGACTCCTGGACATGCATCTTAGCAAACACAATATACAGGGATATGGAAAATAATTACAGATACTGACATATGTACACCTACGCAGGTTGAACTGGATGGACTATTGTCTTTGTTCAATAGTCCCTGAGCAATCAGCGAGCCCAGTACTGTCGCTGTTCATATGCCTGGTGTACTGCGAGGGGAAGATGGTACATCTGTAAACATTTATTTATAAAAGTGTATGTCTGTATATATATATATATATATATATATATATATATTAGGGCTGTGGAAATTAAAGATTAATTCCTCGATTAATTGATAAATTTTTTGATCGATCAAAAAATGATAATAATTTCCACAGCCCTAATATAAATGTATATATATATATATATATATATATATATATATATACATATATTATAATATATAATATATATATACACAGACATACACTTTTATAAATAAGTGTAAACATTTTTTTAAATGTATTAAAACATGGACATGTCAGTGGAGCAGAGATTGCTGGCAGTGGGCGGTATCAGTAGTTTTTTATTTTTATTATTGTATTATTTTTACAATTCTATTTTTTTATTACTTTTTCTTTTACTTTTTTTTTCTTCTTTTTACTTTTTTACTTCAATTACTTTTAGGAGCCCCATTGGGAATCTTTGGTGAACTATCAGCGGGAAAATCTGCACTGGGGTGATTAGGGAGTGCCCAGACACATCCGGCACACCCCCTGTGCACGCCTATGGTTCTAAGTATTTTCCAGCAAAAGAATACATTTTTTTATTTGATTTAGATTTTTACATGTATGTTAGAAGAGTCAGAATTGGGGGTGGGGGGGAGGTTAAAATGATTAAAGACCATGATCGGGGACCTTATCGTACCTATTATTCATCACAGCGTACATGTTTATTAAATTCTAGATGACAGAACGCAGGGACTGGTATGAGCTCTCCCTATGACCGATCCCTTTTGTTTTATTCGGGATTGTTATTCATTAATAATCACAATGAATAAATCCCCGCCGCGCACGTGTCCTCCCGCAGTCTCCACTAGCAGCCTATCACACGCTGCTATACCTGAACTCCGCCCCCAAGATGTTTACTATGGTTGCCGGGCAGCCTGATTCCACACTGCGCAGGCGCTCCTCATCTCCATGGTGATCGGTAACAAGCGGCGGCCGTGGAATAGAACGTGTGATCCCCGGTGTTGTGGCTCTGCGTGTGTTGTGCTCAGCCCGTTGTGTGTGGTAGGTTCTGTTATACTCATATATAGACATATATGTTATGTTACTCTGATTTCTGCACTCACTGTGTGCTGTGTGTATCATTCCACCCCTCTACAGGTGTGTATGGGACTGTGCAACATCTGTGTACCCAGGAGGAACTACAAGTTCCAGAACTGACAGGACGTATTCAGGTATACATCGTCTGGAGAGACCTTTCCAAAAATATAACTTGGAGTATAACTGAAGGTAAAACTTTTTTTGTTTGTTTTAGTTTTGCGTCAGGAAGGGTTAGAACCTCTGCCGGGTTTTTATTGATGTTTTTATTGATGTTCCTGTTTGATCTCTCTAAGCCAGGGCTTGTTCACATTGCGGCCTGCAGGCGGTAAAAACAAAGCAGCTGAGCCATGGTTTTTACTACCCTGAATCTACTACCCCGAATACTACCCCGAATCGCCCTCTGGAATGGCGGTACACATGCCGTGGGAATGATGCTGTGCCTTATGGCCAATGAAGCAGCAGGTCGCATTCAGCGGCCGTACACCCCCCCCCCCCCCCTTCCCCCTGCCAAATACATGGCATTTGCAGGGTTAAATCAGGCGATGAGCAGGAGACATATCACCGCTCCTCGCTGCTTGTCAAACTCCTATGGAGAAGCGATCTGCCGCAGGGGGACAAGGAGGTTTGACGTCATATGTGAACAAGCCATGAGGCCAGCCATACACTGTACAATCTCATTGTACAATCTTCTTTAGATCTTTCTCCAACTACATAGTACAGGAGCCTGTCTGATTGGATACAAAAGTGTGCTTTAGGTTTATCCCCATATTACATATTATGTTGTTTTGGCAAATTGAAAAGAGAATACAATCAGATTAAATTGTTTATGGCAAGTTTACGCAGGCCATAGATGGAGCAAATGTCTTTCCTGCAACTACGAGTTACAGGAAAGAAATGAGCACCATTCCCAGGCAGTGCTGACAGGGGAGTCCCTCAAATCCCTCAAATCCCTCATGCCGAGACATTTTATTCTCAGGAGAAGATAGTGATTATTGCTAGCAGCTATAGCAGCCGCTAGCGATAATTGCAAGTGAAATCTGACAGGCTAGTTGAACCCAAGCTGATCGATCGACTTGCTACATTCGGCCTGCCCATACATAGTTCAAATCGTGGCCAGTTCCTGCTGAACTGGCTGAGATTTGAACCGTCTATGGCCGGCTTAAAGTGGTGTTGCCACCAAAAAATTAAAACTGCTTAAAACTCGTAAAAAAAATAAAATAAAAATAATTGGCAAAAAAAATACCGGTTGCTAGGGGGTCCCTCGTAATCTGCCTTCCTCATTGCCCGGGCTGGTGACATCACTTCCCCTCGCGCCGCACATTCACCTGGGACCTGTCATGTGTCCCAGGTGACTGTACGGCGTATCACGGCTTCCTGCGCCGCTCGCGCATGCGCAGTGGGTGCCCGGTTGTGAAGCCACAGCCGGGTGCCCACACTATGCATGACGGCGCCGCGAGCGGAGCGGGGAGCGAGGGGGGGGGGGCTTCGTTCCCCCGCATCGCTGGACCCTGGGGCAGGTAAGTGTCCGATTATTAAAAGCCAGCAGCTGCAGTATTTGTAGCTGCTGACTTTGAATTTTTTTTTTTTAGGGGGTACCCCACTTTAAGGATGACTGTACACTATACAATCAGATTGTACAATTTTTTTTAGATATGCCATCAATTATGTGTTTAAGGGCCTGTCTGCTTTGATACACACTGAATGTGTTATTTGGGGTTGTTCTCATATTGCCCCCGGTTCACACCTGTGCGGTTTCCAGTGGCTCAGACATAGCAGTTTATTTATTTGAATGGGCCGCTATACCTCCTGAAAACACAGGGAAAGGTCCCTGCACCTTTTCCAAAAAACAGACTGCAGGGAAAACGCATAGAGCCATTTGGTTTCCAGTACGAGAATCCGCGCTGCGGTTTCCAGTGAGGAATAATGATACACCCCAATCAAATCATTCTCTGCAGCTAATACCTTTTGTACCACCACCCCCTCCCTTTAGAATGTAAGCGCTACGAGCAGGGCCCTCCTGTACCTTTTGTAATGTACTGTACTGTAATTGTGTTGTCCCCCCCCCCCCCCATACATTGTAAAGTGCTGCATAAACTGTTGGCGCTATATAAATCGTGCATAATAATAATAATAATAATAATAATAATAAAAAACCCATGCATCTGCTAAGCAGCAGTGCATTTTTCTCTGCAGGTGTGGGAAGGCGCGCAAATACATCCTGCATCCCCCAGATGTGAACCTAGCCTTACATCATTTTGGTAAATCTGTGGACGGCTTCACACTGCCCTGCTGTGCTTTTGCTAAAGCGCAGGTAACCCGCAGTTTTTATGTGGGCTAGTTGTGCTTTCCCATAGACTTCTACGTGGTCCTGCGGCTTTGGTGCGATTTCCAAAAGCGCAAAATAAATCCTGCATGCTGCATCTTTGGTAAGCTTTCTGACCAAAACCACTGGACATCATAGGAGTATATGGGAAAAGTACAACTAATGCCGTGTACACACATAGCCGACTATCCGGCGGACTTTCCGCCGGACTTTCCGAACGGGCTACTTGCCCACACGGCACTTTTTCAGCGGACTAATACGGCGTACTAAGTCCGCCGGACTATCCACCGTACTTTTGAAATGAATGGACTCGCCCACACACGCGGAGGAAAGTCCGCTCATTTTGAGCGCGTCTCCAGGTAGACGGGGCCAGCGAAGGAGGCGTCGCTGGCCCCATCACCTGGAATGGACTTAAAGGGGAACCCCAACGCGAAAAAATCGGCGTGGGGGTCCCCCCCAGGTCCACATCAGACCCTTGTCCGAGCACGCTACCCGGCCGGCCAGGAAAGGGGGGGGACGAGCGAGCGCCCCCGCTCCTGAGCCGTACCAGGCCGCGTGCCCTCAACATGGGGGGGGGGGCACCTTGTCCCCATGTTGATGAGGACAAGGGCCTCTTCCCGACAACCCTGGCCTTGGTTGTCGGCGTCTGCGGGCGGGCTATGTGAATGAGTATGGGGTACAATATGCCCCTACCCATTCACCTGTAAAAAAAAGTAAAAAAAAACACAACACACAAGGGTTAAAATAGTTTATTGCACAGCTCCGGGGGTCTTCCGTCTTCGGGCGTCTTCTCGCCGGACTCCTCCGCTATCTTCTGCTAGCTCTTTTGCTAGCGGAGGAGCCCGGCTCTCTTCTTCGCTGCCGCCCTCTTCTTCCGACTTCGGAGGTCTTGCCCCCTCTTCGATTCTTCTTGCCGGGCCACCGCGCCTTCTTCTAGCTCTTTTACAGGCGGTGGCCCGGTCTTCTGTCGCCGCCGTCGCCGCTGTCGACGTCTTCTGTTCTTCTCTTCTTCTGTTCAGATGTTGCCTCGTCACTCTCTCTGCTCACAATGACCGGGACACGGCGCGTGGCGACTTATATAGGGACATCACCGGATGATGTCCCCACCCAGTATGATGTCACAGTCCCAGAGGATCGGAAATCGGAAATTTCGATCGTGTGTATGCAATTCCGACATGCCAAAAATCACGCATGCTCAGATTCAACTACGAGACGGAAGCTATTGGCTACTGGCTATTGAACTCCCTTTTTCTAGTCCCGTCGTACGCGTCGTACGTCACCACGTTATTAACGATCAGAATTTGGTGTGACCGTGTGGAGGCAAGACAGGAATTCCGTCGGGAAAACCATCAGAGCTTTTTCTGATGAGAATTCCAATCGTGTGTACACGGTGTACACACGCATACGCAAGTCGTGCCCACATATTTAAACAGTGTTCAAACCACACATGTGAGGTATCACCGCAATCGTTAGAGTGAGAGTAATAATACTAGCACTAGACCTCCTCTGTAACTCTAAGCTGGTAACCTGTAAAAAATTTTAAAGCCTCTAAGTACCGTAGTTTGACATCAATTTTAAAGCATGACATGTTAGGTATCAATTTACTTGGCGTAACATCATCTTTCTCACTATACAAAATAATTGGGGTAACTTTACTGTTTTCTTATTTTTTAATTCGTTTGTAAGACCGCTGCACAAATACGGTATACATAAAGTA
This sequence comes from Lithobates pipiens, assembly GCF_037356315.1. NCBI lineage: Eukaryota > Metazoa > Chordata > Amphibia > Anura > Ranidae > Lithobates > Lithobates pipiens. The sequence continues at coordinate 86,785,654 of NW_027507764.1, read as the reverse complement.
TTGCAACAATCTCCATTTTATTCTCTAGGTTCTCTGCTAAAATATATATACACACACACATATATATATATATATATATATATATATATATATATATATATGTACAATGTTTGGGGGTCATTTCTAGCAAAAAATACTGACTTTAACTTGTAAACAACAAATGTCAGAAATAGGCTTGGTCCTTACTTTAAAGTTTATGTAAAGCCAAAACATTTTTTGTGTCAATAGATTAGGGAAGGGTTAAACCCCCCTTTCAAGTTATTTTTGTATCTGATTGTATCCCGCTGGGGAGATTTTGCTTCACTTCTTGTAGTGGAGACACAACAAGAAATGGGAGTAAATCTCTGCAAAGTGAATGGAATTCCCATCTTTGAGAGCTGTCATAGGCACAGGTGTTCCCAGTGAAAGTTTTCCCTTCACATCCAGCTCTGAATTTGTGAATTTCCCCTAATGTTCTGTCTCTGTGGTCACCAAAGCAAATCAAGGGGGCCCAGACACAATATAAAATTGACAGAGTGGTCTATCACTTCCCGACTCTATCTGAAACTAAAAAAATGCCTTTACCTACACTTAATAAGTTTACCTTTGTAAATAAATTTACATCTTTTTGCAGGCAAAAAATATGCATTTATTATTTATTTTACTAGGAGCCAATAAAGCATTACACTTGTTATCAGCAGATCTCCTGCAGACTGTCTGTGTAGCTGTCTGTCCGTACCTCATAAGGGCAAGCAGTTACACACTGACGGGGAGAAACAATGGCTCCCTTGTAGTTCACTGAGAACTACAAGCCAACAGCCGCAAAGGCTGTTGATACTTGTAATTCTCCCATCCACAAAACTCTGTGAATGAATGATGCGGCTGGGAGGGCCACAAGGTCTACAGTATAGACCTTGTTTGTGAACTGGTGCGCAGTCATGTTGGAACAGGAAGCTGCCACCCCCAAACTGTTCCCACAAATTTGGGAGCAGGAAATTGTCCAAAATGTCTTGTGTAGCACTGACCCCTGAAGGAGTGGCTGGTTTTGCTGGGCTTACCGTTACCTTCCTCACTTCGTTCTTGTCTAGGGGTTCCCAAGGGTTGATGGCCCAATAAACTGTTGAGACCGACACTTGAATCCCATTTAGAAATTTTTATTTGCATAAAACGTTGAACAGAACACAGTCTCTCAGTTGGGAATAGAGGGTATGGGTAGAAAAGCTCAGATACTTTTGGAACTGCTGACACTTGAAATGTCTCTCTCTAGATGATCCAGGGAATAGCCATTCGCAACTGGATATTTCAGCTATCGGATAAATCCCTGTTTGTAGATTTAGCAGCCGACAGGTGATTTAAGCTTATCATAGTCTCTGCAACAGACTTGGTTGTTAAACTATAGATTAGCGCAGAAAGTCTCCCACGGGAACTTAGTTGTAACCGAAGCAGTATCTTGCAGCCGGTCCGGCAAAACCGTAAGAATACGGATTCACTTGGTGTCCTTACAGCTTAGCCTCCAGGCTCTTACTGATCAGCCAGCCTTGTGCGTGGCCCTCTTCTGAAGAGTCTTCCCCTGGTTGCGTTTTGAGTTGCTGGGCCTCTCCAAACCCGAGAGGGCACCGGACCACCTTGGAACCCTCCTTCCAGTTACTGTGCCTTGGAAGGCTCGGAAACGGATGGATCCGCACCCCAGGCCATGAGGGCCTCTGGGGGCTAGTCAGGAGGACCATGGAGTCAGAAAATACTTCTGGACCGGAACCCAGAACCACGTGACCTCAGCACCTTAAGTACCCTCTCCTGGAATGCATAGCGAGACAACGCGCCCACTGATTGGCTCAGAGAGAGAGATTGGTACCCAATGCGTCCAACCAGACTGCGTTCCAATACCTGTCATAAGTGTCGCCTACACCCATGACCACACAGAACATAGTACAGTCCAGCTAAACTGATGCCAAAACCATAATTTAGTGAAATTAACCCTAAGCACACGGTCGGACATTCCGACAACAAAATCTGTCAGATTTTTTCGTCCGAAACTGGTGTTGCATACACACGGTTGGACAAAGTTGTCAGAAAATCCGATCGTTCGGAACATGATGACGTTCGTTTGTTGCGATGGAACTACGTTGCAGCTAGTAGCCAATAGCTTTGGCCTCGTAATTTGATCTGAGCATGTGTGGAACTTTGTCCGATCGGAATTCTCTACAAACGATCGGAAAAAGTCAGATCGGAAAATTTGTTGTCGGAAAATTTGAAATCCTGCTCTCAAATTTCTTCCGACGGAAAAAGTACGATAGAGCCCACACACGCGATCGGATTTTCCGACAATATAATCTGATCGGACCTTTTTCGTCTGAATTTCTGACCGTGTGTACAGGGCATAAGACCCAACTATGGCCTTAGGAAAAAACTAAATTTACAAAACTTAGCCCATGCTCTTCAGGAGCCCGGCGCTACACTTGGTATGCTGATGCAGAGAAGTATGGTTTTCTTTTTTTTTTGCTAATCATACTTACCTAGGTCGATACAGCATCAGACCGATGCCGCAGCTGTCCTTCGGCGTCTCTGTTCTGAGAACCGAGCCACCGAACATCGCTGATGGCTCGGTTTTGTACTCCTCCCCCAGCAGAGCAATGCTGACTGTCAGTTAGCATCGCTTCTGCTCTAATCTTCCACACTCATTGGATCAATGAGCTGTGGAGGGGCGGAGAGCGGCTGTCTAAGTGGCTTACTTAGACGCTGAGACTGCCATCAATCAAGACAGCTGGGGGATCCAGACTTGGGAAGTCGGGATGATGCAGTGCCTCGATTGATGGCAGTGACGCCGGCGGTGAGCAGACTTCAGACCGATCTCCGCTGAAAACCGGTCACAGGAGTGCAAAATGAATTGCATTCCTGTGACCCAGAGGAGAAGCAGAGCCTAAAAAGCTCAGGCTGGACTTCTCCTTTAGGAGTTCCCTTCACTGGAACTAAGGGGCCAAGCCCAACACCTGAAAAACAACCCCACACTATAATCCCCCCTCCACCAAATGCTTTGGACCAGTGTACAAAGCAAGGTCCATAAAGACATGGATGTGCAATTTTGGGGTGTTTGACTGCCTGTACAGAGTCCTTACCTCAACCCAATAGAACACCTTTGGGATGAATTAGATTGCGAGTCAGGCCTTCTCATCCAACATCAGTACCTGACCTCACAAATACATTGGAAGAATGATCAAACATTCCTATAGACACACTCCTAAACCTTGTGGACAGACTTCCCAGAAGAGTTAAAGTGATTGTAAACCCTAGGACAAAAAAAAAGCCTGCAAGACAAAGGCATAATGAGTTAGTATGCATAGCATGCCAACTCATTATGAATTAGTTACCTGAGATCGAAGCCCCTGTAGCCATCCTGGTACACCGTTCCGGCGGCCAACATCACTCCCAGAGTTACTACTGGGTATCGTGGGCTCCGACGCTGTGATTGGCCGGAGCTGCGATGATGTCACTTCCGCGCATGTGCGGGGGAGCCGCCGGTAATGGCACACTCACTGAACTGGTACACTCACTGAAGCAACGACACATACGTTTGCTTCAGAGCACATGTGCCTATGACGTTGACACATGCAAATACAGGGGATATCTCCTAAGCCATGCAGGCTCAAGATATATACAGGGTAGCTACAGGTAAGCCTTATTATAGGCTTACCTGTAGAAAAAAGTGTGTTGTAAGGGTTTACAACCACTTTAAAGCTGTTAAAGCTGCAAAGGGTGGGCCAACTCCAAATCCAACCTTACGGACTAAGACTAAAGCTATTAAAGTTCAAGTGTGTGTAAAGGCAGGTGTCACAATACTTTTGGTAATATAGTGTATATCTAATGGCATTTTCATTTTGGATAGAGTAGGAAAAGGATAATAACGCTGTCAGATCCCCTATTCCACTATTCCTCCTGCCACCACTTTACCTAAAGTGTTAATTACCCACCCTTAACCTCCTAACCATTCCCCTACTCCCACCCAATCTGTTGAACATTTCACAGACACGACCAACATAATGAGATAGCCATGTCCGAGGGTCCAAGGGGTCAGCTCTGTACCACCAATAGCCGTTTATCAAAACTGGTTGTCTGTATTCATCAGTTATAGTTATGTGTTGTCTTGTTATATGGACATTTTCTATGTTCGGTTTGCACTGTGTCAAATGATATAGCTATCTGAGACAATAGCCTTTGCTGTTATTTGATGTACTCTGATTTCCTCTTTTTCTGCATACCGTATTTATCGGCGTATAGCACGCACCCCATGTTTAGGAGGGAAAATTTAAGGAAAAAAACTTTTAGGAGGGAAATTTAAGGAAAAAAAACCTTACATTTAAATGCCCATCAATGCAGCCTTGTCATGCAGCCTGTCCATCATTGCAGCCTTGTAATGCAGCCTTGTGCATCGTTGTCCCCTTGTCAGTGTTAATTTCAGATTTTATTTTTAAAAATGGCGCCGCTGAGATGTCCTGTGTATCTCGGCGGCGCCCGGTAGTTCTTGGCCGCCTTCGGCCGTTCTCGGCGGCTTTCGGCCGCTCTCGGCGGCTTGTGGCCAAAAGCCGCCGAGAACAGCCGAAGGTGGCCGAAAGCCGCGAGAAGGGCCAAAAGCCACGAGAAGGGCCGAAGGCGGCTGAAAGCCGCCCAGAGGCTCAAAAATCGCGGAGGATCGGCGTATAACACGCACCCGCGATTTTCCTCTGATTTTAAGGGGAAAAAAGTGCATGTTATACGCTGATAAATACAGTACATATTGAAATAAAATATAAAAAAAAAACACCACCGGTTTATTTTAATCTTTGTCTCATTTGGGATATTTCCCTTCACTTCCTGTCCTGTCAACTCAACATGAAGTGGGAGGATATTTTTCCAATCAAATGTCTCCATTGGGAGATTTCCCCTTTATTCCTGTTCTGGTGGCAACTCAAATTCTTGGATTTCTTACTTTCAATTCTGGTGACACTGGTGATAAAACGGTTGGAGAGAGTGAATCTACCTAACGGGGACACAGACAGCAATAAAAATAGAGGTTCTAAAGCCTCACCACTGCACCCAAGTCTAAAAAAAATAGTTTTGCCCTTAGTTTTACTTTGAGGAGTAGAGTGGGCATAGTAACAGAGGGTCTTTTTTCATCTTGGTATGGCTCTAATAAATATATAGAGATGAGGTATAAACACAGATTGTGAGCTCTGAATGAGAAAAAAAGTTACCAGCTGAATTCTAGCTTGCAGCATTTAAGCTCCAAGTATTATAACAATCTCATAATTTTATAGTGATTTTCCAGTGGTTTGAAAAATGATGGACAATTACTTTGGTTTATCTTTTTATATAACTTGGCCGTGTCTTTTTGCTTCTTTTAAAAGGTGACATCCCTGTAAAGCAACAGTTCCAATGGGCGTGGCACTGACAAGAGCGGCTCAGTGGACTAGCGCTGGTTCTGGAACTGGCAAGCTGGAGATCACACCTCTGAATGAAGCTCTGCTAAACGACATCATAAAGTATGTGGAGCCTTTCAGCTCCAGGCATCCAGAAGAGGCGGAGTTTGTCTTCAGAGAGCCTCTGCAATGGAAAACCAACTTGGAGCTCTCCGCATTTGGATCTGGTTATGATATTAGGTGAGGCTAGACCTAGAAAAAAAAAAACTAGCAATACTTGAAAAGCACTGTAACGAGTCTAAATTACTGGCATTTTTTCAGAGTTAGAATATCTATGACATTTAGTTCAGCTTTAAGTGAAACTGCAGTCTTTTTAAATGTTTTCTACATATTTATGGGAAAGTGATCAGCTCAAAGAGATCCTGTGCTTTGTTCATGTACTACAAAGTAACAGGTTCACTTAATTGCCTGCCCACCAGGGCATGGGAGAGCATACAGTATGTCTGTCCTTCCTCCCATGGCTGGGTGCCTAAGCAGCCAATCACTAAGCTATTTAATGTGCGGGCAGTGATGCCGTGTACACACGAGCGGAATTTCCAACAGAAAAAGTCAGAGGGGAGCTTTTCATCGTATATTCCGATCGTGTGTATGCCCCATCTGACTTTTTAGGTCGAAAATTCTGATGGACCTAGAAATAGAACATGTTCTAAATATTTCCAATTCCTATCGGAAAACCGATCGTCTATATGCTGTTCCGACGGACCAAAAACGACACATGCTCTGAAGCAAGTACGAGATGGAAGCTATTGGCTATTGCCTATTGAACTTCCTTTTTCTAGTCCCGTCGTACGTGCTGTATGTCACCGCATTCTTGACGGTTGGATTTTGGTGTGATCGTGTGTACGCAAGACCGTTTCAGCAGAATTTCCGTCGGAACCCCGGCGGAAAAACCTTCAGAGTGGTCATGTGTACAGAGCATGAGAGATTCCTTATCCCTACAAAAGCTTTTACCAGACATCTTTTCTCTGTGGCTGGCAAACGGGTGGCCAGAGAAGTAAGGGAAAGGAGGGTATTAACAGAGAGAGCAATTATAATGGAACCACAGGTGAATAAAATGTGACATGATGTAGAATATGTATTCTTAACCAGGGATCTGTAGAAGGTTTCTTCTGAGGTTGCAAAGGATTCATTAAGCTGTGGCCAAGAGGTGGGGTGGTGACATCACACACCTCGTACAATCAAAGAATGCTTTTCATTTAGTGAGAAAATGCAAAGTGTTCTCTGAATGGCCTCTGTGTCCAGTGGCTGACCTCCTGTGTTCACATTGCAACAGGGCAGATGCTCAGCACATCATCTGGAAGCTAGTGGAGATCACTGGGGTTTTCGGTGCTTACTACAATTATTTTAAGTTTCTAGAGGGATCCTGCAGGTATGGTATCTGATTCTCTTGTATTTATTGATGATGTGACTTCTGACAAAAGCAGCAGGATGAATTCTGAAGTGTTTTGGGCAATATTATCTGCTCATATTCAGCAAAATGCTTCAGAACTCATTGGACGGCGCTTCACAGTGCAGATGGACAATGACCCGAAGCATACTGCGAAAGCAACCAAAGAGTTTTTTAAGGGAAAGAAGTTTAATGTTATGCAATGGCCAAGTCAATCACCTGACCTGAATCCGATTGAGCATTCATTTCACTTGCTGAAGACAAAACTGAAGGGAAAATTCCCCAAGAACAAGCAGGAACTGAAGACAGTTGCAGTAGAGGCCTGGCAGAGCATCACCAGGGATGAAACCCAGCGTCTGGTGATGTCTATGCGCTCCAGACTTCAGGCTGTAATTGATTGCATAGGATTTGCAACCAAGTATTAAAAAGTGAACGTTTGATGAATGATTGTTAATCTGTCCCATTACTTTTGGTCCCTTAAAAAGTGGGAGGCACATATACAAACTGTTGTAATTCTTACACCATTCACCTGATTTAAAGCTGAACATCTGCAGTTAAAGCACATCTTGTTTGTTTCATTTCAAATCCATTGTGGTGGTGTATAGAGCCAAAAAGATTAGAATTGTGCAGATGTCCCAAAATTTATGGACCTAACTGTAGCAGGACAAGGACATGGAAGAGTCCAGCATATGAGGGAGGGGTAGGAACTGATGGATGAAAGAATCCATGAATAACAGAGAAAGGATGGAAGAGTCTGAGGATGGAGGAATCCATGGATAGAGAATGGAGGGACCGGATGAGTCTGGAGATAGAAACTGAAGGATGGAATAGGATGGGGATGGAGGAATTCATAGATAGAGAATGGAAGGCCAGAGGAGTCTGGACATAGGAACTGAAGGATTAAAGAGTATGGAGATGGAGGAATCCATGGATAGGAACACAAGGATGAGTTCAAGAGTTCAAAGATAAAAATGGTGGTAGTGAGGGGGGGACTGAAGGATGGAAGAATCAAAGGGAGGGTGCTAAGATTGTCAATATGGAGTCACGCAGGTGAGGAATATCAGAGGTAGGGGATCCCCTGTGCTGTGTACATGGCAGGGTTGGGGATGTGATGGTTTCCTCTTGGAGTCCAGGGTTGGGGATGCCAGTTCTTTCTGTATAAACATATTTTATTAAAGTGGATTTCCACCCAAAAGTGAAACTTTCGCTTTAAGGAGTCCTGACCCCCTTACATGCCACAACTGGCATGTCATTTTTTTTTGAGGGGGGGGGGGTTACCTAGTTTTGACAGGTACCCAGCTTCTACTTCTGCTGGGGCTACCTAGGCACATGTCACAGGTCCCAGAAGATTTCCCAGCCATTCAGGACAGCACAGTGAGACATGCGCACCCGGCTGTGAAGCTGCAAGCTGTCACAGCAGGATGCCCACAGTAGTATTGCCAGTGCTGCGGACAGACGGGGGAGAGCATGGAGGGTTTGGGTGGCCACATCGCTGGACCATGAAGCAGGTGAGTGTCTTTTTTTTAAAAGTCAGCAGCTACACTTTTTGTAGCTGCTGACTTTTAATAAACCAAAAAAGCGACTGGAACTCTGCTTTGAATTAAAAATAATTTCACTCACTTAAAAAGTGCACTAATCTGGTGTACTACAGGGTACAGGCATTCGCACACACTGCTACTGGGAGGTCAGGAGGGATTAGAATCCACAGCTGACAAACAGCCCTGTGAAGACCCACGTGAAAAAGGCCTAGCACCTAACCTAGCCCCATAATTACTTCCCAAATCCAGCATCAAGTAAAGTTTAAATTAGATTGCCCAAATGTTATTAAAATAGAAAAAAGCAGCTCGAACTGCAATACTCACCATCTTTCTGGTGCTGCCCAGTACAAACTTCACCGCTGGACCTCTTCCAGATTTAAATGAAGCCCAACGTCATTCATCCTATTTCCTTTGAGCCCAGTGCAGCAAGGACTTGCCATTAGTGATGGACGAACGTTTCGCCCGGCGGTCGTTTCACGGCGAATTTCCGACATTCGCGGTCCGCACGTTCGAACGCCTTTTTCCGTCGTTCGCCGCGGCGGACTTACGTGTTTAATGTATACAAGAACTTTAACCTTTGGTGACACGTTTATCATGTGATACAGGACAGCCACTTGAGACATGACAGCACATGGACACTTGTACATTCCCCCTAACCTATAAATACACCCGATCCGGTGGCCATTTTACATTCTTTCTTCTGTTACGATAGGGACAGGTTCCTGTGTGGAGTAGGGAGAGATAAACCACTAGCTATTTGGTACACAAAAGTTCTTTTCAGGACTGGTATAGGTGTTAGGTGTTGATAGGTTTGCTGTGCTGCTGATTCTTGCAGCAGCCTGAGTGTTTTTTGTTAGTTTAGAGAAAGGGAAAGGACGGTGTATGCTACAGGGACAGCCAGATTAGTCTTTCATCATCATCATCATCATCATCATCATTAGCTGTTACTATCAAGGTCCACAAAAGAGCTGTTCCAGTAACCACTAATCGTTCTCTTTTTTTGCCAATTTGTATAGGGACAGGAAGGAAGCAGTGTTGTCAGGCAGTGAGGGTAATTTTAAAGACTTGCTGTTATTATTAGTTCCACAAAGGTTCTTTTCAGGACTGGTATCAGTGGTACAGTAATAGGCTTGTACATGTATAATATTCTTTCTTCCAAATATAGAAAGGATATTATACTTGACTGCTGCCCTTCTGCTGCAGTCTGCTAAACATTCACAACTCACTTGTTCCACAAAAGTTCTTATAAGGACTGGTAACTTGGTATAGGGTGCTACGGTACATAGGCTTGAGTGCGGTACAGTCTGCTGTTCTGTAAGGACCGCTATCGGTCCACAATAGATAGGGTTGACGTGCACCACTGCTGACCGCTGCCCTATACTGCAGCAGTCCTTCAGCGGTATAGGGACTGACGTACAGTCTGCTAATCACTAACACACAACCTGCTTGTTCCACAAAAGTTCTTATAAGGACTGGTAACTTGGTATAGGGTGCTACGGTACATAGGCTTGAGTGCGGTACAGTCTGCTGTTCTGTAAGGACCGCTATCGGTCCACAATAGATAGGGTTGACGTGCACCACTGCTGACCGCTGCCCTATACTGCAGCAGTCCTTCAGCGGTATAGGGACTGACGTACAGTCTGCTAAACACTAATACACAACCTGCTTGGTCCACAAAAGTTCTTATAAGGACTGGTAACTTGGTATAGGGTGCTACGGTACATAGGCTTGAGTGCGGTACAGTCTGCTGTTCTGTAAGGACCGCTATCGGTCCACAATAGATAGGGTTGACGTGCACCACTGCTGACCGCTGCCCTATACTGCAGCAGTCCTTCAGCGGTATAGGGACTGACGTACAGTCTGCTAAACACTAATACACAACCTGCTTGGTCCACAAAAGTTCTTATAAGGACTGGTAACTTGGTATAGGGTGCTACGGTACATAGGCTTGAGTGCGGTACAGTCTGCTGTTCTGTAAGGACCGCTATCGGTCCACAATAGATAGGGTTGACGTGCACCACTGCTGACCGCTGCCCTATACTGCAGCAGTCCTTCAGCGGTATAGGGACTGACGTACAGTCTGCTAAACACTAATACACAACCTGCTTGGTCCACAAAAGTTCTTATAAGGACTGGTAACTTGGTATAGGGTGCTACGGTACATAGGCTTGAGTGCGGTACAGTCTGCTGTTCTGTAAGGACCGCTATCGGTCCACAATAGATAGGGTTGACGTGCACCACTGCTGACCGCTGCCCTATACTGCAGCAGTCCTTCAGCGGTATAGGGACTGACGTACAGTCTGCTAAACACTAATACACAACCTGCTTGGTCCACAAAAGTTCTTATAAGGACTGGTAACTTGGTATAGGGTGCTACGGTACATAGGCTTGAGTGCGGTACAGTCTGCTGTTCTGTAAGGACCGCTATCGGTCCACAATAGATAGGGTTGACGTGCACCACTGCTGACCGCTGCCCTATACTGCAGCAGTCCTTCAGCGGTATAGGGACTGACGTACAGTCTGCTAAACACTAATACACAACCTGCTTGGTCCACAAAAGTTCTTATAAGGACTGGTAACTTGGTATAGGGTGCTACGGTACATAGGCTTGAGTGCGGTACAGTCTGCTGTTCTGTAAGGACCGCTATCGGTCCACAATAGATAGGGTTGACGTGCACCACTGCTGACCGCTGCCCTATACTGCAGCAGTCCTTCAGCGGTATAGGGACTGACGTACAGTCTGCTAAACACTAATACACAACCTGCTTGGTCCACAAAAGTTCTTATAAGGACTGGTAACTTGGTATAGGGTGCTACGGTACATAGGCTTGAGTGCGGTACAGTCTGCTGTTCTGTAAGGACCGCTATCGGTCCACAATAGATAGGGTTGACGTGCACCACTGCTGACCGCTGCCCTATACTGCAGCAGTCCTTCAGCGGTATAGGGACTGACGTACAGTCTGCTAAACACTAATACACAACCTGCTTGGTCCACAAAAGTTCTTATAAGGACTGGTAACTTGGTATAGGGTGCTACGGTACATAGGCTTGAGTGCGGTACAGTCTGCTGTTCTGTAAGGACCGCTATCGGTCCACAATAGATAGGGTTGACGTGCACCACTGCTGACCGCTGCCCTATACTGCAGCAGTCCTTCAGCGGTATAGGGACTGACGTACAGTCTGCTAAACACTAATACACAACCTGCTTGGTCCACAAAAGTTCTTATAAGGACTGGTAACTTGGTATAGGGTGCTACGGTACATAGGCTTGAGTGCGGTACAGTCTGCTGTTCTGTAAGGACCGCTATCGGTCCACAATAGATAGGGTTGACGTGCACCACTGCTGACCGCTGCCCTATACTGCAGCAGTCCTTCAGCGGTATAGGGACTGACGTACAGTCTGCTAAACACTAATACACAACCTGCTTGGTCCACAAAAGTTCTTATAAGGACTGGTAACTTGGTATAGGGTGCTACGGTACATAGGCTTGAGTGCGGTACAGTCTGCTGTTCTGTAAGGACCGCTATCGGTCCACAATAGATAGGGTTGACGTGCACCACTGCTGACCGCTCACCTATACTGCAGCAGTCCTTCAGCGGTATAGGGACTGACGTACAGTCTGCTAATCACTAACACACAACCTGCTTGTTCCACAAAAGTTCTTATAAGGACTGGTAACTTGGTATAGGGTGCTACGGTACATAGGCTTGAGTGCGGTACAGTCTGCTGTTCTGTAAGGACCGCTATCGGTCCACAATAGATAGGGTTGACGTGCACCACTGCTGACCGCTCACCTATACTGCAGCAGTCCTTCAGCGGTATAGGGACTGACGTACAGTCTGCTAATCACTAACACACAACCTGCTTGTTCCACAAAAGTTCTTATAAGGACTGGTAACTTGGTATAGGGTGCTACGGTACATAGGCTTGAGTGCGGTACAGTCTGCTGTTCTGTAAGGACCGCTATCGGTCCACAATAGATAGGGTTGACGTGCACCACTGCTGACCGCTGCCCTATACTGCAGCAGTCCTTCAGCGGTATAGGGACTAAGAGTTTTGTCACAGGGTCATTTAAAAAATGACAGGCAGAGGAAGAGGCAGGCCCTTCCGCAGGGGTGGTAGGGGTAGGGCAGGAGCAACAGGCTTGAGCCAAAGTGGGAAGTTGCAGAAGGTGCGTTCAATTACTTTAAAGGATGCACCAGACTTGGTTGAGTGGCTCGCTCAGCCTTACTCTTCTGCACCCTCCTCATCCTCTCGATCTGCACCCTCTTCTTCACTCTCTGCTATGTGCACCCCCAAAGACACTACCACCAACAACACGACCACCACCACCACCACCACATACCTTCCGCTTGAGTCACTGGAATTATTTTCCGATCCATATCAAGAGGACATTTCTGATGCGCAGCCACTCTTGGTATTGGATCAGGAAGAGGAGGTAGCAACAAGCGCTACTCAGCAGTCTGACGCCAGTACCCAGATCAGCCCAAGGAGGAGGTTGGTCCCCGGTGTTGCTGCCTACTCCGAGATCTCTACTTATAGCGGTGGGGAAGGTGACGTTGATGATGACGTGTCTAGTGATGTCACGTGGGTGCCCACAAGAGAGGAAGAGGAGGGGAGTTCAGAGGGAGATATGGACCAGCAGATAGGGAGGAGAAGCAGCAATGACTTACATTGCACAGCAGGGACAAAGCAGACTGCAAATGTATCAGGAGCGAGTCATCGACCATGTACGGTCACATCTGGCGCTCCCAGGACACCGGCACATGGCTCCGCAGTGTGGGCTTTTTTTAACGTGTCCGCTGCTGACAATAGCGTTGCCATCTGCAATCTTTGCAGTCAACGCGTTAGTCGCGGTAAGCCCAATACTCACCTAGGGACGACCGCCTTAAGAAGGCACATGAGCAGCCATCACCGAGCCCAGTGGGAGCAACGGAACACACAAAGCCACACTGCAGGCTCTCACCGTCCAGCCTCGTCTTCTACTTCTCCTTCTCCTCTCTCCTCACAATTGTCCTCCACTCCACCTTCCATCACGCCAAGCTCACATTTTTCTGCAAAAAGGCAGGCTTCCGTGGGCCTAATGTTTGAGCGTAAAAAAATGATGACGCCGGATAACCCTCTTGCCCAACGGTTGGCGGCTGGCTTGTCAGAACTCATAGCCCGCCAACTACTGCCATATAAACTGGTGGACTCGGAGGCCTTTCGCAAATTTGTGGCCATTGGAACACCACAATGGAAGGTCCCAGGAAGGAAGTATTTCTCAGAGAAGGGCATCCCAGAGCTATATGGCCATGTTCAGCGGCAAGTGAATGTATCTCTGGCACACAGTGTCGGTGCCAAGATACATCTGACCACAGACACGTGGTCTAGCAAACACGGGCAGGGAAGGTATATCAGTTTTACTGCCCACTGGGTGAACCTTCTGACGGCCGTCAAGCATGTAACCCGTGGCACCCGTGTAGATTTGGTTTTACCGCCACGGATTGCATGCAGGCCTGACTCTTCTTCTCCTCCTCCTACTCCATCCTCCTCCCTCTCCTCCTCAGCTGCCTCCTCCTTTTCCGCTGCTAGCGTCTCTTCCACTGCACCGCCCAAGCTCCCCAGAACCTATTCCACATGCCAGGTGAGACGTTGCCATGCCGTGCTGCGTCTGTTGTGCCTGGAAGCAAAGAGCCACACTGGCCCGGCACTCCTTTCAGCTTTGCGTTCACAGGCAGATGAGTGGCTAACACCGCTCAATTTGACAGTTGGTAAAGTGGTGTGTGACAACGGTGCCAATCTGCTTAGCGCATTGAAACAGGGCAAAATCACGCACGTGCCGTGCATGGCACACGTCTTAAACTTGGTCGTGCAGCGATTCCTTGTCAAATACCCTGGGGTCCAGGACATCTTGCGGCAGGCAAGGAAAATCTCGGCCCATTTCAGAAGATCTTACACGGCCATGGCTCGCCTTGCTGACATTCAGCGGCGACACCATCTGCCGGTCAGACGTCTTATTTGCGATTGCCCGACGCGATGGAACTCAACCTTCTATATGCTTGATAGGCTGCTCCAGCAGAAACGTGCAGTTAACGTCTACCTGTATGAACTCTGCGAAAGAAACGGTTCTGGGGAGCTGGGTTTTTTTTCACCGCGCCAGTGGCTGCTCATGCGCGACACATGCAGACTTCTGCGGCCATTTGAGGAGATCACCAAACTGGTCAGTCGCAGCCATGGCGCCATCAGTGACATGGTACCTTATGCCTTCTTTCTGGAGCGTGCATTGCGTCGTGTCATTGATCAGGCTGTGGAGGAGCAGGAGCGGGAAGATGAGGAAGTCGCAATGCTGGATGAATTCCCAGGGGGGGCTACTCTATCTGAGACAAGTCAACAACAGGAGTCTGATGAGGAGTCAGAGGAGGATGGTGCCGGGGCGGATGAGCAGGAGCAAGAAGAGCATGCTTTAAACCTTTCTGGGATCCCTGTTGTGCGAGGATGGGGAGAGGAGAATGAAGAGGACGACATTATCCTGGATGATGAGCAGGAGCCAGGCCACCACACCGCTTCCACTTTAGTGCAAATGGGGGCCTTCATGCTCCAGTGTTTTAATAGGGACCCCCGTATAAAAAGCATGAGGGTCAAGGACCAGTACTGGGTGGCAACGTACTTAGACCCCCGGTACAAACACAAAATGGCGGAAATGTTACCGCCGTCGCAGAGGGCTGTCAGAATGCAGCACTTCCAGGCCTTGCTTCGAGAAATGCTGCATTCTGCTTTTGCGTGCGCTGGCAGAGGAGCAATTCCCACTCCCAGAGAAGGATTTGCGGGTACCAATCCAACAGCGCCTGCAAGAAGAGGCCGGTTTGAAGATGTGTTGGTGACTTCGGATATGAGGTCATTCTTTCAGCCGACCCATCGACAGGTGTCATCCGGATCCAGCATCAGGGAACGCCTAGACCGTCAGGTGTCCGACTACATTGGGTTAACGGCCGATGTGGACGCTCTGAGGAGTGATGAACCCCTAGACTACTGGGTGGGCAGGCTTGACCTCTGGCCAGAGCTTGCCCAATTTGCAATCGAACTGTTGGCTTGCCCCTCATCCAGTGTCCTGTCCGAAAGGACGTTCAGCGCAGCAGGGGGGATTGTGACCGATAAGCGTACTCGCCTAGCTCACCACAGTGTTAACTACCTCACATTTCTAAAAATGAATGAGGCATGGATCTCGGAGGAATTCAACACATGTGACCAGTAGACCATGTATATGTCTATAAACTATTTTTTTAATCAAGCACACAGACCTTCTTAATTCATTTGGCTCACTTCCTTGACCCAAAAAAGCACACCGTACTATATGCCCCTACCCTCCTCTTTGAAGAGGTTGAGCGGTGTCATATTTCTACTGGGGCTGCTTATGATATCCCTGTGCTGTGCTGACTTCCTCCTGGGGGTTCTTATTATGAAGGGATCACACTATCCCTGTGCTGTGCTGACTTCCTCCTGGGGGTTCTTATTATGAGGGGATCACACCATCCCTGTGCTGTGCTGACTTCCTCCTGGGGCTGCTTACGGTGCTGCTGTCAGTGCTGTATGTCACGGTGCTGCTGTCAGCGCTGTATGTCACGGTGCTGCTGTCAGTGCTGTATGTCACGGTGCTGCTGTCAGCGCTGTATGTCACGGTGCTGCTGTCAGCGCTGTATGTCACGGTGCTGCTGTCAGCGCTGTATGTCACGGTGCTGCTGTCAGCGCTGTATGTCACGGTGCTGCTGTCAGCGCTGTATGTCACGGTGCTGCTGTCAGCGCTGTATGTCACGGTGCTGCTGTCAGCGCTGTATGTCACGGTGCTGCTGTCAGCGCTGTATGTCACGGTGCTGCTGTCAGCGCTGTATGTCACGGTGCTGCTGTCAGCGCTGTATGTCACGGTGCTGCTGTCAGTGCTCTGTATTACGGTGCTGCTGTCAGATGCCTCTATCACGGTGCATGTGTCATTCCGGTATGTCACGCTGCTGGTGATCATCTCCTGCACCCTCTTCTTTGCCTACCCTGGTCCCTGACCTTCCCTCTCCTCCATTGCCTTCATTAGCTCCATAGTCCTGAATTGTTAGAACAATTTCCCAAATAAAATAAAAATGCTTGTAGTTATCGATCCCAAATTCACCTCATACATGTATTATGTCATTGTCCAGATGGTGGGACTACGTTTTACCCCCTAATAATTACCACGTGGCCGCAAATTCGACATGAAGGTTTGCAAAGTTCGCCTCCCATTGAAGTCAATGGGGCCCGCGGCGAACGTTCGGTTTCGCGAACGTTTGGGTCCGTTCGCATTTCGCGTTCGCGAAACGTCCCGTCGGAAGTTCGTCCATCACTACTTGCCATCTCAGAGTGCGTTATCAAGCCACCCTGGGTTCATAAGAGAATGTTGTCAGACATCTCAAGTCTCCCACGAGGTGTGGGAGACTCCCGCATTTCTGTGGCGGCTCCAGCACACCAGCAATCGCCTCCTGTTCTGCCGCGAATAATCGGGAACAGCTGTGAAGACCGAATCTGTCCCTGCAGAAATCTCTGCAAACAGCTTCCGGTCCTAGCATCCCAATCAACACCAAACAATCTGTCCTTGTAATTAGGGCTCTGGCTGGTGGCCATTTTGTGGTGGACTAAATTGCATTGATATTAATGGAAGAATTCTCAAATGCCAGAGAACAAATGTTCTTCTTGTGTTGAGTCTCCGGCCGGGTGCCATAATTTTTTCTAAGAAAAACACCTAATTACAGCATAGGACAAAAAAAAATAATAATAATATATATATATATATATATATATACACACACACACACACACACACACACATACACACTGCTTTTTTATTTGTTATATTATTTACTTTATTGCAGAGCATACATATATATATTCTGCTTTGAAGTAAAAAGAAATGTAAATGTAAGTGTATATGCTGAAATCTCACCAAAGCCCCCCCAAAAAATATAAAAAGTGTAAAAAACTGCCCCAACCCCCTCCCCCCCAAAAATTATTGTGAAAAAAAAATTAAGAAACAAATTAAATAAAATCAATTATTAAAAATAAAAAACCTAGACACCATCCATTGCCACATACTACCCACCCCCTTTCCCAGAAGCACTGTGGAAAAATATTGAAAAGGTGATTTAAAATATAATTTGCCACAGTGGTGGGGGGCTTGGGTTTGGGATGGGGGGGTTGCGGGCGGGAAGCATCACCTCCCTGAAATGAGTTTTTGCAGGTTGGGATGTCTGTGTTGTTCATGTCAGGACTGACTGCTGGAGAAGACAGAAGGTGAAGAGGTCCCCATGTACCCTGTGGCCAACAAGAAGACAGTTGAAGCAGTTTTGTCTACTAAATATTACAAAAATAATAATGGGGGGGGGGGGGGTGTCAAAGGATTGAACTTTGACACTGAAACTGTGCCACTTGCTGCTATTCTGCAGTACCGTCCTCTGTTCTATGTCCAGAGAGTCTGATAGCAAACTCCAAAAACTTCCATAACCAAAGTCCCAACACAAGAAAAAAAAGAGCTTTGTCTGATTGTACCAGACTAAATGTTTATGTTAGTTTCAAGACTTTTTTAGTGGTAGTTGTGCTGTTATACTATAGTTTTTATTTAAACAAATCAAATGAGCATACACTGTAACAGTGCATTGTATACAAACCACTATTCAGAAACTCCTTTTAACTGCACTGCCAAAACCGTAGCAGCACATTTGCAAATGCGTTTTTTATTTATTCTAAATGCATTTACATGATTGAAATCCAGGTTGTATGTTGTTTAAATTCCTTCTTCATGTCATGCCATCCAGACTGTGTTCTGCAATAGTATCCAGACTAAAAATCCTCCACCTTGTCAATGAAGGAAGGAGAGAGGGTATGATTGGGTAATTTGAGGCCAGTAAATAACGGTTTTAGCTTCTTACATGTGTTACTACAAATCAGGATGATAGACGTTATCTGCTCAGCACGGATTCTAAGATATATATATATATATATATATATATATATATATATATATATATAAAACACAGCACTCATCTCAGCTTGACTCTCATTTTGTCTTTCTAGTGTCACGGAAGTGAAGTCTGAGGATAAAGACAAAAATGGGATCCCTCTGCTACACTTGTCTTCTTCTACTGTGAAAATCCGAAACTTCAAACAGCTGTCACGTTTTTTGCAGCTTGCACGGGAAAAAAAGTTAAAAGAAGCACAAGCTTGCCTTGAAGGTCAGAAATAAATGGTTCTGGAAGCATTAAAACCAACTAGACTTATGACAGAATTTCAGTAATTAGTCTTAAAAAAATATAATTGTGCAGCTTATCTATGAAAAGTCTTTATTTACCCCTTTTATTTAGCCTGAAACATTAGCTTGAGTGTCATGGGTCAGAGTTCACCTAATGTCTGATAGTTGCTGCCCTGTCAATTGCCTTACCCCACAAGCTGTCTCCCTGCTCTTGAATGTGCATAACGGCATAATAAAATAACAACTCATAACAGAAATATGTTTTCTAGTCATAAACTGAAAGCATCCCTATGTGTGGTCCTCCAAAACAACCAAGCTGAAAAATGTCATCAATAAGCAGCAGTGGGGCTTTTATCCTACAAGACCTAAAGCTGACCATGCTGATGTAGCAGTGCTCTCAGTATTGTCAATGTAGTGACATGAGGAATCTGTATTATCACTTTGTACCTCCAATACTCAAAGGAATGTCATTATACTGACAAGGGGAATCTGTATTATCACATTGTATTGTCAGTTTCCTCACTATTGTCATTATACTGACATGTGAAAAGATGTATTATCACATTGTACCTCCAGTGCTCTCAGTATTGTCATTATACTAACATAGGGAAACTGTATTATCACATGGTACCTTCATTGTCTGTTGTTAGTAAAACCTGCATCAAATTGGAAGATGGCTAGAAGGGTGTAGGACAAGTAAGCAAACACTGTATAATTCCTGAAATTTTGATTGACATAGGTTTGTCCATTAGTATAAAGACATACATTCTGACATACCTCCACTGTGGTGGCCTTCAGAGAAAGTATAAAATCAAAGGATGAGGGGGGCTAGTCTGACATCCTCCTTCCAGTTTTTTTTTTTTTATCCCAGTTGCTTTTTTAATGTACTGACACTTCTGCCTGGTACTGCTGTACCTTAAAGTCATCCCTGCTAGGAACTCACTGAGAACTGTGCTTGATAGCCCTGCCATTGGGACCAAACATACTTGTCATAGCAAGTAGCTAAACCAAAATGGTAAAAACATGATAGGGGAGGAACATTCAATCACGTAGAGTGTCTAGGGTTTTGTACATATTTTCTATTTTAGGTCAGGTATGTATTAAATATGTTGTATTCTACTCTTCACAGTTTCTTCTCTCTACCTGTTGCAAATATTTGTTGACAGAGCTCAGTAGCTCAAGATTACAGTTTACTGGCACAAGTATACAACTTTCCCATCCTCTCACTCTGTATGACTTTCTCTAAGACAGTGTTTCTCAACTCCAGTCCTCAAGGCGCCCCAACAGGTCATGTTTTCAGGCTCTCCATTATTTTGCGCAGGTGATTTGATCAGTCTCATTGCCGTAATTACCACAACTGTTTCATCTGAGGGAAATCCTGAAAACATGACCTGTTGGGGCGCCTTGAGGACTGGAGTTGAAAAACCCTGCTCTAAGATATCAGTGCCTGCTGTGTGGACTGTGTTAGAAAACCCATAGTGATTTATATATAAAAACATGTATAAATCATTTGTTTCTGTAAAGTAATGTAATGTAGAGCAAACTATTGCTTTGCCCTTACAGGGAAAAAGACTGGGTTTGCTTTAAAGGAGTTGTAAAGGCAGAACGTCTTTTATCTCAATGCATTGTATGCAATAAGATTAAAAACCTTCTGTGTGTAGCAGCCACCTCAGCACCCCCTAATTACTTACCTGGGCCCGATCTCTCTCCAGCGATGTCCACGAATGTCTAAGCCTTCCGGGACACTCCTCCTGATTGGCTGAGACACAGCCATTGGCTCCCGCGGCTGTCAATCATAGTCAGTCAGCCAATCAGGGGAGAGAGGGGCAGGGCCGGGTTGGGGCTCCATGTCTGAATGGACACATGGAGCTGTGATTCGGCTCCAGTGCCCCCATAGGAAGCTGCTCACTGTGGGGGCACTCGATAGGAGGGAGGGCTAGGAGCAGCAAAGGAGGACCTGAGAAGAGGAGGACCAGGGCTGCTCTGTACAAAGCCAACTGCACAGAAGAGGTAAGTATAAAATGTTTGTTGTTTTACAGAAAATCGATTAAAAATAAATTGATCCAAAGGCAATATAGTTTCCCTTTAATATTCCTCTTTGTATTTCCAGCTAATAGAGACCCTATAGCAAAAATCCTTGGTGCTGGATTCGCTACAGTGGAAGGTGAGGAGGACCTGTCTATGCTGCGATTGTTGGATAAAATGCGTCAGAACGAGGATGAAGAGGCTAAACTTAAGATGAATATTTTCCTGCTGCTCCAGCAACTTGATATGCAGCTGCTTAACAGCTCTTTAAAACACATTTCACAGTAAGTACATTTACAAACTACGATCTTTCCAGTCTATCAGTTCAACCCTTTCCCCTTTTAATGAGCAGCAACATCTGCTTTTTATGTGTTAGGAAAATATAATGACGGGAAGGTGAAAGATATGAAAATCATTACATTTATTGATTTAAAAACATAGAAGCAGGCAGACCTAATTGAAGTGGAACAAAAAGTTGTTTTCCAACTCTTCTGCGGGATGCAAACTGTGTACATGTGTTTTATATTTCTGGTTAAGATATAAAATATTTTAGTTGACGTCCAGTCAATTGCCAGTTGCTAAAAAAAGACTCTATTTCCAGTTGTTAAATCAACACCCACCAACTGTATCTACTAAGTGTGTGCCACACAAGGCCTAAGGCAGCAGTTTCACTTATTGGGACATCTTGTGGTTAGTGGTTTCGTAAGAGAACATTTGAACATCTTTGAATCCTGGTAGTTATCAGTGTCTAAAGATTGTAAGTTCTACACCATTCCCACATTGGTTTGGCTAGAGCGCCAGTCAAAGGAGCTCAACTCAACTATGAGCCAAGGATGGGATATCACTTTCCACTGCCAGGAAAGACCTCCTGTCTTCAGCACTTTAGACTTATACCCACTTCATCACATACTAACATTTTTACTTTTGCTATATGATATGGAATGTTACTACATATAAATGTGTGTGTTTTTTGTGATATTTTTTTCTGTAATGGGATTTTAGAAATTTGTGGAATTCCTAGTATGCTATACAGTATGTATTTTGTTGCATAGAACGTTTGAGTTTTTTAACACTGTGTAGAAAGAAAGAGACAATAGGCTGCAATAATTTCAGGACTGTACTGAGCGAACTGTGGGAAGGGTACCTTGGTAACATTCTCCTGGATCACACCTTTAGTCCCGTGTTATTGACAAGGGAAGCACTAGTGGCAATTGGGAGTGGGAGAGCCGGTGCCAGTGGCTCAGAAAATGTGAAGGTGGTTGCAGAGAGCTTCAAGCTCATGATGATTCTAGTAGAAAAAGCCAGATACTTTTCTGACCCCAATCATCACTAAAGAGCCACATATAATGTTCAGTATATGTAATGCTTAAGAGGGCTGTCAGAAACGGGAGACCTAATAGAGGAACTGAAGATCAGAGAGTGTGGACATGCTACATTTTTGGTTGGGGATATTCTGAAGAAGACAATATGAAACTGGGAACGTTACACAAGGTTAGTAGAGATCACTACTATTACCCTAATCTGTGTTCCCACTACAGACCGCTGAGGTCCAGAGGCTGCACATCACAAACCAAAGGGCTGCAGGTTGGGCACCAGATCCCTACTGGATCAATTTGTGTTAAAAAAAAAACATGTAATCAAATAAATACAGATGGTGCCTTTGTTGGACTCCTATAAATGCTAGTTGCATGGCTGTTCTGTTGATTTGCTGGCTTCAATGCTGGAATTAACTGACCTAAAACAAGTATGCAGATCAAGAAAACTGTATAGAAGAAGTCAATATCTGCATGTTCATGCTAGGTTAGTAAGGCAAGAGGGTCAGAATGACTTTCAGGCAACTAGCATTTTCAAAAGAAAAATTTGGCAATGTCAGCTTTCATATTGTTTATGTGCTAGGCTTCTTTTTTTTTTTCACAAATTCTTATTGGGTTTTTTAGAGATAAATGCTATGATAAACAGTAATATAGCTTCCAATAAAATAATACACAAATTGCAATAATAGGAAAAAGGTAGTACAAACGAAACATAGTATAGCATATAACTTACATAATCAAGAGAAAACAGTAGAGAACTGCCATCAGCACACAGGGCTACTTACAAGATTGAGCCAAGGCTGACTAAAAGGGAAAGGTCCCAGTGTTGCCCGTTAAAAGCCAGATCATGCGGAAAGGAGCACAAATTACTACCTAGTATTGGATATTCATTGTAGCAGAGCACTAAATGCCTCTCCCTGAGGTGAGTCGTATGGATTGCAATGTTGTGGGACAATAAGGCATCAGACTCAACAGTAGTGTGTAAAAAAAGAGGCAACAATGGAAAGGAAGGAAAGAGAGGAAGGGAAAGATAGGGAGTGAGTGCAGGGGAGGAATCGAACAAGGGGGTACATAGGGGAGATAAGGTGTAGGAAGATGGGGGCGTTCCCCTGGCTCAGCATCACATCAATGCTCACCTTTTATGATATCAGAGAGAGAGCAAAGAATGGTCAAGGTTGAGGTTTTGATTGTAATCCAACCACGGGGACCATACAGTATGTTCAGAAATTTCAAGTGCGTATTTCTCAGTATAGAGGTACGTTTTTCATGAATCATGGTGCTCAATAGGGATGAGCTTCATGTTCGAGTCGAACGTACGTTCGACTCGAACATTGGCCGTTCGGCCGTTCGGCGAATTCCGAACGTTTTGGCCGTTCGCGTCAAAATTCGAGTGACGCGCGCGCGGACCACAATGCACTGCGTTGGCGCAGTGCATTGCTGCCCGATGATTGGCCAAGCATGCACTGTGACCCCGCATGCTTGGCCAATCGCAGCGCCGGCAGCGAGGAGAGCCATGATTGGCCACAGGCATCCTACCTGTGGCCAATCATAGCTCAGGCTGTGTAGTGCACGCCCCACACTATATAAGGCCGCCTTTAAGGCGGCCTCCTGTAGTGTGTTACTTTGCATCTGAAGCAGTGGGTGTTCTGTGTACCTTCAACACAGTACACACCAATCGTTTTTGGCTGATTTCCTATCTTGCTGCTGTGTAGTGGTTGTTGTCTGTGCCCTGACTGCAGTATACACCACTATATTCACCTCACCTATATAGCTAGTGATCTAGCTTTAACCACTTAACAACTGCCCATTGCCGATTAACGGCTTCAGGGCGGTTGTTTAACTCAGAGAGGCCGTTAATTAACGGCCTCCCAGAATTCTGCTCTCGCGTGCCCCGAGGTGTGCGCACTCGAGAGCATCCGTGACCGCCGGGTCCATAGGACCCGGCGCATCACGGTAAACGGCCGCTCATAGCGGCCGTTTAGCACGTGATTGCTCCGTCAAATGACGGAGTGATCACTTGGAAACAAACCGGCGTCATGTTATGACGCCTGTTCCTCCCTCCCCTTTCTGTACCGATCGGTACAGCGGAGGGGAAAGAGATCGGTGTCAGCAGCGATGTGGGCTGCATCTGCAGTGCCCACATCGCTGCTCACCGAATTTAACCCCTCAATTCCCTGCCAATACTCTTCAATACCAGTGCATACTCTGCAGTACCCTGCCATTACTCTGCAGTACCCCGCCATTACTCTGCAGTACCCCGCCATTACTCTGCAGTACCCCGCCATTACTCTGCAGTGCAGTACCCCGCCATTACTCTGCAGTGCAGTACCCTGCCATTACTCTGCAGTGCAGTACCCTGCCATTACTCTGTAGTACCCCGCCATTACTCTGCAGTGCAGTACCCCGCCATTACTCTGCAGTGCAGTACCCTGCCATTACTCTGCAGTGCAGTACCCCGCCATTACTCTGCAGTACCCCGCCATTACTCTGCAGTGCAGTACCCCGCCATTACTCTGCAGTGCAGTACCCCGCCATTACTCTGCAGTGCAGTACCCTGCCATTACTCTGCAGTGCAGTACCCTGCTATTACTCTGTAGTACCCCGCCAATACCCCGCCAATACTCTGTAATACCCTGCCATAAATTGCCATACCCAGCCATACTCAGAGATACCCAGCCATACTCGGTGATACCCTGAAATACCCAGCCATAGACGCCCCCCACCCCTCACCGCCCTCCGGTGCTTCTACCAACTCGCCAGTACCATCAAAGCCAGAATCTTTTTTTTATTTTTTATTTCAGGCTTCCCAGCCTAGAGGTGAGATGTGGGGTCATATTGACCCCCCAGATTTCACTGTAAAGAGGACCTGTCACCCCATATTCCTATTACAAGGGATGTTTACATTTCTTGTAATAGGAATAAAAGTGATCAAAAATATATTTTTGGGAAAAAAAATGTCAAACTAAAATAAATAAAGTAAAATGAACAATAAAAAAATAAAATAAAAATTAAAGCGCCCATGTCCCCATGTGCTCGCATGTGCCACACATGTGAGGTATCGCCGAGAATGTTAGAGCGAGAGCAATAATTCTAGTCCTAGACCTCCTCTGCAACTCAAAACATGTAACCAGTAAAAAAATATTTAAAGCGTCGCCTATGGGGATTTTTTAAGTAGCGACGTTTGGCGCCATTCCACGGGCATGTGCAATTTTGAAGAGTGACATGTTTGATATCTATTTACTCAGCATTACTTCATCTTTCACTTTATGCAAACATTGGGCTAACAAGTGGTTAATAATAGAGCTTGCAGTCAGTAGTGTTAGGAGATAGTGCGTGCTGTCTGCGTGCTCTGTACCCAGTACATACCGCTATAATATAGGGCAGGCCCCTACTTTCAAACATCCAACTTACAAACATCTCCTACTTGCAAACGCAAGGAGACAGCAGCAAGTGAGATGAAAAAAGATGGACGACAAAACAAATTATACAGGGGTGATAACCCTTCCCTATGTTTTCCAAAAAGCTTAAAGATAGTTTTTTTGACTGGAGCTACACTTTAAAAATGTACCGGTTGAAAATGACAAACAGATTCAACTTAACACAACAAACCTACACAGTCCCTGTCTTGTTTGCACCGCCTGTATACTGCTGTTCTGAGTATATAGGGCCTGGGGGCCACACGCATTTCCTTTTTTTAATATGGGTACGGGGTTCCCCTTAATATGCGTACAAGACCCAAATAGGCTGGTAATGGGCAGGGAGGGCTACCCATGCCATTTTTCTGAATGATTTTCAACCATATTGCAGGAACCAGATATAACATTAAAACCGCAAGCAGTTTTAAATGGTGTTATTTCCGTTTAATGTCATTTTGTGCAGGGACTGTTCTAAACACGGGAAACACGTGGCACTTCACAGGCATACTACAGACACCCCGCAGGCACCATATTTAAAGGAATATTTCACTTTTTTTTTTCACTTTAATCGTCATTAAAATCAGTGCTCCCGCCAAAACAGTAGTTTTTAAAACTTTTTTTTGCAGTGACCCATGTCCCCTGAGGCAGGAGGCAGGTCGCCAAACCCTTTTTAGGACACTATCTTGCATATTAGCCGTTGAAATGAGCACTTTCCAATTCGAACGTTCGAGTCCCATAGACTTCAATGGGGTTCTAACGTTCGTACCGAACGCGGGGGTCGTTCGCAAGTTCTGGTGCGAACCGAACCGGGGGGTGTTCGGCTCATCCCTAGTGCTCAAGATCCATTGCTTCCCTGCCACAAAATTCAATATGAAGGATACCAGCTTCCCATAAGGCCTGGGATCAGCCTGTTGTGTAGAGCGCCCCATGGGTTACATGCGTGCGTTTTGTCAAGGAGGGTTTATATTAAATAGTATGTGTGTATCCGTAATGGTTGGACTTTGAGACATTGCAACCAGATATGAAATAATGTACCAGGGACACTGTAGCCCTGTAAGCTGCTGCTGCTGACCATATTTAGGTCCATTCTGAATTTTGTAATGAACGCCCAAGTCTTGTTACCAGTTAAGTAACCAGGGCTACATATAAGAGGGATATTAGGCCTGCAGATTGTGGATTATTCTCACACCTACCCTTGAATGGTTTTGGGAGAACGGGACAGGTTGGGGTGTTTTTGAGAAGTACACAGACAAAGTGAAAGACCTGAAGCAAGAAAAAAGATTTGGAGTGGGGGCGTTGCCAATGTTCCTGAAGAGAGGAAAGTGATTTTACTCCATCTGATATTAGGAGTTAATGCACATATTTCACACCTTTGGTTGACCACCAGGTGAAGACTAAAGGGTTATCAAATGCTGGGAGAAACATAAAATTATGTTTAACACCCAAGAGAGGGAGATGAGAGGAGATCAACAAGCCTTATGCTTAACTAAGTCCCATTGTTTCAGGGAGTGTTGTAAGGTAGAATCATCGATAGGAGGGCACAGGTTCGGGGTAAGTCAAATTAAATTATAAATTGGGTTTGGAGAGCAGTACATAAGGCTAACCCCTTGGCAATGGTTGCACGCCAATATGCGGCCCCCTTGGTGCCTGGTCCTTGGTGCTGAGGGGCCACAATTTTGTGCGAATTGTTGTCCATACAGTAGTGCTCAGAGTGCACTCCCGACACAGTTACGGAAGCCTAACTGAAAGTTTTCTAATCACAGGACCACCATGAGAGCCAGTCATTGTGGTCACGTGCTCTTAAGCCACATCCCACCTCCCAGAGTCATAAACCTCTTAAAGGGCCTGGAGGCGCCAGCATGAAGAGGTTAAGGTAGGTCCAGACCAATAATTCAGAAGTGGCATGAAGTACCCGTAATTCAGAATTACAGACATGAAGTGGGGGCGTGGATGGGCAGAGGTCTAGGCTGAGACTGCCATTCACTATCATACAGCAGGCTTGACCTATTGTGCGGCTTCCGGGACACCTTGTCAGTCTCTACCATTGCCTGGAGCATAAACGAGCTCCCTTCCTGGCCAGCATACACAGCGGTGGGCACAGGACTTCATTCCCATACAGGGGCTGACACACATATCCTTGGCTGGCATGAAGTACCGCTAAGTGTGCATTTTGAGCTGCTTAGTAGTACTTATATATGTCGGAGATGCTAAAAGCACCCTGCATTTTCCTGCAGTATAATAGATGGGCTGTGACACACTGCTTCTGGGTGTCTCAGAATTTTTTTTAACAGTTTTCGTTGCTCTATTCTAAGGATATGTGCTGGGACAGGAATGGGGAAAAAGCATTTTGGGGAGATACAACAACGTATGTGCACAAGCCAGTGTGAAGGCCAGGTAGACAAGAGTAGTGAAAATTCATGAAATAGGGCTAGGTTGTTTGGTGCATACATGTAGTCATGAGAGTATAAGATGTGGATCCCTAAGTAGGGTAATGTGGAGGGCCAAGTAAAGTGGTCGTTTTCCTTTATCTGGGAACGGATACGAGAGTTCAAGGTGATATTCAAGGTTTTAGATTTTTACTCACTGACAGTCAATCCTGAAATTCTTGCAAAGTCTGTCAGGGTGCTAAAAAGATTTGGCAGGCATATGTACAGAGAGGAGATATTTAGGATGATATCATCTGCAAATTCCATTATTTTATGGTGTGTGGCTACAAATTTGTGTCCGCGAATAGATGGGCTCAATCAAATGGTAGTTGGAAGAGCTAAAAAAATTTCTTTGCTTTGGCTACCAAGAAAGAGGAAGGCACGATATTAAGGTGGGATAAATGCCATTGAAACTTGCAAAGTGTATCGACTTGATTGCTAGTTAGTCTATTGTGGGCTGTGCGAAATTAGAGAGAAAATTCTCAATCGTTTAACAAGCATTGTGCTAAGTTTATTACTTTGTGCATAGAATTTTTATTTTGTCCACCACAGTTGTTTCTCTGCTGTATCATTTAAACATTTTTATTTTTCATCAGATAAATGTAAGTTCAGTTCTGTTCTGGCTTTGTCAAGGAGTGTGCAGGTGCTTGTAGTAGGACTAAGTTTATGCTGTTTTTAGAGTGCAGTCTAATTCTAATTACAATTCTGCTTTCTGTTTAATTCATTGAAGGACCAAGAGGGATAGTAGGGATTCAGTTGCAGGGAATGGCAGCAAATTACCATTGGGTCATGGTCCAACCATAATACAGATTACTAAGAAGTGAGGGACCCAGATATTAAATACTCTCTATACAGGTATTAGCCCCACACAGTTATTAGAATACCACATTTTTACTAAAGTGGTCCTCTAATGACCTGTACACACGGTCAGACTTTCAGATGGAAAATGTACGATTGGACTGTGTTGTCCGAAATTTCGATCATGTGTGGGCTCCATCTGTTTTTTTGCGTTGGAATTTCCGACACACAAAGTTTGAGATCTGGATCTATAATTTTCCGACAACAAAATCCGATCGTTTAAATTCTGATCGTGTGTATACAGTTCTGACACACAAAGTGCCACGCATGCTCAGAATAAATTAGGAGATGAATGCTATTGGCTACTGGCCTCTATATTAGCTCGTTCTGAACGATCGGATTTTCCAACAACTTTGTGCGACCAGGTGTATGCAAGACAAGTTTGGGCCAAAATCCGTCAGAAAATATATGACGGATTTTGTCGTCGGAATGTCCAGTGCGTACAGGGCATAAGTGTGATTGTGTATATGAATATTAAATCAGCAACACAACACTCAAATTTGAAACAAAACTGTATGCATCTATACCAAAGAAGAGAGCAACCTCTTGGTCCTGCCTCCTGGATTTTTTTCAAATCATGTAATTGAGGTCAACGAAGCACCAGATTATTGCCATCTTTTATGATAATGAGTGAATAAAGGTGAACCTCATTCTCTGCAATTCTTTAGCCTCATGTTGCTGATTTATGATTTATTTCTTTTGAGGCTGTAGAAAAGGCTTGCCAGTGAGCAGTATGGATTAAGACAGTGCAAGATGGTGCAGCACCAATAAATTTTTGTTATCTGGGTGATCATTGTCTGTCGTCTTTTCTTTTAGAGAAGTAAAAGTTACTCCTGCTACAGTGAAGAACGAGGTTGATTTAATTCAACGTTTCTGCAAAAATGAGGAAAAATCTGTGCTGAAATCAATAGAGTACACATCAGGTTCGTAATATGTATTTTATTTAGTTTTATAAAACTATTTAGCATTATTATGCATTGTAGCTACTTCTCCAAGTTGTATCAATTTGAAGAACTCCTGTTTTGGTAAAAAGGAAAAAAATTGACTATAGGTGTTGCCTTTTACCACATGAAACTTTAATGGTTCCACTAAATCGGGGGTCAACAACCAGTCAGCACTGTATCCTAGCCTAGGCTGACAAGGCCCAGGCCTAGGGCAGCACGGAAAGCATCCCCACCAGCTTGCACTACACTGTTAGGCCCCTTTCACACTGGGGAGTTTTTCAGGCGATACAGCGCTAAAAATAGCGCCTGAAAAAATCCAGCCCCTTTCACTCCAGTGTGAAAGCCAGAGGGCTTTCACACTGGAGCGGTGCGCTAGCAGGACAGTAAAAAAAAGTCCTGCTAGCCGCATCTTTGGAGCGGTGAAGGAGCGGTGTATTCACCGCTCCTAAACCGCTCCTACCCATTGAAATCAATGGGGCAGCGCGGCTATACTGCCAACTGCAGCGGCACTTTGCGGGCGGTTTAAACCCTTTTTCAGCCGCTAGCGGGGGTTAAAACCGCCCCGCTAGCGGGCGAATACCACCACTAAAACGACGATAAGGTGATGCTAAAAATAGCGCCACTTTAGCGCCGACGCTGCTCCTGCCCCAGTGTGAAAGTTGCCTAAGTGTAGCGCCAGTCTTATGGGGCGGAGTGGGCTGAGAGGCAAATTAGTCTAGCGCCCCTGTAAAGCGGCTGCACTGCTTCCGGTATACGGGTGGCCGGCATTCTAATTTTGACTGTCCTCTCATCCTGGACCACAAACCTTCCTCACTGTGCTATATGTTTTCTGCTGCACCATTGGCATGGTTATATCTTCTTAGTCCTCTCCATAAAATTATCAGAAATTTGTGTTTAAAGTATATCTATAGGCAACACTTTTCTTTTTCATTTTATAAAGGAGGGTTATAGCCCTCCTTTTCGTTCAGTAAAGGAGGGTTATACCCCCTGTCAGTTTATTTTTTACCATCCCTGTCCCATTGCAGGTAATTCCCTTCATTTCCTGCGCCCCATAGCTAAACAGGAAATGAGATGAAATCTATGCAAATTATGGGAATCCATTGCCCCTCCCCCCGGCCCTCAGAACTAGTGTCCCCACTTGAAAATTTCAAGGTGGCTCTTAAACAGCAAGGGGTGTGGCCTTGACAGGAAGGGGTGGGTCATATTTAAATTAGGGGGTGCACAAGTTTAGACAGGCCTAGGGCAACACAAATCCTAAATACACTACTGCAACCAGTAGTTTGCGGACAGGTGACTGGTAGATCGCGGTCTGGGTTTGCTGACCCGCCATCCCAGAGCATCAGAGTGCAATGCAAAGGAACTATAGTAGGGAGCAAGAGCCACATAAGTCTATGCCTCCTCTCTAGTGCTGGCTCCTGTCACACCAACGACACTTTACCTCTTATCTCGGCTGGCAGAGTGGTGCCAGCAGGAAAACCTCATAGTTAAGACATGCTTTCATCACCCCCTCCCTAGCTGCAACCCCTTTAGCTGCCCAGGGGTGTATACATGTTACAGCCGGAGTTATACGCCTGCCAAGCATGACCCATTCAAGTGAATGAGGCCTCTCTGCAAGTGTCCTGCAACCTTATGAGTACAGAAAACAAGGGGTTAAAGCAGGCAGCGTAGTGTTGCTTTCGCACCTTCTTTAACCCCTGTGACCTTGCACTTGCAAAGTGGCCCCATTTACTTGAATAGGTTGCGATTGGCATACTGCGGTATGTGTATACCTTTGGCTGTTGCCTCGGCAGCTAAAGGGGGTAGGGATTGGGGACAAGAAAACCGTGACTCAAAAGTAGAGTTTTACCACCCCCCAAATTTACATGTGGATGAGCACTAAGGGCTCATTCACAAGTGCAGCAGGCATTGCGGCTCCCCTGAAAAGCGATCCAATAGTGTTTGACAGGTGGTAAGAAGGTGATATGTTGCCTCCTCACCACCTGATTTAAACCCATGATTGCCATGCAATGCACATGATTGCAACATGGTACTATGGCAATTAGTGGTTTAAATCAGGTGAGAGAAGGCGACGCTGTGCCCAGTGTTCTTTGACCTTTCCCATGTTGTTCAGGTAGATCTCCACCTCTTTCGATTTGCCTACCCCTGCACTAAACAATCATATGTAGACCAATAAAAAATATTTTTTATCACTTACAAATCTTATTTTAAGTTATTTTATGTAGTCTAAAAAAAATAATTCAACATATAATTGCAACACAAGTCTCTTGATTTTATAGTATACTTTTAGTGCGCTTATGCTTGTGCACCTCCTTCCTTCCCCCAACAATTATAGCTCATACATATCTTCCGCTCTGTTTCTTCCCTATGTAGCTTGCCTAGCACCCCACAGTCTTTTTCCTCAGTTTTATGTATGCAAACTCTTCATCCCCTTCAGTGGAAAGTCAACCCATAGCCTAACAGTGAGGCCGCGTACACACGCGCGGACTGTTCGCCCAACCTTGTTCGTCAAACAGTTTGACAAACAGTCCGCTCAAAATTAGCATGAACGGACTTGACCACACACGATGAACGAACAGTCCGCTGAAACCGTGCGCGATGACGTGAACGGCACGTACGACGGGACTAGAAAACGACGTCCTATACACTGCAATGCAACCTTCGGCGTGTAAATCCTTTCTGAGTATGCGCGGAACTTAGTTTGACGAACAAGCCTACACACGAGCGGACTGTCCGCTCAAACCAAGTTTCAGCGGACAGTTTTACGGAAATTCCGAAAAACTTTGTTCGTCAGACTGTCCGCTGAAACTGTCCGCTCAAGCCCACACACGAGCGGACTGTCTGCTGAAACACTGTTCAGCGGACAAAGTTGGGCGAACAGTCCGCCCGTGTGTACGCGGCCTGACAGTAGTTGAGACAAGCTGTAAAACTTCTAGGGATGCTTGAGCAGTTGAATTATCCTTATAAACAAAAAGATAAAAGTTTTACCACCTCCCCAACTGCAAGTCTAAGCAAAGCCTAAGGCCGCGTACACACGCGCGGACTGTTCGCCCAACTTTGTCCGTCCAACAGTTTCGGCAAACAGTCCGCTCAAAATTAGCATGGACGGACATGCCCACACACGACGAACGAACAGTTTGCTGAAACCGTGCGCGATGACGTGAACGGCACGTACGACGGGACGAAAAATACGACGTCCTATACACTGCATTATAGCTTTCGGCGTGAAAATCCTTTCTGAGCATGCGCGCAACTTTGTTTGACGAACAAGCCTACACACGGGCGGACTGTTCGCTCAAACAAGGTTTCAGCGGACAGTTTTTCGGAATTTCCGAAAAACCTTGTCCGTCCAACTGTCCGCTGAAACTGTCCGCTGAAAGCCCACACACGAGCGGACTGTCCGCCCAAACACTGTTCAGCGGACAAAGTTGGGCGAACAGTCCGCGCGTGTGTACGCGGCCTTAGTTCCACTTTAAATTCACCCTAAAAAGTGTTGTAGTTTTTCTCAACCAATGTCACTTTTGGTGAGCAAGCACATATGTAGAAAAAAATCAAAGTAAAATCATGGTAATTTTAAATTAATATACTGAATACCAGGAGCGGCCAGTCCATTAGGGGTGCTGGACTCTATTTTTGCAAGCCACATGATTAGAGCCTGAGGAAAGGTTGGGCTTGGGGCACAGTGCACTGCACCCTGAACCCACCCACTTGTGTGTCTTCTGGCATCTCCTCCCGGCCAATCAGGACAGGAGGAGGATTGGGTTGGCCGCTGGAGGAGAAGCCGAGGAAGCCGTGGAGGGGCCGAGTGCAGGGGACCATCACCATGGGGGGGGGGGGGTGGTGAGTGCGGGGGATCGTCATCGGCAGTCATTGATTTGCATGTCCTCATACATTATGATCTGCCCCCAGGGCATTTCTGTCGTCTCCAGGAGAGGTTGAGTGTGGACGGACCTGGGGGGGTTTGTTTGCCCCCCCCCCCCCAAGAAGTTTAGCACCAGCCGCCACTGCTGAATACTATCTGCATACAGTCATCAAAATGCAATTTGTTTGATGACAGTGGGTGGATTTAATAAAACTGGAGAGTGCAGCTGTGCATAGTAGCCAATCAGCTTTTAACTTCAGGTTGTTCAGAAAAAGGATTTGTAAAGGCAGAAGGTTTTTTTTTTATCTTAGTACATTCTATGCATTAAGATAAAAAACATTTTGTGTGTAGCACCACCCCAGCACCCCCTAATTACTTAACTGAGCTCCAGTGATGTCCACGAATGTCTATGCTATCCAGGACACTCCTCCTGATTGCCTGAGACACAGCAGCGGTGCCATTGTCTCCCACAGCTGTCAATTAAAGTCAGCCAGCCAGGGGAGAGAGGGGGGATACGTGTCTAAATGGGCACACGGAGCTGCGACTCAGCTCCAGTGCCCCCCATAGGAAGCTGCTGACTGTGGGGGCACTCAATAGGGGGGAGGGGGTGGCCAGGAGCAGCAAAGAGGGACCCGAGAAGAGGAGGATCCAGGCTGCTCTGTGCAAAACCAACTGCACAGAGGAGGTAAGTATAACATGTTTGTTTTTGTTGTTTTTTTTAAAACTAAGACTTTACAATCTCTTTAAAGGGGTTATAAACCCTCAGGGTTTTTCACCTTAATGCATTCTATGCATTAAGGTGAAAAACCTTCTGTAGTGCAGCAGCCCCCCAGAGCCCCCCTTTTACTTACCTGAACCCGATCGTTCCAGTGACGCACAGCTCCAGTCGCTGTCTCGGGTCCTC
This sequence comes from Lithobates pipiens, assembly GCF_037356315.1. Lineage (NCBI taxonomy): Eukaryota > Metazoa > Chordata > Amphibia > Anura > Ranidae > Lithobates > Lithobates pipiens. The sequence goes on along the minus strand of NW_027507764.1, from coordinate 86,751,308 downwards.
ATTAGATAGACTGATAGCAGCAGGAGCCATTGACTCCCACTGCTGTCAATCAAATCCAGTGACACGGGAGCCAGCAGGTGGGGCCGAGTCCTCCTGCCTGTGTCAATGGGCGCAGCAGCAGAACTCGGGAGTGCGCTCGCACAAGTGCCCCCATGGATAGCAGCTCTCTATGGGGCACTCGAGAAGAGGAGGAGCCAGGAGAGCTGCTGAGGGACCCCAGAAGAGGAGGATAAGGGCCACTCTGTGCAAAACCCTTACACAGAGGAGGTAAGTATAACATGTTTGTTATTAAAAACAAAACAAAAAAAACGAACCTTTACAACCCCTTTAAGCTTTGACGAAAGAAACCTGGAAACTGATTTATTTCTTTGCAGAGCTGTACCAGATTGTGCACTCTCCAGTTTTAGTAAATCATCCTTGTGCTTTTTAACCTCTTGGTGCTGGCCCCTACCAGCCCTTTAGGGGTTTAGGGTGCCGGGAGGTGGGGTTTATAATTATATGACCACCATTCTTGGCTACCACAGCGGTTACATGATCGGAAAGCTCTCGATCGCAAGGCGCAAACAGGAGCTTGCCATTAGCAGCCGGTAACTGTCCCGAGAGTGTGCTCTGGGCACAGCTGTAATTTACGCAAATGGGCTCGGTGCCCATGCTCACCCACGAGAGGCCACATATTTGCGTGCGGCCAGCGCCAAGGGGTTAAAGTCCCCAAACACATAATATTTTGTCAGAACAGGTGACCATCTTATGCGATTCTTACTGATGCTCTCGACTGGCAGCTTGTGGAGGGTGGAAATGACTGAACAATTTAAATTCCAGTTTCTTTTATGCCTCCCATAAAGTCAACATTAGCTTACTTGTCTTCACATTTTACCTCTTCCCTCTTCACAAACATAAATTAGTAGACTCAATTCTGTAATCAACTAACCCTGATGGCCGAATGATCATGCCTGCATGAGATACTGCGGGCCTAATAAAGCCTAAGACTAGGTTCACATCTATGTTTTTTTAGTGTGTTTGCTAAACCGCAGAAACACAAGACAATCAATTTAACAATAATATTTATATAGTAGAGAACAATGAAAGCAGACATCTTAGAAGTCCTAGAAATGGAAGTTTGTACAGTAGTACTGCGATGAAGTGTAACCTACTGCGCAGAGTTTTGAGATTGGTGTTTTTGCCAGTTCTTTAACTGCATTGTATATTCTTTCTAGATTATGAGTTCTCTAATGGGTGCCATACTCCACCATGGCGGCAAGCTTCTGGGGAAATCTGCTATTTAATGATAACGCCATATGACACTGATCCATTCTGTGTGACATACAGCACTGCAGGTGCTTTTATAAACGGGGTAAGTGTGCATCTCTCTTTGGGAGTGCAAAATATGGCTGTATGAGCTATTCTCTCACCTCCTCATATTACTCTTATTGCAGGGTAAAATGAAGGATAAGGATGAAATTAACTATGACAGACAGAGTGAAATTTATAAAGATCTCATATCCCTGTTGAAGGATAAATCATCGCGGTTTGCAGAAAATATCAGTAAGCAGGTAATGCAGTCTTTTTAAAAGATTTTTCTCTTGATACATTTTGACAGTTTGTAAAGATGTTGTGTTGCAGTTGAGGTGTCTGAGATTGCAGTCGGCTATTACTGCTGTTATTCTCTTTATGCGCGCCTTAAGCCCCGTACACACGAGCGGACTTTTCAACATCCAAAGTCCGTCAGACCGAGTCCGTCAGACTATCCGATCGTGTGTGGGCTGCAACGGACTTTAGCTTCGCAAAAGTCTGACGGACTTTAGAAATGAAGCATGCTTCAAATTTTCCCGACGGAACTCCGCCGGACCCGGTCCCCTTCGAAAAATTCGCTCGTGTGTGTGCTACTCCGACGGACTAAAACCGACGCTAGGGCAGCTATTGGCTACTGTCTATGAACTTCCTACGTCGAATCCAGTCGTACGTCATCACGTTCGACTCCGTCGGAGTTTGGTGTGATGGTGTGTGGTCAAGTCCGTTCGGTCGAAAAGTCCGCCAGAACTCCGTCGGAACTCCGTCGGAACTCCTTTGGAGGTCTGTCAGACTTAATCCCTCTCGTGTGTACGGGGCTTTATACTTCAAGTATACCTGTCACCTAAAGTTCCAAAGCTGTCATAAGAGTTTAATAGAAGGTAACCTCAGGTGTCTATACTTTCCTAAATTTTTTATGCTGTGCGCTCCATGTATCCCCAATCCAGACTGTTCAATATGCAAATCTCGATTTTCAGTGCTTCCATTTCCCACTTTCAGTATGCACCTTTCTATAGGTCAGTGGTCATCAACCCTGTCCTCAGGGCCCACTAACAGGCCAGGATTTATGTATTACCTTGGGGAGATGCAGACTAAAATACTGCAATCACTGAGCAGCAAATGATATCACCTGTGATGTATTTCAGTTATCTTGCAAACCTGGCCTGTTAGTGGGCCCTGAGGACAGGGTTGATGACCACTGCTATAGGTCAAAGAGGAATGGCGAACCTTGGCACCCCAGATGTTTTGGAACTACATTTCCCATGATTCTCGTGTACTCTGCAGTGTAGCTGAGCATCATGGGAAATGTAGTTCCAAAACATCTGGGGTGCCAAGGTTCACCATCACTGACCTATTGTATTGAAAAGAGCAGAGGGTGTGGCAGAGGCATAGCACTTTATTAAATTACAGATTTCTTTCAGGTTGCATCTGCACTGCAGTGATGATCAGTAAGGGAAATCCATATGGGTGTATGCAATAAAACAGTGAGCTATAGCCACCCAGCAGAAATAATTTCCACTGATTTTGCTACATTAAACAGAAATCGGCTCCTGAACGTTTCTGTATATTTTGTGTATGTCTGTTCCCTGTACTTCTCTCTGAACTAATGTTTATAGGACATAGCTATTAGTCGCCTAGAACATTCACGAATATACATACTCTTCAAAACAATCGTTTAGTGTAACTGGTTGGAGGAATAAACGTAGTCGTGTTACGGTTGTTACCATTGTTTCAGAAAAAAGAGTCTATCCATAAAATGAATATGCATTTAGTTAATCTACTGTATTCATATTTCCATTAAAGAAATAGGTTTGGAGTAGTGTTAGTTATACTTAAGCTGGCACTGGTCTCACTAGAGCAATTGCATTTAAGATGGTATGTCGACTTTTCGGCTTCTCGATATTGGTTGTTTTTGGCATGGAAGTATTGGTGCAAAGGGTTTTGGCATCTAAAGTTTTGGCAATGATAGAATGCACTTGAATACATTTTCTTTGCCATTGTTTTTGGCAGATATGTTGCATATGAAGTTTCTTTGCAGAAAAAATACTCAAAAACCTAAGACAAATTCATTTACCCAAACTTAAATCTCAGCCTAACCCCTCACCCTGAAAAATGGAAACTCAAACTGTAACTAAACTCATAATTCTTAGTGCTCACCCTATCCCCCTAAACACATTATTTAATCCCCGGGTATAACATTACCATAGACATAATCTTAGTGCTGATTTTTCACTTGAACAATAAAAATTTTAGCACTAAAACAAACCTATGACATAATATATCAATGACAAAACATACAGTGTTCCAAGGGGTTTCTGCAGAGGAGAAAACAGCAAAATGTCTCAACTTGAGACAACCGATATTTGTTGAAGAACAATTATTGTAGCAATTATCTTGCTATCAGGCTTTGTCCCCTGAAAGAGATCTGCACTTATGAGGAAAAGCCAACCAAAATATCATTTCAAACTTTTAAAAGGGGTGGGGAAGATTTAAAACATTTTGCTGCTGGTTGTGTCTGTAACTCATATTACAAGTAATTAAAACTTTCATTGACAAAGGGTTTTCTGTACCCCTTATGCCCCTTTCACACTACCGTTCCGTTCGGGCCCGCCTGTCAGTTTTTCAGGCGCACCTGAACGGATGCTCCATAGAGCTCTATGGAGCGTCGGATGTCAGCGGTGACATGTCCGCTGACATCTGACCAGATCCGGTCCAAAAAAGTGTGACGGAGGAAAAAGCTATTTTTCCATCCGTCATCGGATCGGATCGGGTGACGACGAACACTGCGGTCCGTCGTCATCCGATCTCCCATAGGGGAGAGCGGAGCTGTGACAGGTCAGTCCCTGCGCAGTTAGCAGAGATGGACCAGTCATCTTCCTGCACAGCGGGGATCGGCGGAGCGATCTCCGCTGAGCAAGCGGATATCCACGGGGCGGATCACCACTGATCCGCCCCGTGTGAAAGGACCCTATATTTAAAAAAATGTTATGACCTTAGTCAACAGTAGGTTGGTATCCTTAGGATTCATACAGTTTTTATTTAGGACAAAATATTATTTTTTTTGGCTCTTCGTGGGAAGATAAATTTGCAAATAATTAGACAGGCTATATCCAGGCAAATACTGAAGTAGTGACTGCTGTACAGACAACAAAATTTGTTTTAAAGGTTCGGTTGAAAGTTTGAAGAATTTCTACACCCAAGAACAAAAAAAGGTCGCTGATGGTAGCACTCACCTTCACTTCTCCAGCAAGGTTTTTTCCGGATGCCCCAAACAATCGAAAAGGGGATTCACCTGAGAAAATGACTTTACCCCAGTCCTCAGCAGTCCAATCCCTGTACCTTTTGCAGAATATAAGTCTGTCCCTGATGTTTTTCCTGGAGAGAAGTGGCTTCTCTTTCTGCCCTTCTTGACACCAGGCCATCCTCCAAAAGTCTTCGCCTCGCAGTGCATGGAGATGCACTCATACCTGCCTGCTGTCATTCCTGAGCAAGCTCTGCATTGGTGGTGCCTCGATCCCCCAGCTGAATCAACTGTAGGAGATGGTCCTGGTGCTTGCTGGACTTTCTTGGGCGCCCTAAAGACTTCTTCATAAATGCAGTGATTTTTTTTCTTTTTTGTGGGATTAAGTTAATTTTCATGGCAAAGAGCAACTTTGCAATTAATTGCAATTCATCTGACCACTCTTCAAAACATTCTGGAGTATATCAAAATTGCCATTATAAAAACTGAGGCAACAGACTTTGTAAAAATTTATATTTGTGTCATTCTCAAAACTTTTGGCCACGGCTGTACTATACAAAGGTTTTGGGCAGGTGTGAAAAAATGCTGTATATTAAGAATGCTTTCATGTTTATCAATTAACAAAATGGAAAGTAAATGAAAAGAGAAATCCAAATCAAATCAATATTTGGTGTGACCTCCTTTTGCCTTCAACATAGCATCAATTCTTCTAGCTACACTTGCACACAGTTTTTGAAGAAACTCTGTGGGTAGATTGTGCCAAACATCTTGAAGAACTAACCGCCACCATCCTTTGTGAATATAGGCCTCAAATAGTTCTTTCTCTTCGTGTAATCCCAGACAGGCTTCAAGATGTTGAGATCCGGGCTCTGTGGGGGCCAAATCATCACTTCCAGGACTTGACCCTGACCACATTTTTAACTCCATTTGCAGAAATGCAACCCCAAACTTGCAAGGAACCTCCCTATGCTTCACTGTTGCCTGCAGACACCCATTATTGTACTGCTCTCCAGCCCTTCGGTGAACAAACTGCCTCTTGCTACAGCCAAATATTTCAAATTTTGACTCATCAGTCCAGAGTACCTGCTGCCATTTTTTTTAACCCTAGTGTTTTCATGCAGGGGCATCTTTAAGGCAGGGCAAAATGGGCAGCTGTCCTGGGCCCTGTCATTGTCGTGGGGCCCAAAGCATCTACCTCATACTTGGCAACTATCCCGGTTTAAATTCCCTTGAAGTTTTAGTCCCGTGCTGTGTCCCGATATCTCAGTGTGAAGTGCTCCTACTAATGATGCCCAGCTCTGCTATTGTTGTGTACAGATGACTCACCTACAAACCCTGTGTTTACATGTAAATAACCGGCATTGATATGCAAATAGTGTCTGCATTCATATGTATATAGCAGCGGTCTGCTGCATTCATATGTAAATATAGGTGACATTCATTTGTATACAGTGGGGCAAAATCTTGCTCGTTTGTAGGTGACCAAATACTTATTTTCCACCATAATTTGCCAATAAATTCTTTTCAAATCAGACAATGTGATTGTCTGGATTTTAGGGCTGTGGAAATTAAAGATTAATTCCTCTATTATTCATTAATCTTTTTGATCGATCAAAATTCTTTTGATTGGTACTCACCTCTCCGCTGGCTTCTGGGTCTTCAGGGAGTTCCGTCGGAGATCCGGTGACGTCACCGGATCTCCTCCCCCCTCCCCCAAGTGCCTCCGTCTACTAACGAAGGGAAGGGGGAGGAGTCTGGTGACGTCGAAGTTCTGATTGAATATAACGTGTACGGGGGAGGAGCTACGCATGACGTCATCCGCTGCTGCCCTACGGAACTAACACGATTGTCGGCTTTACATGCTGCGTTTTTATCATCTTTATGTGAGTAGTTTGTGTTTGAACAAAAAAATTAAATCTTATACTTAAGCGGTGAGCACTTAGATCTTTTCTTTCTACCCATGACCGGGCGTCCTTGCTGAGATCTAAGGAGACGTGAGAGAAGTTTATGGTCCGTGTTAACCCTTTTGATACCCGCTTGTATGACCACCTGTTTGCACAGGGGTCCATGCCATAAGGTGAGAGTGATTAGTTAGACCGGAGGTGGAGGGATTGTCACACTACTGTGAAAAAAAAAAATTACTTTTATCAGTGCTACAGTTTGAATTTAAAACGTATTTGTGTGAACTTTGAAGTGAAATCATGGATTGTGGAAACTAACTAGTGTTGGGTGATTGTATATAGTGTATACCACATTTACCACTGACTAATGCAGAGTTGCAATGCAAGGAGATCAGCTAAAAGTAGTTGGATCTGTATGTGCGTTATAATTAATCGAAATTAGTCGATTAATCGATTAAAGTAAAATTGATTAATCGAACACGAAAATTTTAATCAGTAACAGCCCTACGTGGATTTGTTTCCACATTTTGTCTCTCATGGTTGAGGTATACCTATGATGACAATTACAGGCCTCTCTTATCTTTTTTTAAGTGGGAGAACTTGTACAATTGGTGGCTGACTAAATACTTTTTTGCCCCATTGTATCTTGCCCCCTGAGGTCATATCTACCATCACCTATCCTGAATGCTGCCCACTGGGGAGATAAAGGGGCATGTTTGAAAGTCCTGCCTGCAGCTGTGGTCATTTAGCCTAACATCAGCCTGTTCTGCAAAGGTAGATAAATTGGTGTTGGGGTGTGTGGGGTGGGGGGGGGGGTAATGTTGGGTGTACAAAGGTAGGCAGAGAAGGATTACAGTTTGGATGCACAGGTGAGCAAGGAGGGTATCTATAGAGGTAAGGAAGTTGGGTGCAAAGATGAGCAGAGGAGGCAAGTAAAATTAAAGGGGTGGAGGGTTGGAGTGGAGAGGGTGGGGGAGGTGCAGAGGTTACCAGGGGTTTTAGGATGCAAAGGTGTACTGCCAGGGTGGATAAAGATGTAGTTTGCGTGTAGGGCAGACCAACTATTTCAATGAACTGCTCTATGCGCTAGAAATGCGGAAGAACGTCCCTAACGCTTTTTCAAAATCACACGCTTGCACAGCAGATGCATGAGGTGTGATTAACAATGAATGGCACTGATGTGTATCTGCTAAAGGGCAGCACGTTTCTGTGGTGTCAGGAAAGCGATTCTGCATGCGTTCGCCACACACACAAATGTGAACGCAGGCTAAATGTCTCAGTTACATTGTTGGTCAGTGTAAATCCTCTCATTACATTGGGACTTGGTGTAGAATCCTTTGATTCACATTAGTGGCCAGTGTGAAAGCCCCCCTTACATTTAGTGGTCAATGTAAATCCCTCCTTACATGTGTGGTTACTGTGAATGCTCCTATTACATTAGTTGTCAGTGTAAATCCCCTTTACATTGATGGTTGTTGTAAATCTTCTCATTACATTGGGGCTTGGTGTACAATCCTTATATTCACACTAGTGGCCAGTGTGAAGGTCCCCCTCCTTACATAGGTGGTTACTGTGAATGTTTTATTACAATAGTGGTGAGTGTAAACACCTATTACATTGGTGGCCAGTGTTGAAACTCCTCTTTATATTGGTAGCCGGTAAAAAAATAAGCATTGCCATTGATCACCCCCTCCCCACAGCACTGCCACTGATCACAGGAGTTCTAAGATCCCTAGGAGTTTTCTGTCTCTTGATGGATCTCCTCACCACCCCAATCCATGGCGTACAGGCAGGTGGAGAGCTAAATTGCATGGTTCGGGAAGGGGCAAGAAAATGTTTGCCCAGGGTCCAATCAGTATTTAAAGACGGCCCTGTTTTCATGCATAGTTGAGTCGCTTAGTCTTTTTTCCACGTCTGTGCACAAAAACATATCAAATTGGGTGCAGAAAAATGGCAGCAGGTACTCTAGACCGTCGAGTCAAAGTGTAAAATATTTGGCTGTAGCAGGATGCAGTTTGTTGGTGAAGGGCTGGAGAGAGGCACAATAATAGGTGTCTGCAGGCAACAGTGAAGCATGGTGGAGGTTCCTTGAACATCTGGGGCTGCATTTTTGCAAATGGAGTTGGATATTTTGTCAGGATCAATGGTAGCCTCAATGCTCAGAAATACAGGCAGATACTTATCCATCATGCCATACCATCAGGGAGCTGTGTGATTGATTCCAAATTTATTCTGCAGCAGGACAATGACCCCAAACATACAGCCAATGTTATTAAAAACTATTTTCAGCGTGATGAAGAACAGGTCCTGAAAGTGATGGTTTGGCCCTCACAGAGCCATGATCTCAACATCATTGAGTCTCTCTGAAATGACATGAAGATACAGAAGGATTTGAGGAAACCTACAGCCACAGAAGATCTGTGGTTTACGTGGTTACTTCTCAAGATATTTGGAACAACCTACCTGCTGAGTTCCTTCAAAAACTATGTGCAAGTGTATCTAGAAGAATCGATGCTATTTTGAAGGCAAAGGGTGGTCACACCAAATATTGATTTGATTTGGATTTCTTTTCTGTTTTTACTTTCCATTTTGGTAATTGTTAAAAATAAACTATATACGCTTATTTCTGAAAGCATTCTTAATGTACAGCATTTTTTCACACCTGCCTAAAACTTTTGCACAGTACTGTAAACAGAATGAATAAAGAAGGGATCATGTTGGTTGCCAGTGACAAGCTCAAGGACAGGCACATTACTCACCTTCTGTTACTCTTGCATATATATCTGCCCATCAATGACTAGTTGAAGACTTAACCCTTGTACACACGGTCGGACATTCCAACGGGAAAATGTCCGATCAGACCATGTTGACGGATAACCCGACTGTGTGTGGGCTCCATCGGACTGTTTCCGTCGGAATATCCGACGGACAAAGTCTTAGAGCTGGGCTATAAAACTTTCCGACAACATGATCCGATCACACTTTGTCCGATTGTGTGTAGAGAATTCCGATCGGACAAAGTGCCAGGCATGCTCAGATCAAATTCCTACACCAGAGCTATTGGCTACTAGCCTGAATGTAGTCCCGTCGTAACGAAATAACGTCATCACGTTACGTACGATCGGATTTTCCGATAACTTTGTCCGACCGTGTGTATGCAACACAAGTTTCGGACAAAATCCGTCGGACAAAATCCGACTGATTTTGTTGTTGGAATGTCCGACCGTGTGTACAAGGGCTTAAAGTTGTATACTGTTAGTAGATTGAAGACTGTTTTTTTTACAGGCTTTTAATGTAAATCTTCACTAGCAAATAACAGCTGCATGTTTTTCTTTTTCGATGTTCAAGCATTATTGTTTGCTGTATACCTTATGAGTCTATTGTCTTTCATCAAGATAGATTGACAGAGTCCCATTGTCTGTTCGTAGGACTTTACATTGTTTGAAGCTCCATTGGTGGCTGAAAAGACTGAGCATGTGGATGTAGTTGAAGCAGAGGAACCGAGCCAAAACCATTGGTCTAATGAGTATCCAGAGAAGAAAGCACAGGAGAAGACAAGGCATTCCTTTGTAAAGAGCAAGACTAACAAGACCAAATTAGAGCCGTCTCTGAAATGGAAGAACCTGCCTCTTAATGGTCACCAAGAGTATGTTGTCTTTTCAATTCTCATACACTGCAATTCACATAGTTTATGGACATTTGAAATTAACTAGAAATATACACAGAGGCCAAATTATTTTAGTTAGTTGTGGTAATTTTGTAAATGGAAAAAATTCACTGGAAACCTCAGAAGAATTGAAGATTGTGTGCCTTTGTACAAACGAGTAAAGAGGACAGACAGAAAACATTATTAAATTCAGTCTTGATTTACGTGGAAGTTACAATTCACTAATCTAATAAGGATGAAAAATTAAAAAAGAGCTGGATTCCTTAAAAAGTAATAAAATACACTGTAAACCCACAGTTAGAGATTTCATTGCCATATAATTCTGTACATCTGAAGAACGTTGATACTCAATCCTTTGTGTAGCTCGGTCTTGGTGAATATAGTAAAAATGATTCATCTTGTAGACGAGATAAAGCTGCAAATAGAAAAAAAAAATCTTAATGCAGATTTGTGTTAAATAATATTTTTTTTGTAATTTAACCATTGTAAGTTCCTGAATTTGACTTGGTACCAGTGTCCTGTAAGTAGAGGTAAAAAAAACACAAAGACTTGAAAATACGATGCCCAGAGTTGAACTTTGAGTACCCTGAGGCCAGCACCTCTATATGAAAACCTTAAAGTGTTACTAAACCCCCGGACCCTGCATTCACTATATCTGGTCTCCCACAGTGCACATAGCTTGGTAATGCAATTATTTTAGTAAATATAAACTTTTTTACCTTTTCTCATAAGCAGCTTATAGCAGTCCTGTTACTTCTGTCAGTGTCTAATTAAAGCCTGTAGGATAAGTTTTCATTCTACTCTAATGGTTCTATGAGGCGGCAGGACCCCTGACCCTCTGTCTGGACAGTGCTGATTGGCCTGTGCTGATCACATGCACCCTCACGAGAAAAAAAAAAAACTCTCTAGCAATAAACACCAAACTGAGCATGTACAGAGTGATTCCAAAGGCTCTGACTTATCAGGAGATTGATTGGGAACAGTGGAAGAAGAGGAGAATCAGAGAAGAAAGGGTCAAACAGCCTTTTTACACAATGTGGATGATTAACCCCTTAGGTTTCACAGTGAGTGTAACAAGCATGCTTTACTGCATGTGCAATGGATATAAAAAGTCTAAACACCCCTGTTAAAATTTCAGGTTTCTGTGATGTAAAAAAAAAGGACAAAGATAAATTATTTCATAACTTTTTCCACCTTTAATGTGACCAATAAACTGTACAACTCAATTGAAAAACAAACTGAAATCTTTTAGGGGGGGGGGGGGGGGAGTTTAAAACGAAAAAACTAAAATAATGTGGTTGCGTAAGTGTGTAACTCTTATAACTGTGAATGTAGCCGTGTTCAGAATTAAGCAATCACACTCAAAGTCATGTTAAATAGGAGTCAGTACACACCTGCCTTCATTTAAAGTAGCCCTGAATAACCCCAAATAAAATTCAGCTGTTCTAGTAGGTCTTTCCTGACATTTTCTTAGTCGCATCCTACAGCAAAAGCCATGGTCCGCAGAGAGCTTCCAAAGCATCAAGTAGTAAAAACATGAAAAAAAGGAGGACAATAATACATCCAGAACAGAGGATATATGCGTTATTCAGACATGTGTATATAAAGCACTACCACTCTCAACATGTTTCACTCCTTTGAGTTTCTTCAGGAGATTGATGGTATCACTCGTTTGTATGCACATAAGCTTGAGTTCCAAAAGTAACAGTAACAATGGTATAGACACAATTGTATTAAAAAATTAAAATACCCAAGCCGCCACAGCATACCGTATTAAAATTGCCTGTAGAGAGGGACATTGATAAGGTGGAATCTTTAGAATATGTTGTTGATAGTAGAAACAATTTGATGATGATTAGCTAAACTTGCTAGTAGAGGATTGCTAAATTGCCCTGCTTAGCTTAGTAGTGTGCGCAACAACAGAGATTGAACTGTTTACCCCATCCTCCAGGTCGTTTATGAATAAATTAAATAGGATTTGTCCCAGCACAGAACCTTGTGGGACCCCACGATCAATCCCTGACCATTCCGAGTATTCCCCATTTATCACCACCCTCTGAACCGACCCTTGTATTCAGTTTTCAACCCATGTACTCACCCTAAGGTCCATGCCAACGGACCTTATTTTGAACAGTAAACTTTTATTGGGAACTGTGTCAAATGCTTTTGCAAAATCCAGATATACCACGTCTACGGGCCTTCCTTTATATAGATGACAACTCACTTCCTCATAGAAGGTTAATAGATTGGTTTGGCAAGAACGATTCTTCATGAATCCATGCTGATTACTGCTAATGATACCGTTTTCATTACTAAAATCTTGTATATAGTCCCTTATCCTCTCCCTAAGAACTTGCATACTATTGATGTTAGGCTAACTGGTCTATAATTCCCAGGGATGTATTTTTGGCCCTTTTTAAATATTGGTGCAACATTGGCTTTTCTCCAATCCACTAGTACCATTCCAGTCAGTAGACTGTCAGTAAAAATTAGGAACAATAGTCTGACAATTACTTGACTGAGTTCCCTAAAGGCCCATACACACTATTAGATATTCTGCAGATTTTTTCCTTCAGAATTACCAACACCATATAATATGAGGTCAAACCTTAGGAGTTTCAATTTGTATGCAATCAGGCAGGCCCTTGCACTACATGGTTTTGGTAAATCTGAAGACAAAAATCAGCAGAAAATCTGAGTGTGTATGGGGCTTAAGTACCCTCGGGTGCAAGCCACCGAGTCCTGGTGATTTATTAATGTTACGTTTCCCAAGTCTAATTCTAATTATGTCCTCTGTTAGCCATGACGGTGCATCCTGTGATGTGTCATGAGGATAAGCACTGCAGTTTTGGTTACTAAAGCCCCCTGATTCCCTCGTGAAGACTGGGGAGAAGAATAAATTCAATACCTTTGCCATCTCCCCATCATTGGTAACCCAATGTGCTTACTCATTCTTTATGGGGCCAGTATGGTCTGTCGTCCCTTTTTTACAGTTTACATACTTAAAGAATTTCTTGAGATTTGTTTTGCTCTCCTCCACTCCATGTGTCTTCCGTGTTCTATCTTAGCCGCCCTGCACTTTTACATTTCTTGTTGAATTGTTTATAAAGTTTGAATGCTGATCCATCAACCTTGTATTTTTTGAAGGCCTTCTCCTTTGCTTTTATATGCATTTTACATTGGAATAAAGCCATCCAGGACTTTTGTTCACTCTTTTAAATGTATTACCCAATGGGATGCACTGGTTAATGCCCTTATTTAATATGCTGTTAAAGTGAACCCATCTCCTCCGTATTCTTTGTTCCCAATTTATGCCTTCTAGCAAGGTTCATAGTTTAGGGAAGTTGGCTCTTTTGAAATTCAGTGTCTTTGTATTCCCCTTATGTTTCCTATTTGTGTGATTTATACTAAAGCCAATTGACCTGTGATTGCTGTTTTCTAAATTGCCCTGTATTTCCACATCCGTGATCAGGTGTGCATTGTTGGTAATCAGTAGATCTAGTAACGCTTTATTTCTAGTTGGTGCGCTTACCATCTGACCCATGAAATTGTCCTGCAAGACATTTAGGAACTGGCGAGCCTTAGACGAATGCGTGGTTCCCTCTGCCCAGTCTATGTCTGGATAATTAAAATCCCTCATTATGATGACACTTCCCATCCTTACTACTAATCCAAATTGTGATAGGAGGTCCACCTCCGCCTCCTCCTCCCTCAGGTTAGGGGTCCTATAGTATACTCCCAGTATTATTTTTCCCTTTGGAGCTCTACCCATAAGGATTCCACCTCCTCCCTTAGGTCCCTTAGTGATGTCATCTCTCACATTCACTTGTACATTATTCTTGATATATAGACATACCCCTCCCCCTTTTTTACCCTCCCTATCCCTGCGATAAAGGGAATACCCTTGAATGGTTGCCAGCCAATCATTAAAGCTTTTGAACCAGGTCTCTGAAATACCACAAAATCCAAATCCTCCTTGTACAACAGTATCTCTAGTTCACCTATCTTGTCCGCCAGGCTCCTGGCATTGGTGAACATGCCATGTAGTTCTCCATCAAGTGGAGAAAACAGTGACATTACTAAGAACTGGACGTCCCTCTAAAATTGATAAAAAGACGAGAAGAAAACTGGTCAGGGAGGCTGTCAAGAGGCCTACAGCAACATTAAATGAGCTTCAGGAATATTTGGCAAGTACTGGCTGTGTGGTACATCTGACAACAATATCTCGTATTCTTCATATGTCTGGGCTATGGGGTAAAGTGGCAGGATGGAAGCATTTTCTGATGAAGTAAAACCTCAAAGCCTGGCTACATTTTTCAAAAACACATCTGAAGTCTCCCAAAAGCATGTGGGAAAATGTGTTATGGTCTGATGAAACCAAGGTTGAACATTTTGGCCATAATTGCAAAAAATGATGCAAAAACAACACTGCACATCACCAAGAGAACACATGCCCACCGTGAAGCATTGTGATGGCAGCATCATGTTTTGGGGCTGTTTTTCTTCAACTGGAACAGGGGCCTTAGTCAAGGTAGAGGGAATTATGAACAGTTCCAAATACAATCAATATTGGCACAAAACCTTCAGGCTTCTGCTAGAAAACTGAACATGAACAGAAACGTCATCTTTCAGCATGACAACGACCCAAAGCTTACAACCAAATCAATAAAGGAATGGCTTCACCAGAAGAAGATTAAAGTTTTGAAATGGCCCAGCCAGAGCACAGACCTGAATCCAGTTGAAAATCTGTGGGGTGATCTGAAGACTGGAGTGTTTTTGCAAAGAAGAGTGGGCAAATATTGCCAAGTCAAGATGTGCCATGCTGATTCATACACAAAAAGACTTCGTGCTGTAATAAAATCCAAAGTATTAGTTTAAGGGTGTGCACACTTATGCAACCGTATTATTATTATTTTTTACTTTTACTTCTCTCCTCCTAAAAGATTTCCGTTTGTTTTTCAATTGAGTTGTACAGTTTATAGGCCACATTTAAGGTGGAAAAAAGTTCTGAAATTAATTATCTTTGTCTCGTTTTTTTACATGACAGAAACTGACAGTTTAACAGGGGTGTATAGACTTTTTATATCCACTTTATACAGTGATTTTACTGTTGTGGGTTTAGTAAGCCCTTGCACACACGGTCAGACATTCCCGACAACAAAATCTGTCTGATTTTGTCCGACAGATTTTGTCCGAAACTTGTGTTGCATACACATGGTCGGACAAAGTTGTCGTAAAATACAATCGTTCGTAACGTGATGACGTTGTTTAGTTATGACGGGACTACGTTCAGGGTAGTAGCCAATAGCTTTGGTCTAGGAATTTTATCTGAGCATGCGTGGCACTTTGTCCGAATTCTCTACAAACGAACGGACAAAGTCCGATCGGATCATGTTGTCGGAAAATTTTTATATCCAGCTCTCAAACTTTGTTGGTCGGACATTCCGACGGAAAAAGTCAGATGAAGCCCACACACAGTCGGATTATCCGACAACAACGTCCAATCTGACATTTTAAAGCTAACACTTTAACATATGAGAAGAAAGTTCCCTGGTATCCCCAGCAACCTTTACCTCTGTTGTGGATTTTTTTTTTAATCTTTGACCACAAAAAAAGGTTTCACCAGCATACCTTTCAAATATAGGGAAAAAAAATCTTCAAAAGAACTTTCTATTTTAGTTTATGATTTGTGAAATGTGTTGTATATAGAATATGTCATAGTCCATAGTAAATCAATCCTTCTTTCTTACCGGCAACTCATACTCTTCAGTTAGCCAATTGCTCTGATGTTTATCCATGCACCTTAGATGTTGTTTCCTTTTAGAATTGTGTTATAATGAAATACCCGACCAATTTATATAGATAAAATCAAGGCATTAATGCACCAACATGTTAACATGAAGCACTTCATTCAGCAGGCACCAACTGAAAATACATTTTTGATATCTCAAAAGCATAGATGATCTGGGAAGAAAAATTGCAGAGAAATTAAATTTCATCGTAATTAATTTTTTTTGCCGATCTCTGACTTCCAGCACTTTAATTTATTTTTCCAGTACCAAAACCAAGGAAGAAAAGTCTATAGACAAAAAGGATCAGAAAGCAGTTAAGCCTACATCCTCTGAGAGTAAGAAAAGGTCGAACCTACTGACTTCTTCACTACGGTGGCAATCAGGATTAAAAAGGTAGGAGCATTTTTATTTACCTTAGCTAAAATGTCATAAAGTTCATGAAGAGCAATGGCTTTTACAACATTAGTTATTGTTAAACTTTTTCCAGGATTTTTTTTTTTTTTTGGTGTCTGTTTACCTTCACCCCATGGCTCAGTGACGCAACAAAATGTGAGAAGAAGCATCCCTCCTCCCCCCAAAGTCATGGAAATACCCTTTTAGACAGTTATCGCAAAAACAGGTGTTCCCAATTGAAGATTGTCCCTCACCTCTTGTCCTGGTGATAATTGTAAAAGTTTGAATTTCCATCACAGTGGTCACCAGGGCAATGTTTGTCTTACTTATTTGTGTTTGACCGATGGCAAATTAAATATGTTGTAAAGGTGGGGCCTTCTGTCGGTACTCTCTGCTCCTCCTCTTAGTTGAGTGCCCCCAGAGAAAACCGCTTACTATGGGGGCATCCATAGACACACACAGTTAGGCTCGACCCTGCCCCACCCACCGTTCCCTCCTTACAGGATTTGATTTACAACAGTAGGAGCCAATGGCTCAGTACTATTGGAGAGCGCTGGATCAAATGAGGAGCCCAGTAAGGATTTAAGAGAGGGACTGGGTGGGAGCTGATCAAGGAAGGTTTGTTACCCAAATACAGAGAATGCATTAAGGTAAAAAACCTTATGCTTTTAGAACCACTTTAGGCCAGCTGAGTTATAGCCAAGTAGTAAGAATAAGTGACGTTCTAATAGCTGCCTCAGTAAACTGCATCTTAAGGCCCCTTTCACACTTGTGCGGCTTGTCCTTTGACTTGGGACTGCAAAGTCACATGACAAGTTGTACCCCATGATTTCCAATGAGTGCCATTCATATCTGAAGCCTCATTTAACCACTTGACAACTGGGCACTCAAACCCCCCTCGTGAGCAGACCAATTTTCAGCTTTCAGTGCTCTCACAATTTGAATGACAATTACTCAGTCATGTAACACTGTACCCAAATTAATTTTGTGTCCTTTTTTCCCCACAAATAGAGCTTTCTTTTGGTGGTATTTGATCACATCTGGGTTTTTATTTTTTGCGCTATAAATGAAAAAAGACTAAAAATTTTGAAAAAAAAATGCATTTTCTTTGTTTCTGTGATAAAATTTTGCAAATTATGATTTTATTTTCATGAATTTTGGCCACAATTTATACTGCTACATATCTTTGGTAAAAATAACCCAAATTAGTGTATATTATTTGGTCTTTGTGAAAGTTAGAGAGTCTACAATTTATGGTGCAAATCATACAAAATTGATCACACCTGATGTACTGGTGGTGACCTATTTCATTTCTTGCGACCCAAACAAGCCAGGAAAGTACAAATATCCCCCAAATTACCCCTTTTTTGAAAGTAGACATTCCAAGGTATTTAGTAAGAGGCATGGTGAGCTTTTTGGTGTTGTCATTTTTTCCCACAATTCTTTGCAATATTAAGATTTTTTTTATTTTTTTCACAAAATTGTCATCGTAATAGGTTATTTCTCTCACTTGGCATGTGCATACCATAGATGACGCCGCAAAATAAATTCTGCTACTCCTCCTGAGTATTACCATACCACATGTGTGGGACTTTTCCACAGTCTAGCCGCTCAGAGAGGCCCAACATGCAGGGAGCACCATCACGTGTTCTAGGAGCATAAATTACACATCTAACTTGTTGACTAACTATTACACTTTTGAAGGCCCTGGAGCACCAGGACAGTGACACTGACGTGGCACTCATGACAGATGGAACTGATACGGGGCACTGATGACACTGATGTAGCACTGATGACAGATGCCACTAATACGTGACACTGATGACACGTGACACTGATGACAGATGGCACTAATATGTGGCACTGATGACAGATGGCACTTATATGTGGCACTGATGACACGTGGCACTAATACGTGGCACTGACAGATGGCACTAATACGTGACACTGATGACAGATGGCACTAATACGTGGCACTGATTACAGATGGCACTAATACGTGGCACTGACACATGGCACTGATGACAGATGGCACTGATACGTGGCATTGAAGGCACGTGACACTGATAACAGATGGCACGTGACACTGACAGGTGGCACTGATGACAGATGGCACTGATACGTGGCACTGATGACAGATGGCACTAATATGTGGCACTGATGACACATGACACTAATATGGCACTGATGACAGATGGCACTATGTGGCACTGATGACACGTGGCACTGATGACAGATGGCATTATACGTGGCACTGATGACAGATGGCACTTATACGTGGCACTGGGGACAGATGGCACTGACAGGTGGCACTGGGGCAAATGGCATTGACAGCTGGCACTGGGGACAGGTGGCACTGGGGACAGATGGCACTGACAAGTGGCACTGGGGACAGATGGCACTGGGGACAGATGGCACTGACAGGTGGCACTGGAGACAGATGGCACTGACAGGTGGCACACTGGGGACAGATGACACCGACAGGTGGCACACTGGGGACAGGTGGCATACTGGGGACAGATTGCAATGACATTGTGGGACTTTTTTTAACTACTTATGGCCGCTGCAGCCGCTATTCTCTCCCTCCTCATACGCTGTCTCTGTGTGAGGAGGGAAAGCCGGCGATGAAAGATGATCTCATATGTTTACATATGAGATCATCTCTCATTGGGCACGCCTATCGCGCTGTAAACAGCCGCTGTGATTGGCCTTTTAAAGCGATCTGCGATTGGCTGTGTCCAGGGGACAAGGCCAGCACAGAACTTCCCCAATGCGCGCTCGCGGGAGCGCGCAATGCGGAAGTAAACAGGAGGACGTCCAGGGATGGCCTCCCAGCAATTGGCATCCGCGCTGCAGCCGTCTTTCGGCTTTAGCGCAGACGCCTAGTGGTTAATTTTTATACAGTGTGCTGGGATGCACAGACATGTGATGACATGAGTTGCGCTGTGTAAAAATGTAGACATGCTGCATTTTTATGCATCTTATACCACTGAACATCACCACACTCTTGTGCTTTTAAGGACATTTTCCCGCACAATATTTATTAAGTAATTTTTAACGAAGATATTTTTAAGATACAGAATCAGTCTATATGACACGGTCTATATATGTGAAACTTATTCACGGAGACGAGTGATCATACAAAATATCTACATTTATTGGTTGACAGAAAACAAATATTTACATGAAATATTAAAATACAGATTACATTACTTGATCATTTTGACAATTTCTGGGAACACCCTCAAACTGGGCGTAGTAGTACCTTGGACACAATTATCACCATTATCATTTCTCGGTAGAATCAATAACCTTTTGATAATTGACAATTAAACAGAATGTCTGTATTTCACACATCCAACCGTTACTATACTGCAGGTAAGTAAGTGGTTAACAATGTGAAATAAATTAGACATTTGTTTGTCAATAAAATTGGCATCTATGCAAAAAGAAATGTATGAAAAATGTAATTTAGAGAAAAATCTAAAAGGCGGTTATTGATTCGGGAGAAGTATTTCAATAATAGAATATTCAAAAACATCAATATTTAAGAGAACATAAAATAGATGATAAACATATATTTACCCATTTCCAATATGGCTATTAGTGTGGAGTATTAGTTACCAGGAATTTTAAGATGGCTGCCGTGGCTTCAACATTCCAAGGAGCAGGGATCTTCATGAATGTAAAATGTGTATTCATGCATGTCTTCCAGTGTCCCTTCTCAGGGGGGTCCCTAAGCTTCCCCCTGACTCTCTCCCCCCAGCTCTCCTCCGAGCTTCCTCCTTCTTCCTCTTCCTAGTTTCTTAAATATCCTCTTCAACAAAAGGATTATAAAATTATACTAAGTTCTGCCCAGAGGGTATGTGTTCCCCCCTCATTGGCCGACAGACTTAATGGTTAGCTTTCCCGGGAGTCTCGTGATTTTAAGGTAATAGCACCTTCCACCACCAGGTGTCTCACCTATGTTGGGTGTTTTATTTCTTTAAGTGAATATTTTTCTAATTCTGTAATATGTGTTCGTTATTTATATGTTCTAACGAATATATTCGAGTGTTCAAGAATTATGGCATAATGTAGAATACTCTTTAACATAAATTTCCAATAATTACTTGCATAAATTGGTGATATATATGCATATCACTGTATATCTGTTAATCTTTAGTCCGTTTAGAAAGGACACAGGTTAGATATATCACAAACAATATCACATACAATTATTATCTATATGGATCCATGTATAATTTGGGTATCCAATCAATATTTGTTTATCTAAACATAGGTTAAATTCTTATACAATTCTAATCATGATTATATGTTTTTTATAATACTAATTTGTTGCTAAAACACTTCTACTTATGATCACACTTTCATATATAATCTCTTTATGACAAAGTTCTTTAGATCATTAGATACTAAATTTATAATCTCAGTTGTGACCTATGTATAAATTGAATGGCTTAGAAAAATATAGATGATACTGGTAGATGAATCTTACAGCATGTTTTGGGATGAACTCTGAGCTTCCAATAAATGATTAAATGGGTTAGCTGTGTCCTTCAATATGTTTTTGGATGAGGCGTCAGCTATTTGCACGGTTGTATATTGTCCAAATAGTCTTTTACTTACGTACAATGGGGTTCTCTAGTTAAGGGTTATTTCCATGTGATAAATACTTATGCAAGTTTGGCCTTCTCACTCTAACCAACAAAATAAGTAAACAGCTTTTTATTTGGTGACAGAAGATACCATTGTTTCAGCGAGTTTCTTTTTTAAACACAGGTTTTGTAAAAGTTTAACAAGAACTAATCCTTTCAACATTTGGAAAAAAAAAACCTGCGAGATCTTGTACTTTGCTTTAAAGGTCTCCAAGAGGTCACAGTTCAATAAAATACTGAAATCCCTCATCTCGGCCAGCGAATATTAAATGTATTTCTTCATGAATTCACAACAAAGCCCCCCTTGTGAAGTGTTCAAATGCCGGAAGTCGTTTGAAAGACTTCACCAATGCAACAGTTTGAAGAAATATGGCTTTGCTCGGGCCTTGTAAGTTGAGTTGTGACGATGGATCCGGATTATGGTTATATATAATTAAGAGGTATAGACACTTGCAGATGAGTGTAACTCTTTGAAAAACAAAATGGGTTTGTGATCGATGTGTGCATCTCAGGACCGTCATCTGTTGATTGGCAGGAAATGGACCATTCCGGGCACCTTTAGTCCTGGCCGTCCTGGTGGGTTCCGTCCATGTAGACTGGCCATCAGTGGTATCCCTGGATCCCCCATACGGTTCCTTCTCTGGATGTTCACACATGTTGGACTCTCGGTTCTGTTGACCGGCTCATGGACATCTTAGTCCTGTAAATGAAAATGGATTCCATGAGAAAAGATATATAAGTTTTTTTTTAACATGATCTGTGTTTGAGATCTCAGTGTCAAGTTGGTATCCTGGGCTTCCTCAGAGCCCTCCTCTTTCCCATTATGTTATCAGTCCTTTAACTAAACACTCTGGAAATCAAGACCATGTATGACACATTGGCTATGGGAGACCAAGCTCCAGGGCTCATTATCATGAGGCCATTTATTAATATCTGTGGATACCAGACAATTCTGACTGACTTATGTTCTTCAGAACCATTTTTTTTTTTAGCTTAATTGTAGCGGTTCTGGAATAATAACAATTAAAAACATTTCAGTTTGACATGTGACACTTACTGTCAGTATCAAAATATTTGACATCATAGTCAACCTTCTACTTGGGAGGAATAAAACAGATAAAATCTTCCCCCTTTGGGGTGTCAATACAACTCATTTGAGGCAATCAAACTACCTTATACAGGTGACTCCTCATCTTTTACCAAAATATCAAACCATTTAGGCCTCCTGATATTTATGTCTTTAGGATTCGGTCTTCCTCTGGAATTACCGTCTTCGGGACTTCTTGAAATTGGGCTGTTTGGAGCGACCTGTTTATGTCAGAGGAATGAAGTGACCACTGAAAAATAGGAGAATAGTTAATATCTAACAACCACAATCCCTCGGTAGGGATTTCAGGATCCTCATTACTGTAACCTGGGGAAAAACATGGTGTTAGAACCTCTGCTTCCTATATCTTTATTCAGTGCATTCCTCTGATTTATTTTAACATAGGCGCTTAAAAGGCTCTGTGGCCCTTGGGCTGGCCACAGGATTTGTCCCTGGAAGAAGTGTTATTCACGTTCCGTATAGCAATGAAACCGTGTAACATATCCATAATTTTGTCTATTTTGGTTTCCGTATTGCTTACAGGCTGATCAGAATTTGTTCGTGGGACCCGGTTTCTATACTTTCTGGGGACTACTGGCTCAATTTTATCAGACATATCCACATCAGAAACATTGTCTTGATTCTGGGATAGTTGTCTGGGCCTTAGTTGTTCCCTATTGTTCTGGGGATTTTGGGGTGTCTTACCCTGTAATTTCTCCCTATTTACCTGTGTAGGCCCCGGAAGTCCATTACACCGGTAAAGGTGAGGGTGTCTACCCTTAGTTTTAAATCTGACCCGTTGGAGATATACCCTATAGTTTCTCCTAAACCTTGGGTCTGGATCCTTTGGATGAGACTCCTGAGGTGGTCTTTTAACTCCCCCTCTAAAGGGTGGTCTCTGCTCCCCCCTTCTGATGGGTGGGGACATTGGTTTCCCGCTGGGGAGACTCGGTAGCATCTCTCTGACTATATCAGCGTATCTCTTTCTCTTGGTTTTGGGCTGTAATGATTGAGGAGATACATAAAATTCATCCACAAGTTTCATTATAGGGCTTTCAGGCCTTCCATTGTTTTCACCAGTTTGTTGGATAGAGTACAAATTGTTACTCTCTTTTACCAAAGACTCCAGTGAACACCCCCCTTTGTAGTCTTTCGCCAAATTCACTTTTATGTGGGTAGGCGGGGCCTTGAAGAACATGGGTTCAAACTCAAGTTCATTATAACTTGGCTCCTTTTCTGCTAAGTGGACAGCACCCTTGAGCACAGCCATAACTTCGGTGGGGCTTTGATCACTGGTGCGTGTGATATTGTGTATATCCACTCTAGCTGCGTTAACATTTTTATGTGGGACAAATCCTAGATGACAGATGTTTTTAATTGTTTGCCAGGCAGTACCCCACAGACTTATTACATCTTCGCAGAATGAACGGAGTTTGGGTTCAAATACCCACGGTAAGAAATGAATCTTAGATTGGTCATCATTTAGGCCTAAAACTGATAAAGCATTTTCATAGATTTCAATGTGGTCAATAATGTGCATGGATCCCTCTTCCTTAAACACCGGGACAGCATCTTTTAAAAATTTTATTATTTCTGAGGCGTCCTGTTTAGGGGTGCCTGTATTTTTCTCTGATCCCAAAGAAAACTGATTAGGCATACCTTCATGTGGTGGTTCAATTTTTACCCCCCTTTGCTCTACAGATGGCTTGGGGTAGAATATAGTTTCTTTTTCTAATTCTTTTTCATTATGTAACTCCCAAATTTTAGGTTGAGAGTCAGATTTTGGAGTATTGTCAGACTCTATACTTTCAGGTTTAAGCATCTGAGCATTATCCTGAGGCATACACTCCCCTTGTTCTTTTAATTCTTCTGGTTGCTTAATTAGGGATTCCTGTCCTGACCTAAGCTGATTTGTTTCTTCTTTTAAATTTCCACTGCATATTACTCGGCAACTTTCTTCAGGAGACTCGTTTTCCTGCAGAAAATTTTCCTTCTCCTCTCTTGTATTGTTTATTATTTCTTTATTTAATTGATAACATTTGTACAGCATTATTATTGTATTATTGTGCATCTGTTCTGCTTTAATTAAGAACCTCTCCTTCTCTTTTGATTGTTTATACTTTTTATTTAATTGGTGAAATTCGTCCAGCATTATTACATCATTTTGTAACTGTTCTGTTTCATATTTCACCATTTTCGCTATAGCCTCATCAAAATAATCTGCCTTGTCTTTAATCTCCTTTAGCTTTTTTGTGAGCTCACATTCCCCTCCTATTAACTGGGACTGGGATTCTAAGATATCACTCTCTAGTTGGGTATATTGACGTTTAAACTCACTATAAAGATACATCAGGTTAGTGCTTGGTTCAAAATGCATGTGATCAGGCCTTTCTATTTCCTTTGTCTCAGATGAGCTGTCTGTGAGTTCAACGCTTTGACCTTCCACGTTCCATACGTCTTTTATTGATTGACGGGTGTGGTTTATAAGGCCTTCAATGAGTGCTTCTAGACCATTCTCATTAGACAAACTTTTTTCGGCATGATTTATCATGTTACTTTTTGACATTATATCCAACATTTCCTGTTCTTGTATCCATTTTGTCTGAGTACTCATATTACCACTAAGGGCTGACTCTTGATAATCCCCATCAAAATAAAATTCACTTTGACCAGACATTTTTCTTTTGGCAAAAATATTCTTTTTTTTAAAAGTTAATAATTAATCATTTCATGCAAAATATTATTTCTGTCACCACCGTAACTATGACTGATCCTGTACAAAATATCGACGTTATCTCACGCAGTGCCTCCATTTATATATGTTGTGCTTTTAAGGACATTTTCCCGCACAATATTTATTAAGTAATTTTTAACGAAGATATTTTTAAGATACAGAATCAGTCTATATGACACGGTCTATATATGTGAAACTTATTCACGGAGACGAGTGATCATACAAAATAGCTACATTTATTGGTTGACAGAAAACAAATATTTACATGAAATATTAAAATACAGATTACATTACTTGATCATTTTGACAATTTCTGGGAACACCCTCAAACTGGGCGTAGTAGTACCTTGGACACAATTATCACCATTATCATTTCTCGGTAGAATCAATAACCTTTTGATAATTGACAATTAAACAGAATGTCTGTATTTCACACATCCAACCGTTACTATACTGCAGGTAAGTAAGTGGTTAACAATGTGAAATAAATTAGACATTTGTTTGTCAATAAAATTGGCATCTATGCAAAAAGAAATGTATGAAAAATTTAATTTAGAGAAAAATCTAAAAGGCGGTTATTGATTCGGGAGAAGTATTTCAATAATAGAATATTCAAAAACATCAATATTTAAGAGAACATAAAATAGATGATAAACATATATTTACCCATTTCCAATATGGCTATTAGTGTGGAGTATTAGTTACCAGGAATTTTAAGATGGCTGCCGTGGCTTCAACATTCCAAGGAGCAGGGATCTTCATGAATGTAAAATGTGTATTCATGCATGTCTTCCAGTGTCCCTTCTCAGGGGGGTCCCTAAGCTTCCCCCTGACTCTCTCCCCCCAGCTCTCCTCCGAGCTTCCTCCTTCTTCCTCTTCCTAGTTTCTTAAATATCCTCTTCAACAAAAGGATTATAAAATTATACTAAGTTCTGCCCAGAGGGTATGTGTTCCCCCCTCATTGGCCGACAGACTTAATGGTTAGCTTTCCCGGGAGTCTCGTGATTTTAAGGTAATAGCACCTTCCACCACCAGGTGTCTCACCTATGTTGGGTGTTTTATTTCTTTAAGTGAATATTTTTCTAATTCTGTAATATGTGTTCGTTATTTATATGTTCTAACGAATATATTCGAGTGTTCAAGAATTATGGCATAATGTAGAATACTCTTTAACATAAATTTCCAATAATTACTTGCATAAATTGGTGATATATATGCATATCACTGTATATCTGTTAATCTTTAGTCCGTTTAGAAAGGACACAGGTTAGATATATCACAAACAATATCACATACAATTATTATCTATATGGATCCATGTATAATTTGGGTATCCAATCAATATTTGTTTATCTAAACATAGGTTAAATTCTTATACAATTCTAATCATGATTATATGTTTTTTATAATACTAATTTGTTGCTAAAACACTTCTACTTATGATCACACTTTCATATATAATCTCTTTATGACAAAGTTCTTTAGATCATTAGATACTAAATTTATAATCTCAGTTGTGACCTATGTATAAATTGAATGGCTTAGAAAAATATAGATGATACTGGTAGATGAATCTTACAGCATGTTTTGGGATGAACTCTGAGCTTCCAATAAATGATTAAATGGGTTAGCTGTGTCCTTCAATATGTTTTTGGATGAGGCGTCAGCTATTTGCACGGTTGTATATTGTCCAAATAGTCTTTTACTTACGTACAATGGGGTTCTCTAGTTAAGGGTTATTTCCATGTGATAAATACTTATGCAAGTTTGGCCTTCTCACTCTAACCAACAAAATAAGTAAACAGCTTTTTATTTGGTGACAGAAGATACCATTGTTTCAGCGAGTTTCTTTTTTAAACACAGGTTTTGTAAAAGTTTAACAAGAACTAATCCTTTCAACATTTGGAAAAAAAAAACCTGCGAGATCTTGTACTTTGCTTTAAAGGTCTCCAAGAGGTCACAGTTCAATAAAATACTGAAATCCCTCATCTCGGCCAGCGAATATTAAATGTATTTCTTCATGAATTCACAACAACACATGAACGTTGTAAAAAGACCACATAGAGAACCATTGTTTTCTGTGTGCTTCAGCATTGACCCTTTGAGGAGCAATGCCAATTAACTAGTTCTGGACCAGCTGCCGCAGTTGTACTGTGGCAGGTTGGCTCGACTGGGCCACAACGATCGGATTCGCTTCAGAACCAATCAGTCTCCAGGCCCAGGCCAATGATTACTGGCCTGGACCTGGTAATCGGTTCTGGCGAATTAAATCCTTCCCCTGCCTGTGTAAGTCTAAACACAGGCAGGGGAAGTCATCACCCCTCGTGGAACTCTTTTCCATTCCAGAGAGAGGAAGGAAGACATCTCAGACATCTCAGAGTAAGTTGCACCAACACAACCCTGACACAGTACACATAGGCACACTTTTCACCCCCTGATCGCCCCCCCCCCCCAGTTAACCCCTTCACTCCCTGTCAGAGCGCCACCTGGTGTAGTGTTCATATTTTTCTTTGATCACTGTACTGGTGTCATTTGTGACAATAATCAGTGTTAGGGTACTTAGTAGTAGGCCTAGCTAGGTCTAGGGACCCAATCTAAACCCCCCAATAAAGGTTTATCCCCTTGATCACCCCTTGTCACCAGTGATCACCGTATTAGTGTCATGGATGACGCTGGCTAGTTAGTTATTTTTTTATAGCATCAGGTCACCCGCCGTATATTACCTAATAGATGGTTTAATCCCCTGATCACCCGACGGGTTATATCAGTTAGGCTTAGCATCAGTTAGGGTCTGAACCGTGCGAATGCTAACAGTTTTTTTGGTAGCGTTTGAGTCAGGTGCTATTTTTCCTGTGAGTCGCACTAGTGTACCAGTAAATTTAGAGGCCAAAATGTTCCATCGAAGGTACACTAGTGAAGAGGCCTACACGTTTCCTGACAGATGAGGGTGAAAAGGAAGTCACCCATCTGTCCAATTCAGGCTCAGAATACGAACTAGTAGACAGCAGCGGCACCCCGACAGATAGCTCTGACTAGGGAGTAGTGGTCCCTGCCAAATTCAGGCATACCCGACCCCATTCTGCTGTTGTTGAGGTGCAAGAATAGTAGCGCTCTCGTATGGAGTAGAGAGCCAGTACTAGTGCCGCTCATCCTTCTAGTGAACTGGCAAGTACCGGCTGCCTAGTACATCCTGGTCGTACATGCAGCACTGCAGTAACACTTGGTGACGTGGCGAGTCCCATGAGTGAAGTTCAAGCTGGTGAGGTGGCTAGCACAAATAGAGTCCACAGCCACCAAGAAGACAAACACAGGCCCGTCGAGCCCTTAGTGCCCTTCCTGCTGCATTTGCCAATCTGAATTGGGAGCCCACCACTTCTGCAGCACCCATACTTCCCCCATTCCCTGGCCAATTCGGAATTCAGGTGGGAACAGTTAATTTTACGTCACTTGATTTTTATTCGCTCTTTTTCATGGAAGCTCTCTATAGATCTGTTGTGGAGCAATTTGTATGCTGGTCAATTCATTGCTGCTAATCCGCAGTTGGCCCTTGCCAGAGATTGGAGTTATTACAGTTTCTGAATTTAAGACCTTCCTGGGCCTATCCCTCCTCATGGTTATAGTTCAAAAAAGTGAGTTGCAGTCATATTGGTACACTGACCCAATTTACCATATGCCAGTGTTCTCTGCCGCCATTACCAGGACACGATACGAGCAGATCTTGCAGTTCATGCATTTCAATGGCAATGAACTCTGTCGTCCTCGGGGTGACTATAGATACGATCGGCTCCACAAAATTCAGCCCCTCATTAATCACTTCAACCAACACTTTGCAGCCCTATTTACTCCCGATCAAGTTGTCTGCGTTGATGAGTCCCTGATTATGTTTTCTGGCCGCTTGTCTATCAAACAGTATCTTCCCAGTAAGCGTGCCAGATAGGGGGTCAAGATTTATAAGCTTTGTGACAGGGCAACAGGCTATACATATAGTTTTATGGTTTACAAGGGAAGAGATAGTCACGTGGAGCCCAAGAACTGCCCAGACTACATAAGGAGCACTGGTAAGATTGTGTGGGACTTGGTGCCATCCATATTCTTTGACACAGTTGACCACCTGCTCCTCCTCAGCAAATTGCGCTCCCTTGGCCTCTGCGATTCTGCTTTATCCTGGTTTTCCTCCTACCTATCTCAGCGCACTTTCAGTGTCGCTTACAACTCCATCTCCTCTGCTCCCCTTCCTCTTTCTGTTGGGTTACCCCAAGGTTCTGTCCTTGGGCCCCTCCTATTCTCGCTCTATACCTCTTCCCTGGGCCAGTTGATAAACTCCCATTGTTTCCAATACCACCTCTATGCCGACGACACCCAGATCTATCTCTCCACTCCTCAACTCACCCCCTCAATCTCCTCACAGATCTCCAACTTACTGAATGACATATCAGTATGGATGTCACACCACTTCCTCAAACTCAATCTTTCTAAAACTGAGCTTGTTACATTTCCTCCTTCACGACCCCTCCCCCCCTGTGACTTCACCATTAATATCAACAACACAACTATTGGTCCCTCCACACATGCCAGGGTCCTGGGTGTAATCCTTGACTCTGACCTCTCCTTCAGCCCCCATATCCAATCACTGACTAAATCCTGCTGCCTTCACCTCCGCAACATCTCCGGAATTCGACCCTTCCTGACTAATGACACCACAAAGCAACTCGTTCACTCCTTGATTATTTCCTGCCTTGACTACTGTAACTCCTTAATGGCCTACCCTTAAGCAGGCTATCCCCCCTCCAGTCTATTATGAATGCTGCTGCTAGACTAATACACCTCACTAATCGTTCCGTGGCTGCTGCCCCTCTCTGCCAATCCCTTCACTGGCTTCCCCTACCCCAACGTGTAAAATTCAGAATGCTAACCATAACATACAAAGCCATCCACAACATTGCCCCATCTACATCACCAACCTCATCTGCAGATATCGCCCAAATCGTCCCCTCCGTTCCTCCGAGGACCTCCTGCTTTCAAGCTCCCTTGTTACCTCCTCTCATGCTCGCCTTCAAGACTTCTCCAGAGCCTCTCCTATCCTCTGGAACTCCCTGCCCCAGTCTGTCCGCTCAGCCCCTACCTTGTCCACCTTTAGGAGTTCCCTGAAAACTCATTTATTCAGGAAGCCTATCCCACACCCACCTAACTGTCCCCGAGCCACCCCCATCAAATCATTCTCTGCAGCTATTACCTTTTGTACCACCACCCCCTCCCTTTAGAATGTAAGCTCTACGAGCAGGGCCCCCTGTATCTTTTGTATTGTACTGTAATTGTGTTGTCCCCCCTATACATTGTAAAGCACTGCGTAAACTGTTGGCGCTATATAAATCGTAGATAATAATAATAATAATAATAATTATTCGGAAAGGGGTACCACTTGTACCACTTGTACAATTGTGTAATACTTGTGCCACTTTTTAGTCACCTTTTTGATTGTTTAATTGGCACATGTGGCACCATGCGATCTAATCGCCGGGGCTTCTCCCAAAGGCTTGTAGAATCCCGACTTAGATGGGGGGAGAGAGCCTGCTTGAAATGTAATAATTTGCTAGCAGTGAAGTGGATAGATACACGGAATGTTTTCGTTCTGTCCTCCCTTCACGCAGGTATGACTGTCCTTATAGCGACTGGTGTTGTGGAGAAACTCTCTGTCCATAAATACAACCTTAACATGGGACAGGTGGACCTCAATGACCAATTGTTGGTGCCATACCTAATTGCACGTAAGGCCAGACGCTGGTACAAAAAAGTGTCTGTATATTTATTCCAATTGGAATTCCAATTGCTACCACACACTAGTATAGTATTAGCGTAGGGTACAGCATTGCACAGTCCTAGGGCACACTTACACAGGGTCTCCAAAAATGAAATGGCCATCACATTTTGAGAGACCCTAATCTGGAATGTTTACAGTTCATATAAAAGTGCAAAAAAACACACACAAAAACACAAAAATAAAAAAGTCAAAAATAGTTGTCTATTGTTCTCTCTCTTTTGTTACTGTATTTTAAAACGGTAATGTTTTAATTTTAATGTTTTATTTTTTTGCAGTACAGGTTTATTTATTCTGACAGCAACAGCGTTTGCTCCCATGATACGTAAAGCCTTGACTCCAGCGCTGTAGGAGGTGATTTCACCACCACAGTTAAAAAAAGAGCATTAATGCCGAAGCATGGTGGCAGGGGTGGAGGAGCGATTTTTTTCTTAACATTTTCTTAACATTATTGAGTTAATGTTTTATCGTTACCATTGTTTGCTTTTTAGGTACACCACTCAGCTGCAGCACTGATTTATTTATCTTGACAGCAACAGCATTTGCTCTCACGATATCTAAATCAGTTATTCCAGCACTGTAGGAGGTGATTTCACCACCACAGTTAAAAAAAAAATGGTGCATGTATGCCCATCATTAGAAGTGGGTGGATGAAGGGCGGTATTCTAATAGGGAGCATACACACCGATCAATCTCTTTTTTTTGTTCAGCCCACAGGCTGCATAAAATAGAACATTACAATTTATGCCCAACAAGGACCAACAACATACTGGTATGTTGCTGGACTTTGAGTGGTTATACCAGAATGATGCCTGCAAGTTTAGGTATCATCTTGGTATCATTCTTTTCAGCCAGCGGTCAGCTTTCATGTAAAAGCAATCCTAGCAGCTAATTAGCCTCCAGACTGCTTTTACAAGCAGTGGGATTGACCCCCCCCCCACCATCTTCCATGTTTTTCTTGGGCTCCCCTGTCCCAATAGGAAACCCGAGAATGCAGCCGGTTGTTCCGCCAGATTACCATAGACCTGATCGGAGACCAGAATGGCTCTACGGCCTAAGAAACCGGAAGCTACGGACATTTCATGACTTAGGTTTCGCCGGATATAAACAGCGCCATTGGGAAATTGGGAAAGCATTTTATAACACCGATCTTGGTGTGGTCAGATGCTTTGAGGGCAGAGGAGAGATCTAGGGTCTAAAAAAAAAAGAGTACCTGTCACTACCTATAGCTATCACAGGGGATATTTACATTCCCTGAGATAACAATAAAAACGATTAAAAAAAAAATGAAAGGAACAGTTTAAAAAGAAAAAAAAATCACCCCTGTCCCCTCCGTGCTCATGCGCAAAGGTGAACGCAAGCGTCAGTCCAGTGTCATATGTAAACAGCAATTGCACCATGCATTTGAGGGTAGTAATTTTAGCAGTAGACCTTCTCTGTAAATCTAAAGAGGTAACCTGTAAAGGATTTTAAAGGCTTTTAAAAATGTATGTAGTTTGTCGCCACTGCATGTTTGTGCACAATTTTAAAGCATGTCAAGTTTGGTGTCCATGTACTCGGCATAAGATCATCTTTTTTATTTAATCAAACATTTGGGCAATATAGTGTGTTTTAGTGCATTAAAATTAAAAAAGTGTTTTTAATAAAACAAATTGCTTTAAAAAAATCACTGCGCAAAAACTGTGTGTGAAAAAAAATTGCAACACCCACCATTTTAATCTGTAGGGCCTTTGCTTTAAAAAAAGATATAATGTTTGGGGGTTCAAAGTTATTTTCTACCAAAATATATATATATTTTTTAATGTAAATAAAAAATGCCAAACGCTTTGTCTTCAAGTGGTTGGAAGAGTGGGTTCACCTCCCCCCCCCCCAAATTACCCCTTTTTGGAAAGCAGACACACCAAGCTATTTGCTGATAGGCATGTTGAGTCCATGGAATATTTCATATTTTGCCACAAGTTTCGGGAAAATTACATTTTTTTGTGTACAAAGTTGTCACAAAATGATATATTGTTCAAACATGGCATGGTTATATGTGGAATTACACCCCAAAATACATTCTGCTGCTTCTCCTGAGTATGGGGATACCACATGTGTGACACTTTTTGTTAGCCTAGCTGTATACAGGACCCTAAAAACCAATTACCCCTTCAGGTTTTCGAAGGACGTAAAATCGTGATTTCACTCCTCACTACCTATCACAATTTCAGAGGCCATGAAATGTCAAGATATCACTAAATTTTAGCACTTCAAGAAATGAGATAGGCAGTCATAAACTAAAAGCTGTGTAAATTCGCCCAAAGCAATAAATTTACACTTATTGACATTTTTTTTTACCAAAGACATGGAGCTGAATACACTTTTGCCTAAATGTATGACTAAAATTGAGTTTATTGGATTTTTTTAAAAACAAAAATTAGAAAATATAATTTTTTTTCGAAATTTTTGTTGTTTTTTCTGTTTATATCGCATAAAATAAAAATCGCAGAGGCAATCAAATACCAAAAAAGAAAGCTCTATTTGTGGGAAAAAAAGGACGCAAATTTTGTTTAGGTACAGCATTGCATGACCGTGAAATTACCAGCGCAGTGCCAAGTTGTAAAAAGTGCTCTGGTCATTGAGTAGCCAAATATTCCAGGGCTGAAGTGGTTAATGCAGCTTAATACAAGTGGTGAAAACTAGCTCTTACAAACCTTTGCAAGTTATAATTTGATCCTTGGGCCTACACTCTAGTAACAAAACCCCACTAACTTGCCTCAGGCCCCTTGACACAGCTGTGGTGCAATACAATACAGTACAATATAATATATCACAATATACCTGTATTGTCCTCTCAGGATCCACTTTCTCCACCTGCTGGGAGAAAACAATACTCCACACAACGAGGTACTTAACCAAAGTATATTTTATTATATGTATTTGTAAATAGGTGATTACAAGAATTGTACTGTCATCCAACATAGATTGACAGGAAAATGAACTCTGGTAAAGCAGTTACAAAAAAAAATATATATATATATATATATATATATATATATATATATATATATATATATATATATATATATATATGGGAGCTCCCCCTACTTTTGTAGCTATGCATGAGATCTCACTTAAAGTACTCAGTTTTTATCTTCGCTATCAAGGGTAACTCCATATAAATTTGTAATCCAAGGTTAAAGCAGTTAAAGTTGAATTAAGAATGATCCTAGTGTTGCTTCCACAAATATAATACAGTGCTTGAAGTGTGATAGTAAGTAGGCCTTATGCCTGCCTAGCGTCAGTTGCTATACTCCTCCTCCGTGGGACTAAATATCCCAGCAAGGCCTGTATATAAGTCTGACTAGGTGCAATGGTTTATAAAACGGTGAGTAGCAACCCGCTCACCAACTGGATCGGAACTTTGGTATGGTAACTTTGGTCCGGTAGTTGCAGCTTGCCTCTGCGTCAGCCGGCTCCGTCACTCCGTCCCGTCCCGACAGGTGGACCAGGTCTTCCGATGCTCAAACAAGTGTCTCTGGATCCTCTCAATCCAATCTCTGAGTTACTGGCACTTCAGGTCACTCTCACAATGGAGCAGGGTTTAGCTCCACAAAGCCAATAAGTCGCTTTCTCCGGGAGGCCTTGGCACAAGTCCCCACAGGAAGGCCATGCGTTCCCAAGAGACCTAAAATGGCCGCTCAGGGTCCTTTTATCTCCTACCCAGCATGCAATACAAGAGAAGGTGTCCATGGGTAGGTTACTCGGCATCCTGGGTAAAAGGGTCAACTCTCCAATGTAAATAACAGCCATTTCCTGTAAATAGTTCAATGCTTGAAAGCCAAATATTATTTAAGTTCACTTTCAGTGTTTGGCCGTTAGATGCCAAACACTAAGCCATAAAAACATCCATAGACTTCTGTTATAACATGCTAACATACATTAATAGACAGGAGAGTCAGCGCTACACACTCCCCCTACTTTTTATCTTTGGTCCTCCAAAGATATCCGGGTCTTTGTTTCACAACCCATTTTGGCCTGTTACATGTTATAACTACATGCAGAGAAAATTGGTTAACATGGCAATAAACAATCTGTATTTCCGTAACTCGAGTTTAAACCCAGGTGTGTCATACCATAACACAAGTTGGACATAGGAGCCTCCCACCAATTCACATGTGATGGGGAGCTGTCCTGTGCACTCACAGCTGTCACTATAGTGTCTGGTACAAATGTGTCAAGGGGTGAGTTGGGGTTGTCTGTTTCTGAATTGTCATTAGAAGGACCAGGCGCTTCAGGGTTTCTTTTGCTGGTAATTTGAGCCGCTTCAGAGCATTCACCCAATGTATCATATGTCAGTCTTTTTGGGGGGTGAATCACTCTTTTGGCCCTCTGTTCTTTTGGTGTCTCAGGTAGGCTGACATCTTCCTCGATTTCCTCACTCTCCTGTTCACTCAATTCTGCATCCTGTATTTCCATTTCAGCACCATCAGGAAAATTCTCAGAATTTTGTTTCTAGCATAGAAGTTTGAGAATCCTCTGAACTGTCTGTTGATCTTTCTGGAGGTACAGACTCGGGGCTTCCGCTCTAAGAGTCCCATTGTCTCCTCCTTTGAAACACTGGCTTCATTTCCTGGTGTGTCAGAAAACCATAGCCAACTCATCTCCATTTCCTCTTCCTCATCTCCAGAGGGTGCAGGTTGAGACCTAGTTGCTGGCCTACGCACAGCAGTGGACGTGGATGGGAATTGCTCTTCCGGATTTATCCTGACTGCTTCTGTGAGGGGTAAGAGAGGATTTTGATGCCAGGTTTTTACCTGCCCAGTGATACCTTCTGCCTTGATTTCATAAACTGGGAGTTTTGGGAGCTTCCTGCACACAACATATGGCTGTGATCTCCAGCGGTCAGCCAACTTATGTTTGCCTGGGATGCCCAGATTCCTTAGTAGGACACGGTCACCTGGTTGAAGATCCTGAACTCTTACTTTCAGATCAAAATTCCTCTTATTCCTGTTTTCTCTGGTATTTGAGGTGTCTTGAGCCTGCTCATAAGCTATCTTCAAGTTCCTCCGCAGTCTGTCCACATACCCCCGATGGGAGGTCTCTGATGTGTGGTCCAGAGATCTCCCAAAGGCTAGATCTACTGGCAGCCTGGCTTCACGCCTGAACATTAGCCTGTATGGTGAATATCCAGTAGCATCACTCTTGGTGCTGTTGTAAGCATGAACCAGTGCTGTGATGTGCCTACTCCAATAGGGTTTCTGCTCTGTAGTCAAAGTCACCAACATGTTCAGGAGAGTTCTGTTGAACCTTTCCAGTTGAGGGTCCCCTTGTGGGTGGTAAGGAGTAGTCCTGGACTTTTGTATGCCTAGTAAATCCAACAGTCTTTTTATCAGCATGCTCTCAAAGTCTCTTCCTTGGTCCGAATGTATCCGTTGAGGAAGACCATAATGGACAAAGAACTTCTCCACGAGAGTCTTTGCTACTGTGGCTGCTTGCTGGTCTTTAGTAGGGAATGCCTGAGCATAGTGGGTGAAGTGATCTGTGACTACTAATATGTTCCCTTGTCCATTCAGGTTGTATTCCAGACATAGAAAGTCTATGCAGACCAGATCCATTGGCCCTTGGCTCTCTAAGTGGCCCATTGGGGCAGCTCGCTGGGGCAAGGTCTTCCGTTGTATGCACTTGAGGCAGGAATGACAGTAGATCTCCACTTTAGTCCTCATGTAAGGCCAGTAGAACCTGTCCCTTACAAGTTGGAGAGTCCTTTCTGATCCCAAGTGACCATGGTGATCATGCAGGGCGATCAGCACCTTCTCTCTGTGTTTCTGTGGCAGGAACAATTGCCACTTCTCTTCGGGATCTTCAGAGGGGCCCCTTCGGTAGACCATCCCTTGTCATAACTGCAACCAATCCCACTCTTTCTGTAGTAGCCGGGTTTCTCTCCGGGGGCTCTTCAGCAGCAGATCAGGCTGTTGGCTTTCCAAAGCTTTCAGTACTAGCCCACGAAGTCAATCATCCTGCTGATCTCTTCTGAGGTCCTTTTTAGATAATTTGGGAAGGCCCTCTTCCATGATCTGAGAGATGTTACAATAACATGTGGGCACCCCCACTGCAGATACTCCAACTTCTTCAGCTCTGGCTCCCCCTTTTGACTGATGTTCTGTCCCTTCAGGGAGAGCTCTTACTCCTTCAGGGTTAAGCTGGATCCAGTCTTATGAATGGTCTTGGGAATGGTGGGGACTCCTCGACAAAGCGTCCGCATCTCGGTTACCAACCCCTGGTCTGTACTTCAGGCTGAAGGTAAAAGCAGAGAGGGCAGCCAACCACCTGTGACCGGTGGCATCTAACTTTGCGGCGGTGAGCAAGTATGTGAGGTGGTTGTTGTCTGTCTTGACTATGAACTCCGCTCCATAGAGATAATTTTACAACTTGTCCACCACTGCCCACTTCAGAACCAGAAATTCAAGTTTGTGAGTGGCATAGTTCCTTTCAGCAGGAATTAGACTTCTGCTCGCATAGGCAATGGGCCTCAGGTGCCCGTCATATTCTTGGTATAGCACTCCACCTAGCTCATCTTGGCTGGCATCTACATGCAACTTGTAGGGTTTGGTAGGGTCTGCATAGGCCAGGACCCGAGCAGTGGTAAGTCTCCACTTCAACTGCCTGCAGGCTTCCTCACATTCTGGAGTCCACTGGTCCTGTATGGATTCTTTCTTCTTCCTGGGCCCTTCCTTTGGCTTCCCAGACTGATCTGAGTCTGCACCAGCTTCTTCCTGGTTCTTCAGAAGCTCAGTGAGTGGGTGGGCTATTTTGGCAAATCCTTCACGAACCTCCTGTAGTACAAGCAGAACCCTAGGAACGACCTGAGTTCGATCACATTTGTAGGGTTGGGCCAAGAAGTAACGGCTTCCAATTTCTCAGGATCTGTTGCTACTCCCTTTTCAGACACAATGTGTCCTAGGTAGTTCACTGAGGTTGGTAAAATTGGCATTTTTCCATGGGGAGCTTCAGGTCTTCGTCATGAAGCTTCTTCAGGACTTTCTCCAGGCGTTCCTCCTGCTCTTCTAATGTTCTCCCAAACACTATGATATCGTCCAGGTATACCAGCACCTCAATCAGGTTCATGTCGCCCACTGTCTTCTCCATTAGTCACTGAAAGGTTGCTGGAGCTCCAGACAGGCCTTGCGGCAACCTATTGAACTCAAAGGAACCCACAGGAATGATAAAACTGGTCTTTTCCCTATCTTCAGGACATATGGGGAACTGATAGTACCCGCTTTTTAGGTCCATCACACTGAACCACTTCGCCCCCGACAGGCTCTGCAAGGCATCTTCTATCCAAGGTGTGGTGTACTGGTCAGGAATGGTTCAGGGTCCTATAATCAATGCACAGCCATAGGGACCCGTTTTTCTTCCTTACCACCACTATTAGAAAGGCGTAAGGACTCCGGGACTCTCTGATAATCCCCGTTCTTTAGAGCTCAGCCAGCTGCTCTCTCAAGTCTTCGAGATCTCCCAGTGGGATCCGTCTGACTCTCTCCCGAAAGGGTTTGTCTTCTTCCAGCCGAATTCGGTGTGCTGCACTCTTTGCCAGCCCCCACGTCGAACTCACTTTTAGGGAAAGTGCCCTTCCATCTCAGGAGCTGAGCCTTTGCTCTCTCCATCCAAGCAGGTGTAAGAGGTGTGTTCTTTGGGTAGAATTCCTCCAGGGGAATCTCTCTGTTTTGTTTTCTTGTGATATCACACGGTGAGACTGGAGTTGCTTGACTGACCTGCCTCAACAGCAGTCATGGGCAAGGCTATCGTGTTGCAAACACTGACTGAGATTCTTCCCTTACTTCTCTTAAGTGCCTTCGTTGACAACAACTCAGGGATAACCTCCGGGCCTTTATCTCCCTCTTTCCTGTCCATCTCAAGGACAACGAAGGGAACAGGAACTCAGCTTGACAAAGGCCTTTAGGCAGACTACCTCACCCGGTTGCACCAGCTTTTCACTTCTGTCCAGACGCCAGATCTTTCCCACTCCTTCTTATGGGGCTTTCTGCTCCTGTACAAGATTCTGGTACACCTTCATTAGCATAAGTAACCTCCGAACTAGGTCAGTATTGGTTTCAATAATGATAGAGTTTTTGCCAGCACCTGGAGGGCGAGGGAAAACCACTGCTAGGGTATTACATTTTTCTGCCTTCCCGGCTACACAGGGGTCAAAAGTTAGTTTGATTGGCAAGTACCCATCGTAGGGGAAATTTTGAGTCCCAATGCCCCAGATCTTCAGTTCCTCTAGTTCTTGTAGTGGCAGATGTTGGAGGTGCTTATCATAGAAGTCCCTATAAAGTATTGTCACTTGGGTTCCAGTATCCAGAAGGCCCTTTGTGTAGATTCCCTCCACCTGGATGGGGACATCTGGGGAAGGTCCCACTAATTTGGGAGGTACTTTGGAGAAGGTGGCTGGTTTAACCTGCTTGTTGGAGCGGACCTGTTCTCCCTTCTTGTAGGGGCTTGAGTTCCGTTTGGTTTCCTGTAATACCTTGTGAGTCTGGCATGCATTGGGTTGCCGACACCTCTTGGTCTGAGCCGGGGGGGCTGGGATGCTGGGTCGTTCTGAGACAGTGTCGGGGGTTTTCTCTATGAGTTTCGATCCCTCCTTTGGGGCTTTCTTCATGTCACATTTTTTGGAGTTAGCTGACACTACAGGGCACCTGGTTGACTCCTTCACCGGTGCCCTCTGTAGTTTTCCGCCGGCTTTTGGAGTTTTATCTCAGACTTCACTGGACTTGGGCACACTCACTGAAGATTTCCAATTCCTCCACAATTGAAACAAACTTGGTCACCCATCAACCTCCGAGTTGAGGGAGTGGGTGCGGCCTCAATTACTTCTGTCACCGTTTCTCCCTCTTCAACTCTTTGAGAGACCTATGCCAGCAGTGAAGTCAGCATTTCCATCACTTGTACCATTTGGGACTTTAAAGTGGCTATTTCAGAGTCCTATGCCACTGTCCTCGTGGATCTGACTCCAACTAAAGAGGTAGGGGCTGTTTGAACAGTTGCCTGCTGGTCATCTAGCAGCGCCTCTTCATCTCTCACCACTCGGATAAGGTCAGGGTATCTTTTTTTTTTTTTTGTCAATTAACTTTTTATTGTTTCCAACAATGCATTACACATCATGTCGCATTACATCAGAATAGTTCCACAAGAAAGAAAATGAGCAAACTATGGGATCTTCCGCCCTTCGATCCACAGGGAGCCCTCTGGAACAGGCATAGACCTGGCCAAATAGACCCCCCCCCCGATCAACCGGGCCAACACTGGATACAGGAGTATAGCGCCAACTGTCACATTAGCCAGTGAGAGATCCCAATATCTATATGCTTAGATCTACAAATATTTCAGATTGCTCCCTTTAGTTGCTGTTATCGAAGCATCTTCTTAAAGGAACCATGGAGCACAAGGAAACGAGAACAGAAGAGGTTAAAGAGTCAAGAAGGAAAGGAAAAGGAGATAGAAGTTATGTGAAGAAGAGGACATGGGAGAGATCAAGAGCGAAGGGGTAGATGATAGAAGGGATAAGAAAAAGGAGAAAGGACATTTAGGAAAAAGAAGGGGGACGAGAGATAGGGGGGAGGGTGGGTGAGGGAAGGGGGGGGTGGGCACCATGTGCGGTCTCGGCAGCGAATCACAGCTGGTCCTCCCGAAGTTTCCATGGGCTCCAAACCACGTCATGAGCCTCTATCCGGTCCTGTATCCTGGCGGTCATCCTCTCCATCAATTCCACTTCTCTAATTCTAGTATGGAGCGCGTCTAGGGTGGGAGGCTGTACTTTTTTCCAATGCAGGGCAATGAGACACCTCGCCACTGTCAGGATATGTCTCGACAGTTTCTTTCGGGACTTTGTCAATTTGGGAAAGGGGATGCCCAGCAGGAAAGTCTTAGGGTCTAATGTCACTTGCTGATCTAGTACAGTAGTCAAGAGGCACTGGACCTCTTCCCAGAAGGGAACCCACGAGGGGGCACCGCCAGTAAATGTGGAACAATGTTCCCCTGTGGGCCTGGCATCTCCAGCATCTGTCGGATGAGGCGGGATAGATGGCATGTAAAACGTCCGGGGTCATATACCAAAAAAATAAAATTTTATACGCATTCTCCCGGTACAGTGTGCACATCGAGCTTTTCGAGGCCTGGGACCATATCAACTGCCACTGCTCCTCCGTAATCTCCTCACCCAACGCCTCCTCCCACTTATGCATATAGGTATGGTTGCCTTTCAAAGCTTTAGGGGGAGCGTTGATTATTTTATAGATGGTTGATATCAATCCCCTTTGGGCCGAGCCCGCTAGGATCACAGTCTCAAATGCGGAGGGTGGAGAAAAGCGCAGGTCAGAAGATATGGTCTGGGCGTAATGTCGTATCTGTAAATAACTATAAAAACTCTGTCGTAGGAGATCAAATTTAGATTGAAGGTCGGCATAAGACAACAGCCTCCGCGACCTAGGATCCACCAGGGTGCCCAGATGGAAAAGATTCCGGGCGACCACGGGTGCGACATCGGATGTGTCATGCTATCTGGCACTTTAGGATGATATAGAAAGGACGTCAGGAGCAACCTAGCCGAGGATAGCTCGTGGACTTTAGAGAGCTTACGCCATAGGCCCTGCAGGTGTGACATAGTTCCCAATAGTTGGGCCCGAGGGATCGAAGCTGCCGCGCTCCAGAGCATGCTATTAGGATGAGCCGGGGCCAACCAGAGTTTCTCAATTTCCGTCCATCTATTGTACGACCGCTGGGTGAACCAGGAGGCCACTGCGCGGAGCTGGGCTGCTTGATAATACTTAATGAGGTCCGGAAACGCCAGACCCCCGGCTGAGCGGGAGGCTGTCATGACAGAACAAGGGATTCTATGGCGTTTGTAGTTCCACGCAAAGTTGAGGAGGTCCGCCTGCAATTTTTTCAGATGATGGTAAGGTATGGGGATAGGAAGGGTCTGGAAGAGGTAAAGGAGTTTCGGAAGGATCGTCATTTTCACAGACGCTATCCTACCAAAAAGGGAAAGCTGATGTTTCCGCCACCGGGAAAGCAGTTGCCTGACGGTGCCATACAGGGGCGGGAAGTTTGCCTGGTATAGGGAAGGAAATGTCGGGGTAATATGTATCCCCAGATATTTCAATGAGGAGGTTTTCCAATGGTATGGGAAAGCAGATCGTAGACGATCCACCTCCAGGGGTGGGATGTTTACTGGGAGGGCTTCTGATTTTGAGGCATTGATTTTATAACCCGATAGGGCACTGTATCGATCAAGCTCTTTGTGTAAGTTGGGCAGGGAAACCAGAGGCTGGGTCAGGGTAAGGATCACATCGTCCGCGAACAGCGAAACCTTGAATTCCCTATCTCTGACCGGGATGCCCCTGATGTCCTGGTTCTGCCTAATGGACTCCGCCAGGGGTTCCACGCATAGGGCAAACAATAAGGGCGAGAGGGGGCATCCCTGGCGTGTGCCATTAGAAACAGAGAAGGTCGAGGAGGTAGCAAAGGGGGTCTTAACTTGCGAGGTCGGAGTAGAGTAAAGGTGCCGTATAGCCTGCAGGAACGGTCCCCTCATCCCCATGTGTGTCAGCGTGGCGAACAGGAAGGGCCACCCCAGTCTATCAAAGGCTTTTTCCGCATCCAGACTCAGGAGCAGAGACGGGATGCCCCCCCTATTCGCCACGTCGACCAAATCTATAATCTTCCTGGTGTTATCACCTGCCTGACGAAGGGGGACAAACCCCACCTGATCTTTATGTACGAGGGAAGGGAGGACCTCATTGAGCCGCAGGGACAGGAGTTCTGTAAAGATTTTTAGGTCCGCATTCAAGAGCGCAATAGGCCTGTAGTTGGCACATAGGATGGGGTCCTTATCCAGTTTAGAAATCAGAGTAAGAAAGGAACGCTGCATGTCCGGAGGGACCGGGGTATGCTGCAGGAACGCATTAAACAGTCTGCTCATGTACGGGAGCAATAGGGGCAGGAACGATTTATAATATTCATAAGGCAGGCCATCTGGGCCCGGAGATTTATGAGCTGGTAACGACTTGATGGTCAATTCTATCTCCTCCTCTGAAATGGGTTTGTTCAAGGAGGCTAGGTCCTGGGATCGAAGGCAGGGGATCCCGCTGTCTGTCAGATAGCGGTGCATGCGTTGGGTGAGCTCAGCTGGCAAGGGATCACTAGGGATGTCGCGGCTGTTGTACAGCTCCTCGTAGAAGCTTACAAATGTGTCAACTACCTCCTTAGGGTGGGAGACCACAATATTGGCCTTAGTCTTAATCTGATGT
This sequence comes from Lithobates pipiens, assembly GCF_037356315.1. Classification (NCBI taxonomy): domain Eukaryota; kingdom Metazoa; phylum Chordata; class Amphibia; order Anura; family Ranidae; genus Lithobates; species Lithobates pipiens. The sequence goes on along the minus strand of NW_027507764.1, from coordinate 86,708,443 downwards.
GGGGTGGACTGGAGGTTTTTATCTCTAAGTTTCCTCGCTAAAAGAGAGTGCGCTTTGTTGCCCCTGTCATAAAATGTCTGTCTAATCCTCAGGAGGGTCTTTTCCACCCGGCGGAGTGCCAGATCCCGGAGCACCATGCGGAGCTTCGTTATCTTGCGGAGGATGCGCAATGAGGGGGAGGCTTGCATAGCCCGTTCCAATTGCCCGAGCTCCCCTTCCGTACGCAGCTTAGTGGCCTCGACGTCTTTCTTCAGTGCAGAAGAGAGAGCCATACACTTACCGCGGATGACCGCTTTGTGAGCCTCCCACAACGTGGGGAGGGAAACATCGGGTGTTGCATTTTCAGCAAAATAATATTTCAAGGTCGAGACCAGTTCTGCTTGGGAAGGAGGATGTTGCAAGAGGAAAGTGTTCAGCTTCCAATTATAGGGCCTAATCACCGGGGCACCGAGGTCCAGTGTTAGTAGTATCGGGGCATGATCCGACCAAATAATTGGCAGGACCCGGGCACTCCGGACCTTCCTCAATGTAACGTTGTTAGTGAAAAAATAATATATACGGGTATGCAGTTGGTGAGGGGCCGAGTAATAGGTATATTGCCGGTCTAGCGGATGGAGGGCACGCCAGGCGTCGAAAAGAGCATATCGCCGGGTCAGTTGGCGAAAGAGTTTGGAGTCTCTAAGTGCTTTAGCCGAGGGCGGCCGGGGCACCGCCGCCAAGCGGTCCACTGTGGCTGAATGGGCCAGGTTAAAGTCACCCCCCACCACTAGATAACCGTGGTCCGATTTAAATAATCGTAGCAAGAGTTTAGAGAGAAAGCTGTGTTGATGAGTATTCGGGGCGTAAAGGGAACACAGGGTGATCGGATGGGATCTCCATGTGCCTTTAAGTATCAAGAATCCACCCCCGGGGTCACTGTAGTGATCAAGGTAGGCAAATGGGGCCCCTTGACGGATCAGGATAGCCACACCCGCTCTCTTATGAGACCCTGAAGATAGATAAGCAAGAGGGAAATATCTAGAGGCAAAAGCAAAAGAACCTCCCTTATCGAAATGTGTTTCCTGAACCAGGACTATGTCTGCACCTGACTGCCTAAATTCCCTCAGTGCCAGATGCCACTTCTTGTTTGAGTTTAAGCCATGAACATTTAAGGATAAAATTTTAGCCATCAGTCATGTCGGAGGGGGGGGGGGATGTGGAAGCTAGTTCTTACCCGGTCACCGCCGCTCTTGACGACCGCCAGGAGCCAGTAGCATACTCGTTCCAGTAGAAGGGCCCGACAGGATACCGCTTGACAGCCGCAGATTCCCACACGGTGAAAGGGTTGGGAGGGGGAGGGGAGGGAGAGAGATAGAGAAAGAGAAAAGAAAAAAAGGTTAGAGCAACAAACAAAAGAACACATGTTAAGCAGGTAACTGTTATACAACCAAACGTACAACCATTTAAGACCATGAACAGGCATGGCGCTCAGGTCTGGTCGGATTCCCAGGGGGCCACCAGAACCCGAACCCGAAAGCCGGGCCCGGCGGCCGCCTGGGAGTCCAGATCCCCCCGTCTGACTCTGCAATTGAAGTGGACGGGTAAAAACGGGGGGGAGCAGGGGAGATGCAAATGCAATACCAATCGCCAGACATCTCCTAGAGTCCCGGATACATTGCCCACGCATCCGGGGGAGGGGGGGGCGACTCAAAAGTACCAGGGAACCCACTAACTCGGGTCTCCAATTCGTACCAGCCTAATTGTGACACGTCAATAAGAGGGCACCAAGAGGGACAAGAAATGAACTCAGGGGTCAGTGCATACGGGCAGGATCGTACTGTCCAGACAATGGTCGAAAGGCCAACCAACAAACAAAACGGGCCTTATTCCCTTTCGCCACACAGGCAAACGGAATAAAAAAAGGGAAAAAAAAGTATGAAAAAAGAGTTGCTTCAGCCATGTCCTTGACGAGCAGATTTTTTCGGTGCTTCCCGGTTTCGAGATCGTTGGCGGGAGGGGACCTTCTGCCACAATGTCGGGGGGGGCGGGCTGAGTAGCCACTAGGTCCCAATCCGGCAGCTGGGGCGGGCGGACGCCCAGATCTTCACAGAAGGTGTGGAGGTCTTCAGGGAACCGCAAGGAGGCCGTCTTGCCTTGATGTTTAGCCGTGAGGGAAAATGGGAATCCCCAACGGTAAGGGATGGCAGCTTCTTGGAGGGTGCGGAGGAGCGGCTGGAGAATTCTACGTTTCTGTAGCGTAAGCCAAGAGAGGTCCGGAAAGAGTTGGACTGGCGTGTTCCGGAAGGTCACCACCCGAGCCAGGCGTGCCTGTCTCATTATGTCCTCCTTGATGTGGAACGAGGTGAGTCTGCAAATAACGTCCCTGGGACTTGATGTTGCGTTTTTGGGGCGCAAGGCCCGGTGCGCTCTGTCCATCTCAATAAACTTGGTAGGGGGTTCCCCAAGCAGTTCATTAAATATTTCCTGCAGAATAAATTGTAGATCTTCCGGGCCTTCCGCCTCCGGTATCCCCCTCACTCTTATGTTGTGCCTGCGCCCCCTGTTATCTAAGTCTTCCACATGGCGTTGCATATCTCTCAGGAGCACGCGGTGGTCGGCCCCCTGCGTTTGGGTCTTGTGAATCGCTATCTTGGTCTCTTGAATCTCCTCCTCAGCCATCTCCACCCGGTCGGCCAGGTGCCTGAGACCGGAGTGTAGCATTTGTATTTCCGCTCTACAGGTAGACTTGACATCTTCTATCAATTGCTTAAAGTCTTCTTTGGTAGGAATTGCTTGCAGGTAATGTTGCCATTGCGGATGTATGGGCGGCTGGGATGAGCCTCCCACGTCGCCTCCGGCTGGTTGCTGATGGGGCGGCGGTGCAGGCCCGAGACTCCCGGACCCGTTCGCCCGTGTAGAAGGGTCAGGTTCGGCATGTAGGCCCCACACCCCCTCCCAGAAAGGCAAGGGGGCCGGACAGCTTCGGTCCTCCTCCCCACGCCCCGTGGCACAGTCAGTGGGGGTCGGGGAGCCCCTGCGGGGACGTTGCGGGCCGAGGGCCCATGACGAGGCCAGCCTCTGAGTCTTGGGTGGAGGTGATCGTGTCTCCGGACTTAAGCGGGGCCCCCCCACTCCCCCACGCCCCTGACTTGAGTGGGACAGCGGTTCCCCTGGTGGAGGGAGGGCAGGAAAGTCATTGTCATCCAGGGATGGGGGGGGACCCCGCTGAGCTTGTTGAGAGGAGGGGATCTGACAGCGCCCTGAGCAACCGGGGTAGTGCCAGTGAGCATTGTGTGCCGGTCGGGGGGGGGGGAGGGGAGCTGCTGCCCAAGTGAGTCTGGGGCCTTCCAGGCTCCATGCAGCCTCCTGCGTCCCCCCATCCACCCCCATTGTCAAGGTCCCAGCCCGCAGCAGAGTGTGTGGGGGGCTCCTGGCCCCATCGATGCAGCACCTGGTCCCTGGTGGCTGTGCCTTGCCCCGAGGCCTGCGGGGGGCCGGACATGCGGGTGCTGGGCTCTGATGGTGGCGTGGCAGGCTTCAGGCCTAGTCCGGCGGCACGGGACGGGGCCGGGGGCGAACGTGCACTCACCCCCCCGATGGCCGGACAGTAGCGCTGGAACCGGGTGGCGTCCTGGCTTCCTCGGGACCCGTAGGGCGGGTATTCTGCATGTCGGGTGCCGGGGATGAGGCCCGGGATGTCTCCGCAGCCGCGGCCGGCGCCATCTTGAGAGGCCCGCCGGCCGGGAGATCCGTGGAGGAGAAGAACGCCCGGAGGCCTGTCACAGGACCCGGAGGGGCCGCGGAGGGTCCCCTGGAGGAGGCAGAGCGGGTAGCCCTCGATCTACCCATCGGAGGGTGGCGGATGGTCCCTCAAGGCGCCGTTGTAGCTAGGCTGGTTGGAGAGCGAACAGCTTAAGCGTCCATTCGCCTCAACTTCCGGTCACGCCCCCAGGGTATCTTAATGACATGACACCCACAGAGGTTTTCAAATGAAGCCAGACTGGGTCAGAGCACAGAGCACCGCTTAAGATCTGCTGTATCCTGGCTTGGTCTATGGCAGAGGGTGTCATTCCTTTCTTTAGCACGATCTGATATAACATTTTATTCAGACGCCTGATGTATTCAGAAAGGCGCTCTCCTTGATGATGAAGGGTATGTTCAAACTGGTAGATTAAATCACCCGCCTTTTCTAACCGCCCGAACTCTTCTTGCAGCATGACTAGGTAATCATAGGCTGTGCAGGTGGTATTGCTGAACCTCAAGTTCCTGACAGCTTCTGCAGTTCCCATTCTTCCAGGGCATGGCCTGCTCTAGCCAGACATCAAATTCTTGCTCCCCAGCCGGCACAGGCTGCTTTCCTGAGAAGATTCTCAACTTACTGTACGCAGTCTCCACACACTGTGTTGCTTTTCTGGCACTTTGATACGAAGTCCCCCAGAGCTGTGAGGAGCTCTGGCCCTATCATGGTCAGAGGTGATGAGGAGGTGTTTCTCTGGTTGGCTCTACCTGATCAACACTGAAGGGGCCCTCTTGTAGGACTCTTGGGTGTACTATGTAAAACTTGGATTTGTTGCCTCTGAAACTTTCAGGTACTGTAGATTGATGTAAAACCACAGCAAGCAATCAAACAATTCACAGCCTTATAACTTCTATATGGTTTCCACAGTGAAAAAAAGGAAATACAGTAAATCTCTTAAAAGCTTTGTTTTGCCTTTTCTTATAGCAGCCATGTGTCTGCTGTGTTTGTAACTGAGCTCCGAGCTCCAAGGGCTGTGGGGCATGTTCTGGTGCTCCCGCCTTCTTCACACACAACCATGATCTAAAAATATATATTTAATGTCTGCACAATTTTGCTATCAAATAGCATAATTAAATACCAAGAAGTCTGTTTTAAAAGTTCCACATGTTGCTTTGCTACACTCTTACGTGTTCGATATTGTTACTTCCTACAGAAGCTGCGGTCAATCAAAGACGTTGGGTGGGTGTTTAGCTGACTACGATGTTACAGGCTGACAACAGTGGACTTCAGAAGCGCTGGGTGTCGGCATGTAGAAGCACTGCCACGGTAACCCTGTGGTTAGCATTGCCACACTAATTTAAAGAAGAACATGCTGGCAGAATCAACAAGTATTTTTAAATGCCTCTTAAAGAAATATAAAAAAAGGATGGAAAGTTACAGTAAGATTAGTGAGAGGAAGCAAATAAATAACAATCATATATTTGGTTTTTAAATACAGTGGAACCTTGGTTTTACGAGTAACACAGTTAACGAGCGTTTTGAAAGAGCAGCAACTTTTTTTTTTTTTAAACCTGACTTGGTTTGCGACTGTTGTCTTGCAACAAAACGAGCAGGATTCAAGCCAATGGAAATACTCAGTTCTCGAGTGTTTCCAAGCCTTTCCGAGGGTTTCTGAGTTCAGCCGAGCTGTCCCCGAGTATTTCCAAGGCTCTCCGGCGCCCCTCCCCACCTCTGGTCACATGCGGTATTGCATGCAATAGAAGTCAATGCGGAACCAATTATCTTTGTTTCCATTGACTTCTATGGGGAAACTCGCTTTGATATGCGAGTGCTTTGGATTACAGGCATTCTCCTGGAACGGATTATGCTCGTAATCCAAGGTTCCATTGTACTTTAATAATTACAGATCAAAGACTCAAAGAAGACCTTGCAGTAAAATGCAAGTTGTGCTTAGACTTCCTGGGCACTTTCCCCCTTAGTAGTTGTAAAATGTACCTGTAAAGGAAAAAATAGGGTTTATACCTACTTCACACTCCCCCCCCCCCCCCCATTTTCTGCCTGTGACGTTTGTGCAAAGATGACATCACACTGCTTCCCTCTAGATCCCAGGAGTGCAGAGCAGTTGAAATCTCACAAGAAGATGCCTTTGCACTAGACTGAAGTATTTTCCCATGAGATTTTGCCTGCTCTGCACTCCTCGAGAATAATACCAAAGGATGGTGACGTCACATTCAGTGATGTGGAAGACAGGTTTAAGGTAGGTACATTTTACTTACACCTACTAACAATAGTTAATGTGTAGGGGGGGGGGCAATTTGAGCAGACCTTGCATTTTACAGCAAGGTCTACTTTAAACTATTTATACAGAGAAAGTAAAGACTGAGAATAAATGGGATGCTACCATCTGGTCTGTTATTTCATAGGCGTTGGATGCAGCCACTGAGTTGAGTTGTCCTTATGAACTGTAATATGTCTAGCACTCAAGACTAGACTAAAAAAAATGGAATGATCATTGCCCAAAGATTAACTTTGATTGATGTGGAGCAAAAACAGATGGTTATAAATTGAACAGATAATGAGCGGCTGCCTGTGATTTGTTTAATTTCTTCAGGCGTACGCCTCCTCCTCCCTCTCATTTAAATTTGGAATTTTTAAGTTGGGGAAGATTTAAAAAGAAAAAAAAAAAGAATATTCATATTATTGGTAACAAAGATTCACTCTTGTTAAAAGGTAATTCAGAACAGATGTGACATTCATGATGGTACATCTCCCACATCTAGGTATTCACGTAATTATTTTTCTATCTAATTTCACTTTGAGACGTACTGAGATTTCAATCACATTCTGTAATCCAATCCTGGAAAATAATTGTTCAAGGAATGTGAAGGCACGCTGGCTTTTTATGAATGATTAGTTGTGATTAATAAAGCATTTAAGAAATGGCAAATCAATTGTTGTCTTGGTATTATAACTTATATAGTCCAATACTATAGAGTGGTAGCCTGATTAATTAAATTAAAATACCGGTAGGCAATTTTTAATACAGCTGCTGGGATAGTATATATATATATATATATATATATATATATATTTTTTTTTTTTTTTTTTTTGTTTTATGTATCTTTATTGGTTCAGACTCAATTGTGGTTTTCAGTATTATTACTGCTTTGAAGAAATTCATGATAATAGCAGCAGCAATTACTGCTATTAATGTTTTTATTTATTATCATTAGACTGGATGCAGAAGCCTTGGTGCTGGCACTGCTAGAAGAAAAATTCAGGCCAGTGATAGTAAATGCTCATTTGATGGAATTCTTCTTCATAAATAGTTTGGTTTATTTAATTCACAGATTCCTACTGTTGCTGTGCTATTTCCTTTCATATTGTTATGTATTACAGCATTTCCCCTATCTTTCATAGATTATGCTATTGTAAGCTTTGTGTTATAAAATGTAAATTTTTTTTACCGGACTATAGGGAGCTCCCTGTAGTAGACAAGAACTCGCGCAAGCTCTACCGCAAAGTGAAGGGATATTGAGCTGAGTATCGGTGAACTGGCTTAAGTGTCCCATAAGTGTCCCATAAACATAAGTGTGATATTGGGGGTTCTTTAGCTTCTGTGTGGAGCACACCAGTGAGCAGAGTCAATGCCAGTCATGCCATTTAAGGGCTTGTTGGTCTACTTTTATTAAATGAAAAAAAAAAAGAAAACAAGTCCAATAACAGAAGGGTTGCCCACACAGGGTATCAGCTTTCCACAGCAAACAGCAAACACTGCTGCTCAGGCTTATGCTTCAGCCCTCTCGGCTCTATAACGGAGTTCCTGTACCTCAGCACTCTTCCAGCTTCCTTGCTGTTCCAGCCCACAGGCTTGGACCCTCTTTCTGCTCTGACAGACAGAACTGTGCAGACATGCACACTTCTCCCTTGCTTGCCTGGACTCCTCAGGAGGGTGGAGCCCAGAACCATGGTCAGGTGTCTACAAATAGCCCAGCACACACCTGACCAGTCAGTATGCTGGTGGATTTCAAAACCCGGACCCAGGACAAGGGATTTCATCCCACCCGGATCGCTACGAAATCCCCAGGCTCCAGGTCCCAAAGTGGACTTTAGTAAACAATGAGGAAACTGAAAATCCAGTTTCCTCCCAAATAAACAACTCCCCGGGAGCCCCTCAACCTGCCTGGTTCAGAACCCTGCATCCTTCTGCTGTTGGGGTACCACACTACCACATAAGATAAATAAAAAATGCAGACAACACAAATGCTATGAGAAAGGCTTTGGCTGTAACGCGTTCGAAATTTCAGATGTAGCCCTGCTGTTAGTGCTCAATAAAGAATTATAAGAGCAAGCATTTGTATTGATGTAATTTTTCATCTATCTTACACTTCCTGTAGTGTTTGTAAATGGCAGCATACCTCATGCATCATGCCCACAGTCTCCAACTACTGCTGTAGCATCTTTTAGCCTGGTACACACTACCAGGCTTAAAAATGCCCATTGGGTTTAATGAGAAAAAACTGACATCAAAATTAACATTGGTTATATAGCACAAAGGCTAAATCTGTGTCTCTAGTGCATGTTCAAACCTTAATACCATAAATAGTAACATGTTATTAGATTTTTACTCCAGGAGTATATGAGCTTAAAAGTGCTTAAATAATGCATTACAATTTAACCACTTTCAGACCGGACCATTTTGCTGGTAAATGACCAGAGGTCTTTTTACACTTTGGCACTGCGCTGCTTTAACTGGTAATTGCGCGGTCATGCAATGTTGTACCCAAACAAAATTTGCGTCCTTTTCTTCCCACAAATAGAGCTTTCTTTTGATGGTATTTGATTGCCTCTGCGATTTTTATTTTTTGCGATATAAACGTAAAAAGACCGCAAATTTTGAAAAAAAATGATATTTTCTACTTTTTGTTATTAGAAAAATCCAATAAACTCAATTTTAGTCATACATTTAGGCCAAAATGTATTCAGCCACATGTCTTTGGTAAAAAAAAAGTCAATAATTGTATATTTATTGGTTTGCGCAAAAGTTGTCACATCTACAAACTAAGGTACGTTTTCTGGAATTTACGCAGCTTTTAGTTTACGACTGCCTATCTCATTTCTTGAGGTGCTAAAATGGCAGGGCAGTACAAAACCCCCCCAAATGACCCCATTTTGGAAAGTAGACCCCCTAAGGAAATTGATAAGAGGCATGTTGAGCCCATTGAATATTTTATTTTTTTGCCTCAAGCGATTGAATAATGACAAAAAAAAAATTTTTTTTTTTTTTTTACACAAAGTTGTCACTAAATGATATATTGCTCACACATGCTATGGGCGTATGTGAAATGACACCCCAAAATAAATTCTGCTGCTTCTCCTGAGTACGGGGATACCACATATGTGGGACTTTTTGGGAGCCTAGCCGCGTACGGGGCCCCGAAAACCAAGCACCGCCTTCAGGCTTTCTAAGGGCGTAAATTTTTGAGTTCACTTCTCACTACCTATTACAGTTTTGAAGGCCATAAAATGCCAAGATGGCACAAAACCCCCACAAATGACCCCATTTTAGAAAGTAGACACCCCAAGCTATTTGCTGAGAGGCATGTTGAGTTCATGGAATATTTTATATTTTGCCACAAGTTGCGGGAAAATTACAAACTTTTTTTTTTTTTTTTTTTTTTCACAAAGTTGTCACTAAATGATATATTGCTCACACATGCCATGGGCATATGTGAAATGACACCCCAAAATAAATTCTGCTGCTTCTCCTGAGTACGGGGATACCACATATGTGGGACTTTTTGGGAGCCTAGCCGCGTACGGGGCCCCGAAAACCAAGCACCGCCTTCAGGCTTTCTAAGGGCGTAAATATTTGACTTCACTCCTCACTACCTATTACAGTTTTGAAGGCCATAAAATGCCAAGATGGCACAAAACCCCCACAAATGACCCCATTTTAGAAAGTAGACACCCCAAGCTATTTGCTGAGAGGCATGTTGAGTCCATGGAATATTTTATATTTTGCCACAAGTTGCGGGAAAATTACAAACTTTTTTTTTTTTTTTTTTTTTTTCACAAAGTTGTCACTAAATGATATATTGCTCACGCATGCCATGGGCATATGTGAAATGACACCCCAAAATAAATTCTGCTGCTTCTCCTGAGTACGGGGATACCACATATGTGGGACTTTTTGGGAGCCTAGCCGCGTACGGGGCCCCGAAAACCAAGCACCGCCTTCAGGCTTTCTAAGGGCGTTACAGTTTTGAAGGCCATAAAATGCCAAGATGGCACAAACCCCCCCCAAATGACCCCATTTTGGAAAGTAGACACCCCTAAATTTAGGGGTACACTAGTGAGACTAGGTAATAAATGGCGGGTGCCCTGAAACTATAAAAAAATAACTAACCAACCAGCGTCACCTGTAACAGTTATATGGTGATCACTGGTGAAAGGGTTAACTAGGGGGCAATCAGGGGGCTTTATGCGGTAGTATATGGGGGTCCCTGGCGCTATAAAAAGCTGCGGCGAACCTAAATACCTACTTGCCTAACTAGCGTCACCTGTGACACTAATACAGCGATCAGAAAAACGATCGCTTATTAGGCTGGGTTCACACTGGAGCGATGCGGGAACGCCACGAATGCGCGGCGGGTTCCCGCATCGCATGCCTCCCGGCGGCAGTTCACACTGCCCTATGCGAACTGCTGGGAGTGTCAGTGAAATGTTACTGACACCCCCAGATCAGTTCGCATATCGCAGTGCGATCTGCAAACTCGGATCGCATGGTGTGAACACCCATGCGATCCGATTCTGCTGCGGGCCAAAAAAAGGGTCCCGTGCGAATTTGCGGCGGGTGCGGCGGGTGTGGCGGGTGCGGCGAATGGCTGAACTCGAATCGCACAGAGATCGGATGTGATTTGCACTGCAGTGCGAATCACATCCGTTCTCAAACCGCTGCAATCTGAACCCAGCCTTAGTGACACTGGCGACGGGGGGTGATCACGGGGTTAAACCTTTATTGGGGGGGTTAGGGGGGTACCTTAGAACTAAAGGGGGCTAACCCTAACTGCCCTAACAGTTATTAGTCACAAATGACACCCGCCGGGTGATCAGGGGGTTAAACCTTTATTAGGTAATAAATGGCGGGTGCCCTGAAACTATAAAAAAATAACTAACCAACCAGCGTCACCTGTAACAGTTATATGGTGATCACTGGTGAAAGGGTTAACTAGGGGGCAATCAGGGGGCTTTATGCGGTAGTATATGGGGGTCCCTGGCGCTATAAAAAGCTGCGGCGAACCTAAATACCTACCTGCCTAACTAGCGTCACCTGGGACACTAATACGGCGATCAGAAAAATGATCGCTTATTAGGCTGGGTTCACACTGGAGCGATGCGGAAACGCCGCGAATCCGCGGCGGGTTCCCGCATCGCATGCCTCCCGGCGGCAGTTCACACTGCCCTATGCGAACTGCTGGGAGTGTCAGTGAAATGTTACTGACACCCCCAGATCAGTTCGCATATCGCAGTGCGATCTGCAAACTCGGATCGCATGGTGTGAACACCCATGCGATCCGATTCTGCTGCGGGCCAAAAAAAGGGTCCCGTGCGAATTTGCGGCGGGTGCGGCGGGTGTGGCGGGTGCGGCGGGTGCGGCGAATGGCTGAACTCGAATCGCACAGAGATCGGATGTGATTTGCACTGCAGTGCGGTGCGAATCACATTCGTTCTCATAAACCGCTGCAATGTGAACCCAGCCTTAGTGACACTGGCGACGGGGGGTGATCACGGGGTTAAACCTTTATTGGGGGGGTTAGGGGGGTACATTAGAACTAAAGGGGGCTAACTCTAACTGCCCTAACAGTTATTACAGTCACAAATGACACCAATGCAAAAAAAAAAAAAAAAAAAAAAAAAATGACATTGGTGTCACTGTGACTGGGGGGCAGGGGTAATTGGGGGGGTGATCGGGGGGTAAAGGGGGGGTGTGAGTGTGCCTGGCATGTTCTACTGTGTGTGGGATGTGTTGGTGCAACTCACTGATCCGCTCTCCTCCGTGTCGGAACGAAAAATACCGACACGGAGGAGAGAATACATCACTTCCTCTCCTGTGTTTACATTACAGGAGAGGAAGTGATGTCACCGGGGATTTCTATTCGTCGGGAGCGATCGCGAGGGGGTGGCCATGAATGAATGGCCGTCCCCTCGTCCGGGATCGCTCCCGAACGAAAACCGACCGCCGCAGGCACCGGGCGGGGGCCCGATCGGGCCCCCGACCCGCGGGAGGCAAATCACGTACATGTACGTGCTTATGCCTGCCCGTGCCATTCTGCCGACGTACATCGGCGTTAGGCGGTCGGCAAGTGGTTAACTAAACCCATTTGATTTTAGTCGACTAGAATGTACTGGAGATTTTAGTCAACTAAAATACGACTAAAATGAAAACGATTCAGATGACTAAAATAAGACTAAAACTAAAATGGCATTTTAGTCAAAAGAATTAAACACTGCTGCACATGCACATGTAAGTGATCTCCACATTGACAGCCAGGCGTAACCTGTTTACAGTTTGTTGCAAGTCTATCCCCACCATCAGGTGCCCTGGTGAAGAAGCAGGCTGATGCTTAGACTGTGCACCCTGGGGAACCCTAAGTTGGCTTTCTACAAGCACATGCTACCGTAGAAACCTGACACTTAGAGGTGAGTATACTGTGTATTTTGTTGCAGGGAGCTAATGCTTTTATATCTTTAGATTTTATTGCAGGGAGCTAATGCTTTTATATCTTTAGATTTTATTGTAGGGAGCTAATGCTTTTATATCTTTAGATACCTGACAGGGTCTCTTTAAGGACTAACTTGATAAAAAGCTGCCATTTGTATGCAATATGCTTTCTGGGCTTGGGGGCTTCTGAGGCATGCTGGAGTTCTCTTAGCAAACTTCTAAACTTCTAAACTGCAAACTGCTAAAAATAAATATAACAACACAGAATAGAATGATAACATACAGAGGTGCAAATAGTGCTAAAATAGCCTACTTAAAATTGCATAAAGGGTCATATAGCTTACAAACATACATATATTTTGCATATAAATGATTGGTGAAACAGCACAAATAAACAAATCAGTCTGTGAAAGTCCATAAGTGGTGAACAATCCTTAAATGGAATAAATTAACCATCCAAAAAGTTCACTGTGCGATGCATACGAAAAGGAGATCCACTACCAGCAACACCTTCTTGGCCATACGCCTCTTACTGGATTTGTAGAGCCATAAATTATAATAGTCATATATGCCCAAGATATAGCATGAACAGCTGACCATCCAGTGGAGAGCGGTAGTCAATTGGCAACGTACCCCAATGAGCGACTGCTCATTTACTGTATTTACTCAACAGCTGGGATCATACGTAGATCTCAGAGAGGTCCATGTCTGCACCCAGCATTAATTGTGCTAATCACTCTAGAAGAAGACATGCCAGTTGTCAGCTGAAGAGCTTTAGCTACCTTGCAGGGTCTCTTTAAGGACCAACTTGGTAAAAAGCTACCATTTGTATGCAATATGCTTTCTGAGCTTGGGGGCTCCTGAGGCGTGCTGGAGTTTTCTTAGCAAACCTAAGATCTATATATCTTCTTACTAATCTATCATGAAGCCTATATATTTTATTTTCTAATGACATACACACTTAATCCAGCCAAAAATGTCAGTGTCCTTTAATTGGGTCGATAGAGCATGCATTTTGTTTCCTTATCACAATGATGTTGTAGTATTATAACTGGAAATATGACTAATAAAACTCAATACATATGACTTGGAGTGAAGGTTAACTGAAAGATTTATGAAATAATTTGTAAAAGATAACTGCCTGACAGGTACATCTGTCTCTGTTTTAAGGAAACACAGAGGGCGTCTGTCCCAATGAGAAATATACTTGTTATCTTGACACCAGACTATTAGCTTGCCTTCTTCCCCTAAAACCTCATGTCTAGTCAAGTGTATTGGTTTAACATTACAACACTTTTCATAAATTCCCTGTCAAACCAGCAATGTGAAATGTTTGAGAAGGTCTCTAACAAGATCTATACCAGAAAGTATGTGCTCTGCTATGTAACTATTTCTTCTGAAAAAATGTATAGTATATATGACTCTAAATATAGACTTATACCTTTCACCTGTAGTAAAACTCCTGGGGCCAAGTCTGAGGACTTCAGCGAAAGTTCTACAGAGAGTGAAGAAGACGAGGAGCAGCCGGAACGGCGTCAGGAGGGTAGCACTGATCTGCCATCAGAGTACTGGCAAATCCAGAAACTGGTGAAATATTTAAAGGTAAGTCTTATGTTAAAGTTTATGTCAGGGGAAAAAAAGAAAGAAATCTGCTTTATTAAAATATAGTGTACTGAATATTGCATTTCTACAATGAATGCACATTTTTCCATGTTTTTACTTTACAATTCTGACACTTCTCACATTTAAAATTACTAAACTTTTTTACACTGTCTCTTTAATTTTTTTTTTTTATCAACTTTATTGCTATCAAAAGGGATAAACAACATCTATTGTGACAGCATGGGTCATGACAGGTCCTCTTTATATAGAGATCTGGAGTCTATTAGACCCCTAATATCTCCTCTGGCCTCCAGTACAGTCGATCATACACAGATCTATCTGATCGGCTGCTTTCCTGGCTGCTACTGGCCAAGTAAATAAAGAGCCAAAACTGGAAGTAACAAAACCCTTTGTTGCTTTAGTTTCTTGGGTCACAGCGGTTGCCGCCAGTTGCAGCAGTCCCAGGCTCCTCAATCTGATGTGAGAGCACGGTAAGGGGGCAGGACCTTTCACCGCCCACAAAAGTTATCACTTCTGCTTAAAAGCCCATCGCCAGCTGTAAATTATGATCCCAGGATGATGCAACGGTTGATGCCTAGGATAACCACTTCCTTTCCAGGACATCATATGACGTCCACCCGTTGGAAGTTGTTAAAGACCTGTAAGTAGAGAAAATGGGCTGTTGATTTACAGAAATGCTCTCAGCTACTATGTCTTGTTGTAGGTGAAGACAGATGCCATTTTTGTGGACTGAGTGATGTCAGCTCTGCCCAGTTGTCATTAGCTAAACTACTCAAACTCTCCCCTATCCTATGTTTACAACATAGAGACTAATTATCCTGTAGTCCAAGAGTATAATTAGGGGGCTAATTAAACTCTTTGAGATAGCACAAATAGCACAAAAAAATGCATAGGACACAGGAAAATTTATTTCTGCCAGGATCAACTGTTGTTTTTTTTCCGCACTTATCCAACAGATATAAATAGTAAAACACATCTAATTGTATATTTAACAGAACAAAAAAGATTTAATAAGAGCAGTTTATTGTTAGGGTTTACATACTTTAATTTCTTTATAAATTTAGGCCAAATGTGTTCTTTGATAAAAACGAAACTGTGTTTTTGGCGACACTATACAATTGGGGACACTAGTTTGGTTCTGATCATGATCAAGGTACTGATATATGTACAGACACTATACTAGTAATGGTGGTGATCAGCAACTTATAGTGTGACTTTGATAGTGTGTCGGGCAATCTGGCGATAGCAGACACTGCCTGGGAGGGACACTAACTGACTAACTGACACATGTCGCTAGCGACACTAATACAGTGATCAGTGACTGGCTGGGAAGGGGTTAACATCAAGGGGCAATCAAGGTTTTAACTGTGTGCCTAGCATGTGTGCTGCATCTGTCCCCCTGCGCCTCTGCACTGAGAACCGATCGGTTGAACATCACTTCACTTCTCACAGCTCCCTGAGCGGAGAGCTGCTGACTGTCAGTCAGCAGCTCTCCTCTCTACTCCACACTCACTGGAGCGCTGAGCTGTGGAGGGGCAGAGAGTGGCCATCTCAGGCTCTCAGCGGATCAGTCCAGGCACCTGGTGGATGCAAACTTCATTTTTGCGATGATGCGATGCCTGGACTGATTCCTGTCACATCAGCAGAGAACAGACTTTAGTCCACTCTCTACTGAAAGCGTTTCACAGGAGTGCAAAACTAATTGCATTCCTGTGACTCTTAGGAGAAGCCCAGCCAAACAAGCTCAGGCTGGACTTCTCATTTAAGAGGGGATATGATCGTATTATACAAATCTCTAAATGGGGACTCTATCATTGGAACGGATCTACAATATATAATATTAGGTCTCTAAAAAGGACACGCAGCCACACAATGAAGTTGGACTAAAAGCAGTTCAATCTTAAACTGCATAAGGGGTTCTGTACTGTTAGAGCAATAAGGATGTGGAATTCCCTTCCACAGTTGGTGCTGTCACCTGGGAATTTAGATAAATTCAAACAACTTTTAGATGTGCTTCTTAGCTAACACGCGTGTGCACACTCAGGTTAAACTGGATGGGCCAGTATCTTTATTCAACCTTACCACAATGTAAATATGTAGCCAGTCCATTGTGAATGTTTCACATTAGACACTACAGGGGGTCTACCTCCAATCCTTTTTCATCCTTTCTCGTAGAATTGTAGTGATAAAAAAAGGATCAGCTAGGCACCAAGGAAGCATAGGCTGAAAAATATATGAACAAATATGGTCGCCTCCATGTACATACTATATATAATTACATGCTATTCAAGAAACAAAAATGTTAAACCATTTCCACCCATTGGTACGTTTATGTACATGAAGCTAGTCACTTTTGGATGCATATCTAAAAATTACAAATGTTTCAGTTTGCTTTAAATACAAAGAATCAGCTGTACTGTTCTTCTTTTAAAGATAATGGCTGATTCAAAAGGATATCTGTGTCAATGACAAACATATTTAATAGTGAAAGTTTTGATTTCATTTAAATTTCATTTAGGGAATTGGTAGTGAAGAATACATTTTATACTTTATGGGATTTTTCTACCAATACGTGTAAAGGAGAAAAAGATAATTTTACATGTATCCAGAATTGTAGGAGGTTTTATTTGAGTTTGGATTGCTGTGAAAACATTAATATAAATTGATGTATTACATTTTTATGACTTGGAAGAACTGGAAAGTTGGAAAAGAACATATCCTAATTTACATTTTCTTGTGCTCACACTTTGTTTTGACATTGCTAGCAGCGCTCTTAAAAATACCACACAAAATACAGCCCAGAGTCAGGGAAGCAGAATGGTGAACACAGACATAATGGACCGTGTTTAACAAGAGCTAAGATTCAAAGAGCACTGATCCGTATCACAGAAATAAATATAATCTTTCATTGGTCGGCATTTAACTGTAATGCCGCGTACACACGATCGGAATTCTCGTCGGAAAAAGCTCTGATGGTTTTCCTGACGGAATTCTGCTCAAGCTGTCTTGTGTATACACGGTCACACCAAATTCCGATTGTTTAGAATGCGGTGACGTACAACACGTACGACGGGACTAGAAAAAGGGAGTTCAATAGCCAGTAGCCAATAGCTTCCGTCTCGTAGTTGAATCTGAGCATGCGTGATTTTTGGCGTGTCAGAATTGCATACACACGATAGGAATTTCCGATAGAAAGTTTTTCCGTCTACAAAATTGAGAAACATGCTATCAATTTTTGGCTGGCGGAAATTTGGACAACTAAATTCCGATTGAGCATACACATGGTCGCATTTTCCGATGAAAAGCTCTCATCTGTCTTTTTTTTGACTGGAGTTCCGATCGTGTGTACACGGCATTAAAGGGTGAAATCTGATTGCCTACTCAGGCTTAGTGCTTAACACTGATCTTTACACTGAGATTATACTTACTGTCCACTTACCCCTTAAACCTAGGTTCACATGGAGCTGTGGGAATGAAGCCGTGCAAGTTCAGTTGAACTCGCACGATTTCACTTCCGCATGTCGGTCCCAATTTCGGCCGCGATTTCAGAGACGTCTTAGCAGGTTTCTGCACAAATGTCAATGTAAATCTCAGCCCAAAATCACAAAAAGTAGTACAGAAACAACTTTTTGAAATCGGTGTGGCGCCGAAAATGCAGTGTCGCACAGATTAGGACGGTGCCATTGCTAGCAATTGCTGCCAATTTGGCATGTCAAATCGCATATCAAATCATACCAATGTGAACCAGGGCTTAAGGCATTGTACACTTTCAAATATTTTTGTTGTTTATCTAAGTATTAGTGTAGTTATAGTCCTGTGTTGTTTGTTTGCCGTACCTTCTAATAATAGGCCCACACGTTGCTGCTGCAGTTCAAAGTGTCAAGGTTGAGTGATTCCTCTATAGTGTGCCGTGTAAGATTTGCAGGTGTGCCATGGGAGTTTTCAAAAATATTTAAAATTGCTAGCATTTTGAAACCTTGAACATATCGAAAAATTTAATGGTAAATCAATGTCGCAAAAGTTAAAAAAGTTATATATATAAAAATGCAATCTCTGTCTGTTTGTCATTCATTGGATCCTTTCATAAAGCGAGACTTGCACGAGATCTCGGGAGAAGTCGATCGCTCCAATAATGATATTATAATAATAGAGACCGTTTCATTCCAACTTTGATGCTTATAAATAAAGTTTGTTCATTGTTTATCAATTGAGAAAAGGTTAGTCAAGTCTGGAATTCTGAAAGAGAAACTGTTAAATGAAAAGCAAGGAAGAAAGTGAGAGTACAAAGAAAATGACAATTGCTTCAATCTGATTTGCTCTCGAAAAAGTAGGCACGTTCTTCACATTAAATTAAAAATGAAATATATATGTAAAAATAAATTAGTTCTTCACTACAAAAATTATTACATCTTTTCAGGTATTCCGTGAACATTTTTTGATCTTTTTGATGCATGACAAAAAAGTTTGAGAAACACTGCTCTATGTCCATGTATTCATTCACCTAGCTTGTCCCTATTCACTAGGGACAGGCAACTTCTTGTTCAATGAATGCTTTGCCATTTCCTCTCTGTTGCATCACAAATGTGGGATTTCTAATGTGATGAAAGCACGTCTATTCTAGCATGGTGATCTCGCTATGAGTGCTCTTCCTGCATGTGTCTGTGTCAGAGCTAATTACTGCACCTGCACTAGTGCTAGACTGTGAGTCCCTGGGATTGTGGGATATCTAGTTTCATCATAGGAAGTGTCAGTTCTTATACCACAGACAGAGGTCAGAATGCCAAGCTGCATGTCTCATAGTTGAACAAAAACTGAAACGGCTGACACAGGAATGTGAAGTTTTACTTTTTACTATAGGTTGTGTGTACAGGGAAAAAAATTATACCATGAAGCTACATGATCAATAAAATACATGGCTACCCCCCCCCCCCCCCCCCGCTATTTCCTGCACTCCATAGAATTTTTTAATCACTGAAAACTGGCTGATGAGGTGAAATTCTGAGATATGGATGAGACAGTCCTTAATGTGCAGCCAGGGGAAGTGTTTCCCAATTCAGTACATTTATAAAGTGCGAAATATACTAGCTAGCCCACATAATGGTTGGATGACAGGTTCACATCAAAGTAAATCAATAATCTGGTCCATTTTATTGTTTGCATATGCATATCATTTCTTATGTGCAATGTAGTCAGCCAATTCACACATTTTTTTGTACTTCCACTTTCTTAACCCCTTCCTGATGGCCGTACGCATATATGCAGTCTCACAGAAGTGGGTGTTTGCATGTGGGGCTGCATTATACATGCATAGATGTGTTTTTGCTGGAAACGCACTCTCGTTGAGAGACCCGGGTCTTGTACTGACCATCAGGAACTGGGAGGCCTGGTTCCCGATCACCTGAAGAACAGTGTGTGAAAAAAAGAAAGAAAAAATTGCTATATCAGGGTTTTATCTAGTTCACTAAGGCCTCATGCACACTGGATGTTTTTTGATGTTTTTACAGCAGCTGTTTTTGGCTGTAGATGTTTTTTTCTATCATGTTATCCTATGTGTCCATGCACACATAGGCTGTTATCAGCAGTTTTGGACAGTGGTGTTTTTGAGCAGTAAAAAAAAAAAAAAAACTAGTGGGTTCTGAGAGATGTTTTAAGCTGTAAAAACGATCTAACGCTGATAAACGTCAATAAATGCTCACCAGCCTTTTTTAACGTTTTTGATCCATTGAAAAAAATAAATGATTTCTTCAAAAAAAATGCTAAAACGCTTATGTGGAAAGACGCTAAAAAACGCTAAAAACGCTATTGCAAAAACATTGAAAAAAGTTGAAAAACTCACTGCAAAGCTACTGGCATTTTTATAATGTTATTTTAACATCCAGTGTGCGGATTAGAGTTAGGACCAAGGTCAGCATCAAAGGTTGGAGTCAAGGGTCAGGATCTGTGTGTTTTTAAGTAGGATTAGAAAAAAGCAAAAACACATTATTGTTTTCGGGCGTTACTGCGGGTACAGACAACAAATAAGATACACATACAGTATATGGTATCACTGCGATTGTCAGCAGCAGGAGAATTTATTTTGGGTCGTTCTTTGGTGGTAGGTCATGGTAAAAAATAAACATAAAATAAAACGGCTACATATTAAAAACAATTTTTAAACTATTTTGTGCCAGGTTTCTTATGATTAAAAAAATGGGAAATATCCATTATCATTTACCAACAAATGAAAGCCAAATTTGTCCTGACAAAACAAGGTATAATTTACCTGGATACACTAAGTAGTTGCAAAGATATGTACAGTTTTACTAAAACATGTCAAATTTGCAAAACTATATTCAGGCGATTTGTTTTACAGCTACAAAGGCCACTTTGTGTGCACCAAATGCCTTTGCAAACCCAGATATTACTTTTTAAATTAGTGATGACATCATCATTGTGC
Source organism: Lithobates pipiens (assembly GCF_037356315.1). Lineage (NCBI taxonomy): Eukaryota > Metazoa > Chordata > Amphibia > Anura > Ranidae > Lithobates > Lithobates pipiens. Next base: position 86,687,941 of record NW_027507764.1, on the reverse strand, counting down.
GGTATATTGCCTGGGCAGAGAGCAGAGCTATGGGTGGAACCCAGTCTGTTTTCCCACTACAGGCTACTTGTAGAAAACTACATATGGCAAATATAAACCAGGTTCTTTATCGAAGGGGAGAGGGTAGCCTTTATTAGAGGAAACCCCTGCATACTGGATTAATGCAGAGTTCCGGAGGACATACACAAAGGGCACCATCTTGTATTTAGACAATATTCGTCTAGTCAGGATTTTAGTTTTAACAAATACGGTCTTATAAAAATTAAATAAATCTGATAGCTGCTAGCACCACAAAGGGCAAAACATTTGTGTACAAAAAACTATTTAGTAAACATGCTGCACTAAAATGAAATAATACAGTCTAAAGACCATAATCATCCAAAGTTACATATTGCAAATACTAAACATTAGAATCATTCGGTGCAATGATATAACAAAGTCCCATGTGCAAAAATAAATAACGTGCAAGATGCAGAAAAAGTCCAAATATATAGTGCCAAAGTCCCAATAATTGAATCAAATGATGATCTGGTAATTGTGACTGACAATCACCAAATTCATGGGTAGATCACCATTGTGAAGATTATCCGCCACCATAGGGGGTAAAATGTGCTTACCAAAGCTTGTGGACCCAGTCACCTGTGACGTTGATTCAAACAGGCCTATATAAACATACCGTATATCAATGGGGAAGCACTCCAATAGCAGCTTCCATGGGGTCAATCCAATGGCAATTTTCAAGGACAACAACTCCGCCACTATAACCAGGTCACCTCTTTCTTAGCCCCTGTACACACGGTCGGAGATTTCCACAACCAAATCCGTCGGATTTTGCCCGTCGGATTTTGTCCGTCGGATCTTGTCCGAAACTGTTGCATACACACGGTCGGACAAAGTTGGCGAAAAAATCAGATCTTTCAGAACGTGATGACGTAATTTCGTTACGATGGGACTACATTCAGGCTAGTAGCCAATAGCTTTGATGTAGGAATTTGATCTGAGCGTGCGTAGCAATTGGTCCGATCAAAATTCTCTACACATGATCGGAGTATGTCCGATCGGCCCAGTTGGTCGGGAAATATTTCCATCATGTTGGAAAATTGAGTCCGACGGATATTCCGACGGAATCAGTCCGATGCATACCACACACAGTCGGATTATCCGACGACACAGTCTGATAGGACACATTCTGACGGATTCTCCGACGGTGTGTACAAGGGCTAAGTTGCATAGAAACAGTCTCCTATCCAAAAAAGAAAAAGACATAGTGTAAAACTGTAACAATGAAGATTTATTTAAAACTTCAGAACACTTACATTCAATAAGTTGTAAAGCACTTATCAATACATCCGTTCAATGCAGTAGTAAGGGACATATAATATAAAATGGCCCAGACAGAACTCAACTTGTTTTTGTCTACATCATCTGGAGTGGGAGTCTAAAATGGTAATTGCGTTTAAATAGAAGTTATAACTCCTAGGAATCATTACAGCCTGTGATGAAATAGCCCCATTCATGTTCATGACCGCTCTGACAGACTGGCCAAAATGGCCAAACTGCAATTGGTTCATGTTTGCCGCATAAATTATTTAAAAGTATTAAAGAATGATATAAGGGGGGTTGTGGACCGTGCAGAGTGGCATCGACTGGCATGGGGGACGCAAAATCAATTATAAACACCTCCCTAATAGAGGCAAACTACAAATTAGTAATGCAATGGTACATGATCCCAATAGAATTGCTAAATGGGTGTTGGGAGCCTCCGCCCTGTGTTTTCGAGGGTATGGCAAAGAGGGAACAGTATATCACATATGGTGGATGTGCCCAAAAGCTCATAGATTCTGGATCCGGATCTACAATATTATCTGTTAGGTCAACTGAGGCCAAGTGACAGATGCACACCACTGAGGTCAGGAGCACACTGCTAAGCTTATGGACCCTTCGGCTAAGTGCTGCGGATGGAGCTCTGGATGTTTCAGGAAAACAGTTCCACCTGAGCACCGACACGGATCGAACAGGGAGCTATAGCATAATATTCCCCAGGGCGTGGAGTCTAAAAGGCATCAATATGTGACGAACGCTGGTGTCAGATCCCTGCCCTCCTCGCTAACTGGCGACAAAGGACCGGCCAACCTAACACCACGCTGTCACTTACGTAACAATGCCACACTCAGCTGCACCCAGCACAAAGATTTTCCAGCTTGCGGGACCACAATCTAGGTGCAGGCAGCCTGAGAGCGATTGTCACTGGGCTAATTACACAATTAACCCTTTAACTGCCACCACCCCCGTTTAAAAGACAGAGCCGGGGGGACTCGTAATTTAAGCAATACCAATTATAAGTTTAGAATAAGCGCCTGCAACACACACTGCCACCACAGACAGGTCTGCTCAGTGCCTTACTCTACCACAGTAGCGCCCTTTTTAGAGACAGGTTCGTTTATAGTTTGCATCAAGAGCTTTAAAGACAAGGTTAACACTTTTCAACATAAGGATTTATTATGAAAAGGTCAAGGTTGGTGCGAATAAAACATTTACAGAAAAAGGATGTTTCAAAAAATAAAGACAATATACAGCCACCAAGAAATAAGGTAGAATTGGGAAGGAAGTATACTTGCAATTAATGTCCGAGAGTTGATCAGAGTTCAATCGATGAGCAAAGGTAATCGGTTCTCAAACTTGGCAGATGTTCCTGCTTGGATGGTAAAAGGAGATTCTAGGTGTAGTCTTGGACTCTGAACTCTCCTTCAAGCAACACATCCAATCACTGTCCAAATCTTGCCGCCTCAACCTCCGCAACATCTCCAAAATACGCCCCTTTCTAACCAATGAGACAACAAAGCTCTTAATTCACTCGCTGGTCATCTCTCGCCTTGACTACTGCAACTCCCTCCTCACTGGCTTACCTCTACATAGTCTAGCACCTCTTCAATCCATTATGAATGCCGCTGCCAGACTCATCCACCTTACCAATCGCTCGGTGTCTGCTACCCCTCTCTGTCAATCCCTCCACTGGCTCCCGCTCAGCCAAAGAATTAAATTCAAAATACTAACAATTACATACAAAGCCATCCACAACTCTGCCCCCAGCTACATCACTGGCTTAGTCTCTAAATACCAACCTACTCGTCCTCTTCGTTCCTCTCAAGACCTCCTGCTCTCTAGCTCCCTCATCACCTCCTCCCATACTCGCCTCCAGGACTTTTCCAAAGCCTCCCCAATCCTATGGAATGCCCTACCCCAATCTGTCCGCTTATCTCCTACTTTATTAGCTTTTAGACGATCCCTGAAAACACTTCTCTTCAGAGAAGCCTACCCTACCCCCACCTAACTGTATTTTCATTTTCTCCATCAGCTCATCCCCCCACAGTTAAAACCTTTTGTTTCAACTTGACCCTCCCTTCTAGATTGTAAGCTCTAACGAGCAGGGCCCTCTGATCCCTCCTGTATCGATTCGTATTGTAAGTGTACTGTCTGCCCTCATATTGTAAAGCGCTGCGCAAACTGTTGGCGCTATATAAATCCTGAATAATAATAATAATAATAATCAGGTTTTCACCAGAGCCTCTGATGGTGAGGATGGACTTTGCTGCAGCTGACTCTAGATCGCAGCCCCCAGGGTCTCCCAGCTCACGCTCACGGCAGGCTCTGGTGGATGGAGAGGAAGCAGTAGTGCAGGGCAACATGGAATAGTCTGAAGGACAAGCCAAGGACAGGGAAACAAGCAAACAGGGATGGTTAGGAGAACACGCCAAAGGTCAGGTTAACAAGTCGTAAGGGATTGTCAGGAGAACAAGCCAAAGTCGGTAGACGGAATCAAATGTAGAGCACACGGCAAGAAACACACAGGGGAGCCTAAACACACTATTGCTCGGGCAAGGCTGGCTTGTAGTGCACAGTGTTAAATAGTGTTTTTCCGGTTAGAGGCTAGGTTGGAGCCATGCTGAAAGAAGATTACTTAAACATGCAGGACTGCAGGTGTGAGAGCGCGGTCCCTGAGCTGATACACAGACCAGAGGTAAGCAGACAGACAGGGTATGAAACATTACTGCAGATTCATGACATTATCTAAACTGTCACGTGGGCCAATCAAACTAAGTTCCCGCAACAGGCACTCCTCGGACACCCTCTTGGGAAAGCCCCAAAACCCACTCAATGCCTAATTTCTTTAATATTTACAGCAGCCAGAATAATAATCACAAGATCCTGGAAATCCCCAGTGCTATCTTTTGACCTCTTAATGAACAAGTTGTTCAGGATAATGTTAAACCAACACCAATCTGCCATCTTGCAGGGCAAGTTTCCCCGATTTGAAAAAAAACTGGGACCCCTGGATCACATACCTGATGGAGTCAACTTTGTCAGATCTGAGGCTAGACTCTTTCTTCTTCCTTTATACCTTTCTCTTTCATTTTCTTCACCTTTTCCTCTTTTTCCTACTTATTAAACTCTTTCATAGTTTAGGGAGTAATCTAGGACCGCTGGTTGACTGCCATTGGTCCCACTCCCAGTTTGCGTGCTGTGTATTCAAACATAATGACCAGCTACTGTGATCAATTCATGGCTGAGATGACCCCTCGTCTTAGATGGTGCCTCCGTTCATGCAGTTCCTCTTCGGAGGATGTATCTTCTGTCCTTCAGAACTATACTCATAGCCCAAAATAGACTTATATTGTTTCCTTAATGACCAATGCTGTAGCTCAATAATGTTCATGTACCGGTACTTCTCTATACTGTATTGTATGGTTTTATATCTGTATCGTTTTTAACTTTAATAAAAGCTATTGGAAAAGAAAAAAATATTTAAGAACAAGTAAACATTTTGTGATTATTCAGTAGAGTACAAAGGGGCCGCTAAAAGTTTTTGTCACTTACCAAAGGCCAATAAGTTCGTAAAAAGATACGATAGTCAATTTAAATATTTTAATGAGTAACACCAAAGAGAAACGGTAACCTGTGGCATTTGATTTTATGGAAACAATTCTTGACTTTGCCTGCCACCCTTTGAAAGTACAAAATTGTGCCTTTTAGCCATGCTTAGAAATAACAATGTCTGACTAATCTTTTACACCAAAGGGTTCTTTATTCCATAAATCATCTTCTTATTGTAAACAGTAGGAACAGAATACAATGCAAGCGATTTACTTTTTCATTGAGCTGAAATTTGGAGACAAAACTTTAGACTTTGCTAAATGAAACAAGAAAAACATTGATATTAATAGTATAAATTTCCTAAGTCTGGTGGACATAGTTGAGGCAGGTTATATGGTATCTGGAACTAATTATTGTACAAAACTGTTTGCCATTTGTAATTATGTTCACTATGGAAGAAACTGTCAGGTACACTCTAGTAATATTGTTTTTGGTTGGCTTGTAAGAGGCTACTTTAAACTGCACAAGTATAAAGAAACAAATGGTCTGCATCTGTTACTTTGAGATGGAACTTTAGGAAATTAAGGAGTACATTTGCACATCAATGATAATATTCCCAGATACAAAATATCTGCTGTGTGCTGCGGTATTAAATTAGTTCTGCAATATCTCCAGATTACTTTTGTGCCAGAGAAGGCTGCATGGAAACCACACAAAATTGTGTAGTTGGCGTTACCTACAAGGGTGTAGTACAGCTCTACGCCAAGACGGATCTGCTTTTGTTTCCTTCAAACTCTCTTCCTGGATAGAGGAAGATATAGATAGGAGAGTAGGGAAACAATTGTAGAGAGAGGGAAGGGATCTTGATTTATTTGGTTCCCCATGAGTTATTTAAAGTGGTTGTAAAACTAGGAAATTAAATATAAAAAAGCATATCCCTCTACAGTGTGTACTTGTCTCAAGAGCACTAAGGGGGTTATTTACGAAAGGCAAATCCACTTTGCACTGCAAGTGCACTTCTAAAGGGTAGATCTGAAATGAGTGGAAGCTCATTTTTTTTTGTGCAAGCTAAAATGCTGTTTAATTTATTTTCCTTGCATGTCCCCCTCAGATCTACAGCAAATTTACTTCCAAGTGCACTTGCAGTGCAAAGTGGATTTTCCTTTAGTAAATAACGCCCTACGTGTCATTTCTATCTGATGCTTTGTTCCTCTGCTATCAGCATGAATCACTTCTGCAAGTTTTTCTGACACCAAGAGAAAAAAATCTTATTGACAGCCTCAGCTCTGTTCCTGTGTGTCGTGTGAAGGGGTGTGTATTTTTCCTACAATCATCTTTTAGCCCTTGTACACACGGTCGGACATTCCGTCAGAAAATGTCCAATCGGAACGCGTTGTCGGATAATCCGACTGTGTGTGGGCTTCTTCGGACTGTTTCCGTCGGAATATCTGACAGACAAAGTTTTAGAGCTGGGCTATAAAACTTTCCGACAACATGATCCGATCGGACTTTGTCCGATTGTGTGTAGAGAATTCCGATCAGACAAAGTGCCACGCATGCTCAGATCAAATTCCTAGACCAAAGCTATTAGCTACTAGCCTGAATGTAGTCCTGTCGTAACGAAATAACGTCATCACGTTACGTACGATCGGATTTTCCGACAACTTTGTCCGATCTTGTGTATGCAGCACAAGTTTCGGACAAAATCCGTTGGACAAAATCCGACGGATTTTGTTGTCGGAATGTCTGACCGTGTGTACAAGGGCTTAGAGTTCTCCTCACTGAGCCTGCAGAGTGTATTTTCAGCTGTCTACCCCCTTTTTTCTGAACTCTCATGCAAGTGTTAAAAATTCTGGACTTTGGCTGGATGTAGAGAAGACTTCAGAAACAGGTACAACTTATGTAGGAGGATTTATTTCATTTCTGTGTATCACCTGAGGCTAGTCACTTCACTGGGTATATGTAAGGGTTTAAAAATACTTTAACCACTTGCTACCCTGGGCCAATTCTGACACTTCGCTCCTACATGTAAAATCATATTTTTTTTGCCAGAAAATTACTCAGAACCCCCAAACAATATATATATATATATATATTTAAGCAGAGACCCTAGGGAATAAAATGGGGTTGTTGCAACTTTTTATCGCACACAGTATTTGCACAGTCATTTTTCAAACGCTTTTTTGCGTTTCATGGGTTAAAAAAACAGTAACGTTAGCCCAATTTTTTTGCATAATGTGAAAGATGATCTTACGCCGAGTAAATAGATAATCTAACATGTCACCCTTTGAAATTGCACACACTTGTGGAATGGTGCAAACTTCAATACTTAAAAATCCCCATAGGCGATGCTTTCAAATTTTTTACAGGTTATCTCTTTAGAGTTACAGAGGAGGTCTAGCGCTAGAATTATTGCTCTTGCTCTAAAGTTTAATCCTCACATGGGTGGTTTGAACGCCGTTTACATATGTGGGCTCAATGTGGACTCTATGTATGCGTTCAGTTCTGCGCACGAGCACACGGCAACGGGGGCGCTTTAAAAAATTGTATTCATTTTTTTTCTTTATTTTACTTTTCTATTTTGACACTTTTTTTTTTACATTTTTTTTTCTTTGATCACTTTTATTCCTATTATAAGGAATGTAAACATCCCTTGTAATAGGATTAGTGTGTGACAGGTCCTCTTTACAGTGAGATCTGGGTCAATAAGTCCCCACATCTCACCTCTAGGCTGGGAACCTTAAAAAAAAACAAAAACAAAAAAAAAACGATCCTGGCTTCTCAGAGTCAAGGCGGCATTTTTTCAAATGCAGAGGCCAGGCGTGACTTCTTAACATGAAAAAATGCAGCCGCCTCCACTGAGAAGCCAGGATCGTTTTTTTTTCCGGGAGCCATAGTTACATAGTTACATAGTTAGTCAGGTTGAAAAAAAGACACAAGTCCATCCAATTCAACCACAAAAAAAAAAAAATAATATCATACAATCCCATATACCCAATTCTATACCCATAGTTGATCCAGAGGAAGGCAAAAAAAAAACAGCAGAGCATGATCCAATTTGCTAAAACAGGGGAAAAAATTCCTTCCTGATCCCCCCGAGAGGCAATCGGATTTTCCCCGGATCAACTTTATCTATAAATGTTAGTACCCAATTATATTATGTACACTTAGGAAATAATCCAGGCCCTTCTTAAAGCAATTCACTGAGCTGGCCAGAACTACCTCTGCAGGGAGTCTATTCCACATTTTCACAGCTCTTACTGTGAAGAAGCCTTTCCATATTTGGAGATGAAATCTCTTTTCCTCTAGACGTAAAGCGTGCCCCCTTGTCCTCTTTGTTGACTGTAAAGTGAATAACTCGACACCAAGTTCACTATATGGACCCCTTATATATTTGTACATGTTGATCATATCCCCCCTTAATCTCCTCTTATCAAGAGTGAATAAATTCAGTTCCTCTGAACTTTGCTCATAGCTGAGCTCCTCCATGCCTCTTATCAGTTTGGTTGCCCTTCTCTGCACTTTCTCCAGTTCCCCGATATCCTTTTTGAGAACTGGTGCCCAAAACTGAACTGCATATTCCAGATGAGGTCTTACTAATGATTTGAACAGGGGCAAAATGATATCTCTCTCTCTCTGGAGTCCATACCTCTCTTAATACAGGAAAGGACTTTGCTCGCTTTGGAAACTGCAGCTTGGCATTGCATGCTATTATTGAGCTTATGATCTACCAAAACCCCCAGATCCTTCTCCACTATGGATTCCCCCAGTTGTACTCCCCCTAGCATGTATGATGCATGCATATTCTTAGCCCCCAAGTGCATAACTTTACATTTCTCAACATTAAACCTCATCTGCCACATAGTCGCCCAATTAGACAGAGCATTGAGGTCGGCTTGTAAATTGGAGACATCCTGTAAGGACGTTATTCCACTGCATAGCTCGGTGTCATCTGCAAAGACGGAAATGTTACTTTTGATCCCAGACTCAATATAATTTATAAAGATATTAAAATCTGGCCCACCAGATTCTCTATGGTAAACTTTCGGCATGGACCAATTCCTTCTCTCTCTTGCTGATTGTACGGGCAAGCTGGGAGAAACAGCGGAGGGCAGCAGGAGGGGGGGGGGGGAGGGGGTGTCCCCTCCGGCTGCCTGTAAGAAGGATCAAGTGGCTAAACAGTCGCTATGATTGTTCTTACGCCGCCTCTAAAAGAAGATATCTGAATGATTCCTGTAGCTGTAGGCAGGGCTGGTGCAAGGATTTTTGACACCCTGGGCGAAACCTCATTTTAGGGCCCCCATTGGCCCCACCCCTGACTCCACCCACTTTATCCTGCCCATGTGACAGGAGGCGGTGCTATACAGGTAACATAGACTCAGCTTCCTCTAGTGCTGGCTCCAGTGCTGCGCTGCATCTCTAATTACACTACCGGCCAGACGGAGCAGCTGTCTGAGAGTGAGTTAGTTACATGCTGCAGCCTGCAGACCATGCAGACGCGGAGGGAAATCAGCTGCCAGGCGCCCCTTGGCAGCACTGCGCCATAGGTGGCTGCCTAGTTTGCCTAGTGGTAACACCTTTAAAGTAATACACTTTTAAATGTGTTAGATATACGAGGTGGTATCAAAATGTTTCCAGATTCGTTTTGTAACACGCCAACAGATGGCAGCACAAGGCTGCATGCATAGTCACAGGGAGCAAACAATACCAGTCCACCTGGCTCTCCTACCATAGGAGTTACACTTGTAACACAAAAAACGTGTAGGTACTATCACTTGATTGTATTGGGTAAAACGTTTGTTGCCACAGCTACAGATAAAGAATTCGCTATACAGCAATGTATTAACTGTGGCACAAACTATGTAATTTATCTGATCACCTGTATTTCATGCAGCCTACAATATTGAGGTTGTACCACACGTTCTGCATAGGGGAACGTTATTGTGACACAAATAATCCGAATGCTAGAAATATTTCTAATGCAACACATCACTTTAGGGAATGCCATCAGGGTGATCTCTCCTCATTCCTCTTCAGACTAATAGAACAGTTATCTCACTCGCCCAGGGGAGGTGATAGGGAAAGAAGGCTACTGGGGAGAGAGGCATGGTGGATTATCAGATTAAAAGATCACCTCAGGGGTTGAACCTGAGGTGGTATCTGGATTTGCATCTACATTAGAATGCCTCTCCCCAGTGCCTTTCCTCTCTTCTGGGGTATTTTTCACATACCTGGGTTATTATTTTCATTTTGTTCTTATGTATATGTGTATATGTATATGTGCATGTATGTATGCATGTGTGCGTGTGTGTGTGTATATATATATATATATATATATATATATATATACAGTATATGTATGTGTACATACTTGTGTATATTATTACCACAAGGTCTGTGAAAATTAGTTGCAAACACACGGACCACCTACTATGTATTGCAGCTGATCCTCCCTTTTGATAATTGCCTGCGGTCAATCAAGACAATTTGGGGGTGGAGCCTGTTAAGCTGGACAGCTGGGCAGCAGTGGTGGTCAGTAGGTCCCGGCGGCTCTGGTGGTTCCCGAGGTTCCTAGGCTGAAGAAGCTCACACAACAATCACCTCAGCAGCCCCACCCTCCCCCCTCCATGAAGCTCTGCAGCAGCTGAGAAAAGTGAATAGAGGTGGGGGAGGGGGAGCCAGGCAGGGGCGGGCTGGGCCGGGGGGCAGGGTGGCAATTTCCCCCTAGGCTGCCCTAACAATATATGCAAAACGGCCGGCGGCCACCGCTCACGATTTTTTTTTTTTTTCGGGTCAGGACAGGGGCTGCAAGCTGAGGCAGAGGGAGGGGCACGGAAACTCAAGAGGCACTCACTTATGTAGTGGAGGCCGCTCTGTTCCCACACCTCCCGTCGGTCGCGCTCACACTAATCCAGTGACAGTGGAGTGAGAGCCAACCTGTCAGCTCGTGTGGGGGATTCCCCCCCTCCTCTCCTCCTCCTCTCCTCCGAACACTGCAGCTTGTGTGAGCGTCCGCCCACTCTGTTCCCTCCCCTGCTTCCTCATTGGTAGAGGGAGGGAGCCCATCAGAGCCTCCAGCAGCTGCAAAGCATCATGGGACATGTAGTCCCGGTGGCCTAATAGAAATTCCTGGGCGCAAACAATTCCCTAGCTTGACCACAGGAAGAGAACAAACGAGAGGCTGCGGGGGAGCAGACTTTCACCCCATGAGGCTGATCCTGAGGACAGAGCACAGATAATGTAAGTTTTTTGGTGAATGTGTTTTTTTTATTAAAAAGAAAAGTCTTACACTATGAAGATTTCCCACTTCTTTCCCATTGTTTTAAGCTGGGAGCTGATATTATTAACCCCTTCATGCCTAAACCTTTTTTGACACTTGTTTACAAGTAACAAATCTTTTGTTAGAAAATTACTTAGAACCCCCAAGCATTATATATATATATATATATATATATATATATATATATATATATTTTTTTTTTTTTAGCAGAGACCCTAGAGAATAAAATGGCAATCGTTGCAATATTTTATGTCACACTGTATTTATGTAGCTGTTTCTCAAATACATTTTTTTTTGGAAGAAATACACTTTCATTAATTTACCACTTCAATACTGGGCATTTTCATCCCTTCCTGCCCAGGACAGTTTTCATTGTGCGGTCATGCAACATTGTACCCAAATTAATTTTTTCCCACAAATAGAGCTTTCTTTTGGTGGTATTTGGTGATATCACCTCTGCGGTTTTTATTATTTGCACTTTAAACAAAAAAAGAGTGCCAACTTTAACCACTTCAGCCCTGGACCATTTTACTGGCCAAAGACCAGACCACTTTTTGCGATTCGGCACTGCGTCGCTTTAACTGACAATTGCGCGGTCGTGCGACGTGGCTCCCAAACAAAATTGACGTCCTTTTTTTCCCACAAATAGAGCTTTCTTTTGGTGGTATTTGATCACCCCAAACAAACAAAAATAGAGTGACAATTTTGAAAAAAACGCATTATTTTTTACTTTTTGTTATAATAAATATCCCCCAAAAATATATAAAAAAAAACATTTTTTCCCTCAGTTTAGGCCGATACGTATTCTTCTACATATTTTTGGTAAAAAAAAATCGCAATAAGCGATTATTGATTGGTTTGCACAAAAGTTATAGCGTTTACAAAATAGGGGATCGTTTTATGGCATTTTTTAATAATTTTTTTTTACTAGTAATGGCGGCGATCAGTGATTTTTATTGTGACTGCGACATTATGGCGGACACATTGGACATTTTTGACACATTTTTGGGACCATTGTCAATTATACAGCAATCACTGCTATACAAATGCAGTGATTCCTGTGTAAATGACACTGGCAGTGAAGGGGTTAACCAGTGGGTGGCAGTGTAGGGGTTAAGTGTTCCTAGGGGTGTGTTACTAACTGTGGGGGGCTGGGCTTTCATTTAGTGAACACTGATCTCTGCTCCAATCACATGGAGCAGAGATCAGCGTCACTTGTTGCTAGGCAGAACGGGGAGATGCTGTTTACAACGGCATCTCTCCGTTCAGCCGCCCCGTGAGACGATCGCGGGTATGCCCGCAGCGATAGAGTCCGCAGGACCCGCGACCAGACTCACAGGGGTCCCGACCAGATTGGACGTACCTGTACGCCAATATGCCTGCCTGTGCCATTGTGCCGACGTACATTGGCGTGTGCTGGTCTGGAACTGGTTAAAAAAAACACAATATTTTTTACTTTTTGCTATAATATGCCAACTTAAGCCTTAACAGTTTAGGCTGATGTGTAATTTTCTACATATTTTTGGTAAAAAAAATTGCGATAAGAAGTAATAAGTTATAGCGTCTACAAAATAGGTTATTGATTTATGGAATTTTTATCATTTTTTTCTTTTTACTAGTAATGCTGCAATTTTTATTGTGACTGTGACATTGCGGTGGACAGATCGGACACTTTTGACACTATTTTGGGACCAGTGACTTTTATACAGCGATCAGTGCTATAAAAATGCACTGATTACTGTATATCACTGGCAGGGAAGGGGTTAACACTAGGGGGCAATCAAGGGGTTAAATGTGTTACCTAGGGAGTGATTCTAACTGTGGGGGAGATGGGACTGACTAGCGAGGAGACCAATCCTATATACTAGGAACATACGATCTGTCTCCTCTCCCCTGACAGGATGTGAATCTGTGTATTTACACACACAGATCCACATTCCTACTCTGTCATGAGTGATTGCGGGTGCCCGGCAGACATCACAGCAACCGGGTACGTGCATCGGCTCCTCAGTGACGTGTACCTCAGTGTACCGCCAGGAAGCCAAGGATGACCTATGATAAAGAGCACACTGGTGACATCTATCATAGAACCTGGTCCAGGAGGCAGGACTTCGTATGACAGAAGCCGCACTGGGTAAGCGGGAGATCTCCGCTCTGTGTTATCCAGCAGCTTTTCTCTCTCTAATCCCCATGCACTGAACAGACTGCATTGATGGGCTATGGTAAGGTTGCATTGATGGGCACTGACAAGGCTGAGCTGATGGGCACTGGTGAGGCTGCATTTATAGACACTAGTAAGGCTGCATTGATGGGCATTGGTGAGGCTGCATTGATGGGCACTGGTGAGGCTGCATTGATGGGCATTGGTGAGGCTGCATTGATGGGCATTGGTGAGGCTTCATTGATGGGCATTGGTGAGGCTGCATTGATGGGCACTGTTGATGGTGAGCTGATTCGTGGATTAATGGGCCACTTGACTAGACTTGCCCCCCAGGCCTAAGGCTGCCAGCCCTCCCCTGGAGCCAGGCTCACGGCAGGATGCACTACACACCAGGTAGAGCAGTCACTCTGTAGCTGCCCTGCAGAGGAGTCTGAGGACTCGGGGGAAGCTGTTGCCGGGAGGGAGAGACATACCATTGAAAACAGCAAAAACAGAGAATTGCAGCAGCCAGGTACACTATGTCTTTAGCTGTTGCAATCCTCTTTGTCATTCACAGTGAGAGAGATCACCTCCGATTCCCGCACTCACCTTCTGCTCTGGTACACCGCACTCAGGCCTATCTCTGCACCCACCCGTCGCATCTGTGATCCGCTCCTCGCCTTACATTACAGGATCCCAGGTTGCACTTCCAGTCAAGTAGTCTCTGCAGTGCCCGCACTCCACTCCGACTCCAGGCAAACTGTAAGTGATACCATAGTGCTGAAAAAGCACCAGTCACTCTCCGGTCCCGGCCAATGAAAAAAAAAGAGAAGAGCCCTGGACAAATCACTGGAGAGTGGGAGTGTTTGTGGGCACATTGCTTGAGCCCTGAACACACCCTAAACACGGGCAAATCAGCTTCCCAGTTTGCAATCAGCTGATTGCAAGCTGGGAAGCTTCCCATAGACCGCCGTGTGTCCGGCACCTGGTCACTCACCCCCTATGGACAGGTCACCACTGCCTAAAGTAATATTAAAGGCTGGTATTTTTTTACCTAAAATTAAACAAAAAGATAAATACTTATCTGCTGTGTGCAAGGATATTGTACAGAGCAGCCCCTTACCTCGTCTTCCGAGGTCCACTGCTGGCACTGTTTGCTCCTCCTCTCCTCAATGTGTCCCCATGGCAAGATGTGTGCTATGGGGTGACAACTGGTTCCTGATTGTGCTCCTGCATTGTTTTTAGTCCCCCCCATTTCACATGCAATCTCGATGATAACAAAGTGGCTTTTTCTACTTTGTTAACACACATTACATTGTCACCACCAGAAAGCCACCCATGAACAGTGTTGTTTACTTGTCACTGGAGGGACTATATGTAGACCAGAAGTGGCTACATAGAGGCTGCAGGATATAAGCAGCACTGAGATCAAGAAAAAGAAGAAAATATTTATAGCACTGTGTTTTAGCAGACTAATATTATCATTCGATCAGAGTTTACAACTATGTATGTTTAATAATTATACAGGGGCCCGATTCAGGAAGTACTTACCCTTTTCATGCCAAGATATTCCCCTAGTGAAGACCTCCATTCACTGATTCTAGCTGTCAAAATTTGGTGTTGGTTTTGGTAATTCTCCAATGATCAAACGGGCCAGAACAGTGGACCAGGTATGGGAGGAGATTGTGATGTATCTAAAAATTGGAGCTGCATGAGTAAAAATAATTAAGCGGCATCCATATCACTCCACCAGAAATAAAACCCAACTACTAGTTTTGGGCAGACATCATCTTTTAAAACACTCTCACAGTCACTGGCAATCATCACATTTTTAGATATTGAAAAACAGCAAATATTGGTATGATCTTCCAGCTAGAATTTGGCAGGTCACGCTGGATGTTGTTGTTCCCAAGAAGCTGGAGAATTGTAGATGATGTAACTTTGTAAAGAAGGGTGTCTTCTGTTTTCTACATACTGACCTCAAGCCTAACCTCCGATTCAGACTCTTAATATATATTTTTTTGTGTTACCTTTAAGAATGACAAATTAATTGAAAATCAGACTGTCTGCATTTGTCATGTTGTGATAAGTTGCTTTAAATAACCCAGCTTCCAAAATTTTCAAAGTGAAAACATAACTTAAGTATTTGGCCATACTTGTGAAAATGGAAGCCAATATACCTAACAAGTGTCATGTGTAGCTGGAAAGAGATAGTGCCATACCACAGGCAATCAGGCAATCTGTATTGATGAACTGTTATATCAGCTCACACATGCTTTTAATTATTTGCTGAAGAATAACTAAAGAACACTTGCCCAAGCTAACAAAAGGATTTGGCTTGCGCAGAGCTGGAAAAAAAGTGTTCATGATATATGAAGTTAAATGTTAAGAACTACCATGGAGTAGAGGCATTGTTAGCTGTTTCCATAAGCCTGAAACTTACTGTTACCATTTCATTTACTTGCAAGGGATGTGACTGGAGGACAAATATACCTAATTTTCTTTCTTGTTCTTTAAGAGACCCAGGATTCAGGGACAATTGGGTTATACACCCACCTACAAGATAATTTAAACATTAACAAATGCTGCCATTCAGCATTAGGTAACATCTTCCATGGGGTCTTCCTCTTTGCTGTTCGTCTACAGTGACCCAGTCACCTCCAGCGGCATCCAAACCTTTTCTGTTACCAGCAGCTGGTTTATGAATATCCAAAGCTTAAAAGAGAAATATGGGTGAAGTATGGTTTACAGATGTGTACTTCTTTCTGCACTCCTGTGACCCAGATTCAGCTGAGAGGTAAAGCCTGCTGTTGACTGACCTCACAGAACCAGTCCAGGCTCTGCAGGGTTCCTAACAATAATGTTGGAATCCACCCAGATGCCTGACTTTCAGCTGGCTCAGTCTCTTGGCATGCTGCTAAGAGCTTGAGCCAGCCACTTCAGCCCCTCCTCCTCCATAGCCCGGTGCTCCAGTGAGTGCTGGAATGGCACAGCAAAGTTCCAGTGGCTGACATCACAGCTCTCTGCTTAGTGAAGACCAAGCCTGAGCGATTAGCGGTCATTTGATGGCTTAGTTATTTGTCTTAGAGCTAGTGGGGGACAGCTGCAGCATCAGACCAATATTGCAGCCACATACAGTAGGTGAGTATATATTCTTCACTTCTTCTTTAGGTTGGGTTCACACTATTGTGAATTGGATGTGGGTTCCAATTTGCAATAGCAAGAGATTTTGACCGACTCTCTATGAAGCCGGTTCACATATCTCCGCAGTGGCTCCGATGCAAATTTGCACGGGAGTCCTGTGTGTCTTTTGGTCCATTTCAGGTTCAAATTCAGCCAAAAATTGGGGCTGAAATCAGACCTCAAATGGTGAATGGGGAGGCACCAGAGCTCTGCTGTGAGCCACTTTGCAAAGATAGTGTCAACTCAGCCTTAACCTTGTACCCTGAACTACTGTACGGTGTCTCTGCCTTGCTGTACAAAATGTCAGATCTCAGACACATGGGTAGCAGTCCTGCTTTAATAGATCCTATTCACAGCAGTGCACCCACTTAAGGGCCTGTCATTGTCAGCCTGAAATTTTGTTCCCTGCTTGAGTCTTCCTGTGTGCTGTGTAGGTGTGGCCCCCTTCCCAAGAAGATTTCACTGCAGTTGTGCAGGATTTAATTGGAAAAATGGCAGACCTGATTGCTGACTCTGACCCCAGAGGCCATAAGGGAACCTTCATACCTTACCCTTCAGAAAAAAGAACCTCCCCCAAAGGGGATGGGACATTAAGGGCAACACTATATAATGATAAAAAAAATCGATATTTTATTCAAAAATTACATATATACATACATAAATAATTGCAAAAATATTCAGAAAATATAAAAACAAAGATAGTGATACTGGTACATTCTCATGTAGATCCGGACAGCCCGGCGCATTTCGGGACTAGTTATACCCCTTCGTCAGGGGAACTTGTCAGGAAGAGAGTCATACTGTATAACAGAGATTCGGAAAGACATTGATGAGTAATCCAAACAAGTAATCTTTGCTAATATTAGAAGACTAAAACATGTGGCATGGCAAGTAATGAAACACAATGTAGCATGTAAGAAACATACCCATAGCACACAGAAAAGTGTTGACTGTCAGACCAGTGGCGAAGCAGGAGATTGCGACCAAGACAGATTGCCAAGAGCTGTATCCTCACTCTACCACACGATTCCTCCAATAACACAGTGTGACAAAAAGGCTGTGTTCCTTAGGTGGGTAGTAAAGGTGTATCAATGGTCTTATAAAGGCTCCACGAACACCAATCTATAGAAAAAATATTAATATTTTTAGACCAGTGAGGCTGGTACTTATATTGCCTATAATGTGAACATAATTCCTTTGGAGCAGAAAAACATTTCCCACCTCTGCTAGAGCTTTTGCTCAAGAAGAAGAAAGGAGAGTAGACTGTAGAGGACCAGACTTCGGCCAAACAAGGGGGTACACAGAATTCCAATCCGCAAAGAATTCTGACAAAAAAGGGAAATATAGCAAAATGATGGAAAAAAAATTCCTTTTTTGTCAGAATTCTTTGCGGATTGGCATTCTGCATACCCCCTTATTGATGTATGTCATTTTTGAATAAAATATATATATTTTTACCATTATATACTGTTGCCCTTAAAGTCCCATCCCCTCTGGGGGGATTTCTTTTTTCTATTGTATTCTGGGATGTAGGTAACCTATGGCCTACTTGGTTGGATATTCTCTTTTATGTCTATACCTTACCCTGCAGAATCATGACCTGATCTGCTTGCAGCTTTCGCAGCCTTTGAGCATTCAGCCGCAGATACTCTATCTGATGAAGAGTTTTTAGCTCCTAAGAGGTCCTCGGGCAGCTGCTGTTACTCCCAGGCTTAGAGAGATCCCTCTGCTGATGTAGCGGCCCCTTTTGGGTCCCGTAAGCCAGCCCATTCACCTAAGGTGTTCCCGTATCTGACTTATTTCGATCAGTTCATATACAAGGAATGGGGTCGACCGCAACGGACCTTTTCGGCCCCCAATGGTGGTGCGTTACCCCTTTGAGGAGAGCATTCTCAAAAAGTGGTCGGCTCCTCCGGTTGTGGACCCCCCAGTATCCAGGTAAACAAAGTAACAACGATCTCGGTAGAGGGGACTCCTGCCTTTAAGGACCCCACGGACAGGAAGGCCGAGGCAGTGGCTCGTTCCTTGTTTACGGTTGTGGGGTCAACAATGCGACCAGTACTGGCATCTTCGCTTGTGTCTCAAACACTTACTGAGTGGGCAAAACTTTTGCATCGTGAATTGGGGGAGCAACAGGCTTCTCCTGTCTGCATGGAACTAGCAGACCAGTTAGTGCAAGGCCTTAAGTACTTTTGTGACGCAGCCCTGGATACCCTTCCTCTGTTATCCAGGGCTTCAGTGTGAGCCTTGGTGCTGAGGTGCCTGAGTTGGCTGAAATGCTGGTCTGCTGACCAGGCATCTAAGAAAGCCCTGACGGATCTACCCTTCCTTGGCGAACGGCTCTTTGGAGCCTCATTAGATGACATTATTAAAAATGTCACAGGTGGTAAGAGTACGCTACTCCCACAGGCCAGGAAGGCTAAGGAGCCACGCTGTAGGCAAGGGCCCTTATTTTCCACTCACAAATGGCTTTTTTGTCTGCCCGGGGCTTCGGCTAAGCATCCCCAGCCCGACAGGACGACTTCTGAAGGACGAAAGCGTCCCTGGAACCGCAAGCCTAACAAGTCTGCAAGCAAAAGTGCTACCGCATGAAGGTTTGCTCCCACCCGCAACACGGGTGGGGGGGGGTTGCTTTTGGGAGTTTGCAGCCCGGTGGGCCTCTCAGCTATCTGACCAATGGGTCTGCGATCTGATTTCCTCAGGCTACAAGATAGAGTTCCTCTCTTGGCCACAAAACAGATTCTTCCCCTCCAGCATACCCGTACTCCCGGCTCACCGGGTGGCCCTATTGGGGTTGGTAAGGGACCTGCTGAGACGCGGGGTGATAGTACCTGTTCCGGAGTCGAAACGCTTCAAGGGGTTCTACTCCAATCTGTTTGTAGTCCCCATAAAGGAAGGGGTATGTCCAATCTTGAACCTAAAAGCCCTCAATTACTTTGTAAAAGTACAGAGGTTTAGAATGGAATCAGTTCGCTCAGTAATCGCTGCACTCCATCAAGGGGACTCCCTGGCGTCTTTGGACATCCAGGATGTGTACCTGCACATACCCATATGCCTTCGGCAAGAGAGGTTTCTGTGATTTTGGAAAGCAGTTGGGAAAGCCCACTACCAGTTTGTGGCTCTCCCCTTTGGTTTGGCATCAGCCATCCGAGTCTTTACCAAGGTATTGGCTCCTGTTCTGGCGTTGCGGCGACAACGTGGGATCACGATTGTGGGTTACCTAGATGATCTCCTCCTGAGAGAATCTTCCACCTCAGAGTTAGAGGAGGATGTGGCGATCACCATGTAGACCCTGCAGGAATTTTAAGTGGCTGCTGAACCTAAAAAAGTTGATGATTGCACCGACTCCATGAAAGCGAGAGTGTTTCTCCCTTCAGACAAGCTTCAGACTCTCAGAGCCACGGTAAAACTGTTGATGAACTACAGGTGGTCGTCGCTACACTTCTGCATGCGAGTCCTGGGGCTCATGGTGGCCTCCTTCGAGGCAGTACCGTATGCCCAGTTTCACACCAGATTCTTGCAGAAGGTGATTTTGACAAAGTAGGACAAATCTCCATTGTCCCTGGATCGGCAGATTCAGGTGAGCCAGTTAGTCAGGGATTCCCTGCTCTGGTGGCTGAGGTCCCCGGCACTTCGGTCTGGGAAGTCGTTCCTACCTCTGAAATGGACACTGATCACAACGGACGCCAGCCTAACCGGCCCGGGTGGAGTGGGGGGAGTTCAGTTGACCCAGGGCCTCTGGTCGGTGGAGTTGCCGATCAATCTGCTCGAGCTGAGAGCGATCAGGCTTTGCCTCTCCACATGGTCGATAAGACTTCAAGGGCGTCCGATCAGGATGCAGTCAGACAACACCACGGCAGTGGCATACGTCAATCACCAAGGAGGAACAAAAAGCTCAGCCCCTGCATGGGAGGTCGCTCACATCCTTCAGTGGGCAGAGCACATGTACCAGCACTATTGGCCATTTACATCCCGGGAGTGGAAAACTGGCAGGCGGAACACCTAAGTCACCAGATGCTGGACCCAGGAAAATGGGAGTTGCATCCGGAGGTGTTCAGGCTACTGTGCCTGCGATGGGGCACACCAGACATGGATCTTATGGCCTCCTGTCACAATCAGAAGGTTCAGAGATTCGTGTCCAGGATAAGAGATCCTTGGGCAGACGTGTCAGACGGTGGCTGACTGGGGGTTCCATGGGATCAATAGCAGCTGATCTATGCGTTTCTTCCACTGAAACTGTTACCACGTCTGCTCCGCAGAGTGGAGGCCGAGGGGATTCCGGTAATACTGATTGCCCCATATTGGCCCCAGCATCCCTGGTACACCGACCCAGTGCGCCTGGTGGCAGATGCGCCATGGAGACTGCCGTTACGAGAGGACCTTCTGTCTCAAGGTCCGATTCTCCATCCTGCTTTACCATTGCTGTTTTTAACGGCATGGCTATTGAGAGCCAGGTGTTGAGGAAGCGAGGTCTTTCAGACTCAGTGATTCCAACTATGGTGAGAGCATGGAAATCTTCTTCTCGGAAGATATATCGTTGTACCAGGAAGGCCTACATCTTCATGTGTGAGGAGAAAGGATGGTGTCCGCACTCCTTTTTTATCTCCAGGTTCCTGCTGTTTCTACAGAAAGGAGTAGACCAGAAACTGGCTTTAAAGGGGTTATAAAGGTAAATGTTTTTTCACCTTAAAGCGGGAGTCCGCCGTTTTTTTTTTTTAAAAGCCAGCAGCTACAAATACTGCAGCTGCTGACTTTTAAAATAATGACACTTACCCGCCCAGCGCGCCTGCGATGTCGGCACCCGAAGCCGATCTCTCGATCGTCTCTCGGGTGCTGCCGCCGCCATCTTGGGTATGGCAATCAGGAAGTGGAGCCTTGCGGCTTCATTTCCTGGTTCCCTACTGCGCATGCGCGAGTCACGCTGCGCAATAAGGATGGTCCCCGCTGTCTCTGGGATCCGTGTGTTTCCCAGCAGGCAGCGGGGGACCTTCGGAAAGGGGCGTAGATTCTGCGGAAAGGGGCGTAGCTTCTGCAGAATCTACGCCGGAAGTGGGTGCAGATACCTGTACTGTACAGGTACCTTCATCCCCCTCCCCCCTGAAAGGTGGCAATTGTGGCGCCGGAGGGGGGGAGGGTTCCAATGAGCGGAAGCTCCACTTTAGGGTGGACCTCCGCTTTAATGCATTCTATGCATTAAGGTGAAAAAACATCTCACAGTGCTGGCCCCCCATTTTACTTACCCGGCCCCTCGAAAGTCCCACGCTTGCCCCCAACGTCCTCTTCGCCACTCAGCCTGGCCACTGATTGGCTGGAGTGGATGGATTGAAAGCAGCGCAGCCATTGGCTCGCGCTGCTGTCAATCACATCCAATGACGCGGCACGCCGGGGGGCAGGGCCGTGTGATACAGCGAGCGGCTATAGCCATCGGCTGTATCACGGGAGCGCGCCCGCAGGTGCTTCTCACCATGCGAGGGAGCTCGCATGAACGTGAGAAGTACCTGCGGGAGGAAGCCGAGACAGCCTCCGAGGGACCCCAGAAGAGCAGGTTCGGGGCCACTCTGTGCAAAACGAGCTGCACAGTGGAGGTAAGTATAACATGTTTGTTATTAAGCACCATTAAGGGACAAATATCAGCTTTGGCTGTCTTTTTTTAATGACCCCTGGTGTCTCACTCTCTAGTGAGCACTTTTGTTTAGGGGGTCCGAAATGTAGTTCCTCCGGTGCGTCCACCGTTACCCCCATGGGATCTGAACCTGGTGTTGTCGGCGCTTCAAAAACCGCCATTTGAAAATATCAGAGAGATCCTTCTGTTGACCCTTTCTCAGAAAGTGTTTTTTCTAGTGGCCAGTACCTCGGCCAGGAGGGTTTTGGAACTGGGGGTCTTGTCTTGCAAGTCGCCCTATCTGGTTATCCACAAGGATAAGGTAGTGTTGCGTCCGCAACCTTCTTTTCTGCCGAAGGTGGTTTCAGCGCTCCACATCAATGAAGACATTTTGTTACCATCTCTGTGTCCTAAACCGACACATCCTAAGGAGGTGGACCTCCATTCCCTGGACGTGGTTCAGGCTCTGAGGGTGTATTTGTCTGCTACGGCTCCCTTTCGGATGTCAGACTTCTTGTTTGTTTCAGTGGCTGGTCCAAAAAAAGGCATGGCGGTCTTGTCAGCCACCATTTCCAGGTGGATCAGACAGATTGTACTACAAGCCTATGCCTTGAAAGGGCAGGTGTCCCCCTTTCCGGTCACGGCCCACTCCACCAGGGCAATTGAAACGTCTTTGGCCTTCCGACATCAAGCGTCTGTCGCTTAAGTGTGTAAAACGGCGACTTGGTCGTCTGTCTACACCTTTACAAAATTATACAAGGTAGATGTCGGTGCATCAGGTGATGCCTGTTTTGACAGCAAAGTTTTGCAGGCGGTCGTATAATTGCAATTGCATTTTTTTCCTGTTTTTTGGTAAAAACACAGTACCTTTAAGTAAATGCACTCATTTGTTACCGCAGTTCTGAGGCGGTTTGGAGACAGTGACTCCCAGATGAGGAGCACTCAGTTTTTTTGTGGGTAAAAAAGTTCTTTGTTATTCCCACACACTGATGTTTTTGTGGGTAAAGTTTTTTATACTAGTTCCCACATGCCATTGTGGGTGACGTTTTTATGCTGTTTTCCCACCCCTCGTTTTGGCACTGCTTGGGGATGTCCCAATGGTCCAAGAAAGGAGATGTGTCAGTCGGTGAACGTAAGAGAAAATAGGATTTTTTGTACTCACTGTAAAATCCTTTTCTCTGTAGTTCGCCGACTGACACAGCACCCTCCCCTCCTATTTTTATCTATGTTATACTGCTTGTTGACGTACTGAGGCTGCAGTAGCAGGCTGAGGGGTTGTTATCTAAGGAACCACCCCTTGGGCGGAACTAGAAAGTTCTAGTTTTATTATAACATGTTAACATGTTCTGCCTAGTCCTCTCCTGAAGGTGGCGTAACAACGCAGTGGTCTAAGAAAGGAGCTGTGTCAGTCGGTGAGCTACAGAGAAAATAATTTTACGTCGAGTACAAAAAATCCTATTTTTAACCGCTTCCAGACCAGCCGCCACAGTTATACTGCGGCAGGTTGGCTCCCCTGCTCAAGCCATCGTAGCTGTACGTCGGCTCTTTAAGACGCCTCCGGGAGCATGTGTGTCTGGAGCGTGTCCCTGGAGCCGATGCGAGTGCCCGGTGGGCGCGATAACCGCCGGGCACCCGCTATTGCTCATTAAAGAACGGGGATGTGTGTGTGTAAACACACAAATCCCGGTTCTCTCAGGGGAGAGGGGATAGATCGTGTGTTCATACTGAGTATGAACACCGATCTTTCTCTTCCCATTGTCAGTCCCATCCCCCCTACAGTTAGAACACACCTAGGGAACACAATTAATCCATTGATCGCCCCCTAGTGTTAACTTAGTGTTCGACCTAAACTGAGGAAAACATTTGTTTTTGTTTTTTACATTTGTAACATTTATTATAGCAAATAGTAAAAGATAATGTTTTTTTTTTCAAAATTCTCACTCTTCTTCTGTTTATAGCGCAAAAAATAAAAACCATAGAGGTGATCAAATACCACCAAAAGAAAGCTTTATTTGTGGGGAAAAAAGGACGTCAATTTTGTTTGGGTACAGCTTCATACGATCGCAAAAAATTGCCTGGTCATTGAGCAACCAAATCTTCTGGGGCTGAAGTGGTTAATAAACGTTTGGTGATTCTTTTTAAACCTTGTTTTCTCTGGCTGGCTGTGCATTACAACCTAGCTTGGCCATGATGCTAGTCTGTCAAACTTTAAAGCTGATCTCCATGTTTCCTGTTACTTTAAATGTTTTTTTGGACCAGATTGGTCCAATCAAAACTATTTTCTTCACTAAGTGCTGCACAGGCTCTAAGCACTGTATGAACTGAATGTAGCTTCAACTACATACAGTACACAGTGCTTGGTTTTGACTGTCAGACAGAGCCTTCTCATCTCACACCCGGAAAAAGACAGAGTCGGTCTAAGCCGCCCTTAGCCATTCATCAGCAGCTTTGTGTTCTGTCAATGAATGCGAAGCTTCCTCTGAATGGCTGACGCAGGCTGATGACGTTGCGGTCTCCGACTCAGCTGATTAGGGGAAGCTTTGTATTAATTTACAGAATACAAAGCTGCCTATGAATGGCTGAGTGCTGCTCAGACACTCTATTTTTGTTCCGAATGTGAGATGGGAAGGCTCTGTCACTGAACTAAGGTCATAGGAAGAGATCTTGTTTCCTTTCAAGACTTGTGTACTGTTTGTGGAGCATTTTGAACTCATTACAACAGTCCTATGCTATTCCATTGATCTGTTAGTAGATATTATCCCTCTTATTTACCATGTGAGTCTCCTGTCAGTGAACTTGTGAAGGACTCTGGTTGAAATGCTGGGTTACAGAACAGGCATGCAAAAAGCGTTTGATGTGCATGCCCTTCAATTGGCAGCATCTCTTTGGAGCTTCATTGAACACCTCAATTAGGGATGTCAGTGGGGGTAAATGCATTTATTTGCATCCACAGAAGAAGCCTCTGCCTCAGGCCTCTTTCACACGAGGCGGATCCACATCCACCGAGTCTGCCTCTGTCCGCCAGCTCAGTGGGAGATCTCTCCATTGATCTCCACTGAGCTGGCGGATGACAGGTCCCTCTCTGCTCACTGAGCGGGGAGGGGCTTGTCGAGCGCCGCTAGTTTCTATGGAGAGATCAGATGAAAATGGACAGCATGTCCGTTTTCATCAGATCTCACCCAATCCGGATTTTTATGCTTCAAAAGATTAATATCGGTACGCTTAATTTATTTGGGGGGGCTTTGAATTAATAAAGTTGTGAAACAAGGCTACACTATAGTGTTATTTCCATTCCTTTCACATGTTATATTGGAGCCCTTGGTAATTGACACTGACATCTAGTGGGCGATGAGAGAGGAGCAGTGGAGAAGTTTTATTTGAAAGGCCCATTAATGCTGGTTCTCTGGTGAGTGCATTCCCATAGGGGAGTTTGTGCTGCACGTGGTGAATTTTGGTCGACGTTTTCTACAAATCACAGCCAGGACCTTCTAATACCTCTCCCCTGCCACTACACAATCGTGTCCTTTATTGACTTTTTATGTGAATCTGTTTTCACTTGGATGTGGACAGAAAAGAGCTGCTATAATATTCTAAAGAGGACGTTTATTGTTAATCTTTTATATATATATATATATATATATATATATATATATATATATATATATATATATATATATTTATATTGTTTGTTTATTTTTTTAAAGTAGCTGCTTAAAGGTATATTTTTACCATAAATATGTTTAACCATGGGTGATTGGTCCAAGGGGCGCAGAGTGGTGTTCATTAGGGCGCATTTAGAACACTGTTTTTTCTATCAAAAATTGGCATGCACCACTTAAGGACCAACCCTCTTTCTGAGATTTGTTGTTTACAAGTTAAAAACTGTTTTTTTTTTGCTAGAAGATTATTTAGAACCCCCAAACATTATATATATTTTTTCGAACACCTTAGAGAATAAAATGGCGGTTGTTGCAACACTTTCTGTCACACCGTGTTTGCGCAGCAGTCTTACAAGTGCACTTTTTTTGGAAAAGATACACTTTTTTGAATTAAAAAATAAGACAGCAGTAAAGTTAGTCCAATTTTTTTTTAGATTGTGAAAGATAATGTTACACAGAGTAAATTGATACCCAACATGTCATGCTATAAAATTGTACCCACTCGTGGAATGGCAACAAACATTTACCCTTAGAAATCTCTATAGGCGACGTTTAAAAAAATCTTCAGGTTGCATGTTTTAAGTTACAGAGAAACTCTAGGGCTAGAATTATTGCTCTCATTCTACCGATCACAGCGATACTTGACATGTGTGGTTTAAACACCGTTTTCATATACGGGCGCTACTCACGTATGCAATTGCTTCTGCACACGAGCTCGTTGGGACGGGGCGCGCTTAAAACATTTTTTTTCTTATTTATTTTACCTTTTATTTTCTATTTTTACACTGTTTTAAAAAAAAATAAAAAAATTGTGCCACTTTTATTCCTATTACAAGGAATGTAAACAATTGTAATAGAAAAAAAGCATGACAGGACCTCTTAAATATGAGATCTGGGGTCAAAAAGACCTCAGATCTCATATTTACACTAAAATGCAATAAAAAAAAATGTAATTTAAAAATAAAAAAGGCCCTTTAAGAGCTGTAGGCAGAACGTCCTGCAATGATATGGAGATGGGTGGGGGCCATCTTCCCCTCATCTCCATGTCAGGCCACAGGAAGGATCCGATTGCTGTTGGCAGCGGCGGAGGTCACCAGATCGTGGCAGGAGGGCCCTGATCTTGCGGCGAATAAG
This sequence comes from Lithobates pipiens, assembly GCF_037356315.1. Taxonomy (NCBI): domain Eukaryota; kingdom Metazoa; phylum Chordata; class Amphibia; order Anura; family Ranidae; genus Lithobates; species Lithobates pipiens. Next base: position 86,661,071 of record NW_027507764.1, on the reverse strand, counting down.
CCACAGAGACTACTTTTATCTTAAACAGGTCCGCTCACTGAAGAAGATAGCAGGGTTATGGCAGCTAGCACTGAACTTATTCTCTCTGGAGAAGAGATGCTTGAGAGGGAATATGATTTAAATTTATAAATACCGTACTGGTGACCCCACAATAGAGATAGAACTTTTTTGTAGAAGGGAGTTTAACAAGACACGTGGCCACTCGTTAAAATTAGAGGAAAAGAGGTTTAACCTTAAACTATATAGAGGGACTTTTTTCAACCTCACCTACTATGTAACTAAATCCTCTTCAACTTGAATGGATGCCCCCCACTTTCCAAAGATGGGGGTGGATTTCCAGAGACTACAAGATTGAGTTCCGCTCACTGCCCCCGCCCCTATTTATGTCTTTGAACCTGCCTGTGTTTCTGCACAGATTAGCCGATCTCTATGCAACCCTTGCAGATCTGGATCAAGGGTTGTCAACCTAGTTTCTATCCGCCCATGGAGCTTAATCATGGGGTTAAGGATCCCATGCATAGGGGCTAATAAATGCTTCATTGGTTGCCATTTAATTAAGAAAAATAGGTATCAGGTGAACATTAGCCTTACACCAGGATGACAAAGAATGAAAAAGCTAATGTGCAAATGCAAAAAGAAAATATATAATGTCCAAAAAAAAAAGTATGCAAAGAATAATAATGGGCACTAAAAAAACAGTGATGACGAATAATGAAAAAATAATAAAAATGAATATGCATCCAGTCCCCAAATCAAATGGAGGCATCTTCCCCATCTTGGATCTCAAGACCCTAAGGCCTGGTTCACGCTAGTACGATTTCAGGTGGGACTATTCATAATGAAAAAAAAAAGTTTTGTCTTTAGTTCTACTTTAATATTAATTTTATATTTATTGTCACTTAGTCACCCAAGTAGCACTTTTATGATATTTCAGGTCTAACTGAGATACAATTTCAGAGTTAAGACGCACTGCTGGCTGCTGGTTATATTTGGTGTTGCAGTGCTTCCAAAAATTCAATAGTTCTCTAAGAAAAATGATTTTGAATTGGTTAGTCTGCATTCTGTCAAGCACTTGCAACTTATTGCTTTCATTTCCCTGGTTCCAAACTCTGTTCTTATTCTGAATGTTGCTAATGCGTATTTGACACAGCTGTATCCAGTGTAAATGTCATATTACAGGCATTAAACTTGTGGCTTTGTTTAAAGTAAATGTGAGGCCTAAAAGGATTCTCCATGGTGTCCATATTTATAACTATATTGTTTCTGTAAAGTCTTTCTTATCAGCACGGAACCTTGGAAAATCCAAATATTGACTTTCAGAAAGTCAGTATTTGTATGGCTTAGACAGACCACCCAATGTGACAAATCCTAGGCAATAAGCTATCTAGACACTGAATGCTGCAGTGTGGGATACCTTGTAAATTGGGGTGGTTTGGGGCTCCAAGGACACTTACAAGGGCTTTACAGAATCACTGCAAGTAGGCACCTTATGTGGCATACAATTTAGCCTTTTCATTATGTTAAAATATTCTAAAACTCACAGGTTTACATACATAAATCTGGATATTGACAAAGGTGGACAAAAAATATAATTTATATAATGAGTGAACTGTTGTGAATCCAAGTGCTCATTTCTTGAAGGACAGATTCCTTTTGAAGTGACTCTGTTGCTAAAATAAATGCATTTAAAAAAGGGCTCCCTGTTAAGGGGACACTTTTTATTTTCTCCTCTGTCTGCTGTAGTGTAAAGAATCCACCTCCCAAGGAATCTTTGAAATCCGACTCTTCTATGAATGTAGGGTTCATGGTTCCCCAATGTGAACTGTGGTTCTGCTGGTCCCTACCTCATGTAGTTTGCTGAAAAGAACCCCAAAACACATCAGGGGACCGAGAATCCTACACTGCCAAAAGTGTTGGATTCTGTGTCATGTAATGATGTAGGGGCTGAAGGGGGAACCGTAACACAGATTGGGAACCCAGCAACCCTACACTCCTAGGAATGTTGAATTCTGTGTCCTGTCTTTTAGTGATATAGGGGCCAGCGTGAGGAACCATAGCACACACCGGTAGACCTGGAATCATACAATTTCAGAAGTGTTGGATTCTCAAAATGTTCTATTGTAGCTTATTTTCAGTACAGCAGACAAACAGGCAGCAGTAGATATGAGTATTATCTGGTTGATTTACTAAAGGCAAATAGACTGTGCACTTTTGCAAGTGCAGTTGTACTCTGCCAGTGTAGTTGCTCCAGAGCTTAGTAAATAAGGTAAAGCTTCACTTTACAAAGAATACCCAATCACATGCAGGGAAAAAAAAAAACTGAAGTGTTGTTTGAACATGATTGAATGATGGAAGTCAGCAGAGCTTTCCCTCATTTACTTAGCTCTGGAGCAATTGCACTTGCAGCGTTTAACTGCACTGATAAAAGGGCACAGTCTATTTGTCTGGAGTAAATCAACCCCTAAGTGTATTCTTTGCAGGAAGCCCTTTTTTGTGCATTTGTATTTTAGTGACAGAATCACTTTAAGCCACCCTTGCTCAATAGAGGGAGGACATTCAAAGTTTTATTTTCAAAATAATTAATTTTGCCCTCCAAACTGCTGGCTACAAGTTAATGTTTTGGTGTGTCCCTTGTTTTGTCTACTTGTGTAGCAGCAGAAAATAATTTCAGTTGTGGTATTTTTGGGAATTATGATGTTATGGCATGTTGCCATACGCTTTACCAAAATATAACTTCTACTGAATTTAAAACTTATCGATTCCATGATCAGGTGCCAGAATCACGCTTTCCGAAGATCATATTTCCCAGTGTTTAACAACAACAACATGTCAGCATTATGTGAATTTAATAGACAACAAAGCCTTTCCATGTTGAGTAATGTGCGCGCCCCAGCACTTGTACAAGTGGTATGTCCTGAAATGTCAGTTCTAACCACTAGCAGCAGATCCCTCGTTGCAGACTTCATGTTTTGGAACACATGAAACCATTTTATTGTGGTTTGCTTAAAAATCGAACATTAGGCTGTGTAAGCAGTTCACAATAAAAAGGAATAAATGGATGTACCATTCAGATATTAAAACATGTTATGAACAAATTAATAACATTTTTAATCGCTTAGCAATTTTTTAAGGAACCAGTAGATCTTAAATATGAAAGTTATATTTTACAAAGGAGCCATTTAATAATTGACAATTGAGCAACTTCAAATAGAACACCAGGATTTTCCCCTTTTTTAAAAAAAAAAAAAAGAATTTTTTTTACTGAGAATTTCCAGAGTGGCAGCACAATGGTATAAAGCAGTAGGTACATGAAATGTATCAAAGTATTACCATAGATCAGCATGTCATTGAGTGCTAGGTGTAGTATTAGCACTATACATTCTCAGGAGCTTTCACAAGGAGACATATCTATATAATCTTATAAGAGTCTACTCATAACTTAATCTATTGAACAAAACCTGGTGTGTCTAACCAATTACTCCATAGTTTCTCAAATGTAGCAGGGAATCATCTGTATTAAAAAATGAGACATTCAAGCCTCAAGGTGTCGATCATATGTTTTAACCATTCAGTGTAGGTTGGAGGGTCAGTTGACGTCCAATGTTATAAAATGAGTTTTAAGCAGTCCTTAAAACAAAACACTGAAGATGGCCAGTTTAAAACTTTCTGATATACTAAGACCATTCAAGATTCCCAACACACATTGTTTGGGGGTCTGCTTGAATAATAGTTTGGTAACTGCATTCCATTATTTATGAAGTTTTGGACATTACCACAGCATATGGATCAAGTCCCTGTGATCCATGGGACACCTGCAACATATTTTCTTTTTAAATAGCCCTGCATCTGTAAATATATATAAAAAAAATTATAGCAATGCATTTCTTAAGAATTCATAAGTCTTCAGGGCTGAATGATAGCCAGAATTATCTTTGTGAGCCTAGGCTGTCATGGATCCAACTCCTGAAGTGACGTTATAACTCAGCCTGGGCACACAGCATTTGTCTTCTTGCGGTCATTATTTGAGTGCTGCTTAGTCCAGGAATAATGACCGCCCACCACTGCCAAGGAAGAAAAGAAAGGCTCCTTGACCTCACCATAAGGACATGAAGATTGCAGGAAAAAAAATGTTTAAGGTTTTTTTTAAACGTTTAGATCATTGGGGGACTTCAGGTATGGGGCTTTAAAAAGGTTTAGATACAGTGGGGAGGAGTTACAATTTCTGTCAGTTTTTTCTCTGTCTAGGATCCCCTTCATTTTTTTCTCACTTCTTGTCCTTTGAAACCCAACAAGAAATAAGAGAAAGAGTTGTCACCAGGATAGGAAGGCAAAGTCAACATTATAGACATTGTCAGAATTCTAAACCCTTCTCCACTCTACTAAAAATGTGTCTATCATTTATTGAGGGACACAGCTTCATAGTAAACAAGATAGACAAGATATACTGCCACTTACAGGAGAAATGTGCCTATTCTTTATGGAAAACTGTCATTTTGTCTCTTTGCTGGGTGAAATCATTAAAAACACAGCACAAGAAGACTGCTTACTTCCCAAGACAAGAATCAATGGTGCAGATCAACACCTTTGTAACCTGCCATCAAAATGTTCCATTCATTCCTCCAAGTCAGGATCCAGGTCCCTGCTCTTGCCAGTTTTATCAGAGGTGGGGGATGCTTACTGGCTTTTGTGGAGATTTGGGAAGTTTGCATAGCATATGCATGGGTGCAGTAGGTAGTATCGAAAGGTTACAAAATAGATTTTGGCCTTTTACCAGATGAGGCATTCATCATTTAATGGTCTTAAAGTCCTTTAATGCCTTTGTACACCTTCAAAAGTTTCCGATTCAATCTATTTAGTCAGTCCTTGCCTTCCTGCTTCTCGATTGCTGGCTTTACCGGCCTGATTATTGAAATCCAGGTTCGGGGAGACAGGGATATTTTGGATTCAATAATCAAGGCAATGCTAAAAGCACTTTAATCTACTTCCCTTATGGTTGAGCATCAGACATGGACATTCTCCTTCTGCCTTTTTAGTAGACCATATGCTTTCTTTCCTTCAGTTAGGGGTGGAGCAACATTTAGCTCTTAGTATTAGCAATGGTCAAGTGTCTGCCCTGCCTATTTTTATTCAACATGTTTGCTTCCATTCATTGATTCATAGCTATATGCAAGGGGTTACACACATCTCTCTCCCATTAGGCCTCCCTTTCAAGCATGGGATCCAAATTTACTTTCAATGCTGCTACAAAGCTCCCTTTTGAATCCTACTTATGGACCTCTCCTTGGCATTCTTATGCCATAAGGTAGCCTTTGTTGTTGCCATCACTTTGGCCAGAAGGGTTTCCTAATATCAGCATTGTTCTGTATGGCGCACCATGTGTTACATAGTGACATGCTTGTGTTTAGACCAATGGCCACCTTTTGCCCAAAGCAGTGTCTGCCTTTTACCTTAATGAGAATATTGTGTTGTCCTCTCTGGGTCCAGCACCAGATTACCCAAACTATATTTATGTCCATTGCCTGGATATGGTAAGGGACTTTACCTTTCTGCTACTGCTTCCTTTAGGCAGACTGATTCCCTGTTTGTCATTCCAGAAGGTCCTAAAAAGAGTTCTCCAATTTCCTGATCTGTTTTTTTTTCTAAGTTAATTTGACAGGTTTGTGCAGGCCTATAAGTTGCACAGTTACATAGTTACATAGTTACCACTGCCTATGTAAGAGAATTCCTCATCCTTACTGCTCTTACAGTAAAGAACCCTCTACGCAGTTTAAGGTTAAACCGCCTTTCTTGTAATTTTAGTGAATGGTCATGTGTTTTATTAAATTCCCTTTCACAAAAACATTTTATCGCTATTGTGGGGTCACCACCAGTACGGTATTTGTACATTGAAACCATATCCCCTCTCAAGCGTCTCTTCTCCACAGAGAATAAGTTCAGTGCTTGTAACCTTTCGTCATAACTAATGTCCTCCAGTACCTTTATTCGTTTTGTTGCCCTTCTTGGGACTCTCTCTAGTTCCAGCACATCCTTCCTGAGGACTGGTGCCCAGAACTGGACTGCATATTCCAGGGTCTTGTAGAGTGGGAGAATTATCGTTTTATCTCTGGAGTTAACCCCCCTTTTAATTCATGCCTATATTCTATTGGCTTTGCTTTCAGCAGCTTGGCATTGCTTGCCATTGCTGAACCTGTCATCTACTAGGACCCCCAGGTCCTTTTCCATTCTAGATTCCCCCAGAGGTCCCCCCCCCCGTGTATAGATTGCATTCATATTTTTGCCACCCAAATACGTTATTTTACATTTTTCTACAATAAACCTAATTTTCCATGTAGTTGCCCACTCCATTAATTTGTTCAGATCTTCTTGCAAGGTTTCCACCCGCTGCAGAGAAGTTATCTCCCTGCTTAGTTTAGTATCGTCCGCAAATACAGAGATTGAGCTGTTTATCCCATCCTCCAGGTAGTTTATGATTAAATTACATAGGATTGGTCCCAGGACAAAACCCTGGGGGACCCTACTTTTCACCGCAGACCATTCCAAGTACTCCCCATTTATCACTACCCTCTGAACTCACCCCTTTGCCATCTCTTTGTCCTTAGTAACCAGATTCCCTTAATCATTCTTTATGGGACCAATATGATCTGACCTTCCTTTCTTACTATTTATATACCTAAAGAATTTCTTGGGATTTTTTTACTCTCCTCCGTTATGCGCCTTTTCGTGTTCTATCTTAGCTGCCCCGATTGCACCCTTACATCTCTTTTTGCATTCTTTGTAAAGTTGGAATGCTGATGATCCCTCAGCCTTGCATTTCTTGAAGGCATTCTCCTTTGCTTTTATATGCATTCTTATGTTGGGGTTAAGCCACCCAGGACTTTTATTAGCTCTTTTAAATGTATTTGCCATTGGGATGCACTGGCTAATACCCTTATTTAATATGCTTTTAAAGCATACCCATTTTCCCCCGTGTTCTTTGTTCCTAAGATTTTGTCTCATTTAGTAACTTCTAGCAAGGTTCGTAGTTTAGGGAAGTTGGCTCTTTTGAAATTCAGGGTCTTGGTATTCCCCTCATGTTTCCTATTTGTGTGATATATACTGAAACTAATTGACCTGTGGTTGCTGTTTCCTAAATTGCCCCGTATTTGCCCCTTATTTCCACATCTGTAAACAGATATGCATTGTTGGTAATCAGTAGGTCTAGTAACGCTTTGTTTCTAGTTGGTGCATTTACCATATGACCCATGACATTTTCCGGCAAGACATTTAGGAACTGGTGAGCCTTAGATGAATGCACTGTTCTTTCCACCTAGTTGATGTTTCTGGATATTTAAAATCCCCAATTATAATTACACTTACACCTATCCTTCCTGCTAATAAAGATTGTGATAGGAGGTCCACCTCCACCTCCTCCCTCTGGTTAGGGGGCCTATAACACATTCTCATAAGGATTCCACCTCCTGCCTTGCTCCCTTAGTGATGTCATCTCTCACATTCACTTGTACATCATTTTTGATATACAGGCATACCCCTCCCCCTTTTTTACCCTCTCTGTCCCTGCGATATAGGGAATACCCTTCAATGGTTGCCAGCCAATCATGAGAGCTGTTGAACCAAGTTTCCGAAATTCCTACAAAATCTAAATCCTCATCGTACAACAATAGCTCTAATTCTGCCATCTTTTCTGCCAGACTCCTGGCATTGGTGAACATGCTACATAGTTTAGACTGGTCGTATACTATCTCCTGATTGGGTGTTCTGAGGTTGCAAATGACCTTGTTACTGTACTTACCTCAGGTTGAGGTGCTTTAGTCAACCTACCACTAATGTCCCCAATACTACCCTCTGTAATTTTTTCCTGAGCTGACTATCTCTACCCCTGGAACCCCCCCCCCCCCCCTCATCGCCTAGTTCAAAAGCCCCTCTAACTTTTTGGCCATCTTCACTATCAGCAGGCAGATCTACACCCTCCTCATTTAGGTGCAGCCCATCACTTCTATAGAGATGGTAACTGACTGAGAAGTCAGCCCAGTTCTCCAGGAACCCAAAACCCTCCTTTCTACACCAGCTCCTCAGCCACTTGTTTACTTCCCTAATCTCCCTCTGCCTTTCTAGTGTGGCTCGAAGTACCGGTAGTATTTCTGAGAATAGTACCTTAGAGGTCCTTTTCCTCAATTTAACTCCTAAGTCCCTAAAATCTTTTTTTTTAAGAACACTCCATCTTCCTCTGACTCTGTGATTGGTGCCAAAGTGCACCATTACAGCCGGGCCTTCCCCAGCCCATCCCAGTAATATGTCCACCAGATCCATAATGTGCTGAACCCGAGCGCCCGATAGACAACATACAGCTCATCGCTTCAGGTCTTTGTGACAGATTGCCTTCTCTTTCCTTCTAAGAATTGAGTCCCACTTATTGGGATGTTCCAGCCCAGGACCGGCATCCCTGGCACATTCCCCTCTACCCTTCCTGACTGTCACCCATCTACTCTGCTTTGGTGCCTGCCCCTCATCTCCAACTGCCTCTGTGCTGGCCCCTTCCAGCACCTGCCGGATACCATCCCAACTCTCCTTTAGTTTAGAATGTCTTCTCAGTGTTGACAGTTGCTTCTCTAGTTTCAGAACCTGGGCTTCCCGGGAAACAACGTGCTTACATTTTGGACAGCAGTATTCACCCTTGGATGATCAAGGAATGCATACATGCCGCAGGATGTACACCTAGTTGCATCTCCACACCTGCCGGGCATCGCACCTACTAATTTAATGGGGCTTGGGGGTTATACCCTGTCCAAATTAACTAACTAGCTTCCTGACACCAATACTCAACAGTACACAGGTACTCAACAACACAGTACACAGGTACTCATAGCACATGTGCACTCACAGCCCACGTGCACTCACAGCCCACGTGCCCTCACAGTCCACGTGCACTCACAGCACTCATGCACTCACAGTCCATGTGCACTCACAGCACCCGTGTATTCACAGTCCATGTGCACTCACAATCCACGTGCAGTCACAGTCCATGTTTACTCACAGTCCACGTGCATTCACAGTCTATGTGCATTCACAGCACACAGGTGCTCACAATACTCTCAATACACAGGTACTCACTCACAGTCCACGCGCACTCGCAGTCTACGTGCACTTACAGTCCACGTGCACTCACAGTCCACATGCATTCACAGTCCACGTGCACTAACAGTGGATGGTCTCCACATTGTATGTGTCTGTAAAAGGCAGTATAACCCTAGGTTGGTTGCTATCAAGCTGTGTCCCTCAATGAACTTTAAGGTGAGTAAAAATATTCTAGTTTTTGCTATCTATGGAGAGAATCCCTATAACATCTCCACTCTCTTCAACCTCTGGGTCCTATAAAACACATTAGTCACCTTGGGTTTAGTGGGAGAATCTACAGCCCCAAGTGGGGGACACACTACCCAGATAGCAGCAGCGTCCAGAGCTCTTTAAGAGAGCAAACATTAAATGCAATGCCCACCAGAAAGGTGAGTATAATGCTACTTATTTTATAGGCCTCTATTTTATTTTTTACCCTGCTGCCAGGGTCACTTAAAAGAAACCAATCCTTCACAGCTAGCACTAACTTTCCACTGGCAATATACAGTATGCCTCTACAGCTACAGAACACAGGCAAGGAGAAGGCCTCAAAAATGTTTGTTAACGTTTCTTAAAAACATAGAACTGACCCGGATACTATTTGCTGTTAATATTCAAAATACAACTGAAGCACCCCACCAGTGATACAGATACTACAGATACTGCTACAGATACTGAACAACAATATATACACAGCTATCTGGGAATTGTAGGCATCAATTTGAGAAATGTTAGTCTTATTTAGGTTGAATATATTTTTATTCACGTATTTTCAAGATCTAAAAAAATCACAGCATAAAAGGGGTACATAAAATAGAAAAAAGGGAAGGGGAAAAAGGGATAATAATTATCAAAGTAACACAGAATGGCATAGAAATAAAGGAGAAAAGAGGTAGGAAAATAGATACAGCATCTATTTTTACAATACTATAGAGTACGTAAAGGCCATAGCATCACGAAAATGTTAGTCTTATTTAATAAAGCAGCACAAATAATGTGTGCTATAGCTTTGAAGTACATGTGAACTCTAAGGTCCGGTTTATACTAGATACGGTGCGAATTCACAGCGAATTTGCTGCAGATCCACAGCGCATCAAAATCGCAACCTGTTCATGCGAACGGATTGTGGAGTGTATGTTAAGTTCACGTCACCCCGCAATCAGTTTGCAAAATGCAACGCGATTTGCAGAATCAGTTCACATGGGTGTGAACACCCAATGCGATCCGATTCGGGTGCAGACAATAAAAGAGTCCTGCACAAGTTTGACTCGAATGCGATGCAAATTCAGCCATACAGTTTGTATGGCTGAATTTGCATCACACAGACATTGCATGTGATCTGCACAGCACAGCATGTGGTGCGAGGTCTGGCATCACACTAGTGTGAACTGGCCCTAATAGTAAATTTCTCCTATTTTTTCTGTTAAATATACCATTGAAAGTGTTTTATTATATCTGTTCTACAAGTGCAAAGAAATAAATTACTGGGGCTGTTTACCTAGCCAGAAATCGTGTAAGCTGATAACTTCCCCTGCTCTCTGCCTCTGAACTGTTTTCAGTTATCATTGTTTCCTGCTATCTCAGTGAATTACTTCTACTTCTCTTGTCCCAGCATACTCTTTGTCCTAGGGTGCTGCTCAGTACGGTTGTCACGCTACGACAGGAAGTGTGTTAATGGCAGGGTTACCAGGTAAAACAAAGAAAATGAAGTGTTGAAAAAAGAAAACGAATGCAGCCACCACATCTAAGGGCCAGTAAGCTGCAATATTTTCCATGTTTGTTCTTGGGTTTAGATATGCTTTAACAACCATTCAGATTTGAGTTGTCATCAATTTCAATGCAGCAAAAGATGACTTCCAGTTGTGGGTAAGTGCATGTGCAGAGTGCTCTGCCTTCCATGAAGGCCACATTGCTTAGTAGACTTTCTCATTCATCAGAACATGCCGTGAATGAAGGTAGTGGTGTTCACAGCTCCTCCAAGTTTTTTGATACTGTATGACAAACATTAGTGTTTAATAGCTCGAAAAAGAATGAAACATTTAACCGCAGCTTAGAACGGTTTCCCTTTACTGGGAACAGCTTATTGGACAGCACATAATATAAATAGACGATGGCCACCTGGTTTAGATCTTTTGTGGTGTTCGTATGCAAATGTACCAGCAAAATGATATTTTCCCATAATGGTTCTCCAAGTTTCTTTATTTTCTCCTGTCATTTTACACATAGGAAATTTGAAACCTGTGTTCATTCTGCAGTTTGTCAGCACTTTCTACAGTGTTGGTCTCACTGTAATAACTAAATCACTATATGTTTCTACTGTGGGACTACGAAAACAATATAATTTGAATAAGCCATGGATATCTGCCCATGTTTTCCATCTAATGCTCCAATGAGGAGATAGTGACAGCATCTGGGCCTATGTATTGTCTGCCACTGTGAAAGATGGGGCTTGGAGATTTTCCGGCCCACTGCACGGGGGTTAGGAGATTAAAGTGTAAATCCAGACAAAATTAATTTTTAAATTATGGATGGAGTGGGGTTTATTACAGTCAGTCAGAAGGATATTTAAAATTAGAAAGTGATTGGTAATGCATGATGCAGTGAAAAAAATGAACGGGCGTCGCACAGCAGGAAGTACACGGCAACAAATTCTGCACAAAGCCGGGTTACAGGAGGTAAAAGAGACTCTGTCATTCTGACATTCATCAATTTATCCAGCCTACCTTTACCTACCTTCCCTGCTGCTCTTGCTCAGAAGTCTTAACCCTGTGTAAGCGCCATGTCTGATGAAGTTTAGGGTTGATCGTTTCATCCCCTTCCTCAACTGACCACTTTGAGGCCTGGTTGAAACTAGTAGAGGAGACCTTTGTACGCCACCAGAACTGAACTCTTCTATGAGTATCTGTATATGCTAAATGTTCTGGGGTGTATTATGTTTTTTTTCATGATGTTTTGTATTTTGTTCTTTTTTTGTATTTATTAAACATTTGTTAATTTTTATTATTATCTCTTTCTCTTTATATATAAAGTACCGGTATAGTCCAAACACTATTTATTGGTCTGGGTTGGTTATAGGAAGTTAGCGTGAATGGCTACGCCAATACCCCCACACCAAACCTCTTGATCTCTAAGCGCCATGTCTGATGAAGTTTAGGGTTGATGGTGTCACCCCCTTCCTCAACTGGCCACTTTGAGGCCTGGTTGTTGTCCGCTCAGGCCTTAGTACTGAATAGTAGGAGAAGGTCACATGCTCTCCCATACTCAGAGACATTACCTATTTCCAGACTGAATGACAAATGGGACATAGACATTTAAATATGTAATCACTCTAACATAAATATTGATCCCATTTCAAACGTCGATTTCTATTCTCTCAAATCTACAGCTTACTTTAAAACAATACCTGGTAACCCTGTAATTTCAGCTGAAGTTTAGATAAAAATGTTTTTAGGATATAGGTAATATATATGTATAAGTAACATTATGTACCTCCTACCTTATTATTATTCTGATGAAGCAGAAATTTACCCATAACAACCTGCTAAAAAATAATGTTCCTTAGCAAAGAACATACATTTCACATTAAAGAGGAGCTTCAAGCACTGTAGCTGCTGACTTTTAGTAGAAGGACACTTACCTGCCCCTGGATCCAGCAATGTCCTCATCTCACCCGATTCTTCAATCGGCTTCGGGTGCAGGCATATGAAGTAAGGGAAACAGGAAGGGATGCATTGCAGCATGTATGAGTTGTGCCTTGTGAATGGTCCCGTAGTCTTCTCGGACCTGTGATGTGTCCCAGAAGACTGTGGTGGAAGGAGGTGGGGTGAACTTCTGGCTTAGTTCACTGCAGAAATCTGAGCCAGCAGTGGGAGTAGGTACCTGTCAAAAACAGTTACATACCCGCTTTCCCCTCTGCTAAGTGCCAAATGTGGCAGTGGAGGGGGGGGGGGGGGCAACCAAACAGTGATTCCCCTTTTGGCTAGAGCTCTGCTTTAATAAGTAATGCTACCAAAATTTGTGTGTGCTGTAAATTGCCTGTAGCATCGTTCCTGCTTCTTCTTGCTGGGGCTGCCATTTTGCTAAAGCCTAGAGCCCCTGAGCAGCAGTAAATGCTGCCAGTAAATCAGCCGCTATATATTTTTGCCACAATGCAGAAAAAAAGAGACCAACTGAGCATTTGCAGAGCAGGGTGAGACAGTGGGGTTGATTTACTAAAACTGGAGAGTGAAAAATCTGGTGCAGCTCTGCATAGGAACCAACAGCTTCCAGGTTTTTTTGTCAAAGCTTAATTGAACAAGCTGATGTTAAAATCTGATTGGCTAGTATGCACAGCTCTGGAAAAAGTAATGAATTAAAAAAGGTGAAAACAAGCATTTTACTGAAAAAAAAAAGAAAAAAGCAGTGCTTTATCAAAAGGTAAAAAATGTGTCATTCAATCAGGGATTACATCTACTTTAAAATGGCCCTTTAATATAGAAGTATTATTGACTAAAAGGGGATAAACTTGCAACCTTGTGGGAGCCTCAGATACAAAGTTTGCACAAAGTAGGTAAGATGGATACATATCAGAACAATGGATAGGGGCAGATATTTCACCCCTGTAGGAACTCTTTGATCTGTATTGTTAACATTTATAGACTGATAGATTCACGTCCTTAAAAAAAAATCTTTGCACCTACTCTGGTCACAAAGACTACAATTAAGATCTTCCCTTTTATGTCCTATCACTGTGTTGATGGGAAAAGCTTGCTCATGGGTTTGCAAAAAAAAAACCAAAAAAAATGAAATTTATTGAAATAAGTAGACCCAAAAATGTTTTGAGCTTTCTAGAATTGACAGCAGTCGACCTTATTTTTATTTCTATCAGTAATCTGGGTTTGTGTAGAGCAGAGCATGAGGAATACCTGTAATTAAAATGGCTATCACATGGCTAGTCCTCATCCAGCAGGTCTCAGAGCGACCACTCCCTTAACTTTCCAGTTTCTGAGACCTAAATTGCTTAAATGTTCCACTCATTTGGTGTCCAGACAAAAGAATGGTTTGCTTTCCTATTCTAATCATTTCTCAGGGATCTGTCTGTGGGTGTATCTACAGATTATTTTCCTGGCTGCTCATTCATCTTTTCCTAAGACCCTCAGAGAGACCTTTCTTATATCTACTGCACAATAACATATACAACAGTAATTCGTCCTTTTCACATTGCTGAAGTGAAAACATCAGAGTTCATGTCATTGAATTAATGCATTATATATCAAAAGAAATCTAAAGGGAAAGTGTCCTCGTTGCCCATACCAACCAGTCATTCTTCAACATTTTTAAACGGTTAAAGGATAATAGTTGTTAATAGCTGTGTGGTTGCTATAAGCAATAGACTTTAAAAAAAAAAAAACTTCCGTTAACAATACTATGATATAATTCAAGGGGGTTGTGACCTGCCCCAGCCTTGGTATAATAACGACATGCCTCCATTCCTAATTTGTGTGAAAAAGAGGATAGAAATTAGAATGGGACTTTAAGTGAGGCATGTCAAGGAGTAGATAACTAGTTCTTTACCGAGAAAATAGATTTAATTTAATTTTGTTTAATGTCATAGCACCAAGTCAATGGTCCATAATGTCATAATTATATCAATAATCAATAATATACAGAATAGAGTAATCACAAAGGATTTACATAATAATATTCATATACAAATATTTTATATAATTAATCACTGGACATGATGGTACAGTCAATACAAGATAAATCGAACAATAAACATAATTGGTACAGTTAATACAGAGGTAAATGCATAGAAAAATATAACAATTTAAAAATGTAGGCATCCATTCGTTGGTAACTCAACGTTTCATGGCTATCAACTAATCGTTAGGAGTCAGATGCATGTATATACTGAAAAAGTTGAGATAATGGAACGTCCCAAATGTATTCTTATTTTTTTTTCTGGGGGGTGGGGATAGGGGAATGGGCCTGCTCCCATCCGTCTCTTCTCTTTTTTCTTGTTTGTCATTTAGATGGCCCAGGAGAATTAAGAGTATATGCTGCGGTAGAGACTCATTTTTGTATTTAAGTGCATGTTAGAGGATAGGTCCATTTGTGTACCTATATGTATTTTTTATGTATTTATGTGTATTTTGAGAATGTTTTGTATTTTTATGAATGACTTGCAGACTGTTTTGCAAAGTATGCAAGATTTTTTATCTGTAAAAATGTAATAAAAAACATTTAATAAAAGACAAAACAAAACCAACCAAAACAAGACAAAATAAAACAGAAAGGCTTCCAGACAAGTAAAGAGAGCAATGATTGATAAAAGTGGAGGGAACCGGCTGATGATCAGGATAAGAACAGACAAGCTGAGTCCAAATATAGTCCAAACAATACAAATGAATAATCTAAAGCATGAGCAGATCTATTGATCAAGCACAAACTTAAAGTTCTGGCCTCAATTTAAAGTCCACTGATGATGGTAGGTTCAGGGCTGCCCATTGTTAGATCAAAGTTACAATAAGTTAAGCATCCTATCTTATGAACCTTAGATTGATCCCATGGTTCCTCATATCAGTATCAGATCTCTTGTGTCCCTACATATTAGTGGCTTCTTCTGACTTAGGTATTACTTAAAGAGGAAGTAAACCCTGATGGGTTTACTTGCTCTTTGATTCCCTCCAAAGGTAAAGCATAATGGACTACTATGCATCACATAGTAGTCCATTATGTGTCACTTATCTGACACAGGAGCCAGTGAAGTCACCGCTGTCCCCTTATGTACGGGGCCTCCATCTTCTTGGTGGGTCTCGCTGCTCTGGCGCTGTCATTCGACGGAGCCGCGATGATGTCACTCCCGCGCATGCACACGGGAGCCGCCACTCGCAGCATATTTCCACTAACAGCGGCGTGCTCAGTGCGTCTGCGTGCTGCTGTCTACAGTGCATGCACTGTAGACAGTGGTGTCTGTCTTTTGGCAAATATCTCCTAAACCGTGTAGGTCAAAGTGCTTTGTAAGGGTTTACAACCACTTTAACCACTTCAGGACCGCCGTATTGCCATTGTACGTCAGCACAATGGCACAGGCAGGCAGAATCACGTACATCTACGTGATTGCCTTCCAGCGGGTGGGGGGTCCCATCGGACCCCCTCCCGCTGGATACGGCGGTCCGATTCGGTCCAGCAGCGATCCGTGATGAGGGGATGGCCGTTCGTTTTCGGCCACCCCCTCTGGATCGCTCCTGGCCAATGAGAAGCTTCCTCCCCTGTGTATTGTTTACACAGGAAGGAGGAAGTGATGTCATTCTCCTCGGGGCGGTCTTTTTGACCGGACTACGAGGAGAAGAGTAAAAGTAAGTCTGCACCAACACTACACTGACATGTAGGTACACACAGGCACACAAACCCCCCCCGATCCCCCCCCCGATCGCCCCCCGATCCCCCCCCGCCCCCCCTCCCCCCCCAGTCACATTGTCACTGATTGCATTGATCATTTCTTTACTGATCAATGCATTCAGTGTCAGTTGTGACAGTAAAAACTGTCAGGACAGTTAGTGTTAGGTCCAGGGTAGCCCCCTATCACCCCCCAATAAAGATTTAACCCCCTGATTGCCCCTAGAGTTAACCCTTTCACCCCCTTTTGCCAGTGTCACTAAGCGATCATTTTTCTGATCGCTGCATGTGTCGCTAGTGTCGCTAGGTAGCTAGTTATTTTTTTAGGTTCACCGCCAGGTTTTTATATCGCTAGGTACCCCGATATACTACCCAATAATGTTTTTAACCCCCTGATTGCCGCTAGTTAACCCTTTCACCCCCTTTTGCCAGTGTCACTAAGCGATCGTTTTTCTGATCGCTGCATTAGTGTCGCTACAGTCGCTAGGTAGCTAGTTATTTTTTTAGGTTCACCGCCAGGTTTTTATAGCGCTAGGTACCCCGATATACTACCCAATAATGTTTTTAACCCCCTGATTGCCGCTAGTTAACCCTTTCACCCCCTTTTGCCAGTGTCACTAAGCGATCATTTTTCTGATCGCTGCATGTGTCGCTAGGTAGCTAGTTATTTTTTTAGGTTCACCGCCAGGTTTTTATATCGCTAGGTACCCCGATATACTACCCAATAATGTTTTTAACCCCCTGATTGCCGCTAGTTAACCCTTTCACCCCCTTTTGCCAGTGTCACTAAGCGATCGTTTTTCTGATCGCTGCATTAGTGTCGCTACAGTCGCTAGGTAGCTAGTTATTTTTTTAGGTTCACCGCCAGGTTTTTATAGCGCTAGGTACCCCGATATACTACCCAATAATGGTTTTAACCCCCTGATTTCCGCTAGTTAACCCTTTCACCCCCTTTTGCCAGTGTCACTAAGCGATAATTTTTCTGAACGCTGCATCAGTGTCGCTAGTGTCGCTAGGTAGCTAGTTAACTAGGCTCCCAAAAAGTCCCCCACATGTGGTATCCCCGTACTCGGGAGAAGCAGCAGAATTTATTTTGGGGTGTAATTTGACTTCTGCCCATAGCATGTGTGAGCAATATATCATTTAGTGACAACTTTGTGCAAAAAAAAAAAAGTTTGTAATATTCCCGCAACTTTTGGCAAAATATAAAATATTCCATGGACTCAACATGCCTCTCAGTAAATAGCTTGGGGTGTCTACTTTCCAAAATGGGGTCATTTGGGGGGGTTTTGTGCTATTTTGGCATTTTATGGCCTTCGAAACTGTGATAGGTAGTGAGGAGTTAAATCAAAAATTTGCACCCTTAGAAATCCTGAAGGTGGTGATTGGTTTTCGGGGTGCCGTGCGCGACTAGACTCCCAAAAAGTCCCACACATGTGGTATCCCCGTACTCGGGAGAAGCAGCAGAATGTATTTTGGGGTGTCATTTCACATATAACCATGGCATGTGTGAGCAATATATCATTTAGTGACAACTTTTTGTAAAAAAAAATTTTTTTTTTTTTTTTTGTCATTATTCAATCCCTTAGGACAAAAAAAATAAATATTCAATGGGCTCAACATACCCATCAGCAATTTCCTTGGGGTGTCTACTTTCCAAAATGGGGTCATTTGGGGGGGATTTGTACTGCCCTGCCATTTTAGCACCTCAAGAAATGAGATCGGCAGTCATAAATTAAAAGCTGTGTAAATTCCAGAAAATGTACTCTAGTTTGTAGACGCTATAACTTTTGCGCAAACCAAAAAATATACGCTTATTGACATTTTTTTTACTAAAGACATGTGGCTGAATAAATTTTGCCCTCAATGTATGACTAAAATTTAGTTTATTCGATTTTTCTTATAACAAAAAGAAGAAAATATCTTTTTTTTTCAAAATTTTCGCTCTTTTTTCATTTATATCGCAAAAAAAAAAAATCGCAGAGGCAATCAAATACCATCAAAAGAAAGCTCTATTTGTGGGAAGAAAAGGACGCAAATTTCGTTTGGGTGCAATATTGCATGACCGCGCAATTACCAGTTAAAGCAGCGCAGTGCGAAATTGCAAAAAGACCTCTGGTCCTTAAGGTGTTTATTGGTCCGGAACTGAAGTGGTTAAGGTACTTAGGTATACTGACTATGGTATGCGTATCTGACAGTAGGTGAACTTACTTGGGGTTCTAGACAGATGCCCTAATACATTCTTTAAAACAAACCTGAGTCACCTAAAAAGATTATTGGTAAGAAGAACCATGTGAACTGCCATTTCTGAATTGTTTTTGAAAGTATAATTATTTTGGCTGCTGTCCTTTTCATTTTATTTCAGCATGGTTGGTCATTATTCCAAAAAAGCGTGTGCATTTGAGGTGACAATGTGCTTCACTGGCTCAGCGCTTGGTTCATATTTCTGTCATAGGAGGCTCCCTTTAACCTATAATTACCTCCTCCCTTTAGTTTCTTACTATAGTTATTTTACCAAAACAGAATAGTATGGGTCACAGCATACTGCAGTGGAACTTTACAGCATTACCCAAACAACATTCTATAACATAATTAGATTTAACATAATTATGTCTAATTTGATGTGACTCTGCTGCCACACCAACTCAATTGTCATTTCATTTGGCCTAATTTCCTTCTGAATTCTTAATCTTTTTCAGTTATTTCCACATAGCTTTTTCATAAATTTCAGGTTTTAGTTTACCTCAGTGACTTATGCCTCTTCCTATATTTCCAAAATAACACAAGCTAGACCTCCTGTACACATGTAATCGAATTAGCCGGCTGAGCTCATGACACGCTGTGGTCACAGCATGTTCTGTTTAGGTAAGGTTGTGTAGTTTAGATTTCCCCACAAATGTTTTCATGACTTAAACTGTTTGTTAGTTGGAGACAGGCATATTTCAGCCCTAAATGCCATCCCATGTACACTTCTCTTTGAAACAGCCGTCTTCCTTTTTCTGTTACCTCATAAATCCCTTTTGGCCACATGACCCTGCTAAAGATCAAGCAGGAGGCCAGCTTCCAAGCCTCAGCCAGCAGGTTGCTCTCTAAGGTCCAATAACACAAGCTAAATGTGTATTAGACAGTCTCAGCGTAACACTGTAAAATTTTTAATATAATAACACTCAAGCATGTAATTGCCATTGCTTAAGGCCTTATTAGTTGCTTTGATACTGTGTGGGTGTGATTCAAATGAACATTTTTCCAGGGTACCCGTGTGCTAGGAACATTAACTTTGCAACTAAAGTGTCATATTATGAGTTACGTTTTACACATTTTGAATACTGAAGTAAAATAATGCCACAGTTGTCAGATTTCCTAAAATAAATGTATAAACGAAACGGCCCACTATTTTTTCTTATGTATTTATGTAGTGTTGACAATTTACCGTATATACTCGAGTATAGGCCGACCCGAGTATAAGCCGAGGCCCCCAATTTACCCCCAAAAAACTGGGAAACCTATTGACTCGTGTATAAGCCGAGGGTGAGATATGCCTGTCCATCCCTGTGTGTGTGTGTCCATCCATCCATCCATCCCTGTGTGTGTGTGTGTCCATCCATCCCTGTGTGTGTGTGTGTCCATCCATCCATCCATCCCTGTGTGTGTGTGTGTCCATCCATGTGTGTGTGTGTGTCCATCCGTGTGTGTGTGTGTGTGTGTGTGTGTGTGTGTGTGTGTGTGTGTGTGTGTGTGTGTGTGTGTGTGTGTACATTTTCTACATTCCCTAAAAGAGAGAACATGCAAATAAAGCATTGCATAGGGGGAGGATGCATGAAGTTGAGAGTTCCTGGGACATTAAGGCAGTGGACTGTGGAACTGGAGGAAGTAGGAATGTCAGCAGCACTTGCCAAACAGGTGTGGTAGTGATCAAAGTATGCAGATGGCACATAATGTGTGTGTGTGGCCTTGTGTGTCCAGCCTACCTGTGTCCCGAGCCTCCGTCCCGTCCCGAGCCTCCGTCCGGTCCCGTCCCGTCCCGAGACTCCGTCCGGTCCCGTCCCGTCCCGAGACTCCGTCCGGTCCCGTCCCGTCCCGAGCCGAGCCGAGCCTCCGTCCGTTCCCGTCCCAGGATCACCGCTCTTCGTCGGCGCCCATTCCCCTGTTCAAATGCCGCGCCTCCCTGTCTGTGATAGGCGGAACACAATTTCCCAGCAGTCTGTGTTCCGCCTATCACGGACATCCTCTGATCCTCGTCCATAGTATGAGGATGAGCGGATGTCCGTGATAGGCGGAACACAGACTGCTGGGAAATTGTGTTCCGCCTATCACAGACAGGGAGGCGCGGCTTTTGAAAGTTAGAATGGCCGCTGTCTGTCTGCTCGACACGCTGTTCGGGCAGACAGACGGCGATGACTCGAGTATAAGCCGAGGGGGGCACTTTCAGCCTCAAAAAAGAGGCTGAAAATCTCGGCTTATACTCGAGTATATACGGTAAGCAGCACTTTACATACTGTATTCACATCAACCGCTGTCCTCATTGAGGTCTTAAGGTCCCTACATCACATGCATTTAGACAATTATTCTACCAGCAGGTCTTTGGAGTGTGGGAGGAAACTTTAGTGTCTGGGGGAAACCTATGCAAGCAAAGGGAACACCTGCAAACTCCATGCAGATAGTCCTGGTTGGGAAGCAAAATTAGGGCCACAGTATTGAAAGGGAGGAGTACTAAAATTTTAACCCTAAAGTTAACCTCTACTTTCCCCATGAATAAATAAATAGTATTAGTTAGACACCTTCAACTAGACTTGTTCTCTAAAGTTGAAGATGTTTTTCATTCATTGAACTAGCTGCATTAGCTCTTAGTTTCAGGAAAATACGCCATCATTTATAGCCACCCGAAAGGGCTTTCATTACCATCTATGAACTTCACGTGTTAACAATAGTTCACACCTTCAGTCAAATGTCTTGAACAATTAGCACGTGTTCCAGACTCTATGGCACCCTGGTGACTGCATAATGGAACCAGAAAGGGTAGTTTTGCAAGTTCTCACACTTACTGTCATGTTTTACTGTCATGTTCTTGGACAATCAACTTCTGCTTTGCCACATTTCATGGTGACTGAGTTACCCATTCATCTATACTGGCGTATGCTCCTAAAACTCATTACATCTAAGTCCTTGTACACACGGTCGGAGATTCCGACAACCAATTCCGTCTGAGTAATTCCGACGGATTAATCCCGGAAGAGGTCAGACTAAGTTGTCGGAAAATCCGATTGTACATAACGTGATGACGTCATTTCGTTAGACGGGACTACGTTCAGGCTAGTAGCCAATAGCTTTGGTCTAGGAATTTGATGGCACTTTGTCCATCGGAGTAGGCTACACATGATCGGAGTATGTCCGATAGGAGCATTTTGTCGGAAAATTTTACCGGCAAGTTGGAAAACTTGGTCCGTCAGATATTCCGACGGAAACAGTCAGATGCAGACCACACACAGTCGGAATATCCAACAAAACGGTCCGATAGGACACATTCTGTCGGAATCTCCGACCGTGTGTACAAGAGCTAAGATTTGTTAGGTGCATTATCATCCATTGTGGTACACTGCAACACATGTGCTTTTTTGTGTTGCCTTAGTGCTTCGGGGTGCATCACAATGTCCTGCATGTGCATTAACAATGACATATAGATGGAGCACCCATTTGCTTTAACACATTCCCACTCAGCTTAGGTTGGTACCCTTAGACTTACCAAGTACTATGGACACTGGATCCTCCCCTGAGCACCTCTTGGGAGTGACTAATATCTGAGCACTCCTTGGGAGTTCCCAGCCTGGCAATGGTTCCAGAGAGCAGCCTTACCCAGCACCAGTTAATTTCTAGAGGTCGTCCCGATCTTGAGGTTTGGAGAAAGATAAGTCCAAACAACAGAAGCTTTTTCACTCTTTGCTGAACCAGTTGGTTTACATATTTACTTCAGTCATCCCAGGGGTTACATCACAACCCTTCTAGGTTGCAAATTGATAAAGAGAGCAGTAACAAGCAGAGAACCATGTCGAGGAGCCCATACTATGTTAGGGGGTTTTCCTGTATCCCATCCAAAGTGATGTGAGTAATCCCAACAGCACTTCACCTTTCCTCCCTGCTTCCCCCTTAATGTAAAGTTCCCAGCAGCTAGAGCCTCAATGATTACATCTCTGTAATGACCCGATCCTTAAAACTCTTCCCAGATGACCAACCGAATTTTGACTCCTGCTAGACTTTATATACAGAGATCTTTCCCAGGATTCCCCACATGGACAGGGACAGCACTACCTCATTATCTATGGCTACACCCCACTTAGCTTGAGGCTCTGAAGAAGGTGCTTCTTCAAAACGCATTAGCCAGCAGTGGCCTTGATGTCCTCTCCTTTGCCATCTGGAGACTGTTGGTTTCAGGACTGATCACCACAATTAGGTGGCTTTTACAAGCATTATTTCTCCACATGTTTGTGAGTAGTTTTATTTTGTTTTTATCAATAAATGTACTTGATATGATGCACAAGGCCGGTGCACCCTCTTTCCTTTATTTTTTCTTCACACCCCACTTAGGCCAGCCATACACGGTTTGGATCTGGGCCGGTTCAGCAGCCCCAGATTCAACCATTAATGGGGGGCTGAATGTACCAAGTTAATTAATCGATCAACTTGGGTACAACCAGCCTGCTGGATTCACTTGCGATTATCGCTAGCGGCTGCTATAGCTGCTAGCAAAAAATCACTTTTTTCTCCCGGTGGGGACAGCTTCCACTGCCCCCCCTCACTGGGAGAAGACAATTGCTCAGCAGGAGGAATTCCCCCAACAATACTGTCTGTGTTGATGAGGGAATCGTGCAAATGTGTTGCAGGAAAGACATTTGGACCGTCTTTGGCCTGCCTTGCCCTTCTGGGAGCCTAGCAGCTAACTGGGCAACTACACAGCCTATCCTAAATAGGAGGGTCTCTGCCTGACCCTAACTATAGTGGCACCTGGGGCCAGTTTGAGGAACCACACTGGGCAATCTTGTGTCCCTGCCCTACAGCAGTAAAGCACACTGCAACGGAAAGGTGTGAATGAGCCCTGCAAATATACATCAAATATTTTCAGGTCTGCTAACCTTCAGTAAATCAACTTCTTATGCTCAGTGCTGTCAAATTTATATAAAAGAAACTGACCTGTCCTTCAATCCAGTTTTCAGTATGATATTTATGGAAATATGTTGGAAATATGGCTTGTCCTTTCCTAGTTCCAATAGTAATTGCTTTAGTTACCATAAATGACTTTAGCAGTTCAGCTCCCCGTGTTATAATTTTCTGGGTCAAAAAGAAAAATACAAATTTAGAAGAATTAACCTTCCGGAACGTTTACTTCTGATTGGCTATGATGAGAGGCTTGTGTGGCACAGAGGACTATTTTCTGTAACTGCCTTGAGGTCAGCTGGAGTTTAGGCATGGGATGTACTGCATAGTGTTAATAGCAGATTTCTCTTTTTCCATTTAGTCTGGTCATTTTTCAGCTTTAGAAGGAAGACAGACTTATCAAAAATTACCAAAACTGCCTGGGAATTGATGTTAACAATAAAAAAATGCATCTTATACATAGTCTGCTGCAAGTGAGTTAGAAGGCAGCACCATCCAAAACTGATGTTTGAGTTTTAAGTGGCCTACTGAGTACAAAAGAGTTTGTTGTACTTTAGATTAATTGGGAAAGGGTTTTAATTCCTGTAAGCTTTTGATTTCTGCCTGTGACCCCAGTTGGGATATTTCTGTTAACTTCCTGTCCCTGTTACATCAGAGCAAGTAATGGGGCAGCCAATGTCACTGGACAGTAATACAAATTCCAGAAGTTTTCTCCCTTCCCCATTCTACTACAGGTTTGCTTGTCTTTTAATTTTATGTATTTCCCCATTGGGAAGATTTTTCATTACTTCCTGTCCCGACACAAACAATATTAACCACTTCGCGCCCAGGCCAATTCTGACATTTCTCTCCTACATGTAAAATTCCTCATTTTTTTGCTAGAAAATTACATAGAACCCCCAAACATTATATATGTTTTTTTTAGCAAAGACCCTAGAGAATACAATGACACTTGCAACTTTTTATCTTGCACGGTATTTGCGCAGCAATTTTTCGAACACGTTTTTTTCAGAAAAAAAACTGTTTCATGCTTAAAAAAAAACAGTAAAGTTAGCCCAATTTTTTTGCATAATGTGAAAGAGGAGGATACGCCGAGTAAATAGATACCCAACATGTTACGCTTCAAAATTGTACGCGCTCGTGGAATGGCGCCAAACTTTGGTATTTAAAAATCCCCATAGGCGACGCTTTAAATTTATTTACTGGTTACATATTTTGGGTTACAGAGGAGGTCTAGGGCTAGGATTATTGCTCTCGCTCTAACGTTCGCGGCGATACCTCACATGTGTGGTTTGAACACCGTTTTAATATGTGGGCGGGACTTACGTATGCGTTCGCTTCTGTGTACGAGCTCACGGGGACAGGGGCGCTTTAAATTTTTTTTTTTTTATTGTTAATTTTATTTTTTCGTTTTACACTTAAAAAAAAAAAAATTTGATGACTTTTATTCCTATTACAAGGAATGTAAACATCCCTTGTAATAGGAATATGGCACGATCGGACATATTTACAGTGAGATATGGGGTCAATAAGACCCCATATCTAACCTCTAGGCTGGGAAGAATAAAAAAAAAAAGATCCTGGCTTCCTAGCCAGATCGGTGCCGTTAATTTGAATACAGAGGCCGGGCGTGACGTCATAACATCGCGCCCGGCCTCCGAACAATCATAGAGACTCCGGGGATGATCTGGTCCGCCAGAAATCTCAATGGTAACTTGCTGGGGCCGGCGGATCCCGTGACCGATGGAAACGGTGAGTCGGTAGAAGCACAGGAGGGCGGTGGGAGGGGGGGCGTCCCCTCCCGCCGCTCGTAAGAATGATCAAGCGGCGGGACAGCCGATATGATCATTCTTGTGGTGCAGGGAATCGCCGGCTGAAACTGGCAATATCTGAATGATGTCTGTGGCCTCAGGCATCATTTAGATATAACCACTGAAAGCCCATGACGTTAATAGACGTAGTATGGGCGCCAAGTGGTTAAAGTGGGAAGGGCTCTAACCCTTTGCACTTTATCAAAAATAAAAAAAATAAAAAATTTATGAACTTTAAATTACTTGCCATCTTCTTACAACTCTTGGATTGGCAGGATATATGTACAATGTCCGTCTCCAAACACAATAATGATGCCACTCTCTTGCTGTGTGACATAACTAAATTGCTTATGCTTCCTACTGCCTGCAACAGACAGACAACATCATCTCAGCCTAGGCAACATCACTTCACTGGAGTTCACTGACTGATTTTTAATGACAAAAGGTAGAGTGTCTTTGAAAAAAATATACCTTTTTGTTTGTTGATACCTAGTGGATGACACTCTTATAGTAATGGCAATGAGTATGGTTGTAGCTGATTTTAATTGTATTGAGGCCCTTCAATCATTTGGGCAGTGAGCTGGGTGCCCAGTCTCAGGGTCTACTCCTAGACACCTGATCCAACTTCACAGATCCCAATAACGTTTCGCTGTATATAGTGTAAAGTGATTTTGCACATTGGTGATAAAAATCTACATACAATGTGATATAGATAAATAAACAGTGATCAAAAATTATGTGAAAGGGACAAGATATAAGGTGTGCATCTAATTGTGTGAAAATGACCATTCAAAGAACGTCCTAGTCCATATAAAAATAGGCTCATATAAAGGTCCACTTCTCAATAATGTAATATCAAAACCCAACTCCCTTCTATGGTGGATATCCAATGGAAACTGAGCTCTCAGAACTCGCACCTCAATTCTGCAAAGAACAAGCATCCACACCAGGCCTCTATCCTTTTATCCGTTCATCCTTCAAAATGGCTTCCTCATCCAGGAATAGTACACCAGGTGAATTCCAGTATTGGACAAACCCTATGTATTTTTATCACCAATGCACAAAATCTCTTCACACTATTTATTCTTTGTTGTGTTATGTGAACACTTTTAGGTTTTGCAGCAGGTGGATTTTATTTGCACTCTTTTTTCGCTATAATTATATATTTGTTTACCAATATTATTTCTTCATTTTAGTTGAGTTGCTTGGAAAAAAATTTTGGTAGCGCGAAGGCTTTATTACTATATATATGTTTCACTGTATATGACAGTAGTGTTCTATTGTATTTTTGACAGAGTGTCTGAACCACAAGTTGTCAGCCAATTGAAAATGTTTTTTTTATTTTTTTATTTTTATTATTGAAATCAATAAAAATAATTGAAACAGAAAAATACATACTGATAATGTATATTGTGACATGTCAAGAATTATTTATGCACAACTGTAAAGTTACTTGCTATGTATATACAATTAACCACAAAAGTAAATTATACCAGTATCTTTTTATTACTATTTTTGTTTTTATTTTGATTTATTATTTTATTACTTGCATTATTGTTTTCTGATTACGTATTGTAACATTATTGTTTATGCTTTTGTTTAGGGAGGAAACCAGACAGCCACTGTTATTGCTCTATGTTCAATGAGAGATTTTAATCTTGCTCAAGAAACCTGTCAGCTGGCTATAAGAGATGTTGGAGGACTAGAACTTCTTATTAACTTGCTAGATACAGAAGAGATAAAGTGTAAGGTATGAAACCTCTATTAAATTAAGTGTGTAGCAGATATAATTTTCTTACTTTTAGTTACATAAAAATGAAATATAATATTTCAATCTCAATATATATATAAATATATATATATATATATATATATATATATATATATATATATATATATATATATATATATATATATATATACAATATCTCACAAAAGTGAGTACACCCCTCACATTTTGTAAATATTTTATTATATCTTTTCATGTGACAACACTGAAGAAATGACACTTTGCTACAATGTAAAGTAGTGAGTGTACAGCTTGTATAACAGTGTAAATTTGCCTCAAAATAACTCAACACACAGCCATTAATGTCTAAATCTGAGTACACCCCGAAGTGAAAATGTCCAAAGTGTCAATATTTTTTGTGGCAACCATTATTTTCCAACACTGCCTTAACCCTTTTGGGCTTGCAGTTCACCAGAGCTTCACAGGTTGCCACTAGAGTTCTCTTCCACTCCTCTATGACGACATCACTGAGCTGGTGGATGTTAGAGACCTTGCGCTCCTCCACTTTCCATTTGAGGATGCTCAATAGGGTTTAGGTTCTGGTGACATGCTTGGCCAGTCCATCACCTTTACCCTCAGCTTCTTTAGCAAGGCAGTGGTCATCTTGGAGGTGTGTTCGGGGTCATTATCATGTTGGAATACTGCCCTGCGGCCCAGTCTCTGAAGGTAGGGGATCATGCTCTGCTTCAGTATGTCACAGTACATGTTGGCTTTCATGATTCCCTCAATGAACTATAGTTCCCCAGTGTCGACAGCACTCATTCCTTCCCAGACTATGACACTCCCACCACCATGCTTGACAGTAGGAAAGACACTTGTCTTTGTACTCCTCACCTGGTTGCCGCCACACACACTTGACACCATCTGAACCAAATAAGTTTATTTTGGTCTCATCAGACCACAGGACATGCTTCCAGTAAACCATGTCCTTAGTCTGCTTGTCTGCACCAAACTGTTTGTGGGCTTTCTTGTGCATCATCTTTAGAACAGGCTTTCTTGTGGGGCGACAGCCATGCCGACCAATTTTATGCAGTGTGCAGCGTATGGTCTGAGCACTGACAGGTTGACCCTCCACCCCTTCAACCTCTGCAGCAATGCTGGCTTCACTCATATGTCTATTTCCCAAAGACAACCTCTGGATATGATGCTGAGCATGTGCATTCAACTTCTTTGGTCGACCATGGCGAGGCCTGTTCTGAGTGGATCCTGTCCTGTTAAACTGCTGTATGGTCTTGGCCACCGTGCTGCAGCTCAGTTTCAGGATCTTGGCAATCTTCTTATAACCTAGGCCAGTGATGGCGAACCTTGGCACCCCAGATGTTTTGGAACTACATTTCCCATGATGCTCATGCACTCTGCAGTGTAGTTGAGCATCATGGGAAATGTAGTTCCAAAACATCTGGGATGCCAAGGTTCGCCATCACTGACCTAGGCCATCTTTACGTAGAGCAACAGTTCTTTTTTTAGATCCTCAGAGAGTTCTTTGCCATGAGGTGCCATGTTGCACTTCCAGTGACCAGTATAAGAGACTGAGAGCAATAACACCAAATTTAACACACCTTCTCCCCATTCACACCTGAGACCTTGTAACACTAAGGAGTCATATGACACTGGGGAGGGAAAATGGCTAACTGGGCCCAATTTGGACATTTTCACTTAGGGGTGTACTCACTTTTGTTGCCAATGGTTTAGACATTAATGGCTGTGTGTTTAGTTATTTAGTTATTTTGAGGGGACAGCAAATGTACACTGACTACTTCACATTGTAGCAAAGTGTAATTTCTTCAGTGTTGTCACATGAAAATATATAATAAAATATTTACAAAAATGTGAGGGGTGTACTGCCTTTTGTGAGATACACAAGATTCTGTGCGAGTGATTCTCAGCCTCTCATACACGTCCAACCATCCGCTATGACGTTCAATAATAAGATAGCCAGTAATAATGCTATCCACCACTAGAGGGTGTCACACTATGCACTTAGGGACTGCATGGAGAGAAAGTGCTCACTGCATGGAGCCACAACCAGAGAGGTCTCATTTAGTGAAGTAATTTATTGAAGTTTAAAATCCACATAAAACAAGATCAGTCAAATTGCCAACACAGCAGTGATTAAGCACAGGGTAACAATTCAATTGCTAAGATCGAGGCCCTGAAGTGGCGGCGTGACATCAGCACGCAAATCCCATCCTATTGCATTTCGTGCAGGGGCACGGTCTCTTAGGAAGCCTTTCTTGGACACTAAAGGACACTACACTATATATAACATACCTTTACCTTGGGGACTTTAATATTTTAATAACTATTAGGGTCATATTGGTCATATCATGTAATCTATGTTTATATATTTTGAGGTATTTTTCCTCTATTTGACACTGCATT
Organism: Lithobates pipiens; assembly: GCF_037356315.1. Lineage (NCBI taxonomy): Eukaryota > Metazoa > Chordata > Amphibia > Anura > Ranidae > Lithobates > Lithobates pipiens. The sequence goes on along the minus strand of NW_027507764.1, from coordinate 86,631,452 downwards.
TCTATATCTGTGTCTTTATTGGGTTGTGTATATATACCTTCTGCTAGCTGCCTCCATATACTTCTAGTGCAGACTTTTTTTTCTCTATCAGAAAGAATAGGATACCCGCTTATTTTTCAAATCTCCAACATAGGCTAGATGTAGATTGGTAGTTCAAGTGGAGACATTGGAATGGATATTCAAACTCCAGCGCTTCTTAAAATACACTAAAAAAGCTTACAAAGGGAGAGAAATTCCTGCCCCCTTTTCAAAATCACCAACTTTAATGACATCCCCTTCACATACAAAGACTTTGGGATAATCAGTTTGTACATCCTCCCCATGCAAAATGTAATTAAACGCCTTTTTTATTAGCTCACTACACATAGAAGACACATCTTCAGTCCAGCTTCCTCAAAAGTCCTGGCAGTGTTTTTCTACAGCAACAAGTTTGTCCTGGACAAAGTAGTGTACAAGTCTCACATTCACCCCCCTTCTCCGCTTACATGTCCATTGCTTGTGCTCCAAGCCTCACTCTGAGTCCCACAACACTCATTGTACTCCTCCTGTGCCTCCTCCGCTTGTCCTATGCACAGAGATCTCTCCAGTATCTACTGTCCTCAACAGGTCATCTACACGCACTCTGGGGTTACCACCATCTTCAACGATCCAGCTCCCAAAATCAACTACTTCAGGCAAATACTGCCCAGGCACAGAATTTACTTGATTGTGTCATCTCTAAGTCATCATTAGAATTCAGGAAAAGATGCTCATCCTTGAATGTCTGAGTAAAGATGGCCCTAAATAATTAAATTAAATAGAGCACCACAGCAGCCAAACATCTAACACATTAAGAAGAAGACCTCTTCTATCTGGCTATCGCGGTGATCCATTTGCTTTAAGACGATTCAGGAAGTCAAAAACATGACAAGATGATAAGTAGAATGCTTGTTAGTCATCTTGGTTCTTGACAGCTGGACATAGGGTTGGAGGACAAGAATAGAAAGAGAGTTAGAACAAATAAAACAAAGAAAACCACAACATTTAAAATGCAGTGCAACAAAAACAACCAAATGTAGCTGCATAGGGGTTTGGTGCTGATTACTGAAGATAAGATAAAGCAGAACCTTTCTTTATCCTCAATTTTCTTGTAACAAATAAATAAAACAATGGGGGGGGAGCATAACTGGAGATTAGGGAGTATGCCCCCTCAGTAGCGTCGCCCCCAAACCCCAACATTGAGTGTAAGGCACTTGTGTGTATGTGAAGAGCTAATAGGGGCTTGTCGGCCATTCCCTCTGTAGGAGCCTCCATGTAGTTCCTGAATTACCACAGAGGTGAAAACCTCCCATATGAAGAAGTAAAAGTGAGGTTGAGAAGTCTCAGATAGCTGGGTTTGATATTTAGAGGACAGGGTTACGTTTATTCTTTTGCATAGGTGGTGGTAGTGGGATCACGGAGAGTCCCAAAGGACTGTAGGGTTAAGGCGTCTGTAGCTAAGAGTGATCCAGCAATGTTGGGTTGTCTCCAGAAGATAGATGTAGCACCTAGAGAGTTAAAGTAGTATTCTTTAAAGATAGATGGGTCCAAGGACTAAGTTAGTAGGGTAGGTTTGCAATTAGTGGGTCTATGTTCAATGAGAGTTGAGCATGGCATCATTAGAGATTAAAAGGGAGAGTGGGAAATAACATTACAAGACGGGGTTTGGCAATTTGTAGGAAACAGTGCTTGGCATGTTTAGGTCTTGTGGTCGAGGTGTGCAGAGTCTAGGCAGCAGTATATAGGTTCCTGGAGGCTAGTGTGGTCCAAGGCAATTGAAGGAGGAGCTGTAAGGAGAGGGCCCCCAGCCAGGAAGTATTGAGGTCTGTATGTTCAGTTATTTGCAGAATGTAGGTAAGCCCTCTGTAAAACACAGTGTTGCAAATCTGCTATCTCTTCTGGTAGTGAGGTTAGAGGGGAAACCCCACCTTTATTGAGTTTAGTTGTCACATAGGTTTGTTAAAAGCGCTAGAATAGGTTTTCTTCTGCTGGAGTGTGAGCCAATAGAGAAATTGGTATAGCTGTATAGGGGCACCATCACATTCCAAGTGTCTGTTGATGTGACCCTTTTGCATGATCTCCTCTTTGAGGGTGATCTTGTGTACCCTGAAAATTACATCACATGGTCCAGGTGGAAGACAGCATGGTTGGAAACACAATGAGCGTGGTCTAGCTTTATGTATTGAAAGGAAGAGCCTCCTAGTAATTACCCCTGCAGGGTTTCAACTTTGTCATAGTTGAAGTCCTGAAGGTGTAAGTTCTGACGAAGTAAGCTTATGTCAGAGTACCTTCACCCTCACATCAGAAATAAAGGGCTGAGTTGTCCATGATGTCTATCCCATTTTTAAATAAATGTTTTTTATACTTTTTTGTGTAAGTATAGATCTATATTTGTCTCAAGCATGTCTGAATCAACTAATTGTTGACTGACTTTCTACCTCTTCTGGAAGTCTGTTTCAAGTATCAACTACTCTTTCAGTGAAATAATACTTTCAAAGATTCGTTTTTAACTTTTCTCCTGCTAGTTCGAGGTCATGTCCCAATGTCTTTGATCTTGGCTTCATAATGAAAATAATGCCCTCCTTAACCTTAATAGGTGAAAGTCATTTTTGGTAGGCATCCAGTCAGTGTACTTTTTCCAAGAAATGCATTTTTCCAGATAAGTATCTGAATCAGTGGAGTAGTTGAAAGAGGGTTGTGACATTTGGAGCTTGGTTTACTGTCTCGTTATTCCTCTACCACTGTGTAGCGATAATATGGAGCTGGGTGGGCTGGAAAGCAGGCCATATCTGCTATGAGTGAGTAGAAAGGAACTGTTGCCAGGTCTTCCACAGAAGAATGGTGGTCTGTGCTTGTTTGCTGCCTCATCTGTAAGTGCTGCTGGTAGGAGGTGAAGAAGGGAGCCTCCTTCTCAGTACTTACACTGTGTGTCACCTGCATTTTCCAGTGCCTGTGGAGAGTCAGGAGAGGCCTGGGAGAAAGGTGAAGTGTGGGGGCCAAAGGCAGTGGGAGACTTGCTAGAGAGGAGAGAGATAGGATTAGATAAAAAAATGTGTGACTTCCTCCTGGCGTGATTGTACCGCCATATTGGATCCAGTCTGGAATTGCTGGGAAATGGAGGAAGGGGTCTTGAGGTGTTTGGGTTTGCATCTTATGTTTTGAGTTTTTACAGTGGTGGGCGTAGTTGTATTTCGTAGGCTTAGGCAAGAGAGACTATAAGGTGCATGTGTGCTCACATCCATGCAAACTATGTTCCCTTTTTCCTTGAAACTTTGCTGTAATAACAAGTTTGCTTTAACTTTCCCCAGCATTATTCCCTGTGCTGTAGATATGTTAATATTTTGATACTTCCCATTGGGAGCCATCCACTAACACTATGTATGGCTATGGGCTCTTATTGTTGGCTTCTCTTACTGGGAACCAGTCAGAGAGGTTCCCAGCCATGTGATCACTACAGTTTGTCAAATATGTGGCTTCACCAGCAAAATAAACTCTCAAATTCCAGATACCACTCCACTGGCTGTGTTTATCTGTGTAATACATAATAGTTAAAAAAACAAAAATGTTTTGTTTTGTTTTTTTAACGTGTCAGCCTATGATAAAACACAGTTTTTTTGTTTTGTTTTTTTACTAAAATTGTGTACCATATATATTCTTATAAATATATATATATACACATATTATCAAGTTAACCAAAGCATGGTGAAGCTGTTAATTATGGTCTGGACATCTAGACATCAACCATAACTGCTGGTCATGAAAAGGTTTAGGTTAAAGTGGTGTTAAACCCAAAACCAAAAATGTAATAACATCTTACCAATCCTTTTTTTTTTTTTTTCCACATTAGGAATCCTATGCAGGAGACTCAATCACCTTACAGCTCATTTATATCTCAGCATGGTTCCTCATCATCGTGGCTTATAATTATTATTTTCACTATTCTTTATTAAGTTTTCCATCAAAAATTACAAATCGTCCTAAAATGCAGCTATACAACAACAGCCTAATTTTATTTCTTATCCTTTTCCCCCCTTACCCCTGCCCTCCCTTCCCCCTCCCCCTCGCTCCCCCCCTCCCACCACCTCCCTCCCCCTTCATGCACAAAAGCACAGAAACAACAGTAAACCACCACTATAACACCTATATCTCCCTCTACTAGTTCTTTCTAATCTATAGGGTATCCCAACTCATTTATCCAGGGCCTCCAAATTTCTTTCCACTCTCTAAAATTCCCTCTCTTTACATATAGTGTCTTCTCTTTCCATATTAATTCATTAATGCTTTGGGTCCATTATCCCACCAAAGGGGCCCTCTCAGCTTGCCATCTTTGCGCGATCAGTCTACGCGCTTGAAATAAACAGCGTACCACTGCCGCCGTAGTATTTTTTCGTTCTCTCTGCTCTTGCCTACAGCCCAACACACACAGAATCGGGTCCATTACCAGTTCTAACTTAAAGATCTTATTAATACTCTCCACCACGTCTCTCCAATACCGAAATAACTTCGGGCAGCGCCACACCATGTGCAAAAGGTCTCCCTGTCCCCGACATCTAGGGCAACTGTCATCTGCTCTCCTACCAAACCAACATAATCTCTTAAGCCGCGTACACACGGGCGGACTGTCTGGCCAACTTAGTCCGCCGAAACACATTTCAGCGGACAGTCCGCTCGTGTGTGGGCTTCAGCGGACTTTTTCAGCGTGCAGTCTGGTGGACTAAGTATTTCGGAATTTCCGTAATACTGTCCGTCGGACTCGCATTTCGGCGGACAATCCGCCCATGTGTATGCCAGTCCGCCGTACTTTTAAAATGAGCGGACTTTTCCCGCCCGGAGAAAAGTCCGCTCATTTCGAGCGCGTCTCCAGGTAGGCGGGGCCCGCGAAGGAGACGTCGCTGACCCCGCCGCCTGGTATGGACTTAAAGGGGAACCCCAACGCTGAAAAAAATCGGCGTGGGGGTCCCCCCCAAGTCCACAACAGACCCTTGTCCGAGCACGCTACCCGGCCGGCCAGGAAAGGGGGGCGAGCGAGCACCCCCCCCCCTCCTGAGCCGTACCAGGCCGCGTGCCCTCAACATGGGGGGGTGCCTTGGGGAAGGGAGGGCTGCGCGGCCCCCCCCACCCCAAAGCACCTTGTCCCCATGTTGATGAGGACAAGGGCCTCTTCCCGACAACCCTTGCCGTTGGTTGTCGGGGTCTGCGGGCGGGGGGCTTATCGGAATCCGGGAGCCCCCTTTAATAAGGGGGCCCCCGGATACCGGCCCCCCACCCTATGTGAATGAGTATGGGGTACAATGTACCCCTACCCATTCACCTGTAAAATAAAAGTACAAAAAAAAACACAACACACGAGATAAAATACTTTATTGCACAGCTCCGGGGGTCTTCCGTCTTCGGGGGTCTTCTCGCCAGACTCCTCCGCTATCTTCTTGTAGCTCTTTTGCTAGCGGAGGAGTCCGGCTTTCTTCCTCGCCGCCGGCCTCTTCTCCCGACTTCGGGGGTCTTGTCCCCCTCTTCGGTTCTTCTGCCGGGCCACTGCGCCTTCTTATAGCTCTTTTACAGGCGGTGGCCCGGTCTTCTGTCGCCGCCACCGCCGCCTTCCGTTCTTCTTCTTCTTCTTCTCCAGGAGATGTTGCCTCGACAGACAAGGGTCTGTTGTGGACTTGGGGGGGACCCCCACGCCGATTTTTTTCGTCGTTGGGGTTCCCCTTTAAGTCCATACCAGGCGGCGGGGTCAGCGACGTCTCCTTCGCGGGCCCCGTCTACCTGGAGACGCGCTCGAAATGAGCGGACTTTCCTCCGCGTGTGTGGGCGAGTCCGTTCATTTCAAAAGTAGGGCGGATAGTATGGCAGACTTAGTACGCCGTATTAGTCCGCTCAAAAAGTGGTGTGTGTGGTCAAGTCCGTTCATTCGAAAGTATGACGGACTGTCCGTCGGATTGTCTGACGGACTAAGTTGGCCAGACAGTCCGCCTGTGTGTACGCGGCTTTGGGTGTGTAATAAGCCCTATGTACCAGCATCAGTTGTGAGATCTTTTGTGAGGGGGAGACCGACGTCACCGGCCCCAGCTCCATTATTCTCCTCCACTGCACATCTGATATTTCCCCTATATCCTCTTCCCACTTCCTCTTCAAGTTCGGATGGTCAATTTCCTGGTTGGAATTCGTACCTAGCTGCTTATATATTCCTGAAATACACCCACTTGCCCTATCTATTGTAAGTAACTTCCAAAGTAGAGGTGTTTTATCCCACCGGGTGGCATATTTACCCCAAACTGTGCTGCTAAAGCGTGTCTCACCTGTAGGTAACTAAAAAATTATTGTTGTGGTATATCGTAGATCTTTTTTAAATCCAAAAATGTCCTTAAGACCCCACCATCATAAAGTTGGATCAATTTGGTTATAACATTCCTTTCCCACGTTTTAACCTTACCTATTAAATAATTCCGGTAAATTTTTATTATCCCAAAGAGGTGTAAATTCTGGAAGCCATGTATAGCCCATTTTTAATTTCACCGCTTTCCATATCTTACCCAGCATCTTAGTTACCGAGTTATTATACTGAAAGGAGTCTGCCTCCAGAACCTCCGCTATAAATTCATGTGGGGCTCCTATCATTCTGATCCCTCCTTTTAAATTTCTTCCCTGCTCCGAGTCGCAACCCGCCAAATGCTGCAGCTGCGCCGCCAGGTAATAATTCCTAGGGTGTGGCACCGCCAGGCCTCCTCTATCTATTGGTAGCTGCAACGTCTGGAGTCGTATCCGGGCCGTGCCTTTCCTCCAAATAAGCTCCCGGAAGAGGGTCTCCAATTTTTTAAACCATTTTTTACATATCCATACCGGTGCGTTATGTAAGACATATAGCAGCTGTGGCATCCATATCATCTTAATCAGGCTGCAACGACCCATCACTGATAACGGGAGTTTACTCCAGATGTTGCACTTATACTTAAATTTATTCAAAAGTGGAATTAAATTTTTATTAATATACTAGTCGGGGTTCACTGTCAAATATATACCAAGATACTTCATAGCATCTACCACCCTCACCTGTAACCCCCCCAGCGCAGCCGCAGCATCCAGGGACTCGACCCGGAGCAGCTCAGACTTCCCCCAGTTTATAGCCAGCCCCAAAAAATTTCCAAAGCCCTCTACTAGGGTAACTGCCTGCTCCAGAGACGGACCAGTGTCTCCCAAGAAAAGTAAGACATTGTCCGCGTATAACGCGATCTTTTCCTGTCTCTCCCCCTTTCTTTGGAATCCCTTAATCCCCGGGTTGGCCCTAATCGCTATTGCTAATGGCTCTATGGCCAATGCAAAGAGCAGAGGAGACAAAGGGCAACCTTGCCTTGTCCCTCTGCTCATTTCGTTCTTTTAAGAGTATCTACCATTAACCCTTACCCTGGCACTAGGGGCATTATACATCATTTTGACCCAGCCAATAAAGGAGGGGCCCAATCCTATTTTCTCCAACACCCGCCAAAGATACTTCCACTCTAGGCTATCAAAGGCCTTTGTTACATCCAAGGACATTATAGCCCTTGCCCCCATGTTCTCTGAGGGAATCTGCATGTTTAAGAAAGTCCTTCTGATATTCATACTGGTAGACCTTCCCAAAATAAATCCCGTTTGGTCTGGGTGTACTAGCTTTATAATGAATTGATTCAACCTATTTGAAAGTACCTTGGCCAAGATTTTTTCATCCGAATTCAATAGCGAGATTGGCCTGTACCAATCCTTAGATGTGGTGGCTGCACCAGTTTGCTGTTATTATGCTTTTCCCCTTTTTTTGCACCTGATGATCTTGCCACTGTCATGTCACACTTTCGGCTACCCATCACATTTTGCTACTCGCTGGAGTGCGCCGCCATATGCTTTCCAACAGAGGGCCCCTCGTGGGCTCGCTTCGCTCGCCGCACTTCGGGCACGGCTTCGCTTCACTCGGCATAAATATAATCAAACTCTGTGTCCACTTGGATGGTAGGGCTTGAACTTGGACTCAGGGGTGGAACGCATACGGCGGCATCACACATGCGCAGTCTAGCGGGTAGCCAACTGTGATGGGTCGCCATATGTGATGAAACACCACTAATGCTGTATTAGAGTGCCCCCAGTCTGGAAGAAGGACAGGGGGCACATATCGACAGGAGTCTGGGTAGACAATTATATGTACTATCAGATTTAAATAAAAGCACATTGAAGTTTCACGTCAGCTAATTATTTATAAGCAGTTACTACAAACTGTTTTGTTTTTCTTTTGAGATAAAAGTTTTACATAGACAGATAAAACTGATTAATAAATGCACTCCTGCCTGTGTTAAATGGTTTGATTCAACTTATAAATTTGCTAGTGAGCTTGTTCTTTTGGAAAAACAACAGACTTACTGGCCAGATCACCAGGTAAAAATAGAAGAAAAAAAAAGCCTAAAAAAGAAAACACATGCTGCCACCACATCTAAGAATTGGTAAGCTGCAATAAAACAAATGTTTGCTTTTGGGTTTAATACTGCTTTAAATTTTAGGTTTAAAAATAGGGTTAGAGATTAGCAGGTTAAGATTTAAAGACACATGTTCCTGAAGTTGAATGAGATGTTTTATTGTGTATTTTATAATACTGATTTGCCTCTTCAGCCATGTTTTTTTTTCTTTCATCTAGATTGGTTCATTGAAGATTTTAAAGGAAATTAGTCATAATTCACAAATAAGATCTGCTATTGCTGACCTTGGAGGATTGCAGATAATGGTGAACATACTTGACTGCCAGGAAAAGGATCTGAAATACCTTGCTGCAGAAACTATTGCAAATGTTGCAAAGTTCAGGCGAGCTCGGCGGACAGTTAGGCAGTATGGTGGCATCAAGAGACTGGTAAGTGTTGATTGTTTTGATTTGTTTGTATTTATTGATGGTTTGGTAGTGATTAAGGATGAGCCGAACACCCCCCGGTTCGGTTCACACCAGAACCTGTGAACAGACCTATGGGACTCGAAGGTTCAAAATCAAAAGTGCTAATTTTAAAGGCTTATATGCAAGTTATTGTCCTAAAAAGTGTTTGGGGACCTGGAGCCTGCCCCAGGGGACATGTATCAATGCAAAAAAAAGTTTTAAAAACTGCAGTTTTTTCAGGAGCAGTGATTTTAATAATGCTTAAAGTGGTTGTAAACCCTTACAACCAACTTTGACCTATGGGTAAGCCTAGATCAAGGCTTACCTGTAGGTCCAAGAAATATCTCCTAAACCTCCACGGTTTAGGAGATATTTGCTGAAAGACAGGCACCGTACTGTGCGCGCCGCTGTCAACGGCGATATGCTGCAAGTGGCGGCTCCCTTGCGCATGCGTGGGAGTAACGTCATCACGGATTCGCTGAATGACAGCGGCGGAGCAGCGAGACCCACTGAGAAGATGGACGCTCCGGACTACAGGGGACAGCAGTGACTTCGCTGGCTCCTGTGTCAGTTAAGTGACACATAATGAACTACTATGCGATGCATAGTAGTCCATTATGCTTTACCTTTGCAGGGAATCAAAGAGGAAGTAAACCCATCAGGGTTTACTTCCTCTTTAAAGTGATTTCTGTGTATTTGTTCCTGTTATAAATAATTGAAACACGTGGCGCTAAAACAAGTGACTATTACACCACTAAATATTATACTACAAAGTGCATCAAATATAGCTCCAAAAAATTGTATACATGAATAAAATAAAAATTATTAATAGTAAATAAACATTAAATAAAAATAGTGATAGTTCACACTATACATTTAAACACTCCTCAGGGAGTATTGCAGAGCATATGCAGTGTTCATACAATGTTGCAAAAGTCTGTGAGTCTCCAAAACATATTTCACTTTAACAAGCAATATTGATCAGTGTATTTTTCTCTCGAACCGCCTTTCCCTCACCACACCGCTGTGAAATGTGATTCCTCTCCCCCTTATGTGAATTAACTCGCCGACTAAATCAGTCTTACACTCAATGTGTTTGGCAGAAAAGTTCTTTCCAAACCCTTTTTGCAGGGATGTGGATTACAGGCATACAATCCTTCACTTCAGTAGGAGAAAAGCTGACCCAATTGACACTTTCATAGACAGTGCTCTCATGAAATAGAAAAAAGGAAATGCTCCCATAGCATGATACAGTAAAAAAACTTTTAATCACACATAAGAAGTTACACTCACATTTAAAAACTTGTAACCACGCCAAATAAGTCCAGCCACAGCACACTTTAACACAGCTGATTGCCAAAGCATTGGTGATTTTTACCTTGGTGAAGATAGACGTGAGCCATCCGATGGTTCCTCAAATGTTGAACCCCATGATTGAGTCAAGTGAATGACGAAACATGTCGGGGCGTGGCTACTAGGTAACTGAGAGTGAGAGGAACCATCGGATGGCTCACGTCTATCTTCACCAAGGTAAAAATCACCAATGCTTTGGCAATCAGCTGTGTTAAAGTGTGCTGTGGGTTGAACCCCATGATTAAGTCAAGTGAATGATGAAACATGTTGGGGAGTTGCTAATAGGTAACTGAGAGTGAGAGGAACCATTGGATGGCTCACGTCTATCTTCACCAAGGTGCTGGTGAGGCCAAGGAGCGGTGAGAGATTTAAAGAGTGTGTCTCGCATAACCTGGGTCCGCTAAAAATCACCAATGCTTTGGCAATCAGCTGTGTTAAAGTGTGCTGTGGCTTGACTTATTTGGTGTGGTTACAAGTTTTTAAATGTGAGTGTAACTTAAGAGGATCTTCTTATGTGCGATTAAAAGTTTTTTTTTACGGTATCACGCTATGGGAGCATTTCCTTTTTTCTATTTCATGAGTGCACTGTCTATGAAAGTGTCATTTGGGTCAGCTTTTCTCCCGCTGAAGTGAAGGATTGTATGCCTGTCATCCACATCCCTGCAAAAAGGGTTTGGAAAGAGCTTTTCTGCCAAACACGTTGAGTGTGAGGCTGATTTATATGGTGAGTTCATTCACATAAGGGGGAGAGGAATCACATTTCACAGCGGTGTGGTGAAGGAAAGGTGGTTTGAGAGAAAAAAACACTTATCAATATTGCTTGTTAAAGTGAAACATGTTTTGGAGACTCATGGACTTTTGCAACATTGTATGAACACTGCATATGCTCTTATTCACTGGGTTATTTATTTTTATTTAATGTTTATTTACTATTAATAATTATTTTATTTTATGTATGTATACAATTTTTTTGAGCTATATTTGATGCACTTTGTAGTATAATATTTAGTGGTGTAATAGTCACTTGGTTTAGCGCCACATGTTTCAATTATTTATAATAGGAACAAATACACAGAAATGACACATTATTTTAAGTGGCTGCTTAGTGGGGAAAGGTTCTTTTGCTGGAAGTGCAGTGGTAAATACACAGGTGAAAGGGCATTAGTGAGTGTATTATTGATTTGCAATGCTTAAAGTGAAACAATAAAAGTGTAATATTTTACTTTAAATTTATAATACTTTAAATTTCGTACCTGGGGTGTGTGTATAGTATGACTGTAAAGGGGCGCATGTTTCCTGTGCTTAGAACTGTCCCTACACAAAGTGTAATTTCTGCAGGAAAAAAAGTAATTTAAAAGCACTCGCGGCTAAAATGAATTGACGGCTCCCCGTAATACAGAGAACAGTCATTGATTTAAAAAAAAAGCTTGGGGTTCCCCCCAAATTCAATTACCAGGCCCTCCGAGTCTGGTATGGATATTAAGGGGAACCCCGCGTCAAATTTAAAAAAGAAATGAGGTGGGGTTCCCTCCAAATATCCATACTAGACCCTTCACCTGCCGCCCGTCACCTGACCCCACCCCCCTCTGACGCAAGGGGAAATCCGGGCTTCCCCAGTGTTGTACGGGTGACTCCGCCCCCTCTGATGTAACGCAGGTTTCCGTTATATCAGAGGAGGGGGTTTATCAATGACTCAATAACTGTTCTCTGTATTACGGGGAGCCAACAATTCATTATAGCCATGAGTGCTTTTAAATGACTTTTTTTCCTGCAGAAATGACACTTTGTGTAGGGACAGTTCTAAGCACGGGAAACATGCGCCCCTTTACAGGCATACTATACACACCCCCCAGGTACGAAATTTAAAGGAATATGACACTTTTATTGTTTCACTTTAAGCATTATTAAAATCACTGCTCCCGAAAAAACTGCAATTTTTAAAACTTTTTTTGCATTGATACATGTCCCCTGTATTGACATGTATTAAAATCACTGCTCCCGAAAAAACTGCAATTTTTAAAACTTTTTGTTGCATTGATACATGTCCCCAGGTCCCCAAACACTGACAATAACTTGCATATAAGTCTTTAAAATTAGCACTTTAGATTTCTCCCATAGACTTTTACAGGGTGTTCCGTGGCTTTTCGAATTTGCCACGAACACCCCAAATTGTTCGCTGTTCAGCGAACAGGCAATGTTTGAGTCAAACATGAGTTTGACTCCAATTCGAAGCTCATCCCTAGTAGTGATATATGAAAGCATGTAGACGTCTAAACCAGGGTTCTCCAAACTAAAATGCACAGGCCAAATGCAGGCTTCTACAAGATTGGATCTGGCCCACAGCTAGGGTCAGTGGTCTCTCACACAGGTTTTACTCAGGTCTTCAGGTCAGTTTCTTCACAATATCCACAACTCCCTCGCCTTTCTGTATCCAGTGCTGATTCCTCCGTCTCCACTGTCATTGGTTGCTAGGACTGCTGGCAACAGTCACTCACATGCTGATTTAATGGGGACTCTGCAAGGGGAAACACTGATGGGGACCTTGATGTGAGGGGGGCTCTGGTGGGGATACTGATGTAAGGGGGGAATCTGATGAGCTTAAGTCAATTTGGAATTTATTTGCTTTGTTTTACTGAAGAACTCAGTTGTTCTGAACCATATCATGCTGATTACAAATAAGCTTCAAGTAAAAGGTATTAATTTATTTAATTTTTATTCATTAATTTATTAAACTGATTTCTTTTGAGTCTGTGAACATTTGTACTTAAAAGTTTGGAGACCCCTGGTCAAACCTGTCAGTTAAGAGATGGGATGCAGAAGAAGAACCCTTTCATACAGTAGTTTCAAATGGAATACACTACATATGTCAAACACAAGACCCGTGGGCCGCATCTGGCCCACCAGGCCTTGTTATGGGTCCCTCACACCCAGTTTTGTAGCTGGAAACATGGCAGAACTTCATTCTGCCACCTCCAACTTTCACCCTCTTCTCCCTGCAAGGTGAGGCAAAGGCGCCTACATAGGGAGGTACTAGAGCCAGGCAAGGTAGGAGAGAGATTCAAGGGGAGGACAGTTGGGGTTTATCACCCCTAAACCCTGCACTCTGTACAAAGCACACCCCTAAACTCTGTACATAACGCACTCTTGAACCCTGCACTCTGAGTAACGCTCTTCTGAACCCTGCACTCTGTACACAGAGTATTCCTGAGCTCTGCACTCTGCACATAGCATAATCTTAAATTCTGCATTCTGTACATAACGCACTCTTGACCCCAGCACTTTTTTTTCTCTATCTCTATCTTTAGTTATAATAGTTATTTTTTGAGGTAAACAAAGTAGCGTACAACAGCAATATGAACATACACAAAAAGTACAAATATGATGCACAGTTAGGCACATATGATCAGGGAAAAAACAGTAAAACTATAAGTATCATAGACAATACAACACTGTGGGACCCCAGCACTTTTTACGTATTATATTCCAGATACAAGCGGGCCATTCAGGGTAACCATACTGCTAATGCGGGCTGTAATAAAATGGAGTTTGACACCCTTGGTCTACTTTAAAGTCATCTTTAGGACAAAGTGTATAATCCCTATAAAGTGTATCTATAGCCAAATAGCCTAAACTGTTTCAGTTTTGGATAGTAGAAAAGGATTTGTTTAGAATCAGAAAGTGATAGAAAATGCAAAATTTTGAGTTGTCAGAGATGAGGGAAAACCTTTCAATGTGTACACCTGACAACTCTTTAAGAGGTGAATACCCCTTATTTTGTAGAGATTTCCTCTCACTTCACCTTTTGTGCCTCTGAAATAGAAAATTAAGGAAAATCCCCCCAACAACACACTGACAGCAAAAATTAACTGAAATGGTTTAACCTTTAGCCTTTTATTCACTTTTAAGGCCTACTCAAGGCATGACATATTTTTAACTTTTCCTCACAGACTCATAGGTAAAATAACTAGTGCTAAGTGTTATCACTTGAACCTGAGTTGGGCACTATTGCTTTAATTTGTATGGCTTTGGCTTTGAACCTAGGAGAACAGTGTTGCTTTGTTAGAGAAACCAAATTTTCTGTCCAAATAACCCTCCAACTGTGAAAATGTGGTTTTATTTTATCACAAGCATTTCTCAAAAGAAAAACAATAAACCTCAAAAGAGCTGTGTGACTTTTACTGAAGATAAAATGCTGATGTTTTAACACCCGATACTACAACAACGCCCCTTTGTAAGCACTCATAAAATTGACAATACATGTCCAGCACTATAATTGTGTTTTGCCAATTTTTTAAATTTCTGGGATTTTCATTATGCTGCGATTTATGGCAGACAGATTTATAACTTGTAAAGTTTATGAGCAGAATTAATTAATCATTGACAGCGGGGCAGTATACTGCATTAGCGGTAGCTCCTCCCACTTTTGGCTTGTACATCTAACTTTTCAATAAGTAATTTTCCAGTTCCATAACTTGGCTCCATTTGAAATGCTTTGGAGGAATAAAAAATTCCATCTGAGATCTTTAAAATGAATATTGGGGGGGAGACTGGAATGCGACTTTCGTGGGTATGTTCAGTGTCTGGAAAATACCATTTGTTTCAAAGACACTTAATAAAAATTAATCGATGCCTGATGAGAAGACAGTTGTAATTTAAATAAACAAAAACAGCCCTTAGTCTGTTCTCTGTACAACTAACAGAAAAAAAAACATTTATGTTAATGTAAAATATGCATCGACTGGTATTTTAACTTTCATTTACTCCAAATTTTCATGTAAGACAAAATTAAAGTGACCCTGTCACTACTGGGAGAAAATGGAAGTAAAGCACCCAGCGTAAGAAAAAATGTACCTGTTTGGCAGGTGGGGTAGTAAATCTCCCCTCTCTTGCACAGTGCCAAATGTCACTGCTTTCCAAAACTTTTGGGTGCGTCAGTAGTGTGTCCCCGGGCAAGTGTTGGGGTTTCTCCTGTTGATCCCCTTATCCTGTATTGAAGTAGAGGTTGGCAGTAGGCATCGCAGTGCCCAGTGGGGATTAAACTGTTCCACACACCCGAAAGTGTTGTATAGTAGCTGTACTTGGAACTTTGCAAGTGAGAAGATTTAACTCAACACCTGATGAACAGGTAAGTATAAAGGTTCTTCTTCCACAGCGTGCTTTTACTTTTATGTTCTTCCAGTGGCAACAGTGTTTTGGTACATTGCAGTCTTTGTTGCATTTTTACCATGGCGCCCTATGCAGGGAACAGAACCTCTTCACTTAGGACCTTTCTTTTCTTCCTGGCATTTTCCAACTATATCGGTGTAAAAATGTTTAGGATTTGTTTTATTTAGGAGCATCCAACTCTGAGGGTGCTATTCTACAGGCCAAGGATTCTCAGCCCCATGCATTTATACCTCTCTGTATATTAATTATGCACACCCATAATCATTCTGGAAGAAAATTACGTATATACATATGCACACTCCTGCTTGACCTCCACTGCAAGACTATTTAAGTTGGTTGACCTCTACTGCCAGAATTATTGGAGGTTGTTTATTGACTGGAAAGATGCTACATTCTCTTTTATTAGCCTTCTGAAAGTCCATTCTGTCACTAGATAAGCTAAAAGGCAACAAATCAAGGTAAAATGGGTGGACTTTTTTACTTTGGTGGCAGCAAGTCTTTAACAACAAGTCTGTAATAACATTTGCAGTTTGTTTAATGATCTTACTTATTGCCTGCAGTGTTTCAGCATTGAAATAATCAGATTTTAGCTGCTGGTTAGCAAGTCTGACGTAGGATGTTGCTTTCTGTTTTGGTATAAGCTCTACCGAGTTAAGCTCCACACATCTTGCTTTTGTCCATGGATAATACCCATTTGGCGACTGAGGTAGTTTGCAGGGTGCAGCAAGATGACAGAGCTGAGCATGGGAACCCACTGAAGTTAGGGATGAGAGGACACCTGATGTCTGATCTCTGCTGCTCTGTCAACTGACCCTTAACCACTATACACCCAGATGTTAGGAAGCAGCTTATGCAGATTACTGGGCAGCAAATATCAGACTTTGGGTGACATCTCACCCCTGACCCAAGTTGAAGGGTCATGGGCTTAGATTCTTGTTTAACTTTGTTACTAAAGGCTAGGCTTCCCAAGATACATACATAATATTTAGATTTTTCCATAAGCCCAAATGTGACTTTACGTGATTTTCTTTTTGATCTTAATTTATTCCATAATGTCTTCAAGGTGGGACTATTGGACTGTGTTCCCATGAGATCCTCTAACTTGACTCCCGAGCAGGAGAAGGACATTGAGGTGGCACGTTGTGGAGCCTTGGCTCTTTGGAGCTGTTCCAAAAGTACAAGGAATAAAGAAGCAATTCGTAAAGCTGGAGGAATCCCGCTACTAGCAAGATTGCTTAAATCTCCTCATTCAAACATGTTGATACCTGTGGTGGGCACTTTGCAGGAATGTGCTTCAGAGGTAACTATATTTTCCTGTTTCTACACAAAAAGGGAGGGATATTAGGGATTCTAGAAATTTCTTTTCATAAATCATGAGTACATTTTTAGGCTTATAATGATCATACATTTACAGTGGGATGTATGAAAAATCAAGCTGTGTAGACTTTTTATGAGATCAAATTAAAAAGGAAGCAAGTGGACAGGTTACAATTTTTCTTTTGTTAGCTTTTGATGGGTTTGTAATTTTGTTTGATTAAATTTATAAATATTGCATTTTACTAATTATTATTATTATTTTTTTCATTTTACTTTTTCTAAGAGCATGCAAAAATGTAATAATATGAACACTTAACATCATTAAATACTGATTGTATTTTGGATCAGATTGGAAAAAAACACAGCCATCTCTTAAGTGGTACAATCAAAACAAAATACCCACAAATAAGCGATTATTCAACAAGACAAACAATTAGAAGGCACAGACACTGATCACTGCACTTTGCATTAAAATTCATACTAAAATCAAATCAGTATAGTAGATGTTAGCATTATGAAATCACAACATTTTTGGAGTAAAAAAATTACCTGTGGCTTCCTTGTAAAGTTCCTTAAATCTGTGAGCATTGTGAGGATTTGGTTACATTAAAGACTGCAGACAGTTTATTTACCATTTGGGCAGATCTAAATGCTGCACTTCTAACTAGGATGCATACATGTTAGGAGTAAATATGGCCGTCCCCAGGTACATATGCAATAAAAACTGTACACAGAATCAAGGTTTATAAAATGTTTTTTTACAATAAGATTAAAGTAAAAGGATCTTCATCATACATTATTTCTAAATAGAAACATTCCAAAGACTCAGTTGTCCTTTGAAATATACCCATGTGTTAAATGCAAAAATGTTCAATGAAAAAAAAAGTCACAGGCAAAAAATAATAGTTATAATTTAAACCATTTTGAGGCAAAACACGATCAAGTATAGGGTTTAACGAGTCATTTTAAGCAGTTTAGCAAACAGTGGAAAATTACATTACATTACAATTTGATATAACAGGTCAGATAGGAACATACATTTTAAAATGGTCCTAAAGCCTATATTCATAATATTATTATAGCATAATATTAAATGTAAATCTGACCCATTGGTCGTTTTTATTTTGGCACGAGTCTAGTTGTATAACTGCGGTTTTATATTTTTATGTTTTTGACTTTTCTTCCCCAGAAGAGCATAAAATGAGAATGGTATATTTTTCTATGAAGTAACCTTTTACTCTGTTTTCCACATACGTTCTAAATATGGTGTATCGGAAGATTGGAGTCCCCTGATACACCGGGCTAAACATCTGTGCGAAAACTAATTGAAACTTCTTCTGCTAAATCCTCCATTAGTGTTTATTACGGAATAGATGGTTATAAGGTTACCATCCAAGCTGAATGGTCTTCTGATTAACCTTTTGTTTGGTGCTTAAATAATTAAAACAGCATGATGATGTAAAATTTGGATGATTCTCTGAACAATGGGCAGTTTTATCCTCAATTTTATTAAACTTTGTAAAGTGATAGCAGGTCAGACGATGTGACCACAGTTTTTTTGCCATTAACTTATTGAACTCTGTTTAATGTGTTAAGATATCTATTTGTACAGTATATATTAGTGCGGTTTTTATAGAGCTTTCATATAGTGTTTAGGCTTGACTACAAAACCACATGAAAATAATGCAAAAAGCAGATTTGTAGAAGCAATAATGTTCCAGTAAGACGTTTTCATAAGATGGTGGCTACATAAAAAAACAGAAAAGGCAGAAATAAAAATATGTTTTCCTCTTGCATAGAGAAAGTGGAAAAACAATATACATACCACCACCATGCTGTTTGTCAGGAATGTCCTACTTAGAACACTTGTCAATCAGCTAAGTTACCTGCTCCAGGGGAGGAGAAAGTCAGAGCTGGTTGCTGTTGGCATAGCAGAACAGCCTTCTATTCAATGATCCTAGGGGACTCTAGAGTAAGAGACCTGGCGTGGTGCCTAAATAGAAAGCAATTGTTTTTTTCTCCACAGGTTCAAAAGAAAACCTGTGTTCTTCTATGCAAGACAAAACAACCAGTTAACATCACTGCCCTTTCACTAGCAACACATATCTATCTTTCTCTGCTTCCCATTGCTCTTAAAATACCTGTTACTTCCGTTTATGAATAAGCACATGACTCATACCCCTTCCTATCATGTGACAGCACTGGTGTTTGGTAATTAGCTCAATGTCATCCTATGGAAGTCTTCAACCCAATTTAAGCTCTGACTAGAGGGATTATTCTCTTGGCAGTTGAAGATATATGTAGATCCTAATTTTCCTGTACAGGTTGAGCTTGGTCCCACACCTTCCAACTTTAGCTCCTCCATATTGATCATAGAAGCTTTCAATCACATTAAAGAACCTACACAAAGTTTTTGGTGGTGGAAGGGAGTGAAGTCAAGTGCAACTGCCAGGGAACATCGGGCTTTACAATTTTGAATTGATAATTTTTACATTAAAAAAATTACCATTTTCATGCATTTTTTTAAAGGTAACCTCTATTTAGGCATTATTTTGTCATATGGTAATCCTCTATTAAAACCTTGTTTTAAATCAACCCTAGTGTAGAATACGAAAAGAAAACTTTCATCAAAAACACCACAAGATGCCTTATTTCTCAAAGCAGCTCAACCAAACTCTAAACTTGGTTTTTATTGTTTTGTAGTTCAATATAGCACTGGTGACTGCCCTAGTTATATTGCCTAATTAGTGAAAAGTGGGACTTTGCGGATATTTTCTTTGGTGGTTCAATCATCTATTAACTCCATTACCCTGCCCGAAACAAGCAGCATAGCAAACTATTCTGCAGGTATGAAGCCTAGCCTGAGTCCCCTCCAGTCCCATGCATAGCTCTAGATCAGAGAATATCAGGCCTTACTCCACTAATCCTTACTGCCTTGTAGTAACTTTATTAAACAAATGGACAAAACACTCCACAGACTATCTTCCTTTAGCACGTTTCGTCCTCTAGTGGGGCTTAAACATAGAGCTGTAATATGCATGTTTGCCATATGCTCAGGATTGATTTGCTTTTAGGTAAATCTGTTCCATATCAGTTTTTTTATTTTATTTTTAAGAGAATGCATTTAACAATGTAAGGGGCCACAATGTATGGCTAAAGAAAGAATTGACAATGACATTATTCAGATTGCAAACATGGTTCAAAAGTAAAGTAGCAGGACAGTGTCTATAAAGGAGTCACAGCAAGTACCAGGATGGATGGCGGAGGCCTTAAAGTATAAGTTCACCTTATGTAACATGTTACATGTTACACCCATATTCAGGGTATAACATGTAACATGTTTAAGATGCACCAACCCCTGAACCTCCCCGGCTCCCCAGTGTGACAGCTGCTAGGTGATCTTCTTCCCTGACTCTCTGTCACATTCTGCAGAGAACATGGCACCCGGGGCTCCGCATGCCTGACCACGTTACTCATTCACAAAGTTCTGTGATTACAAAACTAAAAGGTTTGGCAGCCTTAGCGGCTGTCAGCTTTTAGTTCATTGATTCTTCCTGCTATTGTGTAACTGCTTGGCCGTACGATGTACAGCTTACACACAGAGTCTGTAAGAGCCCTGCATTACACTCATGATCTGCTGATCATGGGTGCAATGCTTTCCAGGCTCCCCAAAAAAATAAAAAATCATATTTTTCATAAAAAGATGTGCATTTATTTTATTCTTTTTTAAAAAAAAAGTGAACTTATCCTTTAATTAGCAAGTTTTAACGCATTTTGCCATTTAAGTGGATGATAAAGAATCATTTGGAGGGTCACTAATTATCAATGTACTTTGATACTATTGGGTATATTATAAGCACTTCATTACTGTTCCATATATTTAATAATAAAGCTTATGTAAGACATGGGTGCTCCACAAATCTCTAATCTCAACATGGAAATACCCCTTTTTAGCTTCAGAGTTAGAGCTTTGGCATGCCCTTCACCAAAGTTGACCTCTCCAGTCCAGGAACCAATTTAAAAATTTACTTGTGCAATTTACTTAAGAATTGCTAATCACTATGTAGTGTGAGGACCGACCCAAACAGACCATTTAACGTATTTCCAGTTACGTGTTAAAATCAGATTGGAAGATGTGCGATTATCTTTATGTCAGCTTGACTATGTTGCCGAAGTCAGAAGAAAAAGGAGTGCTTTAAAATTATTTTGGGTTCTATCCTGAGACTTTTTAGGGGTTCTCCAGTCTATGCAATATATCTGTTCAGTGCAAAACCACTTCCATCTATCAATTCCACATGTGTTGCATGTGACTCTGTGGAATTTCACCCTGGCTGGGGGTTCAGCACTAAATACCTACAATTTACGTTAGATATCTCATAGGTCCAGGCCAATTTTCAGCTTTCAGCATTGTCACACTTTGAAAGACAATTGCACGGTCATGCAACACTGTACCCAAATACATTTTTTATTATTTTTTTCATACAAATAGGGCTTCTTTTGGTGGTATTTAATCACCACTGGGTTTTTCTATTTTTTGCTAAAAAAAAAGAGCAAAAATTTTGAAAACAAATATTATTTTTCTTTGTTTCAGTCATAAAATTTTGTAAATACCATAAGTAAATTTTTCTCCTTCACTGATGTGTGCTGATGAGGCTGCACCGATGGGCTGGGTACTGATAGGCTGCACTGATGGGCACTGATGAGGTGGCTTTGATGAAACAACACTGTTGAGGTGGCACTGATGAGGAGGCACTAATATACAGCACTGATGGGCACTGATACTGTCATTTCCTTGTTTACATGTGATCAGCTGTGATTGGACACAGCTGATCACATGGGTAAAGAGACGTGTGATCGGTTCTTTACTGAGTTCCACGGGCGCACAAGCACAGTGAGACTGGCGTGACATCATATGACATCGTCCCAGAACAATACTATGGGTAGGGGGTAGTTAAAATGTATCTAAACCCAAAACCAGTAAATGTTTTGCAGCTTACCAGTTCCTAGAGGGGGAAGCTGCATTAGTTGCCTAGTTTAAACTCTACTTTCATAGGAAAAAAACAAATAGCAATTAATTCAAAAAAATGATATATGTGTATATATATATATATATATATATATATATATATATATATATATAGCATATACAAATGTGACACACATCATATTGTAATTGCATGTTATTAAAAATTACCTTTCCTTTTCAACCTGCAACCTGTAAAATAGAATGCAATATGACTACCTGGAGGTGTTCTGTACACAGAATGTGTACTGACCACCCCCCAGAAACATAATTTTCTGCTTGTGTGATTGGCTCACTAGTTTTCCCAGAAGTATATACTAAGATACAGGTAAGATTTTTGGCATCCCCTGCAAAAAAATATCATTTTTGGTAAGATACTCCCAATAGGAAATCATGTCTAAAGGGATGCAAAGCCAGCAGTTTTCCTCATTAAAACCCTACAGCTGCAACGGCTGATTGATAATTATGAAACCACTCCCATTAGACTCACTCAACACAGGGCACAGAGGAACAAAAAGTTATTTCTTCAGAATAACAAAAGGTAAAAATCTGCAACAAAGTTTGTTAAAATCCATGCAAAAGTGGAGTTACGCTTTAAGGGTTTTATAATTTTTATTTTTTCGTGTGGAGATTCTTCTAGAAACACACTTACAGCCCTGGGATGACAATGGTCACTCACCTTACTGTATCAGGACAACAGAAACAGGATAGAAGTAGAGGACTTCTGCTCTTCTTCATAACAAAGGGGTATGATTCTGTAGTTTTCAGAGACAGCTGAGAACAATGTAGTTGGTATCAGCAGACAGAAAGCCCAGAAAGTTATCAGCTCATGAAATTTCTGACAATATCACAGATATTTTTGTAAATATCAGATATAGCAAAACACTTTTAGTGGTATATTTAAAAGACCAAAGGGGACAAAATAAGAGTTCATTTTTAGGGTTTACATATCCTTTAAATGAACAATGAGATAGCATGTCCTGTGCTTGGTGAAGATATTACTGTACACACTTCTTTATAATTTACATATACGAGTCAAGAAGGTATATGTTTTATTTATTAATCAATGTACTTATTACACATTCTCTACCTATTTTTCAGCCAAGTTACAGGCTTGCAATTAAGACCGAGAAAATGATTGAAGATTTAGTAAAAAACTTGAACAGTGAAAACCAAGAGCTACAGATGCATTGTGCTAGTGCTATCTTTAAGGTACATCTTCTTTATTACATTATTTTGTGTTGTTTATAATTCTGCAGTTAAAATACTATCTGTCACTGCCTAATTACACTGTTTGATGGAGAAAGGAACATTATTGTGTTTTATTGTACCAATTTTTTCAATGTAATAAAATGATTCTGTTTAGAAAGTTACTAAATCCAGGACCCTGCATTCACTATATCTAATCTCCCACAGTACACAGAACATGGAAATGCAATTATTCTAGTAAATATAAACTGCTAAATACCTTTTCTCATAAGCAGTATTTAGCAATATTTTGGCTTCTATGAGTGTCTGGTTAAAGCTTGTAGGAGGAGTTCTTATTCAATTCTGACTCTCTGTCTGGACAGTATGATTGGCCCTGTGCTGAGAAAAACTCTCTAGCAATACACACCAAACTGATCATGTGCAGAGTGCCCCCAAGGCTCTGTAATATCAGGAGATGGATTGGGGACAGTAAAATAAGGGGAGGATTAGAGAAGACAGGATCAAACAGCCTTTTTACACAGTGCAGAGGATTAACACCTTAGGTTCCACACTGAGTATGTGTAGACTGACTTTACTGTTGTGAGTTTAGTAACACTTTAAGTGAAACAATTTGTTTTTAATTATCTGCACATTTACTACTTAATGTGATTGTAAAGGCTCATTATTTTTCCCTATAAAAATAACAAACATGTTATTCTTACCTGCTCTGTTGCATTGGATTTGCACAGAGCAGCCTGGATCCTTCTCTTCTCGGGTCCCTCTTCTGTGATCCTGGCCCCTCCCTCCTGTTCAGTGCCCCCATGGGTGCTATGGGGGCACCCGAACTGAGTGAATGAATGACTTGTATAGCGCTGCAAATGCAAACGGAATCGCCTCAAGGTGCTTGATTCGACCTGCGTTGAATCTTTCTTAAAAGATGTGTGTCTTGAGTTTTTTCCTGAAGGCCCGATGGTTTCCTTCCGAGTGGACGTTTGTGAGTAGAGCGTTCTATAGCCGTGGTCCTTGGACGGTGAATCTTCATTCGCAGTCCGAGTCACAGCTCCTTGTGTCCATTCAGACACAGAGCTGTGACCCGGACTCGCCCCCTCTCTCCCCCGATTAGCTAGCTGACTTTGATTGTCAGCAGCGAGAGCCAATGGCGCTGCTGCTGTGTCTCAGCCAATCAGGAAGGAGAATCTGGATGGCTGGGACACTCTTGGACATCGCTGGACAGAGAGGGACCTCAGGTAAGTGTTAAGAGGGCTGGGGGGGGGGGGGGCTGCTGCACACAGAAGGCTTTTATGCATCAAGATAAAAAAAACCTTCTGCCTTTACAACAACTTTAACTTGTCAGGATCCTTGCGTACACTCTGCCAGTGTCAACCAGGCCACAATCTGTTTTAAGAATGTTGACAGTGATTTCTTTGTGAATGGAATCCAAAAGAGTGGTGCCAGGGTTTATTCATAAATACACTGTTGATATAATACATTTTGTTTAGTGTTTTCATGCAGATCAAAGTCTTGTCCTTTGATCTAAAGATAAGTAAAATCCAACAGTAACTGGCATGTTAGTGGTCCTAGAACCACAAGCAGCTTCTCTGGTGGCCGAGTCTCTGCACGCAAGTTGCTGGATCTGCACATCTGTCTTGGCCATTACAAGGGTCTGCCATTTCCGCTTCTAGATTTTCAGTTACTTTCTGTTATGGAGACTGCACCTGGAGAGGTGAGAATACTCTTGCTCTAGTATGACAAATAATGTTAAAAGGTGGGCAGGAGGAAAGGTTGCGAGCACTGAACTTATTCTCTCTGGAGAAGAGACGCTTGAGAGGTGATATGATTTCAATATACAAATACCGTACTGGTGAGCCCACAATAGAGATAGATAGAGTAGATAGAGACTTTTTTGCAAAAGGGAGTTTAACTAGACTAGTGGCCACTCATTAAAATTAGAAGAAAAAAGGTTTAACCTTAAACTACGTAGAGGGTTCTTTACTGTAAGAGGGGCAAGGATGTGGAATTCCCTTCCACAAGTGGTGGTCTCAGCGGGGGGCATTGATAGTTTCAAGAAACTATTAGATAAGCACCTGAACAACCGCAACATACAGGGATATACAATGTAATACTGACATATAATCACAAACATAGATTGGACTTGTGTCTTTTTTCAATCTCGCCTACTATGTAACTATGTAAAAACAGCATTGCCAGGTCACCTCTTTCAAACAGCTATTCCCTCTCTGGCTCCTGTGGTTACATTAGCTGACCTTTACCCACTGCAGGACACAATAATCTGCTTTCTTTTCATTGTAGTGTCTCTATTGTTATTAAATCCATGGCAGAGTCACTTTAAAGATAGATTTATATTTTAAAGTCTCAAAAAAGAAGAATTAAAACTGCAGTGGAATATATTGCTTTATTCAGTCTTTAAGTCTTTATTCGATGGAAAGAAAACATCTGTAACTGTCTAACTTCATAGATCAGTCTACCCATGGCTAATATTAGTGCCCCAAAGAGTGAGTTGAGCAGTACTGTAATACACTTGAGATTGTCCAAATGTGCAAGCAGGATAAAGGCAGCACAGTGAAATATAATGGTGTTTTAGTTATACCAGCATTTCAGATCCAAGCCAAAATGTTTGCTGAAATTAAACTTTTTTTTCTTCACCTCATTTGGCATGCCACTCTTTCATTTTGTCTCCTCCAACGATCCCCATAATGATGTCCGCACATTATGTTTTATTTGATTTTGCAACTTACATATGTTGTGGTTTAAGTGACGACAAAAATTTCACTTTTATTTTTTTTTCCAAGGCGTTTCAGCGCACCCGGTGTTTGTCTGGGTCTCTCTATTTATTTTATTGCTTTGCTTCGTTCGTCTTTACCCTTCTTACTGCCTGGGTATTGTTTATGACATCAGTTTTTATGATTATGATTCCTGCCAGCATTCTTCTTTGTGTAAGTCATCCACTTTGTCTCTTATAATTCAAGTGGCAGCAGCTATATTTTTTTTTGTAATTGATGTCATATTAAATGTCCAAGTATTATGAAATGGATAACATGAACAGAGATGCATTGGCAGTACTACAGAAGCCACAGGCAAGCCATAATCACCAATTCCCACTCCATAAGGCAATTTATATTACCGAAGCCTGCGAATCTTATTACTTAGGCAGTTGATTCGCAAACACTAAAACTGATAATGTTTTCTGGAAAATGAATGCTGTGCATGAGATGGGGAATCTTTCTCAAATTTCTCTTTGTTTGTGATGTACAGTGTGCGGAGGATGAGGAGACCCGGGATCTGGTGAGACAATATGGAGGGCTGCAGCCCTTAGCCATGCTGCTTAACAAGTTTGACAATAAGGAGCTATTAGCGGCAGTGACTGGTGCCATCTGGAAGTGTTCCATCAGCCGGGATAATGTGACAAAGTATGAGTAACATTTTGATTTTGTCTTTTTTCTAACATAGTCTATGTGTGTTTTGCATTATCTAAATCCCAGACAGTGATAATGTTCAATTTAAAAGCCGTTTTGGGCCGTTATGGCCAGCTGGTGGAGTTGAAAGAAGGTCAGGGACAGGGTGAGGGATTTCGTTCAGAAGAAGAGGACAAGATTGGTTAGTAATGAAAGTAGCAGGGAACTGAAATGAAGTCTTTGGCTTGAGGAACAAGTGCCTAGACGGCAAAGATCAGATTGACACAATAAGCACCTTTCAGGAGCACTTTTATACATCAAACCGTCTCAGAGGGAATCATTTAAAGATCAGTCTCGGTGATAAGCAGCTGTTGGCGAAAGAGCCAGGACAACCAAATATCTCCAGTCATCAAATCTTCACATAACTTATTGCTAGCCTACACATTAGCTGAGGAAAATATATGGTCTGCTACTTCATCTGCTGTAAAGCTTAGCAGAGATGTCATCTAATTGGCCTGCCGCTGCTGATGGATGGCGTGGTATATTACAGATAAAAAGGTAATCCGTGCTTAGACAAATCAGTTTACGCCCTGAAGATTTACAGCATCATACTGTGCTTATTTTTATGGCTCTTTTTTCTGGGTGTTGGAAGTCTATATTCGCAGGAGTCCATTCCCTGAAGAGCCAATATTTTAATGTTTTATGTCTGAGGAACATAGAGAGACCTGCATCACCAGACTGCACTTGTCCTTGTTCAGATAGAAGCTCTACAGGGTTCCTCTGGATAAAGAACTTATTTTAAAGGGAACTCTAGAAAAATACAAAATGAAGACATATGAAGACATATTTATATATTTTTGAATGTGATGTTTATAAGTAAAATGAAAAAGTATTTCATACAATTTTGGAAAGAATGTAGAAGGAAATTAAACCCTTCTGGGAATTATGGAAAGTATGATAACTATTACACATAATGCAGGATGGTCAAACCTTCAGTCCTCTCCCTATTATCTTACATTCATTAGATGAAGTTGCGTTGAGCTGCTGTGAAAATATATCCTACATTTAATTCCGACTACTGTAACTTATACACAGTCTATACCTTGACATATGATTTACATTAGTTAGTTATTAGTTATTAGTTATAGCAGTCTGCAAAGTATAGTAACCCACAACCACCAATAGGAAATTTAACATGAGACATCTAACATGATAGCTAAACTGGTTACTATGCACAAAACAATTTTACATTTAATGCCTGCATTTGAAATTGTTACAGTTCAAAGTCTATATCTGTGTTCACAGGAGGAAAATATAACACTGACATTTGTTTTTGTTTTTTGTGAATTTATTTCTAAGGTTTCAAGAATTTAAAGTCATTGAAACCCTGGTCACCCTTCTGACAGATCAGCCAGAAGAAGTCCTTATTAATGTTGTGGGTGCTTTGGGAGAATGTGCCCAGGAACCTGCTAACCGGGCTATTATCCGTAAATGTGGGGGCATAAATCCACTGGTCAACTTACTTACCAGCACTAACCAAGCATTGCTGGTGAATGTCACCAAAGCTGTAGGAGCGTGTGCATCCGAGCCAGATAATATGGCGTGAGTATCAAGACTCGGTGTAAGCTTTATCTTTAATGCAAATATTTAAATACACACAAACTACATATATGGGAGCTGTTTATCTGCCAGAGGATTTGTATTTCTGTCCATCCAATCCTGTTTTTATAAAATATCTGGCACACAGTATTTGGCAGGGCAAGGGGCCTGATTTTTCTCCTCTGCGGTTTAGTTAAATTTCCAGGTCTTGTCCTTCCCACAACTGGTGACTGGACAGTAAAAGAATAAGCAGCACACTGATGAGCTTATCTATCTCTCTGCTCTCTCCTTTTTGTGGCATGTTCTTTGTTAGCATACACACAGTCGGACAAAATTGTCGGAAAATCCGATCGTTCGGAACGTGATGACGTTCGTTATGACGGGACTACGTTGAGGCTAGTAGCCAATAGCTTTGGTCTCGTAATTTGATCTGAGAATGCATGGCACTTTGTCCGATCGGAATTCTCTACAAACGATTGGAAAAAGTCCAATCAGATTTTTTTGTCGGAAAATTTGAGATCCTGCTCTCAAATTTTTTCCGTCTGAATTTCCGACTGAAAAAGTCCAATAGAGCCCACACACGATCGGATTTTCTGACAATATAATCCGATCTGACCTTTTCTGTCAGAATTTCCGACCACGTGTACAGGGCATAATACATTTAATAACATTTTCAAGAATACAGCGTTACTATCAAGTTTGTATTTTATTTTCTGCCTTGAATTTAGCTTTAAAGTGAGTAAAATATACATTCTCACTGATCTCCAATATAATGAAATCAAGTACTGCCTAATTTTGTTTGAAGAGATTTCTCATCACTTCACATTCCTCACACTGTAAGCAGGACTGTCAGTAGGAGGGAATCTCCCTAATGGGGACACAGACAACTATAAAACATTTGCAAAAGTTCAACATTGGGCTTTAACTTTGCTTTGGACCTTCTTACTCAATGGATTTGATTTACTAAAGTTAAGTAGACTGTGCACTCTAAAAATGCAGGTGCTCCAGAGCTTAGAAAATGAGGGGAAGCTCTGCTGACTTCCATCAACCAATCACACGGAAGCAAAAATGCATTTCTTTTTTTTTCCTTGCCTGTGATTGGATATTTTTTTGCAAAACGAAGCTTCACCTCATTTAATGAGCTCTGGAGAAACTACACTTGCAAAGTGCACAGTCTAGTTGCCTTTAGTAAATGAACCCCACAATAACTACTTAAAGCAATTACATATCTGTGTATGATTTGTATTCATTTTTGAACACATACTAATCTGTGATTAAGACTTAATGGCCTTTTAATATTTACATAGATGCATTGTTAAAGTATAACTTAAGGCACAACTTTTTTCTTAGTTTCTGAAAGAATGGAGATGGATTAGAACACCTCTCAGTTTTTATTGTTGTCTGTGCCCCCGTTAGGGAGATTCACCCTCTCTATTTGTCCTGTTTACCATTAGCAGTGAAAGTAAAAGAAAATCCTACATTTTGAGCTCTCCCCAGAAAAATAATAGAGGAGAAATATTCTAATGGGCACACTAGTTCTGGTAACCTGGGGGTCCCTAAGAGATTCTCTTAATTTGCAGGGATTTCCTCCTACTTCCTGTTTTGGCTATGGGGCAGAAAATGAAGGTAAATCTCCCCAATGGAACAGAGATGGCAAAAATAAACCTTACGGGGGTTATAACCCTCCCTTACTTTATCCAAAATGAAAAATAGCCTATAGTCCTACTTTAATCAAGTTGAAAAAATGTCCAATGAGTGTGATCAAAAGACAAAAATATATAAATGCATCCTCAGAACCCTAAACCTACAGCTGATCACGCGAAAGACAAAAGAAAAACCCTTATAAAAATTAATTGAAAATTTGCAAAGGTTAAGTCTGTATGTTCTCAGTAGCAGATAAAATCCGCTTGTTCATTTTGCACTGAAGTCTTTTAAGCTGACTTCATATCTTCATAAGATTTAGCTTTACAGTGTCCCCACACAAAGATAGGCTTGTAAGGGGATATTAGGTTTAGTCTGGCCCATTGCTCAGTGTAAAGATCTCTGCGGAGCCTGAAGTAAAGTTATGATCCTCTTTCTGATTGATGTATAAACACAAGACAGATGGTGCTGTGATCACTCTGATGATAATTCATTCTTCAGCTCCTCCTGAAGATAGTTTGATTAGAGTGTGTTTAAGTAATTATAAAGCAGTATTTAAAACCGTCGTGTTAGCAGGCGGCACATGGAAAACAAGTTAAACATTATATGTTCCCAACAAAGAATGCACTGTGCTACAGACGTTTAAAGCTGTATCAGTATCGCAGATGCTTTTCCTTCCCCGCAATGCGCCGTGGACATCACTGACAGTCCACGAGAAAACTGCATTCAAAAATGTTATTTAGAAAACACACACATCCTTTTCTAGTAATAATGTCCAGCAATAAATATTTGTGTTGGAAAGTTGCTTGCTTGTTACACCGTGACTGAGCCCTTATGCTGGCGTATGTTTGGATTTCATTAAAATTTCTCTGGAAAGGATAAGTTGATTTAGATTTGAATAGGACCAGTATGCCCAAAATATAAGTTACCATTATGTAAGACAGCTAATAATAGTATTTACCGATACGAATGTAAAGGTGTTGCTGCAAAGTGTTTCAGATTTGCAAGGACTGCCTATGGTTGTAAAGTTCTGTCCTTGGAATATTTTGTAACTGGATATGCACTTCGTTTTCAGGGCTGACCAACCAAAAAATTGCTCTTTTTCTACCATTTTTGTCCTTCATTTTAGCATTTTTTTTAGATAACACTGTTGAAGTGCAGGCACCATAAAATATTCACAAGTGCTGTTTTTCGAATTTCTTTACTGTGAAGCCCCCAATGTACAATGAAGGTCTCAACTTGAGATTCAGCTTCAAAGTTATGCCCCATCCTTGCTAGCTCACCATCCAATCACAGCAGCATTACAGCACAAGAATGGATGGATTTTTTTTTTTTATTGCACCCGTAGGCACCTTGCACCCATGAAAAATTTGGTTTTCAAAGTAGGCTATGTTTTTCTAGGCAGTTTGGCATCTGACATCTGAAACACATTAAAAAGCGTGATTTTGAAGGCAGCTAGAGAAAGCTAGCAACTAAGTGCCACACCCCAGCCATTCAGTAGCAAAAGGGCCAAGTATAGAGCTTTTCCACTTCCTCTGTAAAAATGAAAAACAGTGCCTTTTTTTATTTTTTTTAAGAATTCCAGTCAGCAGTATTTTATTCATACAACCTAATACCAGTGTAGCTTTAGAAGAGTAGTTGGTTTTTCGATAACAGTGCTCACCACCATTAGATAGAAAAGGAAAACCTCTGTTTACTCCAAGGGTAAGCATGGAGGTTGTGGACAACTGAATTCTTTCCGTATTTAAAAAAAAACAAAAAAAACTTTGGAGTTTTTTTCTTAGTGAGAAAAAGATGTAGTGACTACTGATCCAGTAACCCCTGTAAAAGATAAGGAAAGTATAGTTTAGTTCATGCAAACAAATATTTGGTCTTTTTTGGAGCATCTATCATAAATTCATTTTCATGTGACTTTTACACTTTATATGCTTGCTCTTTATTATTTTTGTTATTGTGTTAAATGCAGAGATTTATATATTAACCCCCCTGACGGTCTTCCCGAGTCTGG
Organism: Lithobates pipiens; assembly: GCF_037356315.1. Taxonomy (NCBI): domain Eukaryota; kingdom Metazoa; phylum Chordata; class Amphibia; order Anura; family Ranidae; genus Lithobates; species Lithobates pipiens. The sequence goes on along the minus strand of NW_027507764.1, from coordinate 86,599,845 downwards.
CTCGGGGTGAAATTTTTGTACCATTAGCGGTAACCCCGAGCCAGACTCGGGACTGCATCGCTGGATCCAGGAGGAGGTTTACTTACCTTCTCCCTCGGATCCAGCGTTGTCTCCCCGCTGTACGAGCGAGCCGTGTCTTGCTCAATCTATCACATCGCCGATCTCCTGGCCCTGCGAGCGCTGCGACGCACGGGGACGGAGATCGGCGCCAAATTCAAAAAGTGAAACACACAGTATACATACAGTATAATGTAATCTTACAGATTACATTGCTGTATGTAAATATTTCACATCCCCTTTGTCCCTAGTGGTCTGCCCAGTGTCCTGCATGCAGTTTTATATTATAAAAACTGTTCTTTATGCCTGGAAACTGGAGATTGCCCATAGCAACCAAAACTGTCCCTTTACATCAAAAATGGTTTTAGACCAGCTAGAAAATAATGATAATAAATTGGAATCACTCGCAGAATTGAGCGAAAGCGATTTGTGGGGAGATCTGTCATCAAATACTGAAAAGTAATGACAGTGACAATTCTTCAACTGAGCAAATTTCAGTGTTTTTGATTTGATTACATTATTGAATAATTTTTATTATTGTTATATTATTATTTGGTACAATTATTTATAGTTATTTATTATATTATAATTTATGATTTCATTTTTCAAACTTTATTATACCCGGGATGTCTGCTAAACTCTGGTTTGGACAGATTTAAGAGAGTTATTCCTAAGAATTACAGGACTACAATATAAAACGCCAAATTTTCATGCAAAATAATTGTACCGCTTTTAGCACCTAAAATCCGAAATAATCGTACCGCCAGGGAGGTTAACCACTAGAGAAAATAGCAGTTACAATCACTCTTGTTTAAAGGGATCCAATCACTATATAAAATATTTTCAAGGAAGTCATACATTTAAAAAAAGTCACCAAACTTACCTCCAATACTGAGAAATCTTGTGCTGTCCTGTGTCCCCTTCCAGCAATGTCAATGTCCTAGGTCCCCCACAGCTCTCACTGGTTCCGCCCTCTAACCATGCCCCATTGCCGGACACAGTAGTGACATGAAGTTCAGCAAGGAGGAACCAGTGAAAGCTTTAGGGGACCCAGGAGATCGTCACTGCTGGAAGTGTTGGTTACCTAGTGGACTTCAGCATTAAATTGCTCAGCATCAGAGCGGAGTTCTGGGCAGCAGGTGGGGGAATATGTACTGTCTATGGCTTGCTTGAAAATATTTTGAATAGTGACAGGTCACTTTAAGAGCAGCTATAGATAGCCACACAAGGAGTGCATTATTTGTCAATCAATTCCTAGATTTGTATTGTAAAATGAAGCAGTATAGCCAATTACAGGCTATGCATAGTTACAAGACAAAAACATTTGTGCATATTGATAAGGCCACCTACATCAACCTAATTTCTTTTGCATATTTATCTAAAAAATGCAACATTCTCTTTAGGGAAAATCTAAAAACATGATCAAATGAAGCTGGAGATACTTGAGGACTGGCAAAAAAGTAATGGTTTAAAGAAATAGATAATTGTTGGTTGTAAATTGTACTTTCCATGTTGATTTTTGTCCTATTAAATAAGCTTTTGTTTTACAAATGAGGTGATAGTAATAAGCTAATGGCCCTATATCGATAACAAAAAAAAGGTTCTATCATAAGTAATAAAAATGTAATGTTTTGGATTTATGATACAGAAACCTCTGTTACTAAAAACAAAAAAAGCATTATGTAATTGGGTAATTTATATACTTGATTGCCCTGTGGGCAAAGTTAGACAGTCTATAATAACAATTATTATTATTAACAGTAACAGTGGTGTTGGTGGTACTTAAAGCACCATCATATCCCATTGTGCTGTATGATGTAATACAAATAAGCATGAAAAACACAAATAGTACTAACATTGATAACAAAATACAACAAAAGAGAGAGCCCTGCCCATATAAGCTTACAACCTAGATAATATTAGTGATTTTTATAGCACCATCATACCCCATAGTGCTGTACAAAGTAATGCAAATAAGCATAAATAATACAAATGGTATCAACATTGATAAGAGAGCCCTGGCCCTGCACCATTACAGTCTAGATAACTTTAAATTACACATATTTGTCATGTAACAAGATTTAACTTCTAACATTGGACATTTCGAGTGAACCCTCAATATTAAATTAGCAGATACATACCAATTCTATGATATTTCGTAGTCATATATACCTGATTCTTTATGGTTGGGATCTATGTTTCTACTTCTCTAATTAATGTTTATTTCTTCAATGCCTGACTGTGCGGCAGGGTAATTGACCGCTTAGATGGAGTACGTTTGCTGTGGTCGCTGCTGAAAAACCCTCATCCAGATGTTCAGGCAAGCGCAGCATGGGCCATCTGTCCGTGTATCGAGAACGCAAAGGTGAGAACACGTTATAATCCAGACGGCCTGTTTCACTTTCCTGCTTCTCAGATTGCTTGCTTACTAGTGGAAAATAAGTATGATTCATATAACACTACAGTCCTTAAACTATTTTAAGATGCTTTTTGCCAGGCTGCATTTTTCTTATATCTAAAATGAAATGCACAATCATAAATATTTTATGTGCTATAGAGAACTCAGTAGAGAAAAATAAAAATCAATATCCTCTTTCCAACTAATACGATAGCTATAGCTTGTTCAGTAAAGTAGTGCAAAATGCATTAACTACCTATGAAATAATTTAAAAGTGTTGTTGACTAGCTCATTTATTTTATTTATATTTAATATTAAATCTATGCAGAAAGTTATAACATTGATACCCTTTATGCTTATAAATTAATATGTTTTATATTTTTCTCTCATTCTGGTATTATGTTGGCTGAATGCAGCATAAAAAAATAATCACGATTCATACCTCCCTGCATATACTGGGGTTTGAGCTGCTGTCAGTGCACTATGCATGACAGTGGTCACAGTTAAAGTCGAACTATACGCAAAAAATATTTTGGATAGACTAAGGGAGGGTATAAACCTTGTCCGATTTTTTTTTTTGTTTGCATCTGTGTCCTATTGGAGAAATTTCCCTTTACTTCTTGTCCCATAGCCAAAACAGGACATGATAAGGAAATGTCTTGGGCCCCCCAGGTCATCAGAACTAGCATCCCCATTGGAGAATTTAACCCTCTTTTATTTTTTGGGGGACAACCCAAAATTTTGGATTTTCTTTTAATTTCGCTTTCAATGATGATAGTAAACAGCACAATTATGTAGGGTGAATATCCCTAATGGGCTTGCACATGGCAATACAAATCTAATAGATGTTCTAATCCCTCTCCACTATCCAAAATTTCTCCAAAAAATCCCCAAAAAGTTTTGCCTTTAGTTACACATTAAGGTGACTGGTAGCCAATATATTCTGTGTTAATTGGTAATATTTAAATAAGTAGGAAGGGTCAGTGGGACAAAGCAAAGTGAATCAATGTAAAAAAGTGATACATATCATTACATATAATCTAGAAAAAAAGAATGCATAGCAATTATGTTACAAATAGAACTTGTATGTGCACTTCACTCGTACTAAATTTTCCTTTTTTTTTGGGCTGGAAAAGCAAAAAAGACCTTAACCAAAAACAATTTAATTTATCTTGGATAGAGGATGACAAGGCAGCATATATATTCATACACCATTTAATCCATACTACCATATAAAGGAATCTACTTGCACATTATTACAAATATACAAGCTACTCACAAACTCTTACAAATGCTTTTTACGTACTTTTCCTTTAGCCTATTGCTTATTTGCTGTAAGCAGACAACTAAATATTTCACTGCAACCTGTTATATTGCTTCTGGTGCCACTCAAAGTAGAGGTGAAAAGCACATCCCTGTGTCCCAGAGTATAGGGTGCAGGCTTGTCCTGATACCAATCCAGAGGGCTAGTAAATGGGAAAGGATCGCCACTACTCCCGTCCCGACCATCCCAGGTGCATAAAGGATAAGGAGTGGCCTCATCCTACATGTCTCCACCAAACTACACTCACTGATGCATTTTTCCCCCGCTCACCAGGGGCTTAGTCATAGGGTCTATATATATCAAATATATAATATATATCAAATATTTCAGTGTACCATTAAGAGGAACGCCAAAGTAGCTATTCAATACCTCATTTCTCTAACAACAATTTCAGCTTATTAGATCAGCACAGGTCAGTTAATCCACTGTCATATTATTGTTATTATTACACAGAATTTATATACCACAAATAGTTTGTTCAGCACTTTACAAAATAAAGGGAGACAATACAGTTACAATACAATTTAAGACAAGAGGGTTAGGAGAGTCCTGCTCTGGAGAGCTTACAATCTAAAGGGAAGGGCAAGTGATGCAAAAGATAATAACTATGTAGGGTAAGTTGTTAGAGAAAGTCAAATTCAGTTATTAGTCAGAGACAGGATAGGCTTGCCTGAAGAGGTTTCAGGGTTCGCCTAAAGGTGGACAGAGTAGGAGATAGCCAGACAGATTGGGGTAGGGAATTCCAAGGATGCAAGAGGCTCTGGAGAAGTCCCATACTAGTGCCATTTTTCTTATATGGAATTATAGAACAGGAAGACAGCCTTTTTTTTTTTTAATTACAATGCCACAAGTATTGCAAACATTAATACCCTGCACTGATAATTTAATAATGTGAGATTTGCATCTAGATGCAGTAATGATATGATTATATAGCCTTTGTGTAGGTGAACTACCACCACAGAATGGTTTACCCAGCACAGAAATATATGGATCTTGTGTCTGGAGACCTGACATCTCATTTACTAGAAGCAGCACTATCTTGGCCTATGGGGAAAAAATAAAAGGTGTGGCTCAGGGACCTGTCTTGACCACAGTGTCTTTGACTTTGGCTGTGTCAGGACAGACACAATGGGGTAGATTTACTAAAACTGGTGCACTAAGGCTACTTTCACACTGGAGCGTGCATCGCTATTCGGTTGCTAGCGGGGCAGTTTTAACCCCTGCTAGTGGCTGAAAAAGGGCCTGCAGCGGTGCTTTGCAGGCAGGTTTGCAGTGTTGCCCTATTGTTTTCTATGGGAAGGGGCGCTTTAGGAGCGGTAAATACACCGCTCCTACAGCGCTCCAAAGATGCGGCTTGCAGGACTTTTTTGATCATCCTGCAAGCACACTGCACCAGTGTGAAAGCCCTCGGGCTTTCACACTGGAGAGATAGCAGCGGCTGTTTCAGGGAGCTTTGCAGGCTCTATTTTTAGCGTTGTAGAGGCTCTAAAGCGCCCCAGTGTGAAAGGGGCCTTAGAATTTGGTTCAGCTTGTTCAGTCAAGTTTTGGCAATAAAACCTGAAAGCTGATCGGTTTCTATGCAGAGCTGCACCAGATTTTTCACTCTCCAGTTTTTATACCATTTCATCAAGATTTTGTAAATGTTCCCCCATAGTACATATGGAAGTGAAAGTGCCATTTTCCCATATATCTGGCCAGTCCTCTGGTAAAAAGGTGAGAGCACAACTCCTTTTCTCAAAGGTCCATTTATGGAGGACAAAGAGAATGAGTAGTAGAGTCTGGTTATGGTATAGGATTTCTTTATATCTGAAAATCAAGCATTTGGGGATCCAGTGGACAGAAGCCCAAACCCAGCTGTAACACAGAGAGCTCGTCATCTGTCAGCTGGAAGGTGGTCAAATTTATGATGTTGAGCTGGGTGTCATATTGGAAGTGTTGGGCAGGGGGTGCGGGGGTTGGTTTGGTGTTTTTATTGGTCACCAGTGGGGATCCCAAAACTTTTGGGTGTAGGGTGGAATTGCTTGCATTCCCACTGCCTGGGGTCTGATTTCCTGTTGTGTTGGATGCTTGTTGTGCTTGTGTCATCTTAGAAGATTGTTTTTTATCCGATTTTTTGTCCTTTTTGGGCTTTAGAGACGGGGTATTCCCGCCATACCGTAATCTTTTACGTGAGGAGTTAGTCTTTGGTGCAATAGTAGTGCGTGGATTTCTCTGTTGGGAGAGGGGGGCGATGACAAAGAGGAATCTGATTCAATATCTGTAATGGAGTTCTGGGTATAGTTGCCTCATGATGGGCCCCTTCTACTTAAATTTTTACCTGACCACTTATAGGCATAACCTTCAGAGAAGGCTAGTTTGTCTTTAGTAAATTTGCTCTGTTTGTTGACTATTATCTCTTTGTTCATTAATTCTAACTGATCCTTAAGTTCCTTCCATTTAGTAGAGAATGTCGATGCGCTACTTAAGTGTGCAAATTGTGCATTAAGCCGTTCAATTTCGCTATCTAAAGTGATCATATCATTCGTGTTTATGTATGATGAGTGATCTCATCATTTCAATGCTACAATTAGTGAGTATAGTTTCCCAGGATTTTTTTTAAATCCAGGGAAGGATCTTTGATAGTGGGAAAGATCTGGACTCTCAGGCCCATAGGGAAAGTGTTTTCAGGGATATACAATTTAAAATATTCAATATGCCAGTGCAAGTGACATTTACGTTTCAGTAAATTGAACATCTTATTGAAGAAGATCTTAACATCCTCATCAGTTTTATGGCCACTCAGACAGGAAGTCTGTATGTTGGTCATAAAGCCTGCCCAGTTAGTACCAAGAACGTCCATTCCTGTCAAGGGTTGAGTCAACCGCCAAACTTCAAAAAAAGGATTTGATTAATATCAATATAGTTATATTGAGTTCATCAGATACAAATTAGAGGCACCCAGAGGCAGCAGTTGTTTGTGACAAGGGGGAAGGAGAAGCGCTCACCATAACTGCATTTGCGAGGTGCCCTCTCTATCCACCAACATCTGGTACAGGTAACAGGTGAGTTATCCACCAAAAAATGTATAATGAAGGTTTGGGTATAGCCTTTTTATTACAGTATAAAAAGTACCATCATCCAAATATTGTATAGAGATAAAGGGAGGAAAGTGGGTGTGGACAGTTGCTGAGTCTGTCCTCTCACACAGTCAAACCAAAATGAAAAGCTTGTGGACTATCCCGCTACTGATAGGCAGACAATCAACTTCAGTAAAAATTCTCAATTATTACATATAAAAAAAACATACAAATAAGCAAAATCATTATATTACAATAAAAAGGGAAATGAAACCTTACTGTATACAATTACTCATAGATTTTCCCAAAAAGGGTGTCTGATAATGTAGTTAACCTCATAGATTAAGGATCCTCTACTAGTTGCACGGTCTTAATGTTGCTTCATCGGGAGGAATAAGGGGGGGGGGGGGTAAAAGGGAGAGAAAGGGTGTCGGGAAGAGGGAAGGGGAGGAAAAGAGAGGGAGGGAAAAGGAAGGGAGAAGAAGGGAAAGAAAAGGTAGGGAAAAGAATGGAAGGGGGGGGGGGAAGGAAAGGAAGGGAGGAAGTGTAGGATGAAAAGGGGTGAGGAGACTGTCGTTACTACAATGGAAGAGCAGGATAAAAACTAATTTGGAGATAGTACATATTGATGGGCCATGTAACCAGAGGCAACCTACCCGATGGGAGCACTCCAAGGCACAAATTCACAGAGTGTTAAACCTTAAGAAAGGGGTGGGGGGGGGTCGGTGAAAAACACCGGAGGGTGTTGATGAAGGTGAGCTGCATAATAATACCCAAGATAATTGGGGACTGGGAAACCTCCTTGGGTAGCATGAGCTTGAAATGTTTTGCGACCTATCCTAGATCTCTTATGGTGCCAAATGAACTTATACATCGCTGTAAAGTAGCAATGATATAGCAATTTCAACAAAATAATTATTTTAAAAGAGATCATCCTCCCTACCTAAGAAATGGTATCCAATTTCATTGATAATTAAAAAAGAAGGACTAATGTTTTCTCTATACGACCATAAGCAGTTACCCGATTTGTTTCAATTTCTGGGATCAGAGATGATTGAGATACCTAACTGGAAAGACCCCTTGATAATAGGAGAAGAGAAAGATTTCCCGAATAAAAGGAAGAACAGAATGGTAGAAAGGAGGGACCAATCAGAGGGACCAAGCTGTGGATCACCAAAGTGAAGCTGAAGTAGAAGAAGTAGAAGAAAAGATAGACCCTGTATTAAGAGGCAAAGGACCTCCTCCCCCAATTAATTTTTTGATTTTGGGACTCCCCCTTTCTTTATTTTTCTATTTATTTATTTATTTATTTTTTCTCCCCGAGAAATATTATCTCTGGGATTTGTGTGTTTATTTTTTGTATTTTTTATCTCTTTTTTTTTTTTCTCCTCCCTCCCTGCGTCTCAGAGGGGTAGATGGAGGCATGTTTTGCTGTGCGGTGGAAAGAGGCAATGTGGATTTTTTTTTTTTTTTTTTTTTTTTTTTTTTTGCACGAATAAGGAATATGAAACGTAGATGAAGGGCGATAATAGAGTATATTATATAATTATTATTATTTTTTTTTATTTTTTTTTTTTTTTTTTTTTTTTTATTATTTACTTATTTTTTGTATGATACACATATAAAAAGTAGAGTGATCTAAATAGGATTTTTTACAAATGGAGAATGTGGGTATGGTAGGTTAAAGGGACTGGGAGGAGGGTGGGATGGTAAAATGGAAGCGTGAGATAATGTGTGCACTCTGATATACACGGTTTTGGATTTATGTTAAGGGATGTGGTAGGGGGAGGGGATGGGAAAGGAAACTATAAGTATTTTTTTGGTTTATGTATGTATATATATGTGTATGTATGCATATATGTATGCGTGGATATATATATATATATGTATATATATTTTTTTTTTTTTTTTTTGTATTTTTTTTTTTTTTTTTTTTTGTGATTGCACGGATATGACACAAATGACACAAAATGTGGATTGATTTAATAGGACTCCCTTGGAGGGGAGAAGTAGGATGGGGAAGTAGAGTGAATAGAGAGGGGGGTGAAGGCTTATTCGGTTTTGGAGGGTGAAGGGGAGGGGATGGGGGAAGGGATGGGGAAGGGGAGGGGGAGACTGTGTTTTTTTTTTTGTGTAGAGTGATCTAATAGGACTTCTTACAAATGGAGAAGTGGGTATGGTAGGTTAAAGGGATTGGGAGGAGGGTGGGATGGTAAAATGGAAGTGTGAGATAATGTGTGCACTCTGATATACACGGTTTTGGATTTAAGATAGGGGATGTGGTAGGGGGAGGAGATGGGAAAGGAAATTATAAGTATCCTTATGGTTTATATATATATATGTGTATATATATATATATATATATATATATATTTTTTTTTTTTTTTTTTTTTTTTTTTTTTTTTTTGATTGCATGGATATGACACAAATTACACAAAATGTGGATTGATTTAATAGGACTCCCTTAGGGGGGAGAGGTGGGGTGGGGAAGTAGAGTGAATAGAGAGGGGGGGTGAAGGTTTACTCGGTTTTGGAGGGGGAAGGGGAGGGGAGGGGGAGATTGTTTTTGTTTTTTGTTTTTTTGTGTCCCCCGCACATCTTCCCCTTCTGCCCTCCCTTTCCTGTTGATAGCGGGGGGGGTTGAGGGGAGAGTAATTTACTTAAGGAAAAGAAGAGAGGGGTAGCAGTAGAAATGATGAGGGGGAGGAGGGAGAGAAGGGAGAGAAGATGGGAAAGAGAAAGGGAAAAGAAATAAAGGGGAAGAATAGAGATAATATGTGAAAAGTAAAGGATTAAGTAAAGATAATGATAAAGATCATGTCTATGTTAACAAGAAAAAGATGAATGTGGTAGAAAAATAATTATTGTTAGTGTGGAGAACGCTGGTTGTGGGCGCGGTTCACTTGCTCCTCTTTTGCTCACTAACACCCCCATATTAAACGCCTCTCCTCCAGGTGGAGGAAAAGTCGGAGGCGTTGGGTTTTTTTTTTTTTTTTTTTTTTTTTTTTTTTTTTATTCGTGGGGGACAGCTCCGGATATAGTATCTGTCTCTCATTTATCTGAAAGAAGGGGTTGTTTTGGGGCGTGGATTGGGTTTTATTTTTATATATTTATTTATTTTTCGTCTCCTCTCTTTTTCCCTCCCCCCCCCCCCCCCCGAACTGACAATAAAAATGACTAAAATAAGTTTCACATCATACAATGTTAAGGGACTAAACACCCCAGAGAAACGTACACGATTAATAATGGAGTTGAAAAGATTTAAATCTCAAATAGTTTTCTTACAGGAAACTCATTTTAAAAAGGATAGGATCCCTTGGAGTAAAGATCACTATTTCCCCTGGGTATATCATAGCACCTCACAGAACTCGAAATCTTGTGGGGTATCTATTTTAATAGCAAGACAGACACCATGGAAGGAACAAGGGGTATACATGGATGAGGAAGGTCGCCTCCTGATAGTAAAAGGTACATTGGGCTGCCAAAAAGTGACATTGGTAAATATATATCTGCCAAATGAAAACCAAGTAACCTCTCTAGAAATCTATTTACAGATTATTCAACAACATAAAGAGGGAATACTAGTGTTAGGAGGCGACCTAAATATGGCTTTGGATCCAATAATAGACACATCAAAAGGCTCGTCTCATCTATCTTATGTCAAATTAAGGAAAGTAAAGAGAATGATGCAAGAACTGCAGCTGATCGACAGCTGGAGGGCTGTTCACACACAGAACAGAGATTATACTTTTTTCTCGGCAAAATATAAATCTTACTCTAGAATTGACTATATTTTAATCTCCCAGAATGTGATTACATCCCTAGTGGAAGCCTCAATTGGCCTATTTACACTATCAGACCACGCCCCGACGAGTTGTGTGATTGAATTAGGGGAAGCTGAACCAAGGGAATGGCAATGGAAGTTAAATGAAACATTACTAAAGGATAGTGAATACAAGGTAAAATTAGAACAAGAACTGGATGTTTTTTTTGCAACAAATAAAGTAGGAGAAACAACACCTTTTTGTATATGGGAAGCACATAAATGTGTCATGAGAGGAATATTTATATCCATGGGAGCACATAGAAAACGCAGAATGAATGAAACGATTGATAACTTGCTTAAAGAGATTAGGGAACTAGAAACAGTACATAAAAAATCACAAGCACAATTAGTAGAACAGAAATTAGAGGGTCTGCGTGAAAAATTAAATCTCCAATTAATAGATAAAGCGAAAGCAAAGCTAACTCGAGGGAAACGGAGATTCTATGAATTTGGGAATAAACCAGGGAGACTGTTGGCAAACGCCCTCAGAGAAAGCACAACTAGGAATTCAATTACACAAATTAAGACACAGAGAGATGAAATGGTTAATACATCGGAGAAAATTGCTCAGGTATTCAAAGAATACTATGAGAAGCTATATCAGTTGGAAAAGAAGTCTACGTTGGCAGAGGAGTTAAAAAAAGGAGAGATCGCTAGAGAATATATTGAAAGGACAGAAATGCCAAAAATAACAGAGGAAATGGCCAGAGAAATAGATGTACCAATCACTCTAGAGGAAGTTGCAAAAGCATTAAAAATATTGAAATTAGGTAAATCACCAGGTCCAGATGGATTTACTTTGTCATATTATAGAATGTTCGCGGAGAAATTGGCTCCGAGATTCGTGGAAGCTTATAATTCAATACGGGAAGGGAAGCAAATTCCAACAGAAACGTTACTGGCGCATATAACAGTAATACCGAAAGAAGGAAAGGATCCCTCTCAGTGTCCCAGCTACCGACCTATTTCGTTGTTGAATGTGGACCTTAAATTGTTCACAAAAATATTAGCCATGAGATTGATAAATTTGATACCGGAACTAATACACCCAGATCAAGTGGGATTCGTCCCAGGGAGAGAAGGAAGAGAAAATACGCAACGAGTGGTGAACACAATTTACCTGGTACAAAAATTGCATAAGTCAATGGTGATAGTATCTGCGGATGCAGAAAAAGCGTTTGATCGGGTGGATTGGATATTCTTAAAAGCAGTACTACAACATATAGGCCTGGGGGAGGGGATGCTGAGATGGATCCTAAACTTATATTCAAAACCAAGTGCTAGGGTGAAAGTGAATGACAGATTATCAGAGCCATTCTCCATTTTAAATGGAACACGCCAGGGATGTCCCCTTTCACCCCTGATATTCATTTTGACAATAGAACCTTTTTTAAGGAAAATACGTGCCAATGTGGATATCAGGGGGGTAAAAATAAAAAATGAGGATCAGAAGTTGGCAGCTTATGCAGATGATTTGATCTTTTTTGTAACGTCCCCAATTACATCTCTCCCATCTTTACTAATGGAGCTACGAGAATATGGGAAAATATCCAACTTTAGAATAAACTATGGAAAATCGGAGGCAATGGGAGTAGAGATGGATTCGCCTCAGTTGCAAGCAGTGTCCACGCAATTTGATTTTAGATGGACGAATTCATATATAAGTTACTTAGGAACAAAAATGTCAAAAAATCTAAATGAACTGTTTGAACTTAATTATATCCCACTGGTAAGACAGATCAAAAGTGATCTTCAAAAATGGGACAAAGAGATTTTTACATGGTTCGGGAGAACCAATATTATTAAGATGAATGTGATGCCCAGACTGTTATACATAATTCAAACTATACCAATTAAGATCCCTACAAGTTTGTTTAAGGATCTTAGATCAAGATTTATGAAGTTCATCTGGGCTGGGAAACCAGCAAGAGTACGCCGAGATATTTTAGTACTCCCCAAAGGAAAAGGAGGGATAGGACTTCCAGATCCAATAAAATACCAGGAGGCCTCACACTTAACTAGAGTAGTGGAATGGTGTAGGCTTAAAAACGAAAAACCGTGGATACAGACAGAACAAGCAGCGACAGATATCCCATTGGAAGGATTAGTGTGGATTCCAGATACAGAAATACCAATGGGATTGAGAAAACATCCAATACTAGGGGAGACATTACGAATAACTAAAAGAGTATTCAGGAAAACATCTATTTCAAGAACTCCCAGTCCGCTCCTTCCTATCCTTGGTACCCCAGCATTTCTACCGGGAATGACAGATCCAAAGTTTAAAACAATACAAGATAGAGGTATGAGTAGAATTTGTCATTTCTCGGTAGGCAACCGGTTAATGACTAAAAAAGATATTGAAAAAGGAATGACATTAGGACTAGACCCTTTCAGAATGAGGCAATTAGAAGCCTTTATTAGATCTAAATCAAAGGTATACGTAGAAATAAGGGCATTGACTGAGTTTGAAGAGATCTGTTTGAAAGGAGAGGAACTGAGACATCTGATGTCCTATTTTTATAGTATGTTAATAGAACAGGAGACTTCACAAGATTTGCCCTTTTTACAGGCTTGGGAAAGAGATTTAGGGACTACGTTTTCCCCAGAACAAAAGGATAAGATGCTGTTGGTTAATCAAAAGGCCTCGATGGCAAGCAGATATCAAGAAGGGGGATACAAGATCCTTACTAGGTGGTATAGAACACCAAAAGTGTTACATCAAATTTACCCCCAGATATCAGAGACATGTTGGAGATGTCATGGAGCAGAAGGAACATTATTACATATATTTTGGGAATGTCCAAAAATTAGAGTGTTCTGGGAGATGGTAGCCGATACTATTGTAAGGATTACAGGAATTGACCTGGGAGATAAACCGGCAACTTTTCTGTTGCTGGACATCCCAATGGCAATAGAAAGATTCAAAAATTCTTTGCTGAGACATTTATTGATAGCAGCAAGGGCATGTATCCCGGTTCTGTGGAAAAAAAGCAACCCTCCAGCTAGAGCACAGTGGTTTCAGAGAATTGCAGAAATCCAACAAATGGAAAATTTAACAATGACAATGAGAGATCAAGACGAGAAATATCAGAAGATCTGGGCTCCATATCTAAATTATAGAGAAAGTATGATGTGAAACATTTCGAAATATGATAGAGCAGGCGGGTGGTGGTGGGGGGGGGGGAGTGAGGGGGGGGATTATAGTGAAAATTCAAACTTTATTTTTTTTTTTTTTTTTTTTTTTTTTTTTCTTGTTTGTATATTTATCTATTTATTTCTCTGGGAGGGAAGGGTGAGGGAGGGGGGAGGATGACATGGAATTGAGGTATGGATTGAAATATTATAAGACTGTTATAGCTGTTAAAGAAGTTGTAGATGTAAAACGAAATGTAATGTGAAATCTATGGAAAGAAAAGATGAAAAAATAAAGAATTTATAAAAAAAAAAGAAATGGTATAGGAATCCCATTTTAAAAGATTCTGGCGGATTCTAGCAAACAAAAGAGAAAAATGATGTTGATATAAAGTACGATAAGAAGACATGATAAAAATCCCAGGATATTTGATAGAGTCTCCTGCCCATTTAAATGGAAAATGGCATTTAAAGTGGTTGTTAACCCACTTCTATTAAATGCTCCGATCCACTCTGTAGCCTTGTAATAATTATCCTTGTTCCTGTGTTCTGTAAAAAATCTGACCGAGCGCTCCAGTGCGCTGCTGACTGTCAACTCTCTCTTCTCTCTTCGGGGGGGGGGGGGGGGGGGGGCAAGCCATCCCACTGACGTCAGCCGGGGAGGAGGGGGAAAGAGGAGAAAGAGAGCCAACAATCAGCTGAGCCGTGCTCATATAGGTAAAATCTGGCTGATTTTTTACAAACTGCAAATGACGGAATCACGCAAACTGACCATGGTGTCAGGGCTCAGCAGTGATGATAATCATGGTCAGTTTGCAGAGAAGGGTATAGCCAGGCAGGGTTAGGCAGGTATTTCAAGTGATACAGGGCTCCAAATAACACAGCACAAGCACTGTGCTGTATAACATGCTTTAAGGGAACATGATCTTTATTTTTTTTGGGGGGGGGGGGGGGTTAACAAACTCTTTATGTTGGTTTAACATATAATAGAACATCATCCACAAAAAGGGAAAATTTTATACTGCAAGTCCTTGATAGTAATGCCATGGATATTAGCATTAAGGTGTACTCTGAGAACAAGTGGTTCAATAGAAAGGGCAAATAATAAGAGAGAAGGGGACAGCCCTGGTGGGTATCATTGGGGTTGTCAGAAGGTCTGTTGATACCAAATGAGATCCTGCCAGTGGAGATGGGAGTAGAGTACAGTCCTCCCAGAGCTTTTATACCCCCCAGTTGGAAATGCAAATTCACTTTCCCATTTCTTCCCTACCCCCACTCTGCAGCAAGAGAAATGAACTAAAAGCACCATTGGTAAGCTGCTTGGTTCCTTGTGCTGCTTCTCTTTCCTTCCTCTCTGAGCTTTGCTGTACTTACACTGTACATTTAAGGATGTATTAATGGTTACAGCACTGCTTTGTGTCTTTTATTTATGCCTGGAATTCAGCCTTAACCCCCCTGACGGTCTTCCCGAGTCTGGCTCGGGGTGGAATTTTTGTACCATTAGCGGTAACCCCGAGCCAGACTGGGGACCGCATCGCTGGATCCAGGAGGACGTTTACTTACCTTCTCCCTCGGATCCAGCGATGTCTCCCTGCTGTACGAGCGAGCCGTGTCTCGCTCGATCTATCACTGAGCCATACTCTGTTCCCTGCGAGCGTTGCGACGCACGGGGACGGAGATCGGCGCCAAATTCAAAAAGTGAAACACACAGTATACATACAGTATAATGTAATCTTACAGATTACATTGCTGTATGTAAATATTTCACATCCCCTTTGTCCCTAGTGGTCTGCCCAGTGCCCTGCATGCAGTTTTATATTATAAAAACTGTTCTTTATGCCTGGAAACTGGAGATTGTCCATAGCAACCAAAACTGTCCCTTTATATCAAAAATGGTTTTAGACCAGCTAGAAAACAGCGATAATAAATTAGAATCACTCTCAGAATTGAGCGACAGCGATTTGTGGGGAGATCCGTCATCAAATATTGAAAAGTAATGACAGTGACAATTCTGCAACTGAGCAAATTTCAGTGTTTTTGATTTGATTACATTATTGAATAATTTTTATTATTGTTATATTATTATTTGGTACAATTATTTATAGTTATTTATTATATTATAATTTATGATTTCATTTTTCAAACTTTATTATACCCGGGATGTCTGCTAGACTCTGGTTTGGACAGATTTAAGAGAGTTATTCCTAAGAATTACAGGACTACAATATAAAACGCCAAATTTTCATGCAAAATAATTGTACCGCTTTTAGCACCTAAAATCCGAAATAATCGTACCGCCAGGGAGGTTAATGCATAAATGTTCTCTGTAGAGATACGTGTAATAATTTGACCTAATATAGCCATGTGGCATATTAGGCCAATAATGTCATGCTTATGTGCAGCTGTGGGGCAGGAAATACCCCAGCTGCATCTAATTGAGCTAACAGGGATGCAATCATGTGACAGCTTCCTACAGATTTTGCTGAACTGGGTTTGGACCAAGTTCTGACCAAACCCAGCTCACCTTTAATGTCAATTAACTGGATTTGTTTATAAAGCTATGTCACTTACAGCTGTCACTGTATTTCTTTCTAAGTGCACGTAATCTGAACCTAAAAAGAAACGATTTTCAGCAGTCTTCATTTTCCAGATACACGTGAACAATTCCAGGATAGTTAAAAGGAGCTTTCCTAACCCTCAGTAGCCATTTAAAGCACATTGCACCCTTTAAAACCAACATTGTCTCCAACGTATTTCATAAAAATGGTGACATTTTGCCAGAATGTCATGATTTTAGTCAAACTTTCAGCAAAGCAAAAAATTAAATTTTCACTTATCCCAAGTACTCTATAAAAACTAAGAGTTGGTTTACAACTGTCTAGCTGGTTTGGAGCCAATGCTGTATTTACTTTTCTGACTCTCCAAACACTAAAACAGAATGGTCTGGCATTGTTCTTTACAGGATGGACTATGGAGTCTGTATCAGGTTGGACATTTTTCACTACAAACCAACCACACAAAAAACCCACCCATCCTGTCTTCTTCTGAAGTATAATGCTTGCCTCTCCTGTTAGCTTTATGGGTGCTGGTTATCCAAACCATCCTAGTACAGGCATAGCAGCGTAAAGAAGGTTATATAGTATGAAAAGATACATCTTTATGTTTACAGCCTGGCAATACTTTAGGTAACTATTGCAGCCATGCATATCTGTCCCTAACTCTGTCGTTTTCATGTGAAGATTAAAGGCTAAGTTCACATGCATGCTAAATATGGGTGCAACATGTCACATGCACCAAAAGGTGAACTTATCCTTTAAACTCACTGAACTTCCTGTTGCAATATCCGGTTTGAAGCCCTTGAATTTGTCAGGAACAACATTTAGGGAGGAGATTGAAAGGGCAACCTCATGGAGCTGGATTCAATTAGGAGGGTTAGAGAATCACTCTATATATACTTTATATATAATATATAGGGCAAATAGACTGTTCATTTTGCAAGGGAAAAATTCACTTTGCAAGGGAAATTGTCCCAAAGCTTAGTGCAGGGGAAGGCAACCTTTCAGAGGTCCTTTAGAAAAAATAACTACCAAGCGCCCAATAAAAACACAGCATAGTGTCCTGTGCCCCCGCCCCACTCCCACTAGTGTCCTCCCCTCTTCTTCACATCACCCCTCTCACAGTAGTGTTCTCTGACCCCCATAGCAGTGTCCTCTGCCCCTTCTACTATTGCAGTGTCCTGTGCCCCTCCCAAAGCAATCTGCTTTGTCCCCTTCACACCTCTCCACTGAAGTGTCCTCTGAGCACACCATGTCACGTCCTCTGCCCCCCATGAAATGTCATCTGTCCCTTACACTCACCCTTCCCACCCATTGTAGTGTCCTCTGCCCCCCCCCAATGGGATGTCCTCTGTTCCCTTCACCCCCCACACCCCCAGTGCAGTGTCCTCTGTCTCTTTTACATCCCCCAACCTGACTTTAGTGTCTACTGTCCCCCCCATGCGATGTCCTCTGTCCCCCACACACACCACTCCCGCCCCACTGTAGTGTCCTCTGTCCCCTTCACACCAGTGTGTAGGTAGCACTCTCCTACCTTACACTAATGTATAGCAGAGCGGAGAGCAGGAAGTATTGCAGACTCAGTACTGGATAGAGGGTGGGGGCGGGAGCTGTCTGAGTTAATTTTTTTACATTAGCAAGCTGGTGATTGGTTGCTAGGACTTCCTGGCAAACAATCACCTGCTGGTTAATGTGAAAAGTTAATTCCAGCAGCTCCCCCCCCCCCACCCTCTATCTAGTACTGTGACTCTTCCCTCTCTCCGCTTTGCAGTAAAGATGAGCAGGGTGGAGGCTGGATGATAGGCTATGTGCAGGGCTGTGTTTCCGATCGACCTGTCTGCTACCCGCAGTCTATGGGTCAGTCGGGATCGACCACTTGCCAACCCCCAGCTTAGTGAATGAGGTGAATCTCTGCTGACTTTCTTCATCCAATCATGTGCAAGCAAAAATGCTGTTTTTTTCTATCCTTGCACGTAATTGGGTATTCTTTGCATAGTGAAACTTTATCACATTCACTAATCTCTGGGGCTAATTCCTTTGCAAAGTTCAACTGCTCTTGAAAAGTGAACAGCCTATTTGCCTTTAGTAAATCCACCCCATTGTATCTGTAAACATCTTCATTTATCCAGTTCATGGTACAGGCATACCGCTTTTAAGTACACAATGGAGTTTTTTTAATAAAGCTGGAAAGTGCAAAATTAGGCTCACTTCTGCATAGAAACCAATGAGCTTCCAGGTTTTATTACCAAAGCTGAATTGAACAAGCTGGGGTTAGAAGCTCATTGGTTTCTATGCAGAAGTGAGCCTGATTTTGCACTTTCCAGCTTTAGTAAATAAACCCCATTGTGTACTTAAAAGTGGAGTATGCCTGTATATATCTAGTAGTAGTTGGTCACATTCATCTGGACTTATTCTGTAATGTTAAAGGTGTTTTGGTAACCTATCCAAGTCACCTTTTCAGTTCCAATGAGTGTCATGCAAATACCTCAATATCTTTATGACACTTACTGGATCTGAAGAAGGGAACAAAGAGGACAACTAGTTCATAGAAGATGTGAAAGAGGCCAACTACATTGAAATGCAACTACCCTCCCTGAATAGGGGGGAGGGCCTTAAACACCATCTGTCTTCCACATATAATGCTATTTTAATATCTCTACCCTGGTAATTTGACAATTCATACCTGTGGCGAGTGGCGGCTGGTGCTAAACTTTTTTTGGGGGGGGCAGCAAACAATCCCCCCCTGGTCCACACTCACCCCTCCAGGGTCAGAAGAGTCCCCGCTCAGCCTGAATTTAACAGGGCTCTGGATGGATGGAAAAGATTCCCCAGAGTCGCTAGTGTCAGTGTGAGGGGGGCACCTCTGGAGCTCTGTTGGCTGGGACAGTGGAGGATGTGTGTGTCTGAAGTGCTGCCGCTAGAGGTCTGGCGGCTGGTGGTGCAGGATGTCTCCTGCTGCCATTTTATTGAAGATCTACATGGTGGCAAAGTAATGGGAGAGTTTTTAATTACTGGCGGCGGAGCTTGACGGTGCCTTCTCATGCCACAGCGTACGGTGGGCGGGCAGTCTGAAAGTCAGGGAGCAGTGTGGCAGTGCTAACAAGTCGTCAGGAGGCTCTGTGGATCTGGTATTTTCCGAATGAAGAGCGGAGCTATGCAGCCATCTATTTCAGCTTTCACCATGCCCCCCCACCAATAGCGAATATTGATTCTCTAGTTATCACAAGTGAGTTGTGAGCCCAACCCCTTTCAAGCTGATTAGAGCCTCAGGCTCGAATAAAGTGCTTGAGAAAGAAAAAAAGCACATGCATCCCGGCATGCAAACTAGGGAGACATTGCCCCTGTGCCCCTTATGGACTGGCTGCTACTGCCTGTAGCCATTCAAATCAAGAAACTAACATGTATAAATATGTCATATAGATATACAGTATCTCACAAAAGTGAGTACACCCCTCACATTTTAGTAAACATTTTATTATATCTTTTTATGTGACAACACTGAAGAAATGACACTTTGCTACAATGTAAAGTAGTGAGTTTGCAGCTTGTATAACAATGTAAATTTTCTATCCCCTCAGAATAACTCAACACATAGCCATTAATGTCTAAACTGCTGGCAACAAAAGTGAGTACACCCCTAAGTGAAAATGTCCAAATTGGGCTCAATTAGCCATTTTCCCTCCCCGGTGTCATGTGACTCATTAGTGTTACAAGATCTCAGGTGTGAATGGGGAGCAGGTGTGTTAAATCTGGTGTTGTCACTCTCACTCTCTCATACTGGTCACTGGAAGTTCATCATTGCACCTCATGGCAAATAACTCTTTGAGGATCTGAAAAAAAGAATTGTCGCTCTACATAAAGATGGCCTAGGCTATAAGTAGATTGCCAAGACCCTGAAACTGAGCTGCAGCACAGTGTCCAAGACCATACAGCAGTTTAACAGGACAGGTTCCACTCAGAACAGGCCTCTCTGTGGTCGGCCAAAGAAGTTGAGTACACGTGCTCAGCTTCATATCCAGAGGTTGTCTTTGGGAAATAGGCGTATGAGTGCTTCCAGCATTGCTGCAGAGGTTGAAGGGGTGGGAGGTCAACCTGTCAGTGCTCAGACCATAACCCGCACACTGCATCACATTGGTCTGCATGGCTGTTGTCCCAGAAAGAAGCCTCTTCTAAAGATGATGCACAAGGAAGCCTGCAAACAGATTGCTGAAGACAAGCAGCCTAAGGACATGGATTACTGGAACCATGTTCTGTGGTCTGATAAGACCAAGAAAAACTAATTTGGTTCAGATGGTGTCAAGCGTATGTGGTGGCAACCAGATGAGGAGTACAAAGACAAGTTTTTCTTGCCTACAGTCAAGCATGGTGGTAGGAGTGGCTGCCTGAGTGCTTCTGGCACTGGGGAGCTAAAGTTCATTGAGGGAACCATGAATGCCAACATGTACTGTGACATACTGAAGTAGATCATGATCCGTTCCCTTCGGGGACTGGGCCACAGGGCAATATTCCAACACGATAACAACCCTAAACACACCTCCAAGGCGACCTCTGTCTTGCTAAAGAAACTGAGGGTAAAGGGGATGGACTGGCCAAGCATGTCACCAGACCTAAACCCTATTAAGCATCTGTGGGGCATCCTCAAAGGGAAGGGGGAGGAGCGCAAGGTCTCTAACATCTACCAACTCCATGATGTTGTCCTGGAGGAGTGCAAGAGGACTCCAGTGGCACCTGTGAAGCTCTGGTGAATGCCATGCCCAAGAGGGTTAAGGCAGAGATGGAAAATAATGGTTGCCACACAAAATATTGACACTTTGGGCCCAATTTGGACATTTTTACTTAGGGGTGTACTCACTTTTGTTGCCAGTGGTTTAGACATTAATGGCTGTGTGTTGAGTTATTTTGAGGGGACAGCAAATGTACACTGTTATACAAGCTATACACTCACTACTTTACATTGTAGCAAAGTGTAATTTCTTCAGAATTGACACATGAAAAAATATAATAAAATATTTACAAAAATGTGAGGGGTGTACTTACCTTTGTGAGATACTGTATGTAGAACACTATACCATACAGTATACTTATAGACATAACACCTATATTTTCATTGGAATTAAAGAAGTGGCTTGGATAAACTTTGAAACATTTTTAACATTACAGAACAAGTCAATCTGAATGTGACCACTACTAGCTATATAGAGATTGTGTTTGGGTGGCATTTACACACTAAAGCCCCATACACACTATCAGATTATCTGCTGACTTTTTCCTTCAGATTTACCAAAACCATATAATATGAGGACAAACCTTAGGAGTTTCAATGTGTATGCAATCAGGCAGGCCCTTCTACTACATGGTTTTGGTAAATATGAAGGAAAAACTCAGCAGATAATCTGATAGTGTGTATGGGGCTTAAGACATCAGTAAATAAGTGAAACGGAGCTTCAGTACTGTTTCGTATTATTAGCTATGACATGCCCACAATTTACTTTACTTTAAATTTAATTTCAGTGCTTAAGGAAGACAATATTTTACAGATTGCTGTAATTAAAGAAAAAAAGCATGACAACCCTATTTTTAAAAATGAAGCCATCATATTTCCTATATATACATAACATTGTTAGGCATTTTAATTATTCTTTCTGTTTCTGAAGCCAACATATTGGGTTTATTATTAGACTTTTCATCTGCCTAAAGACATATAAAATCTACAATAATGATGGAAAACTGGTCATTTTTACGAGTTCATTTAAACTAATAGACCACATGTGTAAAATATATATCTACACTAATAGATTAAATACATGTGCCACATTGGTGCCCTCATCCAAGGCTGATTTGCTTTGCCAAACCTCAACTTCTGGGGTTGTATAGACAATGACAAAGATCTAGAGACTGACCCATAGAACCTGTGGAAGAGCATTTCAACATTCCATGTTTTATTTTTCTGATCCCCATGCATTTGATTGGACATTTGAAGTAAATACAAAATGTTGCTTGGGACAATGTTATTTCGTTAGAAAATCAAGCATTTAGTATTAAATTATTTATATAGCTTTTACAGGTTCCATGCAGAAACAATACATTTGGATTTTAGTTTTATACACCTATTTAACCTGAAAAAATTGTCTTAAGTCTCATTCACACCACACAGCATGTGTTAATATGCGGATAATAGTGTGTGTTTGTGAATGCTCCTTGCTGTGCACTGTGAAGCTTTGTTAAATGCATTGCAGTGGTTGCTTTTTTCCAATTCCCAATGTAATCCTATGCACTACAGGGTGTTGCAATGTGTTGCATCATTCCGAAAAGCGCTGAGCAAAAATGAAACATGTTCTACTCTTTTTCAGCGCATAACAATGCAGTAACTTGGTGTGACTTGAAGCCATAGGAAATACCGTAATGCAATTGCATTATTGCAACTGGTGTAATAAACCCTTACCAACCCCTAACATTTACATATCCCCTAAACTTACCCATAAACCTAATCCTTAAAGCTAAATTCCAATGAGATACAAAAGACCCAAATGCAACTCTTTCTAAATACATAATTATTTTTTATTTGAATGTATATTTATCACTGATAGTTTTATGACAAAATGTTGGAATCCATCTCAATAGTCATGGACAAAATAGATTGACAGTAGTTAGTATCTGCAAAGTGGCAGTACTGAAATAGCTATGTTTTTAAAACATCTTCACAGTAGCAAAAGGAGAAGGATGGATAGTAAATAGTTTGGCTCATTATAACAGTATTGAGTATTCAGTTTAATTTGTGTAATAAATAATGTCAAAATCAAGTCTCCAGTGGGTTTATTCTGAGCCTACATCAAGAATTGGAATAGTAAGCAAAGTATATAGGTAATCAGTTAGCAGCAACAACACAGCTACCAAGATAACTACATATGAAGTGACAAAGGAAAGAAGGAGAGTGGGAAGGAGGTTCTTAAAAGTTTTAGTTTTTTTTTAAATAGAAGCAGTATATGTACCTGAATTTGACTTAAATAGGCTCCAGGCTCCCCCAAAAATACTGTAGCTGCTGACTTTTAATATAAGGATACTTATTTGTCTAGGGATCCAGCGATGTCCTCCCTGAGCTGATTCTTCAATTGACTTTGGGTGCAGGATGAAAACTACTGATTAACCACTTACAGACCGGACCATTTTGGTGGTCAAAGACCAGACCACTTTTTGCGATTCGGCACTGCGTCGCTTTAACTGACAATTGCGCGGTCGTGCGAGGTGGCTCCCAAACAAAATTGACGTCCTTTTTTTCCCACAAATAGAGCTTTCTTTTGGTGGTATTTGATCACCCCTGCGATTTTTATTTTTTGCGCTATAAACAAAAATAGAACGACAATTTTGAAAAAAACGCATTATTTTTTACTTTTTGTTATAATAAATATCCCCCAAAAATATATAAAAAAACATTTTTTTCCCTCAGTTTAGGCCGATACGTATTCTTCTACATATTTTTGGTAAAAAAAATCGCAATAAGCGATTATTGATTGGTTTGCGCAAAAGTTATAGCGTTTACAAAATAGGGATAGTTTTATAGCATTTTTATTAATAATTTTTTATTATTTTTTTTTTTTACTAGTAATGGCGGCGATCAGCGATTTTTATTGTGACTGCGACATTGTGGGGGACACATCGGACATTTTTGGGACCATTGTCATTTATACAGTAATCACTGCTATATAAATGCACTGATTCCTGTGTAAATGACACTGGCAGTGAAGGGGTTAACCAGTGGGTGGCAGTGTAGGGGTTAAGTGTTCCTAGGGGTGTGTTACTAACTGTGGGGGGGTTGGGCTTTCATTTAGTGAACACTGATCTCTGTTCCAATCACATGGAGCAGAGATCAGCGTCACTAGTTGCTAGGCAGAATGGAGAAATGCTGTTTACACGGCATTTCCTCCATTCAGCCGTCCCGTGAGATGATCGCGGGGATGCCGGACTCACGGGGGTCCCGACCAGCGCCGATGGCAGGGCGGCATTGAATATTGGACGTACCTGTACGCCAATATGCCTGCCCGTGCCATTCTGTCGACGTACATCGTCGTGCGCTGATCGGGAACCGGTTAACCACTTGCCCACTTGGCACTTATACCCTCTTCCTAACCAGAACAATTTTCAGCGCTCCCACATTTTGAATGACAATTACTCAGTCATGCAACACTGTACCCATACAAAATTGTTGTCCTTTTTTTTCAAACAAATAGAGCTTTCTTTTGGTGGTATTTATTTACCACTGAGTTTTTTATGTTTTGCATTATAAATGAAAAAAGACCAAAAATGTAAAAACATGCATTTTTGTTTGTTTCTGTTATAAAATTTTGCAAATTAGTAATATTTTTTCATAAATTTGGGCCAAAATGTATACTGCTTTGGTTAAAATAACCCAAGTCAGTGTATATTATTTGGTCCTTGTGAAAGTTATGTGGGGGGGGGGGGGATTTACTAAAACTGGTGCACACAGAATCTGGTGCAGTTCTGCAAAGTAACCAATCAGCTCCCAACTTCAGCTTGTTCAATTAAGCTTTGACAATAAAACGTGGAAGCTGATTGGTTTCTATGCAGAGTTGCAGCAGATATTGGGTGCACCAGTTTTAGTAATTTTCCCCCATAGAGTTTACAAGCTATGGTGGCAATCATTGAAAATTGATCACACCTGATGACACCTGATGTACTGATGGCCTATCTAATTTCTTGAGATACTAACAAGCCAGGAAAGTATGAATACCCCCATTGAAAAGTGGACACTCCATGGTATTTAATAAGAGGCATGGCTAGTTTTTTGAAGTTGTAATTTTTTTCCCCACAATTCTTTGCAATATGAAGATTTTTTTTTCTTTTTTTTTTTTACAAAATTGTCATATTAACAGGTTATTTCTCTCACATGGCATGTGCATACCACAAATTACACTGCAAAATACATTCTGCTACTCCTTCTGCGTAGGGCAATACTAAATGTGTGAGACTTTTTACACAGCCTGACCACATACAGAGGCCCAACATTGACGTAGCACCTTTAAGCGTTCTAGGAGCATAAATAACACATCTCATTTTACAACCACCTATTACACATTTGAATGCCCTGGAGCACCAGGACAATGGAAACACCCACAAAATGACCCCCATTCTGGAAAGCAAACACCTCAACGCATAATCTATGAGGCATAATGAGTCTTTTTAATGGTTCATTTTTTCCAGAAGTTTTTGTAAAATGTATAAAACAATGAAAATGCATTTTTTTTTTTTACACAAAGTTGTCCATTTATAATATATTTCCAACACACACAGCATGTACATAGCAAAAAATGACACCCAAAATACATTCTTCTACTCGTCCTGAGTTTTGCGATACCACATGTTTTACACAACCTGGCCACATACAGAGACCCAAAATACAAAGAGCACCATCAGGTGTACTAGGGATGTAATTTCCTGACAATCTATCACATTTTTGAAGGCCCATCATATTTCTAACACATAGCGTACATGCCAAGATTTACACCCCAAAATATATTCTGCTGAGCAAAGTATAAACAAAAGACTACCTGTGGTTTTAGTAGTGCAGTTGTCCACAGTAAGAAAGCACTGATCCAGGCAGCTGGCAGGGACGTGGTCAGCGACAGTGAACTGAATTGTCCAGGCAGCAGGCAGGAATATTGTCTATAGTCAGTACAGGCAGGGATACTGTTCATATACAGTCCAGGGTCAGTGCAGGTGGAGATATTGCTAGCAGTGCAAAAATTTTGGTCCTGGTAGTAAGCAGGAACATGGCCCATAGTACAGGTAGTAGACCAGGAAAGAATGGGGATAGGGGTAGAGGATTCTCCCACCCAAATCTCTTTGAAGTCTCCAGACTTCAGACCCTAATCCGGGAATGAGAAAACTAAAAAATGTGTTTTCTTCATCCAGAAAAATGATTCTGAAGCCTCTCACATATGTGAGAACCCTGTGTTATGAATCCCACTACTCCAGTAGCAGTGTAAAAGATCAGTCCAAGAGGCAGGCAAAAAAAGTGGTCAAACAGGGTCAGTTCCAGAGCAGGCAGAGGTAAATAAAGTTTAGCGTTTGGCAGATGTGTAGTTATATAACAGGCTAGGGTCAGTTCCGGAGCAGGCAATGGAATATTTAGCGTTAGGCAGAAACATGGTTGTATAGCAGGCCAGGCTCAGTTGCAGAGAAGGCAGCGGTATGTAAAGTTTAGCGCAGTGGCATAATGAGTGTGGTGTAAATGAAAATAACAGTTACCATACTTCACTAATAATGTAGAGAAGTATGGTAACAGCAGAAACAGCCACCTATACAGAGGCCTGGTTAGGAAGGACATTGGGGACAATACATGCTGTCTCTTCTAACGCCTCCTCTGTAGCACACCCGGCATTTTTTTTACGTCTTTGGCCTGTTTCACAGAGGGGGAGTTTCTCAGGAAAGTGGCGTTCTTGGAGTCTGCTCACTGAATCAGAGTGAATATTTTCTGGTGGGCCTTCAGGGTACAATAGGGTGGTGATAATTTATTTTTGGTAATGAAGATAGGATATGAGTTTCTCAAGTGTTGTAGTGTACGTGGCCAAACGGAAAAAATAAATAGAGACTTTTGTGTACCAATGGTGGGATTTTCTTGGGGGAAGGTAGGATTCAATCATCTGATCATTGAAGTCGACACCCCCATGAACAAATTATAGTCGTGGACACAAGCTTGTTTGTAGATTGGGCCGTTTTTCTGGGGATTGCCACGTAGGTATCATCATGGATCGATGAGAGCATGTGGTTGTTTCATCTGTCCCTCCATCTGACAGGCAATAGCTCATCGTTCTGCAAAGATGCCGTCTCCCCTCATTGTAGCCTTTCTTTAACGAGCCTTTGCGAGAAACCCTTCCTATTTGCTCTCACTGTATCGCATGCTGGAGTCTTCCTCCAGTAAAGATTGCGGAAGAGGAGCAAACTTGTGTAGAAATTATCCACATAGAGATGGTAACCCTTTTCAAGGAGTCAATGGACAAGCTCCCAAACAACTTTTCCGCTGACTCCAATGTACTCTGGGCACTCAGGGGGATGCAGCTGGGTGTCCTTCCCTTCATACAGTAGGAAGGCGTAGATGTATCCCGTGGCTCGGTCACAAAGTTTGTAGTGCTTAACCCCATATCGGGCCCTTTTGCTGGGGATAAACTGTTTGAAGCCCACATAGATAAGAGATATTTTGGGTGGGGGTATATAACTGGGGGGAATTTTTCAAATTTTAATAAGCTGGGTCATTCTGGGGTGGGCACTGGGTGTTGTCATTATAATGGAGGAGCTGCATAATCATTAGGTATCTTGACCTTGGTATAAGGGATCAGAAGATTGGCATGAGGTGGATGGGGTTGGTGGACCAGAGAAGTATTTTTTTTGTGAGTCCCATGTTGAAAGTTATGCCTAAACATTTATTTAATTCCTCCACGGTAAGTTCTCTCCACTCAAAGGGATGGGTGTAACTAGAATCAGAGTTGCTTGCTATGAACTGTTATGCATAGAGGTTGCACTGGGCCACGATGGAAGATAGTAGGTCTTCAGTAAAAATTTTATTACAAAAAATCAATAGGGGCAAAATTATCGGTGTTCACCTGAACAACTGGCTGGGCGGTGAAACGGTGGAAATTTGCTGCTCCTTAATTGGGGGGAAGCCACAGGGGGTTTTGAAGGGCATAGGGAAGGCTGACATGGGTCCTAATCCTTTGGGGCTGAGATGACACCCCACTAGTGCTTGGCCTTTGTGGCAGTGGTACTCCATTTCTCCTGGATGGCACTGTACTAGAGGTGGATGGCACTGCGCTAGAGGTGAATGGCACTGTGCTACTTGAAGTAGCCTGCTGCCCCTTGCTAGAACACCTTTGTTTCATGGGTACACATACCTCTTCATCTGATTCTGTAGCAGAACCACTGCTTAAAACTGGTTCATATGCCAATTCAGAATTGGACACAGACTCAGAGAGCTTCCCGCTGCTCTCGTCGCTCAGTGGAAAAATATTTTTTTGCCATGCTGGTGACTGTGGGCTGTGGTGCGATAGGGACACTAGGATAGATGTGGCTGCACTGATCTAATGAGGCTGCACTGCTGGGTGCTGGAGAGGCTGCACTGATGAATGCTGAAGAGGCTGCACTGGTGGGTGCTGATGAGGGTGCACTGCTGAGTGCTGATGAGGGTGCACTGCTGGGTGCTGAAGACGCTGCACTGATGCGTGCTGATGAGAGTGCACTGATGAGGTTGCACTGATGTGCACTAATGCACTGCAGCTCCACTGATTAGCTGGCATTGATGAGGTAGCACTGAGGGGTGCTGATGAGGATACACTGATAGGGTAGCACTGATGAACACTCACTTATAGGCACTGACGTGCACAATTGGGCACTATAGTGGCACTAATGAGCACTGAAGTGGCACTGATGGGCACTGTAGAGCACTGTAGTAGTGCAGATGAACACTGATGGCACTGTAGTGGCACTGTAGAGCACTGCGATGGTGCACATGAACACTGATGGCACTGTAGTGGCACTGATGGGCACTATGATGGCACCGATGGCACTGTAGTGCACATATGAGTACTGTAGTGGCATTAATGTAGCACTGTAGTGGCACTGATGAGCATTGTAGTGGTGCAGATGAACACTGATGGCACTGATGAGCAGTGGTGGGCACTGTAGTGGCAATGATGGGCACTGTAGTGGCAATGAAGGCACTGTAGGGCACAGATGAGCACTGTAGTTGCACTAATGTAGCACTGATGGGCACTGTAGTGGCACAGATGAGCTCTGTAGTGGCACAGATGTGGCACTGTAGTGGCACAGGTGTGGCAAAGTAGTGGCACTAATTGCACAGATGAGCACTGTAGTGGTACTGTAGAGGCACTGATGGCACTGTAGGGCACTGGTGTGGCACTGTAGTGGCACAGATGTGGCACTGGTGTCACATACAGTATGTGGCACTGATGGCACAGTAGGGCACAAAAGAGCACTGATGGGCACTGTAGTGGCACAGATGAGCACTGTAGTGGTACTGTAGAGGCACTGATGGCACTGTAGGGCACTGGTGTGGCACTGTAGTGGCACAGATGTGGCACTGGTGTCACATACAGTATGTGGCACTGATGGCACAGTAGGGCACAAAAGAGCACTGATGTAGCACTGTAGGGCATTGCT
This sequence comes from Lithobates pipiens, assembly GCF_037356315.1. Taxonomy (NCBI): domain Eukaryota; kingdom Metazoa; phylum Chordata; class Amphibia; order Anura; family Ranidae; genus Lithobates; species Lithobates pipiens. The sequence continues at coordinate 86,570,306 of NW_027507764.1, read as the reverse complement.
GGGCACAATTTAAATGGTCAAAACTGATGGTTGGGCACACAATCTCTCTCCTCTCAACTCACGCTGTATAAGTGTGAGGAGAGAGTTGAACCCCTGGATGACCCCGGCTTGTTTACATTATGATCGCTTTGTCATTGGATGGAGCGATCATGTGGTAAAGGGCCGCTGTCATTGGCCCTTTACCAAGTGAATTCTATGTGACTCTCCTGTGAGGCGATTTTTAGGGACAAGGACTACAACTGAGTGTTCCATTTCTGACAGCGTACGGACCTTGTTTGGTGGACACGGCTTTCAACTAATTGTGGTCTCTATCCGAGGTGTGGATATCTGTAAGCGTAGAGGCCCTAGGCTGGGCTTAGCCGATCGCTTTTACTGCTTACTATTTGGTAAGCACAATCTACTTCTGGGTGATTGGGCACACTTTTGAAGTTCATGCATGTGCACCGCGGTGTTTATAATTTAGAGACTCTATGATTTTTTATTTTTTTTTGTTTTGTTTCTATTTACTTGTGATCACCTTTTTTGGCCTTGATTGGTCTGATACGATATATGGACTATCTGTAATTAAATTTTATTATTTGTTATTTTTTATTTTATATTTTTTTGTATAGAGCAGTTTTTTTGATTGTATTAATATATTCTGTGTTATCGCACTGCATTACTGCTGCTTTTTTAGCCTTTATTTTTTTACCAGCACAGTTACATTTTTGTTTTTTTATTTTAGAAAAAAAAATAGAGAACCTGCTCTCAATCTTTTGCTGGCTGTAATTCTGGCAGCAAAAGTCTGATGGAGCATACACACGGTCGGAATTTCTGACCAAAAGCTCACATCCGACTTTTGCTGGCAGAATTTCTGATTGTGTGTATGGGGCATTAGTCTTATCACAACTGATTCTGTTTAAATTCTTACTCAGTGCAGTTTAAATGTATTTATTTATGATTTTCCTTTTTTCTAAAGCTCTGTTTTGGTTCATTCAGAAACAGAAGTACCCTTGTGAACTCAGTAAACGCTTCTTATATGCTAAGCTACAGAATTTCAGAGAAGTCAAATAATCTGTATTTCCACAGTATGTAACTAAGTAGGAAAAGAAATCAAAATGACTGGAGGTTGGGACTTTAAATGAAGCAGGCAGGTGTAAAACATTTACATTTATTGGAAAATCAATGGTAAGTTGCATGAGGGTAGTCATGAGTACATCAAGAAGACCAATATATTCCATTCAATGGATAAACATACAGCAATAACAATTGACCACAAAAATACAAATCACATATTACAAGTGATCATTAGGTAAGTAAAACATATGGTTGGCATAAAACATGGCATATAGTAGCTCTATGCATTTCGTGGATTCATCCACTCTTCAGGAGCATGCACGTGGAAAACTGAATGCTGTAGTATAATAACAAATAATATCTGTAAGGTCTGGCCCTGTCACGGGAAATAGAGGTTGAAATAAAGTAATTAGAAGTAATATTGGCTAGGATAAACCCCCCCAAAAACCACTCTCAAAAGTACTTACATTGTCTGTATCTATGCAGTAGCAATGTGCCAAAATGAATCAGAATAACCCCATATGGGTATCACTGATGGGAGCTGAGGTGGTTAAGGCAGATCAGGACTGGACAAAGATGGTTTCCAAGAAAGGAAATTCCAAAGATTAATAAGGGTCAGCAGTGACCAAAGGTGCTAAAAGTGAAAGAAGGATTGTAAAATAAATTGGAGGGTCATATTATGTGATACAAAAGGTAATCTGTCCTAAACTTGGTAAAGGATAGGATAATGAGATGCTAATGAGTGTATAAGTAAGGTTAACTTAGTGAGAGTAGAAAGTTAGAATGATTGGAAAGGTAAAATACATGGGATATATAAAGAAAATAAAAACAACATTGAAGAAACCATATCAACCAAAATAGTTAGATGAAATGAAATAAAGGTGCAGGATAAATCAAATAGTGAAAAAGTAAGATCAAATTACCTAATAGACACTTCAGTGTTGAGTGCTCCGCAAGGTGTGCAGATACAAGGCTGGAACCACCATGTGAGTCAATCTGCCCCAGAAGACTTATAAGGGCTAGTCTGCCACACCCACCAACGTCACGTGAGAGCATGCACTGAGGAGGATAGGCAGCTGCAGTCGGGCGGAACCGCCCCCAAGTAAAACAGTGCCAAATTATTCCTCCACCTGGCTGCTAGATGTAAAAGGTGATGGAAAAACAGCGGCGCCAAGGGACATGGCGCAGCGGTTCCATCAAATAAACCGTGACGCCGATGCGTAGTGCAGGGCGGTCCACCCACCCTATAGAGAGGGGAGGAGGAAGGCCCGCGCTACGCCTCGCAGCTCCCAAAGTGATGGAGCGACTGCTCCTATCTAAAACATGCGACACATGCAACTGCCAGGGATATTAGCCCATTTAAAATAGGGGTGGGAGGTAAGAAGGGGGCCCCATCCCATGGCGATTAGCCTGGTGGAAGAGGGGGGGAGTTCCTATATTGGGTAATCTAATTATTATGTGGTATAATTGGGTATTAATCAGACCTAAAATGATATAAACAAGCGCGCTTCCATCCCTGATTTATTTGGAAGAAAAAGAGAACATTGGGACTTTAAATGAGGCGGTGACCGGGTAAGGTCAGTTGCCTCCATCCCTATTTGAATAAAGAAATCAAAATGACTGGAGGTTGGGACTTTAAATGAAGCAGGCAGGTGTAAAACATTTACATTTATTGGAAAATCAATGGTAAGTTGCATGAGGGTAGTCATGAGTACATCAAGAAGACCAATATATTCCATTCAATGGATAAACATACAGCAATAACAATTGACCACAAAAATACAAATCACATATTACAAGTGATCATTAGGTAAGTAAAACATATGGTTGGCATAAAACATGGCATATAGTAGCTCTATGCATTTCGTGGATTCATCCACTCTTCAGGAGCATGCACGTGGAAAACTGAATGCTGTAGTATAATAACAAATAATATCTGTAAGGTCTGGCCCTGTCACGGGAAATAGAGGTTGAAATAAAGTAATTAGAAGTAATATTGGCTAGGATAAACCCCCCCAAAAACCACTCTCAAAAGTACTTACATTGTCTGTATCTATGCAGTAGCAATGTGCCAAAATGAATCAGAATAACCCCATATGGGTATCACTGATGGGAGCTGAGGTGGTTAAGGCAGATCAGGACTGGACAAAGATGGTTTCCAAGAAAGGAAATTCCAAATATTAATAAGGGTCAGCAGTGACCAAAGGTGCTAAAAGTGAAAGAAGGATTGTAAAATAAATTGGAGGGTCATATTATGTGATACAAAAGGTAATCTGTCCTAAACTTGGTAAAGGATAGGATAATGAGATGCTAATGAGTGTATAAGTAAGGTTAACTTAGTGAGAGTAGAAAGTTAGAATGATTGGAAAGGTAAAATACATGGGATTTATAAAGAAAATAAAAACAACATTGAACATCTGCCTTAACCACCTCAGCTCCCATCAGTGATACCCATATGGGGTTATTCTGATTCATTTTGGCACATTGCTACTGCATAGATACAGACAATGTAAGTACTTTTGAGAGTGGTTTTTGGGGGGGTTTATCCTAGCCAATATTACTTCTAATTACTTTATTTCAACCTCTATTTCCCGTGACAGGGCCAGACCTTACAGATATTATTTGTTATTATACTACAGCATTCAGTTTTCCACGTGCATGCTCCTGAAGAGTGGATGAATCCACGAAATGCATAGAGCTACTATATGCCATGTTTTATGCCAACCATATGTTTTACTTACCTAATGATCACTTGTAATATGTGATTTGTATTTTTGTGGTCAATTGTTATTGCTGTATGTTTATCCATTGAATGGAATATATTGGTCTTCTTGATGTACTCATGACTACCCTCATGCAACTTACCATTGATTTTCCAATAAATGTAAATGTTTTACACCTGCCTGCTTCATTTAAAGTCCCAACCTCCAGTCATTTTGATTTCTTTATTCAAATAGGGATGGAGGCAACTGACCTTACCCGGTCACCGCCTCATTTAAAGTCCCAATGTTCTCTTTTTCTTCCAAATAAATCAGGGATGGAAGCGCGCTTGTTTATATAATTTTAGGTCTGATTAATACCCAATTATACCACATAATAATTAGATTACCCAATATAGGAACTCCCCCCCTCTTCCACCAGGCTAATCGCCATGGGATGGGGCCCCCTTCTTACCTCCCACCCCTATTTTAAATGGGCTAATATCCCTGGCAGTTGCATGTGTCGCATGTTTTAGATAGGAGCAGTCGCTCCATCACTTTGGGAGCTGCGAGGCGTAGCGCGGGCCTTCCTCCTCCCCTCTCTATAGGGTGGGTGGACCGCCCTGCACTACGCATCGGCGTCACGGTTTATTTGATGGAACCGCTGCGCCATGTCCCTTGGCGCCGCTGTTTTTCCATCACCTTTTACATCTAGCAGCCAGGTGGAGGAATAATTTGGCACTGTTTTACTTGGGGGCGGTTCCGCCCGACTGCAGCTGCCTATCCTCCTCAGTGCATGCTCTCACGTGACGTTGGTGGGTGTGGCAGACTAGCCCTTATAAGTCTTCTGGGGCAGATTGACTCACATGGTGGTTCCAGCCTTGTATCTGCACACCTTGCGGAGCACTCAACACTGAAGTGTCTATTAGGTAATTTGATCTTACTTTTTCACTATTTGATTTATCCTGCACCTTTATTTCATTTCATCTAACTATTTTGGTTGATATGGTTTCTTCAATGTTGTTTTTATTTTCTTTATATATCCCATGTATTTTACCTTTCCAATCATTCTAACTTTCTACTCTCACTAAGTTAACCTTACTTATACACTCATTAGCATCTCATTATCCTATCCTTTACCAAGTTTAGGACAGATTACCTTTTGTATCACATAATATGACCCTCCAATTTATTTTACAATCCTTCTTTCACTTTTAGCACCTTTGGTCACTGCTGACCCTTATTAATCTTTGGAATTTCCTTTCTTGGAAACCATCTTTGTCCAGTCCTGATCTGCCTTAACCACCTCAGCTCCCATCAGTGATACCCATATGGGGTTATTCTGATTCATTTTGGCACATTGCTACTGCATAGATACAGACAATGTAAGTACTTTTGAGAGTGGTTTTTGGGGGGGTTTATCCTAGCCAATATTACTTCTAATTACTTTATTTCAACCTCTATTTCCCGTGACAGGGCCAGACCTTACAGATATTATTTGTTATTATACTACAGCATTCAGTTTTCCACGTGCATGCTCCTGAAGAGTGGATGAATCCACGAAATGCATAGAGCTACTATATGCCATGTTTTATGCCAACCATATGTTTTACTTACCTAATGATCACTTGTAATATGTGATTTGTATTTTTGTGGTCAATTGTTATTGCTGTATGTTTATCCATTGAATGGAATATATTGGTCTTCTTGATGTACTCATGACTACCCTCATGCAACTTACCATTGATTTTCCAATAAATGTAAATGTTTTACACCTGCCTGCTTCATTTAAAGTCCCAACCTCCAGTCATTTTGATTTCTTTATTCAAATAGGGATGGAGGCAACTGACCTTACCCGGTCACCGCCTCATTTAAAGTCCCAATGTTCTCTTTTTCTTCTAAGTAGGAAAAGGACGTAAACATAAGTCTGTTAGAAAATTTTTAAAATATGAAGGTTCCTGGAAATGCTATGCATATTAAAAAAAATTGTTCATTGTAAGAAATTGATTTGTTCTTTTATTGCCAAAGAGACTCAAATAGTATCTTTGAGCAAGATGTCCCCCAATACCAAGAACAAGTTAGAAACTTTTAGTTGCCTTAAAAAGTTTCTCGTACACATGTACACTAAAGGACCCCCTAGGTTATATCATCTCCTACCTGAACACTTAACCATCCTCTAATGTCTTCATTCTTAACCTGTCTGCAGCACTTAACCATTGTCGAATACCAAAATATTGTACCCTTAAGACCTAACACTTACCCTATCCCTGAATACTAATCTTGAGCCCTCTAGTCCTTGACCCTAACAATAATCTAACTTTAAGCAGAACTAAATCATAGAGTACTTGCTCATTATGACACAGTACACTCCTGTCCGAGATTTAGGAACGTCTGTGACCAAGTTGCATTGTTTTAAGGGTGACCAAAAAAAAAGGTCAGGGACATGGCTGCACTGTCAGATGGGGGTGAGTAAATCTTAAGAGTGGCTGAACAGAACTACAAATTTTATGCTCCTTGAAATCCAAAAGTCGCTCCTTGGGTTTTGGGCCCTTGTATGCATGTAGGCTGTAAAAATCTCACAGATGTGGTATCTCCATACTTGGAAAGAGCAGCAGAATGTGTTTTGGGGTGTAATTTTAAGTATGCCTATGCGATGTGTGAGACATAAGTTGTTAAAATTACAACTTTGTGAAAGAAAAATTTAGTTTCTTAATTTTCTAAAAAATGGTGACAAAAAAATTTAATGTAAAAAAACTCACCATGCTTCTTACTAAACATCTTATGTTGTCTACTTTCCAAAAAGGGGTCATTTGGGGAATATTTTACAGTCCTGGCATTTTAGAGCCTCAACAAATGAGACAGTCAGTACATCAGGATTGATCCGTTTTTGAAATATATATATATATATATATATATATATATATATATATATATATATATATATACCATAGAATGTAGACTCTGTAACTTTCACACAGACTAAATAATACACCTATTTGGGGGGGGGATTGGGGCGGATTAACTATTTTCATATTACTGGGTTTAGTAACACTTTAATAAATATACGTTTCAGCAGTTTGCTAGCTTGCTTGTTTGAAATAGAACGCTGGAAAGTATGCATATGGCAGCTGCCATTGCTGATTTTTTGTAAAACACACAAGCGCCAGGTTGTCATACCTTTCCTTGATTTACTGTATGATCTACAAAACCACTGAGCTGTAAAAAGTATGCAGGCAGAATTCTTGATCTACTGTACATACTTATTCCAGGTCAGCAAAGTAAAGTAGCGAAGCAAGATTAACTGCCCCCGTGCTTCAACTATTACATTTTTAACAAATTGTCAATGGCAGCCCCCATATTTATTTCTGGAAGGTTTTAATTAGCCACTTCAGCCCCGGAAGAATTTACCCCCTTCCTAACCAGAGGAAATTTTGGCACTGCGTCACTTTAACTGACAATTGCACGGTTGTGTGACGTGGCTCCCAAACAAAATTTATGTCCTTTTTTTCCCACAAATAGAGCTTTCTTTTGGTGGAATTTGATCACCCCTGCGGTTTTATTTTGCACTATAAACAAAAAAATTGCGACAATGTTGAAAAAAACAAATTTTTTTTACTTTTTGCTATAATAAATATCCTCAAAAAATATTTAAAAACACAATTTTTTTCCTCAGTTTAGGCTGATATGTATTCTTCCACATATTGTTGGTAAAAAAAATCACAATGAGCGCTTGTTGATTGGTTTGCGCAAAAGTTATAGTGTCTACAAAATAGGGAATAGTTTTATGGCATTTTTATTGATAATATTTTTTTCTTACTAGTTACTTACGGCGATCAGCGATTTTTATTGTGACTGCGACATTATGGCGGACACATCGGACAATTTTGACACATTTTTGGTACCATTGGCATTAAAGAGGAGGGCCGTTTAAAAAAATAAAAATAAAAAAAAGTCAGCAGCTGCAAACACTGCAGCTGCTGACTTAATAAACACACTTACCTGTCCAGGGCACCCGCGATGTCGGCCGCCCGAGGCCGACCCGTCCCTCGGCTCTCGGGTCCCGGCGCCGCCATTCCCTCTAAGGGAAACAGGCAGTGGAGCCTTATGGCTTCACTGCCCGTTTCCTACTGCACATGCGCGAGTCCCGCAGCACTTTCTGAATGGGACGCGCTGTGTTCTGGAACACACAGTTCCCAGAACACAGCGCGACCCATTACCCAGAAGACGCCACGACGAGGAGAGAAGACAGAAGATCTCCGCGGAGGAGGAAGAGGAAGATTAGGATTATGTGCCTAGCAACAGGCATTTCTGGTAAGTAAAAAAAAAAATTTTTTTAATTTTTTTTTTTTTTTTAGATTTTTTTGTAATTTTTTATATTTTTTTGTTTTCAGGGTGGCCCTCCACTTTAATACAACAATCAATGCTAAAAAATTGCATTGATTACTGTAAAAATATCACTGGCAATGAAGGGGTTAACCACTAGGTGGCACTGTAAGGGTTAAGTGTGTCCTAGGGAGTGATTCTAACTGTGGGGGGGGGGGGGGGGGGGCTGTGTGTGACACGTCACTGATCTCTGCTACCGATTACAGGGAGAGCTGATCAGTGACAGTGTCACTAGGCAGAACGGAGAGATGCATGTTTACATTAGCATCTCCCCATTCTGCCTAGTGACACTTCTTCCTCACCGTGAGATGATCGCGGGTATCCTTGCGGCGATCGAGTCCGTGGGACCCGCGATCACGGTCATGGAGCTCCCAGCAGGCGAACGCGAGCCTCCTCTTAAAGGGCAACATACAGGTACGTTAATCTGCCTGTACGTGCCCTTCTGCCACAGTATCTCTGCATGAGGCAATCGAGAAGCGGTTAGGCAGTGCAAAGAGCAGTGGTGATATTCAGAGTGCAGTAAGCAGAAACAATCTAATTTCAGTTTACAGTAGTCATATCATCAAGTGAAGAATTCTAATTGGATTCTATAGGCGTCTTAATTTTTCACTCTGCTTTTTATTTTATTAAATAAACCTGTATAGTGTTATGTTTTATATAACCTTTTACCCTTACATGAGCCTAGAACAAAAAGGTGTACATCATCTTCTATTTTTTTCCTCTTTTGAAATTTATAAAATTAAAAAATAAAAAAACAGCCTTTTACCAAAACAGCCTAATTTAATGGTTCAAATGTTCTAAGCATTTAGAAAACAGATTTAACATGAAACAGCTGGTAGACACATATCTAGACATAATAACTTTTATACACCAGTACTGTTCATTGTGCTCAAATTTCAACGGTACTTTCTTCCACAAATTGCTGTAAAGAAGAAAAACATTTTCTCATTTGCAAAGAAGATCGGATCTATGGCCATTTATCAGGCCAAATGAATGAGTGATTTTAAAAATGTCGCTGCTATTTATTGTGTTATTTTATAAAAGCGTTGATGCCAAAATTAGCAGTATTTTTGTTTTAAAATTGCCCCTCTGTCAAATACCATATTCTGAGGCAGAGAAGTTAAATAAACTAAGTAAATAGTAATTATTAGTGATTTATTCCTATCAGTTATCAATTATTCCTTTCTTTCTGCACAAATTTGTAAAAACATATCCAGAATGAAATTTGCAGACTTTCTTGGTTGCCTGGTTGAGATACTGTCTACAGTTATGCCCCGTACCAAATATACTACGCAAGAGGAAATTTTATCACAGACACACTATGCCATATGGAAAAGGAGATGAGGGCGCTCTGGTGGAAGTGGATGGCTGGTCTAGGGGCAAGATGGTGGATGCCACTTCAGGCAGTACTTTGATTGAGGAGAAGCAACTCTGAAAACATAAAGGAAGAAAGGCGCCTCTGAGTGCAGTATTAAAAATGTAATTGTGTGCACAAGGGGTTAAAAGCGCTTACAATATAGTTTAGAGTATTAAAAGCATGTCAACATGGAGTCCTCATCTGTTATTTGGGTCCATCCTCAGTCCACGGATGAAGAGCAGGGTGGAGCCATCCAGCAGCTGTCAGGTTTCTTCTTCCGTGGACTGAGGACGGACCCAGATAACAGATGAGGACTCCATGTTGACATGCTTTTAATACTTAACTATCTTGTAAGTGGTTTTAACCTCTTCTGCACTTAATTAAATTTTTAATACTACATTAGTGGTGTCTTTCTTCCTTTACACTATGCCATATACCTGCAGTTTGGCTATAGCATTAAACAAAAATAGAACAAGTGTGGCAATGGAAACACCAGTTTCTAATTATATTATATATTGAATTCCCAACTCTGAGCAAATTAAAAAAGATTTGTTCACCAGCATGCATTCTAAACAATGCAGGCCTGGTTGCAATACTCAACTTGTGGCACTGTCCCCCACAGTAATACATTTCCACCACTAGATATTTGTCAGTCTTCTGATTTAAATTAAACCAGCATCTTTCAATCTAGAAAACTAAAGCGCCATACACAAATAAAAAAAAAAAAAAAAAGTTTTTCTTATTTTCTGTTATAAAATTTTGCAGATAAATAATATTTCATCAATTTAGACCAAAATTTATTCTGCTTCATTTCTTTGGTAAAAAAACAAACAAACAAATCAGTGTATATTATTTAGTCTGTGTGAAAGTTATAGAGTCTGCAAACTATGGTACAGTATACAGTAGCTCACAAAAGTGACTACATCCCTCACAATTTTGTAAATATGTTATTATAGCTTTTCATGTGACAACACTGAAGAAATGACACTTTGCTACAATGTAAAGTAGTGAGTGTACAGCTTGTATAACATTGTAAATTTGCTGTCCCCTCAAAATAACGCAATACACAGCCATTAATGTCTAAACCGCTGGCAACAAAAGTGACTACACCCCTAAGTAAAAGTGTACAAATTGGGCCCAATGAGCCATTTTCCTCCCCGGTGTCATGTGACTCATTAGTGTTACAAATCTCAGGTGTGAATGAGGAGCAGGTGTGTTAAATTTGGTGTTTATCACTCTCACTCTCTCATACTGGGCACTGGAAGTTCAACGTGACACCTCATGGCAAAGAACTGAGGATCTGAAAAAAAGAGTTATTGCTCTACACAAAGATGGCCTAGGCTATAAGAAGATTGCTAAGACCCTGAAACTAAGCTGCAGCACGGTGGCCAAGACCATACAGAGGTTTGACAGGACAGGTTCCACTCAGAACAGGCCTCGCCATGGTCGACCAAAGAAGTTAAGTGCACGTGCTCAGCGTCAGATCCAGGGGTTGCCTTTGGGAAATAGACTTATGAGTGCTGCCAGCATTGCTGCAGAGGTTGAAGGGGTGGGAGGTCAGCCTGTCAGTGCTCAGACCATACGCCGCACAATGCATCAAACTGGTCTGCATGGCTGTCCTCCCAGAAGGAAGCCTCTTCTAAAGATGATGCACAAGAAATCCTGCAAACAGTTTGCTGAAGACAAGCAGACTAAGGACATGGATTACTGGAACCATGTCCTGTGGTCTGATGAGACCAAGATACATTTTTTTGTTTCAGATGGTGTCAAGCATGTGGCAGCAACCAGGTGAGGAGCACAAAGACAAGTGCCATGGTCTGGGGGTGCCTGAGTGCTGCTGGCACTGGTGAGCTACTGTTCATTGAGGGAACCATGAATGCCAAAATGTACTGTGACATACTGAAGCAGAGTATGATCCCCTCCCTTAGGAGACTGGCCCTGCAGGGCAGTATTCCAACATAATGACCCCAAATACACCTCCAAGATGACCACTGCCTTGCTAAAGAAGCTGAGGGTAAAGGTGATGGACTGGCCAGGCATGTCTCCAGACCTAAACCCTATTGAGCATCTGTGGGGCATCCTCAAATAGAAGGCGGAGGAGCACATGGTCTCTAACACCCACCAGCTCTGTGATGTTGTCATGGAGGAGTGGAAGAGGACTCCATTGACAACCTGTGAAGCTCTGGTGAATTCCATGCCCAAGAGGGTTAAGGTGGTGCTGGAAAATAATGGTGGCCACACAAAATATTGACACATGGGCCCCAATTTGGACATTTTCACGTAGGGTTGTACTCACTTTTGTTGCCAGTGGTTTAGACATTAATGGCTGTGTGTTGAGTTATTTTGAGGGGGCAGCAAATTCACACTGTTATACAAGCTGTACACAAACTTCTTTACATTTTAGCAAAGTGTAATTTCTTCAGTGTTGTCACATGAAAACATATAATAAAATATTTTCAAAAATGTGAGGGGTGTACTCACTTTTGTGAGATACTGTATATATATATATATATATATATATACTTTCTCCATCCCCCCCTCCCCACTATGAATACTGCATGAATCTATCCATTAACGCCCCCGCTGCCACCTCCTATTCAGGCTTACACTCACTACTTTACATTGTAGCAGTTTGTCATTCCTTCAGTGTTGTCACATGGAAATATGAATAAAATGTTTACAAAAATGTGAGAGGTGCACTCACTTTTGTGAGATACTGTATAATGTATATTTGAAAATTGATCTATCCCAATGTACTGACTGCCTATCTATCTGGGACTCTAAAATGCCAGGACAGTATAAATACCCCCCAAAAGACCACTTTTTGGAAAGAAGACAAACCAAGGTATTTAGTAAGAGGAATGTTTTTTGTTTTTTTTTTGCAAGTTTTCATTTATTTATTAAAAATTTTTGGAAAAATAAGACATTAACTAAATTTGTAAATACTTACACATGGGCATAAAGGCATACTTCTAATTACCTAGAATTGAGAGGGGATATGATTTCAATGTACAAATACTGTACTGGTGACCCCACAATAGGGATAAAACTTTTCCATAAAAGGGAATTTAATAAGACACGGCCATTCATTAAAATTAGAAGAAAGGCGGTTTCGCCTTAAACTGTGTAGAGTGTTCTTTACTGTAAGAGCGGAAAGGATGGGCAATTCTCTTCCACAGGCAATGGTTTCAGCCGGGAGCATCTATCATTTCAAAAAACAATTAGATAAGCACCTGAAAGACCACAATATACAAGGATATACAATGTAGTACTTATATAAAATCATACACATAGGTTGGACTTGATAATCTTTTTTTCAGCCTCGCCTACTATGTAACCTAGCCTTTCGTCTTTCAAGGAGCATAAATTATGCATCTATTTTCCTGACTACTTATCACATTTTTAAAGCTGTGGAGTGCCAGGACAGTGGAAACACCAACAAAATGACCACAATTTGGAGAATAAACACCCCAAGATATTTATAAGAGGCTTGGGTAGTCTTTTAAAGACAATTTTTGATGTTTTTTAATCAAAGTCGTCAATTTAATTTCTCACATGCGGCATAGGCATACTTAAAATTACACCCCAAAACACATTCTGCTCCTCCTCCCGAGTATGGCGATACCACGTGTGTGAGGCTTTTTCACTTTTTGGACTGATTATATACCAGATATTGTATCTTGTGTATCCCACAAATGAACAAATTGTGTCAAAACCAATGTACTGTAATGGTCACGTCTATACGAGTGGTCAGGGAATATTGCTTAGTGTAGCGTCACCTATAGCAGTCCCAGTTCCTATAAGCTAAGCAAGCCTGGTCTACTGGTATGTGGCTGCCCCAAGAAATGCCATGTTCACTGGCCTTGTGTTTCACAGGAATGTAGTCAGCAGGGTGTACAGATGAGTCAGCTCAGGCCACAGACTGACACATGGTCAGCAGCTAACAAACAAAGGATCGGTCTAAGAAGCAGGCAGAAACATAGTCAATAAGCAGACCAAGGTTAGCACAGGCAGAGACAAAACTGCACTGGTGTGGCAGTGATCGGGGACACTGTGGGGTTGATTTACTAAAACTGGAGTGTGCAGAATCTGGTACACCTCTGAATAGATACCAATCAGCTTCCAGTTTTTTTTTTGTCAAAGCTTAATTGAACAAGCTGAAGTTAGAAGCTGATTGGCTACGATGCGCAGCTGTACCAGATTTTGCATTCTCATGTATTAGTAAATCAGCCCCTCTGAGTGGATGGTGGTGATTAAAGACACTGTGAATGGGTTGCAGTGATTGGGGACACTGTGAGTGGATGGTGGTGATTAGGGATATTGACTGGCAGCACTGGTCTAGTGAGAGCACTGACATTTATTGGTATCTAGACATGGGCAGAATGGAAAAATGTGTTTTGTTTCGGATAGATTCATTATGTTGCTAATTTAGTTTAGTTGATTTGTTTCGGAATTAATTTAGTTTAGTTTAGTTTTGTTATTGTGCCATTTCGTTTATTCAGTATTCCAAATTTTCAGAACGGTTCACATTTGGATTGGTCGAAAAATGATCGACAGATTTGAATTCTGTGTGAAAAATAGTTAGTTGTGGGCCGGAAAGCCAGCGGCTGCGTCCCTAACAACCAAAATTTTATCAGGCCGAAGGGCCTGGTATGGATTGGAGGGGACGTCATGCTCTTTTTTTGTCTGCATTTTTCATTGCCGGCATTCTTTTGTTTACATTTATCTGTCAGCGGTTGTTAAGAATGTGGCGGCTTGTACATGATCACTGCCACAGAGGTACAATATTACTATTACTTACATACTGAAAACAGTATGTAAGAAAAAAAATATAACATTGTATACTGAATATATATATATATTGTTTCACGTTTATTTTTTTCACTTTTTATTTTTTTTATATATTGTAACAAGAGCAATACAGTGTTACCTTACTGGGAAAGGTGATCAGGGATTTATTTTTATACCGATTGCTTATTACAGTGATGATCACTGTAAAAAGCAATCAGTAACACTGTTTAAAAGTTTTGTTCATAAGACCTTTACTACCGTGATGTTGTGATTAGTCACAGCTATCACATGGTGCAGGGCTGCTGTGTTTGGCCCTGATACCATGTGAATGCGATGGCCAATCACATAGATCAAACAGTAGTGAACAAGGCATCAAGAATGAGAGCCTTGTTCACTATTGTAACTGTGATCGATGTGATTGGTTACAGTGATCGGAACGAACTATGATCCGCTGTGTCCAATGCACGCCCTAGAGGGTGCACCTAAGGCATCTGGGAGGACGTACCCTTATGTCCTCCAAGAACAAGGAGGTTGGGCAGTAAGAGGTTAAATATACACTGATCAGCCATAACATTATGGTCACTCACAGGTAAAGTAAGTAACATTGATTATCTCGTTACAATAGCTTATAAAAGTGGGTGGGATATATTAGGCAGCAAGTAAGCATGTTGTCCCTGAAGTTGATGTGTTAGAAGCAGAAGAAAATGTGTAAGTGTAAGGATTTAAATTACTTTGACAAGGGCCAAATTGTAATGGCTAGACAACTGGGTCAAAGTTTCTCCCAAACTGCAGTTCTTGTAAGGATTTGAATGGCTTTAACAAGGGCCAAATTGTAATGGCTAGACGACTAGGTCAAAGTATCTCCAAAACTGCAGTTCTTATGGGATGTTCCTGGTCTGCAGTGTTTAGGACCAACCAAAAGTGGTCCAATTAAGGAAAACTGTTGAACTATTGACAGGGTCATTTGCAGCCAAGACTCATTGATCCACATGGGGTGTGAAGGCTGGCCCCTGTAGTTAAATCCAATAGAACAGATACTGTACCTGAAAGTTAATGCTGGTTCCAATAGAAAGGTGTCAGAACACACAGTGAGTCTCCGTTTGTTGTGTATGGGGCTGCGTAGCTCCAGACCCTTTATGGTGCCCATGCTGACCTGTGTCCACAGCCAAAAGCACTCGCAATGGCCACTTGAGCATCAGAACTGAACCACATAGCAATGGAAGAAGGTGGCTGGCTCGGAAAAATTCAAGAATGGTTTGGGGAACACAAAAATGAGTTGTGTTGACTTGACAAATTCTTCAGATCTCAATTCAATCAAGCAAAGAAGTCTGTTCCATGAAGGCCCCACCTCACAACTTACAGAACTTAAAGGTTCTTCTACTGACGGCTTAGGCCGCGTACACATGCGGGGACTGTTCGCTCAACTTTGTCCGCTGAACAGTGTTTCGGCGGACAGTCCGCTCGTGTGTGGGCTTCAGCGGACAGTTTCAGCGGACAGTCTGACGAACAAAGTTTTTCGGAAATTCCGAAAAACTGTCCGCTGAAACTTGGTTTGAGCGGACAGTCTGCCCGTGTGTAGGCTTGTTCGTCAAACTAAGTCTCGCGCATGCTCAGAAAGAATTTACACGCCGAAGGTTGCATTGCAGTGTATAGGACGTTGTTTTCTAGTCCCGTCGTACGTGCCATTCACGTCATCGCGCACGGTTTCAGCGGACTGTTCGTTCGTCGTGTGTGGGCAAGTCCGTCCATGCTAATTTTGAGCGGACTGTCCGCTGAAACTGTTTGACGAACAAAGTTGAGCGAACAGTCCCCGCGTGTGTACGCGGCCTTAGTGCTAGATACCACAGCATACCTTCAGAGGTCTAGTGGTCTAATCGCTTTATTTACTTATATAAAACTGTATATATATAATTATTATTTTTTTTTTTTTTTGCTGCGTTCAGTGGCGTCAAATATTCTGTTGGCACACACCAAGACAAAAAATGAGAGGTTGCATGTGTACCAGAGAAATATAAAAACCTGACAGATTTGTAACCTCTTCCATTCCAATAAATACATGTTCTAGTGTTGCTGTCTCTGCCCTCATCTTGTGTCTTTGTGACACTTTATTAGCTAGATTTACTATCTAAATGTTGTACTTTGGTACTGCTACTGTTTATCTTGTGTCCTTTTTAGCATTGGCCGATGTTTGACTTATGAAGGATGTTCATATGACTGGGAACCTGTAAAGAGAAGGTGGAAACCATTTTAGATTACTTTCTCAGGTTCCTGTTAGAAGAATTACTTCTGTTCAGAAGACAAATTCTTTTTTTATTTTATAGATGACAGAATTCCTAGACATTCTATTGTTTCATTCTTTAAGCAGTAGCCCCAAGATGATTTTTATTGATAATCGCAGTTTATTTCTATAAGCATACCATCACATTTTTGGGCACAAGCAACCCCTATTGACAAATTACTTCTGACATTACAAGCTTTCTACAAGATCCAAAAAACACCGCCGATAGATGTCTGAAAAACGTTTATCAATGCTGCCTGTTGCTCTGTTTATTCAGTTGTAATCTACGAAATAAGAAAAATACTCAGCTTTGGAAACAAACGAGAATTTGATTTAGCTTTAGGATTATTTTTTCCTGGCTGAATTCTGTTTGCTACTATTTTTTTTTTTTTTAAGTTGATGAACTCTACTTTCTCAAGAGAGCTAAAGGGGTTTGCTTTCTGGAAAATAGATCTCTCTAAATTTAATTTACTTTTAAATGCAGAATAAAGTCTCGCTGATTACCCATATGCCACATACAGTCAATTTTCAACCTGTTCCAGATGCCCAAACATCACAGGAACCGAGACATGCAAGAAACATAAAAGAACATTGGACAAATCATAAAAAGTAATACATGACCATATAAAATATTAAAGATTTGGTATTGTACGTAACACAAGTCAAAATATGTTTCTATAAACTATTTCCATGTGGTGCTTTCATTTTTTTTTTTTACTAGGGATCAGAAACAAAGTACTTTTTGTACCTTACAAGGAAATCAATTTGATTAGCTATCATTCCTCTATGCATGAAAGGCTGATGGTGCATACAAACTCAGCAAACAATTATATTCAGTCTGTTCTATTTTTTCTTTGAGTACTGGTATGAACTCTTTACACGTCAAGACTTTCAACCCTTCTATGAACTATAATGGCCCGTACACATGATCAGATTTTTCTACAACAAATGTTGGATGTGAGCTTGTTGGCGGAAAGTCCGACCGTGTTTATGCTCGGTCAAACATTTGTTGTCGAACTTTCCGCCAACAAATGTTGCCTAACAGGTATTCAAATTTTCCACCAACAAATGTTTGTTGTCAGACTTTCTGATCCTGTGTACACAAGTCCATCGGACAATCAAGTACGAGCCGGAGATATAACTAGCGTTCGTAATGGAGATATCACGTACGTCTTGTACGTCACTATCTTCGTAATTGTTGGCCAACATTTGTGTGACCGTGTGTATGCAAGACAAGTTGGAGCCATCATCTGTCGAACAAACATCCACAGTTTTGTTGTCGGAAAGTCTGATCGTGTGTACAGGGCATTAGACTGAAACTGTTGCCTTTATACCAGGGTTGGGGTTCCTTCAGAGGTTGTTAGGGGTTCCTTTAGAAATGAAGAGTTTCTAACTCCTAGTAACCACTGATATCAATGATCTTTTTAGCTGTATGTAAGAAGTGGGGGTTTTCCCACTGGTCAACAATTGTAAGCTTGTCCTTCTCCCACTGACAGTTAATATCCATTGGCCCCCAATGTATACGACCAATACACTGACTATCAATATTAATGAATATTAAGCCTAGTACACACAGGCCAAATGTCAGGAGACAAGACATCGGTCGGTTCAGTAGAAACTGGCTGCCATTCGGCCCCGTGTGTATGACAACTGGTCCGACAGCTGGCCGGCATCTGTTGGATGAGCATGCTGGAAAGGGCCATCCCCCTGTCAGAACACAACAGCTCCGCGGGGGAGATTGCTGAACTCATTATGTATACCAGGCTGAAGAGAAGAGCAAAAGCTATCTGCTCTGGGTGTCTAATATGCTACATACACTACATTCTTTATTCTTTTATGTATTATTATATTTGCAACTACTGAGCACGCATATGTGTCATTTTTATTCTGCATTCTCCTTCTATCAGATCCTAGATGTGTGTCTTAGGGAGAAGCTGAGCTCCAGACAAACAACTAAATATAAATTTGAAATACAAACAAATGACTCCTGGAGTTAGAAAAAATTACTTGTGATATTGGCAGGTGCTTTATATATAACAGGGATGCTGTTAATGCCAAACTTCACAAAACCTAGGCTTACCTGTGCTCAGCAGTGATTTACTGAACTACTGTCAGTCATCCAAAAAAATGCAGTAGAAAGCATGGACACTGAGGGACCTATGGTATTTATGGAACACGGCCAATAATGCTATCCACCAAACATCTCAATGTTTACTTGACACTGCACCTGCGAGTTCTTTATAAAATCCAGGCGTGGAGTAGAGCCTGCAGTGTCCCATTATTTGATAGTTCCTGTGACCAGGCTTTCCCCCCGTTAGAAGTCTTTTTCTATCTTTGATTGGATGGAGTCCTGAATCAAGCTGAACAAAATACACATTTGTAAAGCTTAGCACCGTGCGTTATAAATGTGGTGTGTTCTTTTTAAGCCACATTGCTTATATTTAAATGGGGCCCATAATGTCTCATGGACAAAGAGCCCCTAATTTGTATCATATCAGATCTCCCATCACCAAAAAAAAAAAATATATATATATAATACACAGTTATATTTTATTTATATTCTTTTTAAAAACTTTTCAGATCTTTCTTTGAATTCTATTTTGTTTTAATAATTATGTAATAAAAATAGAAAATAGTGATAGTTTTTTTGTGCAGCATGAGGATTATGTGTAAGGCTGAGTGCAATGTGACCCCTTTCACACTGGGGTGCTTTTAAAAATAGCTTCTGTAAAGCGCCTAAAAAGCGCCTCTCAATCCACCCCTGTGTGAAAGACGGAGTGCTTTCACACTGGGGTGGTGAGCTTGCAGGACAGGAAAAAAGTGCTGCAAGCAGCATCTTTTGGGCGGTGAATGAGCGCTATATACCGCTCCTCCACCGCTCCTACCATTGAAATCAATGGGCACCGCTGCAAAGGGCATGTAAAGCGCTTCGGCAGTGGTGCTTTGCGAGTGGTTTTAACCCTTCATTCGGCCAATAGCGAGTGGTTAAAAGTTCCCCAATAGTGGCCGAATAGTGCCGCTATAACAGCATTAAAGAGCAGCTAAAATTTGCGGCGCTTTACAGCTTATGCCCTCCACCCCCCTCCCCCCCCTCCCCGCCCCACTGTGAAAGTAGCATTAGATTTACAGGTTAGATTTAGAAGTAGCATTTGAGTTAAGAAACCAAATGCTATAACATATTTGTAATTAAAGCGGTAGTAAACTCTCCTAAGGATGCATGATTTAAACAATATTCCAATCTAATTTTTTACTGTCAATGAAGTATGCCCAAAAATCTTTCTTATTGTCATACATCCTTATTTTTTAAATGCTCCTGCTTGATGTCTGCCGGTGCCATTCCAACTTTGGTCTTCCGCGTCTGTCCTGTTCCACCCGCAGTAGCTTTTCCTGTCCATAATCCCACGCATGTGCAGTAATAGCCGTATCCATGAAGTATACAGTAGTATCACAGGATGTCGGGGCTGACATTGACACTAGGAAATGGCGCAGCCCTGGTATAGACCCTGCATTTTTCCCGGCAGAGTCTATATGTTTGTCGTAAAATTAGCATATACGGCACATGCGCTAGTGACGTCATTAGACAGAAAAATACAGATTACTTGAAAAGCAAGCAGGTAAGGAGACATTCATTTAGTGAAAACATTTTTATAACCTGCAATTATCCATAGATAGAAAAATAGTCAGAATGGGTATATAACCGCTTTAAATAATCATGTTTTGAAATATGTGGCACCAAAATCCCTTGCACCAAAAATAAAAGCTTAAGGCAATTATTGTGCCGCGTACACACGTATCAGACTATCCAGTGGACTTAGTCTGGCGGACAAACCGCCGGACTGTCCGCCGGACTTTCCGAACTAGCTACCTGCCCACACATGGCACTTTTGCGGCGGACTAGGTCCCAGAGGATGCTGGGACTGTGACATCATAATGGCCGGGGACATCATCCGGCAATGTCCCTATATAAGTCGCCGCACGCCGCGTGTCCTGTCATAGTGACCGGAGACAGCGACGAGGCAACATCTCCAGAAGAGGAGAACAGAAGAACAGAAGACGGCGACAGTGGCAGCCGCGACAGACGACCGGGCCACTGCTTGTAAAAGAGCTAGAAGAAGGCGCGGTGGCCCGGCAAGAAGAACCAAAGAGGGGGACAAGACCCCAGAAGAGGGGGTCAAGACCCCCGAGGTCGGAAGAAGAGGGCGGCGAAGAAGAAAGCCGGGCTCCTCCGCTAGTAAAAGAGCTAGCAGAAGATGGCGGAGGAGTCCAGCGAGAAGACCCCCGAAGACAGAAGAAGACCCCCGGAGCTGTGCAATAAACGATTTTAACCCTTGTGTGTTGTGTTTTTTTTCTTTACATTTTTTTCACAGGTGAATGGGTAGGGGTACATTGTACCCCATACTCATTCACATAGGGTGGGGGGCCGGTATCCGGGGGCCCCCTTATTAAAGGGGGCCCCGGATACCGCCCCCCCACCCGCAGACCCCGACAACCAATGGCCAGGGTTGTCGAGAAGAGGCCCTTGTCCTCATCAACATGGGGACAAGGTGCTTTGGTGTGGGGGGCCGCGTGGCCCCCCTTCCCCAAGGCACCCCCCATGTTAAGGGCACGTGGCCTGGTACGGCTCAGGAGGGGGGGCACTCGCTCATCCCCACCCCCTTCCCTGGAGGCCGGGTAGCGTGCTCGGATAAGGATCTGATATGGACCTGTGGGGGGGACCCAGCGCCGTTTTTTCGGCATAGAAATTCCCCTTTAAGTCCATACCAGGTGACGGGGCCAGTGACGCTTCCTTCGCTGGTCCCGGCTACCTGGAGCCGTGCTCAAAAGGAACAGACTTTTCTCTGGGAGGGAAAAGTCCGTTCATTTCAAAAGTACGGCGGACTGGCACCCACACGGCCGTACTGTCCGCCGAAATGCGAGTGCGGCGGACAGATTGATGTGCAAAACTCCAATCTTAGTCCGCCGGACTTTTGGGTAAAAAAAGTCCGCCGTAGCCTACACACAGGCGGATTGTTTGATCCTGTGTACGCGGCATTACCATGAAATATTGTGCTATAAGTAAATGTGGATTAAATTGCTCTTAAGCAAAGGTTATTTTTAGTGAAAAACACTATTCAAAATCATCAGTAGATAAAGAATTGAAGTAGCTAAATCTATATGAAATCTCATCTTTTTTTCTGGAAAATGCAAGCTTGACTGCAACATTCTAATCTCCTAAACCTTCAGTCACATTGGTCCTTTGTGAAGAGAAACCTCAGTAACCAATAACAATGCTTGAGAGATAGTATACCCAAAACCTGATGCTTAACTTCAGTTTGGGCAAACTCCTTACACCCCCCTAAACACACACACACACACGCACACACAGACACATGCACTGGAGCACTCCCTCAACTGCATTACTTTTTTTTAGTTGCCCTTGCAGGACTTCCTATGGTTCTCTTATTCCTTCGGTGGCAGTAGACAGCCCTCAATGATCCAAAGAATGGCACCACATTGTGACAAGGGTGGCATTCTGTGAATTATTATTCTGTGAGGCCATTCCAAAAAGATGGCACACCCCAAGACACATGTCCTTGATGCCCAACTCAGATAGCAATGAAAACCTAAGTCTGTTAACATGCTGCACATTTTCACTGGCAAGTTGTACACTGACAGAGCACTTGAAGCACAAGTTCCAATTTGTTGCAATTTTGCGTGGCAAGTCTCTAGCAAGAGCAAAGTTGCAGTGTTGAGTCCACAGCAAGAGCTCTGCAGGTCTACAGCATGAAAATCCAGTCACAGTGACCCCTGTGGTGGGATGATTATTGCACAACACAACTGAACCAGAACTTTCAGCACTCTTGCAGAATGTTTGCAAAGAAAGTTGATCTGGAGTCATGCAATGTGGACTTCAATTGGGCTGCAATTGTGCAACGAAATTGTGAAGCCTGGCAAGTCTAGCAATAGCTTAGCAAGTCATTTTTAAACTTTCAGCACAATTGCTTGCTATCTGGGAAGGATCACATAAAGCTGGCTGAATGATACCAGGTGCTATTCTATCTAGAAGAGGAGCAGATCCTTAGACCTGAGGAGGATATGGAATGTGTTTGTGATGGCAGTTTAAGGAAGGACATTTTGTAGTAAGTAAAATTTGTTTAAATCTTCACCTATATATATCTCTGGATATATCATATTACCTTGGTTTTTATTGTATTCATGTATGTCTAAACTGCCATGACAGATTTACTGTAATGACAGCTGTTTGGTGAGCAGTCTTTATATCCAGATGCATATCATGAGAGAACGTGAGCATGCAACATTACATTTATATGAGCATTTTATGAAGCTTTGTCCAATTATTTTAGGAATCATCTGCTGTGAAATAAAATGTCTATCTGTATTTGTAACAGGGTGTAGAATAAAGAATTACAGGCGCATAGCTTGTGATGTATATTAGAAGCTTATTGTGTGTAACTCAAGCAACTGAAAATAATGTGCCAGCAAAATTAATAAGTATTGAATAGCCATGTAACACCACAGAGTTCAATAAAAGAGAAATGTACCTTGATGTGGGTGAACTAATAAGCCTAGAGAAATCTGAGAAGTCAGAACAAAAGTAACACTAGGACTATGAACACCTTGTAAGCAGTCGTGGAGGAATTTATGATGATCTCCAATAAAACACTAATCCCTTGCGTGTTCTTTTGGAGTATTAAAATCATGCCATGCAGATCCATTGTTTCTGTCTGGTATGAAAAATATGATGAGGATGAGCACATGGAAGAAAAGAATGATACACATAGAACCTTTTTGAAATTTACGAACATGCAAACTAAAGCGCTCTACAGATCACCATAACCCACAGATAGCATGCCTTTGAAGTTTTCACAGTAGATATGATCCTGAGTTTGAATATTGTTATCTAGAGGGTAGCATGGGGGTAATACAAGTATATTGGTGTTGGTAATTAGAGAGTATCACTAACATGACATGTTAAAAAGTTTGCTCAGTCAGACCCAGTAAAATAGGTGCAGTGTTTGGTTTTGGTTTTGAGACATTTACTGTCGGATACTAGATGTAAACATACAACCAACAACTGTGTAGAAATCACACTGACCATTATCTTTCCTTCAAAAATTGTCACCTTCATGGATTGGGATGGGATCATCAGAATGGCCACAGCTCTGGGCAATCTAGTAAGTAGAGGGCCTGAATTCCATATTGGCCCCAGATCATGACACTTGTAGTTGGTGGTGGTGGAGAGTAGCTCAATTTAAGCTTATTATAACATGATTAAGCCAGTCCATTTACATTAGATGGCCATTAGATGCACAGTGATAACCTCACCCTTCATTGACAGCAAATCATCCTAGCACTGCAGAGCACTGTATGCAATGTTAGCTCTCACAGCCTGGCAAGTTTGTGTGAATGCAAAGGGGAAGGTGAAAAAGAAAATGATGCAGCAATGGTTCTACATGTTAGTGGTAGAACAGTAGGGTCAAGAACAGGTTTTGTAAGCTGCTTAGTTGATGTTTTCCAGAGAACTTTCAGTTGGCAGCATCTGCCTGCCACTATAAACCACTACCTGGCTTTAATGGGTGGCTGACATATATTAGAGGTGAAGTATGAATCACAGGTGAACATACTATTTGTGCATACTGTGCAGCAGTACAAAGGCCTACTGGAATTTAGCACCCTATGTATACTAGATTGAAACTGAAACCCCAACCACTGTCACGTAGGCCTAAACACTAATCACTGCTAACATCTTTCTAGCTGTCACTTGATACAGATTGGAAAGTGTTTGTACTTTGCATAAATGGCAATGGACAACCAAAACTTGTTTGCATACAGGAGCCCTTTGGAGACTCTGTCTCCTATTGGTGTAATGTAAATACTAGGGATGAGCCCAACGTTCGAGTCGAACATAAGTTTGACTCGAACATCGGCTGCAGAACACCCTTTAAAAGTCTATGGGAGAAATCAAAAGTGCTAATTTTAAAGTCTTATATGCTTACCTGGGGGGGGGGGGTCTATAGTATGTCTATAGTATGCCTCCCATGTTCCCCATGTTTACAACAGTCCCTGCACAAAATGACATTTCTAAAGGAAAAAAAGTAGTTTAAAAGTACTCGTGGCTATAATGAATTGTTGGTCCCGACAATACACATAAAAGTAATTGAAAAAAACAGCATGGGATTCCCCCACAGTCCATTACCAGGCCTTTTGGATGGATACCCCCTCTTAAGCTACGGAGAAGCCAAAGGGATGCCTCGTGCGTCAGAGGGGGCGAAGTCACCCAGCAACATCACCGTGTGGCCCCACCCTCAGTTTTAAAAGAGCTGTCACCAGAGAGGACGAAGAAGAAGAAGCAAGAGAAGAAGAAGACTTTGTGAGACAGTTTTATTTTTTAATAAAGGACTTGTCTCCAAGCCGTGTCATGTCATTTTTACCATTTTCATACTTTTTTTGTGAAATGGTAGGGGTACATTTGTACCCCCATTACCATTTCATACGGGGGGAGGCTGGGATCTGGGGGTCCCTTTGTTAAAGGGGGCTTCCAGATTCCAATAAGCTCCCTGCCCGTAGACCCCCCACAACCACCGGGCAAGTTTTGTGGGGATGAGGCCACGGTGCTATGGCTATCCCCCAGCACCCTCCCCATGTTAAAGGCATGTGGCCTGGTACGGTTCAGGAGGGGGGGCGCTCTCTCATCCCCCCTCGCTTCCTGCGGCCTGACAGGTTGCGCACTCAGATAAAGGTCTGGTATGGATTTCTGGTGGGACCTCCATGCCATTTTTTTTAATTTTGGTGTGGGGTTCCCCTTAATATCTATACCAGACCTGAAGGGCCTGGTATGGAATTTGGGGGGCCCCCATGCAATTTTTTTTACATTTTGGTTCAGGGTTCCCCTTAATATTCATACCAGATCCAAAGGGCCTGGTAATGGACTGTGGAGGAATCCCATGCGTTTTTTTTCAATGACTTTTATATGTATTGCCGGGACCGACAATTCATTATAGCCGCGAGTACTTTTAAATGACTTTTTTTCCTTTAGAAATGTAATTTTTTGCAGGGACTGTTGTAAACACGGGAAAACAGGCATACTATAGACACCCCCCAGGTACGAAATTCACTTTAAGCATTATTAAAATCACTGCTTGCGTGTTCGAACAAATTTTTTGCCTGTTCCCATGTCCTGCTGCAAACTGAACAGGGGGGGGGTGGGTGTTCGGCTCATCCCTAGTAAATACATTGCTGAAGGCTATGTATATTAAAGCATTCATCTAAATGAAGATTTCATACCCTTAAATGTCCTGTAGCTGATAATTGGCCCAGGGGAAGAAGGGATTACTACTTATTAGTTTTGACCTGATTTGCCAATATTGTTGCTTAGGAGCTGGGAGAGGAATGATTCTAACTACTGCGGCACAAGCTTCCAAACTTTTGTGACAGATTCATTATATGCTGGATGTCTGCTTGCATTTGAAGTGGACGTGGCCAGATCATCGCTCAAATATCTATACTAGATCTGGCATAGTTCCAGTTAGACAAGGATAAATAATACTGTATAAGGTGTTTATAATGTCACTGACCTGTCAGAGATAAATACATCTGCAGCTGACCAAAGACATCAGATGGTGGTCAGATGGTGGTTAGGTATTTGGAAACCCTCCAGTAATCAAACAATGTCTCATCTACCCAGTAGGCTCTAGACATGAAATTGTGGCCAAACATGCATGATTATGCAGTGAGTAGACATCCTTGGCGCCAGCCTTAGAAATTGGTTTGGGAAATCCTTTTCAAATGATTGTTTTTTTCCATGGACATTGGTCAGCCAGAAGGGTCTTCAGAGGATGCATAGACAAACCATAATTTCTTGATCCAATTGTTATCACCCATATATCACAAAGACTATGTGTTATACTTTATATAATCTGCTCCAAAAATAAGACAAAATTCACTTTTTTTTTCAAAATCTTTCTAAGATGAACAAAGATTTAACTTGAAATTGTCAATTTTCTAAAATCTTAACTGGTTTTCTGTCCGGTTTAATAGGGACCAACCAAATTTCAAACAGTGCGTGGCCATCCCCACTCAACAGAAGTTAATCGTTTAAGCGACTTCTGTCAAAGGGACACGCTGAAAAACTGTTTTTGATCAGTGGCTATAGCCGCTGATCAGTGTATTCTGATAATGACGGGTACAGTTGTCAGTATACAATGTCCCAAAGAGGGGATTCCTCCATCCACCAAATGTGTGTGAATGGAAGAACCTGTTAGTTTTATTTTCTTCAGTCCTGAGGCTGAACAAAAAAAACCTAATAGTGTATGGCCAGTTTTACTGTCTATAGCCCCATACACACTATCAGATTTTCTGCAGATTTTTTCCATCAGATTTACCAAAACCATATAATATGAGGTCAAACCTTAGGGGTTTCAATGTGTATGCAATCAGGCAGGCCCTTCCACTACATGGTTTTGGTAAACCTGAAGGAAAAAATCAGCAGACAATCTGAGAGTGTGTATGGGGCTTAAGTCAAATAAATATCTCTATGGGTAGCTTTAGACAGAGAAATATTAGGTTCATTTCAATAGCAAGAGACTAATATGTGCGGTAGACCTAACCCTAAACCAGACTGATCCTTGCAAAAGATAAACACCTTTGATACCTTGATCAAACATAACCATGGTTTTGTGTTCATGCATTTTTGGATCTGCAGGAAAGACATTTTTACTGTCTAGTTTGTTCAGCCTGGTTTGGGGTTTGAAACCATTTTGACTCCAAAGATGCAATTCTGTATGCCAGCAGTGATTATATTCATCTAAATCTATTTATATAAAAAAAAGCTTTTTTAACAGGGTTTGAGCAATGCTGACTTCATATGGAAAAATGTGCTGGATCCTTAAATTAAAGGCATAAGCTTCTAAACTGCAATTAATACAATTTTTGAACAAATAATATGGTCATCCTGTTTTAAGTAACAACTTTAACAGTTTCAAAAATCACTTAACCTTTTCTAATATTGCTGTTTTGCAAACACTGCAACTCTACTGTATGGAAAATTTGTTAGAACTGAACTCCAGTGAAGCAGCTAAATAAGTAACATATATAGGAGCTCTTTTACTAACACTTGCAGGCCTTATTCCTTTCCTGACCTGTAATTTGGCAAAAAAAAGGAGAAGCAGGAGACTGATGAGTTCCTCTGCCTGTCACTCTGCTCTCTGTCAACATGTCCGTTGTTAGCACATTTGCCTTGCAGAATAGCTGACTGACTACTTGTGCTTTTTCTACCTTATCTAGGTGGGTGAAGTAATACCTGTAAAAGAAGCCATATATACCTACCTTCCCTGTTGCCCAGTGTTACGAACGCTGCTCCAATCCTCAAAGGTCTTCTGCTGAAGTCTGCACTAAAAAGGACACTTTCAGTAGTGTTGATTTCCTGGGTTCTGTGCAGCTCTTACTGGTTTCTTCCTTTGATCTTCGTGCCACTACTGTCCCTATAGAAAGTGGGGGTGAGAGGAAGGACCACTCACAGATGCAAGGGACCCTAGGTAACTGACCTTTTCGGAAGTGTCAATTTCCTTGTGGTTTTCAGTAGTAGATTTCTGAGGATCGGATTGACATTGGTGGTGTGGGCAACAGGAAAAGTGAGTATTCACTGACTTTTTTTTACATGTATGCCTTTTTAATATCAAATGTCTAAAACAATATTTCCTGTATCGTTCCTGTGCTCTTAGACAGCAATAAAGAACATTTTCTAGTGGATTGGGCTTCTGTCAGGTGTTTACTGCTGTGTCCCCAACTGGGAGATTCTCCTTCCTTACTGAGTAAGCAACGAATGACGGAGAGAAATATTGTGGAGAAAAAAATGAAAGTGAGGGGGAATCTTTTCAGCATGGACACAGACAACATTTAAACCTTTCAGGGGGTCTAACCCTTCCCAACTCTATAATAAATAAAAAAAAATGTCTGTTGAACTTTAAAGGATACATGTACTTTTAGTACTGCTTTCCTTTAAAAAATGCACAGAAATGCTGTGGAGACAGTGGAGACCTCTGTGGAACATGGACAGGTCATGGTATACGGGGGGCAGCTTTTAAAGAACACAGTCCTAAAAAAACAATTGTTCTTTAAAGCTGATTTTTAAGATAATTTCTTTTTACACCATATGCCCCCCCCCCCCCCCCCATGAACAGCTGCAATCAAAATACACTCCTTTGGCTATAAAAAATAACTTTCACTCCCATTGATGTCACTGCATGTCAGTCTCTCCTGCCCCCTAAGCAATGTGCCCCAAACCTAGTGAGCGCTTCTAAGGACTAAATTTTTCTGCAAAGGGTAGCTGTCACATTTCATGAAATGCCCATCAAAGGGAATATGCTTCTTGGCTAGGGACAGGCTAGAACTGGTGCCGGCTATATGACTGGTCAAGGGGAGAGACATCAGGGTGACAGAGAGGTGAACACATCAGTCTTGCCTCTCCATCAAGACCCCATTCACACTTGTGCTACATGTCATGTGACTTTAGACATCGAGTCGTACCCTATATTTTCTGATGGTAACCATTCATATATGTGCAACTTAAAATCATAGGGACTTCAGAAGTTCAGAGTATTTCCTGCACTATTCTGGTCTCTATTTCATGCAACTTGAGGGTCATAGACTTTAATGTTAACCCTTTAATGCAACAGTGGGTCTGACTTTGCAGAGGGACAACAAGTCACATCCAAGTTGCACCCATCCAGAGTTGTGCAACTTTGGAGTTCTGCAAGTGTGAGGAAGGATGCAGGTGACCTATCAGTAAAAGTGTAACTGCAGCAGCGAACGATCCAGCCCCTACTCTTACCAGGCAGGACTGTGTGTGTGGCTAAGCAATGTAAATCTCAAAACCAGCTAGACAGAATTACAAATCCTTTGGCTGATAAATCCTTTGTATTTATTCTATCTCTGTTTAGCTGTATGCCTGGAGTTCAGCTTTAATGTGTCAACATGCTGCACACTGCTATAATATAAATATGTGTAGAAATCAGTATTCCATTCTCCTGTTAATTTAAGAACTCATGTGCCCCATTTTAGCTGGAACTTGGAACTTCTACCAGGTATAAAGTTCATACATCCAGCTAGCATCCATTATACAACCCCTACAGAGAGTCAGAACCCCATAATGATTTGGAAAGTTGGTTTCCATGGCCATATAGCAGACACATTGACAACAAAGCTACCCCATGTGTGCCAGCAAGCACTCTTCCAAATTCTGAGACAAAAGAGAAAAAAAAAATAGACACAAAACTAGACATACGTAACTGAATCCAGGACAAGCCCCAGCATAATGTAGAGTTGTAAATAAAAAAACCCACAGGGCACATTATCAATTACACAATATTGCGATTCTTAGTGGTGCCAATTGTTAAAACTGAAACCAGCAATCGGGAGCTTTAACTTACAAAAATCAACATTCTGGAACATAACACCCAGGAGAACATGATTCACTCTGAAACATTACTTAGATCCAAACCCAAAAAATGTAATTGAAGATGGTGGCGATAACATTTTAAATCAAACAGTGTTTATGGATCCTGCATGCAAGTTTAGTGGAAAAAATACTCTGATAATAACCCAATTAGGACAAGTTCCTAAGTAGATTTGTGCTGTAAGTCTGCGGCAGAATTAGCCATTACAAACAAAATCTTATTTGGAAAATGTAAACAGTCTAATTTGTTTAAGACATTGGAGGACCTGCGTTAGATTATTGCCATTTAGAAATGTAACATGCTAGTTTACAGTAATAAATGAGTTCCGTCAGCAGAAATAGTGTAATGTCCTTTGTTATGTCTTTTGGAACTGAAAACAAGGCATTTCTTTAAAGGGAGCTCTTAATATGCTTTGATATTACCGCCAGTTATTCATCTTATAACTATGGTAGGCTGGATATATAAAATGCTTTTGATGTGTTCATACCACATTTTACTTGATGTGCATACAGTTAGCATAATACTGCAGTATTGTAGAATCGTGGATGGTAGTTATTGTAGACTGAGACTGATGGTCCTTCCATTTTGACCATTTATTTTACACAAATCAATATTGTACATAAACCCTTTGGTGAGTTAGATAAGTTTGCCTACAGGTCATGCCTGGACTAAAGGAAGGAGTTGCTCACAACTCTCATCTGACTGTCATTTGAATGGACTGTCTCACTTTTGGAACCAGTCCCACTTTTCCTCTACAGTTGCCCCTTTATTTGGTCTAATGGATAGACCTCTAGAATTTAAAATTTCCATACATTGAGGGGAATATCTATCTTAGACAGTTGTCACCGGAACATGTGTCCCCATTGCAGGATTCATCCTGACTTGCTCTCATGACAACTATAAAATGCAAGATTTCAACTTACTTAATGACCCAGACCATTATAAAATCTTAGCAGAGGCTTTGACCCTTTCCCATTCCATTTAAAACTAATAAACACTTTAATGTCTTGGATATTTGGAACATGAAAAAGTTTGGTGAAAAGAGCATCTGGTATAACAAATCTTTTTTTGGGCACTCATTTTTCTTAGCTCATTTAACTGGGGTTGTGACAGGGATGTGTCCTATCTCTATATATTTTATGCTAAAAGGTGTTCATGTTTTTCCTCTCAAAAATTGGAAACGGAATTAGGAGGACAATTAGCAATGGGGAAGATTGTGTCTGAAAGTGCAATGGTGAATCAGAATTTGCCAGTCCACATGAATGTACACATGGCTAGTAACATGATACACTTTAAGTCAGTGATCTGCAAATCAGCATGTAAAGTATGGGCCCATGGTCAGTTCTCCAATATATGGGGGCTTGGAAGTCAGGCAGCCTACAATGTTCTTCCCATCTTCCTTAAAGTGGAACTTTACCCCTAAAGGGGAGGTTTGACTTTTAAGAATCCTCCCCCCTCCTCTAACAATAGAGGGTACTTAATTTTGGCAGGTACCCACTCCCACTTCTGCTGTATTTGCCTAGACATTTCCACCAAAAGTTGTGACCCCCCCCTCCCTGCCCTCAACCACTTGGGAGATGTCCCAAGTTCCAAGAGGCTGTGGAACCATGGACAAATCACAGCCCAACTCGCTCATGTACAGTGGGGATCCTGCTGTGAAGTCTCAAGGGAATCACAGTCATCTTCCCACACTAGGGTTGTGTGAGAATGACACTGGATCCCCGGACAGGTAAGTTTCTTTATATTAAAAGTCAGAAGTTACAGTATTTGTAGGTGCTGACTTAAATTTTTTTTTCTAGAGACTGAAGATCTGCTTTAAGTAGCACACACCCAGAAACCTAATATGCGTGTGGTCTACCTGGCAGAGGTTAAACCTATGAGAGGGCTGTCCTTTACACCTCCTGTCCTGTTTTACCCCTGAGACTGATGACAGGGTGAGAAAGGATGCAGAGTAGCATGGGTGCTGTAGAAAGTTCTGGCCAACAGAATAGCTGGACCGTTCAGTGAGGCAAAAGCTGAAGAACAGGAAACTCGTGCCAGATGTCACAGAACTTGAGAGCAGGTGACAGGAATGTGGCCAGGTGAGCAAGATTTGGCAACAGTCCGGCAGTGAAGGTACAGATTCAGAAAACAAGAGTGTAAACCAGAGCCTGGCCGAGGTAAATTTTAAACAAGCAAGAGCAAACAGTAGTAAGCAGGATGTACAGTTAGGTTAAGTCAGGGGTCAGGTACCAAAGGAGTCATGATCAGGCAATGTCAGGAGATAACCGAGTAAAACACAGAACCAAACAGGGTCTGCTCATGGATCATAGGAGCTTGGCATTGATCTTGAACCTTGCAGGACTTTAAATAGGCCATTGGGTGCCAAAGGCAATTTACATATAAATGTTCATGCTCATGTGCACGCTCATGCTCACATGCAACTGCGCACATGGCCCTGATTCTGTGCACAGGTCTGTGGACATGCAAAGTGCTTTGGGCATGAGCATGAAATCGGTTTTCCTGACAGTAAGGTAGATATGACAGAAGAAGTAGTCCAAAACAGATGAGTCACTAATCCACTGAAATGCGCATGTGCCACAAATCTCAGTGTTCAACAGATTCATCCTGCCTTCTATTAACAGTTCAGGCTGGTGGTGGTGTAATGGTGTGGGGGATATTTTCTTGGCACACTTTGCACCTCTTTGTAACAAGTGAGCATTGTTTAAACACCACAGCCTTGTATTGCTGACCATGTCCATCCCTTTATGACTACAGTGTACCCATCTTCTGATGGCTCCTTCCAGCAGGATAATGCACCATGTCACAAAGCTCAAATCATCTCACCGCTGGTTTCTTGGACATGACATTGAGTTCACTGTATTCCAATGTGAAATAAAATTACTAAAGCGCTGGTATGAATATCTAAAATTGGCTAAAGTAACAGATAAATAAATGAATCAAGCTGCAACCATTAAAATAGTGCTCTGACATCATATAAAAGTAATAAAGAAAAACAACAGTGTGCTAAACTCAACCTCCATCTTGTGACACAGTGGTAATAATATACAAAATATCTAGGATTATAATTACTTAAAACGCTCCAATCCTCTGTAATAAAAATAATCAAAACCTTTAAATTAATATAGATGATTCTCCGTGAAAAAATAATTATCAAATGCTTTCAATTAATATAAATAAATACACTAAAGCAGTTAGGTAATTAAAGTGATTAAATAAATTCTTCCATATAAATAGATTCCTCCATGTGAAAGCAATAAACAAAAAGGAAGCCACCTGAGTGTAAAAAGTCAGTTCACAGCGATCCAATTTCAATCAATCCCTCACTCAGATTCCTGTCGGCTTACTTCAGTTTTCTATCAGGGTTTCAGTGTGTGGTGGTTCTCATATAAAAACAAAAGAAAAGCACATCATTGCGCAATGCTATTTGTATTGACAATCTCCAAAGGGTGGGTATTTTCACTCACATTTGTTGAAAAACAACCAGCGCATATGTAACGATCAGGCGCTTGTATCAAGTATCTCCTCACTCCACATCTAGTACGCACAAGCGCTATAAATGTTATCACGTGGCTCCTCCCGACACGTTGCGTCACAGTCACAAGATCTCAATCCAATAGAACAACTTTAGGATGTGTTGGAATGGGAGATTTGGATCATGGATGTGCAGCCAACAAAACTGCAGCAACTGCGTAATGCTATCATGTCAATATATATATATTTTTTGCATGGGTTCAGCTAGAAGGTCTTTTTTTCAACCTGACTAACTATGTAATATGGAGAAAAATCACTAAGGAATGTCTCCAACACCTTGTTGAATCTATGGCATGAAAAATTAAGGCAGTTCTGAAAGCAAAGGGGAGTCCAACCCGGTACTAGCAAGTTTTACCTAATAAAGTGTCCCATGAGTGTATATTCCAATTTGGTGTGGAATATTACATTGTTTCCTACCTGTGCCAAGAAACTTGCTTCCTCTTTTTCATAGAAAAAAGACGATTGACGCAGAGATTATCCAACAAGTTACAAAATCAATTGCTTCATAACTTCAGAAATTATACTAAACACATTGTTATTGTAAAATACAGATAATATAAATAACAGAGTTTGCCTCCATATTGGTTTTCTTAATACCAGCAAAAGATTAAAGGCCAATTCTGTGAGCCTCTGCTACACTGTACAGTACTGACAGTCCTAAACTTGAGCTTGGGGACAGGAGGAAAAAAAGAATGGACTGGGGACAGGTCTATAAACAAGCTATGATCCTGAACTGAATCTAATCAGAGTAAGGTCACCAACCTGGCTTCCTAGTGGGCCGAAGTTCCTAGATAAAACACTGGTTAACCAAATCAATGATGAACGTTTGTAAAAAAAAAAGAAGATCCCTAAATGGCATATGTTCAGTAAAGCACATCAAACAGATGTCACCAGCAAAAAATAGCCCATCATGAAGAAAGCTACTTTAGAAAAATATCTGTATAGGTACACATACACACAGTATGTACTTAACAACGACAATGATCCACTAGCAGCACTAGAGCATAAAAAACCTGCTTAATTTTGACTTTCCTTTCCCCCTGCTTACAAAGGATGAAGATGAGGATGAGGTGAGAGCCTGTAACTTGGCGCTGCACAATGGCTTGTATGCTTTGCTTTAAATGTCTAGTATGTGCCTACATTATGGAAATCACTGCTGATGTTTATCTGAATTTGTAATACCTGAGGTTAATAGTCAAAAGTATACTATGTAATTCCTTACTCATAATTACTGTTTTAAATTCATGTTGCTCTTTCAATATTTTGTTCCTGCATCATAAAAACTCTTTTGAGGGGAATTTACTAAGACTGGAGCAGCAGGAATCTGGAGCAACTTCCATGACAATCCAGTCAGCATCTAGCTTTCATTTTCCAAGCTTAAAGCAGAGTTCCACCCAAAAGTTTAACTTCCGCTTTAAGCAAGGGTGGGTACCTTGCCTTAAGATGGACTTCCTGTCTCACTTCCTGTTTCCGTCTCTTGGCCGCATAGGCGACTCCTCCTCTTCCTCTAGGCGGCCCCTCCCTCTCTGCAATCTTCTGGGACATGTCACAGGACCCAGAAGATTGCCTGGTCACTAGCAGGGTACAGCGTGACTCGCGCATCACCAAGCCTTGAAGCCGCAAGCTGTCACAGCCGGGTGCCCACAGTTGCTATGACAGTGCCACGTAGAGGAAGGAGCGAGGAGAGGAGGGGGAGAGGAGCACTGCGGAGAGGAGGGGGAGCAGAGCGAGGCTCCGTGTGGCCGCATTGCTGGACCGTGGGTTATTAAAAGTAAGCAGCTACAGTTTTTGTAGTGGTTGACTTTTAAAAAACAAGTGAAACTCTGCTTTAAAGCGGTATTAAACCCAAAAATAAAAATGTATTACATTGCAACTTACTAATGTTTAGAGGTGGTGGATGTATTTGTTTTCCTTTTATAGACGTTTTTTCTTTATTTTCATTGGGTTATCTGGCTAGTAAGTCTGTTATTTTTCAACTTCCTTTAAAAGACCAAGCTGTCCTTTAAAAGTGGCAGTTAGAGGGTTGAGACAAACCATTTAACGCTGACATTGTAAGGGGTGCTTACAATGGTCAGCTTTAACTTATTTATGTAAAATCTTTATCCCAAAGGGAAAAACTGTTACTGTAATGGCTTAACCACTTCCATACCGGGCCTTTTCTGGCACTCCTCTCCTACATGTAAAAATCATAATTTTTTTGCTAGAAAATTACTCGGATTCCCCAAACATTACATATGTTTTTTAAACAGACACTCTAGGGAATAAAATGGCAAATGTTGCAACTTTTTATGTCACGCGGTATTTGCGCAACAATTTTTAAAACACGTTTTAAAAAAAGAAAAAAAAGTTTTATGAATTAAAAAATAACAAAACAGTAAAGTTACACTGTGTAAAATTGCGCACACTCGTGGAATGGCTGTTTCATGACTATCAACTGTGCAGCTTGTCTGCTTTGCCTGTGGTTTTGTCAGATGACTTATAATGTCATATATGTCATATGTTATGTCATTTTTTTAATTTTTTTTATCTTTAACCACTTCAGCCCCGGAAAGTTTTACCCCCTTAATGACCAGACCATTTTTTGTGATACGGCACTACGTTACCTTAACTGACAATTGTGCAGGCGTGTGACGCTGTACCCAAATAAAATTGACATCCTTTTTTTCCCACAAATAGAGCTTTCTTTTGGTGGTATTTGATCACCTCTGTGGTTTTTATTTTTTGCGCTATGAACCAAAAAAGACCAACAATTTTGAAAAAAAAAAAAAAACAATATTTATTACTTCATGCCATAATACATATCCAAAAAAAAGAATTTCTTCATAAATTTAGGCCAGTATCCTGACAAATCTGACCCTAAGTGACACTTTTTTGGGACCAGTGACACCAATACAGTGATCAGTGCTAAAAATAAGTACTGATCACTATAAATGAAGGGAAGGGGTTAAAATCAGGGGTGATCAAAGGATTAAATGTGTTCTCTGCAAGTGTTTTCTAACTGTGTGGAGTATAAACTGACAGGAAGAACACAGAGATCACGGTTCCTGATTACTAGGAACAGAAGATCCCAGTGTACTCCTCTGTCTGCCTTGTTTACATATGCAGATCCCTGTTCTGCCTTTCTGTGGAGCGATCATGGGCGGCCATCGGGTCCACCGGACGTGCAGATTGGCTGCCCTAGCGTGCAGCGGGAGTGCATCTCGTGCAGTATCTTGTGCACAAAACAACGTACTGATACGTTGTTTAGCGCAATAGAGCCACCCTGGCGCAGTTTATATGCGTCGGACGGTCCTTAAGTAGTTAAAGACTATGTGTATGGTTTTAATTCTGTTTGGCAAATAACAAAATAAAAAAATTAGGTAAACATACATGCATAGCTACTCAATAATGCTGAACTGGGCCAAATTCAACAAGTTCAGCTTCTTCTAGTACTGGGAATAAATAAATGTTATGCTTCAGTAGAAGTTTGGATTTAGGATGATGCCATATTGTCTAACTGAATAGACTTTGTTGTAAGCTTTTCAGGCACACTGATCTCTTCTTCACACAAAGAGGAAAAAAATAATAATACTGGGGACCTTTGCCCTCTGCTTCCTTTTTTTAGGCACAGCTTCACCAGGTCCTCTATATTGCCAGCCATCACCCCCTTCTTTGGTGGAGATTTTCCATGTAACAGATCGTGCACACGGCACAATTTTTGTGCAATTGAACTTTAGTTTGTACAGTTTAATAACTGCCTATCCGTACTAAGCATTACACCTCTTATAAACCACCTGGAACTCTTCTAAGGGCACCTGTTTCTCTAGAATAAGTTTGTGTAAACCTAATATAAAGTAAACCACATCCTTATAAAGTTGCACATCTCTAAACCATATTAAGCTTTGCTATTGTCTCAGTCCTGGAAGCATAAAATGATTATGTATTTTCCCTGTCCAGGATGCTGGAGAAATGGTCCGATCGTTTGTTGGTGGCCTAGAACTGATTGTAAATTTGTTGAAATCTGAAAATAAGAATGTTTTAGCAAGCGTCTGTGCAGCTATCACCAATATAGCCAAAGATGAAGAAAATCTGGCCGTTATAACAGATCATGGCGTAGTCCCCATGTTGTCCGCACTGGCAAATACGGTAAGTCTGTACAGAATACTGAATGTATTTCATGTAAGGGTATTGGCTTTCCTTAATGCAATACTGAGGGGTGTTTTTAGTGAGGAACGCAATTTAGGTTGTAATTATAATTTGGTATAAATGTAATTTTGGCACTTTCTCATTTTGTACTTGCATGTGTTTTGTATTCAAATGATCATATTTTACATACAGATTTATAGGTACATGAAAATAAAGACTTGTCAAATAGTAATACTTGTGTATTGACAAGCCAACCCAGTAGATTAATAGAACACTCGGCTGTGAATGTGACCTGAGGTTTGTAAGATTAAGGCTGGGTTTACACTAGTGCGACAAATGCTCAGACATTGGGAGCTCATGTCGCATGACGTGTGAAAATCAATGTTTCCCTATGGGAGCTGTCTTAACTGGTCCGACACAAGTAAGTCCGACTTTGAAAATGCTCCCTGTACTACTTTAGTCCGACTTTGATCCTACTTCAGCCCATTGAATATCATTGAAGTCGGAATGCCGTCTTGCCTGATCCGACTTTGACATGCGACTTGTGCTCTGATGATCTTGAGTGGGAACTCCATGGCAAGTTTTAAATAAAAAACCAACATGGGTTCCCCCTCCAAGAGCATACCAGGCCCTTTGGTCTGATATGGATTTTAAGGGGAACCCCCTATGCTGAAAAAATGGTGTGGGGGTCCCTCCAAAATCCATACCAGACCCTTATCCGAGCATGCAGCCCAGCCAGTCAGGAAAGGGGGTGGGGACGAGCAAGCGCCCCCCCCCCTCCTGAACCGTACCAGGCTGCATGCTCTCAACATGGGGGGTGGGTGCTTTAGGGCAGGGGGACACCCTGCGCCCCCCCAAAGCACCTTGTCCCCGTGTTGATGAGGACAAGGCCTCATCGACAACCAACGGCCAGGGTTGTCTGGGTCTGCTGGCAGGGGGCTTATTAGAATCCGGGAGCCCCCTTTAATAAGGTGGCCCCCAGATCCCGGCCCCCCACCCTATGTGAATGAGTATGGGGTACATCGTACCCCTACCCATTCACCTGGGGGAAAAAAGTGTCAATAAAAAAACACACTAGACAGGTTTTTAAAGTAATTTATTAGGCAGCTCCAGGGGTCTCTTCTGACTTCTCCGCTCTCTCCGGCCTCTTCTCCCGCTCTCTGGCCTCTTCTCCTGGTCTCTGGTTCTTCTCCCGCTCTCCGGTGTCTTCTGCTAGGCTCCTCCGCTATCTTTTGCTCTTTTGCCCGCTCTTTTGCTAGCGTTGGCCCGGTCTTCTCCACCATCTTCTTCCCTCAGGTCTCATTCCACTGTTGGCATGACGCTCTCTCCCGCTGTAATGCCGTGTGCACGGTGCACAACGACTTATATTGGCACGGGACGTAGTCACCGGGTGATGTCATCTGGTGACCCCGCCCCTTATGATGTCACCACCCCATCATGTCCCTCTGCCCCAAAGCACCCATCCCCATGTTGAGGGCATGCAGCCTGGTATGGTTCAGGAGGGGGGCTGCTCGTTCGTCTCCACCCCCTTTCCTGACCGGCCGGGTTGCGTGCTTGAACAAGGGCCTGGTATGGATTTTGGGGGGGGGCACACTGTTTTTTCAAGCGTAGGGTGTTCCCCTTAAAATCCATATCAGACTGAAGGGCCTGGTATGCTCTTGGAGGTGGAACCCATGCCGGCTTTTTATTTAAAATTTGGCTTGGAGTTCCCCCTCAAGATTCATACCAAACACAGTGCCTGGTATTGGCAGAGATCCAAGTTGGATGTACGTTCATTGAGGTTTGATGTGTCTTTGACTTCAATTCGCAGGGCAAAGTCGGATCCAAAGTAGGACGAGTGTCGTGTCGCACCAGTGTAAACCTGGCCCGAGTCTGCATCAGTGACAGCTTTTTTGCCACGTCAGGTGGCATATCCTATATTGATTTCATTTTAGCACCTGTTCAGTATGGGATGTAGGCTTGTCGGGTGTCTAATATCAGCCAAGATACAAGACACAGGATAATTTGCCCTGATTTAAGAGTAAGGCCAGCCATAGACTGTGCGAATTTCTTTCCTGCAACCACTGTGCTGTCAGCCACTATGCTGTTGTCCACACAGCAAGGAAGGCGAATGGGACACGTAGAGATTGATTTAATTAAACTGGAGAGTGCAAAATCAGCTATCAGGTTTTTTTTTTTTGTCAAAATCGAAGGCCACTTTTACACTGAGGCACTTTACAGACGCAACAGCACTAAAAATAACGCCTGCATAGCACCTGTAAAGAGCCTCCCTGTCTCTCCAGTGTGAAAGCCCGAAGGCTTTCACACTGGAGCAGTGCACTTGCAGGACGGTAAAAAAAGTCATGCAAGCAGCATCTTTGCAGCGCTGTAGGAGTGGTATATACACCGCTCCTACAGCACTGTATACACCACTCCTAAAGCGCCCCTGCCTATTGAAATCAGTTGGGCACCACCGCCAAACCTGCAGCAGCACTTTGTGGCAGTTTTAACCCTTTTTCGGCCGCTAGCGGGGGTTAAAAGCGCTCCGCTAGCAGTCGAATAGCGCTGCTAAAAGGACGGTAAAGCGCCACTATTTTTAGCGGCGTTTTACCATCATTTCAGTGGTGCTACCTCCGACGCCCCCAATACCCCACTGTGAAAGTAGCCTAACTGAACAAGCTGAAGTCAGAAGCTGATTGCTGAACTCATGCACAGCTGCACCAGATTTTGCACTCTCCAGTTTTCGTTATAAATCGCAATAAAAAAATTGTAATAAATCTCAAAATCTCGACCGCACTCAATAGGCTAAATAGTTCCTAACTTTTATGATTCTGCCGCGCTTATGACTTTAACATTTTTCCTAAATTGCACTGGATTTATGAGTTACAGTGTATATGCAAATAATGCATATTAGTGTCTTCATCATGACAGGATGAAATGAATATACAGGTAAAGCAAAAAGAAAACCCTATCTATATTTAAGTGAATGTGTCTCATACAGTATCTCACAAAAGTAAGTACACTCCTCACATTTTTTTAAAATATTTTATCTTTACATGTGACAACACTGAAGAAATGACACTTTGCTACAATGTAAAGTAATGAGTGTACAGCTTGTATTACAGTGTAAATTTGCTGTCCCCTTAAAATAACTCAACACATTAATGTCCAAACCACTGGCAAGAAAAGCGAGTACACCCCTAAGTGAAAATGTCCAAATTGGGCCCAAAGTGTCAATATTTTGTGTGGCCAACATTATTTTCCAGCACTGCCTTAACCCTCTTGGGCAAGGAGTTCACCAGAGCTTCACAGGTTGCCACTGGAGTCCTCTTCCACTCCTCCATGTCGACATCACAGAGCTGGTAGATGTTAGAGACCTTGCTCTTCTCCACCTTCGGTTTGAGCATGCCCCACAGATGCTCAATAGGGTTTAGGTCTGGAGACATGCTTGGCCAGTCCATCACCTGTACCCTCAGCTTCTTTAGCAAGGCAGTGGTTGTCTTAGAGGTGTGTTTGGGGTCATTATCATGTTGGAATATTGCCCTGGGCCCAGTCTCTGATTGTGCTCTGCTTCAGTGTGTCACAGTACATGTTGGCATTCATGGTTCCTTCAAAGAACTGTAGCTCCCCATTGCCAGCAGCACTCATGCAGCCCCAGACCATGACACTCCCAATACCATGCTTAACTGTAGGCAAGACACACTTGTCTTTGTACTCATCACCTGGTTGCCACCATACACGCTTGACACCATCTGAACCAAATAAGTTTATCAGGCATGTCCTTAGTCTGCTTGTCTTCAGCACGCTGTTTGCAGGCTTTCTTGTGCATCATCTTTAGAAGAGGCTTCCTTCTTGGACAACACCCATGCAGACCAATTTTATGCAGTGTGTGGGGTATGGTCTAAGCACTGACAGGCTGACCCCCCATCCCTTTAACCTCTGCAGCAATGCTGGCAGCACTCATATGTCTATTTCCCAAAGACAACCTCTGGATATGACGCTGAGCATGTGCACTCAACTTCTTTGGCATGTTAAACCGCTCTATGGTCTTGGCTACCATGCTGCATCTCCATTTTAGGGTCTTGGCAATCTTCTTATAGCCTAAGCCATCTTTATGTATAGCAACAATTCTTTTTCTCAGATCATCAGAGAGTTCTTTGCCATGAGGTGCCATGTTGAACTTCTAGTGAGCATTATGAGAGAGTGAGAGTGATAACACCAAATTT
The DNA here is from genome assembly GCF_037356315.1 of Lithobates pipiens. Taxonomy (NCBI): domain Eukaryota; kingdom Metazoa; phylum Chordata; class Amphibia; order Anura; family Ranidae; genus Lithobates; species Lithobates pipiens. Next base: position 86,528,424 of record NW_027507764.1, on the reverse strand, counting down.
AACACACCTGCTCCCCATTCACACCCGAGACCTTGTAACATTAACGAGTCACATAACACTGGGGAGGGAAAATGGCTACTTGGGCCCAATTACGACATTTTCACTTAGGGGTGTACTCACTTTTGTTGACAGTGGTTTAGACATTAATGGCTGTGTGTTGAGTTATTTTGAAGGGACAGAAAATTGACAATGCTATACAAGCTGTACATTCACTACTTTACATTGTAGCAAAGTGGCATTTCTTTACAAAAATGTGAGGGGTGTACTCACTTTTGTGAGATACTGTACTTTACGTGTACAAAGTATCATAATTGCTGAGCAATAGACACCAAAATGTGCCTATAAATACTTATAATTTTCAGTGCATCCTAAGATTACCCAAGTCTGATATGTATAAAAAACACTCCTTATATAATATAGCATTGGAAGCAGAAGCCAGTGCTAATCATGGGCAGCTTATTAGACACCAGTCCCCCCTGGGAATGGCAAAAATGATTTGGAAATTTTAAAAAGTGCTTTCATACATCTTTTTTTCCAGCAATATTGATCGTCTGTACAGCAGTATTATTAGTATGTACATTATATTCATGTGACAAGTCCACTTTAATATCAAATGAAGGCATAAAATTTTACTGCACTGTATCAAGTTCTAGGTCTAGGTGGTTATGTAATATCATAAGTTAATATGTGAGTCTATAATTGAAAAAGAATCTGCTTGTAATAGTGCGGCCACAAGCTTCAAACTGCGTCTCTAGCTCCTATCACTCCCATGACACCTGGCTGCTAAAGATTGTTTAACAAGTCAGCCTCTCCATCCCTGCATGGACGGACAGCGAGCTGCAAACCGCTATAAAACCTGAGATAACATTTCACTCCTCTGAGTTTGATGGCACCCCAGTATTCTTTCCTGGTTATGGAACGCCAATAACATAAATACCTTCCTTACCACAGTCTGTAAACTGCTCCATATTTTTTAAGCATTATCTCAAACACCAAGGGACCTCTTAAGCAAAATATAAGTTTAAAGGAAAAAATGTAAAAGTGTCTCAAAGGTTTTCAAGCTATGCAAGGTTTCAAAAATAAACTCTTTTGCCTTTTACAGACGGATGATAAGCTAAGATGCCATTTGGCTGAAGCCATTTCACGCTGCTGTACGTGGGGGAATAACCGGGTGGCTTTTGGAGAAGCCAATGCCGTAGCCCCACTTGTACGATACTTGAAATCCAGCGATCCTTCTGTTCACCGTGCCACAGCTCAAGCCTTATACCAGCTTTCTGAGGATGCCAACAACTGTATAACAATGCATGAGAATGGAGCAGTAAAAGTAAGTGATTAACCTGGGAATGTTCACACAGGGCAGTATTTAAAAAGAGTAGTGCTCCAGAACAGCCAAACAGAAATTATCTTTCATTGGTGTAACTAGGCTAGATGTTTAAAGCTCATATCAGGTTGGTCCCCATAACAATAATAAAAGGGAAATCTTCCAATGGGGACACTAGTTCTGGAGACCCTGGTGACAACCAGGGATTCCCTCACTTTGGACAGATTTCCTCTCACTTTCTGTTTTCACTATGAGACAGGAAGTGAAGGAAAATTTCCCTAATGGGACACAGATGCAAAAAATAAGACTGATAGGGGTTATACCCACCCCTTACTCTATCCAAAATGAGAAAAAAAGTTTTGCCTATAGTTCTCTAGTTTTGCCTATAGTTCATCAGTTGCTTCCTGGTTTCTGGCTTAGGCCAAAATGATTTCACACATCCCAGGAGTAGGGATGAGCTTGATGTTCGGGTCGAACATACGTTCGACTCAACCATAGGGTGTTCGCCTGCTCGCTGAAGAGAAAACATTATGGGGCGTTCATGGCAAATTTGAGCACTGCAGAACGCCCCGTAATATAAACATGCACTTGACCTGCATGCTTTGGCCAATCCCAGCGCCCTCTGCTAAGAGAGCCATAATTGGCCAATCATGGCTCAGGGGACCACACTATATAAGACTGCCTACCACAGTGGCCCTGTATAGTGCTGTTGGTGTGGACAGAGAGATAGCTTGATTTAGATTAAGCAGGCAGGTTATTCGGCAGTGTATTTGATATTATATATATAATAATATATATATATATATATATATATATATATATATATATATATATATATATATATATATATATATATATAATATATATTTTATATATATATATATATATATATATATATATATAGTCAGTCTGGTACTCTGCATTTAGCATAGACTATAAATTCAGTGTTTAGTCGATATTCAGTCAGTGCAGGCAGTATATTAATATATATATATATATATATGTATATGTATATATATATATATATATATATATATATATGTATATATATATATATATATATATATATATATATATATATATATATATATATATATATATATATATATATTATATATATATATATAATATATTAATATACTGCCTGCACTGACTGAATATGGAGTAAACACTGGTCTGGCATTGGCAGGGACGTTACCTTTCCTTCACAGTGCACTGGGTAACTCTGCTGGCAGCTGGGAAGGATGCAGGACAGGGTTCAGTATTGTTGGAGCTTGTTCCACCACCACACCTCCAAAATGCTAGTAGCGATTTTGATATAATATTTCAATGCAGGGCCCTTTCCTGTGCCCAACAAGAGTATCTGTGAGGTGTTAAAGTGCTGTGGTACCACCACCACCCAAGGCTCAATTTTTCTGCCCCTGTTTAACAGGGGCATGTAATAAAAAATTTTGATATAATATTTCAACTCAGGGACAGTTTCTGTGTCCAACAAGAGTATCTGTGAGGGGTTACAGTGTTGTGGTACCACCACCCAAGGCCTAATTTTTCTGCCCCTGTTTAACAGGGGCATGTAATTACAATTTTTGATATAATATTTCAACGCAGGGCCGTTCCTGTGCCCAACAAGAGTATCTGTGAGGTGTTACAGTGCTGTGGCACCACCACCACCCAAGGCCCAATTTTTCTGCCCCTGTTTAACAGGGGCATGTAATAAAAAATGTTGATATAATATTTCAACTCAGGGACAGTTTCTGTGTCCAACAAGAGTATCTGTGAGGGGTTACAGTGTTGTGGCACCACCATTCAAGGCCTAATTTTTCTGCCTATCAGAAACCATGAAATCAGACCGAGACAGAAGTACAGTTTAATCACACTTGTTTAATAATAAAAGTTAAAAAAACAAACATAGTCAAAACATAGCCAAAGTTCAGTAACCAGAATGGATAGTCAGCCAAGCCAGATGTCAGGGATCAATGTAGTGGAACAGCAAGCAGGATCTGGAGCCAGAAGTGTCAGTAAAGTCTTTAACCAGGAATGCAGGAGACTGTCTCTGTGATTTTGACAAAGGAGAAGGTAGAGATCCTCTGGACTGGATGGCTTCACTAGGCAGGACTGACTAGCAGGATATCATCAACAGCTGAGTAACTGTGGAGAGATAGAAGCTGGCAATTAGCCGACAGCTGAGTGGCCAGCTCAGAGAAGGAAGGGCTGAGCCCAGCCCTGACACTGCCCCTGTTTAACAGGGGCATGCAATTAAAATTTTTGACATAATATTTCAATGCAGGGCCGGCCCATTCCTGCGCCCAACAAGAGTATCTGTGAGGTGTTACAGTGTTGTGGCACCACCACTACTACCCAAGGCCCAATTTTTCTGCCCCTGTTTAATAGGGCCATGCAATTACAATTTTCGATATAATATTTCATCGCAGGGCCCGTTCCTACGCCCAATAAGAGTATCTGTAAAGGGTTACAGTATTGTGGCACCACCACCCAAGGCCCAATTTTTTTGCCCCTGTTTAACAGGGGCATGCAATTAAATTTTTGATATAATATTTCAAAGCAGGGCCCGTTCCTGTGCCCAACAAGAGTATATGTGAGGAGTTACAGTGTTGTGGCACCACCACCATGACCACCACCCAAGGCCCAATTTTTCTGCTACTGTTTAACAGGGGTATGTAACTACAATTCTTGATATAATATTTCATAGTAGGGCCCGTTTCTGCGCCCAACAAGCATAACTGTAAGGGCTTACAGTGTTGTGGCACCACCACCACCAAAGGCCCAATTTTCTTGTAATTCCAAACCTTGATATAATATTTCACAGCAGGGCCTGTTCCTGCGTCCAAAAAGATTAATTGTGAGGATTTACAGTGTTGTGACACCAACACCACCAAAGGCCCAATTTTTCTGCCCCTGTTTAACAGGGGCATGCAATTCCAAATCTTGATATAATATTTCACAGCAGGGCCCGTTCCTGCGCCCAACAAGATTAACTGTGAGTGCTTACAGTGTTCTGGTATCACCACCACCACCACCACCAAAGGCCCAGTTTTTTTGCCCCCATTTAACAGGGGCATATAATTACAATTTTTGATATAGTATTTCACAGCAGGGCCTGTTCCTGCACTCACCAAGAGTAACTGTGAGGGCTTACAGTGTTCTGGTACCACCAACACGTAAGGCCCAATTTTGTCCAGAGTATATAAGGCAGGCCATATAGTATACATACTGCTGTTCAGAGTATAGTGCCTGGGGGACCCCCACACCATTTTTTTATATGGGTGCGGGTTTCCCCTTAGTACCTATACCAGACCCAAAGGGCCTAGTAATGAACTGGGGAGCGGGGGGGGGGGGGGGAACCCATGCCATTTTTTTCAATGATTTTCATCTTATTTGCCGGAACCCGACAATACACAGCAGCGAGCAGTTTTAAATTACTTTTTTTCCTTTAGAAATGTCACTTTGCTGTGGTATTGTTCTAAATACGGGAAACCTGTGCTACTTTACATGCATACTAAAGACACCCCTCAGGCACGATATTTAAAGGAATATTTCATTTTTATTGTTTCACTTTAAGCATTATTAAAATCACTGCTCCCGAAAAAATGGCCATTTTTAAAACTTTATTTTCCATTGATACATGTCCCCTGGGGCAGGACCCGGGTCGCCAAACATTTTTTATGGCAATAACGTGAATATAAGCCTTTAGAATTAGCACTTTTGATTTTTCACGTTCGTGTCCCATAGACTTACGGTGTTTGCGTGTTCGAACAAATGTTCTGCTGCAAACCGAACTGGGGCCAGGAGACTTCATGAGCTTTTTTTCTTTCACCTGGAGGAGAGGAGGAGGGTTCACCTCAGCTAAGTATGCCCTCCTGCATGAAATTTCAAATCAAAACCAAAACACTGCGCTATCAGAACAAACAAAAAAGCAGCTAACACACTAAAAATTGATAATTTAGTTCAAATAGCATATAGGGAAAAGGTGTTGCGCTAAAAATATAATAAAAACAAATATGTGCAAAATATCACAAATGTGACCTATGTGTTTTGCACAATATAAATTCTGGTAATTATTAACAACAGCAAAATGGGATTTGTACAGTTGTAATATGAACATATATATGAAGAAAAAGTCCTTTCGGGGGAAAGCCAGATGCAATCCCCCTTAGTGCAAAATAGAGAAATCAAAATGTCCTTCAATCCATAGGAATATTGAGTATAAACACCCTGGTGCCGACACCGCCACCCAAAACAGATGTAGGCTTACCGACTCCTATTGACCCAAACGAGCATACGCTCCAAAGGTCAAATGCGCTTTGATGTCATACAACTGAAGGGCGCTCCAGCTGGAAAGTATTAAAACTTGAAACTGAACGCTGAAAATCACTTCTCAAGCCAAGTTGAACATGAAGCCAGTAATCACAGAACAGGTCACGCTCCCCAAAAAGAACCATGCAGGAGTTCTCCCTGCGCGTTTCGTCTCCTTGGACGTCGTCTGGGAGACGAAACCCGTCAGAAGAACTCCACTGCTGCCATCTTTTATGTAAGAAGCGCTTAATCAACTACGTAAATGTAAGTTTGATAACTTTTTAATAAAGTAGTTTGTTTTATGGAATTACGCATCTTAACTGTGGGCACATGGCTGTTACAGCTTACGGCTTCACAGCTGGCTGCCCGCTGCACATGCGTGAGCCACACTATGCATTGCGCATGTTCCTACAGTCTTCTGGGACGTGTCCCAGAAGACTGCAGGGAGGGAGTGGCGGAGGAGAACCTCTGCCCGGGTCCCCTAGGGGATTCAAGCGGAGGTAGGAGCGGGTACCTGTCAAAACCAGGTACCCACACCCCTCCCCTCCCAAAGAAAAGTGCCATTTCTTAAAATAGGAGCAGGGAAGAGGACTTAAAACAGAACCTCCCCTTTTGGGTGAAGCTCCGCTTTAAGAAGGAGGATTGGTGGGGGGCACCTTAAATAAGCTCTCTGAGGAGCAAGGGTCTCTTTAACAAAGTCCATCACATATATTTTGAAGTATGATTCATACAAAATCATATGTCTTTTATTAATTGGTACAGTTTAGTCATTTATATGATACATATGAGTTCTGCAGCTCTCACTTATATTTGCCATTAACTCTGATTAACAGTTTACACAGACACTCTGGATGGAAATAAAAGGTAGCAATAATATGCAGTAACCTATAGAAGCAAATCAGCTTCCAGCTTCAGCCAGATCAATAAAATAATTCTGACTGGTTGCACCATACTGAATAAGTTCCTCTACTATACTGTACTATGACCCATTCATTTTTCCTCTCAAAGACTCCTTTGTAATTATAATTCAGAGTTCCCTTATTTTCTGATCACGTGTATATTATTTACTCACTCTTTTTGATGTTAATATTTGTTGTTATTGGAATAAGAAAGTAATTGGAAAAAGAACGGCTTGATTTCACAACATAAAAGGTCCATTTAATGAATGCTAGCCCCGAATTCAATGTACACCATTCTACAGATGGTGAAGAAGCAGCAGTGGGAAGACTAGCCACAAAAGAATTTTTGTCTTGTCTTCCAAGCTACGCACTAATTACAGCCAATTACTAAATAGCCGCAATTTATTTTGATTATTTCTAGAACTGGTGACGTCCTCGCTGCACAGTGGCAAAAAGAGTATAAATTAAGGTGACGTCTGTCACTTGATATTAATTAGCCGCTCTTTATACCGCCAAAAACAAGCTCGCTAGTTAATCCATCATCTGCCGAAAAAACACCTCAGTCCAAGTTTTCTGTACCAGACTCGGCAACGACATCAATCATATCACACAGGAGAAAAGTTCACAGAGACAAGAGTCCACATAAAACTCCCTCTCTCTTCTCAGACTTTGTTTATCTTAGGAAGGGGCTACTGTACTATGAAAACTCCTAAGGGTAATTTAAACTGTGGTTAACTGGGTGTCAGGTGTGAACATTTTCTTAAAGTCTAAAGGAAATGGCACATGTATGAGCTTACAAAAAAATAAAAAAATAAATGTAATTGATGTTGCTAATGGCAACCCATTAGATTAAAGCTTATCTAAACCAAAGAACAAACATTAAATGTTGTATCTTTCTTGTCCATGAGGGACACAGGATTTTGGAGGCATTTGGATGATACTGCCACCTACAGGAGGATTTTAAGGGGATGTTGAATTAAAATGTGGGTCTGTATAGTAACATTTTCTCCCAGCAAGGGTGTGAATCTTATGTCTGTGCTTTTACTCAGATTCTTCACATCACAACCTCCCTTTACATCAGTGTCCCCTGTCCTTCCCTCACATCACCGTCCCTCTTCCCTTTACATCATAGTCCTCCTTTAAAGCAATGACATCAGTCCCCCCTGCACATCACAGCCCCCCCCCCCCCGTTTTGTACATCATTTCACCTCCCTTTACATCAGTGTTCACAGTCTCCGGCTTTACAAGATTGCTCCCAGTCCCCCCTTAACATTATAGATCTCCTCCTTTTTATAGCAGTGTTCTCAGTCCCCCCTTCACATCATGGTTTCATCCTTATATCACAGTCTGCCACCTTAAACCCCCCCCCCCCCCCCATATCAGAGTTACATTGTACTCTCACATCAAAGTCTCCTCCCCCTCATATCACAGTCATCTTTCACACCACAGGCCTTACCCCTTACATCACAGTGCCATTCACATTACAGCACCCATCCCTTACATCACATTCGTCCCCTTACACAGCAGAGGGTGGGAGTCTCAGCAGGTCTGGTTGAAGGGTGTAAGTTGCCAAACTTTTCATGCTAACCAGTGAGGTATTGGTTACTAGGAAGAGAAACACAGAAGAGTGATGGCAGGAAAAAGACCTAGTAGTCTATTAAAGGAGAAATCCAGTCTGGGCTCATTCGACTGGGTTCCTCCTATGGGTCACAGGAATGCAATTAGTTTTGCACTCCTGTGACCCATTTTTAGCAGAGAGCGGTATGAAGTCTGCTGTCTGCTAAAGTCACTAGGAACAGTCCAGACACAGCGTCATCACTTCTTCGGAAGACTGGATCCGTCAGGTGTCTGGACTGATGGCAGTCTCAGCCTCTCAGTGAGCTGCTGAGAGGCTGAGATGGCCGCTTCCCGCCCCTCCACAGCTCAGCACTCCAATGAATGTGGAGGAGCAGAGCAGGAGAGCTTCTGACTGACAGGCAGCAGCTCTCTGCTCTGGGAGGTGAGAGAACAGAGCCATCGGCGGTGTTCGGTGGCTCGGTTCTCAGTGAAGAGGAGGCGGGAGACAGATGCAGCATCAATCTGGTGCTGCATCCACCTAGGTAAGTATGTATATGGGATAAAAAAAAATCCCATACTTCTCTTTTAAGACTGCCCTATTTTTTGTATTTATACATGTTTTTTTTTTTTTTTACTTTTTTATTTGAATATAATTCCATGTTTGTCCTAGGCATGTTTGAATCAAATTACTGTTGACTGACTCACTACCTCTGCTGGAAGTCCAATACCCGCTTGAAAAGTTAGGCAGCTCCCGCCCACTGTGTTGTTTGTGGAGCATTTCATCTGCAAACCTTGAGCTTCCAAATCCCTAAACCTGCTGACAAATCCTCTTTCCAAAGTGGGTGGATATCTGTTGACTTTTATAAACACTTGGTTGGACAACATCTTGGATGCCTGAGAATGGGAGGTTGTTTCCAGGAGCTATAACATGGAGTTTCACTCTCTGCCCCCTCCCTGCTTCATGACTTCCAACTTGCCTGTGCCCCAACACATATTAGCAGATCTTCTTCTGGAACAAGGGATAAGCCTCTTGGTTTCCCCTATGGAAATGTTTCAGGAGTTCTATTCCAACTTTTCACAGTTCCCATAGCAAAAGGAGATTTCAAGGCCCTAAATGTATTCATTCAGGCCCAAAAATTCTGTATGGAATCTACCAGGTCTGATATAACCTTTCTCCATCAGGGAGACCTTCTGGCTTCTCTAGATATCAAAAGGATGCATACTTGCATTCCTAATTTTTTCAGTGCATCTCAACTTTTTTTTATTTGCTCTGGGTCCCTAGCAGTTTTGGTTCATTGCCCTTCCATTTGGTCTGTCCTCTTGAGTGTTCGGTCCCTATGCTTAACTTATTACACCCCTAGGGTATCCCTATTGTGGTATATCTGGAGGACCTCCTATTGAGGGAGAGGTCAGCACAGGTTCTGGCTGATAATGCAGTGCAGACAGTTCAAGGTTTGGTCACTTCCTGAAACCTCAGCATTAGAGCTAGACTACAGTTTGGCACATCTTAATCTTATCCTAGATAAAGCTCAAGCCAGAGTTTCTATTCCACAAAGAGAAACATTTAACTCTCCTCTCCCAAAAATTGACTCTTCAGTTCAGGAGTTCCAGAGTCCTGGAGCACATGGCAGTCTAGTTTGACCAGTTTCTACTCCAGACCCTTACAACTCAATCCTGTTATCGCTAAACAAATAATGTCAGTCTCTACACACAGGACGGACAGCTAATCAGGTGTACATCAATTATCAGAGGCGACCGGAAGTCTTGCAGCAGCAAGAGAGGTAGAAATGATTCTAATTTGGGTAGAACTTTTCAGGTGTGGCAGGCAGACTTCCTCAGCTGGCAGCACCTAGATATGGGGTAATTGGCCCTAAACTCAGAGGTGTTCCAGGACCTGTATAACAGTTGGGGGATACCGGATCCTGGACCTCCTGACCTCTAGGTTGAACAACAAAACAAAATCACAACATCAAACATTTGACTATATACGTAACTATAAATTTAGAGTGCTAAAAAGGTGTGATAAAGTAAGTGAGCATAAAAATGTGATCACCCATATAACAATAGGAAAATTTGTGAACCCAAACTAATGAAAGTTTAAGTGCTAAAAATGCAACAAAATTCCAATTTCGTTGTGCAAATTATGTCCAAAAAGTGTCCTCTGTGCGGACACTTCTCTTAGGTATTCAATTCTATTTTACCTTCACAAAGGTTAGATTGCATGTATCGTTGCATCAATACCCAGGTAAACAGGTTCCACATCAAGCAACCTCTGCAAAGACAGAGCCCTTCCCAAAATAGCTTCAGAATGTGTAGTCCCAGATTTGAGTCAGCGGGTAAAATGACAAAGCTTGAACACTCATCTCAGTCAGGCTCCAGGAATACAAAGTAAAGAATATAGCACCCTCTGCTAAGTTTATTATCAAAAAACAGCCAGAAATACACTTACATTCTCCATGTAAGCATGAACACTGGAATAAAAATAAAGCCACTGGGCACAGTTCCCTGAATAACATCTATGGCATGCACCACCAGCCAACCAATACACTACTCCAACACACAGACACAATATCTACTTTTAGATAATAAGGCTCCACCCAACATATTACAATGACATCATTAAAGTCTAATTAATATTTGACAGAAAGTTTTAGCAGAACACATTAATATTCATATATTTTGGACTGGTCCAATCATTTTGTGTTTCCTGCTCACTTTTTGCTTTGTGCACGTTTTCTTTTACATATTAACATACTGAACAGGTTTATCTCCACGTACAAAGATCCCCTGGTGGAAGCAATGGATGTGCTAGTGGCTCTGTGGGATCAGTACTGCCTGATCTATGCTTTTCCTCCTCTTAAACGCCTTCCTCGTCTGCTCCTCAGGATCGAGTTGTGGGGCATTCCTGTGATTTGCATAGCTCGGGATTGGCCAAGATGGATATGGAACCAGTAGATTCTTAGCAGATGCTGCATGGTCTCTCCCAGAACATCAAGATATTCTGTCTCAAGGACCTATTTGCCTTCCTGCTTTACAGTTGTTGGCTTTTTTTAGTATGGCTGCTGAAGCCCAGGTCTTGACAGAAGGGACCTCCTAGCATCAGTGATTCCCTCGATGGTATGAGCCAGGAAGAAAACTTTAGGCAAAGCATGCCATCAAACAGAGAAGGCATATGTCACTTAGTGATCCTGCCAGTTTTACAGTTCCTGTTCTAGAGTGACAACATTCATTGTACTGTGTTTAAGGAAGAGCAACTTTGTCACCCTAGTACAGTGCTACAGAATATCCCCCCTCCTAAATATTACAGTGGGTAAAATAAGTATTAAACCATTTTTCTAGGTAAATATATTTCTAAAGGTGCTATTGACATGAAATTTTAACCACGTCGGTAACAACCCACGCAATCCATACAAACAAAGAAACCAAAACAAATAAGTTCATAAATTAAGTTATGTGTAATAAAATGGAATGACACAGGGAAACAGTATTGAACACATGAAGAAAGGGATGTGCAAAAAGGCAAAACACCAGCTGAAATCTATCAGTAATTAGAAAGCAATCCTGCCCCCTGTCAGTGCAAATTAATATCAGCTGGTTCAGCCTCACCTGATGGCCTATAAAAAGGTATCTCATTACCAAGGTGTCACACAAGAAACATCTCTCTCAAGATCTTTGCAACCTTATTGTTGCAAAACATACTGATGACATTGGTTACAGCAGCACTAAACTTCTTAATGTTCCAGTGAGCACTGTTGGGGCCATAATCCGAAAGTGGAATGAAGATCATTTAACCATAAACTGGCCATGACCAGGTTCTCCTCCCAAGATTTCTGATAGAGGAGTGAAAAGATTTATCAGAAGTGTTGTGCAAGAGCCAAGGACCACTTGTGGAGAGCTTCAAAGAGACCTGGAATTAGCGGGTACAATTATAAAAAAAAAAAAAACAATAAGTAATGCACTCAACCGCCATGGCCTGTATGCACGCTCACCACGCAAGACTCCATTGCTGAAGAAAAAGCATGTTGAAGCTTGTTTAAAGTTTGCTGCACAACATTTAGACAAGCCTGTGAAATACTGGGAGAATATAGTCTGGTCAGATGAGACCAAAATTTAACTCTTTGATGCCATAATACACACCGTGTTTGGAGGTCAAATGGCACTGTCCATAACCCCTAAACACCCCCATAACAACAGTGAAGTTTGGAGGTGGGAACATCACGGTGTGGGGCTGTTTTTCAGCTTTTTGGTAGTGGAAAACTTCATGTCATTGAAGGAAGGGTATATGGACAAATGTACCAAGACATTCTTGATAAAAATCTGCTGCCATCTACCAGGATAATGAAAATGAAAAGAGGGTGGACATTTCAGCAAGACGATGATCCCAAACACATTTAAAACCAAGGAAACTCTCAGTTGGTTTCAAAGCAAGAAAATAAAGCTGCTAGACTGGTCCAGCCAGTCACCTGACTTGAATCCAATAAAAAAAAATCTATGGAAAGAACAGAAAGAATTTACCAAAACCATATAATATGAGGTCAAACCTTAGGAGTTTGAATTTGAATGCAATCAGGCAGGCCCTTCTACTACATGGTTTTGGTAAATCTGAAGGAAAAAATCAGCAGAAAATCTGATAGTGTGTATGGGGCTTTACCATCCACAGTGGACCACTAGATACAGCAGTTACAAATACAATCACTCAAAAGGCAAACACCAGAACTCATCCACCCTCAAGCGAACTCCACTTCATAAGGGCAACAATGGATGTAAAGTTCCAACAAGGCAAAGAGACATCTCATAGTGCAGTATGTTTGATTAAAGTTTAATTAAAATCCAAAAAAAACACTCACCATGTGTAGAATAAAAACATGCATGTACATCAAAAGTAAGCTAGGAACATTTCCAACCGTCAAGATGGCCGTCCTCCGTGCGTGGTGATGTCACGTGATCCAACTTCAGCTAACGTGTTTCATCATAGAGACGTCATCAGGAATGTAACACCAGTCCTGTTTTGGAGCTCATCTCACTGTTGCCCATCTAGTGCACCTGTTGTTAATTTCATTAACACCAATCAACTGAAATTGATTAACAACCCCCTCTGCTACTTAACTGACCAGATCAATAGCCCAGGAGTTTAATCAACTTGACGCTATATTCTTATTAAAAAGTGTTCTTTTAATTTTTTGAGCAGTGTAGTTGACCTTTAACAGGTTGTAGCATACTACACAATCTATTTATACACATAGTCACCATAGAAAACTCAATTGCCTCTCTGGTAATTACTTTTAAACACTGTACCTGTACAGTAACTGTAAGACAACGACACACAAAAAACAGAGTGGTTGTGAGCACAGACGCTAAACCAGCCGCGGTTGTTGTTAAAGTCTAAGCTGGATTGATCAGTGCCCATGTACAACAGAAACCTGCTTGTTTTATAAAGCTGCCAAGTGGGAAAATGTGTTTTCATGCACTTTTTCTGTTCAGGTCAAGGTTTGAAATCTTTGTAAGTTATACTTCTGACTGGAGTTAATTTTTCAAAAACTAATGTAAGACTATCAAATTACTTTGCATTTGGAATACACAACAAGTGCTGCATTATAGTCTGCCTAATCCCATCTGGGGAAAACGTCAGCAAGGGGGGACTAGCTTATCTTTGCTTCATTCTGTGTATGTTGCAAGACATCTATTTTCGCATCAGTTGGATACCCTATTGACTGGTTGGCAGAGGGCTTCTCTTGGCAGCTGTCTGGCATCCTTCTGACATTATAAACAGGAGCTTTTACTGTTAAGGCGGTGAAAGAGAACTACTCAACAATGACTGCCGCTTGAAACCATTCCACGTGCAAACAAGCCATCTTAAATAAGAAGGCTAAGCACTTTTTATTGAGGGCAGTTATTCTACTTCTTAAAATGAGCGTATTGCCTTTTCATAGTTTTAAGATATACATAAGAATAAAATCAGATGTCTGTGAAAAATACTTTAAAAGTGCAGTATTTTAATGCCTTAATAACCATGTCTGTAAGAATAGTTTGTAATTATGAACATGGGAACAGCCATGTTTGCTTAGTATATAGGTGTTTCGCAACTTTTTTTCAGTTAAGGCACCCTTTAAAATTATGGACAATCTCAAGGCACCCTTTAAAATTATGGACAATCTCAAGGTACCCTTTAAAATTATGGACAGTCTCAAGACACCCTTTAGAACTATGGACAGTCTCAAGGCACCCCATTCTAAAATGAAAAAAACTATTCTAATAGCTTTACATAATGCATCAGCATCGACATTCATAGGACACCCAATATTAAAGATGATTTATTCTTACAAAACAAATACACTTTTGCATACTGGTACTGACTAGTATTCCAGTGTTTTTCCTCTTTCTCAGTTTCTCTGCATCACTCAGCTAATGTGACCCCAGTGTTGATGGAGAGGAGCAAATAAGGCTGCTGTGTAGGCGATCAACACCCTTCTTATCAGTATGGATGACATCACTGGTTGTTAGGATGACAGTGGCTGGAAGGTTGAAATGTTGCATAATAAAAACCTGTGGCTTTGTGTAGCTAAAAGGAAGACTTGATCCACCTGCTGGCTTGTATACATTTTTGGGCAATTTTTGGGCATTTTGCCAAGGCACCCCTGAAGAAACCTCAAGGCACCCCATGGTGCCTGGGCACCCTGGTTGAAAAAGGGTGGGCTTGGTGGTGGCTGGTGCTTAATATTTGGGGGGGGTAGCAAACCAACACCACCCCCTCCCGTGGGAAAAGGATGGGAAGGCAGTGATCAGAGGCCTCCTTAACTTAGGAGACAGAAGACAAGGATCCAGGGTGGGGCTGCTGCTCCTTGCTCCAGCTACTCCTCACTTCAAGGCCATTGCTTCTCCTCCCAGTCAAACAGGAATTGGGTTCTGAGACCTGATTGACCGGGAGGAGAATCAGGAAGACAATAGTGAATATTAATTCGCTATTGTCACACAACTGAACACAAAAGCAACAAAAAATTATCAATAGGTTCATAAATATAAGCTGTCGATGTCACACTTTAATTTTGACTTTTAAGAAGTCAAGCTTAGCCCTGCTTTCTCTGACCTGCCAAGCTTCCCTAATGTTCCCTTTATGTGATGGGCAGTCTTACTGACACATATTTAAGCTTGGGAAGTGGGAGCAGAAAGACATGACTTTTACAGTCAGGAAAAAGTTATACTTTGCATATAACTTCATCTGTATATAGCTCTGGTTTGAAATACAGACCCTATATTACATACATAGCAGGTGCTGATGCATATTCCCATCATATTTGTAACACTACCATCAAAGGAGCTGCAAGAAAGATTCCCTGGGTTTTTTTCCCAACAGTTGCCCAGCAACCAGGCACATGGTCACAATTACTTTTCGGTTCAGTGAACAGTCCAGGGGTTTTCTTTTTGATGTTTTTTATTTTAGGGTAACTTGGATGGGATTAGTAAATTGAGAGGGATACTACAAACAATATACAAATAGGAGGACATGTATCTTCTACAGAACTATGAGCCTATAGAAAATGTAAGGAGATTAATCTTCCTCTGATGGAAGGTCCAAGCAAAGTCCTTTCACTGGGAATTAAATAGACTAAGCTCTTGATGACACTGGACACTATGTCCCCTTTACCTACACAGCTGACTCTAACACTGTAACAAACAAGGAACGGCCTCAGACAGACCAAAGTCTCTAGGATCTCTCTCTCCAGTATGTACTTATAAATGTCCTTGGAAAATTGGTAGCCTACTTGCAACACTTTCTCCCTGTGATACCAGACTAGATCCTCAAACAACAGTCCTTCAGTCAGCTTCATGCAGCTTTCAGCAAAGCAGGCCTCCAGGCAGGCCTCGACACCCTGTAGACACATGTCAGGATGACCTAAGGGGCAAGCAGAGTATTAATACAGGCTCCCAAGTCCCACTTGGCCGACCCTCCCCAGGGATTGGCCAGGGCTGTATTAATATTTAGCTGCTGATTAGACACTTCCTTCCCACTAATTTCCAAAGCTTTCTGGAATAATCAAGGGTAAACAGTCAATCCTGCAACTACTAAAACCTAGAACAGACCAAAACACTCAACACATGCACACTGGTTAGAGTGAGACAAAAACAATGAACAGCAGCTCCACTGAGTACAGTGAACCATAACTAAATTTACCTAATCCTAGCACCTATCCAGGATGGTGCTACATATTGTAGATCTTAATTGCCCCAGTGTATGATTGGTTTACTTTAAAGCCCAGCTTCAGGTTTCCCCAACTTTGGAGAGCCCCCAGTCAACTTCATTTGTTTCTACATTTTTGTACACACACCTCTATTTCATTGACTTTGTATCCAGTTTTGTGATCTCATGCTGGCTCCTCTTCCTACCCTTCTTCCTCTGATGGAGAATGAGTCCTGTATACTGCAGAGACTGATGTCATGTAATGACTACATTCCCTAGCAAGCTCAGGGCAGCTTGACGATGTACCCCTAGGGGGTCTGTCCTTAACTTTCTGGGCTTACAGAAAGTGTTTGGAATGACACTGGGCATCATTCAGTATGGAAGAAATGCTGGATCCCAGAGTAGTCAGCGTGCGGAGGACAGCACTGGAGATAAGGTGAATATTACAGCCAGAGCTGTTTTTTTTTCTTGAAAGCCAATTAATACTTTAAAAAAATGTTAAGCTGAAGATGGCCTTTAATCTAGCCATAGGTGGGCAGATGTCTCCACAATGGATGAGGAGAAATCTGCCTATCATCGTTAGCATCGAGCCCTACTGCTTGTCCAGTGAACTGAAGCAGCATCTCATGTTTAGAATCCTCAATATATCTTCTACTTGAGAATGGTTAGCCATGTTTAATAGATCTCTCAACATTCATCAAAACTAGAGAGTGCTTAAGTTTTGACTTTTGTGAGCATATCAGTGCTTTCAAAAAGACAGTTCACCAAGTGTAAAAGGAAGTGGTAGTGTTTCTTTAGAATAATTGAAAAAACAAGAATCTCTAAATATGTGCAGCTCAATTTAATGGAAAAGATTGCTACCGCCCCGTGTCTGCCAAGCTCCACGCTGCGCCAGAGGAGAGGAATCTGGCACTGTCCGCAGCAAGCAACTTCATCTTTCATCTGCATTTCTCTTCTGTATTTATCCTGCTGCAAGAAAATTCCGAGAATGTCTTTTCCTTCCGACTTGGCTCTCCCGATAAACCACAGAAATACTCTCAGCAACGTCTTGCAATTGTTCAGCTTTATGTACACTACATCGCTGGGGCTCTGCTCTATAACAAATGTATATTTAATTTGACAGCAATAAAACAAAAGATAAAGCGCTACTTAAGGCATGCTCATGTATAGCACAGATCCATGGAGAAACTCTGATCTCGTTTCAATTGTTTAAATTGACATAGCCTGGATGACCTAACTGCGGGGCCATATGCCAGCTAATGTTTAGTTTTTCTTTGAACAAAAACACAAGATCGCTGCTCTTCTCAGCTCAATGGCTTAAAGCGAACCTGTGATTTGCCCCTGCAAGCAGCAACAGGTTCACTTTAATAGGATTCTTAACTAACAACACATACTCACTTTCCTTTTTATTCTCCCTCTTTTTGGTGGTCAGCAAAGAGAAAAAAAAAACATAACTCCCAATATACTCACCCTCTTCCCATTTGACAGCACTAGTGGTTGTCATGGGGGTGGAGCTTACGCAAAGCTTTCTCTTTTTTAATACTGGTGGGCAAGCGGAGCAGCAGAGGAACAAATGAAAGGTAAGTATGGGCTGCTAGTGCTTCCAGCATTAAAGGGAAACTTATTTGCCTTTAATGGGCAAAGCACATGTTCTTTTTAAAGCTGATCTCCAGGCAGCTATATATTAAAAAAAAAAATCACAAATAAGTATCATTGTGTATTCCTGAGTTAACTAAATGTTTAGATAAAAGTAGCACAATTACCTGAATCTGAAGCTTTCTGACATCCCCTGCAAAGCAGCACTCAGACCAGGAGAGGGATGGACAGCACATGCACTGGTGGGAGGAGAGAGCAGAGTGAACCAGAGTTGATGACTTATCAGTGTGTTCCTGTTCCTCTCATTGTCTAATTAGCAGATTGAAGACCGGGAGCTAACACCGCCGCGGGGCTGATTTATTAAAACTGGATACTGCAAAAGTCGGTGCAGTTCTGCATAGAAACCAATCAGCTTCCAGATTTTTTGTCAAAAATAGCTGCACCATATTTTACACTCTCCAGTTTTAGTACATCAACCCATCTATTCCATGCCACTACCCTGGCTGTTTGTGCACTCACTGTACTGCAATCCTGAGCAGGAAGGACAGGATGTCTCTATAATAAGCAACCAAGACTGCCACATAAACATGTATAATTAAAAACAATCATTAGGCGCAAATAGCAACAGGTCCTTTTTTAGAATGTAAACTGATGTTTTTTTTTCCACAGATGTTTTATATTTGTGCTGATATATTTAAAAAAAATCTTTCTATTACAAAAAAACTTTTAATGCAGAGTGAAACTAGGACACTGGTTTCGCTGAGCACTGTGGATGTTCTAAACAGAAAGCACTGCAGAAGGTGTTTGCCATCTGATTCTCCCTTTCTGATCAAATCTTTAATTAGAATCCACATCGGAATGGAAAGACAGGTGAAGGGGAGGAACCACTGCTTTCAGCTGTACGTATGAGTTAAAGTGGTTCCAGTGGCGTCACTAGGATTGGTGTCTCCTGGTGCTGTAAAATTTGGTGTTAACTCCCCCAGTCACTAAGCAATTCGGGGCACAGAGCAGGCTAGCGCATCAGCACAGCTCTCCCTTGTCTAATCCCCCTAATGTAACCACTCCACCCTGCAATCCCTCTAATGTAACCCCCCGTGTAATCCCCTTAATGTAACCCCTTGTGCAATCCCCCTAATGTAACCTTCCCCTGCACTCCCCCTAATGTAACCCCATTGTGCAATCCCCCTAATGTAACCCCCATGCAATCCCCTAATGTAACCTCCCTGCAATCCCCCTAATGTAACCCCCCTCTGCAATCCCCCTAATATAACCCCCTGCAATCCCCCTAATGTAATCCCCCCGTGCAATCCCCCTAATGTAATCCCCCTAATGTAACCCCCGTGTATATCTCCCCTCTCTATATTCACACATATTCAAAAAACCTTCTGCATTGCAGCTACCCCCGAACGATCGGATTTTCCGACAGCTTTATGCAACCGTGTGTATGCAAGACAAGTTTCGGCCAAAATCTGTCGAAAAAATCCAACGGATTTTGTGGTCAGAATGTCCGACCATGTGTATGGGGCATAAGGCCCTGTACACTTTAGCATTAAAAGGGGTGTACAGTAAGTTTTCTTGATGTGCACCCAAGAATTCCTGGGTTGCAGTATCTCTGAGCATTAATGCTACATACCTTATCATTTGTATTACTCTTGGGTGCAGAGTCGAATGCCCTGCCTTGGGAGCACTGTACTGGACAAACAGACCAATGCCAGGATTTTCTCACAGTTCTTGGATATGTGGTCCATCTATTACCTCTTTGTGCTTACCAGGCTTCTTCATTAATTAAGTGGTAAGCTAACGTTATTTGTCAGTTTCAGTTCCAAAATAAACTGGAACACATGTGCTCTTACTGAGCACAATTCTGTAACAACAGTGAAATAATTATGTTAGCATTAAAGGATCAGTCCATCAAAATTAAAATATTACCGTAGCTGAAGCCCTTAAAGAAATTAAAAATCCAGCAGAGTAATTGGAACCCCTAATAATGGCAACGACAAGTGTACTAACCGGGAAATCATCAATGGAGTCTCTAAGACTGCTTTTCTCAATCTTCTTAACATGAAACAACTTCACGGTCTCAGTAAACCCCTGCAAAGAATTACGATTTCTAACGCTCATGTTACATTAGTGTGAGGGTCTCTGGGGGGTTTGCACCTTTACACTTGTGATCATTGGGAAGAATTCTCTCTTCCAGATAGCTAAAAAAGATCATTGTCAACAGCGATTACTTAACTTAGAGGCAAACATCGCTCTTTGATAAAAGATAGAACCGTGTGGGAAGTTGTATGAGGCTATAACGATAGAATTCTTAGCCTCCATCCCTAAATTGCAAGACTAACTAGGGGGGAGAACAGTGGGACTTTACATGAAGCAAGCAAGGTAAATGGGTACAAATATGTCTGGCTAGTGACTGGTAATAATATGCAAACTGCTATATAATAGTAAATTGTAAACAAGGAATACTTTTATATAACAATAAAATATGTATTCCATATTGTAATACATACACGTATAATAGCATAATAAAATATTAATGCGTGGTATTGCCAGACTCTTTTGATCTATATGAATAACAAAATGTAAAACATATACATAGTATCAGCATTGTACAGTAGAATTGCAAATTATTCCTAGATGGTAACAAGGTGAGTAGCATCCAATTTCTCAATGCGTTTTGTGGAATAGCACCACTTATCAGGAGCAGATGCAATGTGGGTATCTAAAGATGTAAATAAATAATGTAAATTGTAAGTAAACACTATGTCTCAGCATGGGAGATGTAGATACAAAAAGAGAGTAGTGTAAAGGAACCCACCCTACTGGGGATCAAGTAGGAGTCTAGGTGTGAAGCGGTGAGGACTGGAGGCCAGCCAAGGTAATCATCAGTCACAGGAGCTGAGTTGGTAAACCCAGAGCACAAAGATGACAATCCAAACAGGGAACAGATAATTAGAGGAGTGTGATATCCCATGAATGAAGGTGACATGGATGTATATATAAATGTCTATATAAAGTAAATAAATATATATGATAGTGATCGAAAGAATCACAGTGTAATATACCTAATAGATATGTGAGATGAACCATAGGTGGTATCAAGCAGTGATAAGAGGTGAAATCAGCAAGGTAGGATAAAGTAAAGAAAGTAGGACCTGAGATGTAAATAAAAATACAAGGTGAGGAAATCATAATGGTAGCCCTAAGAGAAAAAACTAAATAGAAGTCCAAGGTGTGGAAAGCCAGAAGGAAAAAGAACATAAATGGCCTTAATGTCTAAATCAGTGTACTAAACTCAATGGTGCATAGTGTCCTCGCAACCAAAACACACAGTGTGTCTGAACACAATGGGGGGGGGGTATATATACTCAGTAGACAGGCACTAGGTAACCACCAATGTCATGCAGGTGCCCAATGGGAAGGGAGATGCCATCACCCGAGCAGACCAGTCCACCAGGCGCATGGCGCCAAAACTCCCCATGAGAGCCGATGGAGGTACTCAGCGCCAGCGCACTGATGTCAGCAAAGCCAGCATCATGTGCAGGACGCTGGAGGCATGGTGTCGGGGGACACAGCGGAACACGGCCCAAGTCCCTGCGTCCCCAAGGGGGGGCAAAGGGAAAAAGGGAGGGTGTCCGGTGTGCCTCGCAGCTCCCAAAACTGTGAAGCAACCAACCGGATCAGTCGTCCATAGCACTCACAGACTTCCATAGCAAGACCACAAGACACAGAGAGTGGGACTAAATAGTAATAACAAACTACACTTTTATAGACCTTCCCCATGCCAACACAAAAGAGATAAAAATGGGTATAAAAAGTATATATCTGCACTATTGTATAATAAAAATAGACTAGTAAAAGACTATACATAATGCATACTTCCATCCCTATTAAATTGATAAAGGATAAAACCGTGTGGACTTTGTATGAGGCTATAACAATAGAATTCATAGCCTCCATCCCTAAATTAGGGGGGAGAACAGTGGGACTTTATATGAGGCAAGCAAGGTTTACAACTTAATATTATATAGCAGTTTGCATATTATTACCAGTCACATATTTGTACCCATTTACCTTGCTTGCTTCATATAAAGTCACACTGTTTCTCTCTGCTCAAGGAACCCCTATAAGACTCTAGAGCAGTGGTCGCCAAACAGCAGCCCAAGAGCCGAATGCAGCCCTTCGCTAGCCTCTATCTGGCCCTTTGCCACTATTTTCCCACTAATACAAGTCGCTCTTCCTCCCACTAACAACATTGTTGGGGCACTATTTACCCCATTGACACTAACAAAGGGGCACTATTCCTCCTACTAATACCAGTGATGGGATGATTACTTTCACTGACACTGGGGCATTTTCTACTCCCACTGGCCACAGTCAGGCCCCCCTGAAGTCTGAAGGACAGTAAATTGCTCCTTTGTTTAGAAAGATTGGAGATCCCAACTCTAGATGAACCCTAGGGCTCCACAGAACCTTGGTTGAGAAAGGCTTCTTTAAGATGTATAAGAAATTATCAGGTGAATTAACTCCCTAGAATCTACCAAATCTTTTTGTGGAATGAGCCCAGGTAGCTATTCACAGTTGCTTGAATTTAATGAGATGGTTTGAAGAGTAGTGGCCCTGCTTGTTGCTCTTTGGAGACTGTATCATCACCACAGGCGGTTGGAAGATCAGCGGTCTTTCTTGGTGCGTCCTGGAGATTGTACCATTACTACAGGCTTTCCCTGATCCTCTGTAACGGGGGATCATGGGTTTCTGGTAAGAAGTAACTCTCTGTATAGGTGGTGGACTCAGCACAGCTTTTTTCACATCAGCATTTGAAGATTCATTTTACTTATGGATGGTCTTTATCTTATTTCATTTTAGTTTTGCATGGGTGGATGCCATACATACTTGATTTTGTATATATGATTGGACTTGGCCCATTTTTCACTCATACTTGTCACCAGGGGCGGATTGGCAACTCATGGGGCTCCCCGGGCAATAGGAGATTATGGGGCCCCTAGGCAATCAGAGATTATGGGGTCACACAGTATACACATGTATACACAGACATGTTTCTATTGGCTGAGAAGGTACTGGAGAGGTGGGCCAGCTATAATATCAGGATTTCTAGACCAAAATTATGTCGGTAAGGGATATTTCAGAGACAGGTGAAAAAAAAAAAGATTTTTACATACTGTCCCTGGTTTTACTGAGGCTGGCAACCCTGAAGGGGCCACCTAGTGGCCCGGGGGCCCTCGGGCAGTGCCCGAGTGGGTGAATGGTCAGTCCGCCCCTGCTTGTCACATACATTTGAGCTATTAATAAATTTAAAAAAAATTCACTTATGTTTTGTTTGTGTTTCTGAGATTTATGGTTTTAAAACATAACACATTTGCACTGTTATATTTGCCCTTGACTCACACTGAATTCTGGTTAGTTCCAAGATCGGTGTGTTCCTAACATTCGTTTGAGGTTTATATTCACTTTAGATGTACAAGCTTAGCGTGATTCTATTTTTCTTTTTATTTCACTCACTGTATTAATGTTATGCAGGAGAATTGCTGCTTCCATTAGTTTCACATAGAAACATCTTTAGTTTTTAGGTACACTCTATTTTTATATCTTAGCGCAGTTTCTTTTCCATTTTCCATAGCTAGTCACAGTGTGTAATGAGTATGCAATCTAATTAAGCTAATTTATGGCTTTGGACAGCCATTGCCAGTACATTTTATTACATATTGATATCATCACATTATCCAGCCAAGGGTTTCTAAATCCGCGTACACACGTAGCCGTCTGTCCGACGTACTTAGTCTGGCGGACTTCCCGCCAGACTGTCCATCGAACTTTCCGAACGGGCTACTTGCCCACACACGGCACTTTTTCAGCGGACTAATACGGCATACTAAGTCCGCCGTACTATCCGCCCTACTTTTGAAATGAACGGACTCGCCCACACACGCGGAGGAAAGTCCGCTTATTTCGAGCGCGTCTCCAGGTAGGCGGGGCCCACAAAGGATATGTCGCTGGCCCCGCCGCCTGGTATGGACTTAAAGGGGAACCCCAATGCCGAAAAAAATCGGCGTGGGGGTCCCCCCAAAGTCCACAACAGACCCTTGTCCGAGCACGCTACCTGGCCAGCCAGGAAAGAAGGGGCGAAGGAGCGCCCCCCCTCCTGAGCCATTGATGAGGGCAAGGGCCTCTTCCCGACAACCCTGGCCGTTGGTTGTCGGGGTCTGCGGGCAGGGGGCTTATCGGAATCTGGGAGCCCCCTTTAATAAGCTGTGCAATAAATTATTTTATCTTGTGTGTTGTGGTTTTTTTTGTACTTTATTTTACAGGTGAATGGGTAGGGGTACATTGTACCCCATACTCATTCACATAGGGTGGGGGGCCGGTATCCGGGGCCCCCTTATTAAAGGGGGCTCCCGGATTCCGATAAGCCCCCCGCCCGCAGACCCCGACAACCAACGGCCAGGGTTGTCGGGAAGAGGCCCTTGTCCTCATCAACATGGGGACAAGGTGCTTTGGGGTGGGGGGGCCGCGCGGCCCCCCTTCCCCAAGGCACCCCCCATGTTGAGGGCACGCGGCCTGGTACGGCTCAGGAGGGGGGGGCGCTCGCTCGCCCCTCCTTTCCTGGCCGGCCGGGTAGCGTGCTCGGACAAGGGTCTGTTGTGGACTTTGGGGGGGACCCCACGCCGATTTTTTTCGGCGTTGGGGTTCCCCTTTAAGTCCATACCAGGCGGCAGGGCCGGTGACGTCTCCTTCGCGGGCCCCGCCTACCTGGAGACCCGCTCGAAATGAGCGGACTTTTCTCCGGGCGGGAAAAGTCCGTTCATTTCAAAAGTACGGCAGACTGGCATACACACGGCCGGATTGTCCGCCAAAATGCGAGTCCGGCGGGAAGATTGGAGTGTAAAGCTACATTCTAAGTCCGCCGTACTTTCGGGTCGAAAAAGTATGCCGGAGGCTACACACGGGGGGATTGTTTGGCGGACTTGAGTTTGCCGGACTTTTCCACCCGCTTGTTTGATCGTGTGTACGCGGCATTATAGACTCCAGTGTTCTGTGTACTAAAACAATCACAATTAAATTAAGTAAATATAAATAAATTATAATTAAAATATTAAAGTAGAACTATAGGCAAAACCTTTTTCTCTGTTTGGATAGAGTAAGAGAGGATTATAACCCCTGTCAGCTTATTTCTTGCCATCTGTGTCCCATTGAGGAGATTTACTTTCACTTCCTGTCCCATAGCCAAACAGGAAGTGAGCAGAGATCCCTTTAAATTATAGGATATCCTTGGTGACCCCAAGGGCACCAGAACTAGTGTCCCTATTAGAAAACTTCCCCTTTATTACTTTTCTGGGGACAACCCAACATTTTCTTTTAATTTCACTTTCAATGATAATGGTAAACAGGACACAAAGGGAGGTTCTAATCACTCTAAACTCTATCCAAAACTAAAAAAAAAAAAAGTTTTGCTTTTAGTAATATTTTAATAAATAAAGGAATTTTCTGAGACCCATTTATAAGTTAAAGAACCGACTAGCTGGAGCAATTTCAATTTATATATTTTATATATATTACGCAGTGACAGTTTCTCTTGAAAGAAAATCGGTCAATAAATGGAGGAGCTAATATTGTAAACTTCTTTTACATCACAGTATTTGTCTGGTTGTTATTCTCACCATCCGGTTTAGGCAGTCATTGACCACAAACAAGTAAGGCCAGCCGGGAGCAAATTTCTTTCCTGTAATCACGGGTTGCAGAAAAGAAATTTGCTCAAATCCCCCAATCATCACAGTGAGTACTAATGCAGGAATCCCTCCTGCCTGGCCATTGTCTTCTCCCGATGGGGGGGCGGGGGTAGCCATCTGGGCCAGAAGAAGATAATGATTATAGCTAGCAGCTATAGCAGCCACTTCTACATTCAGCCTGCCCACTAATGGTTCGAATCTCAGCCAGATGTGACCCCTGATGACGTCAGACGTGCTGACAAAACGCTTTTGGTGTGGTCAAGCGTGACAGGTCACTTCAGCCCATAGAGAAACACAGGTGGAGTGCACAACGGCGTCCCACAGCCACTTGTTTCTTTTTATACCTTGCACACTTGTAAAGTGTTTTTAGCGCTTAATTTTAATAAAACAACAACATACTTCACCATGGGAGATTGTTCCTTTTTTACTTTTTGATCCTGCTGTCTGGAGATTTGGCGGGCACCCTTTTGATGATCGTTTGGAGGCTCTAAAACTGAGTACTGTGATGGATGATGGGAACATCTTGCACCCTAAAGTTGTACATGACTTCTGTAATGGGGATCATGTATCTCTGGTGAGTAGGCCGAGTGGCCAGTGTTGGAGGAGGAAGATTTAAAGTGTTTTTGTTTGTTGCATTCAAGATTACCCTACTATTGAAAACTATACTACTACTACTACTATTTGATGAATTATTGGAATTTATTTATACATTTATATACAGTGGTGTGAAAAAGTGTTTGCCCCTTTCCTCATTTCCTGTTCCTTTGCATGTTTGTCACACTTAAGTGTTTCGGAACATCAAACCAATTTAAACAATAGTCAAGGACAACACAAGTAAACACAAAATGCAATTTGTAAATGAAGGTGTTTATTATTAAAGGTGAAAAAAAATCCAAACCATCATGGCCCTGTGTGAAAAAGTGATTGCCCCCCTTGTTAAAACATACTATAACTGTGGTTGTCCACACCTGAGTTCAATTTCTCTAGCCACACCCAGGCCTGATTATTGCCACACCTGTTCACAATCAAGGCATCACTTAAATAGGAGCTGCTTGACACAGTAAGGTCCACCAGAAGATCCTTAAAAGCTACACATCATGCCGAGACCCAAAGAAATTCAGGAACAATTGAGAAAGAAAGTAATTGAGATCTATCAGTCTGGAAAGGGTTATAAAGCCATTTCCAAAGCTTTGAGAATCCAGCGAACCACAGTGACCACTAGGTGGTCTTTTTTATGATTTTTTGTGATTTTTTTTTATGTTTATTTATTTGCACTTTTGAATTGTTTGTATAACATATTGTCACTATCATCCACTGGGGACATTCAGTGGCTATTCACATCATTGCACTTCGCATATTTAACCTAAGGGTGCACGGTTCATAACAAACTTTCTAAGTCATTGAGCACAAACAAGTAAGGCCAGCCATACACGGAGCAAATTTCTTTCGTGCAACCATGGGTTGCAGAAAATAAATTTGTTTGAATCCCCCATCAACATAGTGAGTGTTGATGCAGGAATCCCTCCTGCCTGGACATTGTCTTCGTCCTTGAGGGGGAGCCATCCCAGCTAGCAGAAGAAAGTGATTATTGCTAGCGGCAATAGCAGCTACTGCTGCATTCAGCCTGCCCGCTAATGGTTTGAACCTCAGCCGGTTCCTGTTAAACCAGCTGAGATTTGAACCGTGTATGGTTTAAGCAGCCAGTAAAATTGATACTGTTGACCTGTAAACTTATGTGACTTGCTAAGAAATTAAGCCGTAGGGTGAGGGGTGATGACCAGGGAAAAAGATCAAAAATAATGAGCTCAAGCCAAAGTTGGTATTGGCTGCTTTCAAATGTTTGACAAAAAAATGTCATTATTGTGGTAAAAAGGCTGCAGGTAGCTGTAACCCATAGAAACCAATCAGTTATTCATATTATCAGTACACAACAGTGGAGCAGGAACAGCTTGCTTTTCTTAACCGTGTCCTTATGTGTCCTTAATGTAGCATGGACTGAAAAGATTAATTTCTATTATGCCTAACACCTCTACCGCTGAGAATACACCTGAAAATTCACTTATATCTCCCAAGTCCTGGGACATCAGACAGAAGCAGCGTCTGCCTTCAATTTATGCCTGTGTTCAGCAGTTCAGAGCTCTGTGCTGTGTTTTAGCCATAAGTAAACTATGCAGCTGGGATGAGTGATAACAGATTTCCTTGTGGTTATCAGCCACATTGTCAGTACGAGTAGAAGATCTGCTGTGTTTTATCAGAGGGGAAGGCTTTCATTGGAGCAGTTAACATAAAAGAATGTTTACAGCGCAATTCAACAGACCTGTCATTGTCCACCGCCATCTAAGTAGTACCTTTCTTGGACAGTTTTAGTGAATTCCATTATGTTCCCTCTACAAAGTGCACACTGAATTGCACTTTAATCTGCTGCCTTTGTTTATGGTTGTCTGCTGTGCTGAACACAATGTGAAATCAAATCTAATAGACGTCTAACAGTGCCCATAGATATAGGATAAAAATCTCCAAGTGCGGCATTTTTTGGGGGGAATTGGGCAATAATCCAAAGTCTATGGGAAAGTACATACCAGTTTCAAATGACCTTTCTCAGGGGAGTAAAGTAATTGAGCAGCTTAAACACCCGTTGTTTTTTTTTTGCATTGCCCTAATGCAGCTACAACATTGCTGTCTTGGGGAGAAACTGAGCCAAAAGCGTTCTTAGATGGTCAAATTGTACACTTATGCCAACCGTTTACGTCTGTCTCTGGCATTACATAGTTCTGCTAATGTAGGGACTTAGTCTCTAAAATAAATATAAAAAAAAGACATTAAATACTCACCAATCCCACTGCTAATGTCCCAATCTGTAAAGTAATTAGGAGAAAATGCAAACTAAAGATCCCAGTTCCTCACTGTATCCTGCAGTTTATCATGCTGTCCCATATGTTTGGGGTCAGTGGGTCAAACCACTAAGCCCTTGTACACACATTCCGACGGAAAATCCGATTGGACCGCGTTGTCGGATAATCCAACTGTGTGTGGGCTCCATCAGACTGTTTCCATCGGAATATCCGACCGACAAAGTTTTAGAGATGGGCTATAAAACTTTCCGACAACATGATCCGATTGGACTTTGTCCGATTGTGTGTAGAGAATTCCGATTGGACAAAGTGCCACGCATGCTCAGATCAAATTCCTAGACCAAAGCTATTGGCTACTAGCCTGAACGTAGTCCCATTGTAACGAAATAACGCCATCACATTACGTACGATCGGATTTTCCGACAACTTTGTCCAACCGTGTGTATGCAACACAAGTTTCGGACAAAATCCGACGCATTTTGTTGTCGGAATGTCCGACCGTGTGTACAAGGGCTTAGAGTAGCATGGGACTGGAAATCTGACACGCCCCGGGTTGTTGGACTATACTGAGATTGGCAGCTGAGTATTAATTGTTGAGTTGGAGTTGAGTATTGAGGATTTATTTTTTTTGTACAGATTTAACAACATAATCACTTTAGGTTCAGCAAATGAGTTCTATAGTCACAGCATACACCTTTGTTTTATAACATCAGCTTTGTAATGACAATGCAAACAATGGTTATTTTTGACAACCCAATACAAGTTTGCTTGAAAAATCTTCTTTCATGTTGTGAGTGCTGCCTGTTTTCTTGTCATCTCTTTCCACAACTTCCTGGACTCCCTGCATGGTTTGCAGCTTCTCTTCTGCTGTTTCAATTTATAAGGACTACATATCCCATGGTATTTCGCTGCCTGCAAACAGTGATTCCTGCACTGACTCCTCCTCCTGAAACTCTTCATCTCAGCACCTCTGTAGTTCAGAAGGCAGGCTCTGTGAAATGTGTGACACAGCAGTGCCTACTCACATAATAATGACATAATGAAAATGTATTACAGAATTCATGCAAGTAAATGTGTAGGGATCTTCACAGAGTAAGTTTAAAAACACCAAGATTGTTCAGAGTCATAGAAGTAGGCTATAAAAAAATGAAATACTATGTAGAAATTAATATATGGCTTTAAATTTTGACTATAGATAAGCTTTAAAGGGTCAGCCCATTCGTTACTTTCCTTTTGATATTGATTGATTTTTCCATAAGGAAAAATGTTGCAGCAAAAAGTGAGCTTTTTTTGAGAATTTAGATTTCAGTTCTGATGACTTACAGAAAATGTGTAGTGGCTTTGTACATATTTTCTTTATTATTTATTCATTTATTTATAAGGGGCAGAACTAAAAAAATGATACAAATATTTTTTTAGTTAGGTAAATAAGAAATATAGCATATTAATATTTTTTATTCTGATTTTTAAACCAGTGGGGGAGCTTTAGCTTCCTCTTTGAAGGCTCTTAGGAGTTGATTTGCTAAAGGCAAATAGACTGTGTACGTTGCAAACTGCAGTTGCTCCAGAGATTAGTAAATGAGGTAAAGCTTCACTTTGCAAAGAATAAAAAATCATGTGATTGGATGATCTAAGTCAGGAGAACTTCTGCTCATTTACTAAACTCTGGAGCAACTGTTCTTGCAGAGTGCAAGTCTATTTGCCTTTAGTAAATCAACCCCTTAGCTAGTGCTTTGATGACCCCTTTGTTAGCTAGTACATAGTACTCTGGAAATCCTTTCTCATGTATAAACACACACACATATATATATATATATATATATATATATATATATATATATATATATGTATAACATTAATATAAAACTAATATACAGTCCCTCTTAAGGATAGCTCCTGTCCAACAGCTAAATGCACAAAAAGGTTATGCAGGTATATTATATAAAGGTTATATAATGAAACTGACAACACTCTAAGATCTGCCTTTATGATAGCTACCACTATATCATCCCCTCCACCCTTCAACTTTTTACAAAGCAGACACTACTACAGCCAACCTTTAGCTGGCAATGGGTGACTAAGTATTAAGAAAAATCTCAGTTAATTACACTGGCTGAATTGAAAAGTATTTTGGTGATCTTTTCTTTTTTTCCAAGAAATACTTTTGTGAACTAAGTGGTGTTTTTGATATATTTGCCTGGACTTAGGTTTTAAGAAGGTTATTTATTAGTTATTTCTGAACTTCAAGTCTTGTCACGTACAGTCTGAATGTCTCCATTTATTTATAAGTTGGAATATATCTGCAAAGGTTACTTTTTCATTCCTAATTATTTTTATTGCATTCCTAATGCACATTGGGGCAAGAAAAGCATAGTTGTTTAAATTGCTAAATGCAATAAGATGAATTTCATCTACCGAGACAGTATTTAAATAGTAATTCTGCCCCATAGACTTAATCTCATTAGACCATGCTGGCTTTGAGTTACATTTTAGTTGAGATTTTACAATCTCTATGCTCAGTAATTTTGTGGTGGAAAAGCATGCATGCTGCATATTTACATGATAACATAGCCGGTGAGGTAAAGGAGAACATTAAGCCACACTTTATACTGGCTTCTATTCATAAAGAAACAGCTATAGTATTCCCCACGTCAAAACAAGCTGAAGAAAAAAACTGAAACAATACAAGCTTTAGCCAAATAGCGTTTTGTTGAAAACAGGCTTCTGTATTTGACTCTATTGAAAGGAGGTCATCCAGGCAAAACTAAAATTTGGTACCGACCCTTCTGTTTGGCTAAGCAGTATTCTATAATGTAACCTATTGGGCAGCAGAGTCTTGCACTGTGATTAGCACCCCTGTCTTGCAACATTAGTGTCTTTGGATTGAATCTCAACCAGGATATTGAAGCAGGTGTGTCCATACTACCACCTCCAAGTAGTAATCTTCCACCGCAGAAGCAGGGCACTCATCCTGAAACGCATTGGCTCTACGATTTTTGTGACACTCGCCTTTTCCTTTTTTTTGACCAACCAGGATACTATTGCATGGAGTTTGCATGTTCTCCCTGTGTGAGTTTCCTTGGGATGCTCTGGTTCCTGTCTAAATTGGCCTTGTATATGCATGCATGTGAGCTAGAGGGCTTAACCTGGCCATAGATGATGAAGATTCCTCAATTTTTATTTTGCCTGTCATGCCATATGTCACTTTCTTTCTTTTTCAGCTGTTGATTGATATGGTTGGTTCCATGGATGACGTTCTCCAGGAGGCTTCTGCTGGTTGCATCGCCAATATACGCCGACTAGCTTTGGCTAATGAAAAAGCAAGATATGCCTAAAGAAAGAAGAACTGTTTCTACTGTTTGTTCAATCTCAATTCACATTGTTAATACTTTAAGGACAACTCTGCTTATGCATATTTGGTGGAGGGAGATTAAGATACATGTATGTGTGAATTCTGATCATTTTCCCTATGTATCCACTGACCTGTGTTTCCATGATGAGCCCATTCCTTGGTCATTTTTAATTGTACCGGCTTTTTCAGAAAAAGTTATTGTCAATGTAAAGGGAATATCTTGGAACACTTAGCAGGAGGTAGAAGTTTGTAGTGCAATTAGTGAATGGTAGAAACAAAGATAAACAACACTTACACATGTATGTCCCAGCTCACCTCCACCCAAACCGCTTTGTTCAGTCTTCCCTTAAAGGGAGTTTGAGGCTAAAATACCTGTATAAAATAACATTTACCTGGAAGTAACTTATTAAAGTGGTTGTAAAGCTCTGAAACCTAGTGTTTTGTAGTGTGTATTTGCCTCTATCTAAAGTAGCTAATGTGATTTCTATCTCCTCTCTTTCTTCTGCTAACTGCATGAGTCACTTCTAAAAGTCTATGCCAACACCAGCCAATTCTGTGAGATGGCCCTACCACCCCAGCACACAACAGGCAAATGACAGCCCCAACTGTGCATGTTTCCCTATGAGACTGTGTTTTTCGGGAGAACCATTCCTTCCACTCAGGTCTCAGTTTACACTCTATGATGTGTGGTATGTGACATCCAATCTCTGCCCCTGCCTTCTAAAGTGCAAAAATGCTGTGTAAACTATACACATTAAAATGCTGTAGAGGAGAGAGGGCTTCAGAAGATACAGGTACAACTTATGTAGGAGGATTTGTTGTATCTCTGTGTATCACCTGAGGCCAGCCACTTCAGTGGGTGTATGTAAGGGTTTACAACCACTTTAAATACTCAGCTCTCCTGCTGCCCGCACCATCAAAATCTGTGCTGCATTGAAGGAAAACCACTGGCTATCTCAATACAGTACATAGTATTAACCACTAAGCACACCATGGGGACAGGAATCAAACACCCCTGAAAGTGGAGGATCCTGCAGTTTCATAGCTAGCAGTTTCTCTTCAATGCAACAGAGATCAGCAACACAGGTGGTGGGAGTACATTAAATATCTTACTAAGTATTAAATATAAAAAAAACTGTATTAATAAATATGCAGATATGCATTCATGCATGTAGGGAATACACAGTGAATAAACCTATCCCATTTTTAGGGGGATTACACATAGATGATAATACTTCCTGTTAATTAACATTATTTTTTAAAAATGTACTGTGCATTCTATAAAACAATGTTTTTCAATTCCAGTCCTCAAGTACCCCAACAGGTCATGTTTTCAGGATTTCCCTCAGATGAAATGGCTGTGGTAATTACTATGGCAGTGAAACTGATCAAATCACCCGTGCAAAATAATGGAGAGCCTGAAAACATGACACATGTGGGGGGTATTCGAGGACTGGAGTTGAGAAACATTGGTCTACACATCCATTTACCTACAATACCCAGAAATTAGATACGTGTATTTATTGTATTCTTTCTGTTATTTCCTTGTAGTCATGATGAAGGGGAATACTTTAAACCCCCAAACGAGTTGGCTTTCATTGAGTATAACTTTTAATAAACTTCTGGACTTGACATACATGTTACCAAACACCGCCCCATAAAACCTAAAAGAATTTCTATCTCTTTCCTCTCTCTATCCAAAAATGTAAAAATTGTTGGGTTTGTTTTGTTTTTTTAATTTGTCAATGTCTTAGCTCACTATTTAAAATTTGTTACACTCTGAACACTGTATCTTTGTTAGCTAGGGTTCAGCTGACAAGATGGCTCCCCCCAGCACTGCTACATCTGTTATACTTTAAAAGGATTCAGTTATAAATCTGTTCGTTAATGCTGACTGTACTCAAGATGCTTTCAGTATGTTCAGACAGCAATGTGTACATTGCCCAGTATGCATCACTAGTAAAATCCATAAAACATAATATGTGTACTATGTCCGCTTATGTCAAAACCGATGTGCATTTCACAGTATGTTACCGCCCTGGATCTTATAAACCTGTCATTGTGTGCTCTGCAGTATTTTTAGACCTGAGCAACAACACTGACTGCCAATCAGACATGACATCTGGCAGTACAGACATACTGAAGCTGGAATGCCCACTTCATTCCAACAGAATAGTGTAACTTCTTTCGGTGTTACAATGATACCTGCTTCCAACATCTAATTATATCAAAAAAGCTGATATATAAATTAGAGACTGACAGCCAAGACTCTCCAGGCATCTAGTATGCATCACCATGCTGGGAGTTTTCAACAGCTGGAGAGTTACAATTCACCTAAACCTGACTTAAATATTTCCATGGGTTAATTAGGATTACCACTGATACACCAATATACCAAGATGTGATTATATAGAGAATATAAATACTACTAATTTTTAAAGGATGATATCATGTGGCTGTATATAATACAAATGGATTTTAAACTTAGGCTGCATTCGCACCTGAGCATTTTCAGCTCGTTAAAAACGCCAGAAAAAATGCCCGAAAAACACCCAACAAGCAAAATCCTATTCATTTCAATGCCACTTGTTCACATCTGAGCGTTTTGTCACCTGACGCAAAATGCCTGAAGCTCAAAAAAGATGTTCTTTTTGGGCAGATTACAGGCAGTTTTCTGCGTTTTACATTGGTTTCCTTCCGACCTGTACAAAATCGTTGCAAAAATGCGGCAAAATACGTGGTAAAATCGTGGTTAAAAAAAAGGGACTTTCTGCCTGAAAACGAAACTCTCAGGTGTGAATGCAGTCTTAATGTAAAATAGGGAAGTTTTACACCTACGGCAGCCTCCTCATAAACAATGGCTACCTGTTTAAAGTTTTCAGTGATTCCTTTAGAGAACTATTTTATATATACAGATGGTCATACAGCAATACCAAATTTTAGAAGCAGGTGGCGCTATAGAATATAAATGTAGCACGCATCAGGCAAGCTTCATGCAGACACATTCTTCAAGCTCATGAGCCAAATGCTGGTCTGAAACAGAGCATTACAGCCTTAGTCATCATGTGATGCATTATGTGCCCCTTCTCCAAGCAGGGACAAATATAAGGGGTTGCTGAGGTGAGCTACATCACCCCAGATTTTAGTCATGCCCCCCCCCCCCCAGGATCAGTGATATTGGTATCAGGAAGCGGAGGGGTTGGGGGGGCAGCACAGCCTCAGCGATGCCAAGTCTGCCTGGTTGCACAGTGCCCTGCCCCTGTTTGCAGCACTTCATTATTCATTTCCATAGAGCAGGGTTGCAGACCTGAATACATGGTGTAATTTGTTGTTATGGTGCTGGTGGCCTGTGCACCCGCACCATGGACAAGGTTGATCCAGGATGTTGATTCAGAAGAGAAAATAAGTCCTGCTTTTGCCCAGACCTGCTCCACCTCCCAACCCCTGCCATGATGCTGCAGGCACAGTTGAAGGTAAGACTCTATTTCTGAAGGGGAACTGAAGACCCTGTTGTAAAGAAGGCTGACTGTAATGTGATAGGGCCTCTCACTGAGATGAGGGCTGACCTTGATGTGACGTGTCTGACACTGATGTAATGGGAGCAAATACAGATGGGAAGGGGGCTGACACTGATGTGAAGGGGTGAACTCTAAATTTCAGGGGGAAAACTCTGATGTGATTGGGCTGACCCCATCTCCCAACTGTCCCTGATTTCGAGAGACTGTCCCTGATTTGGAGCAATGTCCCTCTGTCCCTCTTCCCCCCTCATTTGTCCCTCATTTTGGTCTGATCTATATAGTTGTGTATAAAATGCACTTTATATCTTTCAAAAAGTGTTTCCCAGTGCTAAACTTTTCATCCAAGTTCTAAATAGCTGCTTGTAAATTTTAAAAGCCAATATAAAGTAGTAGTAGTAGTAAAAAAAAAAAAAAAACCTTATGGATTTAATTAACCTTTTTTTTGGTTAATTCTCTTTTAAGGGGGTGTGGCAGTGGGTATGTCTTATGCCTACATATGTTTGCAAGTAGGTGTCCCTCATTCCCATCTCAAAATGTTGGGAGGTATGTGTGATGGGTCTAAGCCCTTGTACACACGGTCGGAGAATCTGTTGGAATGTGTCCTATCGGACCATGTTGTCGGATAATCCGACTGTGTGTGGTATGCATCGGACTGATTCCGTCGGAATATCCGTCGGACCCAATTTTCCAACTTGTTGGAAATATTTTCCGACAAACTGGTCCGATCGGACATACTTCGATCATGTGTAGAGAATTCCGATCGGACAAAGTGCTACGCATGCTCAGATCAAATTCCTACACCAAAGCTATTGGCTACTAGCCTGAATGTAGTCCCGTCGTAACGAAATAACGTCATCACGTTCTGAACGATCGGATTTTCCGACAACTTGGTCCGTCGGACAAAATCCGTCGGACAAAATCCAACGGATTTGGTTGGCAGAATGTCCGGCCGTGTGTACAGGGGCTAACACTGACGTGATGGGGGATGACACTGATGTGATGAGGGCTGAAACCAATGTGAAGGGGGCTGACACTAATTTGAAGGGGTGGACTCTAAAGTTCCGGGGAAAAACTCTGATGTGATGGGGCTAACTCTGATGTGAAGGTGGTAACTTTATATTGGGTTCATAGGACCTTTTCAGTCACTGTCCTGCAGTGTGTACATTTGCTTTGCTGAGTAGAGTATGAATTAGGAGTATGAGTAGGAGCAGGGCTTTTTCTGATGCATCACACTGTACAGCTGAACAACAACTGAACACAGCCCATGGTGGGCGGGGCTCTGACAACCTCATTAATAATAACCTTGCACTGGTTTCTTCAGGACCACAACTTTGTAGAGGTTCCCCAATTGTCCACAAAGGTATGCTGAAGATGGTAACCTCCATTTACACATTCTGTGGATGTGTACCCAACAGATTGTGGCATTTACATTTGAACTGCAAATCCCCTTTAAGAGAAACAGAATTAGTAATATAAATTAACTTTGCTTTAGGTGCCTGGACCCCCTAATGATCCAAGTTTCATATAATATAAACACCATTCATAAAACCTCCTAAAATTAATTATGACATGCAACTCTTGATATAGCTGTGAATAAAGACAATTTCCATATCGCATAAAAACTAATCCAAGTAAAACACCAAAACGCAGGACTCTAATAAATGATACACAAAAATGCTTACTCTGAAAACCAGAATTCCCTCAGAACAGGCCCGCTGGAGTCCCACACATTTTTATTTTGCTAAAGTCTATGTTTTATTACCATTCCTGAAAAGAACAGGTTTATGAGGTCATTACACAAACCAAGCAGCCCTGACCACAAAAAAGTGCTGATTTACTATAACATAAGTTCTAGCACATGGCAAACAGAGTCAAATCGACATCATTAGACCGATTCTACTAAATGTACATTTCTTAACAGAGTGCGTTTTATGATATAAAGAAACATGTTATGGTTTAAAGTATGTAACCGTAACGGAGTTAAGCTGTGCTAACCAGATTGGCTCCAAAATTTTGCTGACGATCAGGTCCTATCTGTGCAAATAAAGTCAATATCCTGAAATTACTCTGTATTGAGATCATGCCATTCTAGGCATGTGTGAGTGATGGGGTCCTTCCTACGTATTCCACCCATCTAACCACAAGCTATGTACATAAATATTATTAAGCAAATAAAACTAATGAATTATTGGAGACACTATGTGGTCTGATTTATATGGAGAGCTGCCCCTGGACCACACAGTCCCAAAAAATAAAGTGGATGCCTTCTATTGGAACTTCAGAGAAGCTTGTGATTCCTCTCAGCAGCCCCTGCACCACCTCTCCTTGTAGGTCTGTTGCTGGATTTAGCGTTTGTAAGTGGCCATACAAAACAAATGTAATGCATACAAGCAACCAAAAATAATACCAATGTGTGCAAACCCAAACAGATTTACAACTCCTATACAAACAGTTTTCTTCAAACAAAACAGCCAAAAAGCAACAAGGTAAATATTCATAGATTTAAACCCGTGCTGAACCAATACCATGCTAAAAGAAAAAAAGTCAATAAAGTGTTCACAAATAGTCCAAAGGGTAGATCTTTAGCTGTGAGATCCAAACCCGAAATTCTTCTCACAATACAGTCCAGCCCAGTGTTGCACAGTGTTGGTTCAGCACGGGTTTAAATCTATGAATATTTACCTTGTTGCTTTTTGGTTGTTTTGTTTGAACAAAACTGTTTGTATAGGAGTTGTAAATCTATTTATTTGAGTTTGCACACATTGGTATCCTTTTTGGATGTGCATCTATTTTTTATTTGTACATACCGGTACCTTCAAAGCTGAACATTGAAGGGATTGGAAAGTAAATTTTTTTAAATAACAAACATGTTATACTTACCTCCTCTGTGCAGCTCATTTTGCACAGAGTGGCCCCGAACCTGCTCTTCTAGGGTCCCTCGGCGGCTGTCTCTGCTTCTTCCCGCAGGTACTTCTCACGTTCATGCGAGCTCCCTCGCATGGTGTGGAGTGCTTGCGGGCGCCCTCCCGTGATACAGCCAGTGGCTATAGCCGCTCGCTGTATCACACGGCCCCGCCCCCGGCACGCCGCGTCATGGGATGTGATTGACAGCAGCGCGAGCCAATGGCTGCGCTGCCTTCAATTCATCCACTCCAGCCAATCAGCGGCCAGGCTGAGTGGCAAAGAGGACGGCGGGGGCGAGCGCGGGACTTTCGAGGGGGGGCTGGGGGCGCCGGCACTGTGAGATGTTTTTTCACCTTAATGCATAGAATGCATTAAGGTGAAAAAACATTTACCTTTACAACCCCTTTAGTATTTTTATATATACTTATTTTCACCAATCCTTATTGGGGTTAGCGCAGATTTTCCACGTTACACAATGTATACAAGCAAATGTAAACAAGAATGATCTGTTTTGGTGCGACTACTTTCACACTTATGCTTAAGCACCTGCATACAGTTGCATAATGTGAAAGCTGAACTCCAGTTAATCGTAATAATCTCACTGATTTGTACTCCCCCCCCCCCCCCCTTAGTTAGATTCCAAGGGTTAAAAGTTTTAGTTTAGGGGAGGAATAATTACCTTTTTCCTTGCAAACCTCATAGCTGGTGCCCTCCACAGCACCCAGAATGTGGGTGCTGTGGAGGGCACCAGCTATGGGGTTTTACTGTAAAGCTGTGGCCAAAAGTTTTGAGAATGACACAAATATTCATTTTCACAAATTCTGCTGCCTTCGTTTTTATGATGGCAATTTGCATATATTCCAGAATGTTATGAAGAGTGATCAGCTGAATTACAATTAATTGCAAGGTCCCTCTTTGCCATAAAAATGTACTTGTTCCTATAAAAAACATATGCATTGCATTTGTGAAGAAGGCTTTAGGGCACACAAGAAAGTCCAGCAAGCACCAGGACCATCTCCTACGGTTGATTCCGCTGCAGGATCGAGGCGCCACCAGTTCAGAGCTTGCTCAAGAATGACAGCAGGCAGGTGTGAGTACATATGGACACACAGTGAGGAGAAGACTTTTGGAGGATGGTATGGTGTCAAGAAGGGCAGCAAAGAAGCCACTCCCTCTCTCCAGGCAAAACATCAGGGACAGACTGATATTCTGCAAAATGTACAGGGATTGGACTGCTGAGAACTGGGGTAAAGTAATTTTCTCTGTTGAATCCCCTTTCTGATTATTTGGGGCATCTGGAAAAAACATTGTCTGGAGAAGAAAAGGTGAGCGCTACCATCAGTCCTTTGTCATGCCAACAGTAAAGCATCCTGTGACCATTCATGTGTGGAGTTGCTTCTCAGTTAAGGGAGTGGGCTCACTCACAATTTTGTCTAAGAACACAACCATGAATAAAGAATGGTACAAAAACATCCCAACAACTTCTCCCAACCACACGAAAACAGTTTAGCGATGAAAAATGCATTTTCCAGCATGATGGAGCACCTTGCCATGAGGCAAAGTGATAGCTAAGGGTTTTTTTTTAGCAGCAGAGTTAGTGAATTCACTAACTCTGCTGCTAAAAAAAAACCCTGGGAGAACTCCCCCATATTGTACATTTTTGGGGTGCTCAGCCCTAATATCTCTCATACCATGTGTCTTTCCTATGCTAAAGTGATAACCTTGGGGAACAAAAAAATTAAAATTTTGGGTCCATGGCCAGGAAACTCTCCAGACCTTAAGCCCAATGAGAGCTTGTGTTCAATCCTCAAGAGGAAGGTGAACACAAAATATTCCACAACTTCTGAGAAACTCCAAGCATTGATTATGCAAGAATGGGCTGCCATCAGTCAAGGATGTGGCCCAGAAGTGGATTGACAGCATGCCAGGGCAATTGCAGAGGTCTTGAAAAAGAAGGGTCAACACTGCAGATATTGAAAAATTAAACTTAATGTAATTGTCGATAAAAGCCTTTGACACTTATGAAATGCTTGTAGTTATACTTCAGTATACCATAGTTATATCTGACAAAAAGATCTAAAAACACTGAAGCAGCAGACTTTGTGAAAATGTATATTTATGTCATTCTCAAAACTAATTTCAATAAATAAATATTTAATAATGCTCCCTTTCAGATGACACTGAGGGGGTTATTTACGAAAGGCAAATCCACTTTGCACTACAAGTGCAAACTACAAATGCAAAGTGCACTTGAAATTGCATTGAAAGTGCACATGGAAGTAAAGTCGCTGTAGATCCAAGGGGGACATGCAAGGAAAATGAAAAACAGTATTTTAGCTTGCATATGATTGGATGATAAAATCAGCAGAGCTTCCACTCATTTCAGATCTACCCCTCAGATTTACAGCGACTGCACTTCCAAGTGCACTTTGCATTTGTAGTTTGCATTAGTAGTGCAAAGTGGATTTTCCTTTAGTAAATAACCCCCTGAGTCTCTTTTTTATGTAGAATACAACAGGAGGAGAGTTTCTATAATGGCATGTGGTAAAAATAGAAACTCTGCAGTTAAGCTATGAAAAGTGTCTCCTTGATTTACCTGATCAAATCCACCTACAACTGAAATATCAGTTTTGATTAGACTGATACTTTAAATAAATTCGATAAAGATTTGGAATGGGGGTGGTCTAGGCCATTCTACTAACATCGTCAAATTAGAAGAAGAAAATCTGACTCTTCCCAGTTTTAGAAAATTATAAATTCACAGACAAAATAGTAAGATTATTTTTAATAACATGAAAGTCTCTGTAAGAAAAAGTCATCCTTCCCTTCCCTATTTGAGGTCCTTTCTCTTCTCCTATGGTGGTGGCAGTGGGAAGTCTAGGACTGCTGCACTGAATGGCACTGAAGATGTGTCAGCTCACTGCATTAATATTCTGAGCCCAGGCTGCATGATGGGGATCATAACAGCTTAGCCCCAGAGTAAGCGTTTGATTTATGCTGGTTGTTACTCATAACAGAAATGGAGTGCCATCTAATGGCATACAGAAATTACTCTGGGTGGCAGCTCAGGGCTAAGAACATTACTGAGCTCCTATTTTTTTTTAGCTGGGGTTCAGCTTTAAAGTGGTTGCAGTTTTTTTTTTTACCTTACTGCATTCTAAGAAGAAAGTATAAAAAAAGTTTGCATACAACTAAACGCCCCCCCCCCCCCACGCAGCCCCCACTAAATACATACCTGAGCCCGATCTTGATCCAGCAAAGTTCAGGAGACCCAAGGCTCATTGTCTCTCTTGCTCTTCATTGGCTCAGATACAGCAGCGGGAGCCAATTGGCTTTCAATCAGAGACAGTGACGAGGGAGCAGGGGGCAGGGCCGAGCTTCA
Source organism: Lithobates pipiens (assembly GCF_037356315.1). Lineage (NCBI taxonomy): Eukaryota > Metazoa > Chordata > Amphibia > Anura > Ranidae > Lithobates > Lithobates pipiens. The sequence goes on along the minus strand of NW_027507764.1, from coordinate 86,486,808 downwards.
CTGTGTGTCTTATGGACACAGTGCAGGGCTCGGAAGCGAGCAAGCACAAGTTACCCCATAGCAAGCATTTTACCATGGGGCACTTGCCAGGGGGGACCGCCGGCGGGACCCTAGAAGAGGAGGATTTGGGCTGCTCTGTGCAAAACCTTTGCACAGAGCAGGTATGTATAACATGTTTGTTATTCTAAAACAAAACTGAACCTTTACTATTACTTTCAATTATAGAATGGCTTGTTTTACAACCATACATCTTGATTATTTTTTCAAGAAAATTTAGTTTTCTTTAAACATTGTATGTCTTTATGAGGGTATGTACAGAAAAATGTAAAAAGAAATACACTGCATTGTATCTGTTGAAATTATAAAAGCAAAACAGCCTTGTGCAAGGCTTCATATAATGTCAAGAAAACATAAGCGTGTAAACGTATTTTCATGCAATCAATACCTCAAAGAGCGCCACATATATAAATTGTTATATAAATATGTATATTCCCATACTTGTTTTACTTGGCAGTGTATTCAAAGGCAATGGCACATGCTTAACATTAACAGCCACATATTTCAAGTAAATGACTAAATTATGGTGTATCCACTTTGGTGCAGTAATAATAAAAATACATTTTTGTCTTTACTTGTTCAATTATAGCATTCTTTTTACTGTTGCAAGTGATGCGGAAAGAATATCATTTTAAAACACATAAATATTTGTCCCAAAAAGAGAACAGGGGCTGTATTGTATGTTAAGGACTATTTCATAAGCAATTACACTTAAGAGGATTAGTATAATGTTATTGTAGATTTACATTTAAAGCAATACTAAAGTTGAATTATTTTTTCGTTAAAAATAAAAAATTTTGTGTAGTGGTTTTGCACAGAGCAGCCCAGATCCTCCTCTTCATGGGTCCCTCTTTGGTGCTTCTGGCCCCTCCCTCCTGTTGAGTCCCCCCCCCCCCCCCCCGCAGCAAGCAGCTTGCCATGGGGACACCCGAGCCGAGCTGAAACTCTGTGTGTCCATTCAGACAGGGAGCCATGGCCCAGCCCCGCCCCACCCCATCCCCTCTCTCCTTATTGGCTCACTGACTTTGATTGACAGCAGTGGGGGCCAATGGCACCACGCTGCTATCTCAATCAATGAGGAGAGGAGTCCCGGACAGCCAACGCTCTCGTGCAACATTGCTTGATCTAGATAGACCTCAGGTAAGTGTTAGGGGGGCTGAGGGGGGCTGGTGCACACGGAAGGCTTTTTATCTTAATGCATAGAATGCATAGAATGCATTAAGATAAACAAAACCTTCTGCCTTTACAACCACTTTAAGCTTGAGCTTCTTCAAACTTTTTTTGGTGTATTTTTTTTAACCTCTTGCCATCAGTCGAATGCATATATAAGGCCTCTCGGCGAGTAGGCCTGCACGTCACATGGCCGCATATATGTGGCCTTGTGTAGGGATCGTGTTTAAAATAGCTGTTCCCTCTTCCCCTTCACTTCCCCACCTTACTGTGTAATGTAATAAAGCTTAAATAGCTTGCAGTGCTGCCCCTTCCTTCCCTGTCTAAAGTCTGCTATTCATGGCTATACTGGAGGCTAATACATCTTGTTTATGTTTCAATGATTTTTATTAAAGTTTTCATAGAACAAATAACACAATTCTCGACATTTCTTTGGGTATTGCACAGTGGTAATACATCTTGTTTAACCACTTGCCGACCAGCCCCCCCAGTTGTACTGCGGAAACATGGCTCAGCTGCACGAATCGGCGTTATGTTATGTCGCTTCTATTTGTGGCCACTAGGGGCACGCTCGCTGCTTTCCCCCAGATTCAATGGGAGTGCAGTACCCTAAAAATTGTGCTGTATAAATGCCAATGGTCCCAAAAATGTGTCAGAATTGTCCGATGTGTCCGCCATAATGTCGCAGTCATGCTAAAAACCAAAGATCGCCGCCATTACCAATAAAATAAAAAATTCATTTAAAAAAAATGCTATAAATCTATCCCCTATTCTGTAGACGCTATAGCTTTTGCGCAAACCAATCAATATACCCTTGTTGCAATTTTTATTACCAAAAATATGTAGAAGAATACATATTGGCCTAAACTGAGAAAAAAATTGCTTTTTTTAAAAAAAATGGGGATATTTATTATAGCAAAAAGTAGAGTGTGTTTTTTAAAATTGTTGCTCTTTTTTTTTTGTTTATAGTGCAAAAAAAAAAAAAACGCAGAGTCAATCAAATACCACCAAAAGAAAGCTCTATTTGTGGGAAAAAAAGGACATCAATTTTGTTTGGGTGCAGCGCTGCACGACCACACAATTGTCCGTTAAAGAGATGCAGCGCCAAATCAGAAAAAATTCTCTGGTCATTCGGCAGCCAAATCTTCCGGGGCTGAAGTGGTTAAAGACATAACATGTACATTTACATATATAAATCTATATATATAAAGATAATAATATATACTATTTCTATATAATAACATAAACAATATAATAATGCAGTCCTGAAGCACTGTACAAATTCAAAACTATAGCAGCGCTCCTGTCAGTCCATATAAAACATGTCAGGCATTTATATGTGCAATCATATAAGGAATAGAAGGATGACACTTAGTGAGTACAGTTCTGAAGGAAGACAGTGGTAAACATTGTAAGCATGTACCAAATGCCAAGATCCACACCATGTGTGTCACACTCCCCGAGGGGTTCAAACTCACCAGAAAACAGTAAATCACAAGTCTTGAATAATCAGGAAGAAATTGATCTGGTTAGGGCTGCAAATCACTCCATGTAAAAAATTCATTGAAAAGAAAGATTCCACATAGCATGATCCTGTTTACCAATTTTATTGCTAACCCCACCGCCTTAAAGTGGTTGTAAACCCTATTAAAAATGAAACCCTAAAAATTGTGCTGTGTGTAAATTGTTCCTATTTAACGTGTACTGTGCGTACATTTTTCCTATTTAATTGTATAAACCTAAAAGCCCCAATTTCATATTTTTCACATTTTTTTCCTTAAAGAGGAGGTTCACTATAAGAAAAAAAAAAAGATAATTAGCTGTCCAGGGATCCTGCTCCATTCTCATCCAGGCTAGTTCTTCACTAGCCCTTGGGTTCCTGGCGCCATGGGCAGCCAGCTATGCTTGTGAATGGTCCCACAGTCTTCTGGGACCTGTGATGTGACCCAGAAGATTGCGAGGATGGAGGGGGAGATGAGAACTTATGTTCGGATTCCCTAGGCCAGTGATGGCGAACCTTGGCACCCCAGATGTTTTGGAACTACATTTACCATGATGCCCTGGCACTCTGCAGTGTAGTGGAGCATCATGGGAAATGTAGTTCCCAAACATCTGGGGTGCCAAGGTTCGCCATCACTGCCCTAGGCAATCCAAGCAGAAATGGGAGTGGGTACCTGTCAAAACTAAGTAAACGCCTCCCCCTGCTCCCTGGGCCCTCAAAAAATATTACATTTAATTGTAGTGACTGCATTCATTTTCTTTCAGGTCTACACTCATTTCTCCAGAGTATCTATGGAAGGAGCCATGGATGTTGCACAGGCTGGACCTCAAACACACCTGTTTTTGTTCATCTCCATGATATAGTGAATTGATGGGATTAGTTTATACAATAAAGATACCGTTCTTTAGGTTTAATTCACAGATCAGAATAAGGATCACACAAGAATAAGGATCTTCATTTTTGTCATGTGACTTTTATTTTCAAATCTCATTGGACTTGATTGGCTGAAAATGATTGTAACATTTTTGAAAATAGATACCGTATGCTTATCCTGGTATTGTAGCTTTGCGGATTGAGCCTTTTGTGCCTTATTTTCCACTCACAGGAAGTAACAAGGACACTGCATTTCTGACAACTGTTAATGTCTATACTTGCTGAAAATTAAATTGGGGGGGGGGGGTTGGAAATTCTTTAATCACTAAAGCCCTAAAAATGTAGTGTCATTGACAAGTGATATTGAATTAAAAAGTGAAATTTAAATCTTAGAAAGAAATTGTATTTTTTATATTCAGTAACACCAGTAGTTGTGGATGAAAAATGTTTTTAAAATATATTTTTGCACTTAAAGTATAACGAAAATTAAATAATTAAAATTAAATAATTTTAGGGAGTCAATGCTGCCAAAAGAAAGCCCGGTTTGACCTTCCCTACAAAACAACAAAGGTGTCACGTGGTTATCATTAAATAATGGTGTTATTACAAAATTGATAGGCTCATAGCTGAAAAGTAAAAATTTCTCTGGCCCATAGGTGGTACGAAGGTGGAGGAGCTCAAGGAATCCTATGCTGAGGGTTTACATAGGACACATTGCTGGTCTTCACCTGGCTGCCAAGTTGATCCAGATCTTTCAATAATTCCCCGATCCCAACAAACGTGCAGATCAGAGTTCAGATATCCTTTGCTAACTACATGTTAGAAAATATTGCAGTCAGAGACAGCCTGATAACCAACTGTTTGTGAAAGGGACCAGCCATGGTAACCTCTATATTTGTTTCAGTAATGTTTATTAATTTAAGCACTTTTTTAACCATTGTCCTGATTTTTGGGTCAAAAATTAAAAATGTTTGTTGAAGATGAACATATGTTACCCAAACATGCCTAAGCTGAAACAGTACTATAAAACAACAGCGTTATTAAACATTATTAAACCCAAAACCAAAAAATGTAATATATTGCAGCTTATTATTTAATGTGGTGGCTGCATTTGTTTTTTTTATAGTTTTTTCCCCTCTGTTTTCACCTAGTGATCTGGCCAGTAACACGCCTCCTCTATTAGAGTGCCCCCACTCTGGATGAAGGAGCACAGGAGCTCCCTTGGACAGCAGCATTGTCAGTCTGAGGGAGGTGAGTGTTAAATGGACTAGTAGACCTATGCCGTGTACACGCGGTCGGACTTTCCGGCAGAAAAAGTCAGACGGAATCTTTTCATCTGATATTCCGATCGTGTGTATTATGCCTCATCTGACTTTTTTTTTTTTCGAAAATTCTGACAGACCTAGAAATAGAACATGTTTTAAATCTTTCCGTCGGAATCAATTCCTATCGGGAAAACCGTTTGTCTGTATACTGTTCCGACGGACCAAAAATTAAGCATAGGCAGCTATTGGCTACTGGCTATGGAGCTTCCTTTTTCTAGTCCCGTCGTACGTGTTGTACGTCACCGCATTCTAAACAATCGGACTTTGGTGTAATCATGTATAGGCAAGAAGGTTTCAGCGAAACTCAGCCGGAACCCCGATGGAAAAATGGTCAGAATTTATTCTGACGGAAAAAACTGTAGTGTGTACGTGGCATTAGACACACTACCAATTGAAAGCCAAACTCTACTTCGCACTGCAGTTATAGAAGTAGTTACAACTGCTTTTTTTTTTCTTTTGGGATATAGTGTTTATATGAAAGAAAAAACCCTGATCATTTTAAGCACCCCCGTAAGTGGCAAGAGCCGGTTCACACAGGGGCGTCTCGTCAGGGGACTTAGCCGCCTGACAAGTTGCGTCCCGTTCTGTGCAATGGAACCGTTCTTATCGGAGTGACTCAAGATGCTCCGACTTAGAAAAAGGTTCCTGTACGACTTTTGGGGCGACTTGCATTGACTTCTATACAGAAGTCATTTTGCAAGCCGCTGCTAAAGTCGGATCCCGGTCGCCTGAGGCAGTCACGCTGCAAGTCTTGGTGCCTCAGTGTGAACCGGGTCTAAATGTTTTTTCTCAACAATCAAACTGCTACATTTGCAGGGTAGTTTTTCTGTTGAAAAACAACTGACTTACTGGCTGCATCAACAGATGAAAATAAAGGAGAAGGAGAAAGCAGAATCTAAGAATTGATAATCTGCAATATAATAAATGTTTGCTTTTGGGTTTAACACCACTTTAAGTCATAAAAATAGACAGAAGCCTTTCTTTCCTATTTCTTAAGGGAGATAGTTTCAACTTGAGTTTTATTTTGCAGATAGTGAGTCATTTTTAGGTTTCAAACTGGCCACAACTTGATTTATTGTGTATCCAACATTGCCAACTTTAAATAACTTAGGCAGCATATCTACAGCAATTAAAGCATAACATATAAAAAAAAGTAATAGACTGTCTCCAACTATGCAAGTCCTTTCTACCAAGGAATGGCCCTTGTGCCCAGATCCCCAAAGCAATGGTCCATACTTGTCAAATGCTGCTGCCACACAGTATCTCTCCATAGAGCCAGGTGCTCAGGTTTCCCCAAACTGAGGTTAAGAGACCCCTTTGACTCGAGTGCAGCCTACTATTTACCCAAAGGCTAGCTTGCAACACATTGGCTTTGTTTGGAGACTGTGGTAAACAATATGGCTCCTGAAAATGGTAAGTGCTATAATGTTTACATTCTATTCTGCCGCCTTAACCTCCGCAACATCTCCAGAATTCGTCCCTTCCTGACTAATTATACCACAAAGCAATTTATTCACTCCTTGATTATTTCCCTCCTTGACTACTGCAACTCTCTCCTTAATGGCCTACCCTTAAGCAGGCTATCCCCCTTCAGTCTATTATGAATGCTGCTAGGCTAATACACCTCACTAATCGTTCTGTGACTGCTGCCCCTCTCTGCCAATCCCTTCACTGGTTCCCCCTACCCCACCGTGTAAAATTCAAAATGCTAACCATAACATACATGGCCATTCACAAAATCGCCCCCATCTACATCACCAACCTCATCTGCAGATATCGCCCAAATCATCCCCTCCGCTCCTCCCAGGGCCTTCTGCTCTCTAGCTCCCTTGTTACCTCCTCCTATGCTCGCCATCAAGACTTCTCCAGAGTCATTCCCATCCTCTGGAACTCCCTCCCCCAGTATATCCGATCAGTCCCTACCCTGTCCACCTTTAGGAGATCCCTGAAAACTCATTTATTCAGGGAACCCTGTCCCACACCCACCTAACAGTCCCCGGGCCACCCCCTTCAAATCATTCTCTGCAGCTATTACCTTTTGTACCACCACCCTCTCCCTTTAGAATGTAAGCTCTATGAGCAGGGCCCTCCTGTACCTTTTGTATTGAACTGTACTGTAATTGTGTTTTCCCCCCTATACATTGTAAAGTGTTGCATAAACTGTTGGTGCTATATAAATCGTGTATAATGATAATAATTCTATTCAGGCACTTCTGGACCCTGCATTTAAAATAAATGTTCACTGATTACTTTGCCTTCCCTGAGCCTCTTGTTCTATTTATGCTTATAAACAGGTACAGACAGGACCTTTCCCTTGGAATTCTTGCCAAGCACATGACTTATGCCAAGGCAAAGTGTCATACACTTGGTAGAGGCCCGAGTTGACGAGAGGGCTTCCCATACACCTCCTGTCCTGTTTTCCCTGGAGTTGATGACACAGTGGCACACTTGCCTGTAGAAGATCCTGGCCACAAGATTATTCAAAAAATATGCAATCTATACACTGGGGGGAGAACCTCTGGGGGAATATAGGATGGAAAAGGTCCTGGGGATCCTAGTAGATGATAGGCTCAGCAATGGTATGCAATGCCAAGCTGCTGCTAACAAAGCAAACAGAATATTGACATGCATTAAAAAAGGGATTAACTTTAAAAAAATGGCAAGTTTAAATGGACCACCCTAGAGCTTCTAACTAAAAAAACTGTAACTTGTAATTCTATAGTTAATTACCTCAAAATATAGTTTAAGAAGAAACTACATCTTCCATAATGAATATAAGAGCGAGATAACCGGTGATGCTTAAATGATAAAAAAAAATAAAAAAAATTACTCGAGGGATAAAGTGATAATTCTCCCGCTCTAGAAGACTCTGGTCCGGCTGCACCTGGAGTATACTGTCCAGCTCTGGGCACCAGTCCTCAGGAAGGATGTACTGGAAATGGAGCGAGTACAAAGAAGGGCAACAAAGCTAATAAAGGGTCTGGGGGATATTAGTTATGAGGAAAGGTTGCGAGCACTGAACTTATTCTCTCTGGAGAAGAGACGCTTGAGAGGGGATATGATTTCAATTTACAAATACCGTACTGGTGACCCCGCAAAAGGGATAAAACTTTTTCCCTTAACAAGACAAGTGGCCACTCATTAAAATTAGAAGAAATTAAGTTTAACCTTAAACTACGTAGAGGGTTCTTTATTGTAAGAGCAGCAAGGATGTGGAATTCCCTTCCACAAGCAGTGGTCTCAGTGGGGAGCATCAATGGTTTCAAAAGACTATTAGATAAGCACCTGAAAGACCGCAACATACAGGGATATACAATGTAATACTGACATATAAGGACTAGATTGACTTGTGTCTTTTTTCAGCCTCACCTACTAATGTAACCTTCTATGTAACTAAGATGCTCCACTCTACGTAGTACGGGATTGATGGAAGCGCAGAGCTGGAATTCATGCAGAAGGCAATCTAGTAGCTTGCAAATACAGGCTCTTGAAGCACATTCTTCTACATAGGACATATGATCAGTGACATTGGGAAGATCAGAGTTCAGGTAGAGCCACTGACTCAGCATCACTCCTCCATTCATATTTATTGCAAAATGTGTGATCAATGCTGAGGCACTGCTAATGTGATTGGCAGTGGATAAAAAAATTCCAAGCTTTCTAGGAGGAATATATTTCTGATGTTTTTTTTCCTTAAAAATGAGATTACTTTGATGGAACATTTTAAAGAGGGTTAACTTTAAGATAGGTGCTGCTCTCTTTCTTTATAAATTAGGTGATTATGGGCAACAACAGCTCTTCCTTCAGACACTTTTATAAATAAGGCCCTGTGTCATTGGTTTACCCAACTTGGACCCCAAGCAAAAATGTCCAGGTCACAAAGGGTGGATTATAATAGTAATAACACATGTATACCTTTTAATCTAACATAGGATCAACATAGGAACTTGCAATAATGAATTTACAGTATGAATATGTGTTCTGTGTCTCAAACTGCTGTAGGTATCTGGCTTGCTGACTCATTGATTGTGTAACCCTGTTTTTCATACTGCAGTTGGCAAGTTTATAGGCACCTTGGGTCGGAGATTGTTTTTATCCATTGAAAAAGGTTTCATTGCGCTGTTGCAGAAGTACATGAAGGTCCCACAAATCTGTCACAGAGACCCCACAGTAGGCTACATTTTCAAGGTCTCCTAAATCCTGGCAAACTACAGCTATCTTTATAGTCCACGTGTTAGCGATGACTTAAAGGGAAGTCTTTCACACTGCCAGTAAAGAAATATGCAAATGTGAGCTACAGAGGATATTATGTACGTCTGACCTGTTTTTACACACAGTCTCTATTACCATGAGAATACTAAAACATGGGTGTCAGAGGAATAGTCACATTACAAAGCTTAGTCTTTACAAACTGTAGAAAAATATCAGGACCCCTCTGAATATCAGTTCAGCTGCCATTCAATCTACACATAGTTGAGGGCTAGAGATGGAAACCAAATAATTTATAGAAATACTAGAGAAACAAACATTTGTGGACACCTGACCATCACATCTATATGGGCTTGTTGGACATCCCATTCTAAAAACCTTGGACATTAATATGGAGTTGCCACTCCCCCCCAACTCTTTGTAGCCATAACGACCTCCATTCTTCTGCAAAGCCTTTCCACAAGATTTAGGCAATTTGTGCTCATTCAGCCTAAAGAATATTCGTGAGGGCGTACAATGTTGATAAGACCTGGCTCTCTGTCAGCATTCCAAATCATTCCAAAGATCTTCAGTGGGGCTGGGGTGAGGGCCACTCAAGTTTCTCCACACCAGACTGGTTACACTATGCCTTTCATAAAGTTTGCTTTTTGCAAAGGGGCACAGTCAGGCTGGAACAGAAAATGCTTTAATTAAACTTGCCACAAGGCTGAAAGTGCACAATTATCTACAATGTCTTTGTATGTTACAGCATTACCACTTCTCTGAACTTGGAGGATGTTCACATACTTTTGGCCATATGATGTATGTCGCCATGCTCCATATACTGGTAGGTGGACTAGAAAGAAGTTCCACTTCATCAACTGGGAGACCTCTCACATGACAGAGCTGTAATGGCCAGGATATGTCTTTAGGTGATACCAAAGAGGGAATCCACACCCCATCACCTACACCATTCCCGTGCTTTGTTACCTTGTGAAATATGTGGCAGGCCTGAGATTATGACTTGAAAACCGGAGAGCAGGGCTGGGCTGGGACAAAAATTTAGCCCTGGACGTCATCCAGACCGACCCACTTTAATTCAATAAAATGCTGCCCCCCCCCTAAAGAAATAAAATAAATCACGTCCACCAAAAGGCCCCCACATCCATTATTGTATATCATGGGAGGCTGAGAGAGAGGCGGAAGTAAGAGGGGGGGGGGCTGAGGGAAAGGGGGTGATAGGGGGTTGGTGAGAGAGAGAAGGAGTGAGTGTAAGAGAGAGGGGGTGAGCATAAAAGAGAGGGAGTGAGTGTAAGAGTCAGGGAGTGAATGAGAGAGAGGAGGTGAGAGAGAGGAGGGGGCTGAGTGACAGAGGGGGGGGCTGAGACACAGAGGGGGAGGTTGAGAGACAGAGGGGGGCTGACAGATAGAGGGGGGGTTGAGAGATGGGGGGACTGAGAGACAGGGGCAGAGAGACACAAGGGGGCTGAGAGACAGAGAGTGGGCTAAGAGACAAAGGGGGGTGGAGAAACAGGGGGGAGATGAGAGACAGAGGGGAGGTCTGAGAGACAGAGAGGTCTGAGAGATACAGGGGGGCTGAAAGACAGAGGGGGAGACTGAGAGGCAGTGGGGCTGAGAGACGGGGGGCTGAAAGAGTGGGGCTGGGAGACAGAAGGGGGCTGAGAGAAAGAGGGGAGGGCTGAGACAGACCACATAGCACTGTCTCTATCTGCAGTCCCTCCTCTGCTCCCCCCCCCCCGCTGTCTCAGTGTGCGGACATGTATGTGTAGGATGCCAGGTACCTGATGGCCAGCAGCAGCAGTCTCCTTCTTGATCCAGGGGTGCTCTCGCTGCTCTGCTCCTACCAGCAGCTCCTTGGCAGCCTTCCCCTCCTACATGTTCTCTTCCTCCGGGCCCCCAGTTAGCTTGCCCTCTGGCCCAAGCCGCACGGTTCTTGAAGCAGAGAGGAGGTGGAGGAATCGAGGTTCTGAGAGCACCGGGGATGCCATGCCCGCTCCTGTTCGCCTCTTCGGTGGTCAGGGAGGGGCTGAGCTCTCACATCTAACTGCCCTCTTCGCTGGCCACCTTTCCCGAATCCCCGCTGTTGTTTGCTGCCACTCTCCCGCTGCTGCCGAACTCTGCATAAAAACTACCCATTGAGCCATCGGCCCACAGGGAAACTCCCTGTAGTCCTGATGGGCAGTACATGCCTGCCGGAGAGCCAGTAAACCACATGGAAAGCCAGCAACTCCGGGCTAAAAGCTGTCAAAGTTGGGACTTTAAATGAGGTGTAGGACATTTAAGTCCAATGCCTCCATCCCCAATATGCGAAACAAAAGAGAAGTTTGGGACTTTAAATGAAGCATGTACCTGGATGCAAAAAACGCACTGTGGGTCTGTAAAATGTTTTTATTGAATATATACTAGTACAGATAAAGTAAAACTACAATGCAAGTAAGATAAGTATAACTGTAAAATGAGATACAATATGTACACATAATAACAACCTAACATGGAGGTGCAAATGGTATCATACCCACTATCAACATATGTTGAACATAATATAGCACAAAACCTAATTGTCAGAATATAGCATAGTCAGAGTAAGTTGGTAAAAAAATATGTAGATATAATTGTATAGGATGATATAACTGTAGCATCAGAGAAAGCTTGACGCGTTTCATGGGTATATACACTCATCAGGAGCGTAAGCGACAGGAATATCTATAAAGTATATCTAGATATAATGAACATTAGTCTGACTAAAAAGGAAAATATAAAAAAGGCAGAAAATATGAGTAGCCTCATCTGCCAATAATTACAAAAATGGACAGTGAGTGTGGCATGTGGTGGTAGGCACAAGGTGGACTGGTAACATCACGTCTCATGGGAGCTGAGGCAAAACTATAACAAGGCTTAGCATCAGGTGGTATCAGAAGGTAAGGTGTGTCAGGGACTGCGTTCCCCGCGTGGGGAAGACTGGTAGAGTATAACTCACCAACCAGGACCTATGGGAACATATTGTAACTTGCGTGTGAGTATATCATTACTGTATGTATGAGAGTAAACAGAGTTGAACCCAGTGTAGGTCCTGGAAGGTGGTAAGGAAGTGAAAAAAGAAATGGTAGTGAACTCGTGTGAAAGATAGATAATAATATAAGTACTGAGATAACCTGGGTGTGAACCTAAGAAGTAAGAAGTGCCTGCCACCACATGCTTCATTTACAGTCCCAACTTACCTCTCTTTTACTTCCCAAAGCATGGTTATGGGGAAAAGGTCAGCAGTAGAAGATCCCAGGCAATACTGGTGACTAGTCCTTTGTTCTCTGTCTGCCTTTTCCAGTAAACATTCCAGAGTTCAGTTCTTCTTTACCTATTATTCGATATCCTTTTACCTTTAGGGTGAGACTCTGGTGAGATACAAAATGTCACACTGGTAGCTTTTGATAAGGAGATAAGCTTCACTATATTACCAAAGGTATTGGGACGCCTGCCTTTACATTCACATGAACACTAATGGCATCCCAGTCTTGGTCCGTAAGGTTCAATATTGCGTTGGCCCACCCTTTGCAGCTATAACCGCTTAAACTCTTCTGGGAAGGCTGTCCACAAGGTTTAGGAGTGTGTCTATGGGAATGTTTGGCCATTCTTCCAGAAGCGCATTTGTGAGCTCAGGGACTGATGTTGAATGAGAAGACCTGGCTCACAGTCTGTGCTCTAATTCTTCACAAAGGTGTTCTATTGGGTTGCAGGCCAAATGTGCTCATCCCCACTATATTGCCAAAAGTTTTGGGCTATCCCTCCAAATCATTTGGTGGAGGAAGGATTATGGTGTGGGGTTGTTTTTCAGAGGTTGGGCTTGGCCCCTTCGTTCCAGTGAAATTAACTATTAAGGCATCAGCTTACCAAGACATTTTGGACAATTTCATGCTCCCAACTTTGTAGAAACAGTTTGGGGATGGCCCCTTCCTGTTCCAACATGACTGTGCACTAGTGCAGAAAGCAAGGTCCATAAGGACATGGTTGAGTGAGTTTGGGATGGAGGAACTTGACTGGACTGCACAGAGTCCTGACCTCAACCCAATAGAACACCTTTAGGATGAATTAGAGTGGAGACTGTGAGCCAGGCCTTCTCATCCAAGATCAGTGCCTGACCTCACACATGCACTTCTGGAAGAATGGTCAAACATTCCCATAGACACACTCCTAAACCTTGTGGACGGCCTTCCCAAAAGAGTTGAAGCTGTTATAGCTGCAAAGGGTGGGCCAACTCAATATTGAACCCTACCGACTAAGACTGGGATGCCATTACTTTTGGTAATATAGTGTAGGTGAAAGATGTACAGTACACAGTGCATACAGTAAGCTTTTTATTTTTCAAATTACCAGGCTTGAGCTAAACAGGAGAAACTCAGGAGCGTACAAACAAGCAGCATCAGAGATATGAAGAGATTGATTGGAATCCACAGAGAGCAAGAGTGAAAAAATAAAACACCTCTATGTAAAAAACAAACATACTAAAAAATAAAAAAAAATCGGATAGGTTTTCTTGCAAAGAAAAAAAAAATCAAGTTTCAGCTCAGCCTGCATGTATTTATTTACATGTAACGTTTCTGGTATGTGTCTCACAAGAAGCCTAGTGCGCTTTTTTACAAGGAACTCTGTAGATGCTGTTGTGATGGGGAAATATGTGCTATTTATATAGTGTTGTTTTCACTCGAGAATTCCATAAACATTCGGTAAAACATTCTGGCTTAAAGAGTTCTACACAGAGAACCTTATTTACCTATGCGGTTACATAAATCTGAATGAGTTAGAGGTTTTTTACTGTATGTCCAGTCATAGCCAAATGATATAATATTCCTCTGGGCATAGTGGTGCCTCCTAGTGGTCAAATTATCATGAACACATTACAAGTTTTAGTTTTATACATCAGAACAAGATTGATGAGTTGTTCCATGTTCCTGTGTTTACTGTTCTTCAAAGCTGAACCTTAGGCAAATATAAAAGACACAAATTAATGCAGCTCTGGTAATAAAGTAATATTTTTTTTTTTTTATGCAAGTGGTGTAAGTACCTGAATTTGACTTGATATCAATCTATTGCAATACCTGTAAAGGAGAACTCAGACTGAGAGATAGTGAAGAAGTATGCCAGAAGAGCCAGGCAGTTGTACTGCAGTGCTAAAGTGCTAACAAGGAACATGCTAATAGGAGGAGAGGGCAGAGTAACAGAGAAATTAGCCCATCGTTCTGCTGCTTCTCCTTTCACTGTCCAATAGGGGGTAGGTTCAGCAATTTTTTTTCAGGTGCTGTGGTGGTACCAGGGGAATAAGAGGGAGAGCTAAGCCCCTAATCCTGAAACTCAAGTTATAGGATAAGCAGACACACCAGATAAAGAAACATTAACACTTGGTTGACACCTATGCACGTGGCAGCAGGTGTGGGAACTGCAGCAAATCCTGCATCCGCGACCACCCACAGTGAAAACACGCTGCTGTGAGAAAATGCCCGGGGCTGCCATTCATTCTGAATGGCGCCCTCATGTACAGTGCCTTGCAAAAGTATTCAATCCTCTTGGCTTTTTACCTATTTTGTTACATTACAGACCCTGGGTTGCCAATCGCCAGTAAATTCACTGACAGTTTATAAAAATCAGTGATTTTTTTTACAACTGCCAGTAAATATCAGGGGCTGATAATGTCATGCTGTGTTGACTTTTTAAGTGTAAATCAAGCAAATGACTTTGTTATAAGTATTGTCAGTGATTCCATATAATGTTTATACTGTTTAAATATTCACTGTGTTAGTTTTCAATAGAAGATCTGTAATTTCTCAGGTGACCAGTAAAAAATGTGCTCCGCCAGTAAATTTTCCATGTTTTGTCAGTAAAAAATGTTGCAGGAGGTTGGCAACCCTGATCAGAACACAATAGTCTAAGTCAGTGAAGTAAAATTAGAAAAAATATATACATAAAAATATTTTTCAGAAATAAAAAAATGATAATTGGCATGTGCGTATGTATTCACCCCCTTTGTTATGAAGCCCATAAAAAGCTCTGGTGCAACCAATTACCTTCAGAAGTCACATAATTAGTGAAATGATGTCCACCTGTGTGTAATCTAAGTGTCACATGATCTGTCATTATATATACACACCTTTTTGAAAGGCCCCAGAGGCTGCAACACCTAAGAAGCAAGAGGCACCACTAACCAAACACTGCCATGAAGACCAAGGAACTCTCCAAACAAGTAAGGGACAATGTTGTTGAGAAGTACTGTAATAGCAATCTGGCTGTATGCAATGCACACAGCCACATCTACTGTGCTCATATAAGCACCCATTTCCATCTTAATGATATAATACTTTAGCTTACCTTCCAACTCATTCATCCCAATGAACATACATGACCCGCATTCCTACATCCTCATTTCAGCCTGACTGCTCCTCAGCTAGGCCCCCCTGGTTCCCCATTAAAGAGACATCACCAGCATTCTTACATTCTCCAAACGGTCAGCATGTGTGTTCCTCTCTCACCTCGACTAATCTTTTATTTACCTTTCCACTGGAAGCCACGCCCTGGAGGGTTTGCCTCCAACAGCTGAACACCTCCCACAAAGGTTGTGACCTCACAGCAGTAACACAGGATGTGAATGCCCATATAAGGACAATACAATGCAATACAATTCAGAAGAAAGTACCAACCACAGACATGTATACATTCAAATAGTCAGTGACGCAAACTGACTAAATGCTTTCAATGATGGAAACCATACAAAACCAATGAACGATGACTACAATTCCGTTGATAGAAATCGTTAATATACATTGTTCCAGAGAACAATGTATACCTGGATTATTCTACACCTCCTTGTGGATGTAAGGTTATCCACAGATGTGCACTGCCCATCTCCATGTGCTGATCAGACACAGCAGAGACAAAGCACACATCCGCCTACAACCAATCCCTGCAGAGCAAGCATATGCCCCCAGATGATCGTCTGTGCAGTGTACAGGGGCCCTTTTGCTGGCGGACATACCCCCACTCCGCAAACACCTTTTTCCAATCCCAAGAAGTTATCCACTACCTAACGGATCTCAACCAGCGTCAGTCTGCCCCAGTCAGCTCTTTTAGAGTGGGCTAGGGGAGAATGAACACAGGAGGACTCTTATGACAATACATATAAAATTTTCCACAACAGTACAAATCAGGGTTAGGTTATAAAAAAATATCCAAATCTTTGATGATGCCTAGGAGCACCATCAAATCTGTTATAACCAAATGGAAAGAACATGGCACAACAGCAAATCTGCCAAGAGACGGCCGCACACCAAAACTCATGGACCGGGCAAGGAGGGTATTAATCAGAGAGGCAGCACAGAGACCTAAGGTAACCCTGGAGGAGCTGCAGAGTTCCACAGCAGAGACTGGAGTATCTGTACATAGGATGACAATAAGACATACGCTCCATAGAGTTGGGCTTTATGGCAGAAAGCCACTACTTTCAGCAAAAAACAAGATGGTATGTTTTGAGTTTGCGAAAAGACATGTGAGAGACTCCCAAAATGTATGGAGGAAGGTGCTCTGGTCTGATGAGACTAAAATTTTACTTTTGGCCATCGAAGAAAACGCTATGTCTGGCGCAAACCAAACACATCACATCACCCAAAGAACACCGTCCTCACAGTGAAACATGGTGGTGGCAGCATCATGCTGTGGGGATGTTTTTCAGCAGTCAGGACTGGGAAACTGGTCAGGGTTGAGTTCTCTCCCTCAAAGCAGCAGCAGCAACCTTTCCCTACACTATCTAAAGCAGAGTGACGTGCTGTGCTATGTGCCTCTAGCTTATATAGAGGCTGGGTCACATGCTGCACTGGCCAATCACAGCCATGCCATTAGTAGGCATGACTGTGATGGCTTCTAAGAGCACACGAGTTAAATGAATGTTAATCGGCTACCCTGCAGCTGTTAAAAAAAATTACAATACCGAACACCCAACCCGAACGTACAGTAAATTGTTCCGGTTCGGGTCCAGGACCCAAAAACCCAAAAGTCCGGTAGGAACCCGAACTTTACAGTTCGGGTTCGCTCAATCCAAGTCATGAGTGTGTTAAGGAGAGTGAAGGGATCAGGAGTAGGATGAGCCGAACACCCCCAAAATGATTCCCCAGATGATGCCTGTTTAGGAGAAACGCGTCGGGAAGGGCTCGTTGATGCCACTGCGTTGCCAGATTTTATTTCCATGGTTGTATTTGCCTGTAATATGTGAGTACCCATTTACACTTTTAATGTTAATAAAAGTTTTAAACGGTATTTCACTATGAGGCTGTATTTTCTTCTTTTTGGCCTATAATATACGTGGAAGAATCTCTGTCCTCAGTCACCCCAAAAGGTGGATAGCCATTTCATCTATTTTTGGGTCATCTTTCTGTCTGCTCTGGTACCCATGAGAAGTTACAAGTTTTGCCAGCTGTTTTTTCGTATGGATTTACATCAATAAACTCGTGTGACTCACTAGGTATATGCCTAACTGGGTCCATTACATCTGGTAAGCCTCCTCTCAAGTGGTGGTGGATTTCTGCAAAGTATTCACTGAAGTCACTATAACTTCTCAAGATATTGCACTTTGTCACCATATTGTTTCACTTATGGACTCTTAACTCGTTCACCTTGGTGGATATACGTATATCAATTTTCTTTGTATATTTGGATATAGTGTTGTCTAAAACATAGAATCATTAACCACTTCCCACCCGGCCAATGCACATATACGGCCGGGTGGGAGCCGTCTACTCCTGATAGGACGTTCAGGAACGTCCATCAGGAGGAGCGGGATCGCGCGCGAGCGTGCCCGCGCAGCGGCGCGATCCCGATGCGCCCGTGTCACCGGGACACGGCGCATCTCAGATCGGCAGGAGGGCTCTGTGATTGGCCCTCCTGATCACATGACGGCCGTGTCCAATCACGGCCATCATGTGATGTAAACAAACAGCCGGTTGCTAGGCAATCGGCTCCTCCTCTCCTCACACAGAAGTCATCGCTGAGGAGAGGAGAGCAGATTGCTGCAGCCGGCTGATGATCAGTGAGTATGAGCTGTTTTTTACAGCTTTTTACTCACTGATCTTCAGTCTAGTGTAAACACACAACACACCACACAGTGTAAACACAGTCCCCACATATGTCCCCATAACACACATGTCCCCAAAACATACATGTCCCCAAAAAATAAAAACACATGTCCCTAATAATAAAAACATGTCCCCCACATATGTCCCACTAAAATCACTTGTCCCAATGATTATGTGCACACATATGTACGTGATCACCTGCACACATATGTACATGATCATTTGCGTACATATGTCCGTGATCACACAAACCAATTATTATACACTTAACGGAATTTTTTTTACCAAAAACATGTAGCAGAATACATTTTGGCTTAAATTTATGTCAAAATTTGATTTTATTGGATTTCTTTTAAAATAGAAAAAAGAAAATATTGTTTTTTTTCCAAATTTCCGCTTTTTTGCGCTTATATCGCAAAAAATAAAAAACAGAGTCGTGAATAAATACCACCAAAATAAAGCTCTATTTGTGCGAACAAAATGATAAAAATTTCATTTGGGTACAGTGTAGCATGACCGCGCAATTGTCACTGAAAGCGCTAGAGCGATGAAAGCTGAAAATTGGGCTGGGAAGGAAGGGGGCGAAAGTGCCCTGTATTGTAGTGGTTAATAGTGTTAATTTATGCAGAGTTTTTTTCACGATTAAAGTTGATTATATTATTTACACTGGTAAAAGATTATATAGATATTGTCATAATCTAAGCGCTGCACCTTTTTTATTATTTCACCATTTTGTTTGTTGCAGTAAATCTGTGGTGCTGGCAGCTATTATTTATTTGTTGTTTGTGGATAGCGCGGTTTTTTCTCACTTTATATACACAAAGATAGGTAATGTCCCTGTCCATGCCTGCTGGACCATGAGTCAGCGGTAATATGCACCTTACCGCTGATCGCCCTGTCCAGCGAGGCATGGACATTGCCTTCCACATGCCGGTAGAGAGCCGTAATCGCCTTCTGTGAGAAAAAGTGGTGTTTGGGAACCTGCCACTGAGGAACTGCACATTGCACAAACTCACAGAAGGGGGCTGAGTCTACCAACTGAAAAGGCAGCAGTTGAAGTGATAGCAATTTAGCCAAGCTAGCATTCGAACACTGAGCATGTGGATGACTGGGAGTGAACTTCTTTCGATGGTCCAGCAGCTGGGGCAGAGAAATTTGCCTGGTACAATTGGACGTCGGTGTACTGCTAGCAGACTGCCCGCAAGTACTTGGCTGTAGCACACCTAATTCTACAACTTTATTCCTCTCAGTGCAGGTTTCAGAGAAAACTGAAGGTATAGTGGGGTTGGAGATCTCAGCTGCTGAGGAGCAAGGAGAGGTCCGCTTTGTTCTTTGGTGTGAGTCTTTAAGGTACGCTTGCCAACGAACCGCATGGCAGGTCAACATATGTCTGGTCAAGCATGTGGTGCCCAAGCGGCTGATGTTTTGGCCACGCGAGATACGCTTGAGACATATGTTGCAAATAGCAGCGGTGCGATCTGATGCACCCGTCTCAAAAAAGGCCCACACCAAAGAACTTTTGGAATAATGTGCAGAGGCAGCGCCCTGCACAGGCAGAGCTCTGCGGTGCGATTCAGTCGGTGTGCTGCCCTTAAGCTGGCCCTCCTCGTTGGAGATGTGCCTCCTCCTCTCTCCTATCAGGCACCCACGTGGAGTCAGTGACCTCATCATCCCCTCCGTCCTCATCACTGGAGCAAACCTGCCAGTATGCTGCAGCTGGTGGAACATGACTGCCAGATTGCTGTCCTTCTTGGGCATCCCCTCTCTCTGGGCTCACGCTACTGCCTTCCTCTAGCTGGGTATCATCATCAGAACCTTCAAAACACTGGGCATTCTCCTGGAGCATGTACCCAACACTGTGCTCAAACAGTTCGGGGGACTCCTCAGGAGGACATGGTGGGTCTAGGGAAGGAGGGACTGATGCCATTGAGACGAGGGAAGAGGACGCTTTGGCATCTGCTTTGCCAGTACCCTGAGCCTGGGTGAGAGAGGATGAGGAGGATGAGGAGGGCTTGGTCATCCACTCTACCTAGTCTTCAGCATGTTGCGGCTCAACACATCCATCTGCCAAAAATAATGTAAAGCGTGTCCAATGGCCACGTGCTGATGATGATGCACCGCGTCCACAACCAGCACTGTTGCCTCTAGACACAGAGCCTGCTTGGCCTCTTTTATTGGTTAATGACTGTCTGCCTCTCCTTGTTGGCCTTCCAGACATACTAATGGCCTGCAGGGAGATGAGAACACCAGCAATTGGGGTAGCTTTAGGTGCACACTGAGCAGATGACATAGTACACTGATTGTAATTACTGCAGCTGCCTGCCTGTTGTATAGGATCTGAAGAACACGAGCAATTGGGGTAGCTTCAGGTGTACACTGTGCAGGGGGCACAATACATTGACTGTAACTGCTGCAGCTGCCTGTGTTATAGGACTAGAACAACACCAGCAATTGGGGTAGCTTCAGGTGTACACTGTGCAGGTGGCGCAATACACTGCCTGTAACTGCTGCAGCTGCCTGTTGTATAGGACTAGAACAACACCAGCAATTGGGGTAGCTTCAGGTGTACACTGTGCAGGTGGCACAATTCACCAACTGTAACTGCTACAGCTGCCTGTGGTATAGGACTAGAAAAACACCAGCAATTAGGGTAGCTTCAGGTATACACTGTGCAGGGGGCACAATACACCGACTGTAACTGCTGCAGCTGCCTGTGGTATAGGACTAGATCAACACGAGCAATTGTGGTAGCTTCAGGTGTACACTGTGCAGGTGGCACAATACACCAATTGTAACTGCTGCAGCTGCCTGTGGTGTAGGACTAGAACAACACCAGCAATTGGGATAGCTTCAGGTGTACACTGTGCAGGTGGCACAATACACCGACTGTAACTGCTGCAGCTGCCTGTGGTATAGGACCAGAACAACAAAAGCAATTAGGGTAGCTTCAGGTGTACACTGTGCAGGTGGCACAATACACCGACTGTAACTGCTACAGCTGCCTGTGGTATAGGACTAGAACAACACCAGGATTTGGGGTAGCTTCAGGTGTACACTGTGCAGGGGGCACAATACACCGACTGTAACTGCTGCAGCTGCCTGTGGTATAGGACCAGAACAACACAAGCAATTGGGGTAGCTTCAGGTGTGCACTGTGCAGGTGGCACAATACACCAATTGTAACTGCTGCAGCTGCCTGTGGTATAGGACCAGAACAACACCATCAATTGGGGTAGCTTCAGGTGTACACTGTGCAGGTGGCACAATACACTGACTGTAACTGCTGCAGCTTTGTGCGGTATAGGATCAGCAGGACACCAGCAATTGGGGTAGCTTTAGGTGCACACTGTGCAGATGACACAGTACACTGACTTTAACTGCTGCAGCTGCCTGTGGTATAGGACTAGAACAACACGAACAATTGGGGTAGCTTCAGGTGTACACTGTGCAGGTGACACAATACACTGACTGTAACTGCTACAGCTGCCTCTGGTATAGGACTAAAACAACACCAGCAATTGGGGTAGCTTCAGGTGTACACTGTGCAGGTGGCACAATACACTGACTGTAACTGCTGCAGCTGCCTGTGGTATAGGACTAGAACAACACGAGCAATTGGGGTAGCTTCAGATGTACACTGTGCAGGGGGCACAATACACCGACTGTAACTGCTGCAGCTGCCTGTTGTATAGGACCAGAACAACACCAGCAGTTTGGGTAGCTTCAGGTGTACACTGTGCAGGGGGCACAATACACCGACTGTAACTGCACTAGGTTCAAATGAAGACACTGTCTCCCTTGTCTGTCTCTATTAGCCGCCCGCAACACACTACACAAGGCCTTATATAGTGTGGGCATGTACTAAACCCCCTGAACCCTAATTGGCCACAGGCATCCTGCCTGTAGCCAATTATGGCTCTCCTCGCTGACGGCGCTGTGTTTGGCCAAGCATGGGGGTCATAGTGCATGCTTGGCCAATCATCAGCCAGCAATGCACTGCGATGCCGCAGTGCATTATGGGCCGTTAGCGCCACTCAAATTTTTTTTTTAAAAAGCTATTGTTTTCCTCAGTTTAGGCCAATATGTATTCTTCTACATATTTTTGGTAATAAAAATTGCAATAAGCGTATATTGATTGGTTTGCGCAAAAGTTATAGCAGCTAAAAAATAGGGGAAAGATTTATGGCATTTTTATTACCGTATTTTTCGGACTATAAGGCGCACCGGATTATAAGGCGCACTAGCAACGACCGGCTGATAAAATGGATATTTCCATATATAAGGCGCATCGGACTATAAGGCGCACCGGATTATAAGGCGCACTAGCAACGACCGGCTGATAAAATGGATATTTTCATATATATAAGGCGCATCGGACTATAAGGCGCACGGTCGATTTTGTGAGAAAATTTAGGCTTTTACGTGCGCCTTATAGTCCGAAGGTTAACGTCAAGAGACTTGATCTGTGACTCCATGCGCGCCCATCTGACAGATACTGTTAACAAAGCACTCCAGCGATGTCAACAGGTCATATATAAGGCGCACCGGATTATAAGGCGCACGGTCGTTTTTGGGAGAAAATTTAGGCTTTTACGTGCGCCTTATAGTCCGAAAAATACGGTATTATTTTTGTTAATACTAGTATTGGCGGTGATCTGCGATTTGTATCGGGACTGCGACATTGCGGAAGACAGATCGGACACTTTTAACACATTTTTGGGACCATTGACATTTATGCAGCGATCAGTTCTATAAAAATGCACTGATTACTGTGTAAATGTCACTGACAGGGAAGGGATTAACACTAGGGGGCGATCAATGAGTTAATTGTGTTCCCTCAGTGTGTGTTTTAACTGTGGGGGCATATGTGACTATAGGAGATGACAGTCCAAAAAACTTTGCAATCACTGAGCGCGGGAGGACGTACATGGACGCCCTCCCGGCATTTGGCGTCTGCTCTGTAGCCATCTTTTGGCTGTAGCGCGGACGTCAAGTGGTTAAGGGGAAATGCGGGATTTTAAAAAAAAACAAACATACATATACTCACCTCCTTGATGCTGCAGCTGTTCCTTGCAAGCTCTGAGACCAAGAACTGAGTGATCACATGACTGCTAGTCACTCAGTTCTCGGTCTGCTGTCCACTCTCAGTCACTGCTTTCTGCTCTGCCCCTCCAGCGCTCACTGGAGCGCAGGGCTGTGGAGGAGATGGAAGCGGCTGGCTCCAGCTCTCTGTCACATGCTGAGAATCTGAACCAGCAGCCAGGCCAGGCATCTGGGTGGATCCCAACAGCCTGAATCGGCTCTGTGATGTCAGCAGAACCTGATTCTGGGTCAGAGGAGGATACAAGTAAGTGTACTCCGGTGAACCTCAAGAGAAGAATGACCGAAAAAGCTTTACAAAATGTAGAAGAAAAACAGCCATTCACATGAGTCCTAAGGGATATTCTATCATTTATAATAGACACATTACATAGTAGTAGATTTGCTGTACTCTATAATAGACATCATAGAGTAGAAAACAATTAACAAAGTGAGAAACAGTCACAACATCTACTATGCCCTTTCTTCTAGCTTTTTTCTAATTAACTACATTTCACTTTTCCTAAATTGCTCATATTATGACACAAGTCACATTTAGGCAGCTGTTTATAAAGCAATGGAATCTGCGATTGTTTTTTCTAGATTTTATGGGCTTTGATTTTTCTACTAGTACATAATTATATAACACAAAGGAACAAAATGCTGTGAAAAAAAGGATGAAAAAGTGGTGACACTGTGGGAAACCCAGGAAAATTAGAACAATAAGGCCATCGTAAGGAAAATTTCCTCTTTTCCCTTCTTTAACAATAATGGGTTATGCCTGGATAGGCATGCTGTTATATGGAACAGTTGCAGCTGGTGCTCAATATTTTGGGAGATGGCAAACTAACACCCCCCCCCCCCCCTCACGCACACAGCGGGAGACATCGCAGGATCCAGGGGACAAGGTAACTAACTTTCCCGATGCGATCTCGGGGTTACCACTAATGGTACTGAAATTCCACCCCGAGCCAGACTCTGGAATACCGCCAGGGAGGTTAATAGCATCATGGGCCCCTGGGCAAAGTAATGCTCTGGGGCCCCTACAAGGGAGACAGTGCAGATAAACAGACATCATGTAGGTAGGAGGCAGACAAGCAGAGCTTCCCCTTTTGGGTGGAGCTCTGCATTAACTACACAAACAATCATTCTGTACAGCAAAGCAACAGTGGGAAAATACTGCATACATACATACAACTAACAAAGCTGTCCTGTGCATATACTATATCTGCTAGATTGATGCCTCCCCAGGACTATGGCCCCTCTACACCCCAGATATCCCCCCAGCACTCTGACCCCTCTACACCCCAGATATCCCCTCAGCACTCTGACCCCTCTACACCCCAGATATCCCCCCAGCACTCTGACCCCTCTACACCCCAGATATCCCCCAGCACTCTGACCCCTCTACACCCCAGATATCCCCCCAGCAGTCTGACCCCTCTACACCCCAGATATCCCCCCAGCACTCTGACCCCTGTACACCCAAGATATCCCCCCAGCACTCTGACCCCTCTACACCCCAGATATCCTCCCAGCACTCTGACCCCTGTACACCCAAGATATCCCCCCAGCACTCTGACCCCTCTACACCCCAGATACCCCCCCAGTTCTCTGACCTCTCTACACCCCAGATATCCCCCCAGCACTCTGACCCCTCTACACTCCAGATATCCCCCCAGTTCTCTGACCCCTCTACATCCTAGATACCCCCCAGCACTCTGACTCCTCTACACCCCAGATATCCTCCCAGCACTCTGACCCCTGTACACCCAAGATATCCCCCCAGCACTCTGACCCCTCTACACCCCAGATATCCCCCCAGCACTCTGACCCCTCTACACCCTAGACATTCCCCCCAGCACTGTTACCATATACCATAAGCAACCCTTTGTATTGTGACCTCACTACATCCCTAATAACCCCTACACTGTGGCCTCTCTACATCCCTGATACCCCTAGAACTATAGCCACCCAAGCTACCCCAAGCATTTCTACCCCCTATATACCCCAGATCCCCCCTTAGCATTGTTTTCCCCCATACACCCTTGATATCCCCCAGCACCATTATTCCATCCATGTACTACCCCCTTTTCCAGTGGAGATACAGTGCATGTAAACTTTTGGCTCTGTGCCCACCTCCAGCACTGCACGCACCTATACCAATTAAGCAGGCAGAAGGAGGGACGGAGGAGGGAACATCCTTCTGGGCATTCCCAGCCTTTCATGCAAATAGTGCTGGACAGCTGGGCTCACCATGACACCATCCACAATGCTACTTCCGCAGGTGGGCTCTTAATTCTGCCGACTCTGCAGCTCCCACTCCAGCTCCTACCTCGCAGCCTTCGAGTCCTGAGCATTCAAGCTACATGGGGTGGGCTCAAGGACCAGCTGGTTTGGGGAAAGTGCAGGGGCCCCCCATGCAGCTGGGGCCCCTGGGCGGTGCCCAGGTGTGCTCTCTCATTAAGACAGCCCTGACTGCAATCGCCAAAAGTAGTGCAGAAACTACTTTTTCAAATCGATGTGGCACTGCAAAGTCCACATCATGCCAATTTGAACAGTGCCATTGCCGACAATAGGGTGCAACTTGTAAAGCAATTTGACCTTCCAAATCGTATGACAAGTCGCTCCGGCCAATCTTCACAGAAGTGATATTTTATATACAGGTGGAGCCTGACGGGCTGAGTCAGCCTCTGGCTTCTCATATGGCTTGTATACTCCCTGCCATAATTCCTGACTCTGTACCTATCCATCTTGGAGTTCTTGATGTTCCAGCTTACTTTTAAACATTCAAGCAGCTACTGATGCATTTTTCATAGTATTACAAAAAAATTGAAAATTCCAATTGTGGGAGCCACAGCAGGTGAACAGAGCCAGGAATTGATGTATGGATATCTAACCAATAAAGTCCCCAAGACTTGGTCAAGAAAGTGGTCAAGTTGTTTCATTTTGAAATATTGGTTTTGGCAAGACTGGCCCTTTAAAGGTTCAGCAACACATTAGAAATTGTTCTGTAAAGGGAAGTCAATGAGGGTTTAATTGTTTTTTATCTGACCAAACTGTGCAAGGATTCTGTATTCCATTATCAAAATGAAAAACAAAATATTACTGGGCTTGTGTCAATACCTAAAAGCATAAAGCTGCAACCACAACTGTGAGATATTTATCACAAAATGGAAATAAAATAAAATGTGTTGTGCTAAACTAAAATGGGTGATAAACTGTGCATATAAAAGTGCTCAATCCAATAAAAATCCAAAACAAAATAAAAATACTTCCATAAAATGGTGATGGAAAAACGTAGAGATTCTTGCAATCAAGGATCAGGGATGAGGCGAATCAAACTCCCTCCACTGCGGGAGGTCCACCAGCACCAAATAAGATATTCTCTTATCAGATAGCCAGGACCTCCTATTAGGAAGTTCAAATACGCTATGGGGTATTCCCCTACTGGGCATGCTTCAGCATGGATTGCAGAGAGGGCAGAGGTGTCTTCTCCCAATAACATCCACAACAGCAGCCGCGGACTCCCGATGGATAATGTAGATAAACAAAACACTATATAGTGTAAAACCTTAAAAACGATTGTGTTATTAAAAAGATACAATCACATTGTAGAATGAAATATGCGCATTTAAAGGAGTACATCCAGGCAGGTAAAATGGCATCCGTCCTATGCGTTTCGTCACCATAGGACTTCTTCTGGGCATATAGTTTAGCACGACACATTATTTTTATTTTCACCGAATGTCACCATGAAGCTCACAGTTTTATGAGGCACTTTTGTGAAAAATGCTGTATTCTATCAAATGTATGCATGTAAGCGTCTACCTGACAGCCCCCCTCCCCCCCCCATATCAAATGGATATCTTTGCTAATAATAAATTAATATTATCATTAGAAGACACAAACACAACATATACAATTCCTGCTAAATATAAAAGATAAAACTGTATTAAGTTAATAAATAAAGCTCTATGGGTGAATGAGGTCTGTGTGGCTCATTTACATGGGTGCTGTGGCTTATAGTGAAAATCTGTGGGGTTTTTTTTAGCGTGGCCAGAGCTGTGTGTAGGTAGCCTATGTTACACTATAGGGACACAGGAGCTGTGTATGAACACCGCCGCAGATCCTAATTTGACTGTCATGTGGGTGCAGGTGTTTGGTCCCGGCACTCGCCTCTTCCTCTTCGGGATCGATGTCCCTTGCACTGAAGATGGTGATTGGCTTTTTTTTCTCCTCACGCTGTCAGCGTGAGTGGGAAAAAAACTATTACCGATCTTCTGTTTACATCACGTGATGAGCTTTCATTGGAGCTGGGATCGGCCCCTTACTCCGATCTGTGATCACCCAAGTCTCATTGACTTGGTCATCACAGCGTGCAGGGAGCGTGCAAAAGGAAGGACGTCTATTGACGGCCTCCCGGCAAAGTAGATTCGCACTGTAGCCGTCATTTGGCTATAGCGTGGATCTGAAGGAGTTAAACCATAGAAATATCTGACAAAAAGATCTAAAAACACTGAAGCAGCACACTTTGTAAAAATGTATGTTTGTGTCATTCGGAAAACTTTTGGACACAGCTGTAGATATAGTAACCATTAGTTCCCTCTGCGATTTTGAAGGTTATGTCCATGTTATAAAAGTTGGGAATGGCTCATGTGGTAGGAAAAATAAAGATATGTAAAAAAAAAAAAAATCCTCTAGCAACTGCATACAGATATCAGGATATACTATTTGACATGATGGCTGTGTTACCATTGGAATATTGCCCCCACCCCCCCCCCCTTTGATCTCACATTTATAGATCCCATCTCTGCTTTAGCTTTATGGGGGGGGGGGGGGGGGGGTGGACATTTTCCTGCTGAGGTGGATGATATTCAAGGAGGCAAATTGTGTCTGCTTTAATAAATGTGCCCCATTATCCTATATAACAGGCTGACTATCTGTCCATGTTTGTCTTCCTAGAAGAGTTTCCAGTGTTCCTCTGTAGACCAGAAGAGGAGCCTCCTGTTCTCTGCACCAACTATTATCTTGTAGGGGAAGCTGCACGAACAGGGTTCTCTTACATCCAGCCTGGCTCTAATTAGAGAGCAGCAGGGCTGGATGGAGCAGAGGGAAAGGCTTGGAAAAGCTTCCACAACAAGCTGAACACCCCAATGTCTGCAGCTGCAGCTTCAGCCCAGGTAGGTCTCCTCTCCTCTCCCTTCCTATGGTGCTCATTACTTTTTGTAAATGCTCTTTTCCTATGCACTATACCAGCTGTCACTACATAGATACTGAGCAACCCGTATATATACTTGAACTTCCTTGCACTTTATATCACCTAATTCCTTTTTTCACAGCTATACTTGTTGCTGATTTATGGTGACCTGAACCCTTAATGTCCCAGAACCCATTTGATGCTGACTGTCACTAAATGCGGAGAATAACATAAAATGATGTGCCGGACAATCTGCAGTCCTTTAAGAAATATTGATGATAGGTGTTGTGTTCGTAGCTAAGTGCTGAGATCGTTTGAATGAAGAATGGGAATATTTTGAATGGGGACATATATATATATATATTTATATATATTTATTTACTGTATACAATGGTATATAGAGACACAACTGTCACTGCTGAGACCCATTGGGGGAATTCCTAAGGACTCTGTGAATGGCAGGGCAGAGATTTGAGGAAAAACGTGCTAAAAATTTCGTTTTAATGTCACCTATAGAATGGGAGAGTGACTTACCTGCTGTACACGTTGCAGTGTAATCCGATGAACATCTTTAAAGATGAATAGGGATTGATAGGGACGCCCTTCAACCTCATGATTTCGTGTCTAGAGTAGTTCAAAAAGGTTTTTACGTCAAATAAGATTGTTTTCTCTATTCATTCGTTAG
Source organism: Lithobates pipiens (assembly GCF_037356315.1). Lineage (NCBI taxonomy): Eukaryota > Metazoa > Chordata > Amphibia > Anura > Ranidae > Lithobates > Lithobates pipiens. The sequence continues at coordinate 86,457,602 of NW_027507764.1, read as the reverse complement.
AATCGATCCTACTGAACACACGAGACAGTCCTGATGTATTCTCCATAGTATTTTTTTGGGTTACATCAATGAAATGGAGATTTGAACACAAAACGAATAATTGTCTGCCTACCCTTCAATAACTGTCATTGCTGGTTAAATAAATCCGATAAATTCGTAGAATTATTTGTGTACTATACTCTTTTCTAAAAATTCGTATTCTAACGTCTATAATGTGTGTACTGTCCTCTCTTCTAAAAATGTGTGCACTATCATCTCTAATAATGTGTGTACTATCAGCTATAATAATGTGTGTGCTATATCATCTCTAATAATGTCTTTATTATCCTCTCTAATAATGTGTGTATTATCAACTCAAATAATTTGCGTACTATCATCTCTAATAATGTGTGTACTATCCTCTCTAATTATGTGTATACAATCCTCTCTAATAATGTGTGTACTATCATCTATAATAATGTGTGTACTATCATGTCTGTACTATCCTCTCTAATAATGTGTGCACTGTCGTCTCTAATAATGTCTGTACTATCATCTCTAATAATGTCTGTACTATCCTCTCTTCTAAAAATTCTTATACTAGGATCTCTTATAATGTGTGTGCTATCCTCTATTCTAATAATGTCTGTACTATCCTTGCTATATTCTCTCTTCTAATAATGTGTGTACTATCATCTCTTCTAATAATGTGTGCACTATCATCTCTAATAATGTGTGTACTATCATGTCTAATAATGTGTGTGCTATACTCTCTTTTAGGAATGTATGTGCTATCCTCTCTAATTGTTCATACACTATCCTCTCTAATTATTCGTATACTAGGCTCTCTAATTCATATACTATGCTCTCTTCTAATAATCCATGTACTATCTTCTCTTTAAATAAATCATTTGTATACTATCCTTTCTTTTAGTAATGTGTGTATTATCTCCTTGTCTAATGATTCGTATACTATTATCTCCAACAAATTGCATTCTATCCTCTCTTCTGATCGGATTTCACTCGATCGCCTACATTGGTTTCCATCTGATCATGAAAAGAATTCATGGAAATATATTTGGTAGAAGATATATGAAAGCTGTGACATAATTCATTTTATAATAATGACACATTCTGGAATAGAATTTGTTTGTACACATCTGGGGTTTATTGTTATATCTAAAAATTGTATTTCCTCTTTCTTTTCCTAAGTTGACAAATAAATGTGTTCTATTACAATACAGCCTGTCAGCTCTTCTACAGCTCAGCACCTTCACTGTCTGCACTGTGATGTATTATTGCTGCCACCAGCCAACCGGGTCTTTTGAGTGGATTGTTCGTTTAATGTTATGAGCTTAGTTAGTGGTATCAAAGCCAAAAACAAAAACGCAACAGTTTACCAACCCTCAAATGTGGTGGCTGCAATAGTTTTCTTTTTTTCTTTTGAGGTTCCTTTTATAAGTCTGGCCAGTAACATACATGCTGCCTTGGGGTGTCTCCACTATGCATGGAGAAGCAATGGAGACACCTTTGGACAGCAGCATTGTCAGTTTGGGGAGAGGATAGTGTTAAACTATCAGATTTAGATGGACTTTACTAACAGATTGAAGCTGAACTCCAGATAAGACATTTAAGCAGTTACAGCAACAGTTTTCTTCCCTGTTGGAGCAAAGATTTTACATAAATAAATAAAATCTGATCGTTTTAAGCACCCCTGTTAGTGTTAAATGGTTTGTTTCATTCCTCTAACTGACACTTTTGCTCTGTCAAAGAATTAAAAAAAAAAATAGCAGGCTTACAGGCAGGATCAACCAGGTAAAGAAAAGAAAACTAAAAAAAAAGAAAAAAAGAAAAGAAAACTAATGCAACCACCACATCTAAAATTTGGTAAGCTGCAGTATATTACATTTTTGTTTTTGAGTTGGTAAAACTGTGTCCAATTCTATTTACCAATCTGCTGCTTTAAAAAAACAAAAACGATTTTTTATTTTTTTGTCTATTCAAAGTGAGATTAGGTTCACCATATTTACTACTATTTACTCCTTTAGTAAAATAGCCCTTATGTGTGAAGTAGAGAATGTCATTATGGCCACAACAACCACAATACTCCTGTTATCTTCTGGTTCAGGATAGCAAAGAGAAATTGACATCTGCCTACTTTTACTATGGGCAATGGAGACACTTACCTTCAGTGGTATTTAGGAATTGTGTTTGCAGAACAGTGATTGGGGATGCAGGGAAGGTGTCTAATTATTTACTATTTAAATTAAATTAAAACAATTCAGTCACATTTTATCATTTTCTATTTTTATTGACTGTGAAGATATTTACCAACAACAGGTGTAAATGAAAATGATTTAAATAGGTTCAATCAGAGGGATCGCTAAATTGCATGGTTTATCACCCTATGTATTTGCATTGTGATTGGTCTGATTTGAGCAGACTCCAGTAGTTCAGGGAAGTTGAGGGACCCAATCAGTTGTGATCCAAGAATGATGAGTTTTTCTGCAGACTGCAAAATTCCTAAATGTATATCCAGGGGTATCCGAAAATTGCAATCACTCATTTGTCTTTTTGCAGGCAGAGATGTATTAATATTTTATTTCCTTTATACAAACATGTTGCACAGCACTCTAGAGTTACAAAACCATCAGGCTATGACACTAGTATTGAAAAGAGTGCAGAGTTACTGGCATCTGTACAAAGAGGACCTGTCCCAGGAGAGGCAGAGATCACAGTGTCTGCAGAGCAGGCTCAACAAATTGCTGCTCTTGGTGTCAGATGGCCAAAAAGGGAAATCTGTGATTTCAACATCATCATCATCATCATCCTTATGCTTTGCATTTTTTGGAAAAGGTGTTAGGCAAAGTGCAGCATCCAAGAATTGTCAGTCAGCAATTGTCTTTCATGATTATGTCACTTTGGAAACAATTAAATCTGACTGGTTGCTATTGGTTTTGGGACTTGACACATCAGCAATGTATATTGCATGGCCTTACTAAATAAGCCTTGCACAAATGTTAATACACTTCTGTCAGGAATACATGAAATCTGATTATAAAGCCAGTCTTGCACCACATAGACAGTATCTTCCATTAAACTCTGTGCTATAATTGCAAATAATTGTATTTATCTGGTGGAAAAGTAATGTCTAAAGTACAGGTATCCATCCCATGGCAATCACCCAGATTTCATCATGAATAGTTCTGACTGCAGTCAGATTTACTAAAGGGAAACAGACTGTGCACTTTGCAGAGTGCAGTTGCAGAGCTTAATTAATGAGGTAAAGCTTCACTTTGCAAAGAATACCCAATCACATGCAAAGGAAATTTAAAAAAATGCATTTTTGCTTGCACATGATTGGATGGTGGAAGTCAGCAGAGCTTCCATTAATTTACTAAGCTTAGGAACAACTGCACTTTGCTCACAGTCTATTTGCCTTTAGTAAATCAACCCCTATAAGTCTCTTTGCATGTTATTTTTTTATTATTGTTCTTTGCCTGGCTTAATCTATTGTTTTAATCTATATAGCTACCTATCTATTCAATATATCACTGTATCCCCTTATCTTTAAATCAACATTCTGGGGGTTATTTACTAAATGAAAAATCCACTTTGCACTACAAGTGCAAAGTGCACTTGAAATTGCACTAAAAGTGCACTTGGAAGTAAAGTCGCTGTAGATCAGAGGGGAACATGCAAGATAAATAAAAAAACAGCATTTTAGCTTGCACATGATTGGATAATAAAATAAGCAGAGCTTCCCCTCATTTCAGATCTTCCCCTCAGATTTACAGCACTTTCAGTGCAATTTCAAGTGCACGTTGCACTTGTAGTTTGCACTTATAGTGCAAAGTGAATTTGCCTTTAGTAAATAACCCCCATAACCCATCTTTCTGTGAGTATGTATATATGTGTATTATACTATCCCTCCTGGATCAGTATATTTGGACTGTACATCAATAGTGACTTCGTTTTCAAAGGAAATCATTGTGGAGGAAGTCTTCACAATTCATGTTTTCTGTACAAATCTGTAATATTGGTGTTATTGCTACATAAGAGGTTCTATTTATCTACCCCTCAGGCACTCATGAATGCCCATTGTTTCCCAGGCAGGGATGTGGGCTGCTTCTTCCATTCTTCCCGGAGATAGGTGCTGGGTTTATTTTGGAAGGAAGTGGGGAATCTCAGGTTCACTGAGAAAACAAAGAACATCTTTCCATGTCAGACTCACTGTGCTCTTCCCAGATCTCCTCTGGGGGGCTGGAAATGAATCCTCCATAGCAGACACAGGCTGGGCTGAGAAAAGGCAGGATGATTGACAGGAGGGGCAACACCACATTAGTGATGGACAGGGACAGAGGGGTAATAAGAGGACAGGGACTTCACAACACAGTGTAACAGGGGTGTCATTCAAGGATAGGGAGTGAGTAATAGAGAGTAATAAGAAGACACTGTAATAGAGAGTAATAAGAAAATACTATGTAATAGAGAGTAATAAGAAGACACTGTAATAGAGAGTAATAAGAAAATACTGTGTAATAGAGAGTAATAAGAAGACACTGTAATAGAGAGTAATAAGAAAATACTATGTAATAGAGAGTAATAAGAAAATACTATGTAATAGAGAGTAATAAGAAAATAATGTGTAATAGAGAGTAATAAGAAAATACTGTGTAATAGAGAGTAATAAGAAAACACACTGTAATAGAGAGTAATAAGAAGGTCATTGTAATAGAGAGTAATACGAAAACACTGTGTAAAAGACAGTAATACGAAGACACTGAAAAAGAGAGTAATAAGAAAACACTGTGTAATAGAGAGTAATAAGAAGACACAGTGTAATAGAGAGTAAAGAGAAGACACTGTGTAATAGAGAGTAATAAGAAGACACTGTGTAATAGAGAGTAATAAGAAGACACTGTGTAATAGAGGGCAATGCGAGGGCTGTGAGTGTGTAATAAAGAGTAGACAGTGTGTGGTTAATAAACAGTAATAAGAATTATGTATTATGGAGAGTACAGTAAGTTTGCAAAGAGAAAATAGGAAAACAATTAGGGGGTAATATAATAGAGAGCAATAAGAGGACAGAAAGTGTGTATTGCAGAGAGAATTAATAGGGCAGTGCATGTGTAATAGAGAGTAATAAAAGGACAGTGAGTGTGTAATAAAGCGTAACAAGAAGACAGAGATAGTGTTGAATAGAGAGAGAGATAAGAGGACAGTAAATATGTAATATAGAGTATTAAGAGGACAGTAAGCGTGTAGCTAAGTATAAGTTGGGAAAAGAGGGTGTAACAAAGTGTAGCAAAACAGAAAAATAAGAGGGTAGTGAGTGTGTAATAGAAAGTAATATAGAGAAAGTGAGTGTGTAATAGAGAGTAATACAAGGACAGCAAGTGTATAATATAATATAATATAATATAATAAGACAACAGTAAGTAACAACGTGTAATAAGGAGGACAGCGAGAGTGTAGGAGACAATAATAAAGAGGGAAACAAGTGTGTAATGGAATGTGATAAGAGGACAATAAATGTGTAGCAGAGAGTACTGGGAGGAAGTGACCGAGTATGTAACAGTGGGAGTAATAACCATGAGTTTGTAACAAAATGCTAATGTATGTTAAACAGAAAATAGTAAAATGAGAGTGCAAGGAATACAAAGAGGATCGAATTGGTGTGATTTGGAATGTAATTGGAGGACAATGAATGTGTGACAGAGAGTATTAAGAAGACAGTGAGTGTGTAATAGAGTAGCTAAGAGACATTGAGTGTGTAACAGAGAGGACACAGAAGAGTTTTTAATAAGAGGATAGAGAGTGTGTAGCAGAGACTAGTCAGAGAAGTGTGTAAAATAGTGTAATAGGAGGACAGAGAGTGTAAGAAAGTAAACAGAAGAATGTGAGTGTGTAATAGAGTGTAATGAGAGGACAGGGTGTGTGTAGCAGAGAGTACTCAGAGGAGTCTGAGGACAGTGAGTATGTAGGAGAGGAGCCAGGAGTGTGTGTAATATGAGGGCAGTGAGTGTGTAAGTAATAACGTGTACAAGAAGAGTAGTCAGACTAGTGTACTGTATAATAAGAGTAACAGAGTGTAATATAGAGGACATGGAGTTGTAATAGAGAGTAGTAAGAGGGTGACAAATGTGTAGAAGAGAATGCTGACAAGTGTGAGTGGAATGAGAGGAAAGGCACTATAGTCAGAGGAGTGTGTAATAAGGGGGGGGGGGGGGGGCAGAGTATAATGGGGGGTCTCTGGAATAGGTAACATAATGTTATGGGGGGGGGGGGTGATGAAGGATATAATGCAGGGCAGTCATTATTACATATAAGGACCATGTAAGTCCTATATAAGTTGTAGTATACATTGCAGTATATTTGCCCATTATTGTACATTGCTCCTCAATCCTCATTATGTTATAGAAGTCATACAAAGCAATAATACATAACACTGGTAAATATGTGAAGATATATATAATAAGACATGTATAATGTATGGGGTATGCACAGTGTCCGTCTATGGACCATGGCTCGGGGTAATACATAGAGGAAACACTATAGGTAGGATGGGGTATGTGTAGGTCCCTATGTGGACTTTTCCCTCCCAGTGATTAGTCCTCCTCTATGCAGTCCTCCTGCATGCAGTCCTCCTGGCTGGGCTGTACCTGTCCTATGTACAGAGAATAGACTGAGAACAGAACACAGCCCTCCTCCCCCGTCCTCCCCCCGCCACCCGGGAAGCCGCATCCCAGCAGAGGACGATGTTCGCGGACTGGGCTGGCCAGCTGGGAAACATGAGCCGCATGGAGTATGCGCATTGCGGGGCGGCGGAGTGTCTGGCTGGTAAATAGAAGAGAAGGAGAGGCGGCCGCGGTTCGTGTGGTTAGAGGAGAGGAGAGGAGGACAGACCGTGCGGGGAACATGGACCGCTCACACCGGGGATGGCACTAGATGGGACGAGCTGGATTATCATCATCATCACCCTTCTCACCCATCACCGGAGCCAATCACCTCCACCCCGGGAGGGGACCACAAGAAACAGCAGGTCTGTCATCTCCATCCATCACCACTGCATGCCAGGACAGCAGGATTCCCTGTAGGAGCGAATGTCAGACCATGGTGACACCCCAACCCACAATCTGCCAGATGTACTGGACCCGGGCATGCTGGGACTGATAGTTCTACAGACACCTTAGAGCTAAGAGGACAGCTATTCATATCTATCTATCTATCTATCTATCTATCTATTTATCTATCGATCTATATCTATCTATTTATCTATTAGAACTATTTATCTTGCTTTCTTTGAACCGTGAGCATGCTGGGACATGTAGTTCCACACCAGCCCTAAAGTTACAAGGACAGCAAATGCACTCATGTGTTTTATATAACATCATTTTCTTCTTTCTTTCTTTCTTTCTTTCTTTCTTTCTTTCTTTCTTTCTTTCTTTCTTTCTTTCTTTCTTTCTTTCTTTCTTTCTTTCATCTCTGTTATATATAATCTACCTACATATCTATGTTCTATCTATTCCTTCCTTCCTTCCTATCTGGCATCCACATGTTAGATCTATCTATCTATCTATCTATCTATCTATCTATCTATCTATCTATCTATCTATCTATCTATCTATCTATCTTATGTATGTTAGATTCCATCCATTGGCAGGCAGTGATTGTGTAGGGGGGTTGATGATTGACGTGTCCATGGACCCAATACTGGCCCATAATGCAGTATAGAGAAGGTAGGTGGTCCTCGCTGAATGGCAGTGCTGTGTATGGGGAAGGGGGTGTTTGGGTAAGGCTGGTGTCCTCTCTATGGATAGCCGGACCCTCTGTATTATGTACAGGGAAGGGGGTGTTTAGGGTCCTCTCTATGGATTGCCGGGCTTTCTGTATTATGTTTTCTGTATTATGTACAGGGAAGGGGGCATTTGGGGTCCTCTCTATGAACAGAGGGGCTCTCTATATTATGTACAGAGAAGGGGGTGTTTGGGGTCCTCTCTATGGATAGCCAGGCTCTCTGTATTATAGGCAGGGAAGGGGGTGTTTGGGGTCCTCTCTATGAACAGAGGGGCTCTCTATATTATGTACAGGGAAGGGGGTGTTTGGGGTCCTCTCTATGGATAGCCAGGCTCTCTGTATTATAGGCAGGGAAGGGGGTGTTTGGGGTCCTCTCTATGGATAGCCAGGCTCTCTGTATTATAGGCAGGGAAGGGGGTGTTTGGGGTCCTCTCTATGGATAGCCAGGCTCTCTGTATTATAGGCAGGGAAGGGGGTGTTTGGGGTCCTCTCTATGGATAGCCAGGCTCTCTGTATTATAGGCAGGGAATGGGGGTGTTTGGGGTCCTCTCTATGGATAGCCAGGCTCTCTGTTATATATTATGTGCAGGAAGCAGATTCCCAAAAAAATAGCGAATTCTCATGAATAACATTAAACTTTCCCAAGTTATCTAAACATGTCTTCCTGCTGGCCGGACTGTGAGATCCCACAAGTGCTGCACAAACATTTCTGTGCCCCTCTTACATATTACACAGAGCCGTCACATGTAGAAGTTACGTGTTACTGGTCCTGTGCAGTAAATTAGGAGGTGGACAGAGCAGGGTCTTGGCATTGGGGCTGAGCTGGGAAATTTGTAGTAGAGGAACTTTTGTCTGGAGCAACTAATGAGATTTCAGCTTTCATCCTTTTTTGCACAGGGAAATTGAAGATACTCTGATTATTTTTGTCTATGTGTATTTAGGTGCTGTTGGTAGTGTGTATTGATAGTGGAAGCAGATGTTGTATGTACTAGGGAATCATAAGACACATGTACAGTATAAGCATGCGGAGCGTGCAGGTTCATGCCTGTTTCGGACACCCCGGTGTGTTGGTCTTATCTCAGGGGAGCCATAGTGATCATCTAGGAGGATCCATACCAGGCATGAGATTCTTCTCCAAGGTTGTGGACAGGTTGGTGGTAGCCCACACAGATCTATGACTTCTTCTAGCCTGGGGGAATGATCATCTCATGTCTGTAGACAGTATAAGATACAAGCAGTAGTAGAGATGTTATAGTATAATTCAGTAAGAGAGCGCAAGGAACCAAGGTGCTATAATACACAGCACCCAATCACATGCACTCGTTTAGCAGTTCACAGCAAGCGTACCAGTGAAATGCTGTTGCTGATTGGTTGATTTTGAATACTGTACAGCGCTTGTAAATAAGGCAAGTGTATTCAGTAGGACCGCCAGTAATGATGGCATTCGGTATCCCATAGCAACCATGTTTTTGTTTACTGCAGCCTATCCTGTTTCAGACCGGTTGGTACGGGCTACAGCATTGCCAATCGCTCTCAGGCTTACAAGGTGGTGCAGAGAATAGGGATGATGGGCACGCAATCTGATTTTACTTTACGGGCGTCATTCCAATGAACAGTCATTTTGAACCAGTTGCTGTGGGTTACGGCGCTTCACCTGTTGCTTCTAAATAAACCAGTATCGCTGTCATGGTGCCCCTATGGGCTTCAATTTTATTATTAAAACTATCAAAATAATCAAATTAGCAAACAGTCGAATAAACATGACTTCCCTTACAATCAATTTAGACCGGAGCCTATCAAACCAATTTAATCAACCAGGGTGGAAAATCATTGATCGTTTTGCATTGATCAACAGCATTGAGATGGTTTAGTCATGAATTGGATTGTATTTCGATCGATCAGATTATGAGATCGCATGAGATACAGTTGATAAGTTATGATTGTATCTTACAGCTATTGATGGAAATCCACTTTCCCATGTGTGACATATTGATTGAATGGGTTGAGGGCTATTATTATTATTATACAGGATTTATATAGTGCCAACAGTTTGCGCCGTGTTTTACAACATGAGGGCAGACGGGACAGTTACATTACAACTCAATACAGGAGGAATCAGAGGGCCCTGCTCTAGATTGGTTTCTCCTATTGGAAGATATCAATCGGAAAAAAAAGATCATATATTGAAGTGTGTATGGCCAACATTGGGCTCACCATAGATGTGACAATGTGACTAAACAATCTCTATACAGTCATTATTAAGCTCACCACACACGTTCCAATCTACTTCAAATCTATCAACAACTATGTAACCCAAGGGCCTGTCTGATTGGGTACATATTGAACAGATAGAAGAGGTAGGTTCTCATACTACAAAGATATAATAAATCTAAAGTTGATTGTGCAAAGATTGTATGGCCAGGTTTTAACGTGCATGATAGCCCTTAGGGCTCGTTCACATGTGCGGCATGGACAGCCACTCCTCTGAAAAGCAATGCATGTTCAGACCGCTTTTCAGAGATGTTTAACAAGCGGTGAGGAGGAGATATGTTGCATCCTCACTGCCTTATTTAACCCTATAATTGCTGCATCTTCATGCTGCGATCGCATGCACGGCATAGAACTGTATTAGCTGCATTTGGCAGGAGCAACGCCTGCTGGAAGCAACATGCTGTTTAAATTTTGCCACAACTGCTGTGCTCTGCATGTGTACGGCTGGTCGGGGGGTGATAAAACTGTGATTATACCGTCCCCCAGGTGCATGTGTGAACGAAGCCTTAAGTTGACCATAGGTGGATCAAATCTCAGTCGGTTCAGCAGGGATGGTCCGAAATTTGATCCATCTATGGGCAGGCTGGTTGTAGTGAAATTGATCCAGTGCAACCAGCCTGTCAGATTTTTTGCATACGATTACTGCCGGCAGCTATAGCCACCAGCAGTGATCATTGTGTTCTGCCGGCCGGGAAGGTTTTTCGGTGGCAGAACACAATAGCACAGCGAGAGGGATCCCCCATCAACACTGCCTGTGTTGATAGGGGAATCAAGCAATTTTCTTGCATCATCTGTGTCTAGCTGTAGATCTATCACAACGAGGTAATCTACCTAAATTATCTAATCAATTAGTATCCAGTCAGGCAGGGCCGTACACTACATTTAGGGCTGGTTCACACCAAAAAACTCACTCCAGATCCGTTCCGTAAGCGTTTCTGCATGCACGTTGGCGCTTGCCAGTGCAGTTTCGATGTGTTTCCGGATGCCTTCCAGATGCTTTTTTTCTTCTTTTTTCCTGTTTATTTTCACTGTACTGGGGTCTGGTGCGTGTTTGATGCATTTTACCGCATTCCAGTACAGTCCACTGCATGAAAACTGCAGCATGTTCTACCTTTTTTTTTTCTGGAACTGGAAAGCCCTGGAACTGACCACGCTGGTGTGAACGATGCCATTGGAAACCATATAAACTACTTTCCGTGCATTTTGTTGCAGAAAAAAAAATGCACTGGACTGCACGTGGTGTAAAAGGAGATTGTACAATCAGACCGTAACGTGTGTGGCGAGCTTTAGTAGGCAGTGCAAAGATCCATGACAGGGTGCAAAGTGCAGTAGCTCACAGCAACCAGATTTCAGCCCACGGCATCCTGTTGGTGGCAAATGTTTTGTCGACTGTTGCCGCGGGTGACCGCACTTGGTAGGCAACGCCAGCCGGTGAGACCTCGTCCCAGAAGGCAGCGGGGCGTTCTATAAATAGCGCTGACACATTGCAGTGGTGTAGAAAGGCTACACAAATACAAGTGCTGCTGATGTTATTGTAGTATACAGTGGGGCAGTCTGGGGAATTCAGACAGCTGGCCATATTTTATGGAGAACAGACAAATAGCGTCTGAATTACATCCCTGCAAATATTTATAGTGGCCACCCTTTCATGTTGCTCCACTTCAATCTAAACACAGTAAAACCACACTGGGATCCGGGGCTGAGGCTGCAGCAGGTTGTTGATGGTGCTGCTGGATGAAGGAGGGTCAGTGTGTAATCCATCAGGGCCGCTCACACTGTAGTGACTGTTCTGCCGCTGGAACCATCAAAGGCATCGCAGGCTCATCTGGAGGGACGGATGGACGGAGGGCTGCAGCTTTACAGCATTGCCTTCTGCTGCAGGGGGGCTGCCACCCTCCCAACTGAATCCCCCCCCCCCCCCAGGTCCTTACACTACTTCCCCACTCACCACTACAAAAATTCAACCAATAAAAGTTAGAATTTGCTGGGAATTTGACCATACTTTTGGCACACAATGCTATCCGGTTACGCTGTTTTTGTGTTCTACATTGTTATTATTGTGTGTGGTTTAATTTTGACATTTTAGCTGCAAGTACTGGAATAGAAACGGCCAGATGTGCAGATGAGGGTCCATCCAAAAGTTTTTATTATTATTCTTATACAGGATTTATATAGCGCCAAAAGTTTACGCAGTGCTTTTGACTTTTAAGTAACATTAGCTCGATCGGATTGTGTATGTATGTGTCTTTTGAATTTCGTTTTGGGGTTACGGTCTATAAACTCATTACCTTTAATCACGCATCCTCAGAAAGTCTTAAAATTGGTACATAGAGCAATAAGGACTCATTGTTTTGAGTACACATTGAGGCTGATTTAGTTAATTGGGGTAGAGAATGTTCATGCAATACATTTTGTGAATAATATTATTATTAGCATTATTATAATACAGAATTTATATAGTGCCCATCATTTTTACACATTCTCAGAAAGTCGCAAAATTGGTACATATCCCGATTGGGGCTCGTTGCTTTGAGTACACATTGAGGCTGATTTACTAAATTAGAGGCAAAGAATGTTTATGCAATAAATTGTGTGAACGTTATTATTATTATAATACAGAATTTATATAGTGCCCACTAGAAAGTCTCAAAATTGGTACATACCCCAATTGGGGCTCATTGCTTTGAGTACACATTGAGGCTGATTTACTGATTTAGAAACAAAGAATGTTTATGCAATAAATTGTGTGAACATTATTATTATTATTATTATTATTATCATTATTAATATAATACAGAATTTATATAGTGCCCACCAGAAAGTCTCAAAATTGGTACATACCCCAAATGGGGCTCATTGCTTTGAGTACACATTAAGGCTGATTAACCAAATTAGTGGCAGAGAATGTTCATGCAATAAATTGTGTGAATCTTATTATTATTATTATAATTAATATAATACAGAATCTATATAGTGCCCACTGTTTACACACATCCTCAGAAAGTCTCAAAATTGCTATATACCCCAATTGGGGCTCATTGCTTTGAGTACACATTGAGGCTAATTTACTAAATTGGGGTAGAGAATATTGATGCAGTAAATTGTGTGAACATTGTCATTATTATTATGATTATTAATAATATTATCATTATTATAATAATACAGAAATTATATAGTGCCAACAGTCTACGCACATCAGAAAGTCTCAAAATACCCCAATTGGACCTCATTGCTTTGAATACACAATAGGGTTGATTAAATAAAACTGGAGAGTGCAAAATCTGGTGCAGCTGTGCATGGTAGGCAATCAGCTTCTAACTTCAGCTTGTTCAATTAAGCTTTGACAAAAAAAACTGGAAGCTGATTGGCTACCATGCACAGCTGCATCAGATTTTGCACTCTCCAGTTTTAGTAAATCAACCCCCCTGAGTTTGATTTACCAAATTAAGAGTAGAGAATGTCCATGCAATAAATTGTGTGAATATTGTGTGACTACTATCGTAGAAAGTATTTTTTTTTTTTAACCAAAAACATACTCTCCATGATACTTTTTTTTTCCACTAACATCCAAATTTTCGGGGCAAGATTTCGAGGTGTACCCTCTTCTTCAAGGTCCAAAAAGTACACCTTTAAGAAGGGCTTACACCCCAAAAGTTTGTCCTGAAAAATATGACTGCAATTTTTAAAAAAAAAAAGTATCACGGAGGGAAGTCACTTTTTTTGTTGCAAGTGCACTAAAACTAATTTGGATACAATTACAAATATTTTCAACCAAAAGAATAGTTGATGCTGTGAATAGACTTCCAGCAGAGGTGGTGAGTCAGTCAACAGTAAGAGCATTCAAATATACTTGTGGCACTTGAGACATAATCACTTTAAAAAATAATAATAAAAAAACAACAAAAAAAAAAAGTAGGGCAGACTCATTGGGCCACTTGGTCCTTTTTTTATTCAGTCAATTATTTGTTTTAAAATACAAAACCATCTAAAAACATTGACCTTGCATGAACCCGTTATGATGACATAAAATTCACTTGACTGCGTTTGTCATCCATTTGAAAATACAACCGCAACCAGCTGTTCATACCCGTAATATTTAGGTTTGGTGCATACATGTTCATGCCCATATGATTTCCGTATAAGGGGTATAATCAGTCTATGTATACTTAATACCAAATATATACTGTATATGTTATCCTTATTAATATTATTATTATACAGGATTTATATAGCACTAACAGTTTGCACAGTGCTTTACAATGTTAGGGCAAACAGTACAGTTGCAATACAATTAAATCAGACTCTCTCTCTCTCTCTCTCTCTCTCTCTCTCTCTCTCTCTCTCTCTCTCTCTATATATATTTTTATAAATAATATATATATATATATATATATATATATATATATATATATATATATATATATATATATATATATATATATATATATATTACACAGTAAGTACATATTTATATAAATATATATATATATATATATATATATATATATATATATATATATATATATATATATATATATATGTACACATATATTATGACTACCTATATATATATTTAGATATACTAGCTAATACTATAATACTTCTGACAATCAGTAATCTAAACTATCTATGGTAGTAAAAATAAAATAAAAATAAAAATAAATTTGATAGTATATATTTTTTTACACTATAAGCAATAAAACAAATGTACAACTTTTTTTTCAATTAAAGTACGGCAGTTTAAACTGCGCATGTGTGCTTGTACGTTCGCACCTGTTTCACCCATTTGCACACAACGATTGAACTTTTTTATTCAGATTGATGAAACATACTTCTTGCAGAGGTGACCTGCAAATACATCTGAGAATGCATGCATGTATAGAGCAAAGCGAGGCTCCGGGTGTGAACGCGCATTGAACGTGATTGAGGATTTAGAAAATTTTCACCTTTGCTGGCTGAGTGCTTTTTGTAACATATATCTATTTTTTACATTATAAACTAGAACACTATCTAATTGTGATGCTTCCTGATCATGTTTGAGTGGCAAAACAGTTTATTTATTAAAGAGTTTTTTTAATACAGTTGTTTATTTTATATGTGAAATCATAGCATAGGTATATTATACTTAAGGAGGGAAATATTTTATTTAATAATTCATTTTTTCAAATCATTACATTAAAATATTCCTAAGCCTGAATAGTGTAACAATTAGAAAACGTGAACATTAAAATGTTACTCAACATAAAATATATAATTTAAAAAAATATATATGTGAGGCTAGGGGATACACACTCGGAAATAGGCTTTTACGACATGTGGTCGACTGTAATATATTTGCATGTGCCTAGTACTAGGCTGTTTTTCTTGTGTGTAATTTATGAGCATCCACATGTGCGTCACATTTTCTTGGAGTAAACTAGGGGAGACCTCGGTTCTGCACTGTCGGAGAATAGTGGCTCAGGGCGACGAGCTTACAACCTTAGGAAATCAGAGTCACTAAGTGGATAGTGAAGCCATGTCTACAGGTCACCGAACTCTATGTTGGGTCACTGATGTGGTTTCATGGTCGTGAAGCCTTGCAAACCTCTTTATTTCTACAAATTGTATTATGTTTGTAATAAAACAAAAAAAGAAAAAAAAAAACAATATTTCACTCAAAGTGCTGGTAATGATTTGTATGTCCCCTGATATTGGAAGCCTATTTAAATTAGAATTAGATTAGTAGTGGATATAATAAAACATCATGGGACAGTGTTCCATTTAATTTGTTTACTTAGTATATAACATCATACAGCCTCTGGTACCACCTGTATTTCAGGTGATATTTATTTATTTATTTATTTATTCCAGGTACTTGTGTAGCACTGTCCATTTATGCAGCACTTTTACATATATATTATATATTCACATCAATCTAAGGTCCCCAACTCACATTCATACATACATACAGTGGGGAAAATAATGATTTGATCCCTTGCAGATTTTATAAGTTTGCCCACTTACAAAGAAATGAAGGGGTTATAACAAATGTTATAAATTGAGTTGCAGTGATTCAAATAAGTATTTGATCCCCAAGCATACCGTCGTTTTAGCGGCGCTATTTGTATAGTTAAAACCGCCCCCGCTAGCGGCCAAAAAGGGGTTAAATCCGCCCGCAAAACACCTCCGGAGCGGCGTTTTGCCAGCGGTATCGCAGCACTGGCCCATTGATTTCAATGGGGAGCAGCGGTGGAGGAGCGATGGAGAAGCGGTGAGTTCACCTCTCCTTCACCGATCCAAAGAAGCTGCTGGCAGGACTTTTTCTGATACCCTGCCAGCGCACCACTCCAATACACTGGAGGGAATGGAGAAAAACGCTGGCAGTGTGAAAGGGGTCTTAAGGTCTGGAGACTGGCTAGGCCACTCCATGACCTTAACCTCCCTGGCGGTATGATTATGTTAGATTTTTGCTTCTCAAAGCGGTACAATTGTTTTGCATAGAAATTTGACGTTTTATATTGTAGGCCTGTAATTCTTAGCACACTTAAATCTGTCCAGTCTAGTAGATATCCCGGGTATGATAAAGTTTTGAACACAAAATTATAATATAATAAATAACTATAAATAATTATAAAAAATAATAATATAATAATAATAAAATTGATTTCCCCACGATTCACTATCGCTCAATTCTGCAAGTATCCTAATTTATTATCACTGTTTTCTATCTGGCCTAAAACCACTTTTGACGTAAAAGGACACTTTTTAGTTGTGATGGACAATCTCAAGTTTCCAGGCAGAAAGAACAGTATATATAATATAAAACTGCATGCAGGGCACTGGACAAAGCATTAGGGACAAAAGGGATGTTAAATGATTTCATACAGTAATGTAATCTATAAGATTACAGTTTACTGTATGTGTTATGCATTTTGTACTTTTTGAATTTGCCGCCAGACTCCGCCGCGGGGAACGGAGCCGGGCACACAGAGGCATCGGTTGGAGGACAGAGCTGGAGTGCTGCAATATTAGTAGCTGCTGGCTTTTAATATTTTTTTTTTAAGGTGCAGAACCACTTTAAATCCGTCCAAACAAGAGTCTAATAGACATCCCAGGTATGATAAAATTTGAAATATGAAATCAAAAATCATAATATATATATATATATAACTATAAATAATTATAACAAATAATAATATAATAATATTAAAAATTATTTAATAATGTAATCAAATCAAAAACACTGAAATATGCTGAGTTGCAGAATTGTCGCTGTCATTACTTTTAGGGGTTGATGACAAATTTCCCCACAAATTACTATCGCTCAATTCTGCGAGTGATTCGAATTTATTATCGCTGTTTTCTAGCTGGTCTTTAACCACTTTTAATGTAAACGGACATTTTTTGGTTGCTATGGACAATCTCCAGTTTCCAAGCATAAAGAACAGTATTTATAATATAAAACTGCATGCAGGACACTGGAGAAACCACTAGGGACAAAGGGGATGTGTAATTATTTGAAACAGTACTGAGAAAATTGAGTACTGTCCGTATTGATACAGTACTGTAATCTGTAAGATTACAGTACACTGTATTTATACTGTGTTTTTAACTTTTAGAATTTGGCACCGAACTCCGTCCCCGTGCGTCGCAACGCTCGCAGGGAACGGAGCTTGGCACTGTCACAGATCGGGCGAGACGCGGCGGCTCTCTGATCACAGCGGGGAGACATTGCTGGATCCAGGGGACAAGGTAAGTAACCCCCTCCATGGATCCAGCGATGAGTTCTGGCTGAGGGAAGAAGGTTCTCATTCAAGATTTTACAATACATGGCCCCGTCCATTGGCCCCTCAATGTGGCAAAATTGGCCTATACCTTTAGCAAAGAAACAGCCCCAAAGAATTCTGTTTGTACCTCCATACTTGACTGTAGTTATGGTGTTCTTACGGTCATAGTCAGCATTTTTCTTCTTCCAAATACAGTGAGTTGAGTTAATGCCTAAGACCCCTTTCACACCAGGGCGTTTTGCAGGCGCTATAGCATTAGAAAACGCGCCTGCAAAACGCCCTAAAGAAGCTGCACCATTGTTTGTAATGTGAAAGCCCCGAGGGCTTTCACACTACAGCGGTGCGCTGGCAGGACGTCAGAAAAAAGTCCTGCCAGCAGCTTCTTTGGAACGGTGAAGGAGCGGTGTGTTTACCGCTCCTCCACCGCTGCTCCCCATTGAAATCAATCAACCCTTTCGCGGCCGCTAGCAGGGGGGTAAAAGCGCCCCCCTAGCAGCTGAAGTGTGCCGCAAATCTGACGGTAAAATGCCACTAAAAATAGCAGCGTTTTACCGCCCACGCTATCAGCAGTGTGGTGTGAAAGGGGTCAAAGAGCGCAATTTAGGTCTCATTGGACCACAGCACTTTCTCCAATTCCTTCTCTGAATTATTTAGATGTTCATTGGCAAACTTCAGATGTGTCTTCTTGAGGAGGGGAACATTGTGGGCACTGCAGGATTTCCATCCATGGCGACATATTGTGTTACCAATAGTTTGTTTGGTGACTGTGGTCCTGGGCTGATCCCTCACTGGTTTTATGATTGTTTTTACCTCATGAGGTGAAATCTTGCATGGAGCTCCAGACTGAGGGCTATTGATGATTAATTTGTATTTCTTCTGTTTGCGAATAATCGCTCCAACAGATGTCTCTTTCTCACCAAGCTTCTTGCTTATGGTCTTGTAGTCCATTTCAGCTTTGCGCAAGTCCACAATCCTGTCCCTGATGTCCTTTGACAGCTCTTTGGTTGAGATTCTGTGGACAGGTGTCTGTTATACACATAATGAGTTGTCGTTAGGAGCACTTTCTTAAATTGACAGGACTAATCTGTGTACCACATGAGCCAGTCTGCGGGAGCCGGAATTATTGTTGATTGGTAGGGGATCAAATACTTATTTTACTCACTGAACTTAACTTAACTCAATTTCTAACATTTGTTTTATGTGTTAATTCTGGATTTTTTTGAAGATATTCTGTCTCTATCATTTAAAATACATAATAATATAATAAATAAAAGCTACAGACCCTTCATTTCTTTGTAAGTGGACAAACTTACAAAATCTGTAGGGGATCAAATAATTATTTTCCCCACTGTATATCAGTGCCAATTTAGACAGGAGCCAATTAACCTACCAGCATGTCTTTGTAGTGTAGGAGGAAACCGCAGTACCCGGAGGAAACCCACACAGGCACAGGAAGAACATGCAAACTCCAGGCAGGTAGTGTCAGGGTTGGGATTCAATATGTCAGGGATCTCAAACTGGTGGCCCTCCAGCTGTTGTGAAACTCCAAGTCCCATCAGGCTTTGCAAGGCTGACAGTTTTAAGCATGACTCCCACACTCAGAGGCATGATGGGACTTGTAGTTTTGCAACAGCTGGAGGGCCACCAGTTTGAGACCCCTGCAATATGTTCTGGAAAGGCAGTAGTGTACTGGTAGAAGGATACCTGACAGTGATACATAAAATTATGGTAAAATAACTGATTAAAATAAAACACTTTTTTGCCTCGTGCACACAAGCAGAAAAAAATACTGCTTTTATTTTCTATTCATTCAATCAGTGGGGTTGATTTACTAAAACAAGCTGAAGTTAGAAGCCGATTGGGTTCAATGCACAGTTGCATCAGATTTTGCACTCTCCAGTTTTAGCAAATCAATCCCAATACAACCATGCACCTTGTGGCATTCAGGTTCTTATTTTAGAGCAGTCTCCAAGGCCAAAAAAAAAAAATGCCCCAAACCTGCATTAAAACTGGCCATAATTTCTGCATATACGGACATAAACACACATGTCTGCATATAAGTACATTCCAATGGCCAGAATACATAAATATTCTAGCCAATAGATAGAGTTCACGCACATGCACTTTTAAATGTCATATGCTGGTAAACACTTACAAATGTGTGTAATTCTATGCCAAAACAAGCATTTTTTTTGCCCTGGATTTTTCTGCTAGCTCCTGGATAGGAGTATTTATTTGAAGCTTTTACGCTTTTTCTGCATTCTGAAACAGAACTCGCTGTTATACGTAAACTTGGAAGACCGGGTGAATTTTTTCTCTTGCTTGCATTCATGGTTGCATAGCATGCAGTTTGCAGAGTATCATATGATTTTAAATTGCCTAAATTGCACAACTCTCCATGGGACAGATGAATCAATTTGAAAATATTAAGGCAAATAAAAAACCAATGACATGTTAATTTCCTAATTTGATCACCACCAATAATCTTCCAATCTTCCGTCAAATGACAGATGTGTTGGCTGCTCTTATTACATGCAGAGAGGTGGCTGGAGGGGTCGAAAGTCATATTATCATTGATATCTTCCTGGCATCTCTTTTTACTCTAACTATATTGTCTAAATATTAGGAGCGTAACATTAAGTGTTTTTGTAATGTACTCTCATAATTGTATTTATATTTGTTAGTACAGTGTTGTATAAAGCCCCATACACACTATCAGATTTTCTGCTGATTTTTTTCCTTCAGATTTACCAAAACCATATAATATGAGGTCAAACCTTAGGAGTTTCAATTTGTATGCAATCAGGCAGGCCCTTGCACTACAAGATTTTAGTAAATCCGAAGACAAAAATCAGCAGAAAATCTGATAGGGTGTATGGGGCTTTAGTGTTATTGCATTCTTCAAAATAAACTGTAATAAAAAAAAAAAAAAAAAAAAAGGGAAGAGCAAAACAATATAGTAATTTCTTAGTATTTACACTCGCTGTGGAAAAATTGTAGTTTTGATGCCCTCCTTTTAGTTATTACACTTGTTGGGTTTGGGAGTTCCCAGCCCTGTTCTTGCCTGGACTCTACAGACACACTACTTTAAATTCAACATTCGCAGTGAACTTAGTATTACATAGTAACATTAGTCAAGACACTGATAGATTTAGCAGAAACATGTTACTTGTATTGGTGAACTGCTGTGTTTTTTAGCGTTTTTGGTGACAGATTCCCTTTGATTTTAACCCTTATGAGTGCACCTTGCTATGATCCACTGATGCTTATATTATTTTTCTTTTTGTTATCTTTTATGTTGTTTATATGCTCTCTGCAAAGTGCATGATACAAAAGATCATCATATGTGCATATATATTAAAAATGTATATGTTTGCCCAAAGATTACCAAAAAAATGACTACCTTTGTTGATTTGCTTTAGATTTGATTAATGGCAAAAATTTTGCAGCCAATTGTCAAACTCTTTTTTTGCTTTAAATATTCCTCCAGGTTGTACAAAATAGATTTATTTATTAAACATGAAAATCGATTGGGGTGTTCGAAGTGAATACAGATTTCTGACCTGTAATTCATCTTATTACTGTCTTAGTAAAAAAAGTCTGAAGGGGGTAATTTACTAAAGGCAATAGGGCTGTTCACTTTCGCAAGGGAATTTTCCTCAGAGTGAATTTGAAGTTAAAGCGGAGTGCCGCTTAAAAAAAGTCAGCAGCTACAAATACTGTAGCTGCTGACTTTTAATAATTGAACACTTACCTGTCCCATGGTCCAGAGATGCGGGGGAGCGAAACCCCGCTCATCTCCCCCTCCTCTCTGCGGCGCCGGCATTGTCACTGTGGGCGCCCGGCTCTGGCTTCACAGACGGGCACGCACTGCGCATGTGTGAGTCGCGCTGCACGCTGTGACATGCCGGGCAATCATCTGGGACCTGTGACGTGCCTCAGATGATTGCCGAGAGGGAGGGTGTAGAGGTGAACTTACTTCCGGTGACCCCAGAGGAAGTGGGAGCTGGAACCCTCTAAAAAGAGGGTTTCCGCTCCCCCCCCCCAAAAAAAATGACATGCCAAATTTGGCATGTCAGGGGTCACCTCCCCTTAAAAAGGAAGTTCCATTTTTGGGTGGGACTCTGCTTTAACCCCCCTAGCAGTAATCCCGAGTCTGGTTCGGGGTAGGAATTTACTGATAGGAGCGGTAACCCCGAGCCAGACTAGGGATCGCTTCGCTGGATGCAGGGAGGACACAGTGAGACTTACTTACCTTGTCCCCTGGATCCAGCGATGTCCTCCGCGTTGTGTGTGCGAGCCGTCCTCCGCTCGATTCACAGTACCGAATGCCGCCGAGCTCCGTTCCCTGCGGCGTTACGGAGCACGGGAGCGGAGAACGGCGGCAAATTCAAAAAAGTAGAAGGACACAAAACATACACAGCACTGTAATGTTACAGATTACAGTACTGTATTACAAAATTACATACCCCCTTTGTCCCTAGTGGTCTGTGCAGTGCCCTGCATGCACTTTTATATTATAAATACTGTTTTTCTGCCTGGAATTTGGAGATTGTCCATAGCAACCAAAAAGTGTCCCTTTTTCAGTGTTTTAGGATTTGATTACATTATTGAATATTTTTTATTATTCTTTATTATATTATAAACTTTATCATACCCGGGATGTCTGCTAGACTCTGGTTTGAACATATTTAAGAGAGTTATTCCTAAGAATTACAGGACTACAATATAAAATGCCAAATTTCCATGCAAAATAATTGTACTGCTTTCAGCACCTAAATCCAGACTGAATCAAATCGCCAGGGAGGTTAAGCTCCGCAGACTTCCAATTATCGAATCATGTGCAAACAAAAAAATGCTGTTTATATTTATTTTCATTGCATGTGATTGGGTATTGCAAAGTGAAAGTGGTCTAATGCCCTTACAAAGTGCAACTTCCCTTGCAAAGTGAACAGCCTTTTTTTTAAGTAGTTGTAAACCTCGGACATGTAAAATGAACAATGCACATCCTACTATAGTGTGTACTAACCTGAATCCAATGCACTGGTTCCTCTCTGATCTCTCTTTCTCTCTCTCTCTTTTTTTCTCTTGTCTGCATGCCTCACTCCTAATAGATTAAGCCAACACCACAGCCTCCCAGGAGACCGCCTGCCCACCCCTCCAGCACACAACAGATGACTGATATCCTCAGCTCTATGTTTTTGTGAAGAGTGAGGTGTGTCACTTTCCTCCAATCAGCTGTCAGATTACACCCAGCTCTGTGCTGTAGCTCTGCAGTGTGTGTGTGTGTGTGACATCAGATCTCTGCCTACTGCTTTCTGCTGCTGAGAAAAATCTTTTGGATCTATGTGTTGTAGAAGGCGGTATGGGACAGATGGGTGCAGATAAACAGGTACAATTTATATAGGAGGATTTTTTTCATTTCTGTAGATTACCTGGATATTCAATGTGTAGCATCTATGTGTAGCACCTGGTGTTTTCACAGGGTACATGTAATGGTTTACAACCACATTCAGTAAATCAACCCCTAAATCACTTTAATGGCAATAATGACAATAATGTAATTACATCTTAGGCCACTTCCACACTGCACACCGCCACACGTCAGTGGTAAAGCGCCGCTCATTTTAGCGGCACTGTGCGGGCGGTAGCGGGTTGCTTTTAACCCCAAAGAAGCGGTTAACAAGGGGTTAAAAGCTTCAGCAGCACTGCCCATTGATTTCAATGGGCAGGGCGTTTTGGGAGCAGTATGTACATTGCTCCTGGACCACCCCAAAGGTGCTGCTTGCAAGACTTTTTTTCCCGTCCTGCAAGAGCACTCACACTGGGGGGGATTGAGAGGCGCTTTTCAGGCTCTATTTTTAGCGATAAAACGGTTGAAAAACGCCTCAGTGTGAA
Source organism: Lithobates pipiens (assembly GCF_037356315.1). NCBI lineage: Eukaryota > Metazoa > Chordata > Amphibia > Anura > Ranidae > Lithobates > Lithobates pipiens. The sequence goes on along the minus strand of NW_027507764.1, from coordinate 86,433,888 downwards.
AGTGGCCTTATGTCATTTACTCTATACATAATTATTATTATTACTGCCCTGATGTTACAACGTGTATACCATAAGCCTCTTTCTTAGGCAGTTTTATCTTCTGATGTAATGGTAATAGTCTTCTGACAGATTTGCTATTCTGCATCATTTGCTAATAATTGTCTGCCATTTAGCTTTAAGCATCTCAGAGGCTTTGCTAGGTAATCTAGTCAGATTAAATTATACTTAGCTTGTTAATGCCTTAAGCAGTTTTCATTCTTATTTCACATATGAAGATTAAATTAAAGGAAAAAATAAATTTGAGGGACTTCTTCATAATTGGAGCAGCCAAGATCTGGAGCAGCTGTGCATAGCAACCAATCGGCTTCTATCTTTAGCTTGTTCAGTTAGGCTTTGAAAATGAAAGATAGAAGCTGATTGGCTGCCATGCACACCTGCTCCAGTTTTGATGAATTCCCCTCATTGCGTTTGACTATGTTGGGTTTTAGTTTGCTTTCTCTCTAGGTGAAGGTGAAATATGGTTATGTTCAAAACAAATCATAGTAAACCATAGTGACTAATCTGGACTTTCCATTAGGATCTCCCTGACTTGAGTACAATAAAGTGGATCCCCATTGGTTGCTTTTGCTTATTTGATTTGTTTATTGCTTGTCACATATCTTATTTAGCCCTTGTTCAGTAAGCCCAATGCTATTGAGCACGGAATAGTAAAAGTACAGGGATATACTGGCAGGCTAATTAGCTCCTGTCTAATTGGCCCTAGTATGTGTATGTATGGATGGGAAGTAGGGACCTTAGACTGTAAGCTCCTTGAGGGCAGGGACCAATGTGAGTATGCAATATACATATATATGTAAAGCACTGCGTAAATTGTCGGCGCTGTATGGGTACCTCAAATAAATAAATGTATAAATATAGGCTTCCCCCCAATCACCCTCCTCCGCCCGTTTAGTCTGTTATTGTAATCATTGTATAATTCAGGGACATGTATATGGATAATTAAAGGGCATTAATAGACTGAGATAGAAATGTAATGGATCATCTCAATGCATGGTTGTAATTGCCGTAGAAGAGTAAACACACAAAAATCGTACTGTACTGAGTCACAGCGAGTGGAGGAAGGTCGATTGAGTGTAACAAATCACAGCATTGTCTTCAGCCAATTATCTTCATTGTATGCTATCCGCTCCTCTCTCCCTCCTCATGGCTCTGTGTGTCTTATTTTGCTGCATCCTGAAAATTGGAAGACAGGCCGGAGTAGAAATAGAGCATTCCTAAACACGGATGATTGCATTTTACAACATTTTCCACAGCAACGCCTTTAGTGTACACATGGGCCTCAATTATTGAATAACCAAAAAGAACACTACAATTCTACTGTCACTCCAGACAAGCTGCACTAATTATTTTGTGATGAACATGTCCTTTTTGAAATTAAAGTGCAGAATCATAATAGAAAAAAAAATGGCAACCATGTTATCACAAAAAAAAAAACAAGGGGTTATTTCTTGCAGTATATCTAAACCTACATTTTTAGCTTTGGATAGAGCAAGGCATTGTAAAAACTCAGTCAGGTTTTTTGTTATTTCTGTGTCTCATTGAGAAGATTGCCCCTGACTTCCTGTCCTGAAGATACAACAGGAAGTGGCAAAAAAGTGAGTGAAAACCTTTTTTTTTGGTTGTCACCATAACAGGCATTCCCATTATAAGTTTTCCCCTCACCTCCTGTTTCAGGGACATCTGCAATATTTAGCATTTCCATCACCTTCTTTGCTGGTGATAATTAACACCAGGACAAATAGAGAAGGTGAACAAAAACAGCAGTCTCTCTGTTCAGGTGCTACAACCTCTTTTAGACTCTTCAACATTCAACACTTCCTTGTCCTCCACCACAGACTTGATTCCATCCACTGACCCCTATGTCTACAAGACTTAGGGACTGGAGAGTGGAACCACAGGGGGACACAGGCACGCAACATCACTGGGAGGGTTGAACACTAAATGCTTACTTAACATGGTAGGGTTGGAAAGCACAAAGATGTGCCAATTTTGTTTTTGGTGGACCAAAAGTAACCAGAATCTCCAATTTCCTTGAACATTAAAAATCCCATTAATAGATGTATCTTTTGTTAAACGCGACTTTATCATTGACTGAATTCAGCCAAACTAATACACCTGCTTTGTATAGGTCAGTTTCTTATATTTTTCTGTAACTTTATTGGCAGGACCTCCCCAGTACATACCATATCAATCAACTAAAAAAAAAATAGACATTACCAGTTTAGTGGAGCCAGACTACCTAACCTTTGCTCAGCACTCCTTCCCAAAAATCACAAGATGAGGGGTTTTGACCTCATTTATAGAGAGGAAAATAGTCCCCATACTCTTAAAGAGATTGTTCAGAGAGAAAGAAAATATGTCCACGTCTTGTTGGCCAATATAGATGTCCTTATTCCCAGCCCCTCTGACTTGCTGTCTAAACAGTTCCTAAGGTTCCCACTAGTTGGAGCAGTTCATTTTCACTTGGAGCAGAGCAGTTGGTGTTCGGAAACTCATTGGGTCTTCTCAAGGTTGGAAGGACAATGGAGTTCTGACTTTCTCACACCAAAGAAAAATGAGTAGAGTTACAAACAATGGTAGTCCAGGAGTTACTGAACTAGGTAACCCCTGATAATTGCCAGCCAAATAATAGAGGCTGTGTGATATACTAAGTTCTCTCTAAGCCCTTGTACACACGGTCGGACATTCTGACAACCAAATCCATTGGATTTTGTCCGACGAATTTTGTCCAACGGATTTGGTCCGAAACTGGTGCATACACACGGTCGGACAAAGTTGTCGGAAAATCCGATTGTATATAACATGATGACGTTATTTCATTACGACGGGACTACATTCAGGCTAGTAGCCAATAGCTTTGGTCTAGGAATTTGATCTGAGCATGCGTGGCACTTTGTCCTTCGGAGTAGGCTACACATGATCGGAGTATGCCCTATCGGAGCATTTTGTCGGAAAATTTTACAGACAAGTTGGAAAACTTGATCCGTCGGATACTCCGACAGAAACAGTCCGATGCAGACCACACACAGTCGGAATATCCGACAAAACGGTCCGATAGGACACATTCCGTCGGAATCTCCGACCGTGTGTACAAGGGCTAAGAGTAGAAAAGCCTTTTAAAGATTGTCTGGTACATTTTTGTTAATCTTTAGTGATGCAAGACTTGATCCTTAGCCAAGTTGTGCCAAACCAATCTACTGGTTTGGTATAGATGCTGCTAGTTCACACAATTAATTTTACTGGAAAGACCTCCTATGTGCATATCTTATTGACCAAGCGGAAATAAGCTTTTATTAGTTTTGTGTTGCCAGACTTCTGGTCATGTAAAATACTGATTTTTGGTTATAAGAAATTATATCAATATGGATGAATGACCTTGAACCCTGTGTACTGTTTCTGTACATCTTCCAAGTGCTGTAAAACAGGTATAGACAAACGTTAGGATGTTCTCATCAGGATTGGTCACTATCGAAGATCTTAGAAGAGCAAAGAATCACAGCTTTGAAAATCATTACAGGCTCCATGACAAGAATCCGAGGGAAAAATACTTCACACTAAAAAAAATAAAAAAAAATAAAAAGCTTGCTAGATTGCACAGATCACTTGGTTTATTAAAATTGTAAAGTAAAAATTGCACTAACATTTCATACCTATAACAGGCATATGAGGTGTTTTAAATGTTTGGTGAATGTTAGCAGAAAACAAACAAAACAGGTGATACAGACAAATGACCTTTATCCTTCACAACACACTTTTGGCATGGTTCATAAAACTTCTGGAAACTGTCAGCAATCTTTAGGAATCGATGGCAGAACTGCTGTCACACATTCTTGGATTTTTTTATGGATGATGCCATCATTGTCGAAAAAGGCGATCAACATTGTCTTGACCTTGGACTTTTGCAGGAGACTCTTTTTGGTGACGCGATCTCCCCGTCAAGCTTTTGTGTTCTGACGGGGACAGCTGAACGTCATTCCATCAATTGCCACTTGGATTCTGGATTGAACTGGTAGCACATGGTCTCATTCCCTGTGATGATGGTTCACAGAAAGGATGGATCCCTGTCACACATGGTAATGAAATCTCCAGAGGTTTCCATCCATTTTGCTTTTTTGTTCATCTTTCAGCTTGTGCAGCACAAACTAGGAACATATCTTCTGCTTCCCCAAATCTTCACGGACGATGGTGCGCACCGTGTCCTTCCTAAGGCCTATTTCCTCTGCCATCAATAGTAGAGTCACCAATATCATGCAAGCATCTGTCACACTTGCTTGATCATGTCTGAAGTTCTGCTTGTTGAGGGCTGACCCAAATGTGGCTCATCCTCAGTCGTTTCCTTCCTGTCGCAAAAGCGTTTGAACCGTAAACACATTTTCTGCTCACGGCTTCCGTCCTGTACACTTGCACCAACATTTCATGTGTCTCCGTTGCCATTCTCCCCAAATTTGTATCAGAACTTGATGTTCACTTGTTGCTCCATTGCACTGTGACCTTACCTCTCATGCTGACTATGTTTGACTGCCCACAGTGGGTTTACCCTGAAGGTCACGTGTACTCCATGCTAGGTGGCACTTCTTGAAGTGTCTCTGGATAGCCCAGTGCAAGCGTGTTCACCTGGCCCATGTTGCCATTTAGATACTGGTTCATTCACCAAACTTTTTAGACATCGTATAAGAAAATGTAGTTTTTTGAATTATCCCCTTCAGTAGAAGCTCTCAGCCCCCACCTAATAGAGGGCAAATGGTTGAGGCAAAAGCAGGAAAATCCTGTACTAGTGTAAGAAACATGCAAGCCTCTACAAACCACTCCACACTGCTGCTTAAAGAATACCCCACTAATATGTTTTGGAACTCAGCCCCTTTAGATCCCCTATAAAGTAACGGCAGACCTTCTGATATTAGTTGGGGTTAAGCACTTTTTCTGAATGAGATACGGACCCAAAAGCTGACAGTTTTTATATGCCTGCTTTTTTATTGTAGCTTACAATGGCTGCATTATTCTTTTTTAGGCTTGTTTTCCTTTATTTTCTCCTTGTGATGTAGCCACTAAGTCTGTTAATTATCAACTTAATTTAACAGACCAAGCTGTCCAGAAAAAGTGACAATTGAGACAAACTATTTAACACTCACAGTGGTGCTTACAATGGTCAGCTTTTATTTATTGATATAAAATATTTATAGCAAAAGGAAAAAAAGCTGTTCTGTAACTGTTTAAAAAGTGTTATCTGGAGTTCAGCTTTGTTTGGTTAGCCAAGTATATCTAAATCTGATATTTTACCCTTAACCTCTCTTTAGACTGACAACGCTGCTGTCCAAAGGTGTCTCCATTGTGCCTTCATCCAGAGTCAAGACACCCTAAAGCCCTATAAACACGGCATTAATATTGGGCGCTATTGGCCAGTTCAATGGGTGGCACAGTGGTGTAGTGGTTAGCACTCTCACCTAGCAGTAAGAAGGGTCCTGGTTCAAATCCCAACCACGACACTACCTGCCTGGAGTTTGCATGTTCTCCCTGTGCCTGTGTGGGTTTCCTCCGGGTACTCCGGTTTCCTCCCACAATCCAAAGACATGCAGGTAGGCTAATTGGCTTCTGTCCAAAATTGGCCCTAGTATATGAATGGGGACCTTGGATTGTGGGCTCTTTGAGGGTAGGGACCGATGTGAGTGTGCAATGTACAGGGACAATTGTAGACACTCAGGTTGAACTGGATGGACTGGTGTCTTTATTCAACCTTACTAACTATGAAATTATGAATAGAAACCGGCCGATATTCGGCCTGTGTGTATGGCTGCCAGTCTGACAGAAGCTGGCTAAACGTCTGGCTTTTGTTGAAGAGGCATGACCGAAAAAAAGTCTGCCGATCGGCATCCAATCAGCACTCCCAGCCAATGGCTGAAAACAATAGCACAGTGGGGGTGGGGGGGGTAGCTGTACTAACACTGGATTGTTAGTTCAGCGGCTCCACTTAAGCTCAATTCAGTACACATTTTCGGTACACATTTGTTAAGTATTAAATGTAAAAAAAAGAACATAGGAGGGGAGAACACTGACATCAAATGAGTGCCAAAGCAATGTAGAGTATTTGTTCTCTGCATAGAAAATCCATGGTCACTAAACAAATTACTAACCCATAATAACCAATCAAAACATATTTTTTAATGGTCTAACTGGTAATCTGAATTATAATTGGTAAACTAAAATCTGTTGCTTCATCTGACAAACCTAACAGGCAAAACAAGGTAATCCCACAGCAACCAATGACAGTCCAAGGACAAAATATTTGGGGTTGTCAATTGCATGAAATATTTTTAGTAGTTTTCTGTGTGTGCTGATAGACCTGCTGAGAAATAAACTGACATTTTCTCTTTTCTTCTCCAGGTATTGATTAGTTGACATTGGAGATTTCATTGTCGTCTGGAATCAGAAAAGAAACTTCATATTGTGCTGCCATGAACACCATAATGTTCAGTAAGCTCAGCGGTCAAGTCCTGTTTGAAGAGGCCACAGGTGACCGAGAACGAGGCGTCAGACCGTATGTAGGGGTAATAGAAAGCACCAACCCTGACATAAGCTTACAAGATGGCGTCTCCATGAAGGACAATGCCAGCCTTAGACATCGGCGTCCCGGGTAAGACACATCAAATTGAGCTTCACTTTAAGTGACTGATTTACTAAAGGAGTCATTTTTAAGGAGATCTGTTTATCCCATATACTGGTTTGGGGGATTTGCAAGGAAAAAGAATAACTGAATCTTACAGGTTAATTAAAGTTAAAACAGGTCAATTAAAAAAAAAATTGTCCCATAATCTGTATACAATTGAATTTATACAGAATAAACAGTGCGGTGGCATAAGGCTTATCAATGGGTTTTTGGGCTGCTGGTCCTAGGATCTGAATCCCCACAGGTCGCTATCTGCATGGAGTTTGAGTGCCTTTACCATGCTTATGTGGACGTTGCCTCTGTGCTTTGGTTGATTTACCACATTTCAAATATTTTCTGAATATACAAACACTAAATTAATATTAGACATTGTTTCAGTGCTTCATGACACTTCTAGGGGCATTAAATTGTACGCTCCTTTGGAAAAAGGGACTGAAGTGGAAATGTGTAGTTGGAAAGTCTGCATTATATGTTGGTTTGTTTGTAAAATCCCATGCAAAGCATTGGGTACTCAAGGTGAAAATATGGTAGCTGTATTGTGTTTACTAACCCCTGGGCCCATTCACACTATAGCGTTGTGCTACTCTAACGCACCAGCCATTGATCGATGTGTTGCAGAACCATTCATTGGGAATGCCAGCCCAGTGCATCTACTGTTCTACCAATCGCGGCAATTCGTAAGAATTCATAATTTAACTTGCAGTGCGCTGCAGTTAAAAAAAAAAATTAAGTAGGAGTGATTTTTCTTGCTTTGGGACCAATTCATTATGAATGGGCTGCCATGCACAATAAGGTGCATATAAACTACCACAGTGGAAGGTAATGTGAACGGGCTCTATGTGAACCTTCTCTACTCTTTCAGTAAGACATTTCCAGTGTGTTGCTTAATTTGATTGGGTGGTCCCTTTTGAAATGATTTATCATCCGTCTAAAAATGCCTTATTTGTAACTTCCAAAGTCAAAGATGTAAAAAATTGCTGCTGTTTTGTTATGTTTGTTTGTTATATAAAGACCAAGCTTTTTTTTGTTTCTTATTTTGAGGAACATTTCAGGCCTACTTTGGTGCAGAGCTTCATGCGAATATTTAAATTCACTTACTTGATATATGAAATATGTAATAAATGTATTTTTACATACAACCAGAATAAGCACAGTGAACACGCTGCCACCCCATGCAACACGTAACACATATGTGCGACGGCTGATGTTTTTGTGCTGAGTTCGCACGCATTGCTTTCGGTCCCCACTAATGATTGGTAGTTTTAGTTTTTATTGTTATCCCGTGGTGGGAGTTTTAGTCTCATTCATGAGCGCTGGGGACAGGTGCATGTACGCAAATATTTGAGTAGATACTCCTGTTTTTTTATTGATAATGATTGGTAGCCATCGGGACCGGCTCCTGATCACATTACCACTGTGTCAGTCAATCACAGTGGCCACATGATCACTGGGCATTCAGAACTTTTTTAAGGGACGGTGAGGTGGGTAGTAAGGGGTTGATATCAGCATCTTCTTTCTGAATGTACAACACTTAGACTGGACCCTGAACCCTCTAGGACTCTGTTGTTGTGCACAGTGCTGCCAGTCTGCCAGTCTACCTCCTGCTTACACTGAGCTGCTGCCCCTTCATTACCCAGAGCTATGAGTAAGCACTGATTTCAGTGTGAAACGCATCAGCACCCCTTTCTGTATCACCTTTTCTGTGGATTGTATTATGTGATCTTTTATTTGCAATAAAAAGCACAAGAAAAAAGGATTTATTCTTTCTGGAGTGCGGCTATGCAGAGTTTTTCTCATTCTTTTCCACCCCTTCATTGCCCAGTCAGAGGCTGGGGGAGGAAAAGCAGAGCTTAAAGCCGTTGTAAACCTCAGACATGAAATATGAACAAAGCATTTCCCGCTATAGTGTGTGCTTGCCTCAAATAAGAACACTTATGCCCTGTACACACTTTCCGATGCAAAATGTGCGATCGGATTGTGTTTTCGGAAAATCCGATTGTATTTGGGCTCCATTGGACTTTTTCCGTCTGAATTTCCGACACACAAAGTTTGAGATCTAAAATTTTCCGACAACAAAATCCGATCGTTTAAATTCCGATCGTGTGTAGACAATTCCGACGGACAAAGTGGGACGAAAGCTTTTGGCTACTGGCCCATTTATAGTCCTGTCGTACGTGTTCTACGTCACCGCGTTCAGAACGATCAGATTTTCCGACAACTTTGTGTGACCGTGTGTATGCTAGACAAGTTTGGGCCAAAATCCATTGGAAAAAATCAGATGGATTTTGTCGTCGGAAAGTCAGACCATGTGTACAGGGCATAAGTGTGTTTCTGCCTGCTGCCTTGATCCTCTGCTATCTGCATGAGCCAGCTCTGACAAATGTTCCTGACACCAAGAGAAAAAAGGTGACAGGGGAGGAAGCTCCAGCTGATTGACAGCCTCAACTCTGCTCCTATGTGCTGTGTAAAGGGGGGTGTGTCCCATCCCTCCAATCCGCTCTCAGGGCTCTCCTCACTGAGCTCTGCAGAGTGTGTCTTCAGCTCTCCTGCTTTATACAAGCTGTATAAATTCTGCACTTTGAACAGATGTAAAAAAAAAGAAAAAAGAGTTATGGCAGAAAAACAGGTACAACTTATGTAGACGGAATTGCTTCATCTCTGTATATCAACTGACACCAGTCACTTCACTGGGTATATGTAAGCGTTTACAACTACTTTAAGTGACACTAAAATCTGGTTTATAAAAAAGAATTCTATTCAAGTACATATGCTTAGCTCAAACAAGTCCCTGCTATGCTCTCAACCTCCTCCAAATTTATTTTTTTGGTGCTATGACCCGACTTTCTGTTAGAGGGTAGCTACATTAATTCTCCATGATGCCACTGTATGTAGGAACATAGCCATCCTCCCTTGCTTGCTCCCCAGGTGGACAATGGTATTTGTAGAGTGCATAGAGGAGTGTGTACATAATCGCAACAAATGCATAGTTGCCAACATTGTAAAAAAATATATAGGGATACTTTTTTGCCTGTAGGTGGGGTCTTTTTATAATTAGGTTGGGGCATTCGCTTGTAGGCGTGGCATAGCAGGGAAAGAAAAATGTGGCGTGCTGGTTCAAGCGAAATATTGGTTGTGGCTTAAAGGGGGTGTTGCTCAAAGGGGTGTGGGTAGAGTCTGAGATGAATGAGGGATGGAGGGAGAAAGAGGGAGAGAGAAAGAAAGAAAGAGATAGGGAGGGAAGGAGAGAGATGGAGGGACAGCAGGCCCAGATCCCACACCACAATATTAATATGTGTATTCTAGAAAGTTTAACAATCAGCAGATAAAGATACTCCAAACACCTGGTGTTAGCGCTTCAATCATCCTGGCATTATGGTTGTTATGGTGTCAGGATGATTGAAGAGCATTATTTCTATTATATTGGAATATAAAATGAAATGATTCAGCTCACCATAATGCTGAATCAGTGGAAGCCCTGAGCGTGTCTCCTGCCACCTCGCCTGCCACCAGATGCCATCAGGTACCCCCAGCGGTGTCCTTCCTTACATCAAGTACCATTAGCAGAGTCTGTCCTTACATCAGGTGTGCCCAGCAAACTCCATACTTACTTTAGGTGCCCCCAGCAGAGACCGTCCTTACATCAGGCACCCCCAGCAGAGTCCGTCCTTACATTAGGTGCCCCCAGCAGAGTCCCTCCTTACATCAGGTGCCCTCAATAGAGTCCCTTGTTACATCAGGTGCCCCCAACAGAGCCCCTCCTTACATCAGTGTCCTCAGAAGAGCTCAGTCCTTACATCAGTCTCCCCAGCTGAGCCCCCGTCCTTACATCAGTGTCCCCAGCAGAGATAGTCCTTACATCAGTATCCCCAGCAGAGCCCAGTCCTTACATCAGTGTCCCCAGAGGAGCCCAGTCCTTACATCAGTGTCCCCAGCAGAGCCCAGTTCTTATATCAGTGTCCACAGTGGAGCTCAGTCCTTATATTAGTGTCCCCAGCAGAGCCCAGTCCTTACATCACAGTGTTTCCGCTTGTTGGCTACACGGGGGCGGAGGGTTGGCGGGGGAAAGTACACAATGGATTACAGACAAGATAGACAAATGAGGTATCGTGACAACACTGATGCTCCACTGAGATCTGCGAGTCCCTCAACATACTTCCATTTGGTGGGACGGGGGCCTTAAATTGGGAATTTTTTTTTTGGAAGGGGGGGGGGGTACGAAGTAGGAAGTTGCATTGTAAAGGTAAGAATTTGAATGACAATTGAAAACAAGTGCTCCCTGAAAATATACAGTGATTTCACTTTAATTACGGAATACAAACTGTTCTGCGTTGGAGAACATAATCATTTGTAAAATCTGTGTAATCCGTATAACTGTGTTGAAAGAGTAAGGCTTGTGGGTTTGGAATTTCTGTCATTAGAGAAAATAGATCAAATAATACAAAAGCATATTTTAGCGTCTGGTCATCAAATGGAATTACCATCCAGCATTCAGAGGAAGTGACCCATTTGGGTGTAATAAGACATGTCTGAATTCTTTGAAGTAGACTTATCAATCAATAGAAATGGAAGGTTTGCTTTGTCCATCAAAAGTAGATTGAAGCTAGACAGTAGCTACAGGGGGGTGCAGTGCATGCAACTGTCCCAGAGCCAGCAAGTACACAGCGTAGGACTGTTCCTGTCATTACTAGCTGTACGCTCACATTACAGTCTGATTAATGCATCCTCTCTCTTCTCTTTATATCTCCTTAGCTGTTCTCTAGTCTGGAGTGATCAGCACCCCAACCTTCTCCTGCCTTGTTTGTGCTAAAACAGCACTGTTTTTTTTAAATGCACACATGAGGAATCGATTTTTTTTTCTCAATAAGAAGAGAATTGCTATACCAATTATAATAAGAACAAAAACATATATATATTTTACAGGCTATAGCTTTACATTTCCCAGCAGGCCACTCATTTTGCATGTCCACCCACAATAGCAGTACAGGCTCTGTCTGTGTTTCAGTTCAACATAGGCGTAAGTAGAAGTTTAAAAAACAATATAGAAATGTGTAGCACTGAGAGATTCCTATAATTAAGCCACATGATAAATGGCACAACGCGTTAGGGCGGAGCTGGTTGACATTGGCGTCAGAACTGAAAAATGATGCAGGAGCATACTTGTCATGAGCTTGAGGTTTACTATTATATACAATGTTGTGATTTTATTATGTGAGTGCGATATATTTCAATACAACTCGCTGGATATTTTTATTCAGTACGCTATGGTAGCGTTTATATGGTTTTGAGAATCCACAATGTCCAGTTCAACAATACTGAATGTTTAAAGGGACAGTACGCTATTTTAGATGGAAAGAGGCAAAAGTGTCTGATGATGTCTTTGGCTATTCCTATGAACTCCTAAAGTTAGGGAAGGCGTGTATTGACCTATATTCACCTAAAGGTCCAGTTATTAAGGTGATGGCACAGTTTGAGCACTGAGGTGTATCCCCAGTGTGTATATTTGGTTGCAGCACTGGGATTTTGGTCACAAATTCCATGCAGAAAGTTATGAATAATGAAGATGTGGCTCTGAATATGTTTCTATGAACTTTTTCATTCACCAACTGCGATAAAATTATATGTTATGCGGACTTATTTATATGTTATGTGTTCTATCTAATTCACGTTAGTTTCATTCGGATTTTAAGTTAGATGGTATATTGTTAATGATATAATGGTACTTTTAAAAAAGCAGAGCTACACTTTTCTATATTGTTTTTTAGTTTACATATAGGTGTGGGAACAAGCTATAAGCGGAAGTGGCAGCTGTACATTGAGGTGTTATTAATCTTATTTTAATGGCAGAACACTAGTATTTAATATATTATTCCAAATCAGTATAGTCATAGCCTCACAGTAAATTGTTACCAGAACAATAAATAAAAATCAATTCTCACTTAATTCAAGTTTTGACTTTGAGTAGCTAAGGAGACAGGAGAGGGAGAGTGAAGCCATCCATAGAGTCTTCCAGCAAACGGAGGAGATGATGAAGGGGAAAACATCAGGACCCATGAGAGTGTGTAGCAGTGATTCTCAACCATGATTCTGTAGAACCCTAGAAATCCTCCAGCTTTTGCTTGGGGTCCCTTGAGCTTTTGATGTCTGACCTCCTATTTAATGGTGTCTGCATAGTTCCAGGGTCAGTGCCATTTGGTAGAACCAACAGAATGACACCAGTGATATTTGTAGCTACCTGTAAGGGTGGCATTGCAAGGGCTGCAATCCTCCCAATGACCATCAATGTAAGGGACATTTTTCCTATAGACCTTCAATGAGCTGGTTTTAGTAAGGGTTCCCTGAGACCGGAAAATTATTTTAGGGTTACCTCTGAGGTACAAAAGGTTGAGAAATGCTGGTCTATAGGATATGAATTTCAATGACCATATTCCTGGAATATATCACTTGCCCAATGATGACAGTTTGATCAACAATTAAAATATAGCTATAGCTGGCCATACATTATAAAATTTCCTTGTTCAATTTCCTTTAGATTCACCTTCAACTGTGTAGCGCAAGGGCCTGCCTGATTGCATACAAATTGAAAGTGTTTAGGTTTGACCTCATGTTATATGGTTGGTAAATCTAAAAAAAACATGTCTATACCCACTTGGTTTGTGCAATAGAATTGCACAGAGTGGCCCTGATCCTCCTTTCTCGGGTCTCCCGCAAGTGCACCTGGCACCTCCTCTCTTGCTGGTGCCCCCAATAGGAAACCAATTCCCATGGGGGGACCCATGCGGTCTCAATCCCGATTCCCCGTTGTCTGTGTCAATTTGCCCCAAGTTTGGGGTGGAGGAACTTGACTGGCCTGTACAGCCATGCCTTCTTGTCCAACATCAGTGCCTGACCTCACAAATGTGCTTCTGGAAGAATGGTCAAATATTCCCATAGACACACTCCTAAACCTTGTGGACAGCCTTCCCAGAAGAGTTGAATCTTTTATAGCTGCAAAGGGTGGTCCAACTCAATATTGAACCCTACGGACTAAGACTGGGATGTCATTAAGGTTCATGTGCGTGTAAAGACAGGCGCCCCAATACTTTTGGTAATATAGTGTATGTTTATTCATTGCTGAATTTTCTGCTACTTATGCTAGTGATCGGGCTACTATTGTGCACATATTGCTTTATTTAAAGTTTTTGTGAAGCCCAATTTTTTTAATATTTAATAGAGGAGAGACAGAATGGAACACCAGTCAGATTGTTATGGTTGTTTGTGTGCACGTTCATTGGTTTCACCATCTATATTTGTTCTAGTAACTATTATCATCAAAACAGAACACGATGGGTAATCTAAAGTGATACAGTTGTCACCAAGACAAGAGGTGTGGGAACTTTCCAATGGCAGCATCTATTTTAGTGGCAACTGTCTAATTTTCTAGAGCAATCATTTTGCCTATGCTTACATTTTAAATATATGTGAAGACAACATTTTTTTCACTTTGTAAAGAGTATGAGAGGATTTTTTGCCATCTGTGTTTAATTAGAGAGATTTCCCTTCATGTCCCACATAAAATATATACTCCACAGAAAATAGGAGGATACAGTATCTTTACAATGTGAGGGAAACCCCTCTTAGGAAAAGTGTCCCCATTGACAAATTTCCATTCTTTTCCTGTTCTGGTAGCAACTTCAAGAGAGAGATTTACTATAAATGGAGCACTCAAAATCTGGTGCATGGTAGCCAATCAGCTTCTAACTTCAGCTTCTTCAGTTAAGCTTTAACAATAAAACCTGGAAGCTCAATGCATAGAAGTTCTATGCAGAACTATACCAGGTTTTGAGCTCCCCCATTTTAGTAAATTTCCCCCAAAATGTTGCATTTACCCTCTCTTTCATTCCCAGTGACACAGGTGACCAGGAAAAATAGAGACACCCAGTCTTGCTTAGCCCCCGTACACACGGTCGGACATTCCGACAACAAAATCCGTCTTATTTTTTCAGACGGATTTTGTCCGAAACTGGTGTTGCATACACACGGTCAGACAAAGTTGTCAGAAAATCTGATAGTTCGGAACGTGATGGCGTTCATTCGCTGCGACTGGACTACGTTGCGGCTAGTAGCCAATAGCTTTGGTCTCGTAATTTGATCTGTGAATGCGTGGCACTTTGTCCGATTGGAATTCTCTACAAACGATTGGAAAAAGTCCAATCGGATTTTGTTATCAGAAAATTTGAGGTCCTGCTCTCAAATTTTTTCAGACGGAAATTCCGACGGAAAAAGTCCGATAGAGCCCACACATGATCGGATTTTCCGGCAATATAATCAGATCAGACCTTTTCCGTCGGAATTTCCAACCGTGTGTACAGGGCATAACAGGAACAGAGACAGCAATAAAAACAATGCTTCTAACTTCTCCAAATGTAACAAAAAAACAGCTTTTAGTTTTACTTTAATGGGTAATACGAATTTATTATCATTTTTTTTTTTCAAAAGTGCTTTGCAGGGCTGAAAACTTGGTTTGCCTTTAAAGTGGGAGCTGCATGAAGCTTCTATGTTCTCCTTCTGCTTGTGAGGCGTTTTCCTGGGAGCCAAGGTTTCCTCTCACAACTTAAAACAAAATTGTATGCTAAGAAAAAGCCACAGATGGACTCTGGTGGCAAGAAAGCGCCCTGAGGCGATTCAGTTCGCATAGGTAGCGCTATGCAAGTCACTTACTTACTCACTAAGTGGAGTAAGACCCCTTTCACGCTATGAGCCCGCTCGGATCCGCCTGTCCGTTTTTCAGGCAGATCTGTGCTGACACCCATCTGCCATCCCATCTGCTAAAAACAGACGTATGTCAAATACTTCAGATGTGGTCTAACCAGAGTTTTATAAAGTGGCAGGATTATTGTTTTATCTCTGGAGTATATCCCCCTTTTTATGCATGTACAAATTCTGCCTGTTTTGGTAGCTGTAACTTGTCATTACATGCTATTGCTCAGTCAGTCATCTACTAGGACCCCCAGATCTTTCTCCATCCTTGATTCCCCCCAGTGATTCTCCCCCTAGTGAGTAGTTTGCATTTATGTATTTTGCCCCCAAGTGCATTACTTTACATTTCCCTACATTAAATCTCCTTTGCCATGTAGATTTGTCTCTGCTCTTTTTTTAATATTTGTACTACATTGGCTTTTCTCCAATCAGCTGGTACAATTCCTGTCAGTATGCTTTCCGCAAACATAAGAAACAATGGTCTGGCTATAACCTGACTGAGTTCTCTGTGGACTCTCGGGTGTAAGCCATCTCGTTCTGGTGTATTAAGTTTGTATTGCATTAAGTTTATCTAGTCTTTCCTTGACTCCGACCTCTGTTAGCCACAAGATGTGATGTGTTACTAACACTACTGTCGCAGTCGGTATACCCCTCCTTTTCCTGCATAAAAACTGAGCAAAAGAAAGCATTTAGTACAGTTGCCTTCTCTGCGTCATCTGTAACCATCCTCCCACCCTCGTCTTTTATGTGGGCAATGTGCTCTGATCTTGCCTTTTTATTGTGAATATTTCTAAAAAATTTCTTTGGATTTTTTTACTCTCCTCCGCTATGTGTCTCTCGTAGTCTTTTTTAGCCGCCCTGATTGCGTTTTTACACTTCCTATTGCATTTCTTGTAGTGTTAGAATGCTGACGATGACCCATCCCCTTTATATTTTTTAAAGGCCATATTTTTCTCTTTAATGAGGCTTTTAACATTATGGTTTAGTCACCCAGGTTTAACCTTCGCTCTTCTATATTTATTGACCATTGGAATGCACTGTGTGCTCCCAAAGCATTCCCATTTTCTTCCATGTTCAATGTTTCTAGAATTTGGTCGCAATTGATGCCATGTAGTAATGACCGCAGTTCAGAAAAATTGGCTCGTTTGAAGTTTAGTGTTCTTGTGCTACCCTCGTGCCTCCTTTTTCTATGATTTGTGATAAATGTGATCATCCTATGATCACTAGATCCCAAGTTGTCCCGTATTGCCACATCTGAGATCAGACTTGGATCATTTGTAAATGCACTGCCGCATTGGAAAAACGCAGTAAAAACACATATACAGTATATGTTTTTGCTACATTTCTGGCGCATTTTTCACCTGTAAAGAAAGTGACCTAAAAATGCATGGAAAATGCAAATGTGGATGCGTTTTTGAGGCACTTCCCATTCATTTTAATGGGTAAGTGCGTTATATGTTTTTTTTTTTACCGCACCTGATCTGCAGTGTGAAGAATTACTTAAGATTTAATGGTCATGCATTTTCTTCCGCTTTTGGTAAGGCATAAAGGGAAGAAAAGCTGATCAGTGTGAAAGGCAAAATAAAACAATATATATATGGATATATGCATATATATGTATATATATGTTTATTATATATATATATATATACACACACACAGTTGTGCTCATAAGTTTTATGTGCAGAATATGAAATATAACACTTTCACTCATGGTTAGTGTTTGGCTGAAGCCATTTATTATCAATCAACTGCGGGTTTGAATGGCTATTAAAGGTAACCACCCTCACATGTGATCTGTTTGCTTGTAGTTTATGTGTGTGTATGAAAGGTCAGTGAGTTTCTGGACTCCTGTCAGACCCGTGCATCTTTCATCCAGTGCTGCACTGACGTTTCTGGATTCTGAGTCATGGGGAAAGCAAAATAATTGTCAAAGGATCTGTGGGAAAGGGTAGCTGATCTATACAAAACAGGAAAGGGATATAAAAAGATATCCAAGGAACTGAGAATACCAATCAGCAGTGTTCAAACTCTAATCAAGAAATGGAAAATGAGGGGTTCTGTGGAAACCAAACCACGGTCAGGTAGACCAACTAAAATTTCAGCCAAAACTACCAGGAAAATTGTTCGGCATGCAAAGAAAAACCTACAAATAACTTCTGGTGAAATACAGGACTCTCTGAAACCGTGTGGTGTGCCGTGTGCCCTCAACATAGGGGGTGCCTTGGGGAAGGGGTCTGGTACGGCTCAGGAGCTCGCTCATCCCCACCCCCTTTCCTGGCCGGCCGGGTAGCGTGCTCGGATAAGGGTCTGATATGGACCTAGGGGGGGGACCCCTACGCCGATTTTTCGGTGTAGGGATCCCCTTTAAGTCCATACCAGGTGACGGGACAAGTGACGCTTACTTCGCTGGTCCCGGTGTTCTGCCGTATAGTGTCCTGCCATTAAATAGTGTCCGCCCCGCATGCGCAGTACGGAGCAGACGAAGCTTCGGAAAATCTCCGAAGCTGAACGGCGCCTGCGCCGTGAGTGGAGGTGGTAGCCCCACCATCCAAGCGGACATAGGGTTGTGAATATTAAAGGGTGCCTCGCGGGCGAGCTTCGCTCGCCACGCTTTGGGCTCAGCCTCGCTGCGCTCGGCTCTTTTTTATTCCTACTCTATGTCCACTTGGATAGTGGGGATAGAACCTGGACTCACGGCGCAGGCGCCGTTCATCCTCGGCAATTTTCGGAATCTGTGTTGCTGTGTACTGCGCATGCGCAGTACGCAGCAGACACTATCGGATGGAGGACGTTATATGACAAGACACCGGCTACCTGGAGCCACGCTCAAAATGAGCGGACTTTTCTCTGGGTGGGAAAAGTCCGTTCATTTCAAAAGTACGGCGGACTGGCACACACACGGCCATACTGTCCGCCGAAATGCGAGTCCGGCGGACAGATTGGTGTGCAAAACTACTTTCTTAGTCCGCTGGACTTTTGGGTAAAAAAAGTCCGCCGGTCCTACACACGGGCGGATTGTCCGCCGGACTTTTACACCAGATTGTTTGATTGTGTATATGTGGCATTAGAGAGCATAAATTGAGCACAGCTAAACAAACAATTGAAATACATGTGAATAAAATTACCTGCCAAATATCTGTAATTCTGTTCAATCACTTTTGGGATTTGGATACACCTGCATGACAGCGTAGCTAGGTCAGTGACCACACTTTACTCCACTGTAGTCAAACAACACAGAGGGACGTTGTTCCAAATCAGGGACAGTCCCTCTAAATCAGGGACAGTTGAGAGCTATGGTGACAGTGATTATCGCTAGTGGCTATAGCAGCTGCATGTGATAATCGTGAGCGAATCTAACACAGCTGATCAATTGATCTACTGGGTACATTCAGCCTGATCACTAAGGCGGCGTACACACGGGCGGACTGTCTGCCCAAACTAAGTTCGTCAGACAGTCCGCTCAAACTTTTGAATGAACGAACTTGCCCACACACGGCACTTTTTGAGCGGACTAATACGGCAGACTAAGTTCGTCGTACTAAGTCCGCGCAACTTTTGAAATGAACGGACTCGCCCACACACGCGGAGGAAAGTCCGCTCATTTCGAGCGCGTGTCAAGGTAGGCGGGGCCCGCGACGGAGACGTCGCGGGCCCCGCCGCCTGGAATGGACTTAAAGGGGAACCCCAACGCCGAAAAAAATCGGCGTGGGGGTCCCCCCAAAGTCCACAACAGACCCTTGTTCGAGCACGCTACCCGGCCGGCCAGGAAAGGGGGGCGAGCGAGCGCCCCCCCTCCTGAGCCATACCAGGCCGCGTGCCCTCAACATGGGGGGTGCTTTGGGGAAGCAGCCTGCGGCCCCCCCAACCCAAAGCACCTTGTCCCCATGTTGATGAGGACAAGGGCCTCTTCCCGACAACCCTGGCCGTTGGTTGTCGGGGTCTGCGGGCGGGGGGCTTATCGGAATCCGGGAGCCCCCTTTAATAAGGGGGCCCCCGGATACCGCCCCCCCACCCTATGTGAATGAGTATGGGGTACAATGTACCCCTACCCATTCACCTGTGAAAAAAAGTACAAAAAAAAACACAACACAGGGTTAAAATATTTTATTGCACAGCTCCGGGGGTCTTCCGTCTTCGGGGGTCTTCTCGCCGGACTCCTCCGCTATCTTCTTGTAGCTCTTTTGCTAGCGGAGGAGTCCGGCTTTCTTCCTCCCCGCCGCCGGCCTCTTCTCCCGACTTCGGGGGTCTTGTCCCCCTCTTCGGTTCTTCTGCCGGGCCACCGCGCCTTCTTATAGCTCTTTTAGAGGCGGTGGCCCGGTCTTCTGTCGCCGCTGTCGCTGTCGCCGCCTTCCGTTCTTCTTCTTCTTCTTCTTCTTCTTCTCCAGGAGATGTTGACACGACGCTCTCTCCGGCCGGAATGCCAGAGCCGCGCTGCGCGGCCACTTATATAGTGACAATGGGGCGGTGTCACATGGTATATGTCACATGGGTTGGTCACATGGGTTGATGTCACATGGGGACTATGACATCGTAAGGGGGCGGGGTCACCATGTGACCAACCCATGTGACATATACCATGTGACACCGCCCCATTGTCACTATATAAGTGGCCGCGCAGCGCGGCTCTGGCATTCCGGCCGGAGAGAGCGTCGTGTCAACATCTCCTGGAGAAGAAGAAGAAGAAGAACAGAAGGCGGCGACGGCGGCGACAGAAGACCGGGCCACCACCTCTAAAAGAGCTATAAGAAGGCGCGGTGGCCCGGCAGAAGAACGGAAGGCGGCGACAGAAGACCGGGCCACCGCCTCTAAAAGAGCTATAAGAAGGCGCGGTGGCCCGGCAGAAGAACCGAAGAGGGGGACAAGACCCCCGAAGTCGGGAGAAGAGGCCGGCGGCGGGGAGGAAGAAAGCCGGACTCCTCCGCTAGCAAAAGAGCTACAAGAAGATAGCGGAGGAGTCCGGCGAGAAGACCCCCGAAGACGGAAGACCCCGGAGCTGTGCAATAAAATATTTTAACCCTGTGTTGTGTTTTTTTTTGTACTTTTTTTCACAGGTGAATGGGTAGGGGTACATTGTACCCCATACTCATTCACATAGGGTGGGGGGGCGGTATCCGGGGGCCCCCTTATTAAAGGGGGCTCCCGGATTCCGATAAGCCCCCCGCCCGCAGACTCCGACAACCAACGGCCAGGGTTGTCGGGAAGAGGCCCTTGTCCTCATCAACATGGGGACAAGGTGCTTTGGGGTGGGGGGGCCGCGCGGCCCCCTTTCCCCAAGGCACCCCCCATGTTGAGGGCACGCGGCCTGGTACGGCTCAGGAGGGGGGGCGCGCTCGCTCGCCCCCCTTTCCTGGCCGGCCGGGTAGCGTGCTCGGACAAGGGTCTGTTGTGGACTTTGGGGGGACCCCCACGCCGATTTTTTTCGGCGTTGGGGGTTCCCCTTTAAGTCCATACCAGGCGGCGGGGCCCGCGACGTCTCCTTCGCGGGCCCCGCCTACCTGGAGACGCGCTCGAAATGAGCAGACTTTTCTCCGGGCGGGAACAGTTCGCTCATTTCGAAAGTACAGCGGACTGGCACACACACGGGCGGACTGTCCGCTCAAACCAAGTTTCAGCAGACAGTTTTACGGAAATTCCGTAAGACTTTGTTCGTCAGACTGTCCGCTGAAACTGTCCGCTGAAGCCCACACACGAGCGGACTGTCCGCTGAAACACTGTTCAGCGGACAAAGTTGGGCGAACAGTCCGCCCGCGTGTACGCGGCCTAATGGTTGGAATCTCAGGCAGTTCCTGCTGAACCGGCTTAGGTTTGAACCGTGTATGGCCAGCCACTTTAAAAGTCAACCATTCATTTTAAAAGTCATACTATGTTAATGGGAAATATAAAGTATATGTTATCCCAATTTCAGTGCCAAATGGAAATACACTTTAAGCTGAACTCCAGGTATGTTCTTAATTTTATACTTTCATTGGTCCAGCTTGACACATTGGCACAATATAAGTATACATATTTTATAACTGATGGACAGCTGGGGAAGCTGACAATCACTGTACTAGTCTTCATTACTACAGTAAAAATATAAAATACAAGGTGCTCTTAGCAGTACCAATTGGACGACCCACTGTGGTCACTGAAGAGGAAAAGTGGGGAAGCTGCTCAGCACAGGACCAGAACTTTGCAGCTATGACTGTAGTAGCACTGACTACTACAGTGATTCTTCCCTAGCTGCCCATCAGGTATGAGATATACATACTGTGCCAAGCTTAACCAATGCACATGTATGTAGACAATAAAGGTACCTGGAGTTCAGATTAAAAAAAAAGGTTCACACTTATGTGCATACACTATTCTTCTTTCTTGAGGTTGATGAGACTATTTGTGACTGGTAGTTACCATTAGATAATTTTTCTGCACACATAGGAGCTCTCAGTATGTACTAATCACTCATGTCAACTAGGTATACTGGGTGTATTGGTGAAGGCCAAATAGGCAAGGCAAAGAGAAGAAAAAAGAAGAGAAGGTAGAAAAATAAAAATGCAATTTGCAAAAAAATAGCTTTGGATACAAATTGTATAAGCAAGGTTTCTCAACCAGGGTTCCATGGAACTTTAGGGTTCCTCCTGAGTTTGCTAGGGGTTCTTTGTGTAGTGCATAATTTCTGCCTCTCAGATAAGTTCCTACTGACACCATTGATTTTTTTAGCTATCTATAAATGGGTAATTCTTCCCAATGACCACAAGTGTAAGGAACATTCTTCCCACTGACCATCACACCATTGTATTATGAGATGTAAAAGTAATTTTTAGCTGGGGTTCCCTGAGACCAGAAAGTTATTTGAAGGCATACTCTGTGTTGAAAAGTTTGAAAAGACTGGTCTAGGGAAGAAACTGAGGTCTATCAACCTAAGGCTTCATTTACACTATGCAGGTGCAATGAAGCATGAGCGAGTATTGCGTGTAGGGCAGCCCATTCATTTCATTGGGCTGCCTTATACATGAGATACGCAGAAAAGAGTTCCCTGACTCTTGTTCAAAAATGTACCCCGCTAAACCACTGTAGCACCATGCAGTTTGTAGCAAATACATGTCTACTAAGGGGCAGCACGTTTCTATGCATGTTGGGAAAGCGTGGGATTTTTTACACGCTCCCAACACACACAAGGTGTGACTCTAACCTAAGAACTGAATGAGAACTCAGTGGTTTAAATGAGCTGTTAGGGTTTGTGATTTTTGCTTAAGTGCATTTAGTTACTCCTCTGTTTTGAAGGGATTATTGGAAAGACAGATATAAGGTGTCACTAGCATGCCCAGTCCACCTTGAAATATGACATAATCCTTGTAGACAAAAATTCCTTGGGTGGTGACGCCAAACAGAGAACAGAACGGAGTTTTGAGAATAACAATGTAACATAAAACGTCATTAAAAAACATTTAAAGCTCTCGTTGCCAGTAGATGAAATGGTTTTCATACTTTCATCTCACTAAACTGTTTTGCAGACGCAAGGCTTGATAAATAACCATTGTAATTTCTGGTAGACCAGCTTGTCATTAGAGGCTTGATTTATTTAGAGCTACTCCTGTGATGTTTGCAAAAATTCTAAACATTTTTGACAACATTAAATGCGGTTGGAGTGGAACTCTCCGAGTAGGGCTCAAGTTGACTTGCAGTGACATCTGCTGGAATCCCATTACTACTCTGCTTAATGTTATTACTCATGTCTGGGCATATGAAAATGAACTGGCTTCTGAGCCAGAGTTTCAGAAGATGCTTTTCGAGTGTGTGCTGCCAAGGAAAAGTTGATGTCAGGAAAAAATTCCAGGTAGTGAAAGCGTTCTGAAGAGTCTTTTTTATTTTTGAAGGCTACGAGAGACAACACTTTGTCAAGTCACGCAATGCAGGAGATGAGGGGGCCTGGAATCTGTACAGCTAGGGTGGAAAATATGGCTTTATTTTACCATTTTTTAATAAAAAAATATGTTCACACCAGGTTTGGACAGCTTGTAGTTCCGCAGCTGCTGAAGAAGATGTCATATCTGATGGTCACTCTTTGTACAAAAAAACCCAGTTTACATAAAAGCCTTCCTAATAGCAGAAACTGCTCTGAGAAAACAATAAAGGTGCTATTGCAGACTTCTTCTCCAGGTCCCATTCACATCATATGCTTTGGTTGTGCTGGTCAGCTTTGCCCAACGCAGTGCTAGCACATAAGGAATTTGTTTTATGTCCCATGGCAAACTGCAGTGGTGTGCCCAGAAAAAGTAGGATGTGCTGCAATATGTACAAGTGAATGTGAGCGATGACATCACTAAGGGAGCTAAGGAGGAGGTGGAATCCTTATGGGTAGAGCTCCAAAGGGATGAAGCTAAGGGGAAAATAATACTTTGAGTATGCTATAGACCCCTCCTATCACAATTTGGATTAGCGACAAGGATGGGAAGTGTTATCATAATGGGGGGTTTTAATTATCCAGCTATAGACTGGGCAGAGGGAACCACGCATTCATCTAAGCCCTTGTACACACGGTCGGAGATTCCATCTGAATGTTTCCTATTGGACCGTTTTGTCGGATATTCTGACTGTGTGTGGTCTGCATCGGACTGTTTCCGTAGGAATATCCGACGGACCAAGTTTTCCAACTTGCCGGTAAAATTTTCCGACAAAATGCTCCGATCGGACATACTCCGATCATGTGTAGCCTACTCCGACGGACAAAGTGCCACGCATGCTCAGAACAAATTCCTAGACAAGCTATTGGCTACTAGCCTGAACGTAGTCCCGTGGTAACGCAAAATAACGTCATCACGTTATGTACAATCGGATTTTCCGACAACTTTGTCCGACCGTGTGTATGCAACATCACTTCCCGACCTCTTCCGGAATTAATCCGTCGGAATTACTCCGACGGATTTGGTTGTCGGAATCTCCGACCATGTGTGCAAGGGCTAAGGCTTGCCAGTTCCTAATTGTCTTGCAGGACAATTTCATGGGTCAGATGGTAGATGCACCAAACAGAAATAAAGCGTTACTAGAGCTACTGATTACCAACAGTACAGACCTGATCACGTGGAAATATGGGGCAATTTAGGAAACAGCGATCACAGGTCAATTGACTTGCGTATAAACCACACATATAGGAAACATAAGGGAAATACAAAGACACTGAATTTCAAAAGAGCCAACTTCCCTAAACTATGAACCTTGCTAGAAGATAAAAAATGGGATAAAATCTTAGGAACAAAGAACACAGAGGAGAGATGGGTTTGCTTTAAGAGCATATTAAATAAGGGCATTAGCCAGCGCATCCCATTGGGTAATACATTTAAAAGAGTGAACAAAAATCCTAGATTCTATGAGGAGGTGAGTTGCCATCTAGATAAAGGAAGGCCCGTAGACATGGTGTATCTAGATTTTGCAAAAGCATTTGGCACAGTTCCACATAAACGTTTACTGTACAAAATAAGGTTAATTGGTATGGACCATAGGGTGAGTACATGGTTACAAAACTGGCTACAAGGGCGAGTTCAGAGGGTGCTGATAAATGGGGAATACTCGGAATGGTCAGGGGTGGGTAATGGGGTCCCACAGGGTTCTGTGCTGGGACCAATCCTATTCAATTTGTTCATAAAAGACCTGGAGGATGGGATAAATAGTTCAATCTCTGTATTTGCAGACAATACTAAGCTAAGCAGGGCAATAACTTCTCCGCAGGATGTGGAAACCTTGCAAGAAGATCTGAACAAACTAATGGGGTGGGCAACTACATGGCAAATGAGGTTTAATGTAGAAACATTTTAAATAATGCATTTGGGTGGCAAAAATATGAATGCAATCTATACACTAGGGCGAGAACCTCTGGGGGAATCGAGGATGGAAAGGACCTTCTAGTAGATGATAGGCTCAGCAGTGGCATGCAATGCCAGCTGCTGCTAACAAAGCAAACAGCATATTGGCATGCATTAACTCCAGGAATAAAGCGATAATTCTCCCACTCTACAAGACTTTGGTCTGGCCGCAACTGGAGTATGCTGTCCAGTTCTGAGCACCAGTCCTCAGGAAGGGTGTACTGGAAATGGAGCGAGTAGAAAGAAGGGCAACAAAGCTAATAAAGGGTCTAGAGGACATTAGTTATGAAGAAAGGTTTGAAAGCACTGAACTTATTCTCGCTGAAGAATAGCCGCTTGAAAGGGGATATGATTTCAATTTACAAATACCGTACTGGTGACCCCACAATAGGGATAAAACTTTTTTGAGGAAGGGAGTTTAACAAAACATGTGGCCACTCCTTAAAATTAGAAGAAAAGAGGTTTAACCTTAAACTACGTAGAGGGTTCTTTACTGTAAGCACAGCAAGGATGTGGAATTCCCTTCCACAGGCGTTGGTCTCAGCGGGGGGCATTGATAGTTTCAAAAAACTATTAGATAAGCATCTGAACGACCACAACATACAGGGATATACAATGTAATACTGACATATAATCACACACATAAGTTGGAATTAATGGACTTGTGTCTTTTTTCAACCTCACCTACTATGTAACTATGTAATATTTTGCAACGCAACATGTTAAGACACACTACACAGCATCGCACAGCTCCTGCATAGCGTACAACGGTGCCCATGCATTATATGCAAGCTGCTGGTGTGAATAGGCCCTTACTGTTTTACGTCTACTGAACTTTAAAGTAGATCTAGACCCCAACTGTATGACATTTACTTTGCTACTGCACTGTATATCATTAACAATGACATTTCTTTATTTTTTATTTTTTCACAAACTACTGTTTATACCACTTTTGCATCCCTATTTGTTCATTGGTGCTACTGATCTTTTAAAGCCTATTTTTGGCACTTCCTGCTGACATGCATTGCTGCCTATCATTACTCTGGACCTGCTTCCTGACAGCGGTGGAGAATGCCTGTGCACTGCATGTTAAGAAGGCTGCTTGTAGTCTGCAATGGATACATATAGCAGAATGACTATGCAGAAAGACAATTAGCAAACAGTTGTCACCCCATTATTAGAAGTGCCTGAATAATGACTTTCATGGTAGGATCACTAATTATTATTATTGTGATGAAAGCTTTAGATTTAAATCATTTTAAAAATACTTTTCTTAATTGTACATTACGGGACACCTTAAAAACAAAAAAACTAATTTTGGTAGCAGTGGTGACTGGTGCTCAATATTTTGGTGGAGGGGTGGCAAACAAACCCCCCCCTAACTTGCACTGCCGCCATTTTAGCCTCTTGCTGATCAGTTAGCTCACATGGCTGCAGAAAGAATGGTGGGCTTTAATATCTACATGTTGCACATTTGCGTTTATGTGGGCTGAGGTTTTTGTGCTGCTTATTCCATGCACCCAGCACAGTGACCACAATGCCAGGTCTCTAGCTATTATCAGGACCTGGCGCAATGAGCTTGTGATCACCTGACCACTGTAACAGTCAACCACATTGAAGTCTCAAATACATTTAGATAATTGTTTTAGAAGGCATTTTGCTCAATTATTGCCACTGCAGCACTTTTATCATGTTGGTTGTATAACAGTTGGCTTTATATCATTATTCACATATCATTATACACATGTAAGTAATAATATACGCCAAATTAAGATTCCATAAGCAAGTTAGTGATTTCTTCCTCAGAGAAGAATGCTATGTCTGCCACCAAATGCCCACTTTCTCTTATGCAATACTTATGTACAATATATCTTTCAGATTTCCGCAGCTACTATGTAGAATGCCAGAATTGTCCTGCAGATTGACAACGCTAGACTTGCTGCTCACAACTTCTGTGATACCCCCCTTCACTGGCGGGAGACGGATGGGAAGGTGGCCTTATCTAAGGTGGCAGATGACTAAGATCTGGGGTAGCGCTGCTGCCCTGCTGCTCCAGCTTGCGAAGGGAAGAGCTGGGGCTTCTCTTCCTGGCCTGAACAGGAAGTGGGTCCTGAGACCCGATTGGCCGGAAGTCCTAAGACTTCTGATTCCTGATTGGCCAGGAGGAGAACACCGAACCCACCCTTTTTTGAAGCCTCAGGCTCTAATCACGTGCTTCTAAAAAAGACAAAAAAAACCATTGAAATCCATGCGTCCGGTGCCCTGCATATAGATTAGGGGACAGGTGCATAGATCATGGAGACGACACCCCTGTGCCCCTAATCAATGGGCCGCCACTGTTTTGTAGATAAAATTGTGCATTTATTATTTTTTTTTGCAAAGGAGCCTGCAAAGCTTTGCACCCGTAATCAGTGGATCAATGTCAGGCTCCTACACACTCAGCTAACAGCTCTCTGCCCGTACCTCTGTACGGGCAGACAGTTACTCAGCTGCATGAAGTGTTATGAACTACACCTTAACCAGCTCCCTTTCAACAGTCTGACTCTCTGTTTATTGTTCCTAAAGGTCAGTGTAGAAAAAAGCCTGCTTCTTTTTCCACAATATCTACGGTAGGTGGACTTGACAGTTCCTTGTTCAAGGAGCTGGCTGAACAAAAAAGGAGGGACTCGGGAGTAATCTTCCTATACGGAACATTGTATTCTGACAGCTGCACAGACTGCTATCAGAATATACTGATCAGTGGCTGCAGCTAATTTGCTATAGCTTCTGACTGACGGACTATTTTCCATCAGATCCCTTCAACAGATGTTGATTGTTTCATCGACTTCTGACAAAGGGACATTTTAGAAAATAGAGGGAGCCCACACACTGATCGAAATCTGTTGGGTTCCTGCCGGTCAAATTTTGATCAGCGTTTGGCCAGCTTGAATGCAGATTTTCTTTACTCCACCCAAAAGTGACATTTCAGTTAGGTGTAGTCTGAGGAAACTGTTCAGTGGATCGATCTCTACTTCCTACAGCAGAGCTGTGCCTTCCCTACTGGGAGAGAGAGCTTGGCATGGGAGTGTTGTGTTCATGTAAGAAAACACTGAACACCAGTTCGGGGATGGGGGGGGGGGGGGTTATTGTTCTAGCCAGCCACCGACCACCAATGATGGAATGGGTGGATGGGTGGTATTTTTACAGACTGCCACTGACCACCATTACTGGGGGGGGGTTACATTACTGCTGTTTACTGCCAATGCTGCACGGTTACTACCAAAAACCAATGATGAAGGGGAAACTATTATGGTTACTTACAACGCCAATGCAGGGGGTTACTATTACTGCCAATGACACTAAAACTATGACTGCTTTTACTCCCACACTACATGCCAAACATCGTGCAGTGACTACCACTTGAGATGTTCTGCAGGAGCGTGCCACATTATCCTTGTTGACATTTTCAAGGCAATCCTCCTATTTTCAAATGTGGTAACTATGCAGGGCATAGCCTCTCTGAGTTTATGTACATGGGCAGATCAATATTCTAACTTCCATATCTTTACATAAAGTTGCAACTGTATTTACAGCTGCTGCTGTCTGCCTTGCAACAGGTTTTTTTCTCGCCCTTAGCGTGCATGATGTGTAATTTCTTAATTATTACTGGAAATGATTTTGATGTATGGGATGGGGGTTAAAAAGATAATGCGACCTGGGTGCCAGATAAGTTAGCTACGCCACTGGGTGACATTGCCATCACAGGAATTAACTTTTGATGTGAAGGGGCAGCCTAACCAATAAAACCTTGTAATGTGGTAAGTCATCTTTGCCCCAGTCTGCTTCTTCTAGATAGGAAATTTAAGCTTCTTCTGCTTCCACTCTCTGTGGTTTTCAGTAATGACTATACAACCAGGTCCAGTTATAAGTTAATGAAGTGTGTGACTGGCTGTCATACCTACATAAATTGCTTAACATCAGCCAAACCCTTAATGGATTAAATTAGGCTAGTCGGTTTGTTGAAAAGGTAATTTGTAACACATCCTCTAGCGTGAAAGCATTCTACATCATGGAATCCACGTGCTGTAGCTGATAGAAAATGTTTTATATTGTTTGTAGAACTTTACAACTATTATTATTATTTATATGAACACGAAAAATATTTTTCAGTATATTTGCCATCATGCTTCAGGGCGGTTTGTGTGTTTCCAGCACCGCATTCAAAACGTATTGCCTTTGCGATATTCTGCGGGTGCCAATACATCCTTAACGGCACCAAAAAAAAAAAAAAAAACACAGATCCCAAAAACAGTGCATTTGGAGGCACCAGATAACATGGTACCACAGTATCATGAGGGGTACCACAGTATTTGGTGGGATGCGATTTTTCAAAAGTAGTGCATGCACTACTTTTTGTGCGGTTTGGTGCAGTTTGCAGCCCATCCTGTGCGATTCTGGGGTTTAACCGGCCCCCACTGTATACAGTTTTCTTCAGCAAATTATTTTTGTGAGTTTGGTGTAAAGTTTTTGCTTGGATCCTGACAGGAACATCACTTTCTGTTGAAGGCTGACTTTGTTAAGCAACTTCTTTGCAATTAGCAGCAGCATTGTCAGCATGCAATGTGTGCTCCTTGAGAGCACCATTATCTATGAGGTCTGTGCATACAGGCAGCCCAGAGGCCAACAAAATGAGCTTACACAGCAGGTAGACAATACTGCTTCTTATTGCGGGGCAGTGGCTTAGTGCTGTAAGCTGTGAACAGGAAATACTCTTATGCCACATACACACGACCAGACTTTTTCAACAGCAAAGGTCCGACAGAACAAATCCGTCGGACAATATGATAATGTGTGGGCTCCATCTGACCTTTGCTGTCCAAAAATCTGACGGACTTTAGAAATAGAACATGTTTCAAATTTTTCCGCCGGAACTCCACCGGACCCAGTTTCTATGGAGAAATCTGCTCGTCTGTATGCTAGTCCAACGTTCTAAAAACCGACGCTAGGGCAGCTATTGGCTACTGGCTATGAACTTCCTTATTCTAGTCCGGTCGTACATCATCATGTTCGAATACGTCGGACTTTGGTGTGATTGTGGCCAAGTCCGTTTATTCGGAAAGTCCGTCGGAACTCTGCCAAAAGTCCGTCGGGAAGACCGTCTGACCTAGTCTGCCGCAGTCTGGTCATGTGTATGCGGCATTATTGGCATGATCTCCAGGTAATACATAAAATGATTTGTTGAGGAAAACTGTAGACAGCGACTCATGATCACAAACATTCTAGAAAATAGATTTTGAATTTACATACAGTTCAACCTCTTTTTATTATTATTATTAGTTAGATTCATGTAGTACTAGACCAAGATTTCATATCAAACTGATTTTGTGTCTGTTCCTTTGATATCCTTCCACAAATATTGCTGCAGGAAGCTATGTCTACAATATACCCCTGACAGCGCACAGTTGTTCAACTTGTTCAATGGATACAGCAAAAGCTGTACAGGCACAATGGATCAAGAATTAAAGCCTGGAGCACAGACATTCTGTAATTTCTTTTGTGCAAAAAAAAAAATTAATTGGTCAGGTGTACTAAATCACTGCACTTTACTGTACAGTCCATCGGTTTATGCTGGATTTATGCTGGATACTACAGCTATTGTAGAATACCTGGAGATCCTGCCATGATGGTCCTTGTTCAGGGACTTTCTGTTTGTAGGGTGACAGCTGTTTCCCAGTTGTGTTCCTACCTTGTCCATGATTGAAACTGCAAGTGGCCACACCAACACACATTTTGTGGGCACGATCCCTCTTAAAGCCAAGTTAGAGCAATGCAGCTAATGCTGGATCAAGTGCATGTAAATAGGAAGTGACTAAACGGGGCTGGAAGAGACCCAGTGCTGAGATCCAAAACGAGTGTGGACAAATGCTAAAATACTGTATTTTATTAAAACAAAAAATGCAATTGTTTATGATGTAGAGTACTTTAGCAAACAAAATGTCATCCATTTAGATTTTACATCTACCTAAATAGCAGCTATTTACTGTATACACTTTACGGTTCTACTCTTCTGTCTTACAGTATTAAATTTATTAAAAACAACAGCCTTTAGGTCACTCATCCAGATTATCATGAATGTTCTTTTATTTTTCTTGTAGCAGCTCTAGAGGAAGCAGCGGTAAAATAAGACACAAACGGCAGGCGCTGCAAGATATGGCGCGACCATTGAAGCAGTGGCTGTACAAACATCGGGATAACCCATATCCAACGAAGACTGAGAAAATCCTTCTGGCACTTGGGTCACAGATGACTCTGGTTCAGGTAAATATAGTAAAACACGTTGCTGTTATATAGTCTAATTACATAACCCACTATAGCAAAAATTATGGAAAAGTCACATATCCAAATTATAGAGTTAATCAATGGGAAAGTGTGGCCTTGATGGTTCTTATTTTGCTCCTTTGCCCGTCTGCCTACTTTAGGTTTTGCCTACCAATATTTGATACCATGGGCCTTGATGATGATATGGTTTGGCATCAACCAATAGTGGATTGTATTACAAGTGCCCCCTTCCTAAATATGAAGGTTGGAGCTGCATAGATTTAGAACCACTATGGTTCATAAATGACAGCTAAAGGGATATAAGGATCTTTATCCCAAGCCAATAATTATTTTTGGATCTGGTCTTCAGACCAACACATATATATTTCAAAAGAAAAAATAGCACTGGAGATGGTAAACAATGCGCCAATCCTGGCCAAGCCAGGTATTAAGTAATAGCATTTTTGAAAGTGCAAGACAAAAACAGTACATTCCATAGCTCAACTCACCAAACAGTCTGCCAACCAACCAAATTAACCTGTCTGACAGTCAGCGTTAAAAAAGGGGGTTTAGTTAGCAGGCATTTGCAAACACATGCATAAACTGCAAGGCCTCCTCATGGCACCCAGTGTATGCTTGCAGTCCTAAACGCTACTGAATTTATGAGCGTCTCCACAATGGGAGCACATGCATTAAATGGATAGATGAGGGGCAGGTGGGCCTGGGGGCAGCCCAATCCTAAAGGAACAGGAGCACACTGGACACCCAACACATAGCACAGTGGCAGCAAAGGTGCCCAGTGTCCCCCCGGACCATAGTTACACCAGTAACAAACAAATGGCCCCTGCCCCCACCTATAACTGGCCTTCACAGAAAGGAGCACATGGAATGGCAAACGCATGAAGGACATTTATCCTGGCTTTATCCCAAGCCAATAATTATTTTTGGATCTGGTCTTCAGACCAACACATACATATTTCAAAAGAAAAAATAGCATTGGAGATGGTAAACAATGCGCCAAACCTGGCCAAGCCAGGTGTTAAGTAATAGCATTTTTGACAGTGCAAGACAAAAACAGTACATTCCATAGCTCATCTCACCAACCAGTCTGCCAACCAACCAAATTAATCTGGCCAACAGTCTGCATTAAAAACAGATTTAGTTAGCATGCATTTGCAAACGCATGCGTAAGCTGCAAGGCCTCTTCACGGCACCCTGTGTATGCTTGCAGTCCTAAACGCTACTGAATTTATGAGCGTCTCCACAATGGGAGCACATGCTCAGTTAAATTGATTCATATAATGGTGATAAAAAAAATATATTTTATTTTATTTTAAACTACATTTAACCTTTAAAATGCACCTTGTGTGCCATAGCACTTTATATTTGCCTTTCTTTAGCATTTGAATGTCATGCTCCTTAGTTTCTTTTTGACCTATTATAGAAGATAAACATTGTAATCATGCATCACTTGTGTATGTAAATGCAGGATGATTTACACTGCAGATGTTATGATCATGGTACAGTTAGCTCGGCAATTTTATGTGGAACAACCAACATTTTTTTCCTGCGTCTATGGGTACCTTAAGATGTTTCTTAATCTAACACTGCCTGATCTTAATTAGATTTAGCAAGGCCCAGAGATAACCTCTTACGTCTACCAAATTTTTGATATTTAAGCACCGGCTAGTGAGTTTCTAGCCAGAAGAGACAAAAGAGATGCACAGTACAGATTGCCAGATCTGCTGGCAAATGTGTTGAGCAGGTGCTACAGATGAACCCAAATTTTATTAAGGGATAGTCTTCTGTTTAGTAACTTTAGCTTTGACCTTTATCAAGTAAATTAGTTTGGCTCTCAGCCACAATCTGCTTGATTTTTTCGTTCTTTCTACAGTAAAATCCATCACAAAAGCTTTTCCTAAAATGTTCCCATATGCTGTTGGAGAAGCATTGATTTGTCTATATAAGTGTAAGGTACTGTGAAGGGACAAGCTAGGCCTAGACTACACCCATCATTGTGTAATCCCATACATTTGGTAAAAATCATCTTTAGCTCCGGTATTTACTTTTTCCTTGGTGTAACATTTCTGAGCTGACCTGATGAAGTGTAATGGTTAGCTCCTGAAAGTGTGTCTATAAAATCCCCTTGTTAGAACAGTAAACCATTTTCTCCTCTGTTTCTGCGTATATATGAAATTACATGACATTAGATGCACACAGAAGGATTCATTTACTGTTCCCCAAGAAACCATCATGTGTCTGCTCCCTTTGCTGTAAGTTCAGGAGGCCAGCCTTCTGTTTAGGAAAGTAAGACAGCTTTCTGCTCAAAGGTAATTCATGCTGCTCTCTTGTGGCTATATGACTGGATATTCATGTGGTCTCGGCAGGTAGCTTAGTGTTCAGACCCATTTCATGTTACCATTTTACATTTAGTTAGCTTGAAAAAGTCAACTTACTTAGCGTTGACCTTGAAAGGTTTACCTAACTGTTCATCAGCTGTTTTTGTGGATGGTCAGACTATTGTTTATCAACTGTTCATTTTGAGTCTGGAATTTTAGCCTACTGTTCATTGGCTGTCCATATTGACAATGGAAGGCTGGCATATAGTACATTGACTTTTCATTTTGACCTTAGATGCTCAGTCTGCTGTTCATCAGCTGTGCAGCCTACTTTCCATCTGCTTTTCATGTTCACCTTTCCACCTGTTGTTTATTGGCTGTTTATATTGACATTGGAAGGTCAGTCTGTGGTTCATTGGCTGCTCAGAAGACATCTGGTCAAGGTTAAGGGGCTTTGACACTTCTGGTGCAAATGCTTTGCACCAGTAACTAACAGTAGCATTAAAGGGGAAGTCAAGGGTTAGAGCTTGAGAATAGCCTCCAAAACCAAAATATCAAGCAGAAACATGGTAGACAAAATCGGAGACACAAATAGAATAGAGAGGTAGACCTAGCTCTCAACCATGAGTTAATGAGAAGGCTCTGCTGTTATGGTGAGCTCTTCCACCTTTAACAGCTCCATTTCAGACAAATTACTACTGATTCACAATACTTGGCTGCCCCTGGGTCTTAATGTTCTGCAGAACTTTTTCTACCCCATGGCAGCAGCTTGTACCAGAGTCTAAGGAGTACAAGTGCACACAAAGGTTAGTAGGGATCAGATGGACAAACAACAAGTGAGCTTAAGGCTGAATGATACAAGGATTCCCAAAAGGAAACACAATCTAAGAATAAGTGATAGGGAGCAAACTAACTCTTTGTAGTGGGGACAACCAAACAATGGGAGCGGGATCAGAAGGTTGCCAGGACGGGAAAAAAAAAACAGTCAGACATTACGGTACTTAATGAAAGTCAAATAACATACATCCAGATTCAGCTACAAATAATGCACAAACCATTATAGTCTCAGGAAAGAGAGAGACTAATGAGAGTGGGTTGGAGCTACATGCTAGCGGAAATATGAAAAACAGCAATAGAACAAGCAGTGAAATGTGTGGATGGGAGACATTGCACAAAAAGCAGGCAAAACCTGCAAGGTATCAAAGGAAGCAAGAGTTGACCCTTTTAAAAATATTTCTGTATATAACTGCAACAGTAGTTCAAATATCTGTGAATAATCAAGTACAAGAAGTGTAGCCAGTATGCGACAAAAGCTTCATCCAAATCAAGACTTTGTAAAATATGTACACTAGAGTTGAATAGAAGGTCACGAAGTCCTCTATATGAAACACTGTGGCTTCTAATTGAGAGGTACCATTTGAAGAGTTTTGGACATTTTATACAGATGTGTGGACGCCACAGGGCATGTCCATAAAATGCTGATGTAATACTGTCTACCATCCTATTAATGAATGCAGACGAAAAGAGACAAGCTATATTCACTAGGATACATCAGATGAAGCCACCCCATGTGTATCTAAACCAGAAAGTGGAAGAAAAGAGTGGCTTTTTGTACAACACTGTAAAAATATAACAATTTTATTATATACAAAATAATAGATTTATTTCAATCTTACATGGATATACACAACTGTATATACAGTACAACATGCATCAATATTAGACCTTAACAATATTGTGTATGTACCGCATTTCGCAGCTATGAGGTACGAGGTAGATTCATTTAAAGGTCAAATCACCTTAATCACTACCTTGTGAAGTATGTACAGTAGAGTTGAATAACAGAGCAGGAAGGACTCAGTATAAAACAATGTTGCTGCTAATTGAGAGGTACCATTGAATAGTTTTGGACATCCTATACAAATTCCACAGGAGGTGCTTCCCAAGGAACTTCCAAACAGGGTGGACTTCACAGGGCAATCCCATAAAATGCTGATGTAAAAATATCATCTTGCCTGGTAAATGCTTTCTAATTTCTCAGTTGGAGAGCTGTTTGCTCATCCTGTTTTTCTACAGCAGGGGTCAGCAACCTCTTTCCACTTAAAGAGGAGGGCCGGTTATACAAAAAAAAAAAAAAAAGTCAGCAGCTGCAAACACTGCAGCTGCTGACTTAATCAACACACTCACCTGTCCAGGGTGCCCGCGATGTCGGCCGCCCGAGGCCGACCCGTCCCTCGGCTCTCGGGTCCCGGCGCCGCCATTCCTTGTAAGGGAAACAGGCAGTGGAGTCTTACGGCTTCACTGCCCGTTTCCTACTGCGCATGCGCGAGTCCCGCAGCTACTGCGCATGCGCGAGTCCCGCAGCGCTTTCTGAATGGGACGCGCTGTGTTCTGGAACACACAGTTCCCAGAACACAGCGCGACCCATTACCCAGAAGACGGCGCGACGAAGACAGAAGACAGAAGATCTCCGCGGAGGAGGAAGAGGAAGATTAGGAGAAAGTGCCTAGCAACAGGCATTTCTGGTAAGTAAAAAAAAAATTTTTTTTTCATTTTTTTTTTTATATTTTTTTGTAATTTTTAATATTTTTTTTGTTTTTAGGGTGGCCCTCCACTTTAAGGGCCGGATTCAATCTATGTGAATGCATGGAGAGCCACATTCACCTGATAATAAATGAAGATAACATTACACCCCGGACCTCTGGCCCCCTTTACATTACACAGCCCAGCACTTCTGCCCCTTTTTACATTACACAGCCCCCTTCAGACCTGTGGACCCCTTTACATTACACAGCCCCCGTACCTCTGGACCCCTTTACATTACACAGCCCCCCCCACATATTACACAGCCCTTAGCTGCGTAAGCAAGGAGGGAAGGGGCGCTTTAAAAAAACAAAATTCTTATTTATTTTATTTATTTATTTATTTTACCCTGTCCTTTAAAAAAAAATTCTGATCACTTTTATTGCTGTCAAAAGAAATGTAAACATCCCCTGTGACAGTAATAGACAGTGACAGGTACTCTTTATGGAGGGATCTGGGGTCTATAAAACCCCAAATCCCTCTGTGCACTTAAAAGCATTCAAAACACAAATTTTGGCTGTTTGAATACTGTCATTATATTAATTTGGCTCCTTTAAGTCTTCTGTAAACGGGAAGTGATGTCATGACATCGCTTCCGGGTTAAAAGATCTGAAACCCAATCAAAGCCGATCCTGGCTTTGTTTGGGTCTCAGGCCAGCCGGTGGAAGTGATGACTGGTCACTTGGGCCTCCTGGTGGTATGAGAGCCCGAGCGAGCCACAGGAAGAGGGGGGACGTCCCCTCCCGCTGCTCATGATAACAGTAGAGAGGCTTCTTAGCCACATTGGTTGCTATAAAAAGAAAGCCAACATCTGGCTCTAAAAAACGGTACTGGAGTGATGTCTGCAGTTGCAGGCATCACCTCAGTACAACCCCTTCAAGCCAAGGCCACACACATTTGCATACGGTCGGCGTGAAGGGTTAAAATGTCCACGGGCCAGGTGCACCTGAATTCATCACGTGCACTGACGGGCCGGACATTTAGCGGCGGCGAGCCGGATTCGGCCCGTGAGCATATTTGAACTCCTCTTTGTAAAGTAATTTTCTTTACAACATAGGCAAAATTTGCATAATGTTCTATCTATATAATAAAGTTTCAAGCATCCTAGATGGAGATCATTGCTAGCCACTGTGCATTGTATGATCTCTTATGCAACTGTTGGGATAGGTTTTACCAGCCCGGAACAGAAACACGTGGCCAAAGTGGTGGCCCTCAATAATAAGCTCCACATGTCCTCATCAATTACAAGATCCTTCCTGCTCCAAAGCGACATTTAATAATGGATTGCTGGCATCTACCGCAGTGTGAGCCCAAGAAAGATGTATAATTCAGACATCTCTGTTAGAGTGAGATTGTTTTGCAGTGGAAAATGAGGGATGGTTTTATGGATCCTGTGTCTAGTGTTACCTAACAGCATCTCGGTGCAAGACGCTTATAATTCAACTCATTGGCAAAACATCTCACTTTTTCAACACATGTGGACATGGTAAATCCCAAAGCTGTCGCGTAGCTAATCCCTAATACGTGACCTTTCCAGCGAATGGTTTTGCAGCTTATAAAACAAGGCAACACCGTGAAATAACAAGTCAAATAATTACACATAGAGCATAATGCGGGTTTGTTTCACCTTTTTTCTTGAAAAATGGGATACAGAAGTGATATACAAGTATGGGGAAAACAAAGTGAATGAGAAGAGTTATTGCTGTTAATAACACATGGCCATGTACACTCCATTAATGTTTTTACAATGGCAACCCAGAAACACTGAAGCTTTTGTAGCACTTATTTTTTCAGATTTTTGCTGGTAATGCTTGTTAAAGAAGAACAGGACTTAATTCATACATAACTCTCCAAAAGAAGAACCCTATCTGCAACTAAATGTTGAGCATAAATGACCGCCACTGTAATAACAGAAACCTTCTGACCCTGTGGATTAGACAAAGATACCAACTATAAATGGTGTTCCTATGTGTTTAACTGCCAGGATCATGCATACAGATTTCAATTCAAGATCTAAACCCAAGATCGAATATGTAATATATTGCAGCATTTCAGTCTTTAAATGTTGTTGTTGCATTATTTTTTTCAAGCCTTTTCTTTCCTTTTATCTTCACCTGTTGATCCTACAACTAACACAATTTCTATCCTAGGCTGAAAACGCTTACTCACAATACTAAACCTGTGGAGGAAGAACGTGGTCAATCTAGGTTGCTCGCTCCTGATTTAGACTACAGAACACCTTCCCTCTTCTCCTCCCCATAACTTAATGGGAAAGTGTTCTGTAGTTCACAGAGGTAAACTTGGCAGGGCTGATAACATTGCTTGAGGTTTCGACAGGCGCTTACGAGTTAACTGGATTTCTGCCACAATTAACAGGTATTTGTTTTAATTTATCTGACAAATATAACAAAATGCTTTTGATGGTATATTTAACAACCCAAAAGGGAGTAAATTATAGAAGTACTTAATTTGAGTTTGATATACTGGAGGCAGTATATACAGCCACGTAGACTGTGACAGTGTTGAGCAGTGGTCTTTGACTCAAAGGAAAGTAGTTTAATCATTGGTTATAACTAAATGGCACTTCATTTTATAAGCCAATTCCATCAAAAAGTAGTATTTTGTTTTTGGATTGGAAACCGTAAGTTGAGTAACTTGGCAGCTTCTTATAGCTATCTGGGATTCTAATAGCATTGCTACTTTACTAGTAGTTTGTGTTTCTTCACTCCTCGTTCAAGGTCATAGGTACAAATAATAAACTTGCCACAGACCTGGACAGTTCATAATTCCTCTTTAAATCCAGAGATATAAGCAGATGAAATTATATGCAAACATTGACTTTTAGCTGTAAATATCAAAGTTGGCTGGGCACCCTTATATTCCCTTTTGGACAGTGAGGTCACACATCTTTTACTAGACCCTGGTGGGACCAAGCTCAACTTTTACAGAAAAATAGGGAAGATTGGCACAAAATTTCAGTTGCCTTTTATCTCAGGATCTACTGATCTACTGACATGCGATTTTCACTGAAGTTAATCGCTTATTTTAGTATATGCTTATTGTATAGGGCATATTTACCTTAAAGTGTATCTAAAGCCATTTTTTTTTAGAGAATGGACTGATTAAAACCCATCAGTTTCATTTATTTTTATTAATTGTTTCTTGCTATGCGTGCCCAACAGGAAACAAGTGCAAATTTTGTCAAAACAAGGTATCACCACCAAAAGATTTCCCTTCACATCCTGTTCTAGTAACAACTCTAATATTTTGGATTTCCATCATTTGTGTCCAGTTGATAATGGTATGTAGGACAAATGGAGAAAACTTGGCAGGGCTGATAACATTGCTTGAGGTTTCGGCAGGCGCTTACAAGTTAACTGGATTTCAATCTCTCCAGCAGGGACTCATACAATGGTAGAGCCTAACCTTTTCCTAGGGACACAGAGAAAAGAATACATGTGTTGAGATCTATTTGAAGTATATCAAAATTCAAAACAAAAATGTTGTTGATTGTAGTGTAGATGTGATTAGATATGGTGGCTGCCTAAGATACATTTCCACAACTGAAATCTCAAACAATTATGTCAATCTTCCTAGCTATTATCTGTGGACTACAAAAAACTTTACCCTATGTAATGGAAATGAGAATAGGGGAGATGTTTGTAGTCCAAATGGGGAAAGCATTTGGGGAAAGGGGGTCGGACCCCCTCACTAGAAGAAAATAACCTAAAAAAAAAGCCTGGAAATAAAGAAAACTATTGCAGCCACTACTTTTAATACGGACCTCCAGTCCCCATAATAGGCAGAAGGTCCACCATAGAAAACCATCATGTGTTGCCAGCATCCCATGTTGTAGTGAAACAATACAGTATCTCCAAAGTGAGTGGGATTTTCAAGGCAACTACTATATCCAATAAAGTTATATAAAATCATTATATTTATTGATACAAGTTAAAATGTCATACGATTTATACAACTTTATGTGATATAGTAGTTGCCTTGAAAATACCACTCACTTTGGGGGTACTGTATTGTTTCAGTCCCCATAATAGATTTTTCTTTAAAAGCTCCCCTGTGATCGTTATTATTTTTATATTTACATTAAACTACTTTTACAACTGTATTTATGCAGGTTATTTTTAAATATTGAAGTATATTTTATATTTACCTGATCTCAGAAGCAGGCAGGGGGCCATGTAGTATGTGGGCATCTGAAGCCCGCTTGCGTCTTTTTCCGGGATTCAGTGCAGCTACCCAGCATGCACCTCTTGATCTTACGCCTGCACAGTAATGACACTGCGTGGTGCAGTTTGTTCAGAAAAGGTTGCCACAGCAATCGCACCGGCGACAAAAGTACCCGTCTCCTTGTTATGTCAATCAAATTCCATCCAGGAGGATGCCCATTGACTTCTGGTATTTATGACGCTTATATCCCAGGAGCCAATAGGTGGGAGGATATTACGTACCTCACCGTGAGAAAGGACGGAAGTGGAGCCCTATAAGGTACTCACACTTTAGAAAAAAACAAAAAAACCTTCCATACAATAATGAGATAGCGATGAGCAACAGTGGGTGCTAAAGTAAAAAAATAGGCTGGAACTCTGCTTTAAGGACCAGTAAGATGAAATATATAACATTATTGTTTTGGGCTTAGAGACCATTCACGTGTGTAGCAGGGGGCAGTAACAGCAGGCAGTTGAGACATGGATTTACACTCATCTTAACACAGATATGCTGTGTTTAGGGCACAAGTTAACGCATCTGGTGCAAGTCATTGGGGCCGTATTACAACCAACGTGCAATGTATGCGATTGCGGCATGGCGGTGTGGCATTTGCAGGGTTAAATCAGGCAGTGAGAAGACAAAATATCACCTCTTCACTCCTTGTCAAATGCCTTTGAAAAGCTATCAACTATGGATTGCTCATTAGAGGGGTGGCAAGGCCTGCTGCGCATGTGAACGAGCCCTTGCTACTTATGTCCAGAAAG
Organism: Lithobates pipiens; assembly: GCF_037356315.1. NCBI lineage: Eukaryota > Metazoa > Chordata > Amphibia > Anura > Ranidae > Lithobates > Lithobates pipiens. Next base: position 86,392,382 of record NW_027507764.1, on the reverse strand, counting down.
TGAAGAGATGAATGAAGTAGGAGGAAAGCGCACATAAATTACAGCAATAGCAGGTGACACTTCCTCCTGTTTTGCACATTACTCTCTCCCCATAGTCTCACCCCCACTTGCATTTCCTTTTTCTTTTTATGACATCATTGATATGAAGAAAATGAGAATCCTGTTTGACTTATAAAACCCAGGATTATGGTAATGACTTTTTAAGACGTGTAGGTATAATTTAAACGGAAACAGTAAAAGTCTCTTAACAAAATAGTTTCCCGTAAAAACAAATCTCTTTTTAAGCCCTGAAAGGTATTGTTCACATGTACTCCAAGCAGTGGATCCGGAATTATTGCAATACCAAAAAATACCAATTCTTGCAGTTATGCATGAATTAAAAACAATTAAATGTGAACCCTAAGCTAACAGCTGCACGGTCACATATTTGTATTTCTGTTCTTAATGTCCTGAAAGACATGCATCCATGTCAGATTGGTGACCTGATTTTTCTCTACTGCAGTTTTGCCATATAGATTGGTAACAGATCAGAACCGACCAATTCTGGTACTTACAATAGCAGCTCCCTCGCCCTGCAAGGGTTAAATGCTCATTAGCTCAAGAGCACATGTGTCAAACACAAGGCCCGCCAGGCCATTTCATGTGGCCCTCGCACCTCTCCTGCAGCTATGGCACCCCCCCTCATCTCCGCCGTCACCTCCTCCTACAGATCTTACACCTCTCTGTGCTGCTGCAGCACCCCTCCCTGACTCCCTTGGTCTCAGCATTCAGCAGACTCTGGCTGCTGACTACAGACCCTGCACTTTCTGCTCCCTCCATCCCCAGCTTCTTTATGGAAACAGAACAATGTAAGGGGGGGGGGGGTGCACTGTGATAAAATGGAGGTAGAGGGACTCTTGACTTCTGATGGTGGGGTGCTCTGGACATCTAGTCTTACAGATACAACAGGCCCTTTGAGGGCAACCAATGCAGAAATTGAGTTGCTCTAGAGCAGTGGTCTCCAAAGTGCGGCCCTTTGCTTGCCTTTATCTAGCCCTTGGGGCATTTTACATCCCACTGATACAAGACATTATTCCTCCCACTGACACCAACAATGGGGCATACTTGTTGCTACTGACAACAAAGGGGCACTATTTCTTACATTGTCACCAACGATGGGGCACTATTTCTCCCACTGACAGCAATGATGGGGCACTATTCCTCCCACTGAAACCCAATAATAGGGCACTATTCCTCCCACTGATCCTAATAATGGGGCACTATTCCTCCATCTGACAGCACCGATGAGGCACTATTCCTCCCTCTGACAGCACTGATGAGGCACTATTCCTCCCTCTGACAGCATCGATGAGGCACTATTCCTCCCTCTGACAGCATCGATGAGGCACTATTCCTCCCTCTGACAGCATCGATGAGGCACTATTCCTCCCTCTGACAGCACCGATGAGGCACTATTCCTCCCTCTGACAGCACCGATGAGGCACTTTTCCTCCCTCTGACAGCACCTATGAGGCACTATTCCTCCCTCTGACAGCACCGATGGGGCACTATTCCTCCCTCTGACAGCACCGATGGGGCACTATTCCTCCCTCTGACAGCACCAATGGGGCACTATTCCTCCCTCTGACAGCACCGATGAGGCACTATTCCTCCCTCTGACAGCATTGATGAGGCACTATTCCTCCCTCTGACAGCATCGATGAGGCACTTTTCCTCCCTCTGACAGCACCTATGAGGCACTATTCCTCCCTCTGACAGCACCGATGAGGCACTATTCCTCCCTCTGATAGCACCGATGGGGCACTATTCCCCCCTCTGACAGCATCGTTGAGGCACTTTTCCTCCCTCTGACAGCACCTATGAGGCACTATTCCTCCCTCTGACAGCACCGATGAGGCACTATTCCTCCCTCTGACAGCACCGATGAGGCACTATTCCTCCCTCTGATAGCACCGATGGGGCACTATTCCTCCCTCTGACAGCACCGATGAGGCACTATTCCTCCCTCTGACAGCACCGATGAGGCACTATTCCTCCCTCTGACAGCATCGATGAGGCACTATTCCTCCCTCTGACAGCATCGATGAGGCACTATTCCTCCCTCTGACAGGATCGATGAGGCACTATTCCTCCATCTGACAGCACCGATGAGGCACTATTCCTCCATCTGACAGCACCGATGAGGCACTATTCCTCCCTCCGACAGCACCGATGGGGCACTATTCCTCCCTCTGACAGCACCGATGGGGCACTATTCCTCTCTCTGACAGCACTGATGGGGCACTATTCCTCCCTCTAAAAGCACCGATGGGGCACTATTTTTCCCCCTAGTACATGTACTAAGTGAAGGAATTGTTTGTATTGTTTACTCCCACTCATGCCAGGACAATCTCTACTCCTAGTGGCACTATTCCTCCATCTGACAGCATCGATGAGGCACTATTCCTCCCTCTGACAGGATCGATGAGGCACTATTCCTCCATCTGACAGCACAGATGAGGCACTATTCCTCCCTCCGACAGCACCGATGAGGCACTATTCCTCCCTCTGACAGCACCGATGGGGCACTATTCCTCCCTCTGACAACACCGATGGGGCACTAATCCTCCCTCTGACAGCATCGATGAGGCACTATTCCTCCATCTGACAGCACCGATGGGGCACTATTTTTCCCCCTAGTACATGTACTAAGTGAAGGAATTGTTTGTATTGTTTACTCCCACTCATGCCAGGACAATCTCTACTCCCAGTGGCCACAGTCCCCCCCCCCCCTAAAGTCTGAGGAACAGTAAACTGGCCCTTTGTTTAGAAAGTTTGGAGACACCTGCTCTAGAGGATGGAGAATAAGATGTAATACTTACCTTATTCCTTCCTCTGGTGCTCTCCTCTCTTTCGGCTTGTGGGCAGTCCAACACCCTCCTCATGTAAAATGCATGGCTATCAGTTATTATTGATTATGCTTTTGTGTGATCATGGCTAGGAGTGTCTTACAGAATAGGCTTCAGGGCACAGGTGGAGGGAGCTTGCTGGAGCAAGGAATAAAGCCCCGTACACACTATTAGATTGTCTGCTGAGTTTTTCCTTCAGATTTACCAAAAACATATAATATGAGGTCAAACCTTAGGAGTTTCAATGTGTATGCAATCAGGCAGGCCCTTCTACTACATGGTTTTGGTAAATCTGAAGGAAAAACTCAGCAGACAATCTGATAGTGTGTATGGGGCTTCAGGTAAGTATTTTACCAAATCCCTCAGTGCGTCTCAACCTAACCCAACACTTACTTATCATTTTGTATACATGTACAACTTGCATTATCCAAAAGTTTCAACAGTTCAACAAAGATGGGAAGATCTTGAAGGACCTTGAGGTATATCTAAAACCAAAAGTATTTTTCTTTTAGTTTTGGATAAGTGCAAAATTCCCTTCATACATACATTTGGTATATATACAGTATTTCTAAACTTTGTATATATACAGTGAGGTTGATTTACTAAAACTGGAGAGTGCATAATCTGGTGCAGCTCTGCATAGAAACCAATCAACTTTCAGGTTTTGTGTCAAAGCTTAATGTGTTGCTAAACGCACAACAGTAAAATCAGTATGTATATGCAATAACACATGCTTATTATACTCACTGTGGAACCTGTGGGATTAATCCTCCACATTGTGTAAAAAGGCTGTTTGATTCAGTTTTTTCTGGTCCAGCTCTTCTTTTAATATCCCCAATCTATCTGCTGATATTACAGAACCGTGGGAGCACTCTGCACGTGCTCAGTTTGGGGTGCATTGCTAGAGAAGTTTTTTTTTCTTTCTTGGGAGGGTGCATGTGCTCAACACAATCAGCACTGTCCAGACAGAGAGCCAGGGATCATGCAGCCTCATAGGACAGTCAGAGGAGAATGAAAGCTCCTCCTTCAAGCTTTAACCAGACACTGATAGAAGTCACAAGACTGCTATATACTGCTGTTGAGAAAAGGTATTTAGTAGTTTATATTTACTAAATTAATTGCATTTCCATGTTCTGTTTACTGTGGGAGACCAGATACAGCGAATGCAGGGTCCTGGGTTTAGTAACACTTTAATTGAACAAGCTGAAGTTAGAAGCTGATTATCTACTATGCACAGCTGCATCAGATTTTGCTCACTCCAGTTTTAGTAAACCAACCCCAGTATGTCTACACTTTGTATGTATATGACTATACGTACACTTAAACTACTTTAACTTAACTTCAACTTAACTTATCCTATATATGCCTGTCACTGACTTTTGTAGCTTCAGACACAATGGAATAATTAATCTTTACATTTTACAACAGAGGCACTAAAGTCTCAGCTATCCTTATTTCCTTTAGCGCCATGGACCTGGCAGTCTTCCACTTTATATAGACTAAGAACAGGTAATGTAAGCTGTTGAAAGTCTATGTTGTGATATTTGAGGATTATTTACTCTGCAGTACCTGTAGCTAGAGAAGTCAGTTTCAAAACTGAAATCAAGGAAAAGTAAAACCCCTTCCTTGCAGTGGGGCTTTGCCTGCACTTCAACGGTTAATTGATTTTAATGTCTAGGGGACCCGGTGAAGCAGTTTTACTTATGGGATCCTCTGCTCTCGCAAACTCCTCCGCTTTGTTATCCGGCTCCCCATGGCCTCTTCTCCCCTGGGCTTAGGTGGTCAGAGGCACCAGATGCCATCAAGGCCATGTATTGGATGTGAGGAGGCTAAAGGAACAGTCCAGTGCAACTTACAATTCATTACACGTGGTGGCTGGATCAGTTTTCTTTTCTTTGGCTTTTTCTCTTCAGTTTTCACCTGGTAATCTGACCAGTAACACAACTCCTGTATTAGTGAGCCAAAACTCTGGAGGAATGAGCACATAAGGCACAGCATTGTCAGTCTGGGGGAGGCTAGTGTTAAATGTATTAGCAGATTTAAGTACACTAATAAATCGGAGCAAAACTCCAGCTGACACTTCATCCATTTTTTTTGTTGCTTTTGGGTAAAAGGTTTTGCTTTGATAAATAAAAGCTGATCATTTTAATTACGTTAAATCATTTTATCCATACAAAAGGGGAGAGCAACAGGGGCGGGACTTTAAATGAGGTGCGAAATTGCAATAGAGTAAATTGGTGAACACTTGGGAAAATGTATTAAGTTCATGAAGAGTATAACATGCACATAATTCAGTTACAATTAATAAAAGGATACTAGCAATACATAATATTAACATGGATATGTATACAGTAATATGAACAACACAAAATTCCACAGTACACCATATTGAAATTTAGGTAAAACCTTAAAACATGAAATAGAGCCTGCATGGCGGGTGGCCTCGATATTCAATTAAATTAATTGTATGTAGCAGCTATAGGAGCTTGAGTATAATAATATAGAACATGACTTTGGTAACTCTACGCGTTTCGTGGCTAAACCGCCATTCATCAGGAGCAAGCGTGTACGATAGCTAAAATAAAAGAGGTATAATTATAATAAAATAATAATAAGATAATTGCAGACATGAGACAAAGGTGGGGTAATAAGAAACCCCACACAGGGTACATGCTTACACATTGGGACTCGCTTGATGGTGGCTGACTGTCGGGCTCCACCAGCCATTCGGAAAACGTCAAACCCCCCATGGGAGCTGAGGTAGACGGGTCAGCGGGGGCAAACTACCGGGCGCTATCCAAGGCAGATAAGTACCCACGAGGCAAGCCTGAGTGGGGAGTGAAAGTGACAGGTGAGGAAAATCGCCAGGAAATAGGCAGAACGTAAAGGGGAAGGAGTGGTGATGGTGATGGTAGACAGATGAGACCAGGACTGGAATAGCCCTGAGTGCAAGTGTGGAAGTGAAAGGGAGCCAAGCAGCAGACCAGGCACCTGTGCACGAGAAAAAAGAGGAAACATAATCCTTTAAAAGTAAGTGGGAGAAGGACAAGAAACAGTGAAAAGAAAATACCCCGTGCATGAAGTGAATCAGTGGCAAAGCTGAAGGACATAACACTCCTCGACCAGACGTGTAATCCGATCGTGTGGGAGTCTCGAGAGTAAACGCCGCCAAGGCCACGCCTCTTATAGGAACCCCCACAGAAACCGCCCACCAGCGTCACGCCGCACGTAGGAGAGAGGGGCGAAAGGCACCGCCGCACAGGCGCTGATGCGTCCGGCCAGCCGGCACCAACGCCCATCCCACGTATAGTGCGAGCATGGAAATCACATGAAGGCATATGCTGACATCCGAGGACGTGCACGTCCGACATGGAAAGCGTGACGCTGACGCGTAATGGCGGCACATCCACCCCCCAATCAAAAGAGGGGGGGGAAGGAGGGGCCGCCAGACGCGTCACAGCTCCCACACAAAGGAGAGACCAACCAAAAGGCAGCGCCAACCGACCAGTCAAATCACCACCACCTACAGCGAGCCCAAGTAGTTAACAGATAAAAGCAAGGGGGTATAGGTCGCGCTATGGATTGTGGTACAGGTAAGAGCGGCCCCTATTTTAATTCCAACCCAATAAGGGTAGGAACAGTGAGATAAAATGGGGGGGGGGGAGAAATAGGCTTGGCGCTATACCCTTTAAAAAGTGAGATTTGAAACTTAGATGCACAATTAGCAATGAATTTCCAGCGTGCTGAGTAGTGAAGTAAAATGAGAATATGTGTTGCCGACTGATATACATGTGCCTGTCAGCAAGTATCAACAAACAATTATTATATCTTTAGAAACCATAAGTGTCATAAAACTCATAAAAATCATAAGTTCATAAACCATAAATCAATTGAAACAGTATGCAGTATTCAAATGTAAAAAATATAAATATGAAGTGCAAGGTGCTGGTGAACAAGTTACAATCACTGGTGTTGTGACAGAAGTAGAGCTCAATAGTATAAGAAAAAATATGTGGATATAAAAATAAAAATATAAGTCTATATATATATATATATATATATATATATATATATATATATATATATATATATATAAATAAATAAATAAATAATCTGTTTATCTATTATGCATGCCAGGTCTTCACATAGTGCCACTGTGATACAAAATAAATAAAATGAAATTAAATGAAAAATGTGATAAAATCTTCTAGAAAAATGGCAATATAAGAATATGTAAGTAAAAAAGGTAGAAATAAAAATAAAAATAAAAACAAAAATAAAAATAAAAATAAAAATTAAAAATTAAAAATAAAAATAAAAATAGAAATACTTGTTAACTAGTTAACAGATAGCAACATAATAATAAGGTGTATTCGTTAGGAAAGGTCATGAAATTAAAACATATAGAATAATTAAGCTCAAAAAAGGGGCAGATAAAAATTGAATTGTTGCAGGCCATCTAGCAGAATTGCAAAGTTAGAGCAAAAAATCGCACATCCATCCCTATTCAGTGGTAAAAACGAAGGACTTTTAGGGACTTTATATGAAAGTGTGGCCTGGTAAGGCCAAGTATTTCCATCCCTTGGGACTTTATATGAAAACTTGGCCTGGTAAGGTCAAGTATTTCCATCCCTGCATTGAACAAAAGGGGAGAGCAACAGGGGCGGGACTTTAAATGAGGTGCGAAATTGCAATAGAGTAAATTGGTGAACACTTGGGAAAATGTATTAAGTTCATGAAGAGTATAACATGCACATAATTCAGTTACAATTAATAAAAGGATACTAGCAATACATAATATTAACATGGATATGTATACAGTAATATGAACAACACAAAATTCCACAGTACACCATATTGAAATTTAGGTAAAACCTTAAAACATGAAAATAGAGCCTGCATGGCGGGTGGCCTCGATATTCAATGAAATTAATTGTATGTAGCAGCTATAGAAGCTTGAGTATAATAATATAGAACACGACTTTGGTAGCTCTAGGCGTTTCGTGGCTAAACCGCCATTCATCAGGAGCAAGCGTGTACGATAGCTAAAATAAAAGAGGTATAATTATAATAAAATAATAATAAGATAATTGCAGACATGAGACAAAGGTGGGGTAATAAGAAACCTCACACAGGGTACATGCTTACACATTGGGACTCGCTTGATGGTGGCTGACTGTCGGGCTCCACCAGCCATTCGGAAAACGTCAAACCCCCCATGGGAGCTGAGGTAGACGGGTCAGCGGGGGCAAACTACCGGGCGCTATCCAAGGCAGGTAAGTACCCACGAGGCAAGCCTGAGTGGGGAGTGAAAGTGACAGGTGAGGAAAATCGCCAGGAAATAGGCAGAACGTCCATGTCCATGTAAACGAATACATTCTGCGGGTGCACTTTTGAAAAACAGATTTGCTAGCTGGACCACTAGATGAAAATAGAAGAAAGAAAGAAGGCCACATACACACTAGCATTTTTTAAGCTCCTGGAATCTGTCATTAACATTTTTCTGCTTCTGTCCATGTACACTACTTTAGGCTATTAGCGTCTAGGAGCAAAAAAAATAAATTGTTTTTGTAGAGTTTTTAGGATAATTTTTCCAGCAGAAAAAACACTGAACTTTCCTAAACACTAAAGTGCAGGCTGGGTCAGTGACATCACAAGGGGGCAGTGCCACCAGATGATGTCGCTGGGTGGCAATGCCCCTTAGCTGTTTAACCGCTTCCCGACTGCCTCATGCAGATATACTGCGTCAGAAGGGCACGTACAGGCAGGTTAACGTACCTGTACATTGCCCTTTAAGAGGCGGCTTGCGGGCGCACCTGCTGGGAGCTCCGTGAGCGTGATCGCGGGTCCCGCGGACTTGTTGTCCGCGGGGACACCCGCGATTGTCTCACAGAGAGGAAGAATGGGGAAATGCTGATGTAAATAAGCATTTCCCTGTTCTGCCTAGTGACTCTATCACTGATCACAGCTTCCTGTGATCGGAATCGGTGATCAGTGATGTGTCACACACAGCGCTTCCCCCCCACAGTTAGAATCACTCCCTAGGACACACTTAACCACTACAGCACCCCCTAGTGGTTAACCCCTTCACTGCCCGTCACATTTACACAGTAATCAATGCATTTTTAATTGCACTGATCGCTGTATAAATGTGAATGGTCCCAAAATCACGCTAAAAGCGACCGATGTATCCGCCATAATCTTGCAGTCCCGATAAAAATCTCTGATCGCCGCCATTACTAGTAAAAAAAAAAAAATAATAATAAAAATGCCATAAAACTATCCCCTACTTTGTAGACGCTATAAAATATAAAAGAAAAATATTTTCCTTAGTTTAGGCTGATACGTATTCTTCTACATGTTTTTGGTAAAACAAATCGCAATAAGCTTAAGCGTAAAAATGTTTTTTATATACTTTTTGGGAAAATTTATTATAGCAAAAAGTAAAAAATGTGTTTTTTTCAAAATTGTCAAAAAATTTTTGTTCATAGCACAAAAAATAAAAACTGCAAAGGTGATCAAATACCACCAAAAGAAAGCTGTATTTGTGGGGAAAAAAGGATGTCAATTTTGTTTGGGAGCCAAGTCGCATGACCGCACAATTGTCAGTTAAAGCAACGCAGTGCCGAATCGCAAAAAGTGGTCTGGTCTTTGGCCAGCAAAATGGTCCGGGGCTTAAGTGGTTAAGAACTGTCCGACGGTGGAGCAGGCAGATGGGGGGGCCTTCAAACAGAGCTTTTTTTTTCTTTTTTCGGGTCAATGATGGCAGCGGGTGTCATGATTGTTGATGGATTTACATCGGGGGGACATTGTTTTTATTTTTTAAATAAAGGAATTGTCAAAAACTGTCTCTGTGTTTTAAATTTTTTTTTACACTTTTTTTGGTGAATGAGTACCCCATACTGATTTACATGGGGGGGTGGCGACAGGATCTGGGGGCCCCCTCCAGATTCCAATGAGCCCCTGGCCCACAGACCCCCACAACCACTGACCCTTTTCCTCATCAATATGGGGACGAGGTGGGAGTTTAGGGAATGTGAGAGCATGTAACCTGTCATTGTTCCCCTCCTTTTCTGGCCTGCCAGGCTGCATGCTCAGATAACGGTCTGGTATGGATTTTGGGTGGGATTCCTCTCAAAATCCATACCAGACCTAAGGGGGAACCCCACTCCATTTTTTTTATGTTTGGCATGGGTTTGCCCTGAAAATCTGTACCAAACCCGAAAGGGCCTGGTATGGTTTGGAACCCGACGCTGTTTTTGTCTCAATTTTTTTATTGCTGGCAGTTGTTCAGTTTACATTTTGCTGTCAGCGAGGAAACCCGATGACAGCTGATGAGTCATCCATTGTGAAGGACGCAGTGGCCGGCTTCCCGGCCTGCTCCTTAACAACCACTTATTCACTAATTGTTAGGAACGCTGGCAGCCACCCGCTCCTTAACAAAAACACTACTGCTCCTAAACACTTGTAAACACTCCTAAACACTGCAAAATGCTGACAGAAAACCGCGAAATATTAGCATTTTTATCAAGTGATTTTTCAGCTGTTTTTAAACATCTAGTGTACATGGAGCCTAAAAAAGGAATCTAATACAGCCATCACATGGAAGAATTGGTACGCTTTTGGGTTTAATACTGATTTATTGTGTTTCTTTTTTTTTATCTGCCTGGATATCACTTATTTCTTCTATATTCTACAGCAGCATGTCTGAATCTGAGATCTGTCGACAGGAGGTGGCTGTATTGGCCACGGTCTAATCCTGAGCTGGGGCACAGCAACCACTGCTATCCGAATGGGAATACATAATCTGCTCACTTGCATAAACTTTTTGTTTTCATTCCAGATATTATTTTTGAGAGACTTTAAGACTTTTTTTGGCACGGCTGGAATATGCAGACGAGCATTAAACTAATCTTGCCATGTTGTTGTGTGTGTCATAGTAAATCCCACAGACATCACATGAGCAATATATCAGCTAAAACATTTGGAGGGAAGCCTCTCTCCGTGGTGCATTAAAACATGGAGGTCTTCCAAGACATCCCTCTCCACTGATATCTCTTAAGGGACTTGTCAATTCTAAGTAATCCAAACAAGTAGTAGGACTGTGGAGTGAGAATGACAGCAGTGCTGGATAGGTCTCTTAAAATGTTTCTATAGGAAGAATAGTCTGGTGTACTAAATAACTGAAACACATTTTATTAACCAATACTATTTTATAATTATATCTCTTTGTGTACCTGTTTATTTTTATGTTTTTCAGATGTTATCTTTTCTACGCAAATAATGCTTAACAGCAAGTTCACTTGAATGGGTTGCGTTTGGCAGCAGTACTGCTTGCCGAATGCAACATTTTTTTTTCTTAATTTTTACTGTAGTATGGGTACAGTTTTGTATTTAGGTGGGTGATCAGGGAGTGGTAAAACTGCAGCTCAACCATCTGCTTTTACTGCCCCCAGCTGCCCGTGTGAATGAATCCTATCTGTAAAATTACTTTTTCCCCTGCTGCACACTGTGGTTCCATCCTATGGCCCCTATGTCAGTACAAGACACAGAAGTGACATTAAGGACAGAAGATGGAGTCACAACACATGGCGGCGGATGCAGACATTCCACAATCCCAGAAGTGTTAAATGGTGAAGATTCTGACCAGAGGTTGTACCACCCTTTATAGATCAAGGATGGAAGACATTAGCCACCAGAGAGGTAAGTACAGTAAAACCTTGGATTGCAAGCATAATTCGTTCCAGAAACATGCTTGTAATCCAAAGCACTTGTATATCAAAGCAAATTTCCCCATAAGAAATAATGAAAACTCGGATGATTAGTTCTTCAAACATTTATTCATAGGTCCTTCACTTTATAGTCCATATAAAAAGATTATAGCAATGTGACCGGGCTGTGTAACCATAATATGTCCATCCACAAATGGAAGCCTTCACAAGGGGATTAGAAGCAAAATCCAGCAGGAGCTACAGAGTATAAAAGAGAAGAGAGACGCCTCTAAGTGTAGCAATATGGTTAAATTTAATGAAGGTACAACATTTAGCAACTTATATGGTTGATGATTGAAAGATGCACATCTAAGTATGCAGGCATCCGGGGTAAAGCTGTCCACATAGACCATCCCCCGCACCGCTGGCTCTCAACGCTGTCAGTCTGCAGTAGCGACCGTGAAGTCTAACCTGCAGTAGAGCGATCTGAAAGCGGGGCTTGAACCGCTCATGGAGCACATCATGGAAAAGATGCTATAGATGGTGGTGCGGAGGATGGTCTATGTGGACAGCTTTACCCCAGATGCCTGCATACTTAGATGTGCCTCTTTTAATCATCAACCATGTAAGTTGCTAAATGTTGTACCTTCATTAAATGTAACTATATTGCTACACTTAGAGGCGCCCTCTTCTCTTTTATACTCAATTGTGACATGACGCTACTTGTATATCAAAACAACGCTTGTATATCAAGTAAAAATGTATTACAAATGTTTGCTTGTCTTGCAAAACGCTCTCAAACCAAGTTACTTTCAAACCAAGGTTTTATTGTATAATACCTCTTCTTTGACTTAGAATTAGTTGTGTGATTTTTCTTTTTCATGACAAAGACAGTACATTCTCTCTTGTTCCATTTCAAAGTCATTTCATATGACCTTAAAGGTGGAGCAGAGGGGTGGTGGTGGTGATATCTTGGTCTCTGCTTCGATTTCCCGTTAGGACTGATTTATACTATATATGATGTGGATTAGTCCGAGGTATCAGCTCAATCCTGGCACCACATGGAACTCAGCAATGTAAAGTGTACAAGGACAATGTAGCTGCACTGTAAACATTTGTTAAAAGCAAGACTAGATTTCACTTTTTGGCTTCTCTTAAGCATCCATTCTGGATTCAAAGAGATAGGCAACCTGAGGTCCCCTAGTCTTATTATGCATGCTCCTAATCCATTTTGTATCAATATAATAATATAATGTGCAACAGCACACGTGCTATAACATTTTAATAAAAAAATACATTAAATGCATATAACATCTTATGGAAATATTTTTGTTGATATGAGTGGACAGGGTCTCTTTAACTCTGATTTAAGTTATAGGTCTATATAAGAAAGTCCATGTGGACCTTTTGTATAAGTAATGTTTGTAAGGAACTGATAGCAACTAAGGCCGGCCATACATGGTTCGAATCTTGTCCAACTCAGCAGGATTTGAACCATTAATGGGCAGTCTGAATGTACCAATTTCATTGATCGATCAACTTGGGTATAACCAGCCTGCTGGATTCTCTTCCGATTATCGCTAGCAGCTGCTATAGCCGCTAGCGATAATCACTGTCTTCTCCCAGCGGGGACGGCTTCCCTCGCCTGGTTGCAGGAAAGAAATTTGCACTGTGTATGGCTGGCCTAAGTCCGTGTAACTCATTATCTATTTAATTGCAGAGTTAGTTACTTTTCCTGACAAGTCTTTTGTACTGAGACTTGAGCCACGAAGATTGTCACTACTAAGTGTATGTTTTAAGACACAATTTTTTTGGGCTTTGTAAAGCCAAACCTAATTTAAGCAATATGGTGTAAAACATCTAGACTAGATACAGATGTAGCGGAAGAAGGAATATATGGAATCAGCATTTGGGTCTGGAGGACAATGCTGAGTCTTTTAGGGGTTTTCCTGCTGTTGTTAAGTTTAGCACTTTCTTTGACTGGAACCAATTTAAGGAACAGAAAAGTATTCTAGGAATCCATTCACTTGCATGAGGAACCTGCTTAGTGCACGTCGCCTAGACCTAAAATTAACAGTATATTCAGTATATGCTGCTACACATATTACTAGTAACTACTAGTAACAATATATACAAGTCCTTGTATTGTTGTAGCAACAATAATATATTTCTGATTCTACTGTTAAAAATATCTGTAAAGTGTATGTTTGGAGCTTATTGGCTGAGTGGTTAGTGTTCTTTCCAAGGACTGCATTTTCTCTTCTACGGGGATAGTCAGAAGAGTTCACGCCCAGAAACAGAAGGATTAACCACACAAACATGAAATAGTATCGCTGCACCAAGCCACTCTTCGAGATGTTCACCACTGAAAATGACGCCTGCTACATGGTTTTCATGCACTCTTTATAGACAGTTGGCACCCCCTAGTTAATTTGAAAATGGAGAAAGTGCAAGAATAAGAATTATAGGGTTCTATCATGCATCAGGCAATAGTTATGTGGAATTCCAAGGGTGTGCAACAGCAGTGCAGAAGGCTGTTGCCATCACTTTGCCCGATGATGGAACATTTTGAGTCTTCTTTTTCCACTTTCAGCTTGACTACTGGGGGTGCAATTGTTTGCAAAGAGTTCATGAAAACCACATAGCATGTATGCACCATTTTCAGTGCTGAACCTCTGGAAGATTGACTGGGTGCAGTGATAAGGTTTCTTGTCTGTCTGGTCACGCCTTCTGTTCAGGATGTGAACTCTTCAGATTACCCTTGTAATAGCTTCAGATATCAATTAACCGAGTTAGGAACTTGTTCCTGTGTGACAGTGCTTGGGCAATAACAAAGCACCAGCACTGTCACATGGGAGGAAGGGAAGTGAGCCACATGTTACTCCATGCTAAGAAGTTCCAGGTGCTTCTCTGTTCCCGCCAAATGAATGGAGTGGTGGGGGAGCATAGGAACTGTAAACGCTACAGGGGAGATTAAAGTGAAACTATTACCTTACCGAGAAAATTGCTGGTAGCTAGGCTTTTTGTTGCAGAAGAGATTCTGTATGCGCAGGTCAGTTTACTCTTGGCATGCCTTGGTGCCAGGATGTGTTAACTCCTGTGTGAATGCTCAGGAGTTACATTATCCTGGGCTGACCAATCAAAAAGGTTGAAGATGTCCAACCTGGAGTAAGACCAGATAAAGAGGAGTTCAGTGGTGACAAGGGAGCTCCCGAATGTCACATTGCAGGAGCGAAGGTACAGTAAACTATTCTTCCACTTTAAGTGAAGCTGTTGTTTGGCTGTTGACCGAACATTGCATAGGTTCACTTTAAGTTTAGGAGTCAGGGACGTGTGGGCAAACACTCAACATTTGCTTACTTTTGGTGCCACGTGTCCAAAGCTGAGAACTACTACCACTCTACTACATATTTGTTCTCTTCACATCTTATTTATGAATTCTGTATTTTTGTCTTTTCTGTATTTCAAAGTAATTATCCTCAGTTTCAGTGAATATATTCAGTATTATTATTAATATAATAATTTTATTATTATTATTATTGTGACTGAACAGATTCTAATAGCCAGGAGAAAATGATATGGAGAGACAATTAAGTTGGTGGCTAAGATTTAGTTTTTTGTTTATTTGCAGTTAATGTACAAATGTGATCAATCAAGATAAAATATTTTTTCAATTTTCAGGTGTCAAACTGGTTTGCAAACGCAAGACGTCGCCTCAAAAACACTGTGAGACAACCAGATCTGAGCTGGGCATTGCGGATAAAGTTATATAACAAATATGTTCAAGGGAATGCTGAGCGGTTAAGTATCAGCAGTGAAGACTCCTGCTCTGAAGGTTTGTTCATATACCTTTATATTGTGTCTTGGACACTTTGTTCATGCAGTCCATTGATAGGTGGGGTAATTTGTAGGGTGGAAGTGGAGATTCTTCTTACTATAGTTACATTTAGAATTACTACACTAAGCTGTACAGTAAAATAGTGCCCATGCTTCCTATTGGACATTGAACTTGTTTATCCTACATCACTGCATCATCACTGTCACTTGTAAAAGGTGGCAGTTGAATGGTCAGTAAGAACACCAGCTGAAGCCATAAGTTTACCATCCACTGGTAGAGGGAACACCAAAATTGGATGTACACAACCATGTTGACACCCAAAGATGTCTGAATAGTAAATTGAATGGCACTGTTCCTTTAATTATCTAACATGTTTAAAGTGTGAAGTACTGAGTTCTGATCTCTATACTTGTTCTGTTTCAGTGATACAGAAAGTATTGGATCAGTATAACAGCTGGTAAAACAGTATTTTCAATGACTTCTCCACAATTTCTATTTGATCACAGACTTCCTTTGGTGATGATCAGTTTATGATTTGGAAACCCATAGGAGAGTCTGTCTGAATAAATGGTTCTTTCTAATCTATCCTTCCATTCACATGCAGCAAAAGTGACAGTGACTTATGTTGGGACAAACTTTAAGCCCTTGTACACACGGTCGGAGACTCCGACAACCAAATCCGTCGGATATTGCATACACACAGTCGGACAAAGTTCTCGGAAAATCCGACGTGATGACGTTATTTCGTTACGACCGTACTACGTTCACGCTAGTAGCCAATAGCTTTGGTGTAGGAATTTGATCTGAGCATGTGTGGCACTTTGTCTGATCAGAGTTCTCTACACATGATCGGAGTCTAGTCTGTTCGATCAGAGCATTTTGTCGGAAAATTTTACCAACAAGTTGGAAAACTTGGTCCGACGGAAACAGTCCGATGTAGACCACACACAGTCGGATTATCCGACAAAACTGTCCGATCGGACACATTCCATCGGAATCTCCGACCGTGTGTACAAGGGCTAACACTGCCAAGGGTGCTGGGGGGGGGGCTGCTACAACTGTTCTATTTTTTAAAGCTTTTAAAGGAACTCTGTATTTAAAGAAACTCAAAATCCATAATCTGCTTCTTTGAAGAACCAAGCTTTGCTAAAAAAAAATGTTTAGCCACATCACTGTTGGGAGTGTCAGATACAAGTGACCCCTCAATGCGTGGCTCAACAGCAGAAAAGGGCACCTGGCATCCAATGTACCCAAAATTGGTCAGGATGATAAAGACCTTCTTCAGACACTCTCTAGCCAAAGCATATACAGGTAGTTCTCAATCGTACAGCTGTGATAATACAGGAGAATATTAGTCTTAACATATCAAAAATAAAACTTTTATATGCGATCTGTTTTTATGAAAATTTTGGGAGCAGAAAATCCGGGGAAGGTGGGTAAACCAACACATTTCTAACAGAGTATGTGGTCTCCATTCGTCAAAGTTCCATTGCTCCAAAACTGAATGTTAAAAGCAAACTTTGAAGTACTTTTGAACATTTGTCAAGTTGCGGAATGTTGAGGGATGTTTGGACAAATTTGCATACAAATATTCGTACAAACGTTTGCAAACAAAAATTTACTAGGGCATGGCTAGCTTTAGGCCTGCAACAAGCAGAGTTTGCCAGCACGGCAGCTTAATATTTATTTGCAGGTAGCTTTTCATTTCACTTTTTTAAATAGTCTTTTAAACCGATAAGATTATTCCTTGTAAGCACCCCTTCTGTGGGTGTGTTTTGGGGAACTCCTCAAGTTAAATTACATACAGTTGGGGGGGGGGGGTTTGGTTCCACCTTCTTGTAAGAATCCCTGGCACGGTTATAGTTTGTGCCTAAGCCACTGTTATAATAGCTGGGTGACATGTAAGTGATGGGAAAATTATAAACAGAGGTATGTTAATTGAAAAGGATTAATAATACAAAATATTATAATGACATGCATTAATAACATTCCGTTTTTATAATAGATTATCTTGGAAAAAAAATTGGTAATTTAATTTTGTATTTCAGTGCACTGAGGCAGAACAGCATTAGTGTAAATGTGAGGATCTAAGAGTCGTACAAAAGAAACAAGGCTTGATATCTAATTCCTTCCATGCCGTGTACACAGTGGCAGCTCATACACGATGTATCTGTTTATACTGGATGCTGGCCAGACTTTCTAAGAAAAGAAGGATTATTCCTGTAAAGAATAGGTTACATATCAGTAGAGGAAAAACTACTGGACTGAGCCAGTGGGGAATGTTTATTGGTAGAGAAATGAAGGTTGGAATACAAGAATACACGCTATACTGGGTATGAGGGCACGATCTTACCGTGTTTGAAATGCATACGTTTATTTATGGTGCCTAGCCTGACAATCCAGTTCCTCTTAAACGTGTGACCCCGTTCTTCCCCTTTACACTCAGTTTAAAAAAATAAACTGACGGGATTTACTCTTCATCGTCCGCAAGCTCTCGTGTTCATTGAGTAAGAGGGTTAGGAGGGAGAAAAAGAAAATAAACCAGATCGGATATTAAAGAAGATTCCAACACACCTACTGTGAGCAATATTTAAAGTGTACCTGTCATGGTAAAGAAAAAAGTTTAATCCTAAAGTAACAATGTATTTGAAGAGCAAGAGCCTTGTGGTTCCTGCAAGTACCTGACTTTAAATCTCTATGTCTCCATGAAGCCCCTTGGATCCTAAGCACAGGCTGGTGCACAAAACCTTAGCTGTCAAATGGCAGAACATCATCAGACTGTGGATATTCTGGCATTTGACAGTTGAAGTTTAGGTGGGGTTTAGAATTGGGAGCCGGGAGGTTTAATCTTTGCTTGGAAAAAAGCCTGGGCCTAGAAAAAAAGGGTTCATAGAGGAACGCAGAGATCAATAAGAAAAATAATGCACACATTTATAGGGCTCACTTTATCACACTTGTTACCCTGGATGATTCATTTTACATCAAGAAAGGTTCACTTCAATGGCAAAAAATTCACTTTACTTTCATTAAAAAGATATACTTAAGATTTCTTTTTCTGATTGTTGTTATTGAATAACGCCCATAGTGGGTTTTTTAAATAGTTAAAAAAAAATGTATAGATTTTTTTAAAATTCAAAATAGACAGCAGGGAAATACAAAAATTAGCATACAGATCATGACAAATAATTATTTAAAGGAGAAGTAAAGCCAAAGATCATTTGCTTGTACTTCTCCCGTGGATCACAGGAGTGCAGTCCGTTCTGCACGCCTGTGACCCATTTTCAGCAGACAGTGGGCTGAATCTCGCTGTCAGCTAACGTCACTGAGCCAGTTCAGACTCTGAAAGGATGGCGGCCATATTGTCGGGATCCACCCACATGCCTGGACCAGCATCGGGCTCAGCCTCTCAGTGAGCCACTAAGAGCCTGAGCCTGCCGCTCCTGCCCCCTTCCACAGTCCAGTGCTCCAGTGAGTGCGGAGGA
Organism: Lithobates pipiens; assembly: GCF_037356315.1. Taxonomy (NCBI): domain Eukaryota; kingdom Metazoa; phylum Chordata; class Amphibia; order Anura; family Ranidae; genus Lithobates; species Lithobates pipiens. Next base: position 86,373,463 of record NW_027507764.1, on the reverse strand, counting down.
CAGAGCACAAAGCTGCTGACTGACAGTCAGCAGCTCTCTGCTCAGGAAACACTGAGACTTAAGCCATCGGCAGTGTTCCATCACTCGGTTCTCAGTGTTAGAGCCAGTGGGGGACAGATGCAGCATCAGAACGATGCAGTCCCAAGCTAGGTAAGTATGAATCTGAAAAAACCCAAACCCTATACTTCTCTTTTAAGACAACATTGCATTCCCTTTACAAACATAGCATTTTTGACAAATTCTGAAGTACTAGTTTTGACAGGATAACAAGACTAATTTGGGAACTAATTTCTTTATTCTTTGAACAAGAGGCTGTAAACCTCCAAAAGAAACTTAAAAAAAAAACCTGCAAGACAAAGGCATTATGAAATACTTAGAACGATACCCTGGATCGGTGCTGGTACACTGCTTACAGGGCCGACATGTTTCCTGGAGTTACTTCCGGGTTCGCGGGCTCCGGCGCTTTTATTGGCCGGAGCTGTGATTATGTCACTCCCGTGCATGCACACGGGAGCCGCCATTCATGGCACAGGCCCTGAAGAAATAGCACAAGCAAACCTTTCCTTCAGTACGCATGTGCCGATGACATCGGCTATGTCAGCGTATATCCAAGTTTAGGAGACATTTACAATACCTACAGGTAAGCCTTATTATAGCCTTACCTGTAGGTACAATTAAAGAGGAAGACTTTACTTCCTCTTTAATATAGTCTTCTATCAGTTACTAAATCTGGCCATAGATGGATTCAAATTCTGCCAGTTCAACGGGGATCAGACAAGTTTTGGCCAATCTATGACCATTTCTGCTTGAGAGTAATTAATATAATGAGTCTCCTCCAACGGATCTATTGGAAAATATCCCTTCTGCAGCCAATTGGCTGTAGTGCTAATTGTTGTATTCTGACAGTGAAGGAATTGTCAGAATGCAATAGCACAGTAGGGAGGATTCCCTAAACCACATTGCTTGTGTGGATGGGGGAATCTGGGTTTTTTAATTACCCGCTGGCTGATTGAATAAAACTGAGTCTCCAATGGCCAGCTTAATGCACATGCACACTTTTTTAAAAACTTCTCTCCAGGTAGAGGAAAAGCAGCTTCAAAAAGGTGCCTAAGCCACATTTTGGCAAACGCTTGACCATTTATTTGATTGGCCAGAATATTAATCTATTCCGGCCTTTGGAATAAAAAAATCTCAAGAACTAAATGCACCTAATGCTTAGGCGTGTTCAAATGTATCTATCTGCGTTTAGGCGCGTTTTGGCATTTTTTCTACCAAAACGCTCCTCTCTTGAATGCACAAGTGATTTTTTTTTTTTTGTTATGCCTTTAAACATCCCTGACTCTAAACTCCTGTAAACGCCTCTGTGTACATGGGCACAAAGACTAATATAGAGGGGTGTTTAGAGGCAGAAAAAAAAGATGAATGCCTGTAAGTGTGCATAAAACCTTAGAGTGAAAATACTTCCTTGAAATGGTTTTCAGTTTTAATCTGCAAAGAAAAATCTTCCCTCTTTATCACTATTGCAACACAGTGGGAATTTCTAGCCATTCCTAGTAACAGATGGGATCCAGCTGTGAGAAGAGCCTTTTCTCAGATCTTCATTATTTTATTGGGTGAACATTAGCATCATTTAGCAAGTGTTTTTTTTACTGAATTACACTCTGTTTCTTATATTTTATTGATAATTGAAGAATTAGTATAGATGGACACAGTAACACTTCGTTTTGTTGTTCTACAGATGGAGAAAATGTACCAAGGAGTCATGCTAATGAGGAAAGCTACAACAAACCCATCCACCATACTGTGATTAACAATGAAAGCTCAGTCATCAAGTCAGGGATAAGAGCAGAAGCTAACACCAATGAAGACTATGTATCCCCTCCAAAATACAAGAGCAGTTTATTGCATCGCTATCTCAATGACTCCTTACGACACGTCATGGCCACTAATGCCGCCATGAGGGAAAAGACGAGGCAGAGAAACCACTCAGGGTCATTTAGTTCCAATGAGTTTGAGGAAGAGCTGGTGTCTCCCTCGTCATCGGAAACTGAAGGCAACTTTGTCTACCGAACAGGTGAGGCTATTCATTCCATTCTGTGCATTTCCTCAAGGTAATACAGAATGCCTGAACCACCACAATATCATGGTAATAATTTCAGGATTTAAATCACTATTGTTAAAACTTAAAAATTGTAAAAAAAAATATTCTGACTCTGATGTTTTATAATTTAGCTGTATTCTGTGGAATAATTAAAAAATGTCATCACAATCACTGCAACTATGACACTATGTGGTGTCGTTATAAAAGATTTACATAGCTTTTCTTTTGAAACAGAATGTATATTCTTTATGTGTGAATTATCTCTGGCAATATTCTCTGCAGATTGAATGTTATTCATTGTAAAAAAAAAGTGAATGGCGAAAATACCACATTATGGGCACTAAATGGTGTTGAGTATTATAGGAAATAAGTACCGTATATTTCTCAGCTCCATCTAGTGGCCTAATGCAACATTTTTCCCATTTGCACTTTTTTTGCAATGAATACCATTCATTCTGCAGATAATCAGATGCTGAAAACACATGATTTTGCCCCATTCCTAAAGAATTAATTTACATGCAGTTTTGATGGATCAACAGCAATTTTTTTTCATAGATATTTTTCTCATAGGTATAGGAAATTTCCATTTTAAACTGGAAATTAATCTCTGTTAGCCATCCGCATGTGTCATCTGATTTATGTTCAACATCTTGTCATTTAGCCTGGAGCTTGGGGGAAGTTGGGACTCACACTCCAGTGCAGTTACTTTAAAAAGCCTGCAAGGGAGTGCTTTGTGATTAATGATTACTACTCCGCCATGGTAGGGGTAGTGGTATACCACCAACAAAGCTCACAAAAGTCAGGTGTTATAGCTGGGGGGAGGGAGGTTGATGTGCATATGGCCACTGTGAGGAAAGGGGTACTGTTTGTATTACTTGTGATGGAGAGCGTTGCAGTTGGACTGTATTCCTATATGTGGTTGTTCTGGAAAGGAGACTCTATTTAGGATTTTTGTCAAGTGGGAACTGCAAATGTCAATTCAAAGTTGAATAGCTGCTGGCTCATTACTTTACACTTCAATAAGATATGTCCAGGCCAAGATTTTGTTTGGTGGAACTGAGAAAGTGGCTTCTCTATTCAGATTTGAGAATGATGATGGCCCCATAAAGGGTAATTGGGGAAGTTGGTTACAAGTGACAAGAAGAACTGTATTAAACACATTCTTCTCCTCAGTTTTTACAAAGGAGAATGAGGGGTATACTAAACAAGATTGCATTGCTAGTATCACTGCAACAGAATGTATCCTTGTGGCTAACAGAAGCCAGTGTCTAAAAAAAGACTTGAAAAACTCACCAGGACTAGATGGCTTACACTTGAGAGTCCTCAAAGAACTTAACCTGGTTATCGCTAGGACCATTAATCCTAATTTTTAAGGACATCTTAGTGACTGGAATAGTACCAGCTGATAGGTGAAACGTTAACACAGTACCAATATTTTAAAAAAGACCAAGATACTGTATACTGTATATATATGGGAACTACAGACCAATCAGCCTAACATCAATAGTATGTAAACTATTGGAGGGGATGGTAAAGGAATATACCTAAGAATTTACCTACAAAAACAGTATCATTAGAAGTAACCATCATAGATTTATGAAAGATTGTTCTTGGCAGACCAACCTGTTAACATCCTTTGAGGAAGTGAGCTATGAGCTCTAGATAAAGGAAGGCCTGTGGATGTGGTGTATCTAAATTTTGCCAAAGCATTCAATACAATTCCCCATAAATGGTTTATTTACAAATTGAGGTCTGTTGACATTGGCGATTATGTACTGTATGTACCTGGATAGAAAACTGGTTACTGGAGCATGTCCAGAGAGGTGGTGATAAATAATGTATCTTCTGAATGGTCTTCAGTTGTGAGTGGGGTAACCCAAGGCTCTGAACTGGGACCATTTCTGTTTAATTTGTCTATAAAGGATATTGAGGTTGGTATAAATAGTTGAGTCTCAGTATTTGCCGATGATACAAAGCTAAACAGGCAATAACTTTGCAGCAGAATATATAAACTTTACAGGAAGACCTCAATAAAAAAAGGGGTGGGCAGCTACATGGCAAATATGGTTTAGTATGAAAAAAAAAAGTAAAGTAATGAACTTGGAGGCTAAAAATATAAACGCCAATTACTTGCTAGCAGGAGAAACTCTGAAGGGAGAAAACTATTCTATGCAATTTGTTGGCTGCACATGCATGATTCTCTATTGGATTGAGATCTGGTGACTGTGGAGGCCATTGGAGTACAGTGACCTCATTGTCATGTTCAAAAAAACAGTGGTGAGATGGTTTCAGCTTTGTGACATGGTGCATTATCCTGCTGGAAGGAGCCATAAGAAGATGGGCACACCCCATTCATAAAGGGATGGACATGGTCAGCAACAATACTCAGGAAGGCTGTAGTGTATAAACAATGCTTAGTTAGTACTAAGGGGCCCAAAGAGTACCAAGAAAATACCCCCTTCCCCCATATCATGGACAGATTCTGCCACCTGAGCTGTGGATCTCTTCTCCAGAGTTACCATGGGACTCTTGGCTGCTTCTCTGAATAATGCTCTTCTTGCCTGTCAACTAAGGTGGACGGCCATATTTTGATAGGTTTGCAGCTGCCCCATACTCTTTCCATTTTCAGATGATGGATTGAACAGTGCTCCGTGAGATGTTCAAAGCTTGGGATATTTTTTTTATAACCTAACCCTGCTTTAAACTTCTCTACAACTTTATCCCTGACCTGTCTGGTGTGTTCATTGACTTTCATGATGCTGTTTGTTTACTAAGGTTTTCTAACTAAACTCTGAGGGCAAGCTCCGTAAGTCAGGTCGCAGGTCCCACGGACTTGATCGCTGCGGGGATATGCGCGATCGTCTCACAGAGTGGAAAGACAGGAACAATATGCTAATGTAAACAAGCATCTCCCCGTTCTGCCTAGTGACAGTGTCACTGATCTCTGCTCCCTGTGATCAGAAGCAGAGATCAGTGACGTGTCGCATGTAGCCACGCCCCCTCACAGTTAGAAACACACCCCAGGACACGCCAGGACACACTTAACCCCTACACTGCCACCTAGTGGTTAACCCCTTCACTGCCAGTGTCTTTTACACAGGAATCAGTGCATTTTTGTATAGCACTGATTGCTGTATAAATGACTATGGTCCCAAAAATGTGTCAAAATTGTCTGATTCGTCCACCATAATGTCGCAGTCACGATAAAAATTGCTGATCACCGCCATTACTAGTAAAAAAAAAATTATTAATAAAAATGCCATAAAACTATCCCCTATTTTGTGAATGCTATAACTTTTGTGCAAACCAAAAAATAAAACCACAGGGGTGATCAAATACCACCAAAAGAAAGCTCTATTTGTGGGGAAAAAAAGGACACCAGTTTTGTTTGGGGGCCACGTCGCATGACCGTGCAATTGTCAGTTAAAGCGACGCTGTGCCGAATCGCAAAAAGTGCTCTGAAGTGGTTAAATACTGAATTAGCCATAGTATGAATCCCCTGTGCAAAAGAAAAGCCCGGGACCTACTGTATTTCAGTAGCTGCATTTTGCACTTAACAGAGACGGAAAAAAAAACACAACAATTTGTTAATGCAAATTAAATTCTTCAAGTGTTATGTCTTTTTTTTTGCTCTTTTTGTTTGGTCTTAAAAGAAAATCTTATTTAAAGCAAAACTCCAGGCAAACAGCCAAATTCACAGTTGGAATAAATTTACTCTTTTACCTGCCAAAGGATTTGCAATTCTGTACAGACGACCTTGTGATTTACAAATCTAGATAGCCAGGGAGGTGTCACAATTCAGCACTTCAGTTTTGCCTCTCTACCTCCAGCCTGCTTCCTAGCCAATGCATCAGTATCACCACATCTGTTTGATGAGCGGGAGCTGAACCAGAAACTAGCAGATGATTTTTCCCAAATAAAAGTTGTTGCATATCACAATGGCTGCCTGAAATTACAAATAAGGCCTTGTGCACACTGGACGTTTTTGGACATTTTTACAGCTGCTGTTTTTGGCTTCAGATGTTTTTTTCTACAGTCAATAAACTCTCCAGCATGTTATCCTATGTGTCCATGCACACATGGGGGGTTATTTACTAAAGGCAAATCCACTTTGCACTACAAGTGCACTTGAAATTGCACTGAAAGTGCATTTGGAAGTGCAGTCATTGTAAATCTGAGGGGTAGATCTGAAATGAATGGAAGCTCTGCTGATTTTATTAATCATGTGCAAGATAAAATGCTGTTTTTTATTTTCCTTGCATGTCCACCTCAGATCTATAGCAACTGTGCAATTCAGTGCAATTTAAAGTGCAGTTTGCACTTGTAGGGCAAAGTGGATTTGCCTTTTGTAAGTAACCCCCATAGGCTGTTATCAACTGTTTTTGGCTGTAAAAACAAAAAAACAAAACGAGTGGGTTCTGAGAGGCGTTTTTCAGCTGAAAATATGCTCTAACGTCAAAAACCGCTAAAAAACAATATCGCAAAAACAACTCACTTGTAATTATATCCCCTCTTAAAGTGGTAGTAAATTCTCCCTGAGCAATTTTCTTAATTTAAATAATGAAAACATGTTCAACAAATCGCTGAGGGTTATTTACTAAAGGAAAATCCACTTTGCACTGCAAGTGCACTTGAAAGTAAAGTCGCTGTAAATCCGAGGGGGACATGCAAGGAAAATAAAAAACAGCATTTTAGCTTGCACATGATTGGATGATAAAATCAGCAGAGCTTCCACTCATTTCAGATCTACCCCTTAGATTTACAGCGACTGCACTTCCAAGTGCATTTGCAGTGCAAAGTATATTTGCCTTTCGTAAATGACCCCCACTGTCTCTAGATCCAACCCGTCACTGTTCACCTCTATTACGTCACCGGTACATGCTCATAATGTCCCCTGTTCACGGCACGCTTATCACGTTAGTCTATTCAGTTTTATGCCATGGCTCTGTCATGTCCTCTCTGTGGTATTGCTCTGCAATCCCCCAAGAGTACAGGCCCATTCACTGTTTACACCCAATGTGACTTGCAAACATTGTTGCAAGCATGGGGCAGGTTCCCCGGACAGGGTTGCCATAGAATTCTGGATCGAAAACGAGGCTTGGCTTAAAAAAAAATTAAAAATTACTGGGCATGTGCGAGATTAGAACAGGGAGAAACAGAAAGGGTAGAAGCCCAATCCGCTGCTGCATCAGAGGACAATACCCAACATAGCGCCGGCTTTGGCTGGGAAGCAAGAAAATAAGAAACACACAGAAACAGTAAGAAACGTGCAAAGGGGTCAATAATTGAGCAGAATGTAATGGAAAGCTTTATCATACTGGCTGCATTGAGAATATGTACACCAGGGGCAGAGTTTAGTACCATTTTAAGCGTTTTAGTCTGTTTACTAGAATTTCTGTGAATTTTTTTTTTAAATAATAATAAACATTAGCCCACTGAAGAGGCTTGCCTCCGATGATACACAGAGATTAATTAAATCCTCCCACATAAACTGTACTAGTTTAGCTGCAGCCCTCACTTCTTTACAACCTTCCAAAGTTCACAGATTGCATGGTATTTCTCAGCTTCCATACCCCCCCCCCCCCCCAACATAGTCTCATAGGGACACATACCCCTGAGGTTGTCATTTACCTGCTGTGCGCTAGAGGAGGGGCTGGGATGCCACCATGGATTGCCCAATCTCGGAGTGTGAGGAAAACGGTCAGAATTGATTTGTGCAGATAGCAGAGAAAGAAGAGAGCAGACACGATCCACACCTGAGTATATGCTTTGTTCATTTTTCATTTCAGAGGTTCACAGTCACTATAAAGTTTCTCACCGATTTACTGTTTTAGGGCTATAATACAGCTACCACAGATATTTTTTCATTAGAAGGATAAAGTTCTTTGTTAAATTAATTAGCCCATGGATTGCCAACCCAGGTCCTTTTCACAGTACATTAATAAATAGTTCTGCTTTTCTCATTCATTTTCCATATGCAATAACCTGGCCTGAATTAGATCATGATCCAAAAGGAGGTTTAATTCCAGGCTGTTAATTCAACCCAGGTGATTGCGTTTGCTATAAAAAGTAGACTTCTTAGAAAATGGCATATGAGTGTTTCAGAACCCTACAACTCTGGTAAAGGACATGTATCATCTATCAAAGTGTTATTTTAATTCTGTACAGATAAACTACAAGGTGATATTAGTCACTATTTGTCCATATATTCTATTTACTGCATCTGTATAATGCTAACATACAACCTCTTTAAGACCTCATGCACACTTGAGCTAAAAAAAGTAAATTTTACAGGCATTTGATGTGTTTTGTTTCTGTCTCTAAATGCCCTTCAATGTTAGCCTATGTGAACCCCGCAGTTAAGGGGCAAGGGCACTTAGAGGTAGAAAAACATCACTTATGCATTCAACAGATGAGCATTTTGTCAGAAAAAATATGCCTAAGAACTGGTAAACACGTGTATATGTGCCTAAGCACTAGGCACATTTAGCGCTTGAGCATTTATTTAATTTCAATGGCCAGAATAAGTTAATATCCTGGCTAATGAAATAAATGCCCAAGCACTTGGTGTGCCAAAACACATTTGAAAAGATGCTACTTAGGCACATAAAACCTCAGTTTAATATGTGATGGTCATAATGGATTAACTAGGAATGTACTATTATCTCAGTGGTGTGATCATCGTTATATCTTTCCTACTCTCTACCTTCCGATCCTGCATTGGTTGTGTGCAATCAATGTTCTAGGTTCTTCTGTGTTCCAGGTTTAGAGCAATTCCTTTAGTAGGACAGATAGGCAAACGTCAGTCTCCAAAGCTGGAAGAAGGTATGGCGTAAGAAGAGATGATAACAGTGCTCATCCCAAAACATGTAAGATTAAAACTTACGTTTTCAAGCACAGAAATGGCATGTTCATTCTGGCATGTGGCATTGGATCTTAGAATTATAGTGCGCCTCGAGAAGTGGATCCCTGCCATCCAGTGATTGATCAGTCTTTGGTATGGACATACAATTTATTCAAAAGTAGGACCAATTTGGACAGGTGGATAGCGCTCTCCCTTAAGAGGATAGCCAATTTCTGGTTAACTAACAGAGCAAGATGGTGCAAGATGAGGCAGTGGTACTCTTGCTCTACTTTGAATATTTTCTTTTCCATCACATGGAACAGAAAATCAACTGTTTTAGGATATCTAGGTACCTGTCTCAGTTCTAACGAGTTTCAGGAACATATCATAGAATGTATCACCACATGGACAACTCAGTCACTTTAATCCAGTATTCATGAAATGTGTCAACAATATGAGGGGAGGTATAAAGTTTTGACAATGACCCTCTTTTAATTACATCAGTCATTATAGTGCCATAAAGTTTGGGACAGCTAATAATTGTTTAAGTTTCACAACTGAAGGGGAGAATTGACGACAAATTAACTGGATAGAGATGCTGAAGGAGATTATATGTGAAAAACGGATGGTGTTGAAGGCCTCCAAGCCCTGTTTTGGGATGGTCATTCCAGTTTGATATAGATGAACTCCCTTGCAAAACAGTTGACCTCCCTGACCAAAATGTGCTCCTCACTGTCCTTGTAATAATATTCCTTTTCCTTAAAGTGTATTGACACTTTTGCAGTCCAATTGGAATAACAACTACTTTATATTTGTTACATGTCCCCATTCACATAGCGTAAAAATTGCAGCTTATCTTTTTAGATGCTCTATTTTGGAAGCTTCAGCATAGAAAGCTACTTTGGGCTAATTTGTCATAATTAACTTTGTCTGCACTGTGCAGGCAGACCTTTATTATCAGTTGTAAATAGATGAACACTTTCTGTCCTAACCAAAGGTAAAGGTGTAAAGGCTGCGCTTCTTGCTTATAAATGAAGACAGACTTGGGACAAACTCACTTCACATTCTTGAAAAAATCTTGCAGTCAGCCATGACACCTCCTTGCTGGCAGGCATCTAAAAGGTAAGAAATATTCTTTAAAAAGTAGGCATTCTGTGTTAATGGGAACCCATAACAAACATATAGTGGGGTTTTCTCAAATTTGACTGCAAATGTGGAAATACACTTTAAAGTAAAGCTATATGAAAAACAATTTTTTTACATTTTGGATAAAGCAAGGATTGGTTATAACCCCTGTCAGATTTTTGCTCACCATCTGTATCCCATTGCGGAGGTTTCCTTTCACTTTCTGTAGAAAAACTTTTGATTCCAGAGTTCACCTTCTAATATTTGGCCATCCATGTGTTTAAGAAATTTGTTAAAGTGAACCTAGAATCCTATATATCCATGTTTAGTGCATGTGTAACATAAGTACATATCACCTCATAGAGATCAAAATATTCCCTCTGATAGTGCCTTCATCTGCCATTTTTGTTGGGGTATCATCCAAAGTCAACATATACTATAAACTGAGACACTGACTTAGAAATAACACAGTCACATGAATGCTGGTGCCTGTGCAGTTATTGCCCGTGTTAAATGTCTGACGCAGGTCAAACCCCTACTATACCCTCTTACCTAATGGTTCCAACAAACACTGGAGGAGAGGAGACTGAGAAAAAGCTTTTTCCTACCTGCAGTAGACTGTTGACAGCCTCTCAGCCCAGGTAAATTCTCATGGAGATCACAGATGGCTTTTTATAGATAAAAGGTCAAGTTTTTGTCTTTAAAATAATATTGTTTCTATTTATTGTAATATCTTAAGAATGGATTTAAACAGACTTGTAATGTTACTAAGAGGTCCACTTAAAATCTTTACCTTTTCTCCTTGTAAGCTTACATACTCCATAGGTGTGGCTCCTGTGGCACAGACCAAATCCAGCGCTCACTTCTAGCTGAAATAAATCCAGCTGGGACTTATTACTGAAATCTGGAGTCTGGACGGACAGACAGCTCAAAGGACCGATGTTCAAAAACACGACTACGCTTGAGAATATGTTTCACTTACAAAGCAGTCGGCATTACAGCAGCCCTAATTTCTAAGATCATTATCACTCAGTGGAAAGTCACACCTTTCACCCCTTCCTGGCCCTGCAAACGCGGTTTTACGACCTGTGGAAACCGACATTAACCACATAGAGGCAAATTTACTAATGTGCTGTGGGAAATAATGTTTTAGAGGAAGGTGACAGACTTGACATTGTGTTTATTGAAGTGTACCTGTCGACTATTCACATTCAAGGCGCCATCCTTTAGGCTGCACAGATATTCATTTCTGGAAGAAGGGTACATTGAACTAGAGTGCCAAATTGAGTAGTAAAACTTTGCAAGGGGCCATATTTACACGGTGATGGTAATGGATGCAGTCATGTCTCCATTCCTAATTCTCTGTATTTTATTGATTTGGATACACAGACCATACTGCAACTGTTTTATAAAGAATATCTAAATCCAAGGAAAAAAAGGTAATATGTTGCAGATTAAGGCCTCCTTCACACAGCTGTTTAGCCGCATACACCGGATTCAAGGAGCAAGAGTGAGTAGTGCTTGTGGCTGGAATGATCGGTGCATGTGAATAGCAGTGGTTACGAAGGCTATATATAATAATGTCAGGCTGACAGCAGCTGCCGCTGTTCACATGTAGCTGCACACCAAGTGGTTACCTGAGGATGTCCGTACCTGGATGCAGCAGACTGCGTTCACGCTCAGACATGCATCCCTAACCGCAGGTAACCATGTAGTGTGTGGCTACATCAGAACAGCGGTGGCCACTGTCAGCCTGCCATTATTTTATATAGGCTCAGCAGCCAACACTAATCGCTGGAATCCAGTGTATGCAGCTAAACGGCCATGTGAAGGAGGCCTAAAAGTCCATAGCTGTGATGGCTGAAATTGTTTTCTTTTTTCAAGCTAAGTATATTTCATTCAAGTACAGATAACTTGCAGCATCCTTATAACTTCCTGTGCAATGAGTTGAAATGTCAAACAATGTTATCAGCTTTCCCAGCTGTCTTCTATGATCTACAAAATAACACCCTTCTGTGTAATGGAGATAAGGAGAGGAGAAGTTTGTAGCCCAATTCAGGAGCACAGCCTAGGGGGACAACATTGCTCCTCTATAGATACAGTGCAAGGTTGGACTTGTGTATTTTTTTTTCAACTTCACCAACTATCTAACTATGGGGGTTATTTACGAAAGGCAAATCCACTTTGCACTACAAGTGCACTTGAAAGTTGCTTTAGATCTGAGGGGAAGATCTGAAATGAAGGGAAGCTCTGCTGATTTTATCATCCAATCATGTGCAAGCTAAAATTATGTTTTTTATTTTTCCCCTCAGATCTACAGTGACTTTACTTCCAAGTGCACTTGTAGTGTAAAGTGGATTTGGCTTTCGTAAATAACTCCCTATGTAACTATGAGTTGTCACCCTAGGACTGGAAGTCCTGGAAAACAAAAAAGTCTGAAAAAAGGGAAGTAATGTAGCCAGCACGTCTAAGGACTGGTAAACTGCAATTCAATATATTGCAGTTTTGGTTTTGGGTTTAGTCTTTAATTTTTGCAAATGATTGCAGTGTCAGGGCCTTCTAGCTGGCAGTATCAGCCATACCATCAGTACAAAGCATATTCTGTTGGAGAAAAAAGAAACAGCGAACGTTTAGAAAAAAGAACTGAAATAAAACGCTCCAACAAATGAAAGGCATGAAGTGAAAAGTGAACTTTGGGACAGTGCTGTAGTTTTCTCTGCCCAGAAAATCCTCGGTAGTAATACAGCCACTGTCTTGATCAATTATTTGTGACATCATTCAAGGCTGCTTGTAGCCCCGTAGCTGTTTTTCCTCTGACTTGCAATCAGATTATTCACCTTTTCTTTCCAAAGCAAAGTTCCCTTTCAGGTCATGCATCAGTTGGTACTTAGAACTGCATTTCAGACAATGGTGGAATCCAGGTTTGTGATGTTTAGTAAGTTATGGACTGCCTAGCGTGGCTTTTCCCCTGTCTCTATTAGCTGGATTGTATTATGAAAAAATGTATAGCCTTATTTTTAGTATTGATTGGGATCTGCCTTTCAGTGTTAGCATGGCATATCTCTGCTGCTCTTTTTAAAACCAACGCCCTTTAAAATGCATATATCATTTTTTTGCATGGTTGTGTTGAGTCACTTGCTGACTTTTTATATGCCTTGGACACCCTGCGGGCAGATTTTTGTGCCTTTGCTTTGTGTCTTGTTGGGAGAAAGTTGAGGAAAGCTTGCACATGCTCTAATTCAGGGGGCTGGGTACTCTGTCGCTGTCCCTCTGGGTGGAGGAATGGCCCATCACCAAGCACTAATACCAACAGTCACATGCTCCAGCATAGCTTTAAAGTAGAACTATAGGCAAAAAAGTTTTTTCATTTTAAATAGAAAAGGGAGGGTTATAACCATTGTCCCATTTCAGAGATTTCCCTTCACTTCCTGTCCCATAGTCTGTTACTTTTCTGGGGACAACCCAAAATGTGTGAATTTCACTTTCAATGATAATGATAAACAGGACAAATAGAGAGGGTGAATCTCAATAACAAGGGCACAGACGGCAATAAAAACAAACCGGTGTTCTAACTCCTCTCCACTCTATCCAACACAAAAAAAAATGTGCCTTTAATTTTACTTTAAAGGCTTCTTTAGATTGGTGTTGACACCCATGTGCAGCCTCTGCAATGGCATCCACCTTTACAGGCTGCTTGAATGTAGCTCAAAGTTAATGCAGATGCCAAAACAAAGGCAGCTTGCATGCAGAACAGGCGTCAGTGCCCATTTGAATGAAACCCAAAGCTGAAGTGTGGGCAAAATCTATTTCCGTATAGTTTCACAGAAAAAAATACTGTAAGCTACCTATTATGATGTGTGCCCTCATCTCTGGCTGCTTCAGTATTTGTGAAATCACTTTTTTTTACTCAGACAACAGTCTCCTATTGTCACCAAACATCCAGCGCTGAGGATTGTAGTTCCAGCTTGTTTGGCACCTCCTCTATTCAGAAAAAGTCTGGCGACTAGAACAATCTATTGGTCTATTTATGGTCTGCCTTATTGCTGAGAACTTACCTGTATATTGGGTTATTTTGACTTTTGACTTATAGATGAATATCAGTTTATAGCAATCACTATATCACAGTTTACTGCACACAGGATATTAGCTCTAATGCCACGTACACACGATGGACTAGTTCAGACGGAATGAATCTGCCGGACAATTCAATGTGTTTGACAGTCATCTGACCTTTGCTGTCTAAAAATCAGACAGACTTTAGATTTAAAACATGTTTCAAATCTTTCCGAAGGACTTAAGCCCATTCGAAAAATCCGTTTGTCTGTATGCTAGTCCGATGGATGAAAACGGACGATAGGGCAGCTATTGGCTACTGGCTATGAACTTCCTTATTCTAGTCCGGTCGTACGTCATCATGTTCGAATCCATCGGAATTTGGTGTGATTGTGTGTGGCCAAGACCATTCCTTCGAAAAGTCCATCGGAACTCCGCCAAAAGTCCATCGGGAAGACTGTCAGACCTAGTCCGTTGAAAAGTCCAGTCGTGTGTACGCGGCATAAGGCTACTTTCACACTGAAGCGTGGGATGAGCCAAACACTCCCCGATTCAGTTTGCACCAGAACTTGCAAACAGCCAAAAAATTGGCATAAAAAGTGTTTGGGGATCTGGGTCCTGCCCCAGGGGATATGTATCAATGCAAATTTTTTTTTTAAAACTGCCGTTTTTTTCGGGAGCACTGATTTTATTAATGCTTAAGCACTTAAGCCTTAACCATTTGGCTGCCCAAAGACCAGAGGACTTTTTGCGATTCGGCATTGCAACTGACAATTGCGTGGTCGTGCGACGTGGCTCCCAAACAAAATTGACATCCTTTTTTTTGCACAAATAGAGCTTTCTTTTGGTGGTATTTGATCACCCCTGCGGTTTTTATTTTTTGTGCTATAAAGAAAAAAATTGCGACAATTTTGAATAAAACGCATTATTTTTTAACTTTTTGCTATAATAAATATCCCTAAAAAATGTATAAAAAAACTATTTTTTTTCCTCAATTTAAGCTTATACGTATTCTTCTACATATTTTTGGTAAAAAAAATGCAGTAAGCGTTTATTGATTGGTTTGCACAAATGTTATAATGTCTACAAAATAGGGGATAGTTTTATGGCATTTTTATTAATATTTTTTTTTTACTAGTGATGCCTTTAGCCAATCATGGCTCACACAGTAGAGTGCGCTGTGATTGGCCAAAGCATGCAGGTGGGGATGTGATCTCGCAGTGCATTAACGGTCTCACCGTTCATTATGGGGTGTTCCTCGGGCGCTCGAATTTCCTGCGAACACCCCATAATGTTCGGCTCGAACATCGGGTTCATCGATATGCCAAAGTATAGGAGACTGTCTGTTGGGTGCTTAAAACTACTTCTATGTACGGGTATACACTAGTAGAAGTTAGTTCAACATTGTAAGAATGCTTGTTTGTTTGTTTTTCTAATCATTAGCAAATTGATGTTCACTTTCGACCACATTGATGAGAAAATTTGAAGGAAGCAGGATTGAAAATTTTTCTTGAATGTGTGAATTTCTAATAGCATATGCGTTTTTTTTTCAGTAAAGTCCATTCATTAGCCTAAACATGTCTGTGCCCCGATGACATCATGTTTGACAAAACATGTTGGGTGTTCTATTTTGGTCTCACCAGAGTACCTTCTTCCACATGTTTGCTGTGTTTTTTCTTTTTAACAATGGCTTTCTTCTTGCCACTCTTCCATAAAGGTCAGATTTGTGGAGTGCACAACTAATAGTTGTCCTGTGGACAGATTCTCCCACCTGAGCTGTGGATCGCTGCATCTCCTTCAAAGTAACCATAGGCCTCTTGACTGCTTCTCTGATTAATGTTCTCCTTGCCCAGCCTGTCAGTTTAGGTGGACGGCCATGTCTTGGTAGAATTGCAGTTGTGCCATACTCTTTCCATTTTTGGATGATGGATTGAGCAGTGCTTCTCTGAGATGTCCAATTTTGGGATATTTTTCTATAACTTAACTCTTCTTTAAATTTCTCCACAACTTTATCCCTGACCTGTCTGGTGTGTTCCTTGGCCTTTGTGATAGTGTTTGTTCACTAAGGTTCTGTAACAAACCTGAGGGCTTCAGAGAACAGCTGTATTTATACTGAGATTAAATTACACACATGTGAACGTTATTTACTAATTAGGTGACTTCTGAAGGCAATTGGTTCCACTAGATTTTAGTTCAGGGTATCAGAGTAAAGGGGGCTGAATACAAATGCGTGCCACATTGTTCAAATATTAATTTGGAAAACCATTTTACATTTTCCTTCCATTTCACACTTATGTGCCACTCTGTGTTGGTCTATCACATAAAATCCAAATAAAATACATTTACGTTTCTGGTTGTAATATGACAAAATGTGGAAAATTTCGAGGGGTGTGAATACTTTTTGAAGGCACTGTATACCCAGTTATACTCTCCCCTTACTCTAGTCCGAGTTGGGCTTTAATGAATTAACAATATTCCAATATTATATATATTAATAATATTAAAGCGGAGGTCCACCCTAAAGTGGACCTTCCGCTCATCGGAACCCTCCCCCCCTCCGGCGCCACAATTGGCACCTTTCAGGGGGGAGGGGGGTGCAGATACCTGTACAGTACAGGTATCTGCACCCACTTCCGGGATAGCTCTCTGCGGAAAGGGGCGTAGATTACGCCCCTTTCCGCAAGTGCCCGCCCCTTTCCGCAAGTGCCCCGCTGCCTGCTGGGAAACACACAGATCCCAGAGGCAGCGGGGACCGTCCTTATTGCGCAGCGCGACTCGCGCATGCGCAGTAGGGAACCGGGAAATGAAGCCGAAAGGCTCCATTTCCTGATTCCCATACCCAAGATGGCGGCCGCAGCACCCGAGAGACGATCTAGAGATCGGCTTCGGGTGCCGACATCGCAGGCGCGCTGGACAGGTAAGTGTCACTATTTTAAAAGTCAGCAGCTGCAGTATTTGTAGCTGCTGGCTTTTAAAAAAAAAAAAAACGTGGAGTCCCGGCGGACTCCCGCTTTAACAATAAAAAGCAGAACTCCAGCCAGTTTTTTAAATTTTATATTAATATTACAAAGTTACTTCTTCTGCGGTTTATTCCCTTTCCAGATCCCTATTCTGTCTTTTAAAATCACTACTTTTTTTTGTTGCCCTGGATTCTTTAGCTATCACTGTCCTGCAGTTCTTATAGAGGAAACAAATTCTTGCCAGCAACAGGATCTCTAGAGTGACATCAGCTTTATGCTTAGCTATTTATACAGTACAAAGTATAAAGGATACAAGTATATTTTGAAGTGGGGCAGTTTTTTAGGCTCAGCTATGTATACAAAGTATACAGAAAGGTCACCAGTATATAAGCGTGTGACTGTGTTTTAAGTTAAATTTACTTGCCATCACAAAATCCAAGATGTTAAGCCATCAGAACACGCGCTTACTGGTAAATGTACCTCAATTTCTAAGAAATGTTTGCTCTGGAAGCTTTGTGGATTCTTCTATATAAACCAAGCAGTTATTGCATATTAAGTAGTGATTTAAGGCAACATAACCGACTTATTAATATCTAAAACGAACATTTCTTGCAGTTTTACGTTAAGAGTGAAAATATTTATGTACCGAAATAATAATTCAATACAGGCACGCCTAGGTTTTTTTTTTTTTTTTTAATAAGCTTAAATCCAGGGAAACACGAGTGGGAACAACTGTATTTTAGTGTCTAAACTTGGCAGATACACATTACATATTCCCACATTCCAGTAGATCACAAACTTCAGTTAAGTTGATTCAAGGCAAAGTGCTATATTGGGCTATATATATATATAACAAGCAAAAATAAATAATATATATATATATATATATATATACACATATATATATATATATATACATATATATATATATATATATATATAATGTTTTTTTTGTTTTGTTTTTTTTTGCTTTTGTGATTTTAGCTTTTCTAAATTATCTACATTTATTTTGGAGGAATTCTGTGCAGGGTGTTCCAAAAAAATCTATATACCTAAATACATGGTATTTCATTTTCTCGCACTGGGAACAGTAGTGCAGTTTAAAGATTAGTTGATTGATGATGTAAGTGGAACCATTTTGTTTTCTTTTGCTCACCAAAAGAAAATGTTAGATTTTATAATAGTTTCTAGTAGCACAGTTATTGCATACATTTTGGAAGGTTTTGTAGTTCATACTAATGCAGAGTTTACCTAAAACTCTGAGCTATGAATTAAACTATTGAAATGTATTAAGCCATATGAAATGGAATACATTATAAAAAATGACTTATTCCTTAAGTGAACCTTATTCCACAAGTGAACCTGTGGCCAGGCTATGGGCAGTTAAGTATTTACATATTTTTAAAGGGTAACTCCACTTTCATGGGGGAAAAAAAAAACTTACAATTGCTACAAAAGCCATATTGTAATTATGTTACTAAAATTTACATTTCCTTTTCAATTTGCAGTGCCTTAATTTGAAGTTGGTGTACAGAATGTCTCTAGAAATGTAATTTCCTGTTTGTCTGATTGGCTTAGTGATTTTCCCAGGAAGGCATCCTCTGCAACAAAAATGTTATTTTTGGTGCGATACTCCCAAAGGATTAATCACTTCTAAAAGGATGTCAATACTGCAACTTTCCACATTAGAACACTGCAAGTGCATATAAATCGTGTATAATAATAATAATAATAATATAATTAAAAAAATCACTCCCATTCAGACTCACCTTGCACATTGACATAAGGGCCGGTTCACACAGGGGGCGATGCGAGGCGACACCGACTTGCCTCGCCGCGACCGGCCGCGACCTCAGCGGCGACTTGCAAATGACTTCTGTATAGAAGTCAATGCAAGTCGCCCCGAGGTCGCCCAAAAGTAGTACAGGAACCTTTTTTCTGAGTCGGAGCGACTCGAGTCGCTCCTCTCAGAACGGTTCCATTGTACAGAACGGGGGCGACTTGTCAGGTCGCGGCGAGGCAAGTCGTGTCGCCTCGCATCGCCCCCAGTGTGAACCGGCCCTAACCAAACAAACAGCTTTTCCTTCAGAACAGAAAGAGGTAGGAATCTAAACAAGGGTTTGTTAAAATCCTTGCAGTGTACATAGATCACCCAGAGGGAATTGTTTGTTTCTCATAAAAGTATTTTAGTGGAAGTGCCAGGAGATTGAGATAAATATTGGGTACCACCATCCAAATATATTAAACAGAAATAAATAAAAAGGAGTGACTCTACGACACCAACAATTTGGTTTAAAAATTATTTTCCAAGAAATGTTTATTACAACATGATATATTAAAATTTTTCTCAATAAAAGTGGGATTACTCTTTAAAGCTTCACTCAAGATTGGGCAAAAAACAAAAAATTCAGTCTCTGGCATAGTCACCCAAACTCTAGCACTGCCCCCCACTGATTTACCAATCCAAGGATGGAAAGCAGATGAATGTAGACAGCAAATACATTATATTACCAAAAGTATTGGGATGCCTGCCTTTCTTTACACACACATGCACTTTAATGGATGAGCGAGTATGGGGTGGAGAAACTTGATTGGCCTGCACAGAGTCCTGACCTCAACCGGATAGAACACCTTTGGGATGAATTTGAGTGAAGCCTGAGAGCCAGGGCTTCTTGTCCAACATCAGTGCCTGACCACAAATGTGCTTCTGGAAGAATGGTCAAACATCCCAATAGACACACTCCTAAACCTTGTGGACAGCCTTCCCAGAAGAGTTGAAGTTGGTATAGCAGCAAAGGTTGGGCCAACTCAATATTGAACCCTACGGACGAAGACTGGGATGCCATTAAAATTCATGTGCGTGTAAAGGCAGTGATCCCAATACTTTTGGTAATATAGAGTATGTTTTATAAATGGGCAGAATCTTTCCACAGGACTCAGCAGAGAACAATCAGCTTCCAGTGTATGTAAACCCTAACAATGAACTTCCCCTATTTGCTTCCTTTTGGTCTGTTAAATATACCTTGCAATTGTTTTTTAAAATATTTAATTATTTATTATTTCTGATAGAAATGTTGTGAGCTAAACTTTCTTTTGGCCTCTTCATTTGAGCCGGATTCTTATCAGTTACATTGTTCCTTGTCTTAGAGTTACAACACTGCTCCTCCATAGACACAGTGCAGTGAGTGAGCGTTGTCACCCTAAGATGAGAAGTGTGTTACTGGCAGGATCATCAGAACCCCTCCTGCCAATGACACCCCAGCAATCGGAAGCTGTCCGGGTGGACCGGGAGCAGCCGGAAGGCCGCCTCAATGTCGGTCTTAGCCATCAATGCCCCCTTCCCATACTTTCGGACCCAAAAGACCGCCGCGTCAAAGGACGTATAAGACACCGCGCAAATCTCAGGATCAATGGCATCATTCACTGATCCCCCTTTTGGATACGAAAGATGATGAATGAGCCGAAATTTATTAGGCTCCTTTTTGGGCACCACCCCCAAGGGAGACACCACCAAATCCGGAATGGGCGCCGTTGGGAAGGGGCCGCTCATGCGCCCCAAAGCCACCTCCTTTTCCAGTTTCGCAGACACCACCTCGGCGTGAGCCAACGCCGAACGCAGATTACGAGCCAAAGGGGGTGTCACCCCCAGTTGTGCCGGAATATGAAAACCTTCCGCAAACCCCCGGGCCAGCAACTGCGCCGCTTCCCGATCCGGATACCTATCGAGAAAAGGCAGCATCTTTCCCACTCTCACCGGGGTTTTCCCCTTTTCCAGCCGCATCACCAGACTTGCCCTTTCCTTGCTTGAAACAGCGGGACGAAGGGTGACCCCCACCGCAGCCAGTGCATTCGTGCCTGTACTTGCACGACCCTCCGAACCTACAGGACCCCTCGTTGAACTGCCAACACACCCCTTTTTTCCTTGTGGCCGGTTGTCCGGGGTTAGTGGACCCACCGGCCCCGCCTGGAAAAAACTGGCCAGTCGACCGCGCTGAAGTCATAAGGCGCATCCAAAGACTGATGTCCTTATGATCCCAACGTAAAGACGGGCGAATCGCCCTCCGCTGACGAAACTGTTCGTCGTAACGCAACCATGCCGTTCCCCCGTAGACCCGATAGGCTTCTCCCACGGCGTCCAAGTAGCAAAAAAGCGCAGAGCAGTGCTCCGGGTTCCTCTCGCCTATCACACTAGCCAAAATCGCGAACGCCTGCAGCCAATTGGCAAACGTCCTGGGAATGAGCCTGTACCGCCGCTTCTCCTCATCCTCCTTCTTGTGATCCTCCGGCTTCACCCTATCCAGATTGAACTTCTCCAGCGGCAGCAGGGCGAAGATCTCCACATACTCACCCTTCCAGATCTTCTCGCGGACCTCGGGCTTCAGATGAGCCCCGAGGGGGCCCTCGAAGCAAACATACACCTCACATTTTGCCGCATCCGCTAAACGGACCAAGTCCTGCTTCTTGGAGGCCTCCGAAGCCGTCCCACCCCCAGCGGGTGCCAGACCCGCCCCCAGGTCAGCCACCGCAGCCACTACGGCAGCAGGCGCCGCCGGCTCCGCCGCCCCTATCGTCGCCTCCCCCCGCCCCCCAATGTCCCCCGTTCCCGGGGCCACCCAAGCCGACACCGGGGCCCCAGCCCCGCCCACTCCCGGTTCAAACCGATGGACCAGCTCCTTCAAACCCGCCAGAAAACCCCGCAACCCCTCATCCGCCGCCGCGCGGTCCGTGACCGCTGCGGTCGGCGCAATGGGCACGGCCCCCGCCGGCCGCCCCGCACATACCCGGCCCCCACCCGCCGCCCCCCCCACATCGCCAGACACAGGATAACAAACATAAGCGGACTCACCGTGTTGCCTGGATGGAGTCCCACCAGCCGAGGGTCCCGGGTCCACTTCTGTCGGAATGCCGTGCCGTCCCTCGTCCTCCGACTGCGACAATTCTCCCTCCGAGCGGACGTCCGCCAACTCCGCCTCGCCTTCTGGTCGCCATCCATCGGAAACGTCACTGGGTGCCGGGGATCCGCGGAGCTCCCTGGCCTTCTGTAACCCGCCAGATCCGCCTGCCGACTTCCGCGAGGACTTGCCCGGGCCAGCTTGCCGTTGATCGCAGTGCCGCCCCAGACCACTGCAGGCAGCCGCCGTCTCTCCACCGTCCGCCACAGCCCGCCGTCCCAAAGCAGGGGACGGCTGCCGACCACCGATCCCAGGAGCGCCACCTGCCGACAGTCCCCTGCGCCCGGCAGCCATCCTCCCGGGCGATCCCGATGCAGGCCCCGCCCCCGCCGCCTCCAGGCCATGAGGTAGGGCCCTCCGCACAGTCCTGGGCCTCCTGCTCCCGTCCGCCACCGGCCCTGAACGTCCAGCCCCCCCCCCCACCTGGCTCACCCCAGCCCCAAGGTCACCAAGCCCAACAGTCCCCCCAGGCCGCTCCGCAGGCCGCGCCGCGCGTTTCGCGGGCGGGCCCGAGTGTCCCCTGCCATCCCTGCTGCTGCCTCCACGTGTCCCAGGTCGGGGGGGGGAAGGGGGGTCAGGTGCAAAGCGAGCCGGCGGCCGGGAGCGCCGCGCTCGCGCCCGCCCGCCACCCTCCCGCTCGGCCACCGGGGGTACCTCACCCAGCGCCGCTGCCAGCCTCTCCTCGAGCCATCCCGGTCCGCGGGACGCCGATGCGGCCTTCAGCCGCGCGAATAGGTCCTCCACTGCCGCCATGTTGGAGCTCCCTGCTGAAGCTCGTTTCCCCGCAGACTGAGGAGGGGAGGAGCCGTCCACTCTAACACATTAACACTGCTCCTCCCCTCCCAGCCTCTGCACGGCAACGCCCCCACAGGATCCCTGAGTCTCCCAGTTAACTCTGTCATGCCCGCCCTCCGCCTATTTTTGTCTTGCTGCGGGCTCTCTGGATCATCAGCTGGAAATAAAAGAAAAAGAGCCTGGAAATAAAATGGTAAGCTGCAATACATTTACATCTTTGATCATGTGTTTAGATAAGCTTTACAAAGAGAATGTCATGCTGACAGCTCTACCACCAAACTTTGATCCTGGTAGGTTCCTTTTAATGTTCTGAAAAAAATAAAACCTAGTATGATGCTGGTTGTCCAACTATAACAATAAATAAGCGAAAGGCACACTAGAATTCTAGTCAGTGAACAAAATCAATTTGTGACGGTACTTGTAACTTTATACCGTGATTGTTCATGGTAGGGTTGACTGTAAACATGTCCAACTTGACTGCATGGTGGGCCAGCTTGGCTCAGAAGCCAGGCTTCAGGAAATGTGAAAATCTACCAAGTCCTATCTGTTCCACAGGACACAATAAAACTAAACATAAAAGCCCTTGTGTTAGATGTGTTGCCATGACTCTGGACCGTTACCTTCAATTAACCTGTTTATTGAGCGGCCTTGACTAATGGCTTTAAAATTCCTAAAATGTATATTTCTAAGTGTATGAATTTCTTGTATTTATGGGTCCTGCAAACATTAGAAAGCAACCAGGAGTGTGAGAAGAACATCTCAAGCACGTATAAATCTTACAACAATGTTCTTGACAGAGGTACATTAGCAAATCCATCCCCACCTGTTGCAAACCATTGAAAGGCACAATGGGCGGAATTAATTCAGAATGGTTAAGTGAAAACATAGATTCTGGGAAGGTGCCGTGTTCCAGACTGAGATTGTCTTTGGCACGCCAGTGAGGGTGGAATGGATGGTGTGGTTTGGAAGTGAGTGCAGAAGTGGATGTGCTGTATTTGGATTTGCGAGTGTGACTAAAACAAAAAAAAAGGATCAAATGGATCCAGTAATGGGTGGGAACAGAACAGAGCCTGAAATGAGGTCAGCTAAAACAAATACAACTATAGAAGGTAAAGTGTATTTGTATTCCATGAAAGCATCTTGTACTGGGATGATTTTGAATGTAATGGTTACACAAAAGCTTTATTCAATGGGGGAGGCAAAAAGCGTATCTAAAGGCAAGAACAAAACTGTAATGTATTGCAGCTTACCAGTCTTTAGATGTGGTGGCTGCGTTTGTTTCCTTATTTTCACCTAGTTATCCTGCCAGCAACAGTTCCTGTCCTAGAATGAGAACACACAGTCACTGTACTAAATCTATGGAGGAGCAGTGTTGCCATCCTAGGGCGGGAAGTGTGTTCAGACAACAAAACACCTGCTTTTTACTCATCTCCATAAAATAAGTGGTTGTTAAGTTGTTCTGTAGTTCACTGAAAGGCATGGCTGATAACATAGTCACTACAAGGAGGTAACAGTTCATTGGGTTTCTTTAAGGTTTTATTTTACCTTTGCGGAATAGCTATAATAAAACCCAAACATGAACTTTATTATTGATTTATAAACTCTTCTTATTCATAGCTATTACTTAGTGATCACTCTGATTGGCCAGTGCAGCGATCACAAGGCACAGAGCCACTCTGATTGGCTCAGTGCCTTTGCTTAATACCTGTGCTGTCTAAAGACCTTAGCATGGGAACCTTACATTTAAAGTAACTGCAGATTTTCTGTGCTATAGGTAACATCTAAAAATGTTTACCATGCCTAAGCCTTACTATGAAACATTTACAGTTTCTCCTGAAAAATATCAGTGAGATTCCTAGTAGTGTGCCTAAGTATTCCTGTTCTGTAGCCTCAGGACACAGGAGTAGGATATCTTGGATATCTTGGATGGCCTGAGAATAACATGGAGGAGCTAAAGACCAGAATGGGGCAGATGGAAGACTGTATTGAAACCCAGAGTGAATAATGTTTCCTAAATATGTTTATGCCCAGAAATATTTCTCTCCTTTGCCATTGATATGTTTGTAACAGTACTAAGGATGACTTTTATTATTTACTACAGCCTGATCTCATTTGGTTTGGAATCCCCTGTCTTATGCATCTCTCTCTTCAGAAATTCTATAGAAGATTAATTTGTCCACTTGTTTTGATTGCATAGCCAATGATTGGTATTCTATTTCAACTTTCTGTCAAGCATTCTGCATTGTTTGGGGAAGAGCCGGATTATCAGAATTTTTTTTTATATAGTATATTGTAATATACCATATATAACAGGCCATATACTATATATATATATATATATATATATATATATATATATATATATATATATATATATATATATATATATATATATATATATATATATATATTGTGTATGTATATATATATATTGTCCCTAAAAAGAACCAGACAAGTTTGGCCCTACTAAGATTTACTGATGCTAGCCATACACAGCTTGAATTTTGACTGATTCCTGCTGAAATGACCAAAATTTTAGCCGGGTGGAAAACTGTTGGTCGAACTGTGACTGAATCCTATCACATGCAGTCACTGGTTTGGACATTCAGACATATGCGGGTGTACATAAAGCCGGCCATAGATGGATCAATTTTCTTTCCTGCAACCTCGGGTTACAGGAAAGAAAACTGCATAATTCCCACATCAACGCAGTCAGTGTTGATTGCGGAATCCCTCCCGCCGAGACATTTTATTCTCCCAGTGAGGGGGGGGGGGGGGTTGAGCCGACCCTACCAAGAGAATATAGTGATTTTTTGCTAGCGGCTATAATAGGCTGGTCCCCACTGAACTGGCCGAGATTCCAACCATCTGTGGCCGGCCGAATGCAAGAGCCAGCAGGGGAGATGTTTACAGTAGATGGAAGAGTCTATGTGATCCTCTGGTTCAGCCAACATACGTATGTTTAGTAGTTAAATAAGTTGGTCTTTCACACTACGTTGCTTTATATGTGCTGTCCATTTCTTTCTTTTTTTTGTGTTTTTTTTTGAGAAATATCAAATGTGACACAAGTACCTTTTAAGAGTACAGTAAAGAGAACAAATGTAGAGGCATTGATTTGTAAAATGGGTTGTAATAGCACTGATCTCTAGTCTCATGTAATGTTTCTCCAGTAAATGACTGTCTGTTGAAATTTTTTTCCAGTCTCCAACAACTTCTAAAGCGTGTTCACAGTCTCTGATTATCTCCTGTAACATATCTGCAGTCTCTGACCATATCTTGTAACATGCCTGTAGTCAATTCTATTGTATGTCAGCAGTCTCTGACATCTTTTTAACATTCACTGAATATTATGTAGAGCCCATTAATGTTGTCAGAGGCTGCACCTGAGGTTCTCTATACGAAGAAAGTTGACCACCCCACACTTCATGCTTTGGGATTGTGATAAGAGCTTTTTTTGGATAATCTGTTATTGCTAGATTGGGTGATACACCCATGTAACAAATGCAAGAAAAGGATGACTAAGCATATAAATATTTTACCTACATCCCTAATTCCTTAAAGACTAATAAATTATAACTGAAGTTCTTTTTTAGCTTGATGTTTGTGCTAATAAGAATGTTATCTTGTGACACTTGATGCCTGGTGGAAGTGGATACACAAACCTGACTCTATTGTAATTGCTCACAGCTAGCAGTGTAAGAATGGAACAATGTGGAAACATCTTTGTCCCGTCTTTGAATTGGTTTGAAATCTGTTTTGAATGTAAAGTAGGAGAGCTCATTGAGGGTGGAATGCTGAACTCTCATTATTGTGGTTGGATGTTTCTGTTCCCTGTCTGCTATCCCTTTCTTGCCCTTTCCTCAACAGAATACTTGTTCTGATTAATTTCAACGGCTATTGTGAAATCCTACTTGGCTACACATTAACCCCTAGGCGCGTCCTGGTGGTGCATTGTTATTTGGCATGTTTGGTGTTTTTTATTCAGTTACACTGGTTAAAAAGGCTTATTACAATGATCTTATTTTGTCATAAATCGAATTATATGCCTGGAGGCTGGGAATAATTTGCTAGTATATTTCATTGTTTACCAGGGGATTGCGCATGTGGTGTGTGGAATTTTCACTGGTCTAAGATCTTTATTTCGAGTAGCTTTGGGTCCAGCAGGATCCATACATAAAGGATAACTATACGTACCAACATTTTCATCCCAGCTCTCCTCACTCACCCAACCCATGCAATTTCAAGCCCCCACTGCAGATTTCAGATGAGTGTTTTACCTTGAATAGTATCCAGAGTCTACAGGTCAGGCAGCGCTTCTGTCCTCCTCCAAGCTGACCAGCCGTCTGGTACTAGGCATTCACATATTTTGCACTACAGGTCCTAATGGAGAAGCTTCTGCAAACTTGCAAGTAACTTCTCCAATAAGGTCTGTGAAAGGTTCGAAAGTCTTTAGTTGGGGATATAAATTGCATGGGGAGGAAGGGGGAGGGCAGCTGGGATGAAAATGTATGTATAGTAAATATAATTTTTTCTATATGTACCTTATATAATAAATGTATAAAAATAGATGTCTGACACTTACGCTGTACAAAACACTCTTGTATTGGAAAGCCATTTAACCTTACCTATATGCATTGGCTCTGTTTTTTTCTGCAAGAAATGTTAATGTTATAATGCCTTTTACCAAACAAATGGATCAGAATGGTCAGAGCGTGGAGGAGGAGGAGGGTCATTTGGCTGTAGGACTCTGTTTAAAATGTATCTAAATCCACTATCAGAATTGTAATATATTGCAATCAACCAGTCCTTAGCTGATGTAGCTGTATTCATTTTTGTTTTTCTAAGGGTAATTTCCCTATCTTACTTAGTAATCTTGCTAGTAACACACTTCATCTCCTAGGGCAAGGGTCTTCAAACTATGGCCCTCCAGTTGTTCAGGAACTAAAATTCCCATCATGCATAGTCATATCTTTGAATGTCAGAGTTTTACAATGCTTCATGGGACATGTAGATGCGCAACAAATGGAGGGCCATAGTTTGAAGATCCATGTCCTAGGGTGACAACTCTTATTCCCTGCACTGTATCTATAGAGGGGTAGCCTTGTCACCCTAAGGCTGCATAGCTCTGGCTTGGGCTTCAGAACACTCTTCTCTTCTGCTGACCTCAATAACTTATGGGGTACGTTTTCTGTAGTTCACACACGTGATCTGGGAAAAACTGAAAACACTGCTTAAAGCTGAATTCCAGGAATTCAGCTCCTTTGTAGAAAATGAAGGCGCACTATGAGTCAAGTCCAGCGAGGTGCATGACACCTCCTGGGTTTAGCTTTATTATTTATATATGAAAGCTTTATAGTACTCCCGGAAGACAGCTATCATCCTGTTCTGTAGTTCCAGGAGAGCAACACTACGCAACAACAGCTGCTATGCCCGCCCCTCCCCTCCTCCTGCCCATTCACAGAAGCCTTTGCATTTCGTGAACTCATTAAAAAAATGTGAAAGCTTCTCTGAATGGGCGGCAGAGGGGGGGAGTGGGCATAGATGCTCTATGTACCTTTCTCCTCTCTTACAGTCCCAAGTGTCTGGAGTATAATTCCTGTCAGAGCAATACATTTGTTAGATCTAATAACAGAGCTAAGCCCAGGAGATGTCATGCAGCTTCTTGGACTTAACTCATAGTGTGCCTTCACATTTTACAAAGTTTCTGAATTCCTGGAATTCAGCTTCAAGATTTCAGTGCAGCAGAGGCAGAAATGTATCAGCTTGCAAGATTACTGACAGGATAAACATATTTGCTTGCACATTTCTGTTCAAATATGATCAAACACTTTCAAATGTATGTTCAATAAACTAAAAGGGAGCAAAAAGGAGATGTTCTTTGTTGGTTTTTACATATAGTACACTTTATTAGAAATATAAATAGTGAAAATGATGTAGAAATGTTAATTTTTCCTTATAGAGCAGGTACTTTGGTTACACCATGGACCTGTATATAATAATAGAAATAATATAAATAATAAAACAGAAATATGAACATATTAAGAAATGATCAAAGATAAAGAAAAGGGGTATATAACAGCAAGGTTACAATATAGTAATATTAATAAAAATTGATAATAATAATATAGAAAATGTAATTAATTCAGATATTTGGTAATTTACTCAAAGAGCAAGTGTAACAAACTATTTGTGTGTTCTGTACATATCAATAACATCTGCATTTCTGCATTTGGTCTTTGCAGAGCTATCCCAGTAATTTAGACTTCTGCACAATCCAACTAATAGTCTCAAAATTTGGTCTGGTGCCAGTTTGCACAAGACAGCTGTGCTTCATCGACTGTTCTTGCGGTACCCACCAGCAATTATTGTTGTAACCTTTTTGGTAGGTTATGAAAACTCACTGTGGTGTTAGATTTCCTATTCCACCATGTTTTCTTTATTTTTGCATTTCAGGTAACTGTATTAATTATGAATTTGCTGAAACGACAGCCATAAATCTTTTCGCGTGGCTTGCTTTCAAGATGTCATTTAAATGGCCTCATTATGCCAAACCCAAGACACTTAACCTCCTAACGAGACATTTTAACAGGTCATTTTGTCCCCTTGTGATGGGGTTGTAACCTTGGGTCGTTTCAACTGTGCAAAAGTTGAAGAAATGAAAACAGAAACGTCTGTCGTAAAACATGCTTTGCCGGGTTAAAATAATTGTCTTTGAAGGCGTCGCTACATACGACTCTTAGATTTTTACAATTTGAAAGCCTACAGTCTCGACCAAAGAAAAACTTTGAATAGTTACGGGTGAGGGCCTCTGGCTCAATCACCTACTGGCTTCTTTTATTTCTCAGAGGTTGAAACGGCGAGGCCTCCTCACTTAAAAATATATTCTGTAATATCAGGGCAAAACTATTCTCTTTTGAGACCATTCCCTTACTAGCACCCACCCTGCACTCCAGTGCTTCTTTATTCATCCATGATCCATGAGAGTGCTGAGTCTAAACCAGATGAAGGCACCATGTTGGGCAGTAACAGAACTTACAAACGTTTTAGGCCTGGTAATTGGTTGTTTAGGCCAAAGCCCTGCATTCTAGAAAAGTTGCTCCAAACCTGAAATTACTGTATGTCCCAGCAGAGGAATGAAGTGAATCGGGCTCATTGCAACGTTATTGGCTTGGGAGTTCCAATATTGGTGAACCCATCACTTCAAAGTAATTTTAAATATTTTTAAACCTACAGCTTTCATTAAAACTAGCCCAATGGACAACTCACATTTAGTAAAAACAATCAGGCTCTTCAATATAAACCCATTGTGTTTCATGAAGGTCTTCCTGCTGCCAGGCCCGCGTTGTATCTAGAATGACCTTGCTCAATGGCATCTTCACTTCCGGAACCAGGCCTGTACACACTGGAGGTAACATTCCAATGGCAGCTCTTCCTGTATGTCTTCTGGCTTGACAAAGGAGTTCACATGCTCCGAAACATGTAGACACACCCTGCCATCACGATCTCACCTTCGCCTCTGGAGTGTTCCAGTGTGGTTCTGGAAGTGAAGATGCCATTGAGCCAGTGCATTCAAAATAAAGTGTGGACTAAGCAGGAGGATGTTCATTAAACACAGCAGTTTTTATATTGAAGAGCCTGATTGTTTTTACTAAATGTGAATTGCCCATTAAGGTACTTTTAATAAAATTAATCCATACTGCACATAGAGGCGCTTTGCTTTCTCCTTTTGTCTTTTTGAACAGAGTCTGCTTATACTCATGGAAAGCTTGTCCTGGAACTTTTCTCACTCTTACAGAAAATCTTAGTGGACCTTTATAACACACTTTTTCCCTGAGGGGTCAAAACACCTGAGTGCGCCTAATCTAAAGCAGGTCATTTGCAGGTGAGAAGGAGGTCAACTGTAGGTTAAATGTTATTGACAAAATGGTCAATAAGTTCTGAATAATCTAAGAAGAGTCCCAAATTGATTTTAAATTGATGCCATTGACACAAGCCCATAGCTTGTCAACAAAGTCCATAATGCAGGCATGGCCTATTTTTGTCATCATTAAGAAACCTTCCCTGAGAAATGTCATGTATACTTTACTAGTGCCCATGTTGACAGAATCTTGCTGCAAACAGGCTTTAAGAGATCAGCAGTACTTGCATGCAATCAGGATGAAACAAAGGTGAAAACAAGTATTATTTCTGTTTTTAATTCCCAGTACTATAGCAAAATAAATATCATTCCGTTTGAATTTACATTCACTACAATTCAAGTAAGACAGTGGAAATTTGGTTCACTTTTAAAGAAGTGTTGAGATGTAACATTTTCTTTTTTGGATGCCAAAGTAAAAGGGACCTATTGAGATCTGAGCAATGGCTCCATATTGACCACACCAAAGAATTATTGGAAAAGTACAGTGGTAGTTGATCATTTTCGTTCTTTGTGGTTTAGCAGTATCTTTTTTTAGCAGTATCTTTTTTTTTAATTGTCCCTTTCCTGGAATGATTACTGATATATGCAAATGACATTGAAGAGCTGTAGTGCTGCTATAGGACCAGTCCCCACAGTATTGGTTAGTATGTACGGTGTCTTTTTATAACAGTTCCCCATTTGTCTTAACAAAAGTGTCTGTTGGCTAGAAAATATCTTCAAAACCAATGACAGAAAGCCCAAAGCAACATTCCCTCAAGGGAGCATACAGTCAATGAATCCAAAAGGTCAACACCCAGTTTGAATCCACTGTAATTGAGATCCACCAAATATCAGGTAAAAGACATTCAAGTTAATCATGGTGTGTTTTGGCAAATTCTGTCGTGAAAGGATAAGTTCACCTTTCATAAAATGTTACATGTTACATCCATGTTCAGGGTATACCATGTAGCATGTTATGACTGCAAAGGCCCCAACACTTCCCCGCTCCCCTGCTGTGTCAGCTAGCGGGGGGTTCTTCACCCCCCGCTAGCTGCCAACTTTCAATATGGCCATGCGTGGCTCCACCCACTAGGCCACGTCATTCATTTACTGCGCTCTTTAAAAGGCTTGTCGTTTTCAGTGAACTACCAGGGCGCTGTGAGCGCTGTGGTAGTTCATTAATTCTTCCTGTCAGCATGTATCAGCTTCCTTGTACAAGGTGCAAGGAAGCAGATACACTGATAGGTCAGCAGGAAACCTGCATGGCATCAGCGATCTGCCCCCCCTGTGACCCCGAAAAGCCCGAGTCTCAGGCATGCAGCTCTCCATTGTTAGCCCCGAGCGGCAAGTGGCATGACCGCTCTGATCCTGAGCGCCACTGAGTGTGGCTGAGTGCCGCTGAGTGTGGCCGAGTGCGGCCGAGTACCATAGCAGGTCTGCCTTCTGGAGCCTGCAGCGCCTATGATGGACGTCCCAGTGGTCAAATGCCGGGACCGTGGGACGTGTGACGTCCATCATAGGCGCTGCAGGCTCCAGAAGGCGGAAATTACAAAGCGGTCGCCACATCACATTCCCACTCGGCACTCAGGCGGACCGCTCTCCTTTCTTCTTTTCCTCCTCCTCTGACGACTGACTGCCTGGCTACTGTGACACCACACACCACGGCTGAGATGAGGTAGGTCAGACAGTAGTACTACTGTCAATGTATGTAGGTCAGTGTATGTAGGTCACTACCGTCAGTATAGGTAGGTCAGTGTATGTAGGTCACTACCGCCCTTTCTCTGTAGGTCAGGTAGGTCAGTGTATGTAGGTCAGGTAGGTCACAGCCCAGCCAGAGAAAAAAAAGCCTGCATCACGTACAACCCCCAACCCCCCCGTTTCCGACCTTGGACAGTTCGGGCTGAAGCCCCTGGTGTTTTTGCCACCTAGCAATGCTCCTGGTAAAGATTATTATTTTATGTCATGCTTGTTTTTTAGTTTCAGTCTAGCACTAATAATTATTTTGAAGGGACTTACCTCTCTTGTACTCACCACTAACAAAACTGTTATATGCACTTACAATGAACAAAGCAACATTTACAGCATGTTTTATGGCTGCTGGCTGGTAAGTGCAGACATTTAAATACACGAATCTTGTCTGCTCCACGCTGTTAGTGTCTGTCTATTATACAGTCCATTTAATGTGCTCTGCTTTATTACACTCCGCTGTGATCCTCAAATTCCACCGTGCAATATTTGATCTCTCCCACCTCATTATACAGGGTATTCACATACAGAAGATCTGACGTTTTGAGTACAGACCAGAACACGACAAAACTGGAGATTTAAACGTGTAGGAAGCACTTCTGCGTGATATACGGTCCGCTATGGACATTTAACTTATTACGGCACTCCATTGAACTATTTTTTTTTCTGGTTAAACATGGCACATCTCAGCCTGCAATAGCTAAATATAATTTCGTTTTAGTAAAAATGTTCTATAGTTATGATAATAGTGGAACTTGGAAGCTAAACAGCTAATAAATAGCCTACTCCACAAACGTGACTGGAAAGTATAGACTGTTTAATGTGTGCTTTAGAATGTGCCGGGACTTGCGAGACCTTTTTTTTTTCTTTGTCTTTTCCAATGGAAAACTAACATTTTTTTTTTTTGTTAGCAGAGCCCTTGTGGGAATTTTCTCTTCTTTCTAAAGAAAAAAAGAGTGAAATAATTCCATTTGGTGTGCCAAGAATTTTTTGTCTTTTTTCTTTCATACAAACCAAATTATCGATTAATGGGGCATTTTGCAGCAAATTCAGCAGAGGTGTTTTTCTACCCTCCAGCTAGAGGTTATATCAATAATTATCCGCTGGATGCAGGAGAACAGTAGATGAATAACAGCTGTGTTGTACATGAATGACACAAGACCAAATAATGACACTTTTTAACTCCTGCTTTCTAGAACGCAGACCACAGTTTAGTAACAGAGCCATGATATGTGTTGCACTCATTGCAGCCAACCAGAAATCAACATTCTTGTTCAAAAAAACTAGCATAGATTTTAGGTTGATTCTTTTTTTTAAATTCAGAGCAGTGTTTAAAACATTATTCTTGCAATTGCTAACCAGTTCCAATATTTGCATGTACATTGTAAGTCCTGAAAATGTCATTGAGATACACAGGGCATGCGCCATGCGCCCCATCCATCTACTACTACTGACGCTCTCCTCTGCATTTTTGCCAGCAAAAAAAAAGTTGTCAAATTACGACAGCGTGTCATCAAGTTTACTCTCTGTTTGTTAGTTCGAACCGTGGCAAGATCCTTCATTCCAAGGAATCAAACTTTGTCTTTGCTAGATCTATGTGGTAGCCCGTTCCTGAACTGAACAGTGCGTGAAAGCATGCCCATTTGTCGTATACACTACATCATATTTCTATGATGTTTATGATGATAAATTTATATTTATATGTCATTTAATGTATCACAAAAACTCTAAAAATAAATTAATTAATTAAATTGATTTACACAGAAATATTTAACTGTTGCTGTTAAACTTATTTACATTTCAGCTTACTTGATGAACATTTTTCAACTTGAATTTGTGAAATGGAAGCATGGAAAAAAAGCCTAAACTATATTATCAGTAACATTATTAAATTAACAGTATAGATTAGCAGTGATCACCTTGCTGTCATCCAGTTTGCTGCAGGGTATGGGGAAACATGTCCCTCCCCCCCCATCCTCAAATCCCACAATGGCGTGCTCATTACCTGAGGTGGAGAGGCGGCATGCTTAGCAATATGCAAATATCTTACAGAAATTCTGCATTTGCCAAGGCTTTTTGGGTGGTGTAGTGTTGGATCGAGAGATATGGGAGCACTGGTAAATTGTGATTACAAGTAGAGCTACAGGCAACATTTTTTTTGGGAACTAGGTACTTTTCCTCCCAATAATATTAAAATCGAACTATAAGCAAAACTTTTTTTTTAATTTTGGAAAGAGAAAGGGAGGGTTATAACCCCTGTCATTTTTTTTTTTTACATATGTGTCCCATTCAAGAGATTTCCATTCAATTCCTGCCCCATAGCTAAAAAGTGTGAGGAAATCCCTACAAACTAACTTAATCCCTTGTGTATCCCCAGGTCACCAGCACTAGTGTCCCCATTGGAAGATTTCACCCCTAAATTACTTTTCTGGGGACAACCCAAAATTTGGGATTTGGTAAACAGGACAAACCAAAAGAGTAAATCTCCCCAACGGGGGAACAGACAGCAATAAAACTAGCGGGTGTTCTAATCCCTCTCCACTCTAGCCAAAACAAAAAAAAATGTATTGCCTTTAGTTGCACTTTCAGTTACTTTATGGGCCATATACAATCATATGTAAAGGCCAACAGTAGTCAGCTTGGTTCAAAAAGTAACTGTTGTGCTGTTTATTTTTTCTTAAATATCCCCAGGATAGAACCCCAACTGCTGGTAGAAACAGAAGTCCTACAATAGTAGGGACCTGTGTCTAGAGAAATAGTCTTCAGGAGTATGTGCATTGCACCTACGGTTCACTGATTGCGGTTGTAGTACAAGCTATGAAAAATGCACATTTGTTAAAGCTGACCTTTGTTAACCTTTTTTTCCCCTAAATTCCAGCTCCCCTATGTACCAATATAGCATTAATATACTTATTTTTCAAAAATAACACCGCATTTCATTAATTCTACACAGGCTTACCTCACTCTCTTCATAACTGTTTAAAAACACTACTCGATTACTCCTGCCTTACTTTCGGGACAGACTTTAGGTCATGACACAGGAAAAAGTTGACCAGCTGATGTCATTAGCACACATCCTGCATCATCTACCCTCACCTGTTCAATGCCTTCCTGTGTCATGACCTAAAGTCTGTCTAGGAAGTAAGGCAGAAGTAATCAAGCAGTGTGTTTAAACATCCATGAACAGAATGAGATAAGCCTGTGTAGAATTAATGGAAAGCTGTTTTTTTTTTTTGCAAAATAAGTACATTAACACTATATTAGTACATATGGAAGCTGGAATTTAGAAAAAAAAAGTTGAACAAAGGTGAACTTAGCCTTTAAAGGGGTTGTAAACCCTTGTGTTTTTTCACCTTAATGCATTCTTCTGATACAGAGCCCCCCCCCCCCCGTTTTACTCACCTAAGCCCTTCATTCCCTTGGCGGAGACGTGCTGTACCTCTTTGCCCGGGGTTCTCAGCTCTTGATTGGATAGATTAATAGCAGCGCAGCCATTGGCTCGCACTGCTGTCGGTCAAATCCAATGATGCAGGGGGCGGGTCTGAGTCCGGCATTCTGTGTCTATGGATGCAAATGCTGGACCTGCAAGGTAACCCCCAGGGAGTTTACCGATGCAAGGAGGAGCCGCGAGCGCCGCTGGGGGACACCAGAAGATGAGGTTCGGGGCCACACTGTGCAAAACAAACTTCACAGTGGAGGTAAGTATGATATGTTTGTTATTTAAAAAACAAAAAACAAGGGTTTACAACCCCATTAAATCAATGTGGGTGCATTTATAATTTTTTTTACAAATGATGAAATTAGAATTTAACTTGTAAAAAGACTTGGCAAACCATATTCTACTGCATATACTGCATACACATTAATCTTTTGTCAGTTTGTGTAGGCATTCAAGAATTAGCCTGTATACAGATTCTATTAACTGATTGAAGTAGCATTTTCAAAAATTATTGCCTATGTAGATTTTTACAACCACATCTTATCATACAGGGTCTTTTATCAACAGTGTGTGTGTAAACATGTGTTTCAGCTTTAAAAGTATAAAAACGTGCAGAAGTGTTGCTTGGCTCATCCAATCAAATTTGAGTTTTCAAATATTAGTAAAAAACCCATTGTCTCACAAGATTCCCATTTTTTTTCATTTTGTCCAGATATTCCAGTATATTTAAAAAAAAAAAGACAAAAATGTGAATCCAGATTATATATTTTTTCCTTGTGTAGCCTATTAAGATTTTACAGCAGGTTTTACCTTTAACTTCCACTTAAAATGTAGCATGCTCCTTTTACCATTCATCTTGTAAAATGGGGAAAACTAATCAAATTTATAGCTGGCCCTTGTCTTGAATTATGTTCTATCTACACAAATGTGATTAATATCCAGTCTATACAGATCCCTGTACACCATACCATGTCGTTTTCATTGTCTTGTAACATATTCATTTGTACTGTCTTTCCTTCCAAAGATGTTCTGGAATGGGAGACGGGCAATAAAATTGGAAAACCTTTATAATGACCGTTCTCCTGTGTAATGCTGGGATTCAACTAGCAATATGTCTGATTGTTTTCCTGTTAGTAACGGTGACACACCTTGTTTTATACTATAAGTCATGTCTATTTATACTCTCATTTCTAGTTAACAAGGCTTGGGGGACTATTCCGACCAGTGCTGGTTAAACTAACTGGATTCTGGCCCGTATTCTGTGGAAAATGATTGAAACATAGAGTGTATCTGGCTCATCTCCAATAAAAGTGTGTCACTGGTCTGTGCTACTACCATCGGACATGTTTCACATGCACACCTAAATACATGGAAGGCATTTTTGTCAATTTGCGTTTTGCTTTTCATATAGATCAGGTTTTAAAGTGTAACTAAATGCAAAAAATAAAAATTTGCAACAGAGCGAGAACCGGAGTGTGTGTGTAAACACACAGATCCCGGTTCTCTCAGGGGAGAGGAGAAAGATTGTGCATTCATACTAAGTATCCCCCATCCCCCCACAGTTAGAACACACATGAGGGAACACATTTAACCCCTTGACCCCCTAGTGTTAACCCCTTCCCAGTGTATACAGTAATCAGTGCATTTTTATAGCACTGATCGCTGTATAATTGTCACTGGTCCCAAAAATGTGTCAAAGATCCCCGCCATTATTAATAAACAAAAATAATAATAATAAAAATGCCATACCTCTATCCCCTATTTTGTAGGCTCTATGGGGGTTATTTACGAAAGGCAAATCCACTTTGCACTGCAAGTGCACTTGGAAGTGCAGTCACTGTACATCTAAGGGGTAGATCTGAAATGAGTGGAAGCTCTGCTGATTTTATCATCCAATCACGTACAAGCTAAAATGCTGTTTTTTATTTTGCTTGCATGTCCCCCTCGGATCTAAAGCAACTTTACTTCCCAGTGCACTTGCAGTGCAAAGTGGATTTTTATTTAGTAGATAACTCCCAATAACTTTTGTGCAAACCAATCAATATACGCTTATTGTGATTTTTTGTTTTACAGAAAATATGTAGTAGAATGCATATATTTTTTTTTTGGGGGGATATTTATTATAGCAAAAAGTAAAAGATATTTTGTTTTTTTCAAAAATGTCGCTCTTCTTTTGCTTATAGCACAAAAAAGAAAAGGATCACCTGCAGAGGTGATCAAATACCACCATAAAAAAGCTCTATTTGTGGGGAAAAAAAGACGTGAATTTTGTTTGAATACAATGTCACACAACCGCGCAATTGTCAGTTAAAGTGACGCAGTGCCATATGGCAAAAAATGGCTTGGTCATTAAGCAGCTAAATCTTCCCAGGCTGAAGTGGTTAAGCCTTATCAGTGCCCATGAAATGCAGCATGACCAGTGCCAATTAAATTCAGCTTTACCAGTGCCAATAAAATGCAGCATGACCAGTGCCCATGAAATACAGTTTTATCAGTGCCAATAAAATGCAGCCTTTTCAGTGCCCATGAAATGCAGCCTGACCTGTGCCAATGAAAATGCAGCCTTACCAGTGCTGATGAAATGCAGCCTTACCAGTGCCCATGAAATGCAGCCTTGTATGCTCTATATTAATTCATTTGTTTTTAAGCCATGCCACGAATTGCCACAACAAAGTCGCATGACAAGTCGTGCCCTATTAGCGGCAATGAAACCATTCTAATCAGTGTGACTCAAGTCGCTTTGACTTAGATAAAGGTTCCTGCACTACTTTGGGGCGACTTCAACATGACTTGCATTGACTTTCTGTTGTAATAAAGTCCCACAGGGCTGTCAGGCTTCAAAGTCACATGACTGACGTGAGCCGGCACTAAAAAAAGAACACAGGAAAAATAAGGTGAAAAACTGGATTGTGCATTTTTCACCCAACATTTATTTGTGGTCTACAAAACTGGGGCATAGCAGGTTTGTGCCCTTTCACTGCATAATTTGTGGTAAGATGTCCCTTTTTCTTATTCAGGAAGTTGGGAGGTATGGATCCCTATTAGGGATGAGCTGAACACTCCCCGGTTCGGTTCGCACCAGAACCTTCCATGGACCAAAAATTCGTACGAAATTTAGAACCCTATTAAAGTCTATGGGACTCGAATGTTTGAAATCAAAAGTGCTAATTTTAAAGGCTAATATGCAAGATATGCAACAGACAACACCAGCAATAAGGGGTATCATCAGGTGTATACTGTGCTGGAGGCACACAACGCCCACTTTAACTCCTGCAGATACCTGTATTAGAGAACACCAGCAATAAAGGGTAGATACAGGTGTATACTGTGCTGTGCTGGAGGCACACAACACCCACTAACTCCTGCAGATGCCTGTATTAGAGAACACCAGCATAAAATGGTAGATACAGGTGTATACTGTGCTGGAGGCACACAACACACACTAACTCCTGCAGATGCCTGTATTAGAGAACACCAGCAAAAAAGGGTAGATACAGGTGTATACTGTGCTGGAGGCACACAACACCCACTAACTTCTGCAGATGCCTGTATTGGAGAACACCAGCAAAAAAGGGTAGATACAGATGTATACTGTGCTGGAGGCACACAACACCCACTAACTCCTGCAGATGCCTGTATTAGAGAACACCAGCAAAAAAGGGTAGATACAGGTGTATACTGTGCTGGAGGCACACAATACCCACTAACTCCTGCAGATGCCTGTATTAGAGAACACCAGCAAAAATGGGTAGATACAGGTGTATACTGTGCTGAAGGCACACAACACCCACTTTAACTCCTGCAGATGCCTGAGAAAAAAACACTGTCCTTGCCTATCTTGCTCTTTCCCTGCACGCCGGAAAACCCTACACAAGGCCGCCGTGCTGGCGGCCTTATATAGTGTGGGGCATGTACTAAACCCCCTGCGCTATAATTGGCCATAGGCATCCTGCCTGTGGCCAATTATGGCTCTCCTCGCTGCCGGCGCTGTGATTGGCCAAGCATGCGGGGTCACAGTGCATGCTTGGCCAATCATGAGCCAGCAATGCACTGCGATGGCGTAGTGCATTGTGGGCCATTCGTACCACACAAATTTGGTGCGGACGGTCAACAAAGTTCTGAATTCGCCAAAAAGATTAACGGCCGATGTTCGAGTCGAACATGCGTTCAAGTTGAACACCGAGCTCATCCCTAATCCCTATGAATAGCCTGAAACAGATATATATTGAGGTGCATTGTAATGAGATTAGCTGCTTTTAATAATATCAGTAACGTATGTCTTGTAGTTCCAAAGAGGACCTGCCACATACATAAATCTCACGTTACAGCAGAAATGTTCTTGGATGCTGTAGATCTAAAGAAGTTGAAAATGCTTTGGCTACTTTCTAATTAGAAATAGGAATACACCTGCTGCCGGGCAGCATTGCAAAGGGAAGGAAATTAAGATTCAGCCTGGAATTCCATACTCATTAAAAGCAAATTATGCTGCAACATAAAGTCTAATGGATGTGGGATTATTTGGCGGGCTTTGCCCTGTCGGAGAAAAGGGAGTAATTGTGATGTAGCTCACATTTTTTCCTTTGGTCTCCCTGAAGAATTTCTTTGGTTCTGTCTGTGGAATTTGGTCTGCACTTCCCCTTCTATATATAGAGTGAGTGGATTGACATGCTGACCGTGCGCGGGCCTTGGGCCTGCCAGCAAATTTCAGACAGTGAGAAAGCTTCTACTGGAAAATTGAGATGGCTGATTTATGGCCTGTTTTTATAAATCTAAAGAGGCAAATTACTTGTGCTTAAAACAAAGCGATCGCAGTGTTAAAAAACAATGTAGTGCCAGAGCGTTAGGAAAAAAAAGTGTGTGGTGGATGTTCTTATTGAGAATTTGGACGGGCTGTTTTTTTATATGAATTAATACTTGGAATGTTTGAGGCAGCAGCACTGTTTCTATTCATCAGGTGTGAGGCAGCTTTGTGCAGCGATGGGCTGCTTCCATTTTGTTATGGCATCGGCTGATCATGGTGGAAGTAGTAGCTGAGGTGGGTTCTAGCAATGCGCTCTTGCAGGAAGAACCACAAGGGACTGGCTCATATTATAGCTGTGGTAAAACATTCCCAGTCAGCTTAGGAACTTTGTAAATTAACAGTCATGCACAATTTAACCACTTCAGCCCCGGAAGATTTGGCTGCTCAATGACCAGGCAATTTTTTTTTGCGATACAGCACTGTGTCGCTTTAACTGACAATTGCATAGTCGTGCAACATTGTACCCAAACAAAATTGACGTTCTTTTTTCCCATGAATAGAGCTTTCTTTTGGTGGTATTTGACCATCTCGGCGGTTTTTATTTTTTAAGCTATAAACAAAAAAATAGCGACAATTTTGAAAACAAACACAATATTTTTTTCTTTTTTCTATAATAAATATCCCCATTTTTTTTTTTTTAAAAAGCACATTTTTTTCTAAGTTTAGGCCGATATGTATTCTTCTACATATTTTTGATAATAAAAATTGCAATAAGCGTATATTGATTGGTTTGCACAAAATCCCCTTCAACATAGGGGATAGATTTATGGAATTTTTATTATTATTTTTTTTTTTACTAGTAATGGCAGCAATCTGCGTTTTTTCGTGACTGCGACATTATGCCGGACACATCGGACCCTTTTGACACATATTTGGGACGATTGACAATTATGCAGCGATCAGTGCTATAAAAATGCACTGATTACTGCATAAATGTCACTGACAGGGAAGGGGTTAACAATAGGGGGCGATCAAGGGGTTAACTGTGTTCCCTGACTGTGTGTTCTAACTGTAGGGGGAGGGAACTGACTAGAGGGCATGACAGATTGTGATTCCTAACTATTAGGAACTCACGATCTGTCTCTCCTCACAGAACAGAACAGGGATTTCTGTGTTTACCCACACACATGTCCCTGTTGTGCCTCTCATGCCCGTGATTGCTCGTGGCAGATGGTCATTGCGACGGTCGGCCACAAGCATCCGCACCCCCGCAGTGCAGCAGGGGCATGCACGCGCCAGCTATTCCACTTAAAGGAGCAGACGTACAGCTATCATGGCTCGCGGGAACATGCGGACCTGCCGCAGTATAATGACAGTGGCTGGTCAGCAAGCGGTTAACACATGTCCATGTGTTTTAAAGCAGGACTACACTGCATCCGAGCACCACAAACTAAAAATATTCCTTCATCACTTGTTGACCAAGCTTTTTCTGGCACTTTTTGTTTACAAGTTTAAATGAGTATTTTTTTGCTAGAAAATTACTTATAACCCCCAAACATGATACATTTTTTAGTAGAGACCTCAGGGAATAAAATGGTGATTGTTCCATTTTTTTATGTCACACTTTAATGAATTAAAAAAAAAACACACACAATATTTACCCCAATTTTTGTATAATACAAAAGATGATGTTACGCCAAGTAAATAAATACCTAACATGTCGACGCTTTAAATTGCGCATTCTTGTGGAATAGCGACAAACTGCAGTACTCGCT
The DNA here is from genome assembly GCF_037356315.1 of Lithobates pipiens. Lineage (NCBI taxonomy): Eukaryota > Metazoa > Chordata > Amphibia > Anura > Ranidae > Lithobates > Lithobates pipiens. Next base: position 86,331,035 of record NW_027507764.1, on the reverse strand, counting down.
TTAAACACCTTTACAGGTTACTGTAGTGGTCTAACACTAGAATTAATGCTTTCGCTCCACTGTTCGTGGTGATATCTCCCATGTGTGGTGCAAATACCGTTTACATATATGTGCGCGACGTCACTTCTGCACATGAGCACGGAGTGATGGGGGTGCTTTCATTTTTTTTTTGCTTATTTCTTTTATTTTTTATTTTTACACTGTCCCTTTCATTTTTTTTTTATCACTTTTATTCCTGCCTCAAAGAATGTAAACATCGCTTGTAATAAAAATACGGAGGACATGTTCTCTTTATGGAGAGATCTGGGGTCAAAAAGAACCCAAATCTCTTTTACCTTTAAATGCAAAAGATTAAAAAAGAAAAAAAATGTCATCTTTTGCTTTAAACAAAATATTTATTTCTAGCGAAGTGATGTCATGATGTCCATATCTTAGCCATAATTTCGGTAAACCACTTGCAAACCTCAATGTATATATATATATATATATATACGTATTGTGGTCGGCAAAAGATTCAAAACAAACTCACCCATCCATTCATATCTCCATGCTTTATTTTGCTGAAAAATTACTTTGAATAACACCCCCTGGTATTACTAACAGCAGCCATTTTGAGTGAGGGCAGATGATTCATGTAGCAGTTACTTATTGGAATCAATCTGACCTTAGCTCATTCATTCATGTAGGCAGGAGGGTGTGCTCAGATAAGAAAACTCCTCCTCCTCTCTTGAAGACTCCTGGGATGTGTGACATCATTTGTCTAAACCCGGAAACCAGGAAGTAACTGAAGAAATGTAAAAAAGAGTTTAAAACAAGTAAATGTGATATACTTTCCTACTGATTTACTAATGCTAGCAGCTTAAGGATTAAAAATGTTCCCTCAATGTTGATTGAGGGAATTAAGTTCTGCTTTGAGCATACAAGGAAATGAAAATGAGCAGTTATTATTTTGGCTTTTTATAGCACTTTCTTTTACATATTACACCCACACGTTACCTGCTACCATATATGTGCAATGATGTCTTACAACAGATTAAAAAAATAGCTGCCCCATAAATGTGGATAGAAAAAAAATGCTTTTTCTTCTACAATACTTGCCTTCATTCTCACATTGTTCTCTACAAATAGCGTTCTCATCAGTGTTAATTTCGTCAACTAAAACATTTTAGTTGACTAAATGAATATTATTTTAGTGGACTAAAATACGACAAAAACAAAAACAACTGAGATGACTAAAATACGACTAAAACTACAATGGCGTTTTAGTCAAAAGACTAAAATGGGACTAAAACTAAAATGCAATTTTAGTCAAAAGATTAAGACTAAAACTAAATTGAAATTTGACTTCAAAATTAACACTGGTCTGTAGTGCATGTTCATACCTCAATGCCATAATAAATAACATATTACATTTTTCACTCCAGCAGTATATAATAAGTTTGGAAATTGTAGAGAAAAGTTAACTAATGCATTACAATTTAATTACACATATTAGATTTTAGACGACTAAAATTTGTTTTCTTCGACTAAAATGTATGGGAGATTTAGTCGACAAAATACGACTAAAACTAAAACAATTGCAGAAGACTAAAATGGGACTAAAACTAAAATGCCATTTTAGTCCTAAGACTAATGCCCCATACACACGGTCAGAAATCCAGACTGAAAAAGTCAGATCGGATTATATGGTTGGACTCTATCGAACTTTTTCTTTGAGAGCTGGATCTAAAATTTTCTGACAACAAAATCCGATCGGACTTTTCCCGATCGGGTGTAGAGAATTCCAACGCACAAAGTGGCACGCATGCTCAGAGGAGACGAAAGCTATTGGCTACTGACCACTACCTAGTCCCGTCATACGTTATGAACGTCACCTTGTTCCGACGATCGGATTTTCTGACAACTTTGTGCGACCGTGTGTATGCAAGACTAGTTTTGGCCAAAATCCGTCTGAAAAAATCAGACGGATTTTGTGGTTCGAATGTCCGACCATGTGTATGGGGCATAAGACTAAAACTACATCGAAATTTGCTGCCAAAATTAACACTGGTTCTCAGCCACTAAAGCAGGGTCTCCAACTTTTCTAAAAAAGGGACAGTTTACTGTCCTTTCGATTTTTGCAGTGAGGGGCAGACTTTGTTCATTGGGAGTAAACCTTGTTTCAAGCTTGGTGGTCATTTGAAGTTAAAAAAAAATTACACGGGGGTCATTTACTAAAGGAAAATCCACTTTGCACTACAAGTGCACTTGGAAGTAGATATAGATCTGAGGGGGACATGCAAGGAAAATAAAAAACAGCATTTTAGCTTGCACATGATTGGATGATAAAATCGTCAGAGCCTCCACTCATTTCAGATCTACCCGTTAGATTTAGAGCGACGGCACTTCCAAGTGCACTTGCAGTGCAAAGTGGATTTGCCTTTCGTAAATAACCTCCAGAGTGTCTATGGTTAGTAGGAGGAAGAATGGTGTCCAATCATTAGTATTAGTGGGAGGAATAGTGACCCATTATTATAACTAAAGGCACTTTTTAGGGTTTGGAGGAGGGATTAGAACACTTTTAATTACTGTCTTTGCCCAGGTTAGGGAGATTTACCCTCTTTATTTGTCCTGCTTACCTGGATGTTTTTCTTCGTAAGAAAAGGCTCTTAGCCCATGAAGAATACAGGAGATTGTTGTCACATGTACCACACAGCCAGTACTTGTCAGATATTCCTGCAGCTCCCTTAATGTTGCTGTAGGCCTCTTGGCAGCCTCTCTGAACAGTTTTCTTCTTGTCTTTTCATCAATTTTGGATAGATGTCCAGTTCTTGGTAATGTCACTGTTGTGCCATATTTTCTCGACTTGGTGATGACGGTCTTCACTGTGTTCCATGGTATATCTAATGCCTTGGAAATTCTTTTGTACCCTTCTCCTGACTGATACCTTCTAACAATGAGATCCCTCTGATGCTTTGGAAGCTCTCTGCGGACCATGGCTTTTGCTGTAGGATGTGACTAAGAAAATGTCAGGAAAGACCTACTAGAACAGCTGAACTTTATTTGGGGTAATCACGGGCACTTTAAATGAAGGCAGGTGTGTAACGACTCCTATTTAACATGAGTTTGAATGTGGTTGCTTAAAGTGGAAGTAAACCCATGGATTTAAACAGTTAAAAAAAAAAGGCATGCCAGGAATGCTAACTGCACATTGGCTGTGCTCTCAGCCAAACTATCAAACCATCCAATGGCTGGTGTCATAACGAATCACATGTGCAGCACCATAGCAGTTGAAGATTAAACAGAGGCAAAGATGGCAGCTTCCTTGGCTGAAAACGATAGGGGAGTTTACTTCCACTTTAAGTTTGAACACAGCTACATCCCCAGTTATAAGAGGGCGTGCACACTTATGCAACCACATTATTTTCGTTTTTTATTTTTACTTCCCCCTAAAAGATTTCAGTTTGTTTTTCAATTGAGTTGTACAGTTTATAGGTCACATTAAAGGTGGAAAAAGTCCTGAAATTATGTATCTTTGTCTCTTTTTTTTTAATCACAGAAAACTGACATTTTAACAGGAGTGTGTAGACTTTTTATATCCGCTGTAGTTAACAGGCAACTTGTCAGTGACATATACATAAACGTATTAAAGAAAGAATAAAGAAAAACTGCTCACATTTTTGTTTTGATGTAGATGTTAAGTATTTAGCTGTTTGAAATAGAATGTTCAAATGTTCAACTGAACATAAAGTTTTATATATATATATATATATATATATATATATATATATATATATATATATAGAGAGAGAGAGAGAGAGAGAGAGAGAGAGAGAGAGAGAGAGACATATAGCATTTGCATGTCAAGATGTGTAACAGTAAAATGTAACTTGGTCTCAAGAGCATATCATTATGTTGTCACTTATATTTAAATTGTAAAATACATCAACTCCAATTAGTATACAATGAGAAATCTTCTGTTTGGTTACACAGAGCAATCCTAGTACTAAAGAATGACATGTCATTTTGACTTTAAATTGTGGCCACATAAAAAGAGTTACAAAAAAGGAATGGCTGATCTTCTCTAAAACATAATAAGAGCCAGACTAGCAGTTCAGGTAATTTGGATAGGTTGACCCTAACTACAGATTGGAACAAGCTGTAAATTCTGATCCAGAACCTACGTACTTTGACTTTGCCATCACATATGAAACATTGACTCAGTAGCGTTTTATAGTTAGATTCTATCTGAGTGGTGTTTATAGATACCCATAAAAAGTTACTTGTGACTTCTAACCAGTCCTGAAGCTCCACAGTTTTACGTCCTACTCCAATTGTTGCATATATGAGAATTTTGATTAGGCTCCATGAGCAATTTATATACAATTGAGATTCGCCCACTGGAGGCCTTGCTAGTTTTACAAGATGTTTCAGCTAGCACCATAGTAAGGGGTTGGGTAGCGATTTTAAGTTTAGTCCTCATGGGATAATTTGAGTTACTTTTTTTTTATAACAGTCCAGGCTATGAATTCCATTCCCATCATTTCATTTTACCAACCAGGTGCAAACTTAGGGTTTCCTATAATTATTGTGGTGAACGTGTGGTTCTCTAGGGGTATGCTGGACAGACTTCTAGTTATGATGGCTCTGAGCTACTAATGAACCTGACATAATTTGACTTCTTCTTTGCTGATTGCAGTCTGGGCTCTTTGCTGAGTATTCATTTATATGTGGCTGGCTTTAAGTATATGTTTATACCATTAAGGCTGCTGGCTCTCATTGTCCAAGTCCATACCACCACCCCACCTCTCTCTTCTTTTTGAGTCTTTCCACCTGCCAATATTGTCAATATAGGTGCTACTTGGCACTCTGAGCTACTGACTCTTTGTTATGAATACCCAAGTACCTGAGATACTTTCTGCAATGATATTTGAAGCTTAATGGGTGAGATTATCTTCCATGGACTCCCTTGCAAGATAGTGAGACCTGTTTTCTCCAACAATCTCTGAGTTGGTCCTGATGAAGCTAGACAGTGAAATGTGTTGAGGCACAGAGGCTCACTACTATGTATACTCTGCATGTTCATCTTTGTCATGTATTGGTTTATAGAGTGTATCATATGCTTTTAACCCTGTATCCTTCTTTGCTCTTCTGTACCAGGTATTGTTATAAATAAAATATTTGTTATACCTACTACTGTCCATTGGGCCTCTAAAGTCCGACCCTGGGATATTTCATGCCCAATCTTTTCTTTTGCTGTATCAATTCCTTACATGGATGTGGCCATAGGAGTGCTTCCTTCATATTTTCTCTAATTATTGCTATTTTGTTAATTTGAGGGGGTTTTTTGCCCCATATGTAGATAAAGATTTTTTTCCTGGATGGCAACCATTTTTGGTTTGGGGATGCGATATAAAGGGGTCCCAAAAACATATTTTGAATTGAATATATTCTTCTAAATCATGGAAGGGGCCATCTGTCTACAAATGTGTTTAAAGAGACAGAGATTGTTATGTTGAAACAATGTTTGTAAAGAAGGCATCAATTAAATAATTAATTTCTCAAATAAGAGATAGACCTAGAGATACACCAGAAGCCCAGCAAAGCAGAGTGGCAGCTGGAGACTCCTCCAAGTGTGTCTCTGCACCGAATCCAGCAAAATACCAAAAATGTCCCTCTGCTTACTAACTTTAAAAATGTCCCTGCATGTTTAAGGATTATTAGGCTACCTTCAGGCATACCTAGCCTCAATGTATTCTTTGCTTTATAAGTACCAAGTTTGGAGCTCTGTTACACTGGGGTTTGGGACCACACTTTACAGAGGAATCTTTAGGAGGCGATATAACTTTTATATACATCCCCTTTAATACAAATCTGTTGCTAGTTTAAAAAGAATTTAAAGTAGTTAAGTTCTGAAATTAAGAAAACATTTCCGGTCCTTGCATTACATACTAGCACATTATGAAATACTTACCACTATCAGGGCTTCCATTTACACACAGTCCTTCTTCTGGGTACGCAGGCTCCTTACACTTGAATAGCCGAGCTGTGATAACGTTACTCCGCGCATTCAAACAAGTCACGGTCGCGGCATAGTGCCCTGGTTTGACAGCATATTCAGTGTGCCCTCAATTCAGAGTATAGAATGCATGCGTCGGTGACGTCGCTGGCTGCAAAACATGTGGCTATCTCCTAAGCGGTGCATGTTTGGAAAATATTCATTTTACCTACAGATAAGCTTTATTATAAGCTTACCTGTAGGTAACAAAGTAGCATTTACTACCACTTTAAAAAGTGCATTTTTGGCAAAGTAAAAGGTTTATTTATCTCTTCGACTGCCCATACTGCAGATTTTTGCTAAGCATCCAGCACACCTTTGGATGCCTGGTCCCCTATATCATTAAAGGATTTTATAGCAATAAAAGGGTCATCAGAAGGAACCACAGCATGCAGAGGGGGTTTTAGCTTCCGACACATCTGGAAGTGTGCTGGATGCTGAAGATGTTTCTGCCAGCATAGCTTCTATGGTGGAGATTGGAGGCACAGGGGACAGGAGGGGTAAACATTGACCCCTTACTTTGCAGGGAAGCCCTTTAAACTTGAAATTAGGGTGCTTTACAATTGTCCTACCTTTTTAAGCATCAATGAAAAATGTTAAACTCACACTTTGAGAAACAAAATATCAGCACTTCCTTGCACCATATTGAGCACTGGTTTCTTGTTAGGTACTATTAGAACCAGCTTTAAATCAGAAGCTTTATAAGAGGGGGTGTAGGTGTTGCCATGTATGTGTCATCTGTACACAGGGGTGAGTGACCCCCTGATCAATGATGGATGACAACAGCTACAGTACATGCACTTTTTCTCTTTTTTAATTTAATTCCTTCTAATTATAGCGGGGTCATTGTCAGGTTTCTTTGTACTCTGCAACATCAGAACACCCAGTCTTATTTGGATGACAATCACAGTTCCGTTGAGTATCATGCTGGGGAAGATTTTCCAGCCTCTATCTTATCTCCTTGGCAGGAAGAATCATCAGTAGCTTTCACAAGAATTTTGGCTTGCATGTTTGCTTTGATGTGTTCTGTTGCTGGATCAGATTTGCCCTGAAGGCAGATGTCTTGACACATTTCCTTTCAGGAGCAGTATGGAGTCCTGGGATGTGTTTATAACTGCAAAGTGTGACTGTGCAGAAGTCTACAAGATCCTATCTGTTAATAAAACCCTCTTGCATGCAGCAGCTCTGTAACAGGAATGTCATTGATTTGCTTAGCCTTCATGGACCATACTAGCCACAATTTGCATTTTAGTGTATCGTGGAGCAACAGTGGGTTGGGTTATCTGCCAGTATCTCTTTGTGCCTCTCATTGTAGGATTCTTGACAACCCTTTGTGCCTCCTCACATTCTCACAGGGTAAGAAGAAAGGTGTCACAGTTGACTGAAATGCTTTCTGTCCAAAATCACTTTGGTTAGGTTCACACAGGCATTACAAAAAAAGCTTTTTTAAAGCAAAACTTGGGTTTTTTTTTTCATTCTGTCCCATGTGTCCTACCAGTGGCGGCTGGTGAAGTTTTTGGATGGGGGGGCGCCAGACCCCGCCCATCATGACCCCGCCCACCATTGTGGCCCCTCCCACTTCTCATAAAACACGCCCCTTATGTAATCGGAAAAAAAATTTGACGTGGGTTCCCCCTCCGAGAGCATACCAGGCCCTTAGGTCTGGTATGGATTCCAAGGGGAACCCCCTACGCCGAAAAAACGGCGTGGGGTTCCCCCCCAGATCCACACCAGACCCTTATCCGAACACGCTACCCGGCCGGCCAGGAAAGGGGGTGGGGACGAGCGGGCGGCCCCCCCCCTCCTGAGCCGTACCAGGCCGCGTGCCCTCAACATGGGGGGGTGCCTTGGGGGAGGGGGGGCGTGCAGCCCCCCCACCCCAAAGCACCTTGTCCCCATGTTGATGAGGACAAGGGCCTCTTCCCGACAACCCTGGCCGTTGGTTGTCGGGGTCTGCGGGCGGGGGGCTTATCGGAATCCGGGAGCCCCCTTTAATAAGGGGGCCCCCGGATACCGGCCCCCCACCCTATGTGAATGAGTATGGGGTACAATGTACCCCTACCCATTCACCTGTGAAAAAAAGTACAAAAAAAAAACACAACACAGGGTTAAAATATTTTATTGCACAGCTCCGGGGGTCTTCCGTCTTCGGGGGTCTTCTCGCCGGACTCCTCCGCTATCTTCTTGTAGCTCTTTTACTAGCGGAGGAGTCCGGCTTTCTTCCTCGCCGCCGGCCTCTTCTCCCGACTTCGGGGGTCTTGTCCCCCTCTTCGGTTCTTCTGCCGGGCCACCGCGCCTTCTTATAGCTCTTTTACAGGCGGTGGCCCGGTCTTCTGCCGCCGCCGCCGCCGCCGCCGCCGCCGCCGCCCGTTCTTCTTCTTCTTCTTCTTCTTCTTCTTCTTCTTCTTCTTCTCCTTCTTCTCCAGGAGATGTTGCCTCGACGATCTCCCTGGCCGGAATGCCAGGGACGCGCTGTGCTGCCACTTATATAGGGACAATGGGGCGGTGTCACATGGGTTGATGTCACATGGGTTGGTCACATGGGTTGATGTAATCAACCCATGTGACCAACCCATGTGACATCAACCCATGTGACACCGCCCCATTGTCCCTATATAAGTGGCAGCACAGCGCGTCCCTGGCATTCCGGCCAGGGAGATCGTCGAGGCAACATCTCCTGGAGAAGAAGGAGAAGAAGAAGAAGAAGAAGAAGAAGAAGAAGAAGAAGAAGAAGAAGAACGGGCGGCGGCGGCGGCGGCAGAAGACCGGGCCACCGCCTGTAAAAGAGCTATAAGAAGGCGCGGTGGCCCGGCAGAAGAACCGAAGAGGGGGACAAGACCCCCGAAGTCGGGAGAAGAGGCCGGCGGCGAGGAAGAAAGCCGGACTCCTCCGCTAGTAAAAGAGCTACAAGAAGATAGCGGAGGAGTCCGGCGAGAAGACCCCCGAAGACGGAAGACCCCCGGAGCTGTGCAATAAAATATTTTAACCCTGTGTTGTGTTTTTTTTTTGTACTTTTTTTCACAGGTGAATGGGTAGGGGTACATTGTACCCCATACTCATTCACATAGGGTGGGGGGCCGGTATCCGGGGGCCCCCTTATTAAAGGGGGCTCCCGGATTCCGATAAGCCCCCCGCCCGCAGACCCCGACAACCAACGGCCAGGGTTGTCGGGAAGAGGCCCTTGTCCTCATCAACATGGGGACAAGGTGCTTTGGGGTGGGGGGGCTGCACGCCCCCCCTCCCCCAAGGCACCCCCCCATGTTGAGGGCACGCGGCCTGGTACGGCTCAGGAGGGGGGGGGGCGCCCGCTCGTCCCCACCCCCTTTCCTGACCGGCCAGGTAGCGTGCTCGGATAAGGGTCTGGTGTGGATCTGGGGGGGAACCCCACGCCGTTTTTTCGGCGTAGGGGGTTCCCCTTGGAATCCATACCAGACCTAAGGGCCTGGTATGCTCTCGGAGGGGGAACCCACGTCAAATTTTTTTTCAGAAATTTGGCGTGGAGTTCCCCCTTCAGAGCTCATTCTCTGATTGGCCACGGCAAAAGTCGCCTGGCCTGGGGAAACCTTTCTGGCTGTGAAAGCTTTTTGCATTCATTCAGCTAAATGCACGAACATTCTCCACAAAGTAGAGGCTAGAAAGCCTTTATGCGGTGACTCACCTCTCACTGTCTGGCTGCTCCGCTCGGGCTAAGGAACGGAGCTGCCTACATCACTTCCGGGTTTCGTGAAGCAGCCGAAAGCCGGAAGTGACTGCCTGTCTAAGAGTGACAATGCTCCCGCCCGTAGAATCACAGTGATTTTACGGGCGGAAGCTAGTCGGCGTTCTGCTGTGCGCCGCAAGGCGGGTTTTTAACCCGCAAATGAAGCGCCATGAATGCAATCTTGTGATTGCATGGACGTGGCGCTTCTCATAGTGCACTGTGACCGGCGCCACAGTACACTATGTTAAATTGTTAAATGACATTTTTTTTTTTTTTTTTTAAATGTCTTAAAGGGCCCGTTTTTTTTTTTTACTTTTTTTTTAACTTTTTTTTTTTTTTTTTTTTTTTTTTACTTTTTTTTTTTTTACACCTAGGGAGAGGGGGGGCGGCGCCCGGGCGCCCCCTATGGGCGGGCCGCCACTGTGTCCTACTTACATGATGTAGTGCTCAGGCTTACTAGGCATTTGCTAGTGACATGAAGGAGATATTGTCACGACTTTTTCTGAGCTCCTACATTGGGTGTTTTTGGTGGAGGTTGTGAAGGAGGATAGGAAGATGGGGAAGTCATTTAGAGTTGAGTATACGTTGATACAGCTTAGGAGTTTAAAAATGTTTTAGCTCTTCACCTACGTGCCATAGCTGTCTATGATGGAGTACACTTTTATGTACACTCAAATAGGAGCAAACCAAATAATTTTATATATAAAAAACAGCTTATTTTATACAGTTTAAATGATCAAAGAGATGCATCACCAACACAGCTGCCTAAAATAAATCTCATTAACCAAGGCACTAATTCTCAGTGGGGGTCTACATGTTTCGCATTGTCACACTTCTTGAGGACCTCTTGGATGTAATGTAGTAGAAGACAATTTTTTCAAAATAAAAGCAGGTCTACAAGATAAAGGAACAACATAACTCAAAAAACAATAATATTAGTATGTAACAATGATGTAGTCATATATCTTAATCACATATTGGTATAGATCAGGGCTCAATGGTAGAATTGGTACATTCATATTTATAGATTAGAGACATACCTCATGTGTGGTAGAATACATAGCATATAATATTGGCCATTAAGAACATAGCATGACAGAAGGTGTACTTACCCCAAAGGTGAAAAAGGGGAAAGTTCATGCAGTGTGATAAGACTCTTCCTCTCTTATCAAACTGCATGAATATTGTTACATACAAATATTATTGTTTTTGACTTATGTTGTTCCTTTATCTTGTACAATTGCTTTTATTTTTTAAAAATGTTCTTCTACTGCACTACATCAAAGAGGTCCTGAAGAAGCGAGACAAGGCGAAACATGTACACCCCACTGACCCCCACTGAGGATTAGTGCATTGGTTAATGATATTTATTTTAGGCAGCTGTGTTGGTGCTGCATCTCTTTGATATTTGAAATGGTATAAAATAAATTTGTATTTTTTTATATATAAAATTCTTTGGTTTGTTCCTATTTGAGTGCACATAGAAGTGTATTCAAAGTGCCAAACAGACTTTCCTTTTTCGCCAGTTTAACCGGACCGGGATGACACTTCTATGCCACTATGGTTAGGTTGATACAAAATTCCATTCCACATAATTTCTCCTATATAAATGCCTTTAATGGAGGTTCAAACATGACTGGGCATGGCTCTTGTGGCATACATGGACAGTCATATAAAAAATTTATTCCTGGGTGTTTGATTTAGGAGATTAGAATTAGTATTCTATTCTGAGCTTTAGAAACTGTTGAAGAAGTGCTAATTAATAATGAGAGATCTTAAGGTAGAACTACTGTATATTCTCGAATCCTTTATGGCCAAGGAAGCGACCATCTTAGCCTGTGTTTGATCGGATGTTGCCATGTTGCTGAACAAGTTATCAGGTAGATGGCTTGAGAGCACAAACAACTGTGACAGTTATTATTCATGATATACCTTGAATGTAAATGTTTTGGGAAACAATTAAATCAGTGGGTTGGTTTAGTTCAGGTTTAATTGTAGATATTTTAGAGCAATATTCTTTAAAGCTGAACTCAAGCATGTGTGTTTTTAAACTATTGTGTCTACTGTGTGCCAAAGTTTTGACTGTGCTGCTCACCATTTCCACATTCCAGAGCTCCAGTGTTGGAACAAGGGTGTAATTAAAATTCGTCTTGATCTCTTGTACGCACGAGCACTTACTCATCCTTTCATTGTTGGCATTAAAATAAGCACGGCTGTCAGCATAGGGATGCAGAGCAATGAACCAAGATTTCATTACGTTAGTTTATAACCTGAAATATTAAAATTAAAGAGTGCTTCCTGGCTTCTGTTTAGTTACATTTCTGTACGGTTTTGTTAATCTGCAGTATACAAGCTAATGTAGAGTGACTAATATTGCTGAGGGATCACAGCACCGATTGCAGTCAAGCACTGCCACCTGCTGCACTGTTTGTTTAATCCATTAATGTAGATTATCAGGCTTGTTTCATAAAGTTAATAAAGTAGTTCAGTGTCCCGTAGCAACCAGTCAGGTATGATTTTTTGAGGTCAGGAATTTCCGAGCAGCAGCAAGATTTCAGGGACAAACATTTTTTTTTTTCAGAAATACAGCATGTTAGCTACACTCTGCAAGTATTCTGAAAAATTAATTCCTCATCTGTGTCATTTAGTTTATTCTTCACATGCAGCATATCCTCAGAAGTATTTTCAATTACTTCCTCCATGTGCTTTCAGAAAACATCTGATGACCCTCTCCACCCCTGTACCCCATTAATGGGCAGTCCACAGGATAACCTCTTGTAGGAAGGGGAGAAGCCTTTTTAAACACTAGGTCATGCATCCAGTCCTGGGCCAGGTAACCAAAGAATAGATATTAAAAGATTTTTTAGAACGTCAAAATATTTTGAAGACGTTTTTTTTATACAAACATGACATAAAATAATTATAAAAAACATGCACAGTGACAATTGACTTCTTTAAATATATGAAATGTAGACTCTTGTTGCTATGGCTTGCCTCACCTTTCTCATCACAATTGCTCCACTCTGACTTGGTGAAATAAGTCCTCACTGAGGTGTTGCATGAGCTTCTCAAGGCTTGTGGGATAGAATGAGAACTATGATCTCATTTTTTAATAATTTGACACTATAAAACAGACAAACACTTTACCCATCTGGTGTGAGGTAGGTCAAGAACTTTGTAGATATTTCTGCTGCCTTACTGTTATACTTCCTATGTTCAGCCCAGAGATTGGAAACTTGGAAACGTACTTACGCAATGATGCACAGACTAACAATACAAAACAATATGTTAGTGGTGTGGGAATCACATGGACAGATGATCTGTATCCTTGATTAAATAAGACTTTACCTGAGGCATGGCCACGTATGGGAGACTCATTCATTTTAGCAAGGGTCAGAGGCCTTTATTGTGCATGTGCAAAAATATAAATTGTTCCAGGGGAAGGTGGTAACAGTCATTGTAAGTTGCAGTGATTTATAAAAGGGCATACACTTCTTAAAAAGAGCAACATCAAGTGCAATGTGCAATACATGGTACCACTGTTTGCAAAACAAATTAATAGGAAAGGTTTAAAAAAAGAAAATTATTAAATCAATGTGGTCATTGTGGATGCATATGCACAGCTGAACATGGAGAAGGCTTAAGTCCATGGCTCTGCTCCACAATGGCCATTTCTCACTGACCTACAGAATGAGTGGAATCCCTTCCTCTACCAACACTACTCATGTGATGGCAAGAGTGGGAGCTAAAAGACAGGTACTGAAGCTGGAGAAGTTTTCTAAGTCTGTGGTCACAGCAGTATGTACGGAAGCTGGAGAAGTCTTCTAACATGGCAGCAGAGCCGCAACATACAGCACATGGACTGGCAATGCCATCAGACCCCCGGCAGAGAGACACAGACTTTAATAAGTTCTCATCACAATCCACCACTATATACAAGGACTCGACATGTCACAAATTCCCCGCCTTCCCTGCTTCCCTAATTGATGGTTTTGAGGGTATAATGCATACTCAGAACTGTTATTCTCCTAGAAGCCCCAAACTTCTGTACTTCTGTACTTCCTAATCTGATCCAGCAACCAGGGTACTCTATTTTTTCCCCCAGTTTAAGGCCACTAAACGATTGAAATAAAGGCTAACATTAAAGATATTGGTATCCACATGGAGATTAATGAATCCAAATTTGATTCAACCAGTCAGCATATAAGTCCTATCACCGACCTTCAACAACAATTTGAAACTACCTTGGGTAAAATTGATGGCTTGGAAACTAGGTCTTGCAAATCATACTTTAGCATATGCAGTTTGCTTGATTCTCTCACCAACATAGAAAAAAAACAGTCAATTCCATCTTGAAAGAAATATAACTATACATAGCAAAAGATTGTATTGAATTTGATTGCACTTTAATATCAAATCAAGATGAAAGCCCGACCCAAGACATCATATTGAAACCACACTTTTATGAGGTCAAAGAACAAGTAATGGCAAAGGCAAGAGACAGTGAAGAAGTGCTGATCCTAGGTCATACCAAGAAAATCTTTGCAGAGATCTCTCCCACAATGATTCAAAAGAGAAGATCTGTTAAACCCCATTTTCACCCTCTGAATAAACAAAACAGATACAGATGGACCTTTCATATTTGGTTGTCTTCACTTACAACAATAAGATCTATTTACTTGCAGCCTTTGAGAGAGGAGCAGACATGCTTTTCTAGAGACACTTCTAGGACTAACCTAGATTCTCTGCATGCCTTTCCCCCTCCAAGATAAGACCCCCTTTGTCTCCAATTTGGCTACAATCAAGTAACAACAGGACGACTAACACCTCCCCTACCTGACCTACCAGGAGATTAGTTCAGGTCCCAAGGATTTACAATTTCTCCCTCGCAAAGTGACATCTCATTCCTTGCTCAACCTGTTAGCAGAATGTAATTCCATAAATAATTGGAACTTCACTAAGCTTCAGGTTTGGAAGAATGGACATATCAGTTTTTTCCTCCCCATGTAAAGTGTCCATACTGGTGACATCTGTCCTGATGCCCATATCGTCAGCTGCAAAGCACATGAAGCCATTATACCTTTGTACTTCCTTGACTGAAGACGATGGGGAACTATGTACCACATTTAGTGGTTATGGTTGTGAAAACTTTGGAATAGGGTGTACAACCTTGTACTCAAAGTCCTATACTGTAAACTAAATATGCACCCTTCATGACTTAAATTAACCAATGCCCAGTATTTCAACTCATTCTCAGACCTTAGTGTTCTTTATATGCTGGCTACAAAAAAAAGCTATAGCATGGTATTGGAAGACATCAATGGCTTACATTGCCACTACCAAAGTTAAAGCTTTCCTGGATCATGGCTCGTTACAAATTGGCCATTATTGTGGCTTAGTGGTTTGCATTTCTGCCCAGCAACACTAGGGCTGTTGGTTTGAATCCCAACCACGGCACTACCTGCCTGCAGTTTGCATGTTCTCCCTGTGCCTGCGTGTGTTTCCTCCTGGTACTCTGGTTTCCTTCCGGTACTCTGGTTTCCTCCCACACTTCAAAGAAGACATTCTGGTAGAATTATTGTTTCCTTACTAAATTGGCCCTAGTATGTGTATGTATGAATGTGAGTTGGGGACCTTAGATTGCAAACTCTTTGAGGACAGGGATTAATGGGAATATTCTATATATATATATATATATATATATATATATATATATATATATATGTGTGTGTGTGTAAAGTGCTGCTTGAGAGCATTATATAAGAACCTGTGATAAATAAATCAAAAATATATAACCGCATTTCAAAAGGGTCTGGAATCGTTACCTCTGCTCCCTACATGCATGGAAAGAATTCTAACTATCCCTACTGAGGCAGTCTAGAAGGGCAAGAACATCCTTGAGTAATGCTTTAGGTGCCCCTTCTCTTTCATCCCTCAAGTGCACTGTTAGCGATTTATGTGCAATTTCATCACCTTCTGACATTACCATTTTATTAGTCAACATCCCTACCAGATTATCTTTCCTCTGTATTTTATTGCATATTTTTATCTTGGCGTTGTGTTTTAATATGCTTTGTTTTTATGACTGTATTCAGTTCCATAAGCTGTTTCAATATGGAATGACAAAAACACATACATACTTTTCTGCATTCCAAATCTTGTATTGTAAATCTTTAATAAAAAGTTATTGAAAGTAAAATCACTGTAATCACTTACTGAATACTGTGTCATAATACATAGTATGAGAAATAAAAATAAATAGACTACAGCTTTAGATACCAAAGGGAAGATCTGGTAGAAATGTGTTTCTGCAGTCTTAAAAAAATGATTTAAATTAAATCTAGCTAGAAATTAAGATATAGATAAGTAATTATACATATCTATAACTTCATAATATTTTTAACATTTTGTAGACTAAAAAAATATATTTTTACAATTCACTCAGTGGTTCAAATATAAAACATCCTACAGCTTTAGACTTTAAAGTTAAAAAAAATGTAGAATTTGGGGTCTACAAACTCTAAAAAGTCACTTTGTCTGCATAGAAATGATTCCAAACTCTAAGATGGAAACTTGAATAAATTGGATTTATATACACATTTATATATGTATGTCTTTGTATTATGTTTTTTGCAGCATTAAAAATACAATTTTTACTGTGCTCACATCTGTGCACAAAATGTCCAAAATGGAAAGAAAAAAAAATCTATAGATTTAGGCCCAAAGTAAAGAAATATTAGTTACTGGTGTCTATGATCTCAGAAAAATAACCAGATTTGTTCTGAAATTAGGCCAAAATTTTAAATGGAAACTCGCATAACTTTGAGTTAATAGTACATATGTTTTTTTTGTATTCAAAACGTTATTGTATTTGCAATGTAGAAGAATTAAAATTTTTACAGTTCACAGTTTTTCATGATGTGTCAAAACAGATTTTGAAAAGAAAGAAGTTAAACAAACTAGTATCAAGTCTCAGAAAATATTATCATTTGTTGTTAAATGATTCCACAATTTACTGCGGAAACTTACATTTACCATTTGTTTATGTCTTCATAATGTAATGTATGCAGTGTTAAAATACCTGTGAAATTGAGTTTTAGGCACTCCTAATTAAAAATCAACAAGCTGACTGTATTTAGCGTTGTGAACCTATATGATGTATAAGAAATGTTGGCCAGCAGCTTTAAGACGAGTGTGTTGGTGCCAGTCAGTTATGTGTTGGCGTCTAAAAGATGGCAAGATATACATATTAAAAAAAAAGTGTGAGACTGTTTAGTACATGCAGAAAGGTGTACGGAAAATTTTCTGGAACATTAAAAAAGCAATATCAAAGTCGTTTATAACACTTAAAATAGCTGGAACCGACTCTAAATACTTCAGCAAATCCAGGGACTCATTTAACAGAAGCCAGGAAATGACAAAGTTACTGAACATCCAGAGTTTGCATTGCAGGCGAATTGCTTCATTGGGAATTTCTCTATGGCGGTGAATCACGGATTATGTATAATTGCTTAAATATCTTTTTTTTTACAACAACGATCTCTCATTCCTATTGGGTGTTTGATCGGTGGCAGCCAAGTGTAGAGGAGGGTTGAAGGGCAAACACTTTGTAAAGTTACTGTAAAGAAACAAATAAAAACATCAGTTAGAAAATTTATTGACATACACTCATGGCAGGGACTGAAGAGTAATTAAGGTTTTGACGTGTTCCAAATTTACTACAGCAGTTTCTTTGTAGAAAATGTTGGATGCAGCTTATATTTTTTTTTTTCCTTTTTTTTCCTTATATTATATAGGTTAATTGGCTTCTGTCTAAATTGGCTTAGTATATGAATGTGAGTTAGGAACCTGTAAGCTCCTTGAGGGTAGGGACCGATTTGAATATACAATGTATATGTAAAGCACTGCGTAAATTGACGGCGCTATATAAGTACCTTAAATAATAATAATAATAATAATAGTTTCTTGTTAAGTTTTTTTTTTTCTCTTGTATATGCAGTACAAGTGAATGCTCTACACACATTATAACCATTATGCCCCATACACACGGTTGGACTTTCCGACCACAAAATCCGTCCGATTTTTTGCAACGGATTTTTTAATTTTTTTTTCTGAGCATGCGTGCCACTTTGTGCGTCAGAATTTTCTACACACGATCGGAAAAAGTCCAATTCGATTTTGTTGTTGGAAAATTTTAGATTCAGCTCTCAAACATTTTCAGTCGGAAATTCCAACAGAAAAAGTCAGATAGAGCGCACACGCGATCATATTTTCCGACAACATAATCCGATCGAACTTTTTCCGTCGGAGATTTCCAACCGTGTGTATGGGGCATAATAGATTATAATGAAAAGAACAAAATTAGTCAACTGTGTGACCAGACAATAAAAAAAAAAGCAAATAGAATTCTAGGGTGCATCACCATCAGGAAGAAAGTACTAAAACAGGAGAATGCTAAATCTGGTGCAGCTCTGTGCAGAAACCAATCAGCTTCTGTGTTTTTTTATTTTTTTTGTCAAAGCGTTATTGAACAAGCTGCAATTAGAGGCTGATTGGCTACCAGGCACAGCTTCACCAGATTTTTCACACTCCAGTTTTAGTACTTCAACCCCACTGTGTCCAGTTCTGAGACCTCACTTATGGTTACATAAAGCAGGTCCAGAGACGCACAACAAAAATGGTACAAAACCTTGGGGATGAAACATGTTAGAAGAGACTAGAGGAAATTAATATGTACAGGCTCAATGGAAAGCAGGGGCATGAATGAAACCTTTAAAAACATTAAGCATATGAATGAGATTTAGAAGGGCAGTATTTTCAACCTGAAGCTGAGGTTAAGAACACTGGGACATGACCTAAACTAATAAGAGGAAAGATCAAGGGGAACAGAAAAAAATATATAGTGCATAAACTCCATCTTGGAACAGATTTAGCAGAGGTAGTGGGACAGATTTATCAAATGCAGGTGGGCTTTTCACTTCGCAAGAGCTTAGTCATTGGGGTGAATGTTCACTTCACAAAAAATAACTAATCATGTTCAAGGAAAAAAAAAAAGAATCATGTTCAAGTTTTAAAGAAAAAGCATTTTTCTTGTACGTGATTGAATAATAGGAGTCAGCAAAGTGCCTCATTCACTAAGCTCTGGGAAAATGAATTTGTAAAGGGCAATTTCCCTTGTAAAGCAAAGTCTTTTTGCTTTTAGTAAATTGGCCCCAGTAAGTCAATGAACAGTGAGTGAAATAAAAAATGCTTGGGGTAAACATAGCTCTATCAGACAAAAATGGTAAAAGTAAAAAAAATAAAAAAAATAGGGAAGACTCTACAACAAGCATATTATACTTACCTCCTCTGTGTAGTTGGTTTTGCACAGAGCAGCCCAGATCCTCCTCTTCTCGGGTTCCTCTTCCCTGCTCCTGGCCCCTCCCTCCTGTCGAGTGCCCCCACAGTCAATCAGGAGGAGAGTCCCGGAGGGTTAAGACACTTGTGGACATTGCTGGAGAGAGATGGGGCTCACGTAAGTAATTAGGTGGTGCTGGGGAGGCTGATACACACTGAAGGCTTTTTATCTTAACCCCCCTGACGGCCTTCCCGAGTCTGGCTCGGGGTGGAATTTTTGTGCCAGACTCAGGACCGCATCGCTGGATCCAGGAGGAGGTTTACTTACCTTCTCCCTCGGATCCAGCGTTGTCTCCCCGCTGTACGAGCGAGCCGTGCCTCGCTCGATCTATCACGGAGCCGACCTCCGTGCCCTGCGAGCGTTGCGACGCACGGGGACGGAGATCGGCGCCAAATTCAAAAAGTGAAACACACAGTATACATACAGTATAATGTAATCTTACAGATTACATTGCTGTATGTAAATATTTCACATCCCCTTTGTCCCTAGTGGTCTGCCCAGTGTCCTGCATGCAGTTTTATATAATAAAAACTGTTCTTTATGCCTGGAAACTGGAGATTGTCCATAGCAACCAAACTGTTATTTTACATCAAAAATGGTTTTAGACCAGCTAGAAAACAGCGATAATAAATTAGAATCACTCGCAGAATTGAGCGATAGCGATTTGTGGGGAGATCCGTCATCAAATACTGAAAAGTAATGACAGTGACAATTCTGCAACTGAGTAAATTTCAGTGTTTTTGATTTGATTACATTATTGAATAATTTTTATTATTGTTATATTATTATTTGGTACAATTATTTATAGTTATTTATTATATTATAATTTATGATTTCATTTTTCAAACTTTATCATACCCGGGATGTCTGCTAGACTCTGGTTTGGACAGATTTAAGAGAGTTATTCCTAAGAATTACAGGACTACAATATAAAACGCCAAATTTTCATGCAAAATAATGGTACCGCTTTTAGCACCTAAAATCCGAAATAATCGTACCGCCAGGGAGGTTAAATATATATCTATATGTTTACTATTGCTTAAATTTGAGTTTTAATTTACCGTGATACTGATTCCTGCTCCTGTTACATGCAAAAACACAGGTTTTGGAAACAGTATTCAAAGTAATTAATGTTATTCATAATTTATCAGGTTTTTTAAAGTGATTGGGCATAGTTATAAAAATAAAAATAAAAAAATAAAATAGAAACATGTTTATCAGCCACACTTTCACTAATGCTTGTTTGCCAAATATTCTCCATTCATATAGATTATAATAGATTCATAATAGATTGCATGTGCACTTGTATGTGACAGCCAGAGAAACTGCTTTTAACTTGGCTGGCAAATGTTAGTGGTCCACAGTGCTGAAATTATTTCACACTTTCACAACATTTAAAGTGGAACTATACTGCATTTGAGCACCACAAACCAACAACACTATTTAATTAATCTAATGTAAAATAGTTAAAGCAAACTTCCCCATCCAGCAATGTCTCCATGCTTTATTTTACTGAGAAATCACTTTGAAAAACCCACCCCCTAGCATTTTTGCCCGTGACCATCTTGAGTAAGGTAAGATGATTCATGGAGCATTTACTTCCTGGAATCCAACTGAACTTAGCTCAGGCAGGCAGGAGGATGTGCTTAGCTGAGAAAACTCCTCTCCCTCTCCTAAAGACTCCTGGGGTGTATGACATCCTTTGCCTAGGCCTGAAATACAGGAAGTAACTGAAGAAATGTAAAAAAGAAAAGGATAACCACTTGCCACCAAATCACATTTCTATACGTCATTGGCTTCAAGTGGTTTTACTGGTGTGATGCCTGCAGTACCGTTAGCTTTCTTGTAATAACAACCGATTAAGCGACTAAGCAGCCGTTCAGCTGTTATTACAAGTAGTGTGGTGGGACTTCCCCCTCCCATCACCTTCCATGGCTTGCCCGGGCTCTTCCGACCCATCGGGACAACCAAGCCACCAGCCGTCACGTCTGACAGCTGGCCGGAGACCCAAACAAAGACGGAATCGGCTTTGGTCGGGTCTTGGATGTAGAAACCTGGAAGCAACTCACTTCCAGTTTACTCGGCAGCCAACGGCATCAGCTTTAAAAAATCAGAAGTATTAAAAACTGCCGATCTTGGCACTTTGAATACTTTCAAATGTAGAGGAGGGGGTTGGGGTCTTTTAGACCCCAGATCCCTCCGTAAAGAGCATCTGTCACTGCCTATTACTGTGACAAGGGATGTTTATATTCCTTGTGACAGCAATAAAAGTGATCAGATTTTTTTTTGTTTAAAGGGACAGCGTAAAAAAAATTTAAACTGTGTTCAAATCACACATGTGAGGTATCGTCACAATCGTTAGAGTGAGAGCAATAATTCTAGCACTGGACCACCTCTGTAACTCTAAAAGGGTAACTGTCAAACATGTTTAAAGCGTCACCTATGGCGACTTTTAAGTACCATAGTTTGTCGCTATTCCACGAGTGTGCACAATTGTAAAGCATGACATGTTAGGTATCTATTTACTCTAGAAAAAAATACAGATTTTAACTTGTAAGCAACAAATGTAAGAAATAGACTTGTTCTTTAAGTGGTTAAAGCAAGTTTTCTAGACTGGTCGTATGTCATCAAGTTCAAAACTAACGGACTTTGGTGTGATCGCGTGTAGGCAAGTCCGTTCATTCTGAACTCTATCGGAAACTCTGTCGGAAAGACCATCAGAGTTTATTCTGATGGAAAGTCTGGTCGTGTGTACACGGCATAAGAAGAGTTCTCCAAAAAAGTAGGTACCTATACTAAAAAATCAGCTGAAAAAAATAAAAGTGTGCAAGTGAATAGAAAAATAAGTTATATGGTGCTTAGAAAGTTTCAGATCCATCTTGATTCTTAGAAGATTGATTTCATCATGCTTCCTTTTCCTTAGATTCACTTGAAAGAATACATTGTAAAACTTTGAATCCCTTGATTCCTTCAGTCCAGTTTTCAGCCTGTAGATCAGGAGTTCTGACTCTGTGACTTTCCAGATCTGCACACTTGTTCCAGGTAACTTTCTCAAAGAGAGAGGCAGCCAAACAACTAGCAGTTTCAAAAGGACACCAGCGATGGCAGCCTCCATATTTCTGTCACTGCAGGTTATGCTTCCTATTTCATTTTGATACAAGTTTACATTTTTATTCATGCTTCATTGCTTTTTTATAGTTTTTTTACAGGGTGTTTTATGCTGTTGTAAGTTAATAATGCATGTATTTTCATATATGTTTTTAAAACTGAACTCCAAGCAGATATGAAATAAAGCTATATAATATAGCTATATTAAATACATAATAGCATTGTTAGTACCTGAACTGGTATTTGGTCTCTTGAATTCCCTGTACAGCTGAGCTAAGTCTTGGAGAGAGGGAAAAGCAGCACAAAGAGACAGTTAGCTATGCTGTAGTGCTCATGTGCTAAGTAACATGCTGATAGGAGGAGAGAACAGAGTGAAAGAAAGATAAGCTCATCAGTCTACTGCTTCTCCTTTCACTGTCCAGTCACAGGCTGGGAGAGACAAGACATGTAAATGATGCTTAAAGCAGAGCTCCACCCAAAAGGGACATTCCACTTGATTGAACCTTCCCTCCCTCCACTGCCACATTTGGCACTTTTTGAGGGGGAGCAGATACCTGGTTTTGACAGCTCTGTGCCTTAATGGACACATGGCTCAGCTTCGGTGCCACCATAGCGAGTTGTTTGCTGTGGAGGCACTCAACAAGAGGGATGGCCAGGAGCACAGAAGAGGCGCCCGAGAAGAGGAGGATCTGGGCTGCCCTGTGCAAATCTACTGCACAGAACAGGTAAGTATAACATGTTTGTTATTTTTATAGAAAAAAGAGAAAATCAGGTCTTCTGCCCGGCTTGATAGGGCTGTCAAATATGGCAGTGTAAATCTCAGGACTGGATGGGTAGAAATACAAATCCTAAAGTGCAGCTTTGATCTTTCCTGCATTTTTTGTGCTTTTCAGATACACAAAAGCAGCTAAAACCCCAAAAAAATTAATGAAAACACCTAGCAGGGTAAGGAAATGCATTAAAAAACATATAGGAGCCATCATGTGGTTTTAACGGCAGCAGTGTACACAGGCTCTAGTTTCGGCTCATTTTGCTCATATTTGTCTTGTGGTTAAGTGGAGACCATCCGTGTAGGAACGATGTATGTTCCCGCAACATTTTCTTTTTCATTTACAACATGCTCGTTAGCAGCTTGTGTAATATCAGTTGGTTTGTTCACAGATGAGTGCAAAGCCTAATGAGAGGCAGATTTTGTCAAGTTATATCTACACAAACACAGCCCAATATAAGCAAGTCATAGTGGAGAAGCTTTTCTTTTTTTAATCCTCGCCAACACCCACTGACCTTGGAATGGCTTTCACCAACGTCTGCTTCTAATGAGAGGGAAAATGTTCTCTTCTAACAAGTATTGCTGACAAACTTGTTTAGCGTCTTGAGTGATACAGCAAGTGTGCTCGAGACACGTTTTCCTCATTTTCTGTTCTCAGGAATATTTTTTTTTTTCCAAATTCGTTTCTTTTCAACAACAATAGGAACACCGAAATAAGGAACAATAGGACCCCAAAACAGATGGACTGGACTGTACGTAATCCCAGATCCTGCTGGGTGACAACAGCTTCCAAGCAGTTACATGCACAAATTTTGCTTCTTGCTGCATCTGGTACTGGTAAAAAATGTGTCTTCCAGGGTTTTTAAAATGCTTTCAGGCTCAGAAGTGGCAAAAAACAAGGCATTTAAAAGTTGGTTAAAAAAGAAACAATCTGTTACACTGTTATAAAAAAAAAAAAAATGATGTATAAATTTACATACATTGTATAAGTCCATTGTATTCTTACATACATTGAAAAATAAGGATTGACCTATATTTAAACCCAGATAAAATATGTAATAGATTGTAGTCTACAAGTCTATAAAGCAGAGCTAAGCTTTATTTTACACACAGCAGAAGCCAATCGGCAGGAGCAGGGTACTTGATGTCCTCTGGCACCTGATGATCGTAAGGCAAAGAGACAGAACTGCGATCTGCCCTATATAAACAAAGGCAGGCCACTGTTCTGACAGGAGGGAAGAGATGGAATTTGTGTCTCTGCAGAGCAGGGAATAAATTCCATATCTTCCCATAGTAAAATAACACAGTATAGTAAAACACTGGTTAGGCACAAAGTTAACCCTTTGATTGCCCCTGATGTTAACCCCTTTCCAGCCAGTGTCATGAGTTCAGTGTCAGTGCATATTTTTAGCACTGATCACTATATTAGGGTCACTGGTCCCCCAAAAAGCGTCAGTGAGGGGTTTATTTACTAAAGCTAGACAGGGCAAAATTAGTCACACTTCTGCAGAGAAACCAATAAGCTTCTAACCTCGGCTTGTTTAACCACTTCCCACCCAAGGTACGTCATATGACGTCCTTGACTTGGTGCGGATATATCTGAATGATGCCTTCAGCTACAGGCATCATTTAGATATTGTCTTTTTCAGACCGTGATTCCCTACACCATAATGTTCCGCCGCTTTAACGTTCTTGCGGTTGGCGAGAGGGGACATCCCCTTCCTCCCGCCACAGCGTGGATTACATGATTTTACATGACTTTGACTGGGGCTTATTTTCGAGGTAGAGAAACAGGAGAAACTGGAGAGACAGAACAGTGTAAACACCAACAAAATGACCTAATTTTGTAAAGCAAACACCCCTAAAAGTCATGGCGAGTCTAATGAAAAATCCACTTTTTTGCCATAAGGTTTTGGAAAACGTGGAATGAAAATATATATTTTTACACAAAGTTGTCAATTAGATATTTCCAATACACAGCATAGGAATAGGTGTAATTCTAGTTACATCCCAAAACACATTTTGCTGCTCCTTCCACTTTTGGCAATACCCACATGTGTGAGACTTTTGCACAGGCTAACTAACCTCATAAAAAAGGCCCAAAATCCAAGGAGCACCTTTAGGTTTTCTAGGGGCATAAATTATGCATTTTATTTTCTGACTTCCTATCACATTTGGTGCCCTGGAGCATCAGGACAGTAGAAACACCAACAGAATGACCACTTTTTGGAGAGAAAACAAAACACCCCCAAGTATTTTTAAGAGGTATGATCTTTTGAAGACTTAACTTTTTGTCACAATTTTTTGGAAAATGCAGAAAGGAATAAAAAGATACAATGCCTTCTTGCTGCCTATCTGAAGAGCGACCCGAACATGGATGACTCTGTAAAGTATCGCACATGTGAACAAGTCCTTATGGTGACACTATGGGGTTGATTTACTAAGGCCAAATAGACTGTGCACTTTGCAAAGTGTAGTTGCCCTCTACAAGTGCTGGTGCACCAGAGCTTAGTAAATGAGGTAAAGCTTTATCTTGCAAAGAATACTCAATCACATGCAAGGAAAATTAAAAAAACAGCATTTTTGCTTGCACATGATTGGATGAGTTCCTGCCCATTTAAAACGCTCTGAAGCAACTGCACTTGCAGAGGGCAACTGCACTTTGCAAAGAGCACAGTCTATTTGCCTTTAGTAAATAAATCCCTATGACTGGTGTGGCAGTGATGGGGTACACTAGGACTGGTGTGGCAGTAATCAGAAACACTGAGACTGGTGTGGCAGTGGTCAGGATACTGTGACTGGTGTGGCGGGGATTAGGGACATTGTGCAATGGGGTGCAGCATTTACATGAACCTCTTTATTTGCCCTGCATAGAAAAAGCACAGGTAAACTTTAAGGTCTATATAGACCAAAATGTATTTTATTTGGTTTTTAATTAGATATAGATAGAAAAGTGTTTACTTTTTGCTGTCTGTGTCCCACTGGGTGAGTTCCCTTCACTTCCTGTAATAAAGATGCATTGGGAAGTATGGCCAAAGTGGTGGAAATCCTCTCTTAGACAGGTATCACTAGTTCAAGCTTACCATTAGAAGATTTACTATCACCTCTTTAAAATGTATAGACCTGTATGGAAGGAATGCGTTCCTCTAGACCAACTGTGGGTAAAGAGTTCTATATATGGAGGGTTTTCATTTTTTGATTAATGTTTTCCTCTTTGTTAAACTCAATGGACATGTGCCCTTTTTCAACCCTACTAGCTTTATAACTTTAATTTTTTATTTTTACTAGTATCCTTATGAATGTCTTTATTATAGGTTTGTATGTAGGTCAATATCCATTATTGGGGAAAAGTGACAAAAATTGCAGAAAGCATATTGTGCATTTCTGTGTTAAACCCTTGGTGCCAGCTGCCGCCGGCACTTTAAGGGGTTTGCTATGCCGGGAGTCATGGCGGGCCTAATGTGAGTGTCTGTCACGTGATTGGAAAACCTTTACGTGAGCCGCCAGTCACTGTGCAAGGCGTGTGCTCACGGCACAACACTGTCTGCACTATTGCACGCAAATATGCGGCCGCTCTGCGCCAAGGCCCGGCTGCCAAGAAGCCGCATATTTGCGTGCGTTCGGCGCCAAGAGGTAATGTGTTTCATAATAATTTCCCCAATATAAATTCTTCATGTTGGATCAAACAGATTCAACATGGATACGTCTTCACTGCAAAAGCCATCTGCATAGTTTTTATATATTTTTTCAGAAAGAATAACAACGTTTTGTGCTATCTGCAGCTGTTATATTTAAGTATTACTTTATGTTTTCTTTTTTCTCATTAACATTACAATGACGATCCTCATTCCAGAAATAATGTTTTGGAGATAGCTGTCTAAGTCTATTAATTCAACTATAACTTCATTGCGATGATTATGTATTGAAATGCCATTTTTGTGGTTACCAGCGCACATTATATTATGAATGGTCATTAGGCTACGAGCCTGAACTACTTTTGAAATGCTTCATATTGTGCCCGTATCACCCTCTTACTGCACATGCTTTTTATTAAGCTATACAGTATGGGAGTGTGCCGTGCCAAAGGCTGGCCTTCTGCAAGTTATTTCGACTGGTAGTATTGTTTAACTACCTGACACCGCTGTCATACTCAATTAGATGAGAAAAAAAGAACTTTTGATAGAGGTTACTAAGTACCATACCTTCCATATTTATTTAGCAGCTGTTTTGAAATTTTGATACACAATGGTGGCCAAGTCTGAGGACATTCATTTAAATATTCCTCATCATTTTAAAATTGGCCTCATTTATCGTTATGTGCTAAATAAGAACTGCCATTGTTGTCCAATTAGATTTGAATGCCCCAGCTGTCTAGTGCGGCTTGAAAGGGATTAGTTACCATGAGGGCTGCAGTTCCTATGTAACAACTTTTGATAATTGATTAGTGTAGAAACACTGAAAACACATCATTATGAACATTTATATTTGGGGTGTTAAAGTAGTTGTAAACCCCTTACCGGATGACATATAGTTTGCTAAAACACTTTTATTACATTTCATTTTTCGTTTATCATTTTTATTTATTCTTTACCTTTTTTTCGTCTTTTGTGTTGGTTTTTCATTACCGTGTTGCTGACCTCCCGCAGCCTTTTTTCAGGCACTCCTTGTCTGCACGCACTTCAGGGATGACAGCATAGCTTTTTTCAGTTTTTCTAGTGATGGACCATGCCTGTGTAAGGCTGCATTCACAGCGATGTGACACGTGACAGCACATTGAGTTGAATGGACTCCCTGTCTCAAGAAAAATGCCCCAAAGTACAATTTTTTAGCACTGAGTCAAGTGCATTTGGCAACACACATTATTTGCCCAATCACAGGACGACTTGACAGGCCAGCCCTGCCGCTGCACTTGACCCCCATATGCCCAATCACAGGGCGCTAAAAACACTGAATATGGCAGCTTGAGCGCGGGGGACACAGGAAATTGAAATTACGGAGGCAGCCAGTAGTGACACACACTGGCGCACAAATTCGTCCGCCTAAATATTGCGTTCGGGGGCCACGGCCCCCTCCGCACCCCCCGCGCTACTCCACTGAGTAGAAAACATCTCATGAAAACTTTCTTGCAAAAAAAAAACCTTTGTGGGCTTGGCACGTGGCATACATCAACATGATTTTACTGTAAAAGTTTATGGGACTTTCTGCACATAGCACAAAGTGTGGGGGATTTTGCAAGTTTACTGAAGCAGCTTTTTTTGTCCAGAGCTCATAAAGAACTTTCTGACCTCTAAAAAGACGATCCGCTATGCCGACTGCGATAATGTTCAGCTTATTGCCTTATTTTATTCCCCCATTACATTCTGTTTTATTAAAAACAGCCTTAAGTGTGGTTTTCATTAATCGGTTACTATTTCAGTTTATTTTATAAGAGGCATGCTGTGAAAATATGACCATTTTTAACTCACACAATGAAATCTCCACATTACATTGAAAAAGACAGAGGGTTTTCATTGGCGTAGTGTGTATTTTGGAATACATATACTGGCTTTGTTATCATAATCACAGAACATATGTACATGGACTACTTCGATATTGCATTAATAGAGTCTTTTTCGTTTTTATTTAGGAGTTGCATTGTAAGTTAAAGGCAGTGGCTATATCACAGACATAGTCGTTTTCAAAGCCCCTCATTGGTTGGGAGGGTAGGACAGCCAGTGTAGTATCTCCCAAACCCCACTCCTTGCCTATGGTCTTCTCCAATAGATATGCCCAGGCAGTGCCTGCACTAACCACTAATTGTCTTATAATTATACTGGGGCAAGCTTCTTTTTTCTGCCAATGTGTCTCAATGGATATGTACCATGGTATAAGAGTAGGGCGGTTGGGCTTCCTATTATGCCCCATACACACGGTCGGAAATTCAAACGGAAAAAGTCTGATTCAATTATTTTGTTGGGAAATCCAATCGTGTGTGGGCTCTGTTGGACTTTTTCAGTCAGAATTTCTGAAGGAAAAAGTTTGAGAGCTGGATCTAAAATTTTCCAACAACAAAATTCAATCGGACTTTTTCCGATCGTGTGTAGAGAATTCCGACGCACAAAGTGC
This sequence comes from Lithobates pipiens, assembly GCF_037356315.1. Taxonomy (NCBI): domain Eukaryota; kingdom Metazoa; phylum Chordata; class Amphibia; order Anura; family Ranidae; genus Lithobates; species Lithobates pipiens. The sequence goes on along the minus strand of NW_027507764.1, from coordinate 86,301,919 downwards.
CACGCATGCTCAGAAAAAATTTGGAGACGAAAGCTATTGGCTACCGACCTCTACGTAGTCCCGTCGTACGTTTTGTACGTCACCTCCTTCCGAACAATCGGATTTTCCAACAACTTTGTGCAACCGTGTGTATGCAACAGTTTTGGCCAAAATACGTCAGAAAAATCTGACGGATTTTGTGGTCGGAATGTCCGACCGTGTTTATGGGGCATTAGCGTTACAGGAATGATGGTCACAATGGTCTACTTGTGATGTATATTATGTAGAGCTCCTGGGGACTTATTTTAAGTGGTTGTAAATCCTTACATATACCCAATGAAGGGACTATCCCCAGGTGAAGCACAGATTTACTAAAACTGGAGAGTGCAATATATGGTGCAGCTCTGCATAGTAAGCAATCAGCTTCCACGTTTTATTGTCAAAGCTTAATTGAACAAGCTGAAGTTAGAAGTTAATTGGTTACAATGTAAAGCTGCACCAGATTTTGCGCTCTCCAGTTTTGGTAAATCAACCCCAAATCCTTCTACATACATGGTATCTGTCTATCGGTCTATCTGTATTCTTCTCTTAACTACTACATCTGTTCAAAGTGCTGAATTTATAAGCTCATCTCAGAGTTCAGAAAAAAGGGGGCGGAGAACTGAAGTTACACTCTGCAGCGCTCAGTGAGGAGAGCTCTGAGAGCTGATTGGAGGGAAGTGACACACCCCCCTTTATACAGCACACAGGAACTGAGATGAAGCTGTCTATCTGCTGGAGTTCCCTCCCCTGTCACCTTTTTTTGTCTTGGTGTCAGAAAAAAATTTCAACAGTGATTCATGCTAATAGCAGATGAACAAAGCAGCAGACTGAAATTACACTTAGTGCTTTTAATTGAGACAAGTACACACTATATAGGGATATGCTTTGTTCATATATCAAGTCTGAGGTTTACAACTATTCTTAGAATGTCTATAGGCATTATCTGTCATGCTTCCCCAACTTTATGTTCCTTTCCACCTTCTGGGTTTGTTGTTGATAAGTCTCGGAAGAGTACTGGGTGGTGAACCGACCAGTGGGGGATTTTTAGTGTATTAACACAGGACAGCTGAATCAACATGCATGACTGAAGTCTAATGCCACCACTTTACAGCAACCAATACATGGGGGCAATAGTTTACTAACGTAAACAAAGTTTTTCCCCTTCTTACTAATCTCCACCTATTTCCTTAAGTATATAGGGGCTGGAGCTGAAAGTTAAGTACAAGAAAAGGTTAACAGAAACAGAAAAGAGAAATGCAAGCTTTATTCATTAAAATCCAAATGGTTCAAACCATACAGACCCAGGAGACAGGATGACCGCACAAACGCGTTTCATGCAGGGTGCACTTAGTCATAACTATAACTATAACAATGACTAAGGGCATCCTGCGTGAAACACGTTAACATTTGTGCTGTCATCCTGTGTCCTGGGTCTGTAATGTTTGTACCATTCGAATTTTAATGAATAAAGCGTGCAGTTCTCTGAAGACTGTAGTGCGGTCAATCTTTTCTTGCACTCACCTGAAATTCCTCAGGTCACAAACTGGACTGGCACCCACTCATTCAAAGCAGGAGTTACTTGGGGATGTCTTACCTGGAGAGGTATCTGCTTGTGCACTTTCAGTAGTTTGGAGCTGAAAGTTGTGCTGCCAACTTGGCACATCAAGAGTGGCCTAATGCTGGAATCACACTGTAGCATTCTGTTGCATGCTAATACATACACTATATTACCAAGAGTATTGGGACGCCTGCCTTTACACGCACATTAACTTTAATAGCATCCCAGTTTTAGCCCGCAGGGTTCAATATTAAGTTGGCCCACCCTTTGCAGCTATAACAGCTTCAACTTTTCTGGGAAGGCTGTCCACAAGATTTAGGAGTGTCTATGGCAATGTTGGACCATTTTTCCAGAAGCGCATTTGTGAGATCAGGCATTGATGTGGACGAGAAGACCTGGCTCGCAGCCTCCACTCTAATACATCCCAAAGGTGTTCTACCCGGTTGAGGACCAGGGTTAGGCTTGGCCCCTTAGTTCCAGTGAAGGAAACTCCTAAGGCATCAGCATACCAAGACATTTTGGACAATTTCATGCTCCCAACAGTTTGGGGATGGTCCCTGCCTGTTCCAACATGACTGTGCACCAGTGCACAAAGCAAGGTCCATAAAGACAGCTGAGTGAGTTTGGGGTGGAGGAACTTGACTGGCCTGCACAGAGTCCTCACCTCAACCCAATAGAAACACCTTTTAGATGAATTAGAGCGCAAACCAAGAGAGCAAGGGTCATTCTCTGCAGCATCCTGACAGGGGGCAAACTTTTCTACTCAGGCTGTTGCTGTTTTCTTTAAAAAAAAAAAAATGAATGTACCGGCAATGTATTTAGCTGATTGAACCTGAACATTTGAAACATTTGAAAAGTTTTAACTTTCATCCTATATAATTGACAAAATTGACTGACTTGGTATCTCTGCTTTGTTTCAGATACTGTGGAATCAGGACCAAGTAAGTGCCAAAGGTGAGTGTGGTGGATTGAAGTGGGATTATGTGTGGTGTTTATTTTTTAAGTTATGTACAGGAGGACAGAAGTAAGCAATTAAAGTGTTACTAAACCCAGAACCCTGCATTCACTATATCTGGTCTCCCACAGTACACAGAAGATGGAAATGCAATAATTTTAGTAAATATAAACTGCTAAATACCTTTTCTCATCAGCGGTATATAGCAGTCTTGTGACTTCTATTAGTGTCTGGTTAAAGCTTGTAAGAGGAGTTTTCATTCTCCTCTGACTGTACTATGAGGCTGCAGGATCCCTGACCCTCTGTCTGGACAGTGCTGATTGTCCCTGCGTTGATAGTATGCACTTCCATGCTTTATTGCATATACACACTGATTTTACTGTTGTGGGTTTAGTAACAGTTTAAAGGGGGTAAACATCAAAGTGACGGGACTGCTAGGTGGTCTTCCATTGGATGTCTATAGATTCAACATATAGTAAGAGGGCTTTGAAATTGTAGATCATCTCTGCGCTATATTCCTGGCTCTGCACACCTGCTGTGTCCATTCTGTTGGACTTTTCCTGTAAGGATGAGCACAGCAGGGATCCACTGGATGGAGATCTGGGTGGGGGAACCAAACAGAATTATGTCAGGGAAATCTAGTGCTTCTATAGTATCCAATAGATAAAACCAAGCAGAGAATGACTTAGCCCACTAGGCATATTTTCTGCTTAAAAAAAAACATCTAGGCTAGACTGATCTTTCAAAGTATAACCTTTTTCCAGGAAATAATCATTTTAAAACAACCCATTTAACCAAATTAAAATACTTGTTTAAATATACGCACAGCCCTTGTGGAAAGTTTCAGTCTAATTTTTGTTTATTTTCGCTGAATGCGCCAGTTTTATCTACCATCCAAAAACATACTGGGAGTTTTACTGGAAGGATGTTATGTTTGTATGACATGCACAATGGACTTTAGATCATAATTTCCCTTGGAGCTGGAACCAGTGTAAATGGTTCAGAATTCTTTGTATGGTGCTGCAGATTATGGAGGCAAGTTATCATTATATACACTATATTACCAAAAGTATTGGGACGCCTGCCTTTACACGTACATGAACTTTAATGACATCCCAGTCTTAGTCCATAGAGTTCAATATTGAGTTGGCCCACTCTTTGCAGTTATAACAGCGTCAACTCTTCTAGGAAGGCTGTCCACAAGGTTTAGGAGTGTGTCTATGGGGATGTTTGACCATTCTTCCAGAAGCGCATTTGTGAGGTTAGGCACTGATATTGGATGAGAAGGCCTGGCTCACAGTCTCCGCTCTAATTCATCCCATAAATGTTCTATCAGGTTGAGGTCAGGACTCTGTGAAGGCCAGTCAATTTCCTCTACCCCAAACTAGCTCATCCATATCTTTATGGACCTTGCTTTGCACAGTCATGTTGGAACAGGAAGGGGCCATCCTCAAACTGTTCCCACAAAGTTGGGAGCATGAAATTGTCCAAACTGTATTCTGACACCTTAAGAGTTGCCTTCACTGGAACTAAGGGGCCAAGCCCAACCCCTAAAAAACAACCCCACACCATAATCCCTCCTCCACCAAATGATTTGGACCAGTGCACAAAGCAAGGTCCATAAAGACATGGAAGAGTGAGTTTGAGATGGAGGGACATGAATGGCCTGCACAGAGTTCTGACATGGTAGAACACCTTTGGGATGAATTAGAGTGGAGACTGTGAGCCATGCCTTCTTGTCCAACATCAGTGCCTGATCTCAAAAATGTGCTTCTGGAAGAATTGTCAAACATTCCCTCTAGACACACTCCTAAACCTTGTGGATGGCGTTCCCAGAAAAGTTGAAGCTTTTTAGCTGCAAAGGGTGGGCCAACTTGATATTGAACCCTATGGACTAAGACTGGGATGCCAATAAAGTTCATGTGCGTGTAAAGGCAGGTGTCTCAATACTTTTGGTAATATATATATATATATATATATATATATATATATATATATATATATATATATATATATATATATATATATATTTATATCTCAGAAAAGACAGGTGGGTTACTTTCAACTTTAAGTTTCTTAGTAGTTAAATCAATGTCAATGTGGGCTCCCAATGTATCCGCCAATCAATTAAGGACAAAAAAACGGAACAGTTGCTTCAATGCTGAAACCTATTAAATGAATTGCAGCACTGAAGCAATTGTCTCATTTTTTGTCCATATATATATATACACACACACATACAAATGTGTGCTCACTAATTTTACTAAAAGGTCTGCTTTCGCTGCAAGTATGCATTGAAAAATCTAGAGCTAACTCCAGCAGTACTTTTTTCTAACACTAGATGTCCTTATTCTGCTGAGTTGACTGTTGGCATCATTCAACCCACTTCTTATGAGCCCAGTTTGTCATGGACCCAGCCCCAGAGGTGGTGCTGTCTTATAGCCTTGGTTTAGAATATTACTGTACAATGCTCACATGATAAAATACAAGAGCTGTTCAATGCAGAAGTAATGATTACTTTATGTAATGTAAAGACATAAATGTATATTGTATATATATTTTTTTTCATGCAGGGTGGGGGGCATTTTAAATTAGCTTTAAGCCCTGCTTGTGACCATTTCGTACATCTTTGGCTTCCGATTTACCATAAATTCTCTGACACAATTGTGTTTCTTTCACTTAATCTAGTGCAGTTAACAGAAGAGGAGCCAGCAAGGATGAGACCTACTGGCGAGAAATCAACGCAGCGATGGCTCTCACAAACCTCGCACAAGGAAAGGACAAGCTTCAGGGGACAACCAGCTGCATTATCCAGAAATCCTCACACATATCAGAAGTCAAGACTGTCAAAGTGCCACTAATTCAGCAATATCAATGACTCTGGCTTGCCTGCCCACCAAGAACTGATACTCTGGGCTGGTCACTGCTACAAGCATGTTTTGCCTTAGAACTGTAATGGACTGTTCTGACCAGCGGTACAAGACTTGGAAAGCGAGAAGTAATGGACATGTACATTTTATTGTCTTACTTAAAAAAAATCAAAAAAAAAATCAAAATACTAACTTATTTTATGCCATAAATATTCTGCTTTGGAGTAAAATTGTTTGCCTTGCTATTACCATATGTGCCTTGCAGAAATAAGCTAGAACGTGGGCATAATGTAACATATTTATGCCTTAAATTATGAATGCCATAATGCTTCATCTTCTTGTATTTAATCTTGGACTTCTTGCCGTCAGGTTAAAGTAAAAACTACCTGAATGCAAAGTGAATTATCTTTATTTGTTGCCAAAAAATGGGAAAGGTGCACAGCATTGTTTTTATAGAGTTTGGGGTGTATAAATGACCAGCATTAAACTACAAAGCACTTGAACATGGACTGAAGTTGATAAAATATCTTTATTCCAGAAGCCTTTCTTAATGAATCAGGAAAATATAATAAAACCAAAAGAAGTTTGTTACATTGTGAACTTTTATGTTGCTGCTTTATACTTAGTAACAAAACCATAACCGGTAAGCATGACTGCTGGGTACATCCAAACTTACCCCTTCCATGTATAGGTGTTATCCAAGAAAGTTTTTTTTTATCTGGAGATACAGTGTGATGCTTGTTGAAACCCTGTGAAAAAAATAAGTGTACCATGATATCACAACATACAAAAAAGGTGCATAAGTGTATAGTACTGGTCTGACATCTGCAGAGGAAAGGGCCTCCCCCGACATCTCCCCAAGTTATAGAGGTTCACTTGTGTAATGGGTGGCATCCGCCTAATAAAACTCTACCTTCATCCGCTGGATGCTTGCTTTAAAGTTGACTACACATATAACAAACTAATTGCATAATCCCTGTACAATCTCACTAACAGCAATCAACAACTATGAAGTTTTTGGGTCTTCTTAAAGTGGTTGTAAACCCTACAACCAACTTTGACCTACAGGTAAGCCTAGATTAAGGCTTACCTGTAGGTCCAAGAAATATCTCCTGAACCTACACGATTTAGGAGATATTTGCCGAAAGACAGGCACCGCTGTCTACGGCGCATGTGTCGTAGACAGCGGCGCGCAGGCGCACCGAGTGCGCCACAGTCAACGGCGATATGCCGCGAGTGGCGGCTCCCTTGCGCATGCGCGGGAGTGACGTCATTGCGGCTTCGCCGAATGACAGCGGCGGAGCAGCGAGACCCACCGGAAAGATGGATGCTCCAGACTACAGGGGACAGCGGTGACATCGCTGGCTCCTGTGTCAGGTAAGTGACACATAATGGACTACTATGCGATGCATAGTAGTCCATTATGCTTTACCTTTGCAGGGAATGAAAGAGAAAGTAAACCCATCAGGGTTTACTTCCTCTTTAACCTCTTGCCAACTGCCAGCAGTACATTTACTGGAGGTGAATGTCAGCCCCTGGCAATGCAACGTACCGGTACATTGCAGTGAACTTTCTGATTTAGAGGTGTGTGTGATGTGATCTGATCTGATCTGTGCTGTGATTTGACACAGCACGAGTTTGTCAGCAGGTTACAGCCAATCATTTTGGCTGTATACCTGCTGATTGGCTGCGGCTAGATTTCTCCCTGCTATCAGTTATTTTTCAGAACTGAAAGCAAGGAGAGACCCTGGGAGATTTATCATTAAAAGTTGCACACATACACTTGTTACAAACACAGTTAACCCCTCGATTGCCATCCTGATCCCTCTTGTCACCTAGCCAGTGTCATTACTACAGTGTACAGTAAAGCCACTGTATTAGTGTCACTAGCGACTTGAGGTCAGTTAGTTAGTTAGTGTCCCTTCTAGCCAGTGTCAGTTGGTGCCAGATTGCCTGACACACTATCACAGTCACACTATAAGTCGCTGATCACCGCCATTACTAGTATAGTGTCTGTACGGATCAGTATCTTGATAACAATCAGAACTATACTAATGTCCCAAATTGTCCAATGCAGTGCTAGCATGATCAGCCCCAATCACTGCCAGCGCTTGTGACATGTAGTAGAATACATTTTGGCCTAAATGTAGGAAGATATTAGATTTTATTGGATATGTTTTGTTTTTTTCAAAATGTCAGTCTCTTTTCATTTATGTATTAAAAATACCACCATCAAATACCACCAAAAGAAAGCTCTATCTGTGTAAAAAAAAAAAATCGAAATTTAATTTGCGCACAGTGTTGCATGCGAGTTAACCAGTTCCCGACCAGCGCACGCCGATGTACGTCGGCAGAATGGCACGGGCAGGCATATTGGCGTACAGGTACGTCCATTTTTAAATGCCGCCCTGCCATCACGTGCGCGCCGCCGGCGGCGCGCTCGCGTGCTGGTCGGGACCCCCCTGAGTCCGGTCTTGGGTCCCGCGGACTCGATCGCCGTGGGGATACCTGCGATCGTCTCACGGGGCGGCTGAACGGGGAGATGCCGTTGTAAACAGCAACTCCCCGTTCTGCCTAGCAACAAGTGACGCTGATCTCTGCTCCATGTGATTGGAGCAGAGATCAGTGTTCACTAACACAAAGCCCAGCCCCCCACAGTTAGTAATACGCCCCTAAGAACACTTAACCCCTACACTGCCACCCCCTGGTTAACCCCTTCACTGCCAGTGTCATTTACACAGGAATCAATGCATTTGTATAAATGACAATGGTCCCAAAAATGTGTCAAAAATGTCCGATGTGTCCGCCACAATGTCGCAGTCACAATAAAAATCGCTGATCGCCACCATTACTAGTATAAAAAAATTATTAATAAAAATGCCATAAAACTATCCCCTATTTTGTAAACGCTATAACTTTTGCGCAAACCAATCAATAATCGCTTATTGCGATTTTTTTACCAAAAATATGTAGAAGAATACGTATCTTTTTTTCAAAATTGTCGCTCTATTTTTGTTTATAGCGCAAAAAATAAAAACCGCAGGGGTAATCAAATACTACCAAAAGAAAGCTCTATTTGTGGGGAAAAAAAGTACGTCAATTTTGTTTGGGAGTCACGTCGCATGACCGCGCAATTGTCAGTTAAAGTGACGCAGTGCCGAATCGCAAAAAGGGGTCTGGTCTTAAGCCAGCAAAATGTCCTGGTCAGGAAGGGAGTAAAACCTTCTGGAGGTCAAATCCATGTTACCTATTTTAATCTTCTCAGGACTGTTTTTTTCCATATTAGCCTATATTTTATCAAACCTACAAAGAATGGGACTTTTTCTAAATGTTTTTTTAAATATTGCAATTGCACTGAGTAAAAAAGAATCAAATAATTAACTGTTCAATTACAAATATAAAAATAGTGAAAGTAATAAGAAAGGGGAGGTTGCACACACTTGTACCCGAATACAAGGAAATAAAGCAGATGGAGCAAAAAATAAATGTTATGCTTCCCCTTTATATATATATATATAGAAACAAAAATCACAAATGTGAACAATATGTTTTAAGTTAGTATCACAATAAACACTAAATCCAAAATGGTGAGCAATAATACATAGTTATTGAACAAAAAGTCCAATTAACATGTGTCCAGTGCAAGACTTCTTGGGCAAATTAACTCTTGAAATGGGCAAAATCCAGTGCAACACCCCCATGGTTAATAGCCCTTACAAGGCCTTTTATTCACTTGACTGTGTCATTTTGCTCATTGTTTTGGATCTAATGTTTAACATGACACTGACTTAAAGGAATATTGTTTTTTTTTGGGGATTGATATTATTTATTTTTCCATTACATTTTTTATTTTATTTTTACCATTGGACTATGGCAGCCATTTTTTAAAGTGGCAGAGTCAGGGTGATCTTTTTTTTATATGCTGTTGTTAGGGGTATAGTTCTTTTCATCCAGCACATGAGGATAGTGAAGAGTGCATTGGTTCATCCAAAATTACAGATTTCTAATGAATCAGGACAATCCAGTTTAGGTTTATAACATCAAAAGGAAGATGGGGGCCTTCCTTACAATGCCCTATGCCTGCTTTACCTAAATATAACTTAAAGTGGGAGTAAACTCCCATGGTTGACATTTACCTATAGGTAAGTTTATAGTAAGGCTTACTTATAGGTACAGTAAATATCTCCTAAACGTGCACCGTTTAAGAGATATTTGCTTGCGAATGGGCCAGTGATGTCACCGACGCTTGCGCTGTGAAGGAACGGCATGGCCATGCCGTTCCTTCAGAGTCCTCTGTCGTGAGTAGAGGCTCCCATGCACATGCACGGGAGTAACATCATTGCGGCGTGGCGTGTAAATGGAAGCCCTGTCAGCGGTGACAGTGCATCGCTGGAGGGCTTCATTTTAAGGAAAGTTTCACATAATGGGCTAATATGCGATGCATACTAGCACAGTATAAATTTACCTTGCAGGTTAAAAAAGTAAAAATAAAAATAAAAAAGCATAGCGTTTTACTACCTCTTTAACCTCAAGTATATTGACTAGAGGTGTGTATATGGCTCCCCAAGTGAACTAGCAAGAACCAAAGTGGTAGAACATTTCCTTAGCACTATCCGTCTTAACACAGACATAACTGGAATGTCAGCCAAGCAAGTCTTTAATAGGAACACAAGAGAGCATCTCTAGAGATGGGACCAAGGTGAATGCAGAGATCATCTTGACTGGATGGCTTAAGTAGGCAGGACTGATGAGCAGGATATCATCAACAGGTGAGTCACTATGGAGAATAGGAGCTGGCAATTAGCCAACAGCTGATCCCAGCCCTGACATTACCACCTCCTCAATTACCCCTCCCCCTCGGAGGACCACCAGGCTTGAGGGGAAAACGTCTATGGAAATCACGGAGGAGGACAGGGGCATGTACGTCCGAGGATGAGACCCAAGAGCGTTCCTCCGGACTGTACCCTTTCCAATGCACCAGGTACTGTATGCGCCCACGGAACCTACGGGACTCAACAATGGACTGTACTTCATACTCCTCATGGTTCTCAACCTGTACAGTGTGAGGACGAGGCACCGAAGTGGTAAAGTGGTTGCAGACCAAAGGTATTAATAAGGAGACATGAAATACATTTGAGATACGCATATTAGAAGGAAGGTTCAATGCGTAAGCCACTGAGTTAAACCTGTGAAGGATATGGAAAGGCCCAATAAACTGAAGTGTGAACTTCAGAGAGGGAAACAAAGTCAGAGGTTGCGAGATGACAGCCAGACCCTGTCCCCAACCTGGTAGGAAGGCGCAGGCAGGCGTCTGCGGTCAGAATGGAGTCTGTACCTATCATTAGCATGGCGCAAAGCCTCCTGGACTTGTGCCCAAATTGAATGAAGACCACGGAGATGCTCCTCTAACGCAGGAATACTCTGTGGAACAAATCAGTCAGGCAATATGGAAGGTTGGAACCCATAGTTCTCCATGAACGGGGACAATCAGGAAGCAATATTCAAGGCACTGTTATGAGCCAACTCTGCCCACGGTAAGAGGTTTGACCATTTGGTATGATGGTCAAAAATATAGCAATGTAGGAATTGCTCCAAGGACTAATTGGCTTGTTCTGTGGCCCCATTAGACGTGATATTCAGAGGAAAAAGCAAGCTGAATTGCCAACTGTGCATAAAAGGCTTGTCAGAACTGAGACACAAACTGACTACCCTGGTCCGAGACAATACATTTCGGTAGCTCATGTAAGCAAAAAATCTCCCGAGCAAAAATGGAAGCCAGTTCCTTAGAAGTTTCTTAAGTGGAACACAATGAGACATTTTTGAGAACCGATCAACCACCATAAGGATAACTGTGTTGCCCTGGGAGTTGGGTAACTCCACAATGAAATCCATAGACAGGTGGGTCCAGGGCCTCTCTCTATTGGGTATGGATTATAGGAGGCCCACTGGAAGGTGTCGTGAAGTCTTACTCTGAGCACACATGGAACAGGCAGCTACGAAGGCGGTTACATCAGCACATAGACTAGGCCACCATAATTGTTGGGAAATGGCCAAAATAGTTTATTCTTCCCAGGGTGGCCAGCAGCCTTGGGAGAATGGTAAGTCTGGAGCACAGCAGTACGGAGACTCTCTGGGGAAAAGCAGCAGTCACAAGGTTTCTCAGGAGGAGCATGGACCTGAGCAGCGAACCGTAGCCAGACTACTATCAGGAGGAATCACAGGAACCGGAATCGACTCCATCTTGGAAGTGGAGGAAAATTGTCATAACAAAGCGTCAGCTCTTACATTCTTATTACTGGGTAAGAATGAGACAATGTAATTGAAACTAGAAACTTCTGGGAGAGAGGCGTTTAGCCTCAGACAAGATTGTGAGATTCTTATGGTCAGTAAGAATGAGAATCCAATGTGTGTATCTTGTCATTTGATTTGTCTTTACTCAAGTTATAATGTATTACCCAATTGAATCTTTCACTTGTACATCTCATACCACTGTCAAAATCTTACTATGACCTTACCCATAATAAAAACCGTTTGTAAACAAAAAGAATGAGAACCAGCACAGTGGTACATTTGAGGCGATGTCTCCATTCTTTCAGGGCTAAAATGATCACTAACAGCTTTCTGTCACCAATTGCACTCCACAGGTGACAACTTCTTCGAAAAGTAGCCACAAAGATGCATATCGCTCTCAGTGGTAGGACATTGAGACAGAAGGGGGCAACTCCAGTTTCAGAAGCATCAACCTCAAGGATAAAAGGTAACATAGGATCAGGATGTGCCAACACAAGAGCAGAAACAAAGGCAGCCTTGAGAGTCTCAAAGGCCTTAATGGACTCCGGAGACCAGCTCTGTGGGTTACCCTCCTTTCTGGTCATCAGTCAGGGGCTTGACCAAAGAAGAGAAGTTATGAATAAATTTCCAATAATAGTTGGCAAAGCCAAGAAAATGCTGCAGAGGCCGTAAACCCATGGATTGGGGCCACTGTAGGACTGCTAAAAGTTTCTCTGCGTCCATCGAAAAACCAGCAGTGGAAATGACATAACCCAGGAATTTAACCTGTTCAGGATGGAATTCACATTTCCCCAATTTACAATAGAGATTGTTCTCTCTTAGTTTCTGAAGCACATGACAGACATCTGTTTGGTGGCTCTCCAGGGACTTTGAAAATATGAGGATATCGTCGAGATAAACCACCACACATAACTTCAACAAATCTGCAAGGACATCATTAACTGCAAGGACATTGTTAATAAATTCCTGGAAAACTGTTGGGCGTTACAAAGGCCAAAAGGCATTAAAAGGTACTCATAATGGCCTATTCTGGTATAAAATGCATTTTTCCACTCGTAGCCCTCCTTAATCCTCATGAGATTATATGCCACTCTCAAATCAAGCTTTGTAAAAACCGTTGCTCCCTTGAGGCGGTCAAATAACTCTGTAATCAACGGAATCAGATAGGCATTCTTAATCGTGAAACAATTGAAACCCCTATAATCATTACAAGGTCTAAGTTCACCACTCTTCTTCTTCACAAAGAAGAAACCAACACCAGCAGGAGACAAGGATTGGCGGATGAAACCTTGAGAAAGTGAATCTGCAACATATTCCTCCATGGCCTTATCCTGCAAGACCAACAAAGTGTAAACCCGTCCAGGAGGGGGAATGGCATCAGGTGGAAGGTCAATTGCGCAATCATACGACCAGTGTGGAGGCAAACTACCAGCTTGACATTGCTAAAATCGCAGTACTCCTCTGGCAGGGAGGAGAGTGAAGAGGTGCACAGGACCTTGGCTACCTTCTGGAAGCATGTCTTACTGCATTGTGGCAACCAGGAGAGAACCTCAGCACGGAGCCAATCAAAAGAGGGGTTGTACCTCTGTAACCAAGGATAACCAATAACCAGCAACAGCTTAGGTGAGGAAATAACTTTGAATTGGATTATCTCATGGTGAAAAGCCCCTACAGCCATGGACAAAGGAAAATTCTCATGAGTCACATGGGCAGGTTGTAGAGGTTACCCATCTAGAGCCTCAATGGCAAGTGGAGTGCAATGCAGCTGCAGTGGAATCAAGTGCTTCGATACAAAGGCAGCATCAATGAACAGGGCTGCAGCCCCAGAGTTGATTAGAGCTTGTATCTCGATGGACAACTCAGTCCAAGAAAGGGTAACTGAAACCAGAGGCTTAGCCTTCAGGATAAATGGGGACAAAACAACGCCACCTAAGGTCTGTCCATGACAAGACCTGAAGGTTCTGGCACTCCCTGGACAGTTAGGAAAAGATTCCAAAAAGTGGTCTGCCTGGCCCAAATAAAAGCACAATCTCTCCCTCCTTCTAAGGGTTATTTCATCGGCAGAGAGACGTTACTGACCGACTTGGTACCAGGAGGCATGGAAGGTGAGGGAGGCATGGGTGGGACAGCAAAGCTTGGAGACAAATGTACAGGAGGCTTCCACAAGTGTTCCTTAAAAGAGAGTCTTTCTCTGAGTTTGGAGTCAATGAGGATGGCAAACGTGATCAACTTCTCCAGCTCAGTGGGTATATCTTGGGTTGCTATCTCATCCTTGATGGTATCCGAGAGACCATGAGAAAAAGCAGCCACAAGGGCCTCATTGTCTGCTGCCAGAGTACGGAATTCAATGGCGTAACCGGCAACAGTTCTCGTACTCTGTTTTATGGACATGAGGCACTTGGCAGCAGAAGAGGAGCGTACGGGAACGTCAAATACCCTTTTAAAAGAAGCCACAAACTCAAAGATATCAGGAAACCTACTTTGCTTGTATTCGTGGAAAACACCTGGGACAGCATCTCAAAGCATATCTCAACCTGGTTGAGAAACCCTCTGCATTGGATTGGATCGCTCACAAATCGATGGGGAAGCGGAGCGGAACCAGACATACCTCTTATAGAGGTAATACTCAAGGCGGGTGTCTGCACAGAGACTGGAGCAGCAGCAGGGCCTGCCTGCAACACAGGTTGTATCGGAGCAGCCACAGTGGGAGATTCCAGGTAAGCCGTATGACTCAGGAGCGTTTGTAACACCATGGCAAACTGATTCATGTGGTGATTCTGCTCATCCGATCTGGAAAAAATATTACCAACAAGTGGATTGACTGCATCTTCTGAATTCATGGCCTTTGCCCATTGTCAAAAACCATGAATCAGACTGAGACAGAAGTACAGTTAAATCACACTTGTTTAATAATAATAAAAAAGGTAAACAGAGTAAACATAGTCAAAACAAAGCCAGAGTTAAGTAACTGGAACGGATAGACAGACAAGCCAAAACATCAGGGAGCCAGAGAACAGCGTAGTAAAACAGCAAGCAGGATCTGGAGCCAGAAGGAATGTCAGCCAAGCAAGTCTTTACAGAAACACAGGAGAGCGTCTCTAGAGATGTAACCAAGACGAAGGCGGAGATCATCTGGACTGGATGGTAGAAAGTAGGCAGACCCCTCTTTTGACACTGGACTCTCCCCTACTGCCTATTCTCCCCTACTGCTTATTCTTGGAAACCCCTGTCCAAATGTTTTTATTCATCCTCATCCTATGATTAATCTTCCAATTATAGAAAAAATATATTCAAAATTATTTTTAAACCCCCCCCCCCCAAAAAAAAAAAAATATATATATATATATATATATATATATATATATATATATATATATATATATATATATATTTATGAAAAAAAATATAGAATTTATCTATTACTATATATTTTTGGAACTACTATTGTCATTTTTTTTTTCTTCTTTTTGTGGGGGGGGGTTGAAACAAGATGGACTTGCATTTTTTTTGGCCAAGCAGGACTATGCAAGTAGAGATAGATAGATAGATAGATAGATAGATAGATAGATAGATAGATAGATAGATAGATAGATAGATAGATAGATAGATAGATAGATACCCAAACCAGCATTTTAGCTTACACATGATTGCATGTTCAAAATCAGCAGAGCTTCCCCTATTTCAAATGTTAAGCCTCAAATTTACAGCGACTGCACTTCCAAGTGCACTTGCAGTGCTTTAAAAATTGCACTTGAAGTTAGCATATTTACATGAACGTGTGTTTTGTAAATAACCCCCAGAGTCTTTTGACATGTATCTGCCTACTCACAAATAAACTTTGTTTTTTAAGCCAAAATTAAAAAAAAAAAAAAAAAACAATATTTTTTGAAATAATAAATTTTTATTTTTCCTCAGAACAAAACTAAATCAAGAGGGAGGCAACACTGGAGACAATTTTGACGTTTGTGAAGCCTTTTGTCCCCCAGGCACACATCAAGTGAGTGGCCACCAAAATTCCGAACCTGTGTAGCATGTAAATAGGGAGCACAACATGGTCCTAGAATCCCAAAGACCAGGAACAGCAGCAGATGAGATCTATGTCCCCAGACTGTGGTACTACAACAGCCTGCGTCTTCTTTCAGAGCAGACTGAAGCCAGGCAGTCACTTGCGACTCTTCCGTCTAGCCTTCCCTCCACGCGTCGCTGGAGGCTGTGCCTCTGGTGGTGGACTTGTGGTAGGAGGAGGAGGAGGAGGAGGAGGAGGAGGAGGAGGAGGAGCAGTAGGGTCTGCGTTGTAAAGCTTGGTGGTCGGTGTGAGCTCACCCTTCAGACCCCGTTGAATGGCATCAAAAAATATTGCTTCGCACAAGTTGTGCTGTGCTTTTTCCATTTCGAGTAGCTTACTAGCCAGATAAGTGCCATAGGCCTCCTCAGGATTGGGGGGTTTGCTGAGAACTTGGGTGGCTTGGCGTATAAGTGCCAAGGACTCCTCCTCTGTACGGGTCATCCTCCTGGGCCTTTTGCTGGCTAGGCGGAGGGGAGGGACCTGGCTTTCGGTCCGACTCCTGCTGGGCCCAGCTAGCTCCTGTGTGTGGCTGGTCCCGGCCTCCTCCTCCATACCACTGGTCCCGGCCTCCTCCTGGGTGAGCTCATCCTGTGTAAAAAACAAAGAAATCAATAAATAAAATATGTCTATATTTTGAAATCATCAATCACTAACAATTTTACAGTTCTCACTTGCAAATACATTTGTCTTGAAATACAAAAGGCTATCATTTTGACACCATCATTTTTCCATCAGTTCACCAAGATTTGAGCCACATTTGTGGAAACTACTGTATCCTTCTATCTAATTTAATTTGTGATGAAATCCTAGATTTGGAAGCAATTCAAACATTGAACTTTACATCATTAATATTTGAGCAATCCAAACTTTAGAAACTAAAATATACCTGGCTCCAGCTGGGCGCATCAACTTCGTCCAGCAAGGAAGGGTCTGGATCTTCCAGGGATGGCTCACCTGAGGTGGAGGGAAGGGTGGAGGGACGGGTAGACGGAAGAGTGGAAAGTGACTGCCTGGCTTCTGACGTGTCATCCAGAAAACGCAGCCTGTCATAATACCACAGCTTAGGTACATAGACCTGACCTGCTGCTGATCCTGATGTTTGGGACTCTAGGATCTTTCTGCGCTCCCGCCTATACACGCTACGCAGGTTCTTAATTTTGGCGTTCACAAAGTCAGTGTCTGCCTGGGGGAGTCGGGTTTTCACAAACGTCAAAACTGTCTCCAGTGTCTTCTTCCGGGCATGACGGTTAGAATATTGTGGATGTTTTGAATCCCAAAGACTCCTGTGCGACTCAATTAAATCAAGAAATGTGGAGAGGAAGGCCTCCTCCTTAAAGGGGTCTGGGGTATACTTTTGCATTTTCTGTTTATGTTGTTTTCTGAAAAAAAAAAAAAAAAATAAGTAAATAAATACTAAAAAAAAAGAAAAAAAAGTCAGACCAAATGCACAGTATTTATATTGTGACAATGTAGGCGAGACACACACTACCACACACGCTACCCCCCCACACACACACTACCCCCACACACACACTACCCCCCACACACACAAACACTACCCCCCCCCCCCCCACACACACACACACACTACCCCCCCACACACACAAACACCACCCCCCCCCACACTTACACACTACCCCCCCACACACACAAACACTACCCCCCCACACACACACACACACACACACACACTACCCCACCACACACAAACACTACCCCCCCCCCCCCCACACACACACACACACTACCCCCCCACACACACAAACACTACCCCCCCCCCACACACACACACACTACACACACTACCCCCCCCCATACACACACACACACACACACACACTACCCCCCCATACACACACACACACACACACACTACCCCCCTCCACACACACAAACACTACCCCCCCATACACCCACCCCCACCCCCACACTACCACACAAAACACCAACCCCACTCAACCACCAACCCACATAAAAATCAATTAAACATCAATAAGATTAAATTTCAATATACACATTCCTAACGCAGGCTTAAAATTAAACTAAAATAAAACGATAACTATCTTACCGTCGCGTGTAGCACTCGCTGCTTCCGTTCGGACAAGCGTACGGCCTCGCGGTAACGCTTTATATACAGCGCATGCGTTCAGGCTCCACCTGCGTCGCCCACCCCTAACGTTCCTTGTGACCGTATTTCCCCGCCCCTTTTACCCTCGTTCCGCTGTGGGTGAATGATAGGTGAAAATGGCGGACGCAAATTCAATGAGCAGCGTGAGCAGCGCGGAGGAAAGCCATGGACCCCATGCTTCCGGAGCAAGGAGGAGATATAAGGCCACCAATATGGCCTTTGAAGAGATGGTGGAGATGGTGGCTATATTAAGAAGGGAGGACTATGATGGGGAAAATGGCCTGTACCCCAAACCCAATGTCCGGAAAAGCGGCATCTTGGATAAGGTCGTCACAACGTTGCATAACAAATTTGGGGTACGAAGAGGCAAGGACCAGCTCCGGAAACGATGGTCCGACATCAAGTCCAGGGAGCCGGACCAATATCATCGCATCAAAAAGGCCCTGAAAAAAAGTGAGTAAACTCCGCGTTTATCGTGACTGTCGGACATAATCGTTCGTATAGGTATTATATGTAAATCTGGCGGATTTGTTCGTAATCGTTCGTGTAGGTATTATAAGTAAATCTGGCGGATTTGTTCGTAATCGTTCGTGTAGGTATTGTATGTAAATCTGGCGGATTTGATCGTTCGTGTAGTTAATAGTTTATGTAATGAGCGCATATGGTTGTTCGTATATGTGGGCGTAAATAGCATGAATTTGTATATGGTGTAAATTTATCTGGTGTTGGATTAGATTTTAATTAGTTATTAATTTTTTTGTATTGTTCATGATAAACTGAATTGTCACACTCAGTTTCTAGGATATAAATTTTTAATAAAGTTTCATAAATTTATTCAGTGCAATGTAGACTCAATAAAAAAAATGAGATAGATAGATAAAATGCTGGTTCAACATCTGGACTGGGAAACATTTAGTGTAGTTTGGGACATCATAGAACATTTTTTGACATAATCACACACAGGTACTCCAGGGGATGATTCGAGTGTGTCCGTCTGTGAAACTTGGACAAAAGATATAAAGTATCACAGTTTGGTTAAAGGCTAGGTTCACATTGCTGCAATGTACGAGATCAAATGTGATTTGCACTGCACTGCAGTGCAAATCACATGTGATCTCTGTGTGATGTGATTTCAGCCATACATATAGTATGGCTGAATTCGCATCGCATCCGGCCCAAACTTGTACATGGCCCTTTTTTTAGTCCACAGCCGAATCGGATCACATGGGTGTTCACACCATGTGGTCCGATTCCTGTCCGAGTTTAAAGATTGCACTGTGATATGAGAACTAATTTGGAGGTGTCAATAAAACTTTACACTGATACTTCCAGCAGGTCACATAGGGCAGTGCGAACTGCGCATGCGATGCGTGAAACCACAGTAGATTTGCAGCGTTCACACATCGCAGCAGTCTGAACACAGCCTAACTAAAAAAATGTCATTTTAATGATGTATTAAACTAGGAGCTTGTAATAACCAGCTAATAATTGTACACCACTTCAAACCAATGTTTCATATTCAAATTTCTGAACTCAAATATCACTATGCTTAAAAGTATCCTTTTTTTTTTTTTTTTTTCATTCTCATAGGGGAACAAAGACTCAGACAAGAGGCGGAGCAGCCCAGGACCCCCCAACCTCGCCAGCCTGATTGGGCAATTAGCCCCAGCCCCGTGTCGGTATTGGAGCTGCCCAGCCCAGTGTCCGAGAGGGAGCAGCCAAGCTCCGTATCCGAGCTGGATCAGCCGAGCCCATGGCTAGATGTGGAGGAGGAAGAGCAGGTGGAGATACACACCCCACAAAGTGAGTGTCTGACAACCCAGCTTAAGGTAAACAATTAATGGCTGTATATTTTAACCAATTTTTTATCTACACATGTTTTTAGGTGATGATCTGGTTGTGGTAGGACAAGCCGCGGAGCCATTTACCTCTGACAGTGCCCAGAGGCTGATTGGTGATATCATGGCCTGGAATGGGCAGATTGATCAGATGGAGAACCAAATTATCAACATCCAAAGAGAACTGGTCACTATGAGGCAGGGAATGAAGAACATGATCGATATTTTAGGGAGAATCTAAGCCCCTTTTCCATAAAACCCAATCGATCATGTTCTTCATTTCCTTGTAAAAACGTTTTTAATGTTTTTAGAACATTGTTTTTAGAGGCCAAATTTTGAAGATGCACACGGTGTGTCAACATGTGCTATGTGCCATCAGAGGATTGCAATGGATGCATTTGGTGTTTGCAAACCCTTCCTCATTCTAGTATGTGAGAGGAAGGGATTGCACACACCAAACACGTCCATTGATCACTCATGATGGTACATAGCACATGTTGACATTACCAATTTTTGGTGTGCATCTTCAAAATTTGGCTTTACCCCTTGTTTTCTGTAAATAGTTAAAAATATGCTTTTATTTTTATTTTTTGTGATAATTGTATTTTATATATAGATATATCTATATATTTCTATGTTTACAAAAAAGGAAAAAAAAAATTAAAAAACAAAAAAAACACAAAAAGAAAAATATCTAAAAAAGAGGCACTGGTTGGAATGTGCACTATTAAAAAATAAAAAAAAAAGATGTGTGTGTGTGTGTGTCTACTTCTTTCAATACTCAATACCAGTTTGGGAAGTCATTTTGTGTTTTCTGTCACAAAGGGCCTTATTTCCTATTGTCAAAAACCACTTTGCTATACAAATGCACTAGGACAGGAATATGCAATTAGTGGAAATCCAGCTGTTGCAGAACTACAAGTCCCATGAAGCATAGCAAGACTGACAGCCACAAGCATGAGACCCAGAGGCATGATTGACTTGTAGTTTTGCACCAGCTGGAGGTTGGCCAATTGCATATCCCTGAATTAGGACAATGTAGGAGACAAGCAAAGTGAAAAGCAAACAAGAACCAAACTTAAAAATTTGAACAGACAATACATATTTCAAGAAAAATACATTGTTATTGCTCAGCTGGCATTGGAATAGCCCCCCTACCATTAAAATAGCTGACATAGCGGTCACGCACCCCACGTGCTGTTTGGGGGGCTAAGCCAGGAAGGGCATGATCCAGCCCTGTCAGTTCTGGAAATATTAGTCCGGCCTCAGGCCCAATAGGCTGCAGGTACTGGTTACCTGAAAATTTACGTAGAAAATTGTGCAGAATGCAGCAGCACAGAATCACATAGTTCAGTTTATATTCTGCAAGGTTGATCGCTGTCAGTAACAGACGGAACCGGCTGGCCATAATGCCAAAGGCACTCTCCACAACCCTTCTTGCTCTGGCCAGCCGGTAATTAAAAACCCTCCTCTCCGGGGTGAGGCTCCTTTGGGGGAAGGGTTCCATAAGATGTTCACTCAGACCGAACGCTTCATCAGCCAGAAACACAAACGGTAGACCCTCCACATTCTCGGCATCTGGTGGCAAGTCCAGGCCACCAGTGATAAGACGGTGGCAGAACTCGGTCTGCCTAAAGACTCCTCCGTCAGACATCCGGCCGTTCTTCCCCACATCCACATAAAGAAAGTCACATTGTGCCGACACCACCGCCATTAGCACCACACTATGGAACCCCTTATAATTCCAATAGTAGGACCCCGAATGGGGTGGGGGCACAATCCTCACATGTTTCCCGTCGATCGCCCCTCCGCAGTTGGGAAAGTCCCAACGGGCAGCGAATTGGGAAGCCACAGTCTGCCATTCCTGTGGCGTGGAAGGACACTGGGGAGTCAAACACAGGGAAAAAAACAAAATTAGTCATTAAATAAAAACAATTCATAACAAATAAAACTCAAAAACATTTTGGAACAACAGTTAAACAGAAATATTGCAAATTTGTTTTCTGCAAAAAAAAAAAAAAAAAATAGGCGGACCAATTCACAGATTAATCAGCCCTCTGATGGACCAGGGGACATAAGTTAGGTGGGTAAGTGGGGTGGGGGGACTAATTAATGAGTATCCAACACCTGCAAGCAATTTGATTGGGGTGGGGGACTAATTAATGAGTATCCAACCCCTGCAACCAATTTGAGTGGGGTGGGGGGACTAATTAATGAGTATCCAACACCTGCAACCAATTTGAGTGGGGTGGGGGGACTAATTAATGAGTATCCAACACCTGCAACCAATTTGAGTGGGGGGACTAATTAATGAGTTGACAATCCATATATATCAATCCATATATATCTATATCTATCTATCTATATCTATCTATATCTATCTATATCTATCTATATCTATCTATCTATCTATCTATCTATCTATCTATCTATCTATCTATCTATCTATCTATCTATATCTATATATCTATATATCTATCTATCTGTCTATCTAGATATCTATCTATCTATCTATCTATCTATCTATCTATCTATCTATCTATCTATCTATCTATCTATATCTGTCTATCTATATCTATCTATCTATCTATCTATCTATCTATCTATCTATCTATCTATCTATCTATCTATCTATCTATCTATCTATCTATCTATCTATCTATCTATCTATCTGTCTATCTGTCTATCTAGATATCTATCTATCTATCTATCTATCTATCTATCTATCTATCTATCTATCTATCTATCTATCTATCTAGATATCTATCTATCTATATCTATCTATCTGTCTATCTATATCTATATCTATCTATCTATCTATCTATCTATCTATCTATCTATCTATCTATCTATCTATCTATATCTATCTATCTATCTATCTATCTATCTATCTATCTATCTATCTATCTATCTATCTATCTATCTACACACACACACACACACACACACACACACACACACACACACACACACACACACACACACACACACACACACACACACACACGGTGTATACAAAGAGTATACAAAGGGTGGGGGGGGGGGGCAAGTAAAATAGTACAATGGAGCTGACAATATGAATTATAGAGAAAAACTGTCTCGGCTGTGGGTGTATATGGGGCCCAGGATTGAATGCTGAGGACGTTAATGAAAGCAAATATGCACATGGTACACAAAAAGGTAAAAAGCTCAAAAAAAATGACACCAAAAAAAAAAAAATGCATGCATTCATATAAAGGGGACATTCACATCATATTCCTGTCATGGATATTAAAAGTCATGATGAAATGAATACAAACATACAATGCATATAACACATTTAATGCAATATTAAAAGAACAAACTTACCTTCATATATTCCTTCTGCAGGACCCGAATAATGGCAGAACAGGTCTCTGGAATAATGATCCCCAGAGCCTGGGGGGAGATGCCTGTCGAGAACTTGAGGTCCTGAAGGCTTCTCCCTGTCGCCAAGTAGCGCAACGTGGCGACGAGCCTCTGCTCCGGAGTGATGGCTTGCCGCATGCAGGTATCCTGCCTGCTGATATAAGGGGTCAGCAAAGCCAGCAGACGGTGAAAAACGGGGTCCGTCATCCTGAGATAATTCCTGAAATCATCAGGATTATTCTCACGGATCTCACGGAGTAAAGGCATATGCGAGAATTGGTCATGCTGGCGCAACCAATTCTTTGTCCATGAACTCCTCCTCACCCTGTTCACAGACTGGGCTCGGGTCAAAGTATTAACCCCAACACCAAGCCCCAATATAGCACAAACTCGTTCCCGAGTACGTCCACTCTCCATGGCTTTGAAACGGTCGGCTGGACAAACAAGCTCAACTGAACGCACTGAAGAACAGCCAGACCTATGAAGAACGACCTGAAACCCAGAAACGAGCGGACCAGAAGCGCCTAATAACAGGTACAACTGATCCACGCGTACCGAAAGACAGATACAAACCTCACAGGTAGACTGCGCCGCAGTGAAGGACAAATTAAGCTGAAGTCTGAAAAGCGCGAATCGTCTCTAACCAAACTTCTACTAACGCAAAGTCAGCAGAAGGAGCCCAAAGGGTGCTTTGCTGTGTCTTGGACTTCCTATTTCTAGTCCCGTCGTACGTGCCGTACGTCATCGCGCACGCTTTCAGCGGACTGTCTGCTCATCGTGTGTGGTCAAGTCCGTTCATGCAAATTTTGAACGGACTGTTTGTCGGATTGTTTGACGAACTTAGTTGGGCGAACAGTCCGCCCGTGTGTACGCGGCCTAAGACATAACAACTGTGTTCGGCAGTGTTAATTTCATCGACTAAAACTAAAATGGCATTTTAGTCAAAAGACTAAAATGGGACTAAAACTAAAATGCCATTTTAGTCAAAAGACTTAGGCCGCGTACACACGGGCGGACTGTTCGCCCAACTTTGTCCGCTGAACAGTGTTTCAGCGGACAGTCCGCTCGTGTGTGGGCTTCAGCAGACAGTTTCAGCGGACAGTCTGACGAACAAAGTTTTTCGGAATTCCCGTAAGACAGTCCGCTGAAACTTGGTTTGAGCGGACAGTCAGCTCGTGTGTAGGCTTGTTCGACAAACTAAGTGTCGCGCATGCTCAGAAAGGATTTACACGGCGAAGGTTGCATTGCAGTGTATTGGACGTCGTATTTTTCGTCCCGTCGTACGTGCCGTTCACGTCATCGCGCACGGTTTCAGCGGACTGTTCGTTCATCGTGTGTGGTCAAGTCCGCTCATGCAAATTTTGAGCGGACTGTTTGTCGGATTGTTTGACAAACTAAGTTGGGCGAACAGTCCGCCCGTGTGTACGCGGCCTAAGACTAAAACTAAATTGAAATTTGACTTCAAAATTAACATTGGTCTGTAGTGCATGTTCATACCTCAATGCCATAATAAATAGCATATTCGATTTTTCACTCCAGCAGTGAGTTTGTAAATTGTAGAGAAATGTTAACTAATGCATTACAATTTAATTACACCTATTCAATTTTAGACGACTAAAATGAGTTTTAGTCAACTAAAATGTACTGGAGATTTTAGTCGACTAAAACGTAGGACATTTTAGTCTACTTATATGTACTGGAGATTTAGTCGACTAAATACGACTAAAACTAAAACAATTACAGAAGACTAAAATGGGACTAAAACTAAAATGCTATTTTAGTCCTAAGACTAAAACTAAATCAAAATTTGCTGCCAAAATTAACACCGGTGTTCGGGCATCACACTTCCTGATGGTGGGGAACTGTCCTTCCATCTCTTCTTTAACAGACTCGTTCCGTTCCTTCCATCTACCATTCTGGAGTGCCTTACAACTCTACCACTTTCTCCATTCTCTACAGAACCCCAGGAAATGTTGCCGCCAACTGTCCACCTTTGAGGAATACTGCTCAGAAGAGGGTGAATATGTCAGTATTTTTAAAGAAAAAAAGCGGCATGGGTTCCCCCTTCATGAGCATACTGGGCTCTTTGGTCTGGTATGGATTTTAAGGGGAACCCCCACGCTGAAAAAACGGCGTGGGATCCCCCAAAATCCCTACCAGACCCTTCTTCGAGCACCAGCCATGGACGGTCAGGAAAGGGGGTGGGGACGAGAGAGCGCCCCCCCCTCCTGAGCCATACCAGGCTGCATGCCCTCAACATGGGGGTGGGTGCTTTGAGGCAGGGGGTCCCTGCCCCCCACACCAAAGCACCTTGCCCCCATGTTGATGAGGACAAGGGCCCCTTCCCAACAACCCTGGCTGTTGGTTGTCGGGGTCTGCAGGTGGGGGGATTATCGGAATCTGGCCCCCCACCCTATGTGAATGAGTATGGGGTACATCATACCCCTACTCATTCACCTGGTGGGAAAAGTGTCAATAAAAAAAACACACTACACAGGGTTTTAAAGTAATTTATTAGGCAGCTCCGGGGGTCTTCTTCCGACTTCGGGGGTCTCTTCCGACTTCTCTGCTCTCTTCTCCCGCTCTCCGGTGTCTTCTCATGCTCTCCAGGGCCTTCTGCCGGGCTCCTCCACTATCTTCTTCCAGCTCTTTTACTAGCGTTGGCCTGGTCTTCTTCTTCATCGTCATCTTCTTTCTTCTTTCTTCTCTTCTCTCTTCTCTCACAGTCCGTGGCATGATGGGACTCTAACATCATAAGGGGGCGGAGCCACTGGGTGATATCACCCGGTGACCACGCCCCATGCCTATATAAATCGTTACGCACCGCGCACAATGCATTACAGTGGAAGAGAGCGTTGTGTCAACATTGGAAGAGAGAAGAGAGAAGAGAAGAAAGAAGACAATGATAAAGAAGAAGACCAGGCCAACACTAGTAAAACAGAATACGATAGTGGAGGAGCCCAGCGGAAGTCACCAGAGAGTGGGAGAAGACACCGGAGAGGGGGAGAAGAGAGCAGAGAAGTCGAAAGAGACCGCCCGAAGTCGGAAGAAGATCCCCGGCGCTGCCTAATAAATTACTTTAAAAACCTATGTAGTGTGTTTTTTTAATGACACTTTCCACCCCGCCAGGTAAATGGGTAGGGGTACGATGTACCCCATACTCATTCACATAGGGTGGGGGGCCGGGATCTGGGGGACCCCTTATTAAAGGGGGCTCCCAGATTCTGATAAGCCCCCGGCCTGCAGACCCTGACAACCAATGGCCAGGGTTGTCGGGAAGGGACCCTTGTCCTCATCAACATGGGGGCAAGGTGCTTTGGGGTGGGGGGGTGGGGGGGGCAGGGCATGCAGTCTGGTACGGCTCAGGAGGGGGGGCGCTCGCTCGTCCCCACCCCCTTTCCTAACCAGCCAGGCTGGTGCTCGGATAGGGGTCTGGTATGGATTTTGGGGGACCCCACACCATTTTTTCGGTGTGAGGGTTCCCCTTAAAATCCATACCAGACGGAAGGGCACAGTATGCCCATGAAGGGGGAACCCACCCCGGGTTTTTTCTTAAAAAAAACAATTGGCGTGGAGTTCCCCCTAATTATTTGGTAATCAAAGTCGCATTCCTGCTCATTGAAGTCGTACTTCAAGTCGTGGGGATCCACAGTAGTATGACTGTCTTGCGAAAATTGTAGGACTTTGGAGTAGCACGAGTGTGAAAGGGGCCTTAATCTGTCCTCCTTTTTCTCCTTTTTCCTTGAAAATACGATAATGGAAAATAGTGTAGGTGTTTCCAGGACCAGTAATCCAGTCTTTAGGGATGACATTATATAGTCTAGCCTTATACAGCATGTACACCGCCATTGTTATATCTATGTTACCTTAAATCTTCAGAATTTTGTTGGTTATGTTGCTATACAACTGTACTACATGTAATAATGCTGTCCTACATTGTTTATCTGGTGGCCTGGACTTGCCTTTTGGTGGTCTAAATAAAATATTTGAGAAAAAAAAAAAAAAAGAAGCAAAGTGGTCCTCTTACTACTTTACTATATGCTAGGCAGACTCCAAATACACCTCTATAGTCACAGAAGAGGCATGGCACCACGTCACCCTCATCATGCCACCTTCTGTATAATTGTATAAATTCCCATACAGCACACTCAGACATCTTAGTCCTGAACAGCCTGTTAATATTACTACAAGGAAAAATTCACATTGACTACAAAGTCATTATATAACAAACTGGATGAAAGGAGATCTATAATGAAAATAAATAGTGGAGCTGTTTATTTGTATTCTCTGCACATACCGGTAATCAAAATGTTCTGAGACAGAATGCAAATCATTTCAAACATATAACAAGTTGTTTACTGAACTGGATCAGGACATGATCCCTTCTACATGATCCAGAATGTGTTCTGTACAAAAGTAATCCGCTGCCAGATCGCCAGCTGCTACAGTAACTGAGAATTGGTGCTTTTCACATCTCGATGAGCATTTTACATTTTTTCTCCACTGAAAAGGGACATCTGCTTTTTGGCTATTAATAAGCACATATTTATGGTCCAATGTGGAAATCAAACATTTTGGTAAAAAGAAAAAAAAAATCAGAATGTTATACAGTATATAAATAAATCAATACATTTTCTGATGTACCTCTTCTGGAGTGTTTCTATTCAACAATTGGGGTATATTACAAGGTTACATTTAGACAACATAGAGAGGTAACCCATCATAGAAAACACCGGGGTTGATGTACAAAAACTGGAGAGTACAAATTGTGGTGCAGCTATGCATGGTAGCCAATGAGCTTCTAACTTCAACTTGTTCAATTAAGCTTTGACAACAAAAACCTGGAAGCTGATTGGTTTCTATGCAGAGCTGCACCAGATTTTGCACCCTCCAGTTTTAGTAAATCAACCCCATTGAGTCTTCTGTTCATGTATTTATCTGTGTCACGTTTCCTTTCTACCTGACTGGCTGCTTTATAAAATAAGTCTCTGATACTACATTGGAGATTCTGTGCCTGCGTGTCTTGCCATCAAATTGCCAGGTAAAACCTTCTTCCCTTGCCTCTGCCAGATGGAAGAGTATCAGTAAGGGTAACAGACGTGAGTGGGCTGTATGACATTAGACTTATTCACAGAAGTTAACACAATGATAAGGATCTTTATTTATGACGTACAACTGTAATATTCATATCCTATTGGATTTATTTTAAAATAGGTATCCTTATCCTGGTGTGTTAGCTTTGTGAATTAAGCCTTAATTTTTATTATGAAATGCCATCAGGTCACTGTCAACTCCTGGCAACTACATGGATGGTTTTCCTCCTGAATGGTCAGTCTTCTGTTCGGGTCTTAAGTTTGTGCAACTACATGTTCATTAATTCTTTGACCATGCCCTTACACTTTATTGTTGGTTGCCCTCTTCTTATTTCTTCAAGATTTCCAAGCTCAATTGACTTTGCCAGTGAGTCAGTTCTTCTCCCAATTAAGTGCAAAATAGAAAAGCTTCAGCCTAGTCATTTGTTCTAAGCCCTTGTACACGCGGTCGGAGATTCCGACAACCAAATCCGTCGGAGTTATTCAGACGGATTAATTTCGGACTAGGTCCGGAAGTGATGTTGCATACACATGGTCGGACTAAGTTGTCGGAATTTGCGGTTGCCAAGAAAGCGGTGATGTAAGCCTCGTACGGCGACACTAGAAAAGGGAAGTTCAGCACCACATCCGGCACCCTTTGGGCTCCTTCTGCTGATCTTGTGTGTATCGCGTGTTAGTAGAAGTTTGGTGAGAGACAATTCGCGCTTTTCAGATTTGTGATTCAGTTCGCTACTGCTCTTCAGTTTCTGCTTGTCTTTGCGTATCTGATAATCAGTGCGTGTAGTCAGTAAGTATTTGTTTCTCATTGTGGACTATATCTTGGTATAGTACGCTTTGATTTGCATTGCTTATTGTCTGCTTGCTTCTGCTATTCAGGTCATTCTTTCAGGCATTGGTGTTTATCAGTGCTTTCTGTTGTCCGTTCTGACCAGCCGACCGTTTTCAAACCATGTTTCGTCTACGTACTCATCGTAGAGTTTGTGCTGTGCAGGGGCTTTGTGTTGGGGTTCTTACTTTGACACAAGCCCGGTCCATGAACAGGGAGGGGAGGCGTTTGTGGACCAAGAATTGGTTGCGCCAGCGTGACCAGTTCTCTCACATGCCTTTGCTCCGTGAGATCCAGGAGAATAATCCTGATGATTTCAGCAATTATCTCCGGATGACGGACCCCGTTTTTCACCGTCTGCTGGCTTTGCTGACCCCTTATATCAGCAGGCAGGATACCTGCATGCGGCAAGCCATCACTCCGGAGCAGAGGCTCATCACCACGTTGCGCTACTTGGCGACAGGGAGAAGCCTCAGGACCTCAAGTTCTCTACAGGCATCTCCCCTCAGGCTCTGGGAATCATTATTCCAGAGACCTGTTCTGCCATCATTCAGGTCCTGCAGAAGGACTATATGAAGGTAAGTTTTCTCCTTTAACATCACATTCTATGTATTTAATGATTGCTAATGTCTTGCATTTCTTTCCTCATTCCCTAATTACCATCATTGCAATATGCTCTAATTCATATGCTCTGCCCCTTTGTCCTCATGCATATTTGCCTCACTAACTTCCCCACCATGCTCTTCTTGGCCCATAAAACTATAGTCTAGTCACTTACCAATGTCTTTTGTCAGCTCCATAGTATTGCTTTCCCCTAAACACCCCCTAAAATGTCTACAAATGTTATGTGTGTGCTTCAATTCATGCAGAGTGACATTTTTTTTTTTGGTTGTGTCCAACTCATTAGGAACCCCCCTCCCCCCAACTGCTAGGTCAGCTGCTAGCAATCCTCTATCTGCTAACTTTACCAAACCCAATACACACTATATCTACCTTTTTGATGGTCACATTTATGGATGAATTCACCAAAGCATGTAGTGCGAGGGCCTGCCTCAATACTTTCAAATGCTATCATTTTTTTTGTTTTTCCCCTATTATTATCTTGATATGTAATAGCAGAATGTCAAAATGTGCTTCCATTTTGTTTTATTTTTGGTATTATGACACTTCTTACCTGTCCGGTGGGCTGCCAATAGTGTAAGTAAGGAGGGGCTTCCCAAAGTATCACACATTATTTAGGCATTCAGCTCTCAATCAAGTGGAGATGGTTACCTGTCCAAAACACCCCCCCCCCTCATTTTTAGCAAGGGCCCATCAGATGGGGGGGATGGGGGGATGATGACTCTGATAAGGGGACCTTATACTTTAGGCTTTAAATACTCAGTTCCCAAAATGTTATACTGATCTTGGCCAAAAATGTTGGTGTCTAATCTGCTTGCAATGTTGGTTTGCAAAATTACTAATTTTTGGTCTTGTTTCACTCCACAGTGTCCTTCAACACCACAGGAATGGCAGACTGTGGCCTCCCACTTTGCCAGTCATTGGGACTTTCCCAATTGTAGAGGTGCAATTGATGGGAAACACGTCTGCATCGTCCCACCCCCCAACTCGGGGTCGTACTATTTTAACTACAAGGGGTTTCATAGTATTGTGATGTTGGCGGTGGTGTCTGCGACCTATGATTTCTTATATGTGGACGTGGGGCAAAATGGCCGGATGTCGGATGGTGGAGTGTTCGCACGGACGGAGTTCTACTGGCGTCTCCAGAGTGGCAGTCTGGGCTTGCCACCCCCAGAAGAGAATCAGGAAGGACTCCCGTTCCTCTTCGTCGCGGATAAGGCGTTTGCCCTGGCAAACCATCTGATGCGGCCTTTCCCGATGAGGACCCTCACCCGGACCAGAGGATTTTTAATTTCCGCCTGTGGGTAGGGGGGCCATTGATATGCCAGACAATGTCTGAGTGGCATTTTAGGAATAAATATTTCTTTTACTGCTTGGCTTGGTTTTAGGTGTCTCCTAGGTAAATTTATGTTTTTTCTTGTTGTGCCTTTTTCTACAACAGTGCAAACCCAAGTTCAGAGCGAGATGAGGGGACAGTCTCTTCTTCAGATAAACTTATTATGTTGTGGGTCTGCTACACACACACCTTGTTTTTGTTAACTAATGTATGTAGTGCATTACTGACCAAAATCTTGCTCATTTTCAGCACCATGACAGAAATATGTGGGCTCAGGAAAATGGCATGATTGTCAAAATGAACACCTCACTGTGGGTGTTATTTACTAAAGGCACATCCACTATGCACTACAAGTGCACTGCAAAAGTACACCTGAAACTGCACTTGTGAGTGCAAAGTGGAGATGTCTTTAGTAAATATCACCCATTGTCACCGAAAACAACAATTTTACTACAAATACTGCTTTTGAGCATTGAAAAAGAAAGACACACATTGTTGATAATTTAACTTTTTAATCAAAGCACATTCACATGTGCGTTTAGAAAAGGGTTTTCCAACAAACCAACAAATTGGGTGTATCAAAAACATTATTTCAGGTAATTGTTTTGTAACTTGGTGTTTTTGTGTAAACAGGCATGTATCAAAGCGTCACATACAGAGCACAGGAACTTGCAAAGTTCAACTTTGAAAAGTGAAGACAATATCAGACATGAGTATGTACAAACTGTGCTGATATTGCCTTCATCACATGGGGTGTCACCCCTGGAAAAGCCAAATTTGGAAGATGCACACAGTGTGTCAACATGTGCTATCTCCCATCATGGAGGATCAATGTACATGTTTTGGGGTTGCAACCCCTTCATCTCAGCCCCTTTCCACAAAACACGTACATTGATCCCCCATGATGGGAGCTAGCGCATGTTGACACACTCTGTGCATCTTCAAAATTTGGATTTTTATAAAAGACAAAAGTTGTTGTTTAAAAGCAAAAAAATAAAACACGAGCTAGTTTGTGGTGTTTCACACTCTCCCCAAAACATCAATGATGTTCTTAATTTTATTTTTAACATCATTGATGTTTTGCTGTATATTTTCTAAATCCCGATTGCACCCCATTATCCCCCAATCAGGATCTGGGCACTTTCACTGGTAAATGTGATCCTTCTTCCACATCACCTACAAAACAAAGCAAAAAAACACACCATGTATTATAAATATGACGACATACATTGATGAGCTTACCGGAAGTTGTGGTCTCCGACACTCACCTGTTGTGGTGACAATTTGTCATACTTCAACGATCTCTCCTTCCTCCTCCTCCTCCTGCTCCTCTGCTTCTGGTTTTGGAATTTTGCCTTCTTTGGGAAGGGTGTGGTACCTGGTGTCCTCAGACTTCCCGAGTCTTCTCTCCCCTATGAGAATGTAAAAAAGGAATAATTAGCACACAGAGGGCAGAAATAGGAATATGAAACATTGTTTGGAAGTGTTGTACAATTGTGTTTTTTGGCCGAGTTCAACGGTGAGAACATTATTGTGGACACTTTGTTAAGCTGGAATACTTATAAAAGTGGGTATTCCTGCGCTAAAATGGATTTGTGAATAAAAATAACAAAGAAACAAGTGCTGCATACACCGTATGGACAAAACTCACGTCCAAATTAATGTGAAAATGAAAGAGGGAGGGGTGGTGTTGCGCTCCTATTTGAAATATTTAGTGCAATATAATGTAAATTGGCTACCTAATATATATCGCAATAATAGGTAAAGTGCAAAACAAATTACATAAATAAATGAATATATAAAAAAACTATAATGATTATGACACCTGTGCAAAAATAAATGGAACAAATTATTAAGTGATATACATGCTGAGTCTGTCCCTTGGTTCTTACATTTCTTGGATACTTTAGAAAGAGTGGGGCCCGCCTATAGGCCAAAGTGAATGTGCAGACTCAAGAACTTTAATGCAAAAAATATTTCAGGAGTGTTCCTGTGAAACATTTTTGTGTGGACTTGACTCGTTAAGAGAAAGCTGATTTGAAAGCGGAGTCTGTGAAGAAAGCACCATCTAAAGCTGTAGAAAAAGAAAAACCTGAAGTAAAAGCAGAGAAGAAGTCTCCAGAAATTGCAATAGCTCAAGTCCCATTTAAAAATACTACACTATGGTGGACCTCCTTTATCTTTTTAATGTTTATTGAGAACCATATCATCTGAAGTACTCAGTGGAAAGAGAGGAAGATAAGGATTACCCTTACCCCCCTCCCCCACCTCCTCTGTCTACACTGAAAAGTTGAAACGGACATCCAGGAAAGGATCAAGCTGAAGGGAACGATCCCCTCCTCCTTTAACTGCTATATGCTGTTTACCTTACAGCAGTAAGGTAACCATTCATTTTTTCCACGGGTGTCAGTGACGCTGAAGATTTTCTCTGTTGTATTTGCACTTAAAGGCACAGTGTCACTTTGAAGTCAAAGGCAGCAATACACAGTGTTCCAGCGCAACACTCTGCACGTTTGCACTTTTTGCACATTTGGACTTAGGATCTCTAAAAACCGCACTGGCTATTTTGTCTAGCGAGATGATTTTTATTATTATTTTATTATATTTTTTCTGTTGCTTTTTAGTTTTATTTGCTTTATATCTCTCTATATTAATCACCATATGAATGACTCACATATATTTTGCACAGTGATATAATCACCTATAGTTGCACCCTCAATGTGACTCTGTATATCACTTAATAATTTGTTCCATTTATTTTTGCACAGGTGTCATAATCATTATAGTTTTTTTATATATTCATTTATTTATGTAATTTGTTTTGCACTTTACCTATTATTGCGATATATATTAGGTAGCCAATTTACATTATATTGCACTAAATATTTCAAATAGGAGCGCAACACCACCCCTCCCTCTTTCAAGCTGGAATACTTACCTGCAGAACGATCTTTCTTACGAACGAATGAAACCATGAACTTGAAAGTGGCCATTTTAAACTGTACAACATGAAATCAAAGCACAGGGAGTAGTATGCAAGCAAGAATAATCATATGAACACACGACAACTACTTACTTTTTTGAAGAACACGCTTGATCCTTCTGTACTGATCATGCTCCCTCAGTTACAGGTCTAACCAGCGTTTTCTCAGTTGATCCTTGGATCGGCGTACCCCAAAATTCTTCTGAAGACTCTTCACAACTTTAGTCATGATCTTGGCCTGTCTGATATTTGGGTTTGGGTAAGGTCCATACTTCCCATCATAGTCGGTCCTGTTCAATATGTCCACCATCTCCAACATCTCTACAAAATACATATTTGAGGCCTTAAATCTTCTCTTCCTGGATCGGGACATTTCAGGCTCCGGGCTTTCCTCACCCTCCTCGTTAGTGGAACTCTGATTGCGCACCTGCGTTCTCTCCGCCATGTGCTCTCCCCACTGCACCAAAAGCGAAGGGGTGGGGAATAGTCTAGAAAGAACATCAGGGGCGGGCGGAGTTTCACGCATGCGCACTGTATATAAAACGCAACACGCGTGTGTCGTCCGTACGATCTGTGAACAGAGTGAGGAGCTGACGCGACGATCGTGCAAACGAAGGTAAAATTTTGAACTTGGTACATCACTAGACTAGACTGCTTCTATCTAGGCCTATGTTGAGACAAGATTAGGAGGGTTTATCATGGCATTATTAGTATTTTAGGGTTTGTCTTGTGTTGTGTCTTGCAGACAAGATGGATCCCTTCAAAAACCCCAATTTTATGGGGCTATTCCTTGAAGTGTACAGGGAGCTGCCCTGCCTGTGGCAGATCAACAACCCCTTTTATCAAGACCGAAGAAAGAGGAAGGCAGCGCTAGATAAACTTCTTTCTTTGGTGCGGATCATGGTCCCCATGGCAGACATGGCCTATGTGAAGATGAAAATTGGTGCCATGAAGATTACATATCTCAGGGAGAGAAAGAAGCACCTGCAGTCCTTGAGATCAGGAGATCCAGATGCCATTTGTTACCCAAGGATAGTTTACTTCGAGGGGCTGCATTTTCTGGTAGACCAGGGGGAACCCAGGCCACCACTCTCCAGTCTTCCTTCAAGGCTTCCTTCACCCCCAGCTGAGGCTTCCAACGTCCAACCTGGGCCTTCCAGGCGGCAACATGTGGTGTGGCCCAGCTTGAGACAGGTATTGCATTGTTGAACATATTTCTTGTGGTACATTTAATGATGGTAACTAGATGTTCTTATTGATCAGTACGTTGTAATTTAACAAAGTGGTTTACATCTCAATAGAAAGTAGTGACCAAAAATATTGGGACAATAATGAAAAATGCTGGGCTCAGAATGATAGTCTGTTCTATTTGGTAACATTCAATTTGCAACCGTCATGAGCTAAACATGGTGTGATTGATGAGCAAAAAACTAAAACTATGTCCCATTTTCATACACAGGAAGACCTCAGTCGGGGGGAGGCTGTGGCAAGTGGCAGCCAGGAGGTCGACCAATGCCCTCCTTCTCCTCCTCCTGCCCCAACTACAGGAGCCCAGCCACAGCCTTGAAGGATGCCTGGCGGAAAGTGCCTAAGGAAGACGAGAGAGTGATGGCCTGGGTTCAGTCTGGTCTGACATAATATGCAGCCTCTTGAAGAACCACATCCTGGGGACATAGATGGCATCTGCTTTTCCTGATCTCTAGGACTTCTGGACCAGGCTGCTCTCCCTGAGATATGTACTCCTCAGGCCACCAATTTTTCTTTTTCAAATTAGTTCATGTCTGCCCTGGGGGCCAAAGGCTTCGTTAAATTGACAAGTTTATCCAGCGCTGCCTTCCTCTTTTTAGTTGTTTGAGACCTAAATAAAGGTTTTTTTTGTTTGAAGAAACACTTGTGTATGTGTTTTACTTCAAAAAGGCCAGTTTAGTTGTGAACATGCAGGAACATTTCAAAAATACTAAGTGAAATGAATAACAAGGGGTACCAACACTAAACAACCTCCTGTAAATTAAAAAAGAAAAAGAAAATATAAAAAATATAATAATGTTGTTGTGGTAAGTTTACACACAAAACACACCCCAAAAAATGGAAAGATGAGCAAAAAAGGAGATGTTTATAAAAAAAAAAAAAAAAAAAACACAAAATTCACCCAAAAAACAATAAACAAAAAATAAAATTGTGTAGATGTGACGATTTAAAAAATTGTATTGCTGAAATGAGTAAAAAAGAGTCAGGAAATACGTTCGGGAGAAGTGTGTGTGACTATGAGCATCAAAAGAAGTTCATTCTTGCAGCATTGTAAAGAACAAGAGAATGCGCTTCATGAAAGAATTTTTAACATTGCAGCGTGACGAATGTGCTATATCGATTACGAGCAGTAGTTTTACCTGAGCGAGCGCTTCCGTGTCAGAATTTGATTTTGAGCATGCGTGGCACCTTGTCCGTCGGACTAGGCTACACATGATCGGAGTATGTCCGATCGAAGCATTTGGTCGGAAAATTTTACCGGCAAGTTGGAAAAGTTGGTCCGTCGGATATTCCGACGGAAACAGTCCGATGCATACCACACACAGTCAGAATATCCGACAAAACGGTCCGATAGGAAACATTCCGACGGAATCTCCGACCGTGTGTACAAGGGCTAATAGTGAAAGGTTAGGCTAAATTTGTTGAAGGATCCATTTGCTTGTTTTCTTTATTATCCATATTAAATAAGACACAAGATAGTGCTCTATGGGAGAGATGAGATTTGTTAGGTTTCAATAACTTAGGTCACAACATCTTATTAAAATCAATCAATTTATTCAATCATTGTATATTAAAAAACAGATAGAGAGTATAGGAAAATATTTAAAAACATTGGATCATTTCATGTTTGATCTCCACATTGTGAATTGTTTACAAATGCTTGTCATGGTGTAGCAATCCCATCATGTTTCACCATTTAATAGGCTTCTTCAGGAGATATATTCTACCACACCTGGACAAATAAATCAGATACATGGATACATGTATCTACAGTTGAGATTGGAATATGACAGATGTACAGCAAGGATAACACCAAATAAACAATATATCTATCAATATCAATAATAAAATAAAATGTGCAACATCAATATTTATGTTTAGTGATGGCCGAACGGTTCACCCGGCGGTCGTTTTGCAGCGAATTTCGGCTGTTCGTGGTCCGCCCGTTCGGCGGACTATTGGTGCCGTTCGCCCGGCGGACTTCCGTGTTTACTGTGTAAAAGAACTTTGACCTATGATGACACATCCATCATGGGGTACAGGACAGCCAATTGAGACATTACAGCACATGGACACTTGGACATTCCCCCTAACTTATAAATACACCCGATCCAGCGGCCATTTTACATTCTTTCTTCTGTCACTATAGGGAGAGGTTGCTGTGTGGAGCAGGGAGAGATTGCAGTGACCCAAATCGCTAGCTATTTGGTAAAAAAAAGTTATTTTCAGGACTAGTATAGGTGTTAGGTGTATATAGGTTTGCTGTGCTACTGATTTTTGCAGCAGCCTGAGTGTCTTTTGTCAGTTTAGAGAAAGGGACAGGATGGTGTGTCTGCTGTAGGGACAGGCAGTTTAGTCATTAGCTGTTACTATCAGGTCCACAAAAGTGCTATTCCAGTTATTGTTCCAGTAGCCTCTGTTTTGTCAGTTTATATAGGGACAGGCAGGAAGCAGTGTGTGAGGCAGTGAGGGTCAGTTTAATCAGTAGCTGTTACTATATTAGGTCCACAAAGGTTGTTTTCAGGACTGGTA
This sequence comes from Lithobates pipiens, assembly GCF_037356315.1. Lineage (NCBI taxonomy): Eukaryota > Metazoa > Chordata > Amphibia > Anura > Ranidae > Lithobates > Lithobates pipiens. The sequence continues at coordinate 86,264,166 of NW_027507764.1, read as the reverse complement.
TCAGTGGTATGGTAATAGGCTTGTACACGTATAATATTCTTTCTTCCAAATATAGAAAGAATATTATACTTGACTGCTGCCCTTCTGCTGCAGTCTGCTAATCATTCACAACCTACTTGTTCCACAAAGGTCCTTATAAGGACTGGTAAGGTAATAACCTGGTGTAGGGTGCTATAGTACATAGGGTTGAGTGAGGTTCAGTCTGCTATTCTATAAGGACTGGTATAGGTCCACAATACATAGGGTTGAGGTGCACTACTGCTGACCGCTGCCCTATACTGCAGCAGTCCTTCATCGGTATAGGGACTGACGTACAGTCTGCTAATCACTCACACACAACCTACTTGTTCCACAAAGATCCTTATAAGGACTGGTAACTTGGTCTGTCTAGGGTGCTACAGTACATAGGGTTGAGTGAGGTACAGTTTGCCATTCTATAAGGACTGGTATAGGTCCACAATACATAGGGTTGAGGTGCACTACTGCTGACCGCTGCCCTATACTGCAGCAGTCCTTCATCGGTATAGGGACTGACGTACAGTCTGCTAATCACTCACACACAACCTACTTGTTCCACAAAGGTCCTTATAAGGACTGGTAAGGTATAGGGTACTACAGTACATAGGGTTGAGTGAGGTACAGTCTGCCATTCTATAAGGACTGGTATAGGTCCACAATACATAGGGTTGAGGTGCACTACTGCTGACAGCTGCCCTATACTGCAGCGGAGACCTTCACCTTAAGTAAAGGTACCCGGAACAGCCAGCAACCAAATACAACAACTCCTTCCGCATCCATATAGGCATCCCCTGATCAACTTGCGCGCTTATAGCCTCAAGCACGGCGGCAAGTCTGATACCTAGCCCCTCCTCAGGATCAATACCCTGATCAGGATCATCATCTTAGGCCCATAGTATCATCAACAGCATCCACAAACCATGTGCTACTTCAAATACTCAGCTGAAGTTCTGCACAGACTAAGGAACATCAACACCACATTGCCATCTTCCATACAAAAAATACTTCAAAGAGAACAACTATTAAAAACCGGACGACAAGCAGCTCCCAACCACAGAAAGACATCTACTCGACCACTACAATTAGATTGCGCCTTGATTAACGCCAGGTCTGCAGTCAAACATAAACTGGAAGTACACAACTTCATCATCGAGAACAATGTAGACTGCCTCTTCATCACCGAAATCTGGTTAACCTCTGACTGCAACACCATCCTCACCGAATTGGTGCCGGAAAACTACAGGATCCTAACCGAACACCGGATAGGGAAAAAAGGAGGAGGCCTAGCAGTGATCTTTAACCACTTCAATACAGGGCACTTTCACCCCCTTCCTTCCCAGCCCAATTTTCAGCTTTCAGCGCTCTAGCGCTTTCAGTGACAATTGCGCGGTCATGCTACACTGTACCCAAATGAAATTGTTATCATTTTGTTCGCACAAATAGAGCTTTATTTTGGTGTTATTTATTCACGACTCCGTTTTTTTTTTTTTGCGATATAAGCGCAAAAAAAGTGGAAATTTGGGAAAAAAACAATATTTTCTTTTTTCTATTTGAAAAGAAATCCAATAAAATCAAATTTTGTCATAAATTTAAGCCAAAATGTATTCTGCTACATGTTTTTGGTAAAAAAAATTCCGTTAAGTGTATAATAATTGGTTTGTGTGATCACGGACATATGTACGCAAATGATCATGTACATATGTGTGCAGGTGATCACGTACATATGTGTGCAGATAATCATTGGGACATGTGATTTTAGTGGGACATATGTGGGGGACATGTTTTTATTATTAGGGACATGTGTTTTTATTATTTGGGGACATGTATGTTTTGGGGACATGTGTGTTTTGGGGACATATGTGGGGACTGTGTTTTCACTGTGTGGTGTGTTGTGTGTTTACACTACACTGATGATCAGTGAGTAAAAAGCTGTGAAAAGCAGCCCATACTCACTGATCATCAGCCGGCTGCAGCGTTCTGCTCTCCTCTTCTCAGCGGTGACTTCCGTGTGAGGAGAGGAGAGCCGATTGCCTAGCAACCGGCTGTTTGTTTACATCACATGACGGCCGTGATTGGACACGGCCGTCATGTGATCAGGAGGGCCAATCACAGAGCCCTCCTGCCGATCTGAGATGTGCCGTGTCCGGGTGACACGAGCACATCGGGATCGCGCCGCTGCGCGGGCGCGCGCGCGCGCGCGATCCCGCTGCTCCTGAATGACGTTCCTGAACGTCCTATCAGGAGCAGGCGGCTCCCACCCGGCCGTATATATACATTGGCCGGGTGGGAAGTGGTTAAAGGTCACCTGGATCTCACTAAACCATCATCTCAGAACCCAGTGCCTTTTATGGAAACCCTGACGCTACATCTTCAACCAACACCCCATGACACCATTCATATTCTACTCTGCTACAGACCACCGGGACCAAAGTCCAATCTTCTTTCCCCCTCACGGAATCCTTTGCAATGCACACCCTAAAATTCAAAAATTTCCTGGCACTCTGAGATTTCAACCTTTGGGCAAATGAGCCTAAAGACCCCATTGCGACTGCCTGCATCAATCAACTAGAAGAACTGGGTCTCCAGCAACTGATAAAGACTCCCACGCATGGGTCAGGACACACCCTGGACCTCATTTTCAAACAGAACATTGACGTCAACATACTCGACAACATAACTCTGGCATGGACGGATCACCACGTCATCATATTCAAAATAGATACCAACATCACCAACGAAAAACGGAAACCTGTAACAACAATGCACTGGACCAGATCGCATAAAAAACTGTACTCCGAATCCTTCAAATCCACTCTGTCCAACAAGATAACTCCAATAACCTTAAACCACTCTACGGAGGAAACACTCAACTCCCTGAACAGGGCATTGCTGCAATCAGCAGACTCAGTAGCACCAAAACGCAGGGCTCTCATCAGGAAGAAAAACTCTGGATGGTTTAATAGCTCCCTCGCCGTACTAAAGCAAGAACGCAGAAGAGCGGAAAGAACATGGAGAAGAAATACCACAGAGGAAAACCACTTTAACTACAAAGGTCTCACAGAGAATTATCGGAAAGCAATCTTCAAAGCCAAAAAGGACCACTTCTCATATACAATCTCAACGGCCGCAAACCAACCACGGGAACTGTTTAAACTGGTTAATCAATCAATGAATCCGGTGTGCCTAGAACCCCCAGAAAGCGAATCCCAGGATTACTGTGACAAACTGTCGGATTTTTTCATCGATAAAGTCAAAACCATCAGGGAAACAATTTGTCAGAAGAAAACATCCAAACTCAGCCAGCAAATACATAAAGAGGATGTCTGCACCAACATACCGCAACCGCCAAAATTTTCACTATCCCCAATTACCGTAGACACCGCAAAAAACATCATTAATAAACTGCGTGACAGTACCTCACCTATTGACATCATCCCCACAAAACTACTGAAAGAATGCTCCGACATCGTGGCTCCAACCATAACCCACCTCATAAACCGATCATTCCACGAAGGGATTGTTCCCAGCATCCTCAAACAAGGCATCGTCAAACCTCTACTCAAGAAACCAAACCTGGACCCTCAGGATCCAAACAACCGTAGGCCAATTACAAGCCTCAACACCATTTCTAAGATCATGGAGAAAGCTGTAGTACATCAGCTACCACTTCACCTGGATACTCACAAACTCCTGGACCCGCTGCAATCAGGCTTCCGCCCGGGTCATGGAACAGAAACAGCTCTCCTCAAGATTTGGGATGACGCCCTCGAAGCAGCAGATGATGGAGAGTCGTGTCTCCTCGTACTGCTAGACCTAAGTGCAGCGTTTGATACAGTAGATCACAATACTCTACTCGTCCGACTCACAGAAGTAGCCGGAGTCCAAGACATAGATCTCCAATGGTTCACGTCCTTCCTAGGAAATCGGTCACAGACAGTGAAACTAGGAAAATTCCTCTCCGAAACTCGGGCAGTCACCTGCGGAGTCCCTCAAGGCTCTCCTTTATCACCCGTTCTCTTCAACATTTACATTCGCCCACTTCTCCAAATCATCAGATGCTCAGATCTCTGCTTCCACTCTTACGCTGATGACACGCAACTTTATTTCCGGATCAATGGAAAAAAAGATCACCAACAACAACTTGAAAACTGCCTCAAATCAATAAGGGATTGGATGACCACTAACTCCCTCCAGCTGAACGAATCAAAGACAGAGCTTCTTATCTTACACCCAAATCATAAGCCCGCAACCAAAACCTCCTGATCTCCCCAAAGACCAAAGCGAAGAGTCTCGGGGTTATTTTAGACGCACAAATGTCAATGGATGCGCAAATAGGATCTGTAGTCAGTGGATCTCACCATCTGCTACGCATGCTTCGCAGACTCATCCCTTTTATCCCAAAGAATGACAAAGCAGTGGTAGTTGGAACAATCATTAATTCACGACTGGACTACACAAACTCGCTTTACATAGGATTACCACAATATCAACTTGCGCGATTACAACTAATCCAAAACATGGCGGCAAGGCTGATAACAGGAAAAAAAACCTGGGAATCCATCTCTCCTTCGCTGAGGAGCTTACATTGGCTAACCGTAAAAAATCGGATCACGTTCAAGACCCTCTGCCTCACCCACAAATGCGTGCATAGAGAAGCTCCGCAATACCTAATGGAGAAAATAAATCATTACACACCAAACCGCAGTCTTCGATCAGCCAACAAAAACCTCCTCCTCGTGCCCAAAGCCCGGTATAAATCCAAGGGGGATCGGAGATTCGCTGTCCAAGGGCCTCGGCTATGGAATGCTCTACCAATCAACATCCGCCTGGAAGAAAATCACCTGGCTTTTAGGAAAAAACTCAAGACCTTCCTCTTTTAGCAGATGATCAAAGCTCGCCACAGCGCCTAGAGGCGATTCAGTTTGCATTGTGCGCTATACAAGTATTTCATTTATTCATTCATTCAGTCCTTCATCGGTAGGGGGACTGAGAGTTTTGTCACAGGGTCATTTAAAAAATGACAGGCAGAGGAAGAGGCAGGTCCTTCCACAGGGGTGGTAGGGGAAGGGCAGGAGCAACAGGCTTGAGCCAAAGTGGGAAGTTGCAGAAGGTGCGTTCAATTACTTTAAAGGACGCACCAGACTTGGTTGAGTGGCTCACTCAGCCTTACTCTTCTGCACCCTCCTCATCCTCTCGATCTGCACCCTCTTCTTCACTCTCTGCTATGTGAACCCCCAAAGACACTACCACCAACAACACCACCACCACCACCACCACATACCTTCCGCTTGAGTCCCAGGAATTATTTTCCGATCCATATCAAGACATTTCTGATGCGCAGCCACTCTTGGTATTGGATCAGGAAGAGGAGGTAGCAACAACCGCTACTCAGCAGTCTGACGACAGTCCCCGGTGTTGCTGCCTACTCCGAGATCTCTACTTATAGTGGTGGAGAAGGTGACGTCGACGATGACGTGTCTAGTGATGTCACGTGGGTGCCCACAAGAGAGGAAGAGGAGGGGAGTTCAGAGGGAGATATGGACCAGCAGATAGGGAGGAGAAGCAGGAATAACTTACATTGCACAGGAGGGACAAAGCAGACTGCAAATGTATCAGGAGCGAGTCATCGACCATGTACGGTCACATCTGGCGCTCCCAGGACACCGACACATGGCTCCGCAGTGTGGGCTTTTTTTAACGTGTCCGCTGCTGACAATAGCGTTGCCATCTGTAATCTTTGCAGTCAACGCATTAGTCGCGGTAAGCCCAACACTCACCTAGGGATGACCGCCTTAAGAAGGCACATGAGCAGCCATCACCGAGCCGAGTGGAAGCAACGGAACACACAAAGCCACACTCCAGGCTCTCACCGTCCAGCCTCGTCTTCTACTTCTCCTTCTCCTCTCTCCTCACAATTGTCCTCCACTCCACCTTCCATCACGCCAAGCTCACGTTTTTCTGCAAAAAGGCAGGCTTCCGTGGGTCTAATGTTCGAGCGTAAAAAAATGATGACGCCGGATAACCCTCTTGCCCGGTTGATGGCTGGCTTGTCAGAACTCATAGCCCGCCAACTACTGCCATATAAACTGGTGGACTCGGAGGCCTTTCGAAAATTTGTGGCCATTGAAACACCACAATGGAAGGTCCCAGGAAGGAAGTATTTCTCAGAGAAGGGCATCCCAGAGCTATATGGCCATGTTCAGCGGCAAGTGAATGTATCTCTGGCACACAGTGTCGGTGGCAAGATACATCTGACCACAGACACGTGGTCTAGCAAACACGGGCAGGGAAGGTATATCACTTTTACTGCCCACTGAGTGAACCTTCTGACGGCCGTCAAGCATGTAACCAGTGGCACCCGTGTAGATTTGGTTTTACCACCACGGATTGCATGCAGGCCTGACTCTTCTTCTCCTCCTCCTCCTACTCCATCCTCCTCCCTCTCTTCCTCGGCTGACGCCTCCTTTTCCGCTGCTAGCGTCTCTTCCGCTGCGCCGCCCAAGCTCCCCAGAACCTATTCGACATGCCAGGTGAGACGTTGCCATGCCGTGCTGCGTCTGTTGTGCCTGGAAGCCAAGAGCCACACTGGCCCGGCACTCCTTTCAGCTTAGCGTTCACAGGCAGATCAGTAGCTAACACCGCTCAATTTGACAGTTGGTAAAGTGGTGTGTGACAACGGTGCCAATCTGCTTAGCGCATTGAAACAGGGCAAAATCACGCCATGCATGGCACACGTCTTAAACTTGGTCGTGCAGCGATTCCTTGTCAAATACCCTGGGGCCCAGGACATCTTGCGGCTGGCAAGGAAAATCTCGGCCCATTTCAGAAAATCTTACACGGCCATGGCTCGCCTTGCTGACATTCAGCGGTGACACAATCTGCCGGTCAGACGTCTTATTTGCGATTGCCCGACGCGATGGAACTCAACCTTCTATATGCTTGTTAGGCTGCTCCAGTAGAAACGTGCAGTTAACGTCTACCTGTATGAACTCTGCGGCAGAACAGGTTCTGGGGAGCTGGGGTTTTTTTCACCGCGCCAGTGGCTGCTCATGCAGACTTCTGCGCCCATTTGAGGAGATCACCAAACTGGTCAGTCGCAGCCATGGCGCCATCAGTGACATGGTACCTTATGCCTTCTTTATGGAGCGTGCATTGCGTCGTGTCATTGATCAAGCTGTGGAGGAGCAGGAGCGGGAAGATGAGGAAGTCGCAATGCTGGATAAATTCCCAGGGGGGCTACTCTATCTGAGACAAGTCAACAACAGGAGTCTGAAGAGGAGTCAGAGGAGGATGGTGCCGGGGTGGATGAGGAGGAGCAAGAAGAGCATGCTTTAAACCTTTCTGGGATCCCTGTTGTGCGTGGATGGGGAGAGGAGAATGAAGAAGACGACATTATCCTGGATGATGAGCAGGAGCCAAGCCACCACACCGCTTCCAGTTTAGTGAAAATGGGGGCCTTCATGCTCCAGTGTTTTAATAGGGACCCCCGTATAAAAAGGGTCAAGGACCAGTACTGGGTGGCAACGTACTTAGACCCCTGGTACAAACACAAAATGGCGGAAATGTTACCGCCGTCACAGAGGGCTGGCAGAATGGAGCACTTCCAGGCCTTGCTTCGAGAAATGCTGCATTCTGCCTTTGCGTGCACTGGCAGAGGAGCAATTGCGTGCACTGGCAGAGGAGCAATTCCCACTCCCAGAGAAGGAGTTGCGGGTACCAATCCAACAGCGCCTGCAAGAAGAGGCCGGTTTGAATATGTTTTGGTGTCTTCGGATATGAGGTCATTCTTTCAGCCGACCCATCGACAGGTGTCATCCGGATCCAGCATCTGGGAACGCCTAGACCGTCAGGTGTCTGACTACATCGGGTTAACGGCCGTTGTGGACGCTCTGAGGAGTGATGAACCCCTGGACTACTGGGTGGGCAGGCTTGACCTCTGGCCAGAGCTTGCCCAATTTGCAATCAAACTGTTGGCTTGCCCCTCATCCAGTGTCCTGTCCGAAAGGACGTTCAGCGCAGCAGGGGGGATCGTGACCGATAAGCGTACTCGCCTAGCTCACGACAGTGTTAACTACCTCACATTTCTAAAAATTAATGAGGCATGGATCTCGGAGGAATTCAACACATGTGACCAGTAGACCATGTATATGTAAATAAACAATTTTATTAATCGAGCACAGAGACCTTCTTTCTTCATTTGGCTCACTTCCTTGTCCAAAAAAAGCACACCGTACTATATGCCCATTCCCTCCTCTTTGAAGAGGTTGAGCGGTGTCATATTTCTACTGGGGCTGCTTATTATGAGGGGCTCCCACCATCCCTGTGCTATGCTGACATCCTCCTGGGGCTGCTTATTATGAGGGGCTCCCACCATCCCTGTGCTATGCTGACATCCTCCTGGGGCTGCTTATTATGAGGGGCTCCCACCATCCCTGTGCTATGCTCATTATGAGGGGTTCCCACCATCCCTGTGCTATGCTCATTATGAGGGGCTCCCACCATCCCTGTGCTATGCTGACTTCCTCCTGGGGCTGCTTACGGTGCAGGTGTCAGTGCTGTATATCACGGTGCTGATGTCAGTACTCTCTATCACGCTGCTGCTGTCAGTGCTGTATATCATGGTGCTGGTGTTAGTGCTTTATGTCAAGCTGCTGATGTCAGTGCTCTCTATCGCGGTGCTGTTGTCAGATGACTCTATCACGGTGCAGGTGTCATTACTGTATGTCATGCTGCTGATGTCAGTGCTCTCTATCATGGTGCTGCTGTCGGTGCTGCATTTCACGGTGCTGGTGTTAGTGCTTTATGTCACTCTGCTGATGTCAGTGCTCTCTATCACGGTGCTGTTGTCAGATGACTCTATCACGGTACAGTTGTCATTGCTGTATGTCACACTGCTGATGTCAGTGCTCTCTATCACGGTGCTGTTGTCAGATGACTCTATCACGGTGCAGGTGTCATTGTTGTGTGTCACGCTGCTGATGTCAGTGCTCTCTATCACGGTGCTGCTGTCAGTGCTGTATATCACGGTGCTGGTGTTAGTGCTTTAGGTCACGCTGCTGATGTCAGTGCTCTCTATCACGGTACTGTTGTCAGATGACTCTATCACGGTGCAGATGTCATTGCTGTATGTCCCGCTGCTGGTGATCAACTCCTGCACCCTCTTTGCCTACAGTGACCTTCCCTCTCCTCCATTGCCTTCATGCGCTCCACAGTCCTGAATTGTCACAACAATTTCCCATATAAAAAAACAATGCTTGTAGTTGTCAATCCCAGATTCACCTCATACATGTGTTATGTCATTGGCTATGTGGTGGGACTATGTTTGCACAGCTATTAATTATTTTGTGGCTGCAAATTTGACCTGTAGGTTTGCGAAGTTCGCCTCCCATTGAAGTCAATGGGGCCCGCCGCGAACGTTCCGGTTCGCAAACTATTGGCCGCGTTCGCGGTCCGCGTTCACGAAACGTCCCGTCGGAAGTTCGTCCATCACTATTCATGTTATTGATATTGATGGATATATAATTTATTTGGTGTAATCCTTGATGTACATCATTCATATTCCAATCTCAACTGTATATACATTTATCCATGTATCTGATTTATTTTTCCATGCGTGATAGCATATATCTCGTGAAGAAGCCTATTAAATGGCAAAACATGTCGGGGAGTGCAACAGAATTGAAATTGACAAGCAATTGTAACCTATTCACAATGTGGATATCAAACATGAAATGTTTTTAAATATTTTCCTAGTCTCTCCATTGTTGTGATATGGCTGAACCAGAGTGACTCCATCTTTGTAAGTTCATATAGGATTAACCTGGGTAATTTTGCTAGTTGGCTTAGACTCTGTAACTGCAGACATAGGCAGTTTTTCTGTGGACATGCACATAAGGAAATATAGCTTGCATAGGCAGTTTTGTTCTATGCTGTCTAAATAAAGAAATTGTGTCACAATATGTCTGAGCCACATATCCCATGACTGTGATTCAGAAGCAGATGACATGAGTAATGATATGTAATGATGATGTGTAATGTACACCTCTGTATTAACCACACCCATGTTCTATACGATGATTGGCTGATAAGGGTGCATATAAAATGCAGCCCCTCCCACAATACATTAGACAACTGCTGAACTACAATCTTGACTGGTCTGTTTTCTTGTTGTCTCCTTATCACTGTGTTAGGTAAAGGGTTTTGTGAGTATTGTAATTGCGTTAGTTATACCTCTAGCTGGTCTTTGTCAGGTATATAGAAATACCATTTTAATCACAACTGAATGGAGGCACTCACTGAGATTTCGGAATTTAGGGATTTAGAAATTTAGGACTTGGCAGGATGTGATCAAACATTGAAGCTTTGACAGGCACAACCTTGGCCAGATAAATTTTAGTTAAGAGAATTGTGAGACGGACCAGGCTGTTAAGAAGTGGCTTATGAGAAGCCTGTGGCTTATGAGAAGCCTGTGTCCTTGGTGGGACTCTCTTTAAAAACCTAATATTAGGCTCCTTTAGGGAAGGAGAAGGAAATAAAGGGTAATGGGGCAATTACCAATTACTACCGGAACCCACAAAACTTTTGCTCTATCTGGCTTTTCTTGACTATCGCATTTGCATTAAAGTAATGAAATATTTGTTGTGTGAAACATGGTTGTGAGGTAAGGCAGCCCCTGTTTTCACTGATATATGATGTCCCAAAAGGGGAAAATTAGATTAGAGTGAAGTAAATTTCCCTTGTTATGTTTAGGTATCGTGGAAAGGGTGAGTACTGTTATATGCACGTTCATATAAGTTTGCTAAGGTATTCTTTGAAGAGACAATGGTATAGTATATGAATAATATGACTTCTCCCCTTTGCTAGTATGTTGGTTATAGAGCTCTGGAATGATAGGTGCTTGATTCTGCTTGAGAAGTGCATAATTTGTTTGGACATATTTTAACATGTGTTTTGGTAACTCTTGGAAGGGTATCGGAATGGTATTTTTTGCAGGTTGTAAAATGTATGTGTTAGGTGGAAGTGGGTATTTGGTATGCCCAGGGATGATGAGATTTAAGTAAGTGAGTAGGGTGTTAATTAAGAATATCTTACGTTGTTGAGGGTAAAGTAAGTGAAGTAAGAAGGTAGAGTAAAAGAGAGATTTGAGTTATTTATTAAAGGAAGGTGTGCATTTTGCAAGGTTTTTCAATGCATTGTTTTTTTTTTATACAAGCCGGGTTTAAAAGCCATTTTAGAACTGACAAAGAAAAAAAAGTGAAGGAAAGTACATTTAAAAACGGGAAGTTAGGTTTTGAGATTTAAAGGGGACATTCTATTTGCGTTGAGGAAATGATTTTAAAGGACAGCTGGGATAGGAGGTTTTGGGCAGGTAAGGAAATTAACACAGAGAGAGTTTTGTTTAAAATAAGGATTTTTAAAGTGTCACAGCTAGTTTCATTTGGATTTTCAGATAAAAGGTGTTGTTAAAACGGGATTTTTAGTGTAGACTTACCCTGTTACCTTGTTTGTTTGTTTGTGTGTCTGTTTGTTGATTATTTGTTTATTGTTGTTTGCTGAAGTTATAATGAGTCGGTACAGGTGGGTTGGTGGAATGTGCAGATCCCTGTTTGGCAACGGGCACGGGGAAAAAGGGTCAACCAAGGGTAAAAAGAGAGAGAGAGAGCTGGTGGGGAGGCTAGAAACCTTGTTGAAAGCACCCCACGTTGTGCAATGAGCAGCCCTGGTGCTGGGGTCTCGTGAGACTTTTGTGGGATTACGGTACCAGAGATTCATGGAGACACCAAAATGTTGGTTTATTGGGCAGTGATTAAATTGAAGGGATGCTGGCATAGGCACTGTATTGTATATGTATTGGTTCATATGTCATCTACCAGCCTCTGGTAGATGACATGTGAACCAATACATATACAATACAGCTGGTCTTTGTCAGGTCTAGCTGGTCTTTGTCAGGTATATAGAAATACCATTTTAATAACAACATCCATCTGTTTCTTATTATACATACATATATATATATATATATATATATATATATATATATATATATATATATATATATACATATATATGATAAAGGGAAGAGAAACCGAGCTGGACTTTAAAAATATGAAACGCAAAATATAGGCAGCAACTCAATGTGGGATACACACAAAAATACCAGAAAAAAACAGGAGCTGTGCAAAAAATTGATTAAAATGTCCTTTAACAGAAAAAACGTGTCCTTAGCAGAGAAAAATAGTCCATTAATTAACTCCAATGACACCACAGTGACTTCACACAATATGAAAGTGCCCGACCACCGTATCTTAAATCTGTTTACCAGATGGCAAGCACAAAAGATGTTTGGCTGTAACCCAGCCACGGCCCTTGGAACTCACAGAAACCAGACCAATAACAGGAAAGACCACATAGGTATCTCGCAAGATTCTAAGCTGTACTTGGATGATGTTTCAAAATGTACTCAAAGGAGAAAAAAAATTACCATAGCGTGATACAGTTCAAACATTTAATAAGAGAATAAGTAATGCACTTACATATAAAAAGAGAAAAGTTTGCATAAAACAAATGCCGGCTGGCAAACATAGGAGCCCGTCCTCCTCTCTAACAACGTGGTGACGTCACTACATGCCCTTCCAGACGCATTTCGTCATAGGCGACATTTTCAATGGGGATCGGCATTGGAAACATTACCTATGATGAAATGCATCTGGGAGGGCACGTAGTGACGTCACCACGTTGTTCAAGAGGAGGACGGGCTCTTGTGTTTGCCGGCCGGCGTTTGTTTTATCATTGGACATTTTAATCATTGCTATTGGCGCAGCTCCTTTTTCAGTTTTTTCTTATTATACAATATATGAATTGTAAGGAGATTCCATAATACATTGCATTATTGATTGTTGATTCTGATTATTGCTTTCACCCTGAAGATATAAGTTCAGGATTGCTTATCTGCTTAGTGATTGAAAGAGACTTTCTTGATACATTTCAGGAAATCTATCTCATGACAGTATTGCTTAATAACTGAATTATCTCATTGCCATGTCTATCTATTTCTGTTAAATGTCTTCATCTTAGGAAGCATCTGTTTGTGGTTTTCATCTCTGTACACTGTTACTGGGTATGAAAAGGCTAGATTTGGTTTTTAGGAAGTTGTGGCTGGCACATCATGGTCAGCAGACGGTAACAGAAAGTAAGGAATTATTGAACTGTAATAAGTTTGAAATACAGAGGTTAAAATTAAGGTCACAAGACATTGACGAATAATATGCTAATGAACATTTATGTGTATCATTTTGATTGGCCCCCAAAATTGGGGCAGAGTTTTGTAAAAATAGTATAAAACGGCGAATCCAGTATTAAAGAATGGTAACCATTTCAGCATACCAATTGTGTCTGTATGAGTCATTGGTTATCCGCCGGCGAGGACCTCCACTGAGCCATCTCTAAGAGCCTAGGCCACAAGGAGAAGACGGGCAACCTAACAGTTTTGGTACCAGAAGTGGGGTGTGGCGTTTGTTTGAACAGGTAAGACACATTCTGCTCCTTTTTACCTATTTTTGGTAACTGGTGTTGGTGCTTGCCTTGTTCAAATAACCTTGTATATCCACCCACTTACATAACTGTGCCTTCGCAACGGGCTAGGCTGGCCCCTTGGAAGGTTAGAGGGGCTCGCAGGTATTTTGGGTTTTTTGAGTAGTCTGACTAGGCTGGTCTGACTGTATTGAGTAGAGGTATATATATATAAGTGTGTTTAAAACTCGGGAAGTATAGGATACGCCCGTAGTATAAGGAGTGGCTGAGTGGACGCCCAATCTTTTTGGGGAAATATTGGAAAGTGCACTTATAATAACATGTTGATATAATGTAACTTTATTTGGCCATTGTATATATATATATATATAAGATTTTTGCTTGTTTTTCTTTTAGGTACCACCGTAAGTATTTAGGGTGTATAGAGAATTAGAGATAAGTGTATGGTATATATATGTATGACAACTGAATGTAAAGTATTGTATTGATTTGAAAGGTTTTATTAAGGCATTACATATATATACACCAAATGAACAACATAAATCAGGAACCCGATTGTAGTGAGATAGCGCCCGCCTGCCCACGTTGCACCTTTGGTTTACTGTTCCTTAGTGTTGACAGGACGTGGATCCTGCTTACCACTAGACCAACTGGGTTCTCATACCGACTTGGTGCAAGGGGAGTATATCCTACCACGAGGAGGGGTTTCCTATACCGAGTACTGAGGGTTAACCTTCATAGCTATATCAGCCCCACAGCAATAACAGATGAGGGGACTTACTCCCAAGTCAGGGAACAGATTATAGCACAAACAGGTTGCTTTCATCTCTGTCCCTGTACTAGACACACCCTACCAAGGTTATTAGATGGGGAATTCTGCAGCAACCCAGACCACGGCCAACCCATCCCCCTATGAGTATGTTAAAAACACACTACCGGGGCCACAGGTAGAACCTTTTTGGACACAGGTCAGAGAACGGTGCCAACAGCTAGGAATACATGACCCAGGACCACTAGGTCCCTGTTCAGAGGATGAATGGAAAGAGGTGAGCAAGGTGTGTCAGGTGCACAAGCACTCTTATCCACCTGGGAAATGGGAAGACACCCAGTACATGAAAGATTGTTACAAAACATGGAATAAATGCTTAGCCAAGTATAAAACAAAGTATGTAACTAAAGTCCCCACAGTAAAGCCTGTAAACTCACCCGCCCTATCTCAGCAACCTGAGGCACCACCACCCCCCCCTTATGTGATGGTTAAACAGGAAGATGGAACATTGGGTCCATGTCTTCAGCTGTATCCATCTTTAGACCCAGCAGTGTTGGCCACCATAGTGTATGGGGCAGCTGATCAGGCACAAGTTACACGATGGGAAAACGAAAGTAGAAGCAGGAAAGAGGAAGTCCGGGCAGAAGGTATACAAAGAAGGGAAGAAGAGAGGATTAGAAAAATGGAAAGGGAATTAGAAGAGAGGTTAAAAGAGCTTAGAGAAAGAAAGGAGGAATTAGAGCAGAAAATGTCTAGAAGGGAGGAAGAGCTAGAAGAGTACAAAAGAGAGCTGGATAAGAGGGAAGGTGAGATGAGAGAATATTCTGCGATAACTAAGGAAGAAAGGGATGGAAAGACCCTGAAAGAGGGGGAAGAGGAAGGAGTCAGGAAGTTAAGCCCCAGGGAAAAGGAATGGGAGGAGAAACAGAAAGAATTTAATAAGAGACAGCAGGAAGAGGAAGAAAGGATACAGAGGAAAAGGGAAGATTTAGAGGCATACGAAAGGAAACTAGAGAAAGAGGCAAGAAGGATTGAGGAGGCCAAGGGAAAGATAATTTCACAGCCATCCACCACACTCAGAAGCCAAACGAAACTGGCCATAAGCCAGAAACCCCCACAGGAGGAAAGGGAGCAGGGTGAAAAAGAAATAGACATGGAACAGGAAAGTCTAGGTGCCACCTTTAAAGCACCACTTATGCATATAGGGGAGACGGAAGTCCATATTCCCCTACCTTTAGGCACACTGTCAAAAATAAAGGAATTATGCCCCAGCCCAAAGAAAAGCCCAAGGGAGGCTGGCGCTTTCCTTGCAAAATACAGTGCAGGGACAAGCTTGGATAAGGAAGATATAAAAGGGATCCTTAGTATAATTGACCCTGACAGTCCAGAAGGGCATCCCGTAGAGGCCTTATGGACAGCCCACATAAAGGAAGATAAAGATTGGGTATCTTTTTGGAAAGGCATGGGGAATCACTGGTCTACTATATACAAGGGTTCATCCGCACTCCAGGAACTTATCCTAGCAAAACAGGGACCAAAGGAAAAATTCTATGAATTTTGTACCCGGGTATATGGCTTGTGGAAAGCAGTAGATAACGCTACCCCCCAATTGTTCACCACCACCATTATGGCTGGTGGCGATACGAAGGTGACACAGCTGCTTAAATTCACTAATCCAAAGTGGGCAGAACAAGCCCCAGATGAATTTATGAAGGATACTAGATCACGAGAAACATCAGGGGTATTTGAGCAGAAGGGTGGCATTTTTCCCTCCCTGACACCAACCCAGACTCCGCCCACCCACATAATGACAATGCAACCTTATCCACCAATGCAATCTTATCCCCCAGATCAGGCTTACCCACCAGACCAGGGATGCTTTAACTGTGGGGAACTGGGACACTGGAAGTCCCAATGTCCCTACAGAATTAGAACAAACGCTCAGAGAGGAAGAGGTAGGAATCTAAACACCACCCCACATCGCCTTCAGGATATCAGGTATCCTCACCCACCACAACCCCAATACCAGCCTCAGCCTCATAGACCACCCCCACGCATCCCGATGCAGTGGCCATCCGCTCGGCGGACCCCACAATAGGGATGCCAAGAGAATGTCCCGTCCCTCAGCCTTGTGTGTTATAATCCATCGTGGAAAAGTCTTCCGCAAGTACTATTGCGGGTAGACAATCACCTGATATGTCTATTATTAGATTCAGGGGCTACATTCAGTAGTTTGAATGATGCCATATATGACACACCGCACTGTACTGAGGGAAACTCTATTGGTATAAATGGGACATCAATTACCCACCCCATCACTCCACCATTGCCCGTGGCTACTCCAGAAGGGCAGGAACTATGTACCCAGAGTTTTGCTGTCCTTGTGGATTGTCCAGTATCTTTAATGGGGAGGGACCTACTCTCAAAACTGAATATCACCATTAAATTTGACAGAGGGGGCTCCCTCACTGCCAGCTCACCATTTTGCGATTTACATGCTCCAAAAAGACACACTTACAGGGGACTCTTTGCATCATTACCACCCACTCTAGAAACACATGCCATATGGGCAGAAAACAAAGGGAGTGTGGGTTTTATTAACTGTACACCTTACACACCACAAATGCGTCCAGACGCCAAAGTACAATATCACAAGCAATACCCCCTGCCACTCGAAAAAATTGAAGGCATCACACCATTAATCGATGATTACATAGCAAAAGGGATTCTGAAACACATTATAAGCCCCTGGAATACACCAATCTACCCTGTGAAAAAGGCAAATGGGGAGTGGAGGCTTGTACAGGACCTAAGGGCCGTCAACAAGCAGGTTATACCTCTGCCACCTTTGGTAGCAGATATTTCTTTCATCTTTTTGAAAATACCTGCTGATTCCCTTTGCTACACAGTAGTGGACCTGGCAAATGCATTTTTTAGCATCCCGATCGATGAAAGGGTATTGCCCATGTTTTCATTTTCATGGGGATGGGGGAAAAAGCAGTTGACCTGGTCAAGATTACCGCAGGGGTATGTGGACAGTCCGGCAGCCTTCTCCATGGTCCTTAATGAGACAATTAAGTCATGGACTGCTGAGCGCGGGTCGGTACTAATACAGTATGTGGACGACTTGCTCCTGTGCAGTCGATCTGCTGAAGATTGTGCGGTCGATTCCACATCTCTGTTACATCACCTGGCCAGGTCTGGCCACCTAGCATCGCGGAAGAAGATACAATGGTGTCAAAGTCAGGTAGAATACCTGGGATGCATTCTGAAGGAGGGAACCAGGCTAGTATCCCCCAAACGTGCCGCAGCCCTGCAGGCTCTCAGTCCTCCGAGAGACAAAGCAACCTTGCTATCATTCTTGGGCGCAATCGTATATTGCCGCCAATGGATCCCAGATTGTTCATATTATGATGGCATTCTGAGGGAGGCTACCTTGTCCACCGCCCCAAAGACAATAGATTGGACAACAGAAAGGCTCCATGCTTTTCAGGCCTTGTTAAAAAGTCTGACTCAGGCCCCCGCCCTGGGATTGGTAGAATATGGCAAACCTTTTCAATTATACTGTGTGGTGTCGGGAAATTCTTTTGCTGCAGTTTTAACACAGCAACATGGAACCGGGTACCGACCAGTCTCCTATCTCTCAAAAAAGTTGCCTACCCAAGTACAAGGGATGCCATCTTGTCTACAAAACCTTGCTGCTTGTGCAATGGCAGTTCAAGAAGCTAACAAATCAGTATTAGGCCATGAGCTGACTCTCTACACTACTCATTCAGTGACTCACCTCCTGCAAAACATGAACACGCAGCATATGACAGCACAAAGGCTTAGTGGGTATGAGATCACACTTCTGAATACTGATAACCTCACCCTCAAACACGCACCACCAAGTAATCCCACTGTCCGCCTTTTGCATTCTTTGCTCAGGCTGCCACGAGACCCTGATCAGAAACACAATTGTGTTGAACAGGTTGCAGCAATAACCAGCCCTCGCCCAGATCTCACTGATATTCCCCTACCAGGAGTACAGGACGTCTTCGTAGACGGCAGCTGCTCCCGCCCCTCTGATGCAACATTCCTGACAGGGTACGCCATTGTCCAACTCCCTGATGTGGTGTTGGAAGCAAAAGCTTTACCACCCTCCTCGGCACAGGTAGCAGAATTGGAGGCGCTCACAAGAGCTTGCATACTTTTCTCAGATCAGGAGGTAAACATTTACACAGATAGTAGGTACGCTTTTGGGGTCACGCATGACTATGGCGTAATATGGGCAAATAGAGGATTTAAAACTGCTGACAACAAGCCAATTGCTAACTCTACGCAAATTAAAGCACTCTTGCAAGCGATTCTTCTCCCAAAGCGGATAGCGGTCATCAAGGTAAAGGCACATTCATCAAATAACAGCAGAATTTCCAAAGGAAACGCGCTGGCAGACAGAGAAGCAAAAAAGGCCGCTGCCCTATACATTGGTCAGCCAGCCCCCACAACAATGTTCTTCAAAGAACATTTTACATCACCCAACTTTAAAACCATTGTGGCACAAATACAGGGATTAGCTACAAAGGAGGATGTTTCTTTTTGGGTCAAGGATGGCTTGACCAAGGACCAAGAAGGTCTTTGGTCAAAAGAGGGGAAGATATTGGGCATACCAGAATCAAGCAGTGTTCTCATACTTTCCTATCTCCATGGTCCAGGACATATAGGTACCACCGCCCTAACGAACATATACACAAAGTCTTTCTGTACAAACAACTTAAATAAACAGGCAAAACTCCTCACCAGCAGTTGTATGACCTGTGCACAAAACAATGTCCAAGGGAAACATCATGGATTACATGGCCACCTGCCCCCACCCCTAGGTCCCCTAACAGATTTACAAATAGACTTTACACACATGCCCAAACAAAAAGGCAATTTGAAATGCCTTTGCGTGATCGTATGCAGGTGGTCAGGCTGGGTTGAATGTATTCCGTGTACAGGTGAGACTGCTAAAATTGCTGCCAAATGCATACTGAACCATTGGGTTTGTAGGTTTGGAATACCAACGGCCATATGGTCAGACAGAGGACCTGCCTTCAGCTCCTCTGTTACACAGACTTTAGCTAAGCTACTAGGCTTACAGTGGAAACTGCACATCCCTTACCACCCACAAAGTGCAGGGGTAGTGGAAAGAATGAACAGGAACATTAAAGACAAGTTAAAAAAGGCTACGGGGGGCACCATGAAAGGATGGAAATTGATTTTTACCAAATGTTGTGACCTAAATTGTTGGCACCTAAAAAATCCCAGCTCTCCCATAGAGCACTTTCTTGTGTCTTGTTTAATACCAATTGGGATGCGGTGCTAATGAGATCTCCTTTGATCAATCTATCGCGTGCACTTTATTGTCCATAGTATTCATATAATTCTTTACTAACATCAATGTCACTATATGCTAACTTATACTGGACACAGTTATGTGACATTACTGGATTCATATGTTTGACATGCAACATTTGATACCATCATGTATTAAATACATACATAATATGTAGTTCTATTTTCAGATATGAAACTACTGGATCGATAACTCATTTATCCTACCGAAATTCGTATTGAGCACAATTTTTAACACCTATTTTCTGTGGTAAAAGTGGTTGACTTATTTTTGGAGATGCAGGTCCAAGGCTGTCATCCTTAGGCCGCGTACACACGCGGGGACTGTTCGCTCAACTTTGTCCGTCAAACAGTTTCAGCGGACAGTCCGGTCAAAATTAGCATGGACGGACTTGCCCACACACGACGAACGAACAGTCCGCTGAAACCGTGCGCGATGACGTGAACGGCACGTACGACGGGACTAGAAAACGACGTCCTATACACTGCAATGCAAACTTCGGCGTGTAAATCCTTTCTGAGCATGCGCGGAACTTAGTTTGACGAACAAGCCTACACACGAGGGGACTGTTCGCTGAAACAAAGTTTCAGCGGACAGTTTTTCGGAATTTCCGAAAAACTTTGTTCAGCAGACTGTCCGCTGAAACTGTCCGCTGAAAGCCCACACACGAGCGGACTGTCCGCCGAAACACTGTTCAGCGGACAAAGTTGAGCGAACAGTCCCCGCGTGTGTACGTGGCCTCATTCTCCCTGTTTCCTGAGTTATAGACCTGGAGTAAGCAAGCAAGTAAAAACCACACCTTTTATTCACAGATCATGTCAGTAGATCAGTAAATAGTAAAAGCAAAGCAGCTCTGGAGGCAGCACCTAAAGAACTAGTCAGCTATGGTTGGTCCCATAGTTTTATGCTGATAGGGCCATAATGTAGGAAACCAGGGAGCATAAACTTTTGTTAAATACCATTTTAATATGTAGTCGATTTTTTTTTTAAAACAAACTCATGTTTTACTTTACTCATATGAAATGTATGCTAGCATGTATAATTCATTGAATCCAGACATAAGCTTACCTTCCAGCCAGCGGCCCCACACAGTAGTGTTGTTCTTATGGAGACTTCATGATATTGCATGTATTTCTGTAATGTTTTTATATCACCTGGCTGCCCCAAAACCTTTGTAGTCACTGCAGCTGTGATATTATATACATCACAAAGCAATTTAATTAAAAGCATGGATAGTGCTTTTTTTTATATAATGTTTCCTAGATAGGTGGTTCAAATGAAGCATGAAAGAGGCTGGGTTCTCCCCTAGATCAAAATCTGTCAGTTTGCGTGATATGTCATGTGTTTGTCTCCAGAAGGTTTTCATTTTTGGACAAGACCAAAATATAAAGAGAGATCTCTTGTGTTGTTTTGTATCTCCAGCAGTGCTCAGAAGTCTGTTGGTAAATTCTATCCAGCCGTAGTCTGATTTTTGATGGTTTTTAAGGGAGTAAATAGCTTTAAATGGCTCCTAAGTGTTACAAAAGCTCCTTCCAACTATCCTGGACCTGTTCTGGTGTCAATAAATAAATCCTCATTAGCCTGGTTATTTTACATAAAAAAAAAAAAAAACTATGGGAGAAAAATGTAATTGAAAAAAAATGGACAGTACACTTATACTAATCAAATACACAAATAAAAGGGAAAAAGGACACAGATATGAAGAACACTAAACAAAATAACTACACTAAATAAAAAAAAGTAAAAAAAAAAGAATAGACCATTTTTTTTTTAAAGCAAATTTTGCCTAAGCAGCTCAATGATCTTGCCAAGAATGCAGTGTCTTTGTCACCTCCTGTGAGTTTAACAGAAAGCACAAACAATTTTTTCTTCTGTCTTTTAAATAATAATTCCTCAACCCCCAATGTAATGAAGATGAAGAGAGCAATACATTTTTTGTTGGGTTTAGATTAGTGTTAGCCCCTGTACACACGGTCGGAGATTTCCACAACCAAATCCGTCGGATTCTGCCCGTCGGATTTTGTCCGTCGGATCTTGTCCTAAACTGTTGCATACACACGGTCGGACAAAGTTGGCGAAAAATCCGATCTTTCAGAACGTGATGACGTAATTTCGTTACGATGGGACTACATTCAGGCTAGTAGCCAATAGCTTTGATGTAGGAATTTGATCTGAGCATGCATGGCACTTGGTCTGATCAAAATGCTCTACACATGATCGGATTAGGCCCGACCGGCCCAGTTGGTCGGGAAATATTTCCAACATGTTGGAAAATTGGGTCCGACGGAGATTCAGAAGGAATCAGTCCGATGCATACCACAAACAGTCGGATTATCCGACGACGCGGTCTGATAGGACACATTCCGACAGATTCTCCGACCGTGTGTACAAGACTTTAAAGATATGGACTCGTAGACAAGGGACACTGGGTTAAAAGTTAAGGAAAAAGTTGTTTGCAATGACATGAGACCACCAACTGTGCAAATTGCACTGTTCTGAAAACATAGACCACTGTCACTATGTATTTGAGCTTCTTGGGAGGCCTGTACGTAAAATACCTTAACTGTTTGGTGTCTGATGGAATGTCACCTGCCTGTGTATTTGACCAAAACTCAAGATCTAAAATAGCCTTGCCAGGTCCATATTTTTATCTGTTCGTAGTGTACCTTTAATTTGATTATACCTATATATGTATCAATGGCTGCTATGGCTTTGGCCATGTAATTTAAGAAATATAAAGGATTCTTTCCACAGCATTTGTCTAGAAAGAAAAAAAAGAAACTTGAAAATTGTAATAGCTAGGTATTTTCTCAGAAACAAGTTTTATTTTTGTCAACCCAAAGTAAAAGAAGCCATTATTCAAAGAAGGGTATTTTATTCCATGTTCCTAAGGTTGAACTAAAGAATGTGCCCCGTCTTTATTTACATAAAGCAGATTGCTTACTTGTAATCTCAGTAATTGTCTGGCCAAGACAAGATCTTTAGGCAACCAATGCCGACCAATAACTACTCCGGACTTGAACTATGATGCTGGACTTGTTTTTAAATGTGTTACAGTTTAGCATACCTACTTGGCTCTTATCTGACTCATGAGATTTACCTTGAATACTTTCCACGACCACAATATCAAAAGCTTTTCCTGATATCATGCTGAACTTATTTTGTTTCAATCATTTCTACTTGGACATAATGGCTTTCATTGTTCCTTTGTTCTTATAAAATGCACAAAAAAGACCAATTTGCCCATCTATTATGCTTGAAAACACAATTTATTGTCGAAAACATTTTAGGCTACGATCATTTATCATAGTACGAGAAATATAAAGAATCCACTTTGGGATACAAACTCACATTTTTTCCTATTGATAAAAGTAACATTTTACAAAAATTTGATAAACATTTAAATGTGATTTTTAAAACAAAGGAATCTTAAATTGCCATTCAGCACCCTGGTGTGATTTTGTGGTGTTGGAGGATGACCCACCACTGGCAGAAGAATAAAGAGGAGGAGGACCCTTTGTGTTGGAAGACCCACCTGAAGACTTTGGAAAATGTAAGTAAAAAAAAAAAACAGCATAGTATACGGTTGGGGGTACCCGGAGGTGATAGATTGAGCCTAGAGTTGGGTTTAAAATGTCCATATTCTGGGAACAGGTGCACAGAAAGTGAAGTAAGTACCTCAATTAGTTTTATTGTGAGGTATTTAAACATGTACAGTATATAATAATATAAGAAAACAATTATTTGTAAAAGATAAAAACTCTAAGTTTGTATGAAGAAAGATTTCAGCCAAATAACTTTACATATCTTTATCTCACTTATCTGTCTCTTCAAAGGTTATGAAATATTTTTCAATGTCAGTGTAATTCATTTAAATCTGTGTTTATGCCGAGTGTCTGGAATCTGATATCAGGGTTACAATATGAACGCCAGCTCTGGATCTTGATAGGCAGAAGGAGATGGTACTTCTGTGGGCCTCCTGCTAGACATCAAAGCAGGAAATAGGTATGTCAATGGTTCTGAGTCTGCAAAATGTAGTGCCATTGCCTTTCTCATGCTATTCGCCTGTACAACACAGTAGAGGTAGAAACAGTGAAAGATATAGACAATAACCCCAAAGGAGAATAATAAAACTGGAATAACCTTAATAGAAGGTTAAAAAGAAGCAGAACTAAAAAAAATTAAAGATTTGCTGTGTTATAGGGAACATTTAAACATTTTATTTTTCGTAAGGCTCCATTCACAATTATATGACTCCAAAGTCGTAGGACCTTTGAGTGCAACTTTGATGCAACTTTGGATAGGTGCGACTTTGATGTGACTTGTTGTCCCTATGCAAAGTCAGACCCACCTTTGCACCATGATTGCTCGTAAATCATTCAAGTATAACTTTCATGCAACTTTTGAGGGTTAACATTGAAATCTATGGCCCTCAAGCTGCATGAAAGTGACACCACAGTAGTGCATAAACTGCTTTGAAGTCACTGCGACTTTAAGTCGCACATATATGAATGATTATCATTGGAATACATGGAGTACAATTTGTCATGCGACTCTGATGTCCAAAGTCATAATTTATCACCAATAGATAGATTCATGCATTGCAGGGACTCATGTGAATATATATGTAAAGCACTGCATAAATTGATGGTGCTATATAGGTACCTATAATAATATAATCTTATGCTGGTGATCATTAGCAGCAGATGACCCACCACTGGTCACTGCTTAAGGAGCCCCTATTAGCCTCTGGAGGAAACCTGTTGAGAAAGAATTCATTATATTATAATCGCTAAGTCATTTAAATTTCAGCAGATAAGGCAACAATTTATATCTCTGGGCATCTCCAGATCTCCACTAAACCTAATCAAGCATATCATGAAGAACAAGTAGACACGTTCAATTAGTTTCCGTATGAATACATATTCTGACAAATTTTGGTTTATTCAAAGAGTCAGATGTATCCGAATCTCTGAATGAAATAGTAATGAATTTTGTTAAGATTTGTTAAAATTTGTTTTGTTTATTCGTTTTCTAATGAGTTTCAAATACAATTCGAATTTGGATTGGTCGAAAAATGATTAACCGATTCAAATTCTATGTGAAGGGCTTGGTATGGATTAGGGGGGGTGCTGTTTTTTTCCATTGCCAGAATTCTGTTGTTTACATTTCAGCTGACAGTGGGGAAGCCCGCTGACAACTGATGAGTCATCGGTTATTAAAGAGGAGCTGCACCTTTAAAAAAAATATTAAAAGCCAGCAACTACAAATATTGCAGCTGCTGACTTTTAATAAATTGACACTTACCTGTCCCAGGGTCCAGCAATGTCAGCGGCAAATGACGAGCAATCGCTCGTCTCTCCGCTGCCCCCGCCGCAATCCTCTGTCAGGGAATCGGGAAGTGAAGCATTGCGGCCTCACTGCCCGGTTCCCTACTGCTCATGCACGAGTCGCGCTGCGCGTCTCCACTGGTCCCCGCTGTGTCCTGGGAACTGTGTGTTTCCCAGAACACAATGGTGGGTGGGGCATCTGCGGCTAGCTGCGGCTAGCTTGTCCCGGAAGTGGGTGCAGATACCTGGATTATCCAGGTATCTGCACCTCCCTCCCCCCTGAAAGGTGCCAATTGTGGCACCGGAGGGGGGGAGGGATCAGATGAGCGGAACTTCCACTTCAGGATGGAGGTCCGCTTTAAGTACATGGCGGCCAGCTTCCCTACCCACTGCATAACAACCAGCTATTCTTCACACAGAATTCAAATTAGTCGATCATTTTTTGACCAACCTGAATTTGAATCGTTCTGAAAATTTGGAATTCGTTAGATAATTAATAAACAAAACAAAATTTTATGAAAACAAAACAAAAGTAAACTAATTCCTAAACAAATCAACAAAACAAAATTAGTAACATAACTAATCTATTTGAAACCAATTTTTCCGTTCTGCACATATCTAAGAACAAGTCATCTAGGTTGAAATCTATATGCTGAGAAATGAATGCTCCCTAATGAGACAAGAACACCCAATGGAGTCTTGTGAGGGCACAAATGTATTTTAAAATCTTTTGAATGCACATTTTTGTATGACATCTAAATTACATCTAACATCTCTATGTCATCCAAGACAAAGATTATTTGTCAGACTGTGTGTGTGTATGTCTGGAGATTCTTCTCTGCATTCTTCTCTGAATCCACATCTGGATTCACTAGTTTGATGTACAGTGAACAAGGACACTGAGCCGTGATAATGCAAAAATGAAAATCTGCAGGTCAGAGCAGAAGACCTGCAAAGTCCATCTTGACACTTGGATTGGCTCTTGGCTTTGCCAAGTCCCTAACCAAAAATAAAAAACATAGTGGTAGCTCTCTGGATAAAAAAAGGAGGTTGCCTTTACTGACCTTTCCCTCTGGAAATACACGTTGCCTGACTGACCTTATCCAGGGCCTTCAGTTCTTCATGACCTGGAACAAGTATGCAGACTTTTCCCCTGTACATACGGTCAGACTTTCCGATTGAAAATGTGCGATCGGATTGTGTTGTTGGAAAATCCGATCGTGTGTGGCCTCCATTGGACTTTTTCCATTGGAGTTTCCGACACACAAAGTTTGAGAGCTGGATCTATAGTTTTCCGACAACAAAATCCGATTTTAAATTCTGATCGTGTATAGACAATTCCAACGGACAAAGTGCCACGCATGCTCAGAATAAATTACAAGACAAAAGCTATTCTCTACTTGCCTCTTTATAGTCCCGTTGTACGTGTTGTACGTCACCTCGTTCTGAACGATCAGATTTTCTGACTTCTTTGTGTGTTGGTGTGTGTGCTAGACGAATTTGGGCCAACATCCGTCAGAAAAAATCCGACGGATTTTGTCGTCCGAAAGTCCGACCGTCTGTACAGGGCATTTGAGTTTCCGACTTTCTAACCTGCATGCTTGTTCCAGGTCAATGACCAAGGAAGGATTGAAGCCAGAGACAGTCAGCAAACTGGTATTCCAAGAACAACGTCAGCAATGGAATTCCCTGTTTTTCTCTCAGTACAGGTTTCCCTCAATATATTTGGTTTTGGATTTCCTTACCAATTTACTCTGAGTTAACAAATCCAGTTTACAATCTGCTGAATACATTTTATTATGGGTGGAAAGAGTTATACTTTCCGAACAAACCACAAACAGAGGGATTGATGTCCACAGGATGGCTGATCTCAACTTGAATGCATCCTTGTGGCTCAGTGCAGTGCACTTTAATCCTGTTATTGGACAAAATCAGTTCTCATTGTATAAATATTCTAACATTCCCTTCTGATTTAAAACCAATGAGCGATATTTATTCTCCTTTGTGTTCTTTCAGAATTCTACCAATAAATCCTCTCCTGGATTATGGTATTTGTTAGTTATTAGAAAGATGGTGTTAGTTAATAAAATAAAAATAAGATCACCCTGTTTTTTTCCTATGTATAATGTAAAATGCATTTTTGAAAAATAAGTACTGGTAGTTACAATGATTAAATTATAGTATTTATAATTAAAAACAACCAATGCAAATAACGTCAAGCCCCAAGCCTATAACATTTTCTATTTTTTTGCAAATGCTGCTACCCAGTATAGTAAGTCCCCTACTTATGAGTTCCGTTCCAGGAGCTTGTTCAGAACTAAGTCCAAGAAAGATCAGCAATTGCAGACAAAGGCTTGAAGCACTGATCAGTGTGTTCTGATGGGAGGAGTTCCTCTGTCAGAACACAAAGGCACAGTGGGGGAAATTCGCTGCACCAACATTGCTTGTGTCGGTACAGCGATCTGTTAGTATTGTTTGTTCAACCTACAGGGCTGAACAAAAAAAAAAGTTGAGTGTGTTTATTCAGCTTTACATGATTGAACACATACGAACACATGTTCACAGTTTTGAAAGATTGTAAGTTGAATGTTCGTATGTAGGGGACTTACTATACTGGTGTTCATGATAGCACCAGCATATACACTATATTACCAAAAGTATTGGGACACCTGCCTTTACACGCACATGAACTTTAATGGCATCCCAGTCTTAGTCTGTAGGGTTCAATATTGAGTTGGCCCACCCTTTGCAGCTATAACAGCTTCAACTCTTCTGGGAAGGCTGTCCACAAGGTTTAGGAATGTGTCTATGGGAATGTTTGACTATTCTTCCAGAAGCGCATTTGTGAGGCCAGGCACTGATGTTGGAGGAGAAGGCCTGGCTCACAGTCTCCATTCTAATTCATCCCAAAGGTTTTCTATCGGGTTGAGGTCAGGACTCTGTGCAGGCCAGTCAAGTTCCTCAACCCTAAACTCACTCATCCATGTCTTTATGGACCTTGCTTTGTGCACTGGAACAGGAAAAGGCCACCCCAAGCAGTTCCCACAACGTTGGGAGCATGAAATTGTCCAAAATATCTTCGTAGGCAAAAGAAGAATATTCTGACAATATAATACTTGTCTCTATGTGACAACACTCACTCACTGTATTGTATTTATGATGAGTTGTCATCCTATGCCGGTGTTTTTTTTCATAAAAAATTACTTAGAACCCCCGAACATTATATATTTTCTTTCTAAGACCTTAGAGAATAAAATGGTGGTCGTTGCAAAACTTTCTGTCACAGCATATTTGTGCAGCGGTCTTACAAAGCACAAATTTTTTGGGAAAAATACACTTTTTTGAATAAAAAAATAAGAGAACAGTAAAGCCCAATTTTTTTTATATTGTGAAAGATGATATTTCACCGAGTAAACTGATACCCAACATGTTATGCTTCAAAATTGCTGATCCGTTGGAGCAGCGTCATTACGCACACCACGTCACTTCCGGTGCGCCTGACCCGTTGGAGCGCAGCTGGAGCGCACGCCACTAACTCAGAGGGATTCTTTCGTACGTTGGCACACCGGAGTGTTGTTTTTGCATTGTTGTCTTTGCATTTTGCTGCTTATGCCTGTGCAAAGATGCCAAACATTTAAAGCTAAATAATAATAATTTTTGATTCAGCATATGAGGAGCCTTATAGAGCCTGGAAAACGGTACCCCCTAAAGAAAGATTAGAGCTCCCCACCATAGAAGGAGGGTGTATACTTAGGGGTATAGGCCTCATACGACTGAGTATAGCGCTGCTTTGCATAATTATAAAAAAGGACTGTATTGTTGCTTTTTTATACAATTTTTTATATTTTTTATTATTATTATTTTTTTTGATTTTTATTTTTTTATATTTTTTGAAGTGTATGACTGCTATATATATAAAATTTTGCAGATTTGCAGTGCAACTGTTATATATTGCAATTTTGTGGAAAATCTAATTTCTTGTACAAAGTGTTGTGCAGAAAAAAAATTTTGGCATATGGAAAAGTTTTTTAACATTTTTTTGCAATAAAGCATGTTTTAAGTGGCTATCAGTCTCCCACCATATATACATATATATAAAGAAAACCTTTTTTAAACTAAAGGAGTTTTTTGCAGCTTGCTCCCCTTCCCCCTACTTACCGTATATACTCGAGTATAGGCCGACCCGAATATAAGCCGAGGCCCCCAATTTACCCCCAAAAAAACTGGCAAACTTATTGACTCGTGTATAAGCCGAGGGTAAGACATGCCTGTCCATCCCTGTGTGTGTGTCCGTCCATCCCTGTGTGTCCGTCCATCCCTGTGTGTCCGTCCATCCATCCCTGTGTGTGTGTGTCTCCATCCATCCATCCATCCCTGTGTGTGTGTGTATCCGTGTGTGTGTGTGTGTGTGTGTGTGTGTGTGTGTGTGTGTGTGTGTCCAGCCTACCTGTGTCCTGAGCCTTTGTCCCGAGCCTCCGTCCCGTGCCGAGCCTCCTTGCCTCCGTGCCTCGCCGCCGTGCCTCGCCGCCGTGCCTCGCCGCCGTGCCTCGCCGCCATGCCTTGCCTCCGGTCCCGTCCCGTCCCGTCCCGTGCCGTGCCGTCCTGTGCCTTGCCTCCGTCCCGTGCCCTCTTCGTTCGTCGGCGGCCATTGTAAAATTCAAAAGCTGCGCCGCCGCCTTCGCCTGTGATAGGCGGAACACTGAATTTCCCAGCAGCCTGTGTTCCGCCTATCACAGACGTCGTATCATCCTCGTCCGTAGTACGAGGATGATACGAAGTCCGTGATAGGCGGAACACAGGCTGCTGGGAAATTCAGTGTTCCGCCTATCACAGGCGAAGGGGGAGCCGGAGGCGCGGCTTTTGAATCAGAATGGCCGCTGTCTGTCTGCTCGACACGCTGATCGAGCGGGCAGACAGCGATGACTCGAGTATAAGCCGAGGGGGGCACTTTCAGCCTCAAAAAAGAGGCTGAAAATCTCGGCTTATACTCGAGTATATACGGTAAGTGTTTAGTAAACCAAAATACTACACCATGAGTGGATTTTTTTCATTTTGAGGAACTACTGGCGGACAAAAGAGTTTTTCTTCCATCTCCTCTAAAAAGCCTGGGGAGGACCTGTTGAAGACAGAGCCAAGCAGTGGGATCCTCAATAAAGTGGAATACAGATTACAGGCGTGTAACCCCCTAGGGGGTGCGTGGATTCGGTGAGTGGGGACCCTTGAGGGGGAATGAGCACGGAAGTCACTAATAAGCAGGCATAATCACAAAAGTCACCTTTCTGTTACCTGAAGAAGAATAATTGTACATCTGGGAATACCTGGAAAAAGACTATTTTTGGACTATATATACATATATATATGATTTTTTACATGTTTCTATTCAAATTATTTTTACACATTTTTTGTATTTTTGTTTATAATTCAGTTTTTTCCTTTTTGAATAAGGTTGCATTCTTTATGATTTTTTTTGGTGTTACACACAAATCTAGTTATTAAGGTTTGGGGGTCGTTACAGTATAAATAACAATTAGCACAAGGATTGTGCATGTGCAGTGGAGGTATAGGTGTTATACTTCCCATATATGGGGATTTTTTCACTATCACAGAATAGTTTGAATATTACTTTGTTTTTTTTGATTTTTTGTGTTCTGGTTAGGGATGAGCTTCGTGTTCGAGTCAAACGCATGTTCGACTCGAACATCGGTCGTTCGTGCGTTCGCCGAATTCCGAACGTTTGGGCCGTTCGCGGCAAAATTCGTGTGGCCCACAATGCACTGCGATGGCGCAATGCATTGCTGTCTCACGATTGGCCAAGCATGCACTGTGACCCCGCATGCTTGGCCAATCGCAGCGCCAGTAGCGAGGAGAGCAATGGTTGGCCACAGGCATCCTGCCTGTGGCCAATCATAGCTCAGACTGTGTAGTGCACGCCCCACACTATATAAAGCCGCCTTTCAGGCGGCCTCGTGTAGTGTTTGTTAGCATCTGAAGCAGTGGGTGTTCTGTGTACCTTCAACACAGTTACACACCAATCGTTTTTGGCTGATTTACTATTTTGCTCTTGTGTAGTGGTTACTGTCTGTGCCCTGACCGCAGTATACACCACTATATTCACCTCACCTATATAGCTAGTGATCTAGCTTTAATAATAGAGCTTGCAGTCAGTAGTGTTAGTGCGTGCTGTCTGCGTGCTCTGTACCCAGTACATACCACTATATACACCTACATAGCTGTTCTCTATTTGAGCCCGATTGTCATTTGCTGGAGTTATTGGAAGTTGTGTGTGCCTCCAGCACAGCACAGTATACATCTGTATATACCCCTTTAACTCTGCTGTTTTCTGGTTATTATCTGCGTGCCCTGACCGCAGTATACACCGTGATATTCACCTCACCTATATAGCTAGTGGTCCATCTTTAACAATAGAGCTTGCAGTCAGTAGTGTCACTCAGGAGATAGTGCGTGCTGTGTGCCTGCTCTGTACCCAGTACATACCGCTATTATCCACCTACATAGCTGTTCTCTATTTGGGCCCGATTGACATCTGCGGGAGTTATTGGAAGTTGTGTGTGCTTCCAGCACAGCACAGTATACATCTGTATATACCCCTTTAACTCTGCTGTTCTATAAAAAAGGCATCTGCAGGAGTTAGTGGGTGTTGTGTGCCTCCAGCACAATATAAACTACCCAACTACTGTTTTACCCAACTCCCTTCAGGCCATTACCATGTCTGGAAGGCCAGCAAGGAGAGGCAGACAGGCGGGAGCCGATAAAAGAGGGCAAGCAGGCTCTGTGTCTAGAGACAACAGTGCTGGTCGTGGACGCGGTGCATTGTCATCAGCACGTGGCCATGGGACATGCTTGTCCTTCTTTTCTGCAGCTGGACATGTTGAACCGCAACATGCCAACGACTTGGTAGAGTGGATGACCAAGCCCTCTTCATCCTCCTCATCCTCTCTCACCCAGTCTCAGGGTAGTAGAAAAGCAGCTGCCAACACATCGTCGTCCCTCCTCTCAATGTCATCATCAGTGACTCCTTCCCTAGACCCACCACGTCCTCCTGAGGAGTCTCCTGAACTCTTTGAGCACAGTGTTGGGTACATGCTCCAGGAGGATGCCCAGTGTTTGGTGGGCTCTGATGATGACACTCAGCTAGAGGAAGGCAGTAGCGTGAGCACAGAGAGAGGGGATGCTCAAGAAGGACAGCAATCTGGCAGTCATGTTCCACAAGCTGCAGCATACTGCCAGGTTTGCTACAGCGATGAAGAGGGAGGGGATGATGAGGGCACTGACTCCACGTGGGTGCCTGGAAGGAGGGAGGAGGAGGAGGAGGAGGAGGAGGCACATGTCCAACGAGGCAGGATGCCCTCCGGGGGCCAGCTTAGGGGCAGCACACCGACTGAATCACACCGCAGAGCTCCGCCTGCGCAGAGCGCTTCCTCTGCACAGAGCGCTTCCTCTGCGCGTTATTCTAAAAGTTCTTTGGTGTGGGCCTTTTTTGAGACGAGTGCATCAGATCGCACCGCTGCTATTTGCAACATATGTCTCAAGCGTATCTCACGTGGCCAAAACATCAGCCGCTTGGGCACCACATGCTTGACCAGACATATGTTGACCTGCCATGCAGCTCGTTGGCAAGCATACCTCAAAGACCCACACCAAAGAACAAAGCGGACCTCTCCTTGCTCCTCATCAGCTGGCATCTCCAACCCCACTAGACCTTCAGTCCTCTCTGAAACCTGCTCTGAGAGGAATGAAGGTGTAGAATTAGGTGTGTCACAGCCAAGTGCTTCCGGGAACTCTGCTAGTGGTACATCCACGTCCGATTATAGCAGACAAATGTCCCTGCCCCAGCTGCTGGACCGGCGGAAGAAATTTACTCCCAGCCATCCACATGCCCAGCGGT
Source organism: Lithobates pipiens (assembly GCF_037356315.1). Lineage (NCBI taxonomy): Eukaryota > Metazoa > Chordata > Amphibia > Anura > Ranidae > Lithobates > Lithobates pipiens. The sequence goes on along the minus strand of NW_027507764.1, from coordinate 86,231,236 downwards.
TGAATGCTAGCTTGGCTAAATTGCTAGCACTTCAACTGCTGCCTTTTCAGTTGGTAGACTCGGCCCCCTTCTGTGAGTTTGTACAATGTGCGGTTCCTCAGTGGCAGGTCCCCAAACGCCACTTTTTCTCACGGAAGGCAATTCCGGCTCTCTACCGGCATGTGGAAGGCAATGTCCTTGCCTCGCTGGACAGGGCGGTCAGTGGTAAGGTGCATATTACCGCTGACTCATGGTCCAGCAGGCATGGACAGGGACGTTACCTGTCTTTCACGGCCCATTGGGTCACTCTTCTGGCTGCTGGGAAGGATGCAGGACAAGGTGCAGTAGTATTGGAGGTTGTTCCGCCACCACGCCTCCAAAATGCTACTATTGGTTGTGACACACCTCTCTCCTCCACCCCCTCCTCTTCTTCTTCCTCCATGGCCTCTTCCAGTGCTCTGTCCTCAGAACCAGCGGTGCTCCGTAGGCGTTGCAGGGGCTACGCAAGTATGCAGGCAAAACGATGCCATGCCGTGCTTGCGCTGGTTTGTTTGGGGGACAGGAGCCACACTGGGGCGGATGTTTTGTCAGCTCTGCAGGGGCAGGCCGAGAGGTGGTTGACGCCACGCCAGCTTAAGCCAGGAATGGTGGTTTGCGACAATGGCACCAACCTCCTCTCCGCCCTCCGACAGGGACAACTGACCCATGTGCCCTGTGTAGCTCACGTCCTTAACCTGGTGGTGCAGCGGTTCTTGGGCAGGTACCCCGGCTTACAGGATGTCCTGAAACAGGCCAGGAGAGTCTGTGTGCATTTCCGCCGATCATTTAATGCCTGTGCTCGGCTGGCTGAGCTCCAAAAGGAGTTGAACCTGCCCAAGAACCGCCTTATATGTGACATGCCCACCAGATGGAACTCAACATTGGCCATGCTGCAGCGGCTGCACACGCAGCAGAGGGCCATCAATGAGTACCTGTGCGACTACGGCACCAGGACAGGGTCAGGAGAGCTTGGTTTTTTCTCACCACGCCAGTGGGGCATGATCAGGGATGCATGCACTGTCCTGTCACCGTTTGAGGAGGCCACAAGGATGGTGAGCAGTGACAGTGCATGCATCAGTGACACTATACCTCTTGTCCACCTCTTGGAGCATACGCTGCGTGGAATAATGGACAGGGCACTTGAGGCAGAACAGAGGCAGGAAGAGGAGGACTTCCTTGCCTCTCAAGGCCCCCTTTATCCAGACAGTGTTCCTGCTGTGCCACCCATCACACAGGAAGAGGGTGAGGAGGAGGAAGAGGAGGAGGAGGATGATTGTGTCAGCATGGAGGTGGAGGCTGGCACTCAGCATCAGCAGCAGCAGTCTTATAGGGATGATTTACAGTCCCAAGAAACACGTGGACTTGTACGTGGCTGGGAGGAGGTAGCTGCGGATCATGTTGTCCTTAGTGACCCAGAGGACTCCGGACCGAATGCCTCAGCTAACCTACGCTGCATGGCCTCCCTGATCCTGCAAAGCCTGCGGAAGGATCCTCGTATTCTTCGGATCAAGGAGAGGGACCATTACTGGCTGGCCACTCTCCTTGATCCACGGTACAAGGGTAAGGTTGCCGACCTTATCTTGCCATCGCAGAGGGAGCAGAGGATGAGACATCTCCGGGAGGCCTTGCAGAAAGCTCTGTGCAACGCGTTCCCAGAGACTGGGAGGTCACAAACTCCTGGTCCTGGACAACGTGTTGCTGAGGCATCAGTCAGAAGGAGCAGTGGAGAAGGTGGCCGTCTGACTGATGCTTTCAGACAATTTTTTAGTCCGCAGCCCCAAGGTATGATTGGTTCCAGCACCCATCGCCAGCGTCTAATTTACATGGTGCAGGAATACCTAGGGGCAAGGTCAGACTTGGACACCTTTCCCACTGAAAATCCTCTGGCTTACTGGGTCTTGAGGATGGATCACTGGCCAGAGCTTGCACAGTATGCAATTGAGCTACTGGCCTGTCCTGCATCCAGCGTTCTTTCGGAACGCACCTTCAGTGCTGCTGGTGGCTTCGTTACCGATCACAGGGTGCGCCTGTCCACCGAATCAGTTGATCGACTGACCTTCATCAAGATGAATCAGTCTTGGATCACCCACAGCTACCAAGCACCTGAAGCTGATGTAACCGAATAATTTTTTTTGAAATACCACATCCCTTCAAGACTGCCTATTATGTTGATTGTCTATCCTCTTCCTCCTCCGCTGATATGTTGGAAGAACATTTTTGGTTCTGGGTGATGCCAGCAGCCCAATTTTTCTGCCCCTGTTTAACAGGGGCGTTTAAGTACAATTTTTGATGCAATGCTTTGCAGCAGGGCTAATTCCTGCAAAAAAACTAGAGTGTATGGCAGAGGTTACAGTGTGATGGCACCAGTGCCTAAGGCCCAATTTTTCTGCCCCTGTTTAACAGGGGCGTTTAAGTACAATTTTTGATGCAATGCTTTGCAGCAGGGCTAATTCCTGCAAAAAAACTAGAGTGTATGGCAGAGGTTGCAGTGTGATGGCACCAGTGCCTAAGGCCCAATTTTTCTGCCCCTGTTTAACAGGGGCGTTTAAGTACAATTTTTGATGCAATGCTTTGCAGCAGGGCTAATTCCTGCAAAAAAACTAGAGTGTATGGCAGAGGTTGCAGTGTGATGGCACCAGTGCCTAAGGCCCAATTTTTCTGCCCCTGTTTAACAGGGGCGTTTAAGTACAATTTTTGATGCAATGCTTTGCAGCAGGGCTAATTCCTGCAAAAAAAACTAGAGTGTATGGCAGAGGTTGCAGTGTGATGGCACCAGTGCCTAAGGCCCAATTTTTCTGCCCCTGTTTAACAGGGGCGTTTAAGTACAATTTTTGATGCAATGCTTTGCAGCAGGGCTAATTCCTGCAAAAAAACTAGAGTGTATGGCAGAGGTTGCAGTGTGATGGCACCAGTGCCTAAGGCCCAATTTTTCTGCCCCTGTTTAACAGGGGCGTTTAAGTACAATTTTTGATGCAATGCTTTGCAGCAGGGCTAATTCCTGCAAAAAAACTAGAGTGTATGGCAGAGGTTGCAGTGTGATGGCACCAGTGCCTAAGGCCCAATTTTTCTGCCCCTGTTTAACAGGGGCGTTTAAGTACAATTTTTGATGCAATGCTTTGCAGCAGGGCTAATTCCTGCAAAAAAACTAGAGTGTATGGCAGAGGTTGCAGTGTGATGGCACCAGTGCCTAAGGCCCAATTTTTCTGCCCCTGTTTAACAGGGGCGTTTAAGTACAATTTTTGATGCAATGCTTTGCAGCAGGGCTAATTCCTGCAAAAAAAACTAGAGTGTATGGCAGAGGTTGCAGTGTGATGGCACCAGTGCCTAAGGCCCAATTTTTCTGCCCCTGTTTAACAGGGGCGTTTAAGTACAATTTTTGATGCAATGCTTTGCAGCAGGGCTAATTCCTGCAAAAAAACTAGAGTGTATGGCAGAGGTTGCAGTGTGATGGCACCAGTGCCTAAGGCCCAATTTTTCTGCCCCTGTTTAACAGGGGCGTTTAAGTACAATTTTTGATGCAATGCTTTGCAGCAGGGCTAATTCCTGCAAAAAAACTAGAGTGTATGGCAGAGGTTGCAGTGTGATGGCACCAGTGCCTAAGGCCCAATTTTTCTGCCCCTGTTTAACAGGGGCGTTTAAGTACAATTTTTGATGCAATGCTTTGCAGCAGGGCTAATTCCTGCAAAAAACTAGAGTGTATGGCAGAGGTTGCAGTGTGATGGCACCAGTGCCTAAGGCCCAATTTTTCTGCCCCTGTTTAACAGGGGCGTTTAAGTACAATTTTTGATGCAATGCTTTGCAGCAGGGCTAATTCCTGCAATAAAACTAGAGTGTATGGCAGAGGTTGCAGTGTGATGGCACCAGTGCCTAAGGCCCAATTTTTCTGCCCCTGTTTAACAGGGGCGTTTAAGTACAATTTTTGATGCAATGCTTTGCAGCAGGGCTAATTCCTGCAATAAAACTAGAGTGTATGGCAGAGGTTGCAGTGTGATGGCACCAGTGCCTAAGGCCCAATTTTTCTGCCCCTGTTTAACAGGGGCGTTTAAGTACAATTCTTGATATAATATTTCACAGGAGGGCCCCTTCCTGTGCCCACCCAGAGTAACTGTGAGGACTTATAGTGTTGTGGCACCAGCACCACAACCACCAAAGGTCAATTTTTCTACCACTGTTCAACAATGGCATGTAATTACAATTCTTGATATAATCGTTCACAGCAGGGCGCTCCAGCGCCCACCAAGAGTCACTTTGAGGGCTTACAATGTTGTTGCAAAACCAACACCTTGTTCCGCCATTTCTGCAGAGCATATAGGGCAGGCCCCTACTTTCAAACATCCAATTTACAAACATCTCCTACTTGCAAACGGAAGGAGACAACAGCAAGTGAGATGAAAAAAGATGGACGACAAAACAAATTATACAGGGGTGATAACCCTTCCCTATGTTTTCCAAAAAGCTTAAAAATATTTTTTTTGACTGGAGCTACACTTTAAAAATGTACCAGTTGAAAATTACAAACAGATTCAACTTAACACAACAAACCTACACAGTCCCAGTCTTGTTTGCACCGCCTGTATACTGCTGTTCTGAGTATATAGGGCCTGGGGGCCACACGCATTTCCTTTTTTTAATATGGGTACAGGGTTCCCCTTAATATGCGTACAAGACCCAAATAGGCTGGTAATGGGCAGGGAGGGCTACCCATGCCATTTTTCTGAATGATTTTCAACCATATTGCAGGAACCAGATATAACATTAAAACCGCAAGCAGTTTTAAATGGTGTTATTTCCGCTTAATGTCATTTTGTGCAGGGACTGTTCTAAACACGGGAAACACGTGGCACTTCACAGGCATACTACAGACACCCACCAGGCACCATATTTAAAGGAATATTTCACTTTTTTTTTTCACTTTAATCGTCATTAAAATCAGTGCTCCCACCAAAACGGTAGTTTTTAAAACTTTTTTTTGCAGTGACCCATGTCCCCTGAGGCAGGAGGCAGGTCGCCAAACCCTTTTTAGGACACTATCTTGCATATTAGCCGTTAAAATTAGCACTTTCCAATTCGAACGTTCGAGTCCCATAGACTTCAATGGGGTTCTAACGTTCGTACCGAACGCGGGGGTCGTTCGCAAGTTCTGGTGCGAACCGAACCGGGGGGTGTTCTGCTCATCCCTAGTTCTGGTTATGGTTTTTGTTTTCAGCTCTTTATAGTCACATTTGGTTGGATTAAGGATATAAGAAAAAACCCTTTTGGTATAATCACAATAGTTGAGATACAATATTAAACACGGGTTCAATATATATATAGTCTTTAGGGATAATAAATGGTCAAGGCAGGTTCGGATTTAACATCAGCCTGAGGTAGCGCCAGCAGCCCACAACAATTATTAAATTTTCAAACCCAGGTTGTTTAATGCAGCCTGTGGTTTTCAGGGAGGCAGCAACCTCATAAAAATAATTAAATTTCTATATTTTGTGAAATTAATAACAAACTATTAAGAGAAAAAGGGTCTGGGGGTACATAAATATTCATATATATCACTGTTCGATTGTGGCCTATTCCATAAGCGCGGCCTTTTTTGCATAAATGTTATGCTTCAAAATTGCGCTCGCTTGTGGAATGGCGACAAACTTTTACCCTTACAAATCTCCATAGGCAACGTTTACAAAATTCTACAGGTTGCATGTTTTGAGTTACAGAGAAGATTTAGTCTTCCACAGCAAATACACTTTTGCACACTGGTACTGACTAGTATCCCAGTGTTTCTCTTCCCCCCCAATTTCTCACAATCAGTCAACTAATGTCACCCAAATGCTGAAAAATAAGTGTCCCTGTGCCTGTGTTATATAAAAAATATGCTGATCTGTACCTATACCACAGCAGCTCCCAGCGATCACATGGCTCCTTTGCTCTCTCCTTTGCCTTGCCTACAACTCCAATGGGTGGGGCTGAGCACTCCCGATGACATCAGCCGGGGAGGAGGGGAAGAGAGGAGAGAGAGAGCCGAGGAGTCACGTGATCGCCAGGAGACGCTGTGATATAGGTAGAGATCGGCATATTTTTTATATAACACAGGCACGGGCATACATATTGTTATATTACAGAGGGGATGGGAGGATTTTATATTAGATATGAGAGCTGCAGGAGTGGAGGGGATGGGCACTGACACAAGCAGACAGGCAGGGAGGGGGGAGAAGAAGGAGGAGGAGAGGACAGAGAAGGACAGAGCAGGGCTGCTCGTGACACTGACCACGGTGTCAGGGCTCAGCAGCCACGCTATACCGTGGTAAGTTTACAGGGGGAGAGTATAGCCAGGCAGGATCAGCCAGGTTTTTTCGGTGATACAGGGGGCCAAATGCTTGAAGGGAACAGGATCTGTTTTTTTTTCTTTGGGTTAACATGCGCTTTAATTGGTAATGTCATCGGTTGTTAGTATGCCAGTATCTAGAAATCATAATGGCGCATAATAAAAACCTGTGGCTTTGTGTAACTAAAAGGCAGGCGTGATCCACCTGCTGGCTCATATACAATTTTTGATCAATTTTTAGGCATTTTGCCAAAGCACCACTGAAGAAACCTCAAGGCACGACAGGGTGCCTGGGCACCCTGGTTGAAAAGGGCTGCTCTCCTGAATAAGACAACTAACACCTTCGCCTCTCTTCATATCCATTCCGCAGGGTGGTGGTGTACTGTAGTTCACAGAAAATAACTGATAAGGTTGTTGAAATTTCTGCACTGGGCGTTACAAGAACACAAGATTTATGGCAGGATCAAAAGGTATTTTTAAATTTACCATACAGTTTCCCAGGCATCGGGTAGCCCAAAGAGAACAATGGCTGTTCCAGGTTCCTAGGCCAAATTATATTCATGACAAGCTCAGAAATGGTTTTCAAGTTGACCTCTAAAAAGACACTTTAAAGGTATACACAGAGTGATGAAAGGGCATACATGACTGGATGAAAGGGAACCCAGATGGCTTAGGGTAAAAGGTGAGAGGTAGGTAATAGCACTTACCAGATTGGTTGAAGAAGTGGAATGATGGGGAGGAGTATGAGAGTATAGTTTGCAGGGAGAAGTGAGGAAGATCAAGTCAGAGATCATAGAATGTCCCATCCTCCTGCCCCAATTGTTGGCTCATGATGGTTAGATTTAGAAAGTAGCAAAAGTTTTGGGGTTCCTTGAAAGTGGTTTAAATCTGGTGTTTTTGGAAAATGGTGGGGGCCTCTCTTTGGAATGCTGTCCCCTAGTTGGTCTGGTCAGCTCATAATGACTGGGTAGTTATTATTGTTATTATTATTATTATTTTTATTATTATTATTATTATTATACAGGATTTCTATAGCACCAACAGTTACAATACAATTCAATGCAGGAGGAATCAGAGGGCCCTGCTCTTTACAGTTTACAATCTAGAAGGGAGGGGCTTAACTTAGATAACTGGTGCCAAAGACACAAGGTAGATCTATGCAGTATCATCAAGGGCCTGCAACCTCATTTAATCTGTAATATTATGTTTTTTGTTATGTAAATTTGTATGTTATCGGCCACTTAATTCTACTTTAGAGTAAAGTATTTGGGTGTAGATGGAGGTGGAGTTGATGAAGATTTGCCAGAGGTTGTAGGTACATGGTTGACCTCTGATCTGCTCTCATCATGGTTCTCTGTACAGACATAGTCAGTCCTGAAGATGGTTCCTGCCAGAAAGACTCTAAACATTGGAACAAGCAGCAGAGCTACTGATTTAAGTAAACAGCGGAGGTGAGGATTTTCATGTAGATAATTTCACAAAGCCTGACAGGGGCGTAACTATAGGGGGTGCAGTAGTCGCAACCGCAACTGGGCCCTGTGATGCAGGGGGCCCATGCAGCCCCCGGCAGCAGCATAGGCAGCTAGGGGTACCAGTGCACCATGCACACGGGTGGCTGGAGGTGGAGGGTGACTAGTAGAGCTCCATGCTTGACTATCGCACTGGCTGCTCTTTAGTTGTGCATTCCCTGCATGACCTGTGTCCTCGGCCGGCTCCTCAGAGTACCCCTCTCCTGCTCCATGCATTGCCGCTCAGTCCGATGTCTGTTCTCCCCAGCCAGAGTCCCGCCCCCCCGAGTCCGGACCACACTGCACTGCATACTTCTCCCGGGTAAACAAACTTTAAGCACACAGATACAGTGCAGCCATATGAGAGCCCCCCGGAGGACACTGCAGGCTTGTCTGCCAGCTACCCTCCTCCCCGTCATACACAGATGATGAAAGGTCTTTCTGGCAGATATTCTGGATGGAGCCCAGGCTAACATGGATGACTGCGCGGCCTACAACTTGGTCATGTTGAGTGAGAGGACCCCATCCCCCACACACTATTACATACCCCCAACTTCCCTGGGGACAGGGACCCCTTCTCACCTGGGGGCAGTAACTTTATCTGCCCTGGAGAAAAGGAACTCATCTCTTCTGGGGACGGGGACCCCATCCTGCCTAGGGACAGTCCCCCAATGGGGCACCTAAAAATTTATTTAAAAAAACTACTGATACCAGTGGTGGAACTACAGAGCTCACAAAGGTCATACCTGTGACCACGCCCTGGATTTCCACCGCCGGACTCGGAGGGAAGGGCCCTGGCTGGGGTTCAGGGGGGCCCTTAATGGTTTCTTGCATCGGGGCCCTGAAGGTTCTAGTTACGCCACTGAGGCCTGGGAAGGGTGGGCTAGAATTACTTAGTTATGGTACAGCTGTTCTTTATGTGTCATTGCAACTTCATTCAAAAGGGACATTTTAGTCAATGCTTTTATGATGACTTCTTTAACAGTATGTATTTTTATGTTATATTGCCTTCTGACTTTGTTTCCTCTTAAAAACACATGGCAGTAACAGAGAACAAGCATTTATTTATGCCTAATGAATCCAATATAATGGAGCTCTTTTGTGTGATTAAATTAAGGAAGCATCTGGCATTGGGATGGCATCTGGAAGCCATTTTGTAAAGATCTGATTGCAAGCTACACACCTCATCTGAGTTTGCTGGGCATCCAGAATTTCAAGCAGTATAGAAAAAAGGCCGTATTCCCAATAACTTATTGCCTGCGGGTCGTGCTTATGATGCAGCTGCAAAACAGTCAAAGATGACCGCTAAACCAATCAGCAGGGGAAATATTTTAAGGTCAGAGATCAGATCTCATTTGGTTGAATTCAGCGAGTAGGCATGGTTTATAAGGGTATCAGCTCTGGCAACCCCTGTAAGTGTCAATGGTAGAAATTTGGTGAAGATATTTGCCAGCACACCATGGAACGACACAAACGGGTGATTTATTGCATGATCACAACACAAAGATAGTGCAACGTTTCTGAGCAGGGACCCTTCGTCAGGCATGTGAGAAGAAGTTTCTCACGTAGCTCCCTCTGCTTATCCTGCCAGTAATCCTTTCCCCAGCTGTCTGGGACTACCCTACTGGCACAATCAGCTTCCTTACACTGCCAGGATTGCAGAGGTACCACCTCTGACCTCTGACCCGATCCATGACTGCTATGACTCGCAAGAACACAGAAAATGCGGCAGCCTCTGAAAGCCAAAAAGGTCTGCCACAGAAGGCACCACAAGGAGCTGATAAAGGCAAAGACCCTGGAGCTAAAAGTAAGTCAACCGGAGATATCCTGTATTATACCAGAAAACTGTCTGAGCTCAAGGGACAAGGGGTGGAGGAGGAAGACATTGATCCCTCAGTGATCCCTCCAGAGACAGAGTCTGAAAGTGGGGCTGTTGCAGAGGCCATAATTTCCCCTGAGCCTGTAGCACCACTTTGCTCTGAGGAGATCTCTGATAATGAAACACAGCCTACTCCAAACCAGATCCTAAATGTAGTCCATACATGCACAGCATCAGTCAATTCCAGGCCCGGATTGGGACAAAAAATAGGCCCGGGAATTTTAGACTGAGCAGCCAAAATTTCCAGGGATGGGGGGGGGGGTGTTGATCCTCCACACTATTGTGTGCAGGGATACTGTGATATAAAGGGGACTGCACTGTAAAGGGAGCACTGCAATGATTACAGTGCAGTCCCCTTTATATTATAGTGTCCCAGTTCTATTGTGGCCATACAATGCTAGTACTGTCTGTTTCCTATTGTGCACACACTGCCCAGTGTTTGACTTGCTCTCTCTCTGGTGGTGCAGGTACAGCGTGGCTCTCTGGTGGTGTGGTTACAGCGTGTCTTCCTCTCTCTGGTGGTGCGGGTACAGTGTGGCTTTCTCTGGTGGTGTGGGTACAGCATGGTACTCGTGGCTCACTTTGGCGATGTGGGTACAGCGTGGCTCTTGTGGCTCTCTCTGGTGGTGTGGGAACAGTATGGCTCTCTCTGGTGGTGTGGGTAAAGCATGGCTCTCTCTGGTGGTTTGGGTACAGTGTGGCTCTCATGGCTCTCTCTGGTGGTTTGGGTACAGTGTGGCTCTCGTGGCCCTCTCTGATGGTGTGGGTACAGCATGGCTCTCTCTCTCTTTGGTGCAGGTACAGCGTGGCTCCCTCTGGTGGTGTGGGAACAGCATGGCTCTCTCTGGTGGAGTGGGCACAGCGTGGCACTCTCTGGTGGTGTGGGTACAGTGTGGCTCTATCTGGTGGTGTGGGTACAGCGTGGCTCTCTCTGGTGGTGTGTGTACAAGGTGGCTCTATCTGGTGGTGTGGGTACAGAGTGGCTCCTTCTGGTGATGTGGATGCAGTGTGGCTCTATCTGGGGGTGTGGGTACAGTGAGGCTCTATCTGGTGGTGCTCTGGCTATTAGTTCCCCCAACACAGTCCTCTCTTTATTTTTCCATGTCTCTCGTAGTAGCTGCTACAGTGTAGCACGCCTCAGCTTGTTTCTGGGTTTTCTCTTTTCCCCAGCAGAGTGCATGCTGGGGACTGTAGCCGGTGTTCCATCAGATTCAGTGACCCATCAGAATGTGTAACCGAAGTGACGTTTCGTCACCACCATCACCATCTTGCTACACCCCACACCTGTCTACAGTAAGGATACAGTGAGAAGAGGGCAAGCGGATATATTGTTACACCAACCAGAGTTTTGCATTTTACACTTATTTTTAACAGTAGACTGAGTTTATATAGTGAAATACTGTGCTTAGAACTCCGTTTGACTGTTTAGATGTTGAATTTTAAAACTGTTTAAAAAAAGTGTAAAATGCAAAACTTCCGTTGGGTGTAACAATATGTCCGCTTGCCCCCTTCTCAGTGTATCCTTATTGTGGAGGACTGCGGGGTGTATCAAGATGGCAACAACAAAACATCACTTTAGTTACACATTCTGGCAGTCGCCTAATCTGACAGAAAACCGATTCCCTGCTGAGAACTATTTGGCGACCAATCTCCCGGACTACATTTCCCACGATATCCTTCTTTTTTTCTGATTGGCCCTCTGTCATGGCCAATGGGGAAGTAAGGAGAACAGGCAGGAAGTGTTCTCTTCTCCCGTGCTGCCGACATGAGCAGGGGGGGGCGGGGGTAACATCCTGACAGCGGCCCGCAGCTCTCCCCCCTTGCCTCACCATGTAAACGCCCGTGGCTGGAGGAGGAGGAGCAGTCCATAGGAGCGGAGAGCGGAATTGTCAGTGTTGGCTCTGACACACAGCTCAGTCCATGCAGCCGCTAGTTCCTGCTGGGCCACTGGCGAAATGCCCAGTCTGCCCTATGGCAAGTCCCTGCCTGGACAATTCAGTTTAGGTATGCCTGAGGGGACTGACAGAAGAGGTTGCACTCCTCAGACAAGATATTCAGAAAATACGTGAAAGAACAACAGCAGACGAAAGCCGCATTAGCAACTTAGAAGATAAACTTCCATCGTTATTCGCTGAATCATGCTCTACAACCCACATGGTACACAAAAATAGAGAGAAGGCAGATGACATTGAAAATCAGCTGCAACGTAATAACATCTGCATACTAGGACTCACAGAGAAAACCAAGGACAGGGACCCCCCTGAGTTTACTGAGGATTGGCTACTTGAGGTCTTCGGCAAAGACGCTTTCACACCACTTTTTGCAGTAGAAAGGACCCATAGAGTTCCCACCAGAGCCCTACCGGGCAACACTCCTAGGCCGGTTCTGGCCCAATGCCTGCATTATTGAGACAGGGAGAAAGTGTTCTGCCTCGCAACGGCCTAATATTCAATGCAATGGGGTGAAGGTGTATTTCTTCTCCTATTTTTCCAAGTACTACTGCAGGGTGTCAAGTTCTTTGATGTTAAACAACGCCTGCGGCGTTTGGGGCTTTCATACGAGTTTGGGCCCGCTTACGAGTTACGGGTAATGGCCGAGCACATTTCTTCAATACTGCTATGGATGCAACTGATTGGCTAGATGTTACATAGTTAGGTTGAAAAAAGACACAAGTCCATCTAGTTCAACCAAAAAAAAAAAATACAATCTCATATACACAATCCTTTACCCACAGTTGATCCAGAGGAAGGGGAAAAACCCCAGTAAAGCATGCTTCAATTTGCTACAGCAGGGATAAAAATTCCTTCATGATCCCCTGAGAGGCAACCAGATTTTCCCTGGATCAACTTTACATATAAATGTTAGTACCCAGTTATATTATGTACATTTAGGAAAGAATTCAGGCCTTTCTTAAAGCAATCTACTGAGCTGACCAGAACCACCTCTGGAGGGAGTCTATTCCACATGTTCACAGCTCTTACGAAACCTTTCCGTATTTGGATGATACAGAAAGGTTTCTTCACAGCTTCACTTTTTATCTTGTCTTGCAACATGTACTTTGCGTATGATTCTATTACCCAAATGTAAGTGCAATACTTTTATCTTTTTATTTGCATAAATGCCATATGGTTTTACGCTATGGAAGCCTTCTCTTTATGATTTTTTTGGGGAAATATCTGTCACCTATCCCCTGATTGAGCCACCAACCCTCAAAAAGTTGCTGAGAACCTTACTGAGTAACCAAAGGCCCGGGCTGGGTATCAAGCCATAGGTGCATGCGATCTCCTGTAATTAAAGCGGAGCTGCACCCGAATTACAACTGCTAGGCCCTTAAGATTGTAATATGGTCTAATTTCCTGATATCCCCATTACCTTGCTGCTACCATCTTCTGTCTTTGTTTTTTTTTTTTTTATTTCCTGGTCCTGGAGTCTCCCGATATGGGCGGTGCTGCTGCAGATATGGGCAGGGTTTCAGCAGCAGGTCTGCACTTCCTCTTGGCCGCACTGTTTCCTGGAATTCTTTTTTCAAGTTCCCAGGAGTCTGTCCTGCGACCCAGGCGCGAGTTCTCGCGCAATTCAGAAAAAGGAAGTGACATCATGAGGACAGCCACGTTATCTCAGTTGCCATCACAACGGGGCAGGACTTCCTAAGACGCCACCCGTTGTGATGGCAACCTGAGTTGTTGTCAGCGCTCAGATTTGTTTAATCTGCGCAGGCACGAGATCTGCGTTTGAACGGGCGGTGCATGCTGGGACATCAGCAGCACAGTGTCCTGGAAGAGAATGCCTGTGGTCTTCACATGCCCATAGGCAAGATAGAAAAACATCATGAGAAGATTTTATAAAGTCTGATGAATCCCGAAAAATGGCAGCATGAGAGTTTGAAAATGGAACAAGTAAGTGGAACAATTCTAAATTGTACTCCTTGTCATTTCCCCCGAGAAAAAAAAAAAACGGCGGTGGAACCCCGCTTTAATTAAGAGATCCATACGAGCTGGTAAGTGGAAGTCTATGTGAAGGTGGAAGAAAGACCCTTTTCTATATCACTACTTGGGTGTTGTGTGTGATAAGCACAGCAATGATATTGTTTTAATATTTGAATGGACTCTTAACCCTTCATTATTTGATTAACCACATTTTTATCTTTGATAAATTGAATGGACTCTTAATCCTTTATTATTTTGATGAATTACAATTTTTTGCATCAGTTTGGACCAAGTCACATTATTACATGTATTTATTGATAATTTGCATGGACTATGAATCTTTCATCATTTTGAGCAATCACATTTTTATTTATTAGTTTGCACCAAGTCACTTTAAATATGTATCACTAGTTTCATTTTCAGTCGCAGCTGTTCATGTTTTATTATTTTGTGTATTTTGCTATACATTTGATATCAATTTAAGTATAGGACAGCGCAGTAATTACAAATTATACCTAAGGTGTCCTATATGCCCGAGGAGCTGCATACATACAGTGGTGTGAAAAAGTGTTTGCCCCCTTCCTCATTTCCTGTTCCTTTGCATGTTTGTCACACTTAAGTGTTTCGGAACATCAAACCAATTTAAACAATAGTCAAGGACAACACAAATAAACACAAAATGCAATTTGTAAATGAAGGTGTTTATTATTAAAGGTGAAAAAAAATCCAAACCATCATGGCCCTGTGTGAAAAAGTAATTGCCCCCCTTGTTAAAACATACTATAACTGTGGTTGTCCACACCTGAGTTCAATTTCTATAGCCACACCCAGGCCTGATTATTGCCACACCTGTTCACAATCAAGGCATCACTTAAATAGGAGCTGCTTGACACAGTAAGGTCCACCAGAAGATCCTTAAAAGCTACACATCATGCCGAGACCCAAAGAAATTCAGGAACAATTGAGAATGAAAGTAATTGAGATCTATCAGTCTGGAAAGGGTTATAAAGCCATTTCCAAAGCTTTGGGAATCCAGCGAACCACAGTGAGAGCCATTATCCACAAATGGCGAAGACATGGAACAGTGGTGAACCTTCCCAGGAGTGGCCGGCCGCCCAAAATTACCCCAAGAGAGCAGCGACGACTCATCCAAGAGGTCACAAAAGACCCCACAACAACGTCCAAGGAACTGCAGGCCTCACTTGCCTCAGTTAAGGTCAGCGTTCATGCCTCCACCATCAGGAAAAGACTGGGCAAAAATGGCCTGCATGGCAGAGTTCCAAGGAGAAAACCACTGCTGAGCAAAAAGAACATCAAAGCTCGTCTCAATTTCTCCACAACACATCTTGATGATCCCCAAGACTTTTGGGACAACATTCTGTGGACCGATGAGACAAAAGTGGAACTCTTTGGAAGGTGTGTGTCCAAGTATATCTGGCGTAGAAGGAACACTGCATTTCATAAAAAGAACATTATACCAACAGTAAAATATGGTGGTGGTAGTGTGATGGTCTGGGGCTGTTTTGCTGCTTCAGGACCTGGAAGACTTGCCGTGATAAAAGGAACTATGAATTCTGCTGTCTACCAAGAGATCCTGAAGGAGAATGTCCGACCATCTGTTCTTGTACTCAAGCTGAAACGAACTTGGGTTCTGCAGCAGGACAATGATCCTAAACACACCAGCAAGTCCACCACCCAATGGCTGAAGAAAAACAAAATGAAGACTTTGGAGTGGCCTAGCCAAAGTCCTGACCTGAATCCTATTGATAAGTTGTGGTATGACCTTAAAAAGGCCGTTCATGCTCGAAAACCCTCTAATGTAACTGAATTAGGACAATTCTGCAAAGATGAGTGGGCCAAAATTCCTCCAGGACGCTGTAAAAGCCTCATTGCACATTATCGCAAATGCTTGGTTGCAGTTGTTGCTGCTAAGGGTGGCCCAACCAGTTATTAGGTTTAGGGGGCAATCACTTTTTCACACAGGGCCATGATGGTTTGGATTTTTTTTCACCTTTAATAATAAACACCTTCATTTACTAATTGCATTTTGTGTTTACTTGTGTTGTCCTTGACTATTGTTTAAATTGGTTTGATGTTCCGAAACACTTAAGTGTGACAAACATGCAAAGGAACAGGAAATGAGGAAGGGGGCAAACACTTTTTCACACCACTGTATCTATCCTCCATTCGCCTGCCATGTCTGCCAGCCTCTGAGTCAGAGTTTGGAGGCTCCCTTTACTTTGGAGGAATTGCAGGAGGTGGTTGCTGTGTTACCGAACTCCAAAGCTCCAGTTGATGATGGAATACCTATGGAGGTATATCAAATTTACTCTGGCCTACTTTTACCCAAGCTATTGAAAGTATTCAATGTTGCTAGATCTGGACAGCAACTATCTTTGTTGATGTCTAGAGCTTGCATTACTCTATTGCTAAAGCCTGACAAAGTGCTTACTGAACCCTCCTTGTACAGGCCCATTTCACTTCTTCAAACAGACATAAAATTGCTTGCCAAGGTCTTGACTAAGAGGCTAAAAATGGTCATATTTGATAGAATCCATGCTGACCAGACAGGCTTTATGCCCAACAAGTCCACAGCAATTACCTTAGGAGGTTGTATGTGAACATGTGGGCACAGGCTAACAACATTGGCACTAGAGTTTTGTTGTCACTTGATGCTAACAAAGCTTTTGATAGTGTGAAGTGGGGCCATCTGTGGGCCGTGTTAGAGCAGTTCGGATTTGGGGCCAGCTTTATATCATGGGTCTGTCTCCTATACTGTCAACCACAGGCTACTAATAGGGAAGGCGGTAAGATCTATAATCCCTCTAAGTTGTGGCAGGGCACTCAGCAGGGTTTGCCCCTTTCACCACTACTTTTCGCCTTAGCAATTGTAATTGAATTGAAAATTCAATTGAAATCACCTAAGGAATTGTAATCTCCCCTCAACTAACAGACTTTTGCAGTTTAAATATTCTCCCCCTATTAGCGAGATTTAGAGATTAAGTTAAACTGTGGACTAAACTGTAGACTGTCGCTCTCTGTGGCTGGGAGAGCCATCTGATTAAAATGATTTTCATGCCCATATTACTTTCTCCACAAATCCCCAACAGTTATAACTCTTAAGATTTTCAGAATAGTAAACTCCACATTTAGATATTTACTGTGGAAGGAAGGATGTGGATTGGTAGAGACTCGAGTTCACACTATACGTCCTGTAACATTGCATTGGGGCCTCCTCTCTGGCAGAGGGCTTGAAGGCACAACTTTTTTTGTAAGCCAAACTGGCAATACACATTTAGTCTCCTACAAAAAAAAATGGGACAAACAAAAGCAGCTTTCAAAAGGTGACTGGGTATACTGGGTTTAGCCCTATTTAGGCGAATCTCACCTACCCAGAACTAGCCAAGTTGCAATATGTGCCCGTATGGCGAGCATATGGGGTGACTCATCTTAAACATATTTTGTACATTGGTTGGTTGCTTTCCTTTCATCAGTTGCAGGTTAAATACGGTATATCCTCTAATATGCATTTTTATTATCTACAGCTAAAACATGCTGTGGCGGCTCAGCAATCCCTAGAGGTCTTGGGGCTGTCTCCCACACCGATCTTTAATTTTATGCAACAAACATCTCCCACAAAGGGATTTATCCCTAATTGTTAAGCCACGCTTATGGGGGTACATTTGCAAAATTTGCCAAATTCTGCCTATGAGATATAGGAAAGGGATGTGGGTGATTTACCTGGAGACCTGTGGAAGCAGGCTTTGGAGGCTGTGTGCTTCTGCTCTCTTAACCACTTCCTGACTGGTGCACAATGATGTACGTCGGCAGAATGGCACGGGCAGGCAAACTGGCGTACAGAAACGTCCATTTGTTTTTTCCGCCCTGCCATCGCGTGCGCGTGCCGGACGGGACCCCCATGAGTCCGGTCACGGGTCCTTTGGACTCGATCACTGTGGGGATACCCGTGATCATCTCACGGGGTGGCTGAATGGGGAGATGCCGATGTAAACAGCATCTCCCCATTCTGCCTAGCAACAAGTGACACTGATCTCTGCTCCATTTGATTGGAGAAGAGATTAGTGTTCACTAACACACAGCCCAGCCCCCCACAGTTAGTAACACGCCCTTAGGACACACTTAACCCCTACACTGCCACCCCTGGTTAACCCCTTCACTGCCAGTGTCATTTACACAGGAATCAGTGCATTTGTATAGCACTGATTGCTGTATAAATGACAATGGTCCTAAAAATGTGTCAAAAATGTCCGATGTGTCCGCCATAATGTCACAGTCACAATAAAAATCGCTGATTGCCGCCATTACTAGTAAAAAAAAAAATATTAATAAAAATGCCAAACAACTATCCTCTAATTTGTAAACGCTATAAATTTTTCTCAAACCAATCAATAATCGCTTATTGCAATTTTTTTACCAAAAATATGTAGAAGAATACGTATCGGCCTAAACTGAGGAAAAAAAATGTTGTTTTATATGTTTTGGGGGATATTTAATAAAGCAAAAAGTAAGAAATAATCGTTTTTTTCAAAATTGTCGCTCTATTTTTGTTTATAGCGCAAAAAATAAAAACCGCAGAGGTAATCAAATACCACCAAAAGAAAGCTCTATTTGTGGGAAAAAAACGTCAATTTTGTTTGGGAGCCACGTCGCACGACCACGCAATTGTCAGTTAAAGCGACGCTATGCCGAATCGCTAAAACTAGTCTGGTCTTAAGCCAGCAAAATGGTCCGGTCTGAAAGTGGTTAATGCGGCGCAAAGACTTTCTCAACTATATATTTTGTTTTATTTAGTTCATTGCACTCCATACAGATTATATTCCATGGGCCTACGCCCTGATCCTGTATGTACCAGGTGTCATAGAGATGTAGGAGACCTAATTCATTTGTTGTGGATATGGCCAAAATGACACCGATATTGGAGTTTGGTTGTCTCTACAGTGAATATTGCTCTACGGGTATCCATTCCCTTGGATCCCAAGATTTGCATTCTGATTGTGTTAGATGTCGTAATCACTGATAGGTATGCTAGGGAGACAGCTACTAGAGCTATATTCCAGGCTGGTAGGCTCCTTTTATTACATTGGATCTCTCCTATTCCCACGACAAAACGGATGTAGATTAAACAAATGGGATCGGTACTGAGAATGGAGAAGTGGATATACCATAGCTCCCAAATATCTCTGATTCCGAGGGACTGTCCCTGATTTGGAACAAAGTCCCTCTAATCCTCTTTCCTCCTCATTTGTCCCTCATTTTAGTCTGAGCTATATAGTTGTATATAAAATGCACTATTTATATTAAAAAAAAGGTTTCCCAGTGCTAAACCTTTTATCCAAATTTGAAATTGCTGCATTTGTAAATTTCAAAAGCCAGTTTAGAGGAAGGAGTAGTGGTAAAAACAAATAATTTTTGACTATAATTCTCCTTTAAGGGGGTGTGCTCTATGCCCACATACTTTTGCTAGTAGGTGTCCCTCATTTCCATTTCAAAACGTTGAGAGGTTTGGATATACCAGCATAGAGGCAGTTACTCAAAATGTGAAAAAGTGTGGGGCGGTTGGCTGGCTACTCCTGGGCTAGCTCCAACTGACTTAGTGTTAGGATCCTAATATAGCACGCAGACTAAGGTAAGGCAGAGAGTCCAGTGCTCTGTGAAGCCCCATACACACTATCAGATTATCTGCTGAGTTTTTCCTTCAGATTTACCAAAACCATGTAGTAGAAGGGCCTGCCTGATTGCATACACATTTAAACTCCTAAGGTTTGTCCTCATATTATATGGTTTTGGTAAATCTGAAGGAAAAACTCAGCAGAAAATCTGTTGGTGTGTATGGGGCTTAACTTGTGACATGGGGATACTGAACACTAGGGTGTGTAGTCTCACTAAACTTGCTAGGTTAATGAGTGTTTGTTTTAAACCTGCTAAAACGTTTCTTGTATGCTGATTGTTTATGTCTTCGTTTTTTGTAATCTAGGGGTATGCATTACTGCTTTACCTTGCTAGATCTTTTTTGGCATGTTTCTTGTCCTTTGTCAATTGTTGTGACATCTCAATAAAATTATACCTGATTTAAAAAAAAACACGTTGTAGCATCTGCACTGCATGTCCTTCCACTTCACCTCATTTCAAAGTTTTACATTATAAGAAAGAAATATACAACATACAATCCTGCCACTTCACTTAAAGCTTTTATGAAACATCTGGTTATATTGCTTAATTGAGCAACATGCTGTTATAAGATATATAAGATATTTGATATGAACATTAAAGCGGACCTTCAGTCATTTATTCAACTTTCCATCTATTAAATCTTCTGCCCTTGTTGTTTTAACTTTGGATAGTAAAACATTTTTTTTCTGCCAGTAAATACCTTATACAGCCCACTTCTTCTTACTTGTCTGGTCATTAGCCTAGGCTTAGGACAACATACACAGCTCTCGCTCTAGCTCTCATGAGAGTTTGCCAGGAATGGAGGGGGGATGAGTCATAAGAGGGAAACTGAGAGCTGCAGAGCTGGAGGTGTGCCTCTGTGTGACTGTACAAATCCAGAAAGTGAACAGGCAGCAGCTTCAACTGCCCACAGTTAAAATGGTTGCAGCCAGACTCAGAGGAGGGAGATTTCTGCAGTATATATAAAATAATATGCAGGGTAGTTAGAGGGAAGCTTTCAGAATGGGAAAGATGGTTTTATTACACATTATGTGAGCAGAATGCAGTTCCTCTTGAATTTATATTCCTTGTTCTATTTTCTGTGGAAATAAAGGGTTAATTGTTGATATCCTGAAGCAGCCCAAAATGTGAGTCATACTTTACCTACTTTTATGCTTAAAGGATAACTCCAGTATTGTGGACTAGATCCATATTGTTAAGTGCTTATTAAGTGTTTTTTTGGTTTTTCAACCATCGAAAAATATGCAAAAACAGAATCCTGTTTTTTATTCCACTTCCACACGACTGGGAATTCAAAGTGAACATAAATTATCCTTATTTTCTAAGCTCAAGGAACTTTCACTTTACAAGTTTAACAGTTTCTATCCCTTGAAGCAAATCAACCTCATTACATTATTATTGAATATTGAATCTCAGAAAGTTAAGTGTCATGATTTATGTTTAACTCTACTTTAGTATTTCTCACTTTGAATTTACAATATTTGGTGTACTTGAGTATCTTTTGTAACACTAAAAGAAGACATAATACTTGTCCAGCTGCTAGCGACTCCCATTTTCACTCTATTGCAAGCTACATTGGCTGAGGATGTTCAGCATCCCACACACTGGGGTTGATTTACTAATAGTGAAGAGTTCAACATTTGGTGCAGCTGTGCATGGTAGCCAATCTGCTTCTAACTGCTTCTAACTAGCTTTTTTAGCAGTTGGGGGATGACCCAGAAGGTACAGGGGATGATGAAGATTCTTTGACCAGAATAGTTGAGATCAATTAAGATCAAAGGCACTAGTGGCAGGACAGGAAATTATTAATTTACCTTTTTTAGTTTTTTCTTTACTTCTTTTTTAGTTTTTTGTCAATTTTCAATTATATATGAAAAAAATCATTTTTTTCTAGCTTTGGATTATGTGGGGAAGGGTTAGAACATCTGATAAGTTCCTTTTGCAGTCTGTACCCCAGTTGGGTGGATTTACGCCTCTATTTGTCCTGGTGATGAGGGCCCAACCTAAAGGTAGGCAGAAGGGGCAACTGCCTTGAATCTTTCAGCAGGTGTGTGGGGTACAAAAAGGCAGAAAGGCAGAAACCCTGAAGTAGTTTAGATGTGCACACAGTCCCCCACTGTAAAAGTGGTTAAATCCCCTGGCTACTGTCATGACTTAAAGGCCAGGGTTAACCAGAAATTTGACATGCCCAGAAATGTTGAATTATGAACAGTCTTAGCCTGTGGTCTCTCTCTTCAATACAGCGTAGATTGGTGGCAAGGGAAAGGTGAGAATTTTCAATCTTCTTTGCATGAGACCTCTTTTTGAAATTTCTATTTTGGCCATAAATTTACTTTAATAATAGACAAAAAACACCAGCCCATAATTTTACTTTCTACAGTCTTCTATTTATTGCAGAAATTTCATTCACATTTGATATATGTATATCTGTATAATTAAGGGTGCACATTCTGATTTATGCTGCAAAGCTCTGATAGAAAAATACATTTACCAAACTATTTTCCACAACTTCCTTTTGAATAAAACCATTTCAGCATTGCTTGTTGTAAATAAAGTGCTTCTTTCAACGTGTGGACAAATAATTACTCAACGGCTGGTTAAGGGAAAAAAAATGACACAAGCCCAATCACGTTCCTTGCACAATTTCCTATTGTGCAACCAAGTTAAGGATTCAACACACAATTTATAAATTGAAATATGTGGGGTATCAATTTCACTGGAGCATGCACGAGGCCATGACATGGGTTTTAGGAGTGTATAGATTTACAACTGGAAAATAAATGCAAACATGTGGAAAAATTACAGACCGTAAACTTATACTTAGTAGCAAACTTTATGTCACATCACAACAAAGTGAAGACAGTGGAGATACAGCACAATAACAAACAGATGATTGATTACATGGGCCATGGCATGCTAAGATAGTGGCTGAAAGGAAGAAAATGACGCAAGGTGAATTTATAGTAACTAAACCAGAACATTTGTCGAATGTTACAACAGACGTATTTTATTCTTACCAGCATGAAACTGAGCTCAAATGCAAAATGATACTGCAAACGTAAATCATTATGGTTTTTTTATATTTATATTCTGGCGTATCTGGCTGTAATGTAAGTCCAAGTCTGAATCCATTTATGGTTTTTATTTTTTATTTTTTTTGAGCAAATGCATTTGTCTTCCAGAAAATGTATTCTAGCCAGATGTCAGCAAGAGGTGTATCATAAAGTCTGAACAAAGTCAATTTTTTTTTACAATTTGTTTGCCTGAAAAGGTTATTTTTTATTTTGAATTGGGAAAGGTATCTGAAAAAAAAAGTTGAAAAGATGGTGTTGGTGGGCTTTATTTATTTAAATTACTAATTATTATTACAGGCACTTGTGTAGTGCTAATGTGTGATTTCAAATGAATAAAATAGTAGCACTAATATTCACAATTAAATGAATAAATCTAAACGACCACCCCATGAAAACAGTGATCAATAATAATGTCCATAACATTCGGAACAGAGCCAAACTCAAGTCAGTGAATGATAATTAAAACATCTAAGTGATTATACTCCAAAGTGAACAGATAATCTTGAAGTGACTTGAAGCAATCTTCCACCACACCATATATGTTCAGTGCCACCGCTCCCTTAAGAAATGCACTCACCAATAGAAGATGCCTTGCACTCTCATGCTCGGCAATATCACTTAATAACCCCCCAAGGGTATCAAACAACTTCAAAGGTGTTCATTAGACAATTGCACTCCACATGTAAAGATAAAAAGTGCTTCCAATAGTGAAGTATAGTAAAACTATTTATTAAAACAGCACACAAAATCTTCAATTATTGCACTTACATCCTTTACAACAAACAAAGGCACTTCAACGTAAACTTTCCAAAGTGGGGAGCTTGCAGTGGTAACGTGATGTAGTGCGGTCTCGGCGGACCCGGAATCAACCTATAAGTCTCACCCTTCACTTCACTCGCTCTCCTTTCCACTCCACTCCTCTCTACTTCACTCCAAAAAACACTGCACACTCAGTGGCTAGTAAATCCGAATGTCAAATACTCCTGATAGTTGCCGTGTAAACATGTTTTTTTGCTTACCAGTGTCCAAATTCTCCTGTAGGTGGAAGCATGACCCAAATGTCTCTGAATCGTGTGTTCCTCTTAAGAGGTTCATAAAAATATGTTTTTAAAATACCTGCATCACTGGGCCTATGTGCTACTCTGTGAAATTCAGACAGATCATAACATAAAAGTGGGCTAAGGACAGTCAGGCTTAGTGGGAGAGCTAAATGATGGTGCGAGAGCCTCCAGCTAGGAAAAGAGGTGGGCTCTCATTGAGTTGCTGCAGCTTTTAAACTAAGACTAAGCATTTCCAGTGCAAGAGAGGAGCCTTTGCAAAATTAATGGTAAGACTGGAATTTAGCTTTAAGGGAGAGTGCAGCTCAGTCTTATAACTTGTTCTTTAACCAAGGATTCTTGGCCCAGAGTCACGGCTAGACCCCTATGTTCCAACAGCTAGTGAATACTATCTCTTCTGCCCAACTGTTAACAATCTTCCCTCCATCAACCACCACTGGACTTCCAGAAACTTGCTCTTGATCTCTTGAATTGTTTGACTTTGCCCTGAGTTTAGGTCTGCTGGCTCAACCAATTAGTGTGTTGGTGGTACTTTGGAGAAGCAGGTAGTGTAGCATCTGCTGTTTTCTTTTCTTTTTGCTTTGTACTTTTTGCCATTCAAAACTTTATTGTTGGTTCCACCCTTCCCAAATACACACCATTGCTTATTAAAACAAACATGTTTTATCACATCTTGTTCGATCTCCTTTGTTTAGAATACGCTATGAAATTGCAGGAAATGAAGTTCTGTCAGTAACCGCAATATATTGCGATGAAGTGAGTTTACATTTTGTCCAGACCTGAACCCTTTCTATTTTCTGGATACACGCCTTTAATACACTTTTGTTTCCAAAGAACACAGAAAAGCTGTTCATGGATGACAGTTGCTCAGATGGGTTTTTTTTTGCTGACTAACTGAAGCTGTTTCTGTCAATTAATTTTAAAAAGCTTCTTTTTCATAAAAAACATCTTGGAGTAATTACTGTATGTTACAATTATGCCATGGAATGTTAAAAAACGATATTTGGTTTACTCTAAATTCTATTTACACATATGGAAAACAGTTGGACTTTTTATTATTACTGTTAATACCAAGCATGTTGGACCGAAGGAACCAAAAGATGCATGACAGGGTGGTTTTGTTGACTCAGATGATGACATGATAGTGAAACATTTTGTATATAGAGCCCTTATTTACCCCCTTTGTTCTCTGTGTCACTTATTCTATACTGGGCTCTAAAACAATGCTTTTCAAACTTTCTTAAAAGAGGGCCACTTTACTGTCATTCAGACTTTAGGGGGGCCAGACTGTGCCCAGGGGGAGTAAACAATGCCCAATCTTTGGTATTGGGGGAGAAATAGTTGGTGTCAGTAGAGGAACAGTGCCCTATTGTTGGTATCAGTGGCAGGAATAATGCCTCGAGGGCCAGATAAAGGCAAGGAAGGGGCCACAGTTTGGAAACCACTGCTCTTGCTTCTGGAGTGCCCTTGTCTGTTCTCTTTCTTTTTAAGGCCCCTTTTACATTGGGGGGGATTCTGTTCTGACCAGCAGGAGATCAGCTCACAGATTCCCTGATGATCGTAGAAGAGTGGGAAAATGACACATCTGCATCCGCTCAATTTCTGCAGAATGGACACGGACAGAGCCCGCTCTGCTCTATGGGAGCACAGGAGTAAACAGACTGTCCAGTTACACCTGACTACCCTCCAATCCCCTTCTGTTTTTTTTAGCGGACCGGATCAGACCCGGAGGTAATGCATGAACCTTCTGATCAGGTTTGTCTGAACAACTGACAAGTGGACCAGATTGGATCACCCATGTGGAAGGGGCTAAAGGATAGCTAAACCCTAAAACAAAAATGTAATATATTGTAACTTAACAGCCTATAGATGTGGTGGCCATAGTAGTTTTAGTAGTTTTTATTTTTCAGGCAGAGAATATTTACAATAAGTACAGACAAAAATGGTTGATTGTGCTGGAAAGCCCTTGTCATTGGCTGTGAATTGAAATAATAGCACAAATAAATGTTCACTGGATTAATTAGCCCAAACCAGGATTTGACCTGGATCAGGCACAGTCAGTTTCTCAAAGCGAATTCCATAATATGATGGGTTCAGAAGAAAAATGTGTTAAGCCCCATACACACTATCAGTTTTTCTGCTGAGTTTTTCCTTCAGATTTACGAAAACCATATAATATGAGGTCAAACCTTAGAAGTTTCAATTTGTATGCAGTCAGGCAGGCCCTTGCACTACACGGTTTTGGTAAATCTGAAGGAAAAACTCAGCAGAAAAACGTATAGTTTGTATGGGGCTTTAGAGTTAGACGTAAAAGTTAAAAGTAAATGTGCCCCATAACCAAATGTTATGATTGAGATCAATCATAACTTTGTAATTTTTCTAGCCCCTTATGAGTCAGTCTATAAACCTTTGAACATAATATAATCCTATCTATAGAGATATTGCTATTACTTTTTCATTTCAAATATTCTTAAAACATATCTAAATCTAAAGAACATAATTTTAATATTTTGCAGCTTACCAGTCTTTAGATCTGGTAGTTGCCTTAATTTTCCCTTTTTCTGACTTTCTCCCCTTTATTTTCAGAGCAGAGGAGAGTGCCACTTGTTGGGGAAGCAAGAAATAATGTAGGTTCTCCTCTGTTACTTAGTCTTGGGGTGAAGGAGAGCCACACAATACTGGTTTTGTGAAGGCTGTTTGGAGTTTAGTTTTAATGTTGGATACTCTAATGACAAATAGAGTATTATGGGTTTTATAAAGAGAGAGCACTTTAGAGACTATTTGACTTCAGATTCTTTCTCTCTGATAGAAATCGTGCCTGTCCTGTCTGAACAGAGTAGGCAGGGAAGAGGAAGGAGGGGGAGTGAAAGGTGGGAAAATCTGCTCTGACTCATTTGTATTAAATTTCAACTGGAGCTATAGAGCTCTGGAAGCAACAGCTTTTCAAAAAGACTGGTAAACATGGAAAAAGAGCCTTAAAAGCTCCCCTGCTCCGCTCCACCATGCTCACTGGAGCGCTGAGCTGTGGAGGGGCAGGGAGCGGCCATCTCAGCCTCTCAGCGGCTTGCTGAGAGGCTGAGATGCCTATCAGTTCAGGCACCTGGTGGATCCAGACTTCCGAAGTCAGGATGACGCAGTGCCTGGACTGATCTTGGTGACGTCAGCAGAGAGTGGACTTCAGACCGCTCTCTGCTGAAAACGGATCACAGGAGTGCAAAACTGTGACCCTTAGGAGAAACTCAGTTGAATGAGCTCAGGCTGGACTTCTCCTTTAAAGCACCACTTGCTAGCTAGAAGAAGATATGTGTTTACAATATTTAAAAAAAAAAATAGTCCTTACAATGATAAACAAAGCAATACATACAATATATACAAAACTGATATATATTCCCATTGGCTGCAGTAAAGAAGATTCAGGTCATCAACCTGGGTGTGCAGGCTGTCTGGTAGAGTTGTGTAAATCTCAGGTTGGGATGGACCAACATAGAATTAATTTGGTAGCATTCTGCCTGTTACCTTTAATTGATATACTTATTCTAACATGTGAAAGGATAGATTATGGAAGGATAAGACCCCTGACAAGTTTTTTTATGGCTGTCTGTGTCACTGGGTAGATTCAAGAAAAGGGTGAGATTGCACTATGGATAAAAGACAGTGGGTAAGAGCTGCCTCTACCTTGTATGTCCAACCAATTAAGGTGGACTTATACTGGTATAAAAATGAGATAAGTAGAGTTGGCGCTATACCTTTAAATTGTGAATAAAAAACTTTCCAAAAAAGAAAAAGTAAAATTATTAATTGTGTTCCTTTATGCCGTGATATATACCCTTTCTACTGGGTATTACAATAAATAAATCCTGGTGACAATATTTGAATGTGTCAGGGTGTTGTATCCCCTGAATTAATTTGTACGTCCCTCCCAACCCTAGAAAGGGTGCTTGCAAAATGTGATGAAAAAATGTGATGAAAAAATGTGTAAAAAAATAAAAAAAGGTGTAAAGCAGTGGATAATAGTGCGTATCTGAGATCTATACCTAATAACCAGTTTACAACAGTTAACAACCATTATGCGTACGTACATGCCTTTGGTATATATAATGATAAACTGTTAATTATACAAGAATGCATGCATATGATAATGTGCATAGGTAAAACAAATAGAATGAATAGAATTCTACATAAATAGTCCCAAAAAAATTGAAGGTGACTTGCGCAGACAATCTGTGATTATTCCAAAGGTGGAAAGAGCTCCCGGTGCGCTTTTCGGTGCAAATAAATAATATTGAGCTCACCAGATACCCTGCCCCTGCAGGGGTAGATTCGCCTTCATGTATTTCGCTTGGTGTTGTCCCTAAAACAGAAAGTCATAGAAAATCCAAAATCACCATACCTGGGGGTAAGGGTAAATCTTCCACTGGGATTACTTGTTCTGGTGACAACTTTCTAAGCCCTTGTACACACGGTCGGACATTCTGACAACCAAATCTGTTGGATTTTGTCCGCCGGATTTTGTCCGAAACTGTTGCATACACATGGTCGGACAAAGTTGTCGGAATGATCTGAGCATGCACGGCACTTTGTCCGTCGGAGTAGGCTACACATGATCGGAGTTTGTGCGATAGGAGCATTTTGTCGGAAAAATTTTTACGGGCTAGTTGGAAAACTTGGTCCGTCGGATACTCCGACGGAAACAGTCCGATGGAGACCACACACAGTCAGATTATCCGACAAAACGGTCCGATAGGACACATTCCGTCGGAATCACTGACCGTGTGTACAAGGGCTAAGAAGGGCTTTACCCTCACTTTGAAGACATTTTCTCTCAATTCTCATTGCATGTCCCAGACACCAAGTAAAGGGAACTTTGTATAATGCAACATAGACAGCAGAAAAAAGTGTTAATCTTTCCCTACTCTAGCCAGAACTAAATTCCAATAAGTGCATTTTAACACAATCTTAGTTGCATCAGGCCAGACATTAATGATATTGTTTAGATGCTCTTTTGATTTATAACTTATGTATTTAGGGATTACTAACTGCAGTAATATAGTGTGGGTGGTTATCTTGATTATATTTATATATATTTTATCTAACTCTGAATTCTGCTCTTCTTTGGGATATTGCTAACTTTCTAATTTCAGGATTGTGATGAAATGTATTTGTAGAATTTGCTTTGCTATTGTTTCAGCTATTTAATTTTTATATCAATTATTCATGATTTAAAAGTTGCTGTAAGTGTAAGTGATGAGGTGGCTTTGAGTGTTCTGGCCCTTCTCTTAAAAGGTGTATTAAATCCAAAACCAAAAATGTAATATATTTCAGCTTACTAATCATTAGATGTGGTGGCTGCATCCGTTTTCTTAGGCTTTTTTCCCTCTGTTTTCACTTGGTGATGTGGTCAGGAGCACAGCTCCTGCATTAGAGTGCCTCTATTCTGGATAAAGGAGCACATGGGGACACCTTTGGACAGCAGAATTGTCAGTTTGGGGGGGAATAGGAGTGTTGCATGTACTAGTAGATTTATATACATTAACAAAATGAAGCAAAAGTTCAGCTGACACTTTATAAGCAGTTACAGCAAATCCTTTTGTTTCCTTTTGGGATGAACATTTTATATAAATAAATAAAATCTGATCATTGTAAGCATCCTGCCAGTGTTCAATGGTTTGTCTCATCCCTGTAACTGATACATCCGGAAGAAAGTTTGTTCTTTTGAAAAACAACAGCCTTACTGGCAGGGTCACCAGATGAAAATAGAAGACAGAAAGCCTAAAAAAGAAAATGAATGTAGTCATCACATCTAAGAATTGGTACTCTGCATCATAATAAATGTTTGCTTTTGGATTTAATACTGCTGTAACTTTTATTGCCTTATAATATATTTATGGTATATTTATGTTGTTATGTCTATGCTATATATATGCCAGACAGTGGTATTTTTGGTCTCATCAATGTACTGGAATTACTTCTTGTATGATATACAGTATATATATATATATATATATATATATATATATATATATATATACACACAAACATACACAGTGCCTTGAAAATCTTGAAAAAGTATTCACACCCCTTGGAATTTTCCACATTTTGTCATGTTACAGCCAAAAATTTAAATGTATTTTATTGGGATTTTATGTGATAAACCAACACAAAGTGGCACATAATTGTGAAGTGGAAGGAAAATGATAAATGGTTTTCCATTTTTTTTTTTTTTTACAAATAAATATGTGAAAAGTGTGGCGTGCATTTGTATTCAGCCCCCTTTACTCTGATACCCTTAATTAAAATCTAGTGGAACCAATTGCCTTGAGAAGTCACCTAATTAGTAAATAGAGTCCACCTGTGTGTAATTTAATCTCAGTATAAATACAGCTGTTCTGTGAAGCCCTATGTGTTTTTTTAGGGAACCTTAGTGAGCAAACAGCATCATGAAAGCCAAATAACACACCAGGCAGGTCAGGTATAAAGTTGTTTAGAAGTTAAAAACAGGGTTAGGTTATAAAAAAATATCCCAAGCTTTGAACATCTCACGAAGCACTGTTCAATCCATCAACCGAAAATGGTACAATTGCAAACCTACCAAGACATGGCTGTCCACCTAAACTGACAGGCCGGGCAAGGAGAGCATTAATCAGAGAAGCAGCCAAGAGGCCCATGGTGACGCTGGAGGAGCTGCAGAGATCCACAGCTCAGGTGGGAGAATCTGTCCACAGGACAATTATTAGTCGTGCACTCCACAAATCTGGCCTTTATGGAGTGGCAAGAAGAAAACCGTTATTGAAAGAAAGCCATAAGAAGTTCCATTTGCAGTTTGCGAGAAGCCGTGTGGGGGGCACAGCAAATGTGGAAGAAGGTGCTCTGGTTAGATGAGACCAAAATTGAACTTTTTGGCATGAAAGCAAAATGCTATATGTGGTGGAAATCTAACACTGCACATCACCCTGAACACACAATCCCCACCGTGAAACATGGTGGTGGCAGTATCATGCAGCATCATGTTGTGGGAATGCTTTTCTTCAGCAGGAACAGGAACAAGCTGATCAGAGTTCATGGGAAGATGGATGGAGACAAATACAGGGCAATCTTAGAAAAAAAACTGTTAGAGTCTGCAAAAAATGGAGGTTCACTTTCCAGCAGGACAATGACCCTAAACATACAGCCAGAGCTACAAAGGAATGGTGTAGTTCGAAGCATATTCATCTGTTAGAATGGCCCAGTCAAAGTCCAGACCTAAATCCAATTGAGAATCTGTGGCAAGACTTGAAAATTGCTGTTCACAGATGCTCTCCATCCAATCTGACAGAGCTTGAGCTATTTTGTAAAGAACAATGAGAAAAAATGTCATTCTCTATATATACAAAGCTGGTTGAGACATCCCCAAAAAGACTTGTAGATGTAATTGAAAAATATGAACACCATTTATAATTTTCCTTCCACTTAACAATTATGTGCCACTTTGTGTTGGTCTATCACATAAAATCCCAATAATCCCAATAAAATACATTTCCGTTTTTGGCTGCAACATGACAAAATGTGGAAAATTTCAAGGGATGTGAATACTTTTTTCAAGGCATTGTATATATACATATTAGATTTTTATAAGGTTTATTGTTGTATTTATTGAGGATTACTAAAATCAATGTATCTTTTTTTCATCCATTCATATATATGTATTTTACATATTGTATAGATTTTTTATCCATGTACATATTATTCTATATTGCTATTTAATTAAATATTATGAATTTTATTTTTTATATGGAGAAACCAGGGTCTACTCCAGTGAGCATTTCCATACCCCATCACTGATATATTTACATATATTATTGTAAGATGATGGGGATCGTTTTTCAAGTGTTTTTTTTTTTTTTGGGTGAGGTTTCAATAAAGTGTATTTTTCTAGATTAAAACTACTATGTATTTGTCAGAAACCATGAATCAGACTGAGACAGAAGTACAGTTAATCACACTTGTTTAATAATAATAAAAAGGTAAACAGAGTAAGCGTAGTCAATACATAGCCAGAGTTCAGTAACCAGATCGGGTAATGTCAATGTCAGAGAGCCAGAGATTAACAAAGTAGTACAGCAAGTAGGATCAGGAGCCAGAAGGGACGTCAGCCGAGCAAGTCTTCAACAGGAACGCAGGAGAAAAGTCTCTGAGATCTGACCAAAGGCAAAGGTAGAGATGAAGTGAACTGGATGGCTTTAAGTAGGCAGGACTGACGAGCTGATCAACAACAGCTGAGTCACTGTGGAGAGAAAGGAGCTGGCAATTAGCTGACAGCTGTGTGGCAAGCTCAGAGAAGGAAGGGCTGAGCCCAGCCCTGACAGTATCCCCTCCTCAATGACCACTCCCCCTCGAAGGACCACCGGGCTTGAGGGGAAAATGTCTATGGAAATCACGGAGGACAGGGGCATGTACGTCCGAGGATGAGACCCAAGAGCATTCCTCTGGACCGTCCCCTTTCCAATGCACCAGGTACTGTATGTGCCCCGGAACCCACGGGAGCCAATAATGGATTGTACTTCATACTCCTCATGGTTCTCAACCTGTAAGGAACACAAAGTTGGAGGTTGCGAGACGACAGCCAGACTCTGTCCCCAACCTGGTAGGAAGGCGCAGGCAGACATCTGCGGTCTTCATGGAGTCTGTACCTATCGTTAGCATGTCGGAAAGCCTCCTGGACATGTGCCTAAGTGGAACGAAGACAACGGAGATGCTCCTCTAATGCAGGAATACTCTGCGGAACAAACGAGGCAGGCAACGCGGAAGGTTGGAAACCATAGTTCGCCATAAACGAGGACAAACGGGATGCTGAATTCAAGGCACTATTGTGAGCAAACTCCGCCCATGGTAAGAGGTCAGACCAGTTGTTATAATGGTCATAAATATAGCAACTTAGAAATTGCTCCAAGGACTGATTGGCTCGTTCTGTGGCCCCATTAGACTGCGGGTGATACACAGAGGAGAGAGTCAGCTGAATACCCAACTGCGCACAAAAGGCTCACTAGAACCAGGACACAAACTGATTATCCCTGTCTGAGACAATCACCTTGGGTAGCCCATGTAAGCAGAAGATCTCCCAAGCAAAAATAGAAGCCAGTTCCTTAGAAGTAGGCAACTTCTTGAGTGGAATACAATGCAACATTTTCGAGAACCGGTCAAACACCATAAGGATAACAGTGTTGCCCTGGGTGTTGGGTAACTCCACAATGAAATCCATAGACAGGTGGGTCCAGGGCCTCTCTCCATTGGGTATGGGTTGTAGGAGGTCCACTGGAAGGTGTCGTGGAGTCTTACTCTGAGTACACACGGAACAGGCAGCTACGAAGGCGGTTACATCAGCACGTAGACTAGGCCACCAGAAATGTTGGGAAATGTGCCAAAAGCGTTGATTCTTGCCAGGGTGGCAAGCAGCCTTGGGAGAATGGTAAATCTGGAGCACGGCAGTACAGAGACTCTCAGGAAAAAAGCAGTGGTCAGAAGGTTTCTCAGGAGGAGCATCGACCTGAGCAGCAAGAATTTCTTCACCCAAAGCAGAAGTAAGACTGGTGCGATCCGTAGCCAGAATACAATCAGGAGGAATTACAGGAACCGGAACCAACTCCATCTTGGAAGTGGAGGAAAATTGTCGTGACAAGGCATCAGCCCTTACATTCTTTGTACCAGGTAAGAATGAGACAATGTAATTAAAACTCGACAAGAAAAGAGCCCATCGCGCCCTTCTGGCAGGGAGTCACTTAGCCTCACACAAGAATGTGAGATTCTTATGGTCAGTAAGAATGAGAACTGGCACAGTGGTACCTTCAAGGAGATGTTTCCATTCTTTCAGGGCTATCCCTGGAGTGTTTGGGGTGCTTTATAGTGAAATCTCGTGGTATTTTAGTGCTGGAAATTGTGTAATCAGGAGGCGTAGGTGCCATTTTTAAAAAATAGGATCTGCCAATTTGGAAGTACGGACACTGTGTTGGGTACACCGCGAGATTACTGCGAAGGTGCAAGATCGGGAGGTGGATGCTGGATAGCCAGCTGCACCTAATCCCGGAAATATACAGGAGCGGGTTTCAGATGCCCACATCCTCAATGGCCCCTGCCTGCTTCCGAGATCAGGTACGATATTACCGATATAAAAGTAACAAGCATGATGAAGACAGTTAGGACAGTATCCAAACATTAATGCACAAGAACTAACAATCATGGGGAGCTTTAAAAAAACAAAATGATTATGGGGACTGAAGCTCCGCTTCAAGCTTGGACAATAAATCTGGAAGCTGATTGCTTACTAAGCACAGCTTCACAACATTCTGTGTGCAGTCATTTTCGTAACTCTCCCCCACTTTACTCCTTTAGTAGATCAACCCCATAGACGGCCCTAGTAAACATACTAAGCTAAGTTATTATTCTCTACTCCCTTTGTAAATCAACCTCAGTGATTTAAAGTTGCTATTTAATCTAATGTTACTAAATAAGTATATTAGCAAAATGTTCTTACTGCTGATACGATTTCAAAAGCTAACATAAGATTCTTATTATGTGGAAAGTTGTATGTTCATGATTTCATGGCTTTTTACCCATAAATAATAGACATATTAGACTTCTGCTTAGTTAATTCCTTGGTGGATTCCACTTGGGTTTTCAAAGCTCCTGCATGCTTGGAGCAGGTCCCAGCCAGCAGGGATTACTGGTGGCAATCTCCCCCCAATAGACTTTCATTTGTCAGCGATAGCAAGGTTTAAATAATTTGCTTTAATAATAGCTGAGTATAATATTATTCCAGGGCTGCATGTCATTCACTGAGCTTTAACAGTATTACAGTGCATCTGTATTTGCACTAGTCAAAGTAAGAGATTTGCAGTGTACCCAAAATGTACCTGGCATGCAACTCTTGAAATCCTCTGTACAGCAGAGATTAGAATGGGAGAGGCAGACACAGTATAAGCAGCCTATTATTATTTCTGCAGTCCTAATGTGCAGGGCCAGACGGGCCTACTGGGAAAGCAGGGAATCTCCCGGTCAGTTGCCTGCCCTGGGGCCGCTTTGCAGGGCCGATCCTGGGTGGGCACAGGTGCCGTAAACTGATCCAGAGGGGGCGTTCAGGGCTGGCCCTACCATGGGTTCTTCTGGGTCCATTGGGCTGCTTCTGAGGGCAGGGGGGCGAACGCTGCCGGATTACACAGAGTGGGGATCTCCCACTTACCCAGTGGCTGCTGTCATACAAAGTCCCGTCTCCTGGACCGGCTCCTATGATAGACAACACACTGGTCTAATGCCAGGAAGTGTGACATCCATCGGTGACTCTCCTCTCTCTAATCCCCATGCACTGATGAGGCTGCATTGATGGGAACTGATGAGGCTGCATTGATGGGCCCTTGTGAGGCTGTTCTGATGGACACTGGTGAGGATGAGCTGATAGGCAATGATCTGGCTGCATTGATCAGTACTGGCGAGGCTGAGCTGATGGGCACTGGTAAGGCTGCAATGATGGGCACTGATCAGGCTGCATTGATAGGCACTGATGAGGCTACATTTATGGGCATTGATCAGTCTGCATTGATGGGCACTGGTGAGGCTACATTGATGGGCACTGGTAAGGCTACATTGATGGGCACTGGTAAGGCTACATTGATGGGCACTAATAAGCGTGAATTGATGGGCACGGATGAGGCTGAACTGATGGGCACTGGTGGTGCTGCATTGATGGGCACTGATTAGGTTGCATTGATGGGCACTGATGAGGCTGCACTGATAAGCACCGGTGAGGCTGAGCTGATGGGCACTGTGAGGCTGCATGGATGGGAACTAGTTAGGCTGTATTGATGGTCACTGATGAGGCTGGGCTGATGGATACTGGGGAGGCTGCATTGATAGGCACTGGTGAGGCTGAATTGGTGGGCACTGATCAGGCTGCATCGATGGACACTGGTGAGGCTGAACTGATGGGCACTGATCAGGCTGCATTGATGGACACTGGTGAGGTTGCATTGATGGGCACTGGTGAGGCTGCATTGATGGGAACTGATGAGGCTGCATTGATGGGCACTTGTGAGGCTGTGCTGATGGACACTGGTGAGGATGAGCTGATAGGCAATGATCGGCTGCATTTATCAGTACTGGCGAGGCTGAGCTGATGAGCACTGGTAAGGCTGCAATGATGGGCACTGGTCAAGCTGCATTGATGGGCACTGGTGAGGCTACATTGATGGGCACTGGTGAGGCTGCATTGATGGGCACTAATCAGGCTGAATTGATGGGCACCGATGAGGCTGCACTGATGGGCACTGGTGGTGCTGCATTGATGGGCACTGATCAGGCTGCATTGATAGGCACTGATGAGGCTGCACTGATAAGCACCGATGAGGCTGAGCTGATGAGCACTGTGAGGCTACATTGATGGGAACTAGTTAGGCTGCATTGATGGTCACTGATGAGGCTGAGCTGATAGACACTGGTGAGGCTGCTTTTATGGGCACTGGTGAGGCTGCACTGATGGGCACTGATGAGGCTGAGCTGATGGGCACTGCTGAGGCTGCATTGATGGGCACTGGTGAGGCTGCATTGGTGTGCATTGATCAGGCTGCATCGATGGACACTGGTGAGGCTAAACTGATGGGCACTGATCAGGCTGCATTGATGGACACTGGTGAGGTTGCATTGATGGGTACTGGTGAGGCTGCATTGATGGGCACTGATGAGGCTGAGCTGATGGGCACTGATGAGGCTGAACTGATGGGCACTGATGAGGCTGAGCTGATGGGTGCTGATGAGGCTGAGCTGATGGGTGCTGATGAGGCTGTATTGATGGGCACTGATCAGGCTGCAATGCATGGGCACTGGTGAGGCTGCATTTATGGATACTGGTGAGGCTGCATTAATGGACCCTGATCAGGCTGCATTAATGGGCACTGATCAGGCTGCATTGATGGGCACTGATGAGGCTGAGCTGATGGGTACTGATGAGGCTGCATTGATGGACACTGGTGAGGCTACATTCATGGGCATTGATAAGGCTGCACTGATGGACACTGGTGGTGCTGCATTGATGGGCACTGATCAGGCTGCATTTATAGGCACTGATGAGGCTGCACTGATGACCACCGATGAGGCTGAGCTGATGGGCACTGTGAGGCTATATTGATGGACACTGGTTAAGCTGCATTGATGGGGACTGATGAGTCTGAGCTGATGGGCACTGGTGAGACTGCATCAATGGGTACTGGTGAGGCTGCATGGTGGGCATTGATCAGGCTACATTGATGGGCACTGATCAGGCTGCATTGCAGGGACACTGGTGAGGCTACATTAATGGGCACTGATCAGGCTGCATTGATGAGCACTGGTGATGCTGCATTGATGGGCACTGATGAGGCTGCATTGATGAGCACTGATTAGGCTGCACTGATGGGCACTGATGAGGCTGAGCTGATGGGCACTGCTGAGGCTGCATTGATGGGCATTGGGGAGGCTGCACTGATGGGCACTGATCAGGCTGCATCGATGGACACTGGTGAGGCTACATGGATGGGCATTGATAAGGCTGCATTGATGGGCACTGATCAGGCTGCACTGGATGGGCACCGGTGAGGCTGCATTGATGTGCACTGGTGAGGCTGCATTGATGGGCACTGATCAGGCTGCATTGATGAGCACTGATTAGGCTGCACTGAAGGGCACTGATGAGGCTGAGCTGATGGGCACTGCTGAGGCTGCATTCATGGGCATTGGTGAGGCTGCACTGATGGGCACTGATTAGGCTGCATCGATGGACACTGGTGAGGCTACATGGATGGGCATTGATAAGGCTGCATTGATGGACATTGGTGAGGCTGCATGGATGGGCACTGGTGAGGCAGCATTGATGGGCATTGGGGAGGCTGCATTGATGGGCACTGATGAGGCTAAGCAGATGGGCACTGATGAGGCTGAGCTGATGGGCACTGGTGAGGCTGCATTGATGGGCACTGATCAGGCTGCATTGGATGGGCACTGGTGAGGCTGCATTGATGGGCACTGATCAGGCTGCATTGATGGACATTTGTGAGGCTGCATGGATGGGCACTGGTGAGGTAGCATTGATGGGCATTGGTGAGGATGCATTGATGGGCACTGATGAGGCTAAGCAGATGGGCACTGATGAGGCTGAGCTGATGGGCACTGGTGAGGCTGCATTGATGGGCACTGGTGAGGCTGCATTGATGGGCACTGGTGAGGCTGCACTGGATGGGCACTGGTGAGGCTGCATTGATGGACACTGGTGACATTGGTGATGTACTTTAAACAGTTTTTTCTTTTTATGAACAAGAAAATAATGACGTTATGCTGTTGGGCTGCAATAATAATGCTATGGGGCTTGTATGAAATTATTTCCAGGGCTGGTTTTTATTCCCAGTCTGACCCTGCCCATGTGCTAATAAGGAGAATGATGATAAAAGGAGAGAGCAGAGTGACATGGATTAGCCATAAGTTTGCAGGCTTTTGAACATGATGACGTAAATGGGACTAAACAAGGAAGTTCAATAGCCAGTAGCCAATAGCTGCCCTTACGTCATATTTTGGTCCGTTGGACTAGCACACAGACAAACGGTGGACCAATCTAGCTGATATGTATAACAACCTTTATAGAATTGCAAACATAATTTTTGAAAGTAAACACAAAAAGTAATAAAAATACTACGTGCCATGTGCCTTAGTGAATTGAGAAAAAAACATTTGTTATCAGTGTTTCATCTACTGATTTTATAGTAGTATTGACATTCACTTGAATTGGTTATTAATACATTTTGATACTAAGAGCAACTTATTCTGAACAGCCAAGTGTCAGACTGTGATATTAATGTGCCGAACAAATCGGTTCCTTAAATTTCAAGGATCACACAATTATCTCACTTGAGTGCAGTAAACTGGCTCCCAGCTGGGCCATATACATATTTTAATTTGAACGACTAACAGAGTTTAGTCATAAAAGCCTCCTCTGCTTGATACACTTTTACTAATATTGTGCCCTCTTTCCATATCCTCAATGTGCTGTGACGCACTTCAATTTCCATTTTCATCTTAAGTTACAATGCCTCCTAAAATCTTTGGCAAAGCCGACTCTGTAGCACTGCATTATCAGCCTTTGGTTTTTGGAGAAACGTCTGGAAAATATCTAAATTTAGTTTTGTTGGAACAATGTTTGCACACCTCCTTGTCTGCCTCCAATTTATGTTCATGTGAAAAACATCCCATTAAATCTCTGAAAGGTAATAATAAATGTAGAGTTTAGAGTGGACATCCACCACTTTGTATATTAAAGAAATGCCTTGCTACATACTCTTTGTAGGTCATTATAATCTAATCATAATATAGTTTAAGAAAAATGCTAACCTAGAGGCATAAAAAGAAGCCATACGTCCCTGATATGCAATACATTTTTAACACAGAGCTACTGTCACTGATGCCCTAACTCAGAGGTCCAGATCACACATTCCCTTCTTGTAATCCTAACACTAACCCTACCATTAAGCCTCCCGGGTAAGCTGAACAATAATTCTACCATTAATCCTCCCTTAAACCCCAAAATTATTTCTATTAAAAAAACATCCTTGAAACTCTAAAACAACCCTACCACTAAACCTCCTTGAAACCTTAATGCCACGTACACACAATCGCACATTCCGACAACAAAATCCATGTTTTTATTCCGATGAATGTTGGCTCAAACTTGTCTTGCACACAAATCTTGTCAGAAATTCTGAACGTCAAGAACACGGTGATGTATGGTGAGCCGAGAAAATTAAAGTTCGATAGCCAGTGCAGCTCTTCTGCTTAATTCTGAGCATGCATGGAATTTTGTGCATCGGAATTGTGTACACACGATCGGAATTTCCGACAACGGATTTTGTTGTCAGAAAATTTGAGATCCAGAAATCCGGAAAATGTCTGATGAAGCCTACACACAGTCGGAATTTCCGACAACGAGCTCCCATCAAACATTTCCCGTCAGAAAACCCTACCGTGTGTACGTGGCATTACAGTAATTCTTCCACTAAGCTTGCCTGTATTACAAAGTCTAACCCTACCATTAAGCCTCCCTGTAACTCTAACACCTATCCCACCTTAACGCCTTCATGTCACCCTAACACAAACCCTACAGCTAAGCCTCCCTATAACCCAAACCTTGTAACCTTTTAAAGTCTACAGAGGGTTAAAGTGATTGCAAAGTCTTGTTAAAATAATAAAAATAACAAATATGTTATTACCTGACACAGATAATAACATATTTGTTATTTCACACAGAGCAGCCTGGATCCTCCTCTTCTCGGGTCTCTCTTCGCTGCTCCTGATCCCTCCCTCCTGTTGAGTGCCCCCACAGCCAGCAGCTTGCTATGGGGGCACCCTAGCCGAGTCTCAGCTCCGTGTATCCATTCAGACACGGAGCTTTGACCCGGCCCCTCCCCCTTTCTCCTCTGATTGGCTAACTGACTTTGATTGACAGCCGCAGGAGCCAATGGCTCAGCTGCTGTGTCTCAGCCAGTCATAGTTACATAGTAGGTGAAGTTGAAAAAAAACACAAGTCCATCAAGTCCAACCTATGTGTGTGATTATATGTCAGTATTACATTGTATATCCCTGTATGTTGCAGTCGTTCAGGTGCTTATCTAATAGTTTTCTTAAACTATCGATGCCCCCCCTGAAACCACTGCCTGTGGCAGGGAATTCCATATCCTTGCCACTCTTAGAGTAAAGAACCCTCTATGCAGTTTAAGGTTAAACCTCTTTTTTCTTAAAACCATTTAAGGACTAGACTCATTTTGAGATTTTAGTGTTTACAAGTTTAAAACAGTTTTTTTTGCTAGAAAATTACTTAGAACCCCCAAACATTATATATTGTTTTTTTTTTTCTAACACCCTAGAGAATAAAATGGCAGTCATTGCAATACTTTTTTCACACCGTATTTGCGCAGCGGTCTTACAAGCGCACTTTTTTTGGAAAAAAAAATCACTTAACTAAAGTGAGCCCAATTTATTTTTTTATATATTGTGAAAGATAGTGTTAGTTGATACCCAACATTAGGGATGAGCTTCGAGTTCGAGTCAAACTCATGTTCGACTCGAACATTGCCTGTTCCCCTGTTCGCCGAACAGCGAACAATTTGGGTTGTTCGCGGAAAATTCGAAAACCCGCAGAACACCCTGTAAAAGTCTATGTTAGAAATCTAAAGTGCTAATCTTAAAGGCTTATATGCAAGTTATTGTCCTAAAAAGGGTTCGGGGACCCGGGTCCTGCCCCAGGGAACATGTATCAATGCAAAAAAAACTTTTAAAAACTGCAGTTTTTTCAGGAGCTGTGATTTTAATAACGCTTAAAGTGAAACAATAAAAGTGTAATATTCCTTTAAATTTCGTACCTGGGGGGTGTGTATAGTATGCCTGTAAAGGGGCGCATGTTTCCCGTGCTTAGAACTGTCCCTGCACAAAGTGTTATTTCTGCATGGAAAAAAAGTAATTTAAAAGCACTCGCGGCTATAATTAATTGTCGACTCCCCGTAATACAAAGAACCGTCATTGAAAGTCACTAGTGCAGCTGCTGTACTTAAATACTGCTGGCACTTCCCTGACAGGCTGTGTTTTTGTCTTCACTGCATTCCCATAAACATGAATGGGCTGCCTGCACTCAGCACCTGGCAGCTCCAATCACTTAAAGACAACTCCCATTCACAAACTATGGGTGCAAGTGCCTGTGTGAATGACATCTTAATCTCCAAAGACATTGAGAAAGCATGCAACAGGGTTTAGTGGACCTTCCTCTGCCTAACTTTAGGAGTGACTGGACTCGGACCTCACATACAGGCCTGCAATTGGTCCGCTCTATATGTCCCCTTCAACACAGGTTAGGGTCAATAGTAACCTTATTACTCCCTTTTTCCATCAGGAACTGTACTGACCAGGGCTGCCCATTCTCACCACTGATTTTCATTTGAACCCTTTTTTCCATCACATATTAGCGAACCCAAACATCTACAGAAGACAGGTCAGGAAATGTACACATAAAGTCTCTGCATATGGTTTGTGGAACCGTTAAGAATATCCTTCCTAACCCAACCTGACCACAGAGTTTTTCACATATGGTGAGTTGCCTGATTTCCATATTAACTATAAATTGGAAGCTTTAGATCTAACCCTATTGCAGCCCACACTGCATAGATTGAAGGCAAACGTTGCCTTCAAATGGGCTTCACCCCAGATTAGATGCAATGAAATCCTGTTGTCAAACAATCTTTCCTGACTTTTTGCCCAATACGTTCGCTCTCTTTGTACAGAGGTGTGAACTTGGACTATGATGAATTTTTAATGGATGGGTTATCAATGTTATTAAGTAGAATGTTTTACCTCACATTCTTTACAATCCTTCAGATGATTCTGATCCATTTTCCTGAATCCTATCTCAAATCCCTCACTTTCTCACCAGTATTCAAGCCTTACAGTCTTTCTTTGTTTTCTTATTCCAATCCTAGGGAACCTCAATTACCCCCACAGTCTCCAAGACAATGCATACAGTATATACCGCTCTATTAGTAGAACAAGTGTAGCGCAAAATATTTCTTAATAAACTTATCCTGGTTGTTCTCAATCCAGATGTCACAAGACACTGAGTTATCCTCCTTAGGACCCATGCAATTTCTACAGGTCACCCACTTTCTCCGATCCATTCGACAAAGTTCTCACATGCCCTAACCCAATTTGTGAGCGAATGCCAGCTATCTAGACAAGTTCAGCATACTTTCTCTCTTATAAATTGTTCCTCACAAACCCCACTTTGCTTTTTAGTGCAATGGGAAAAGGATATACCACATTACTCTTTCACCCGCGGCCCAATCAATACTACATACTATGCAGTGTACCATACGTTTGCAATGCATGAAGGTTGCAGAGCGCTGCAGTGCAGGTCCACTGGCACATACCATACTTATGCATTGTGCTGTTTGTTAAGCCCTGTACACACGGTCGGACGTTCCGATGGAAAATGTGCGATCGGACTGTGTTGTCAGAAATTCCGATCGTGTGTGGGCTCCATTAGACTTTTTCCTTCGGAATTTTCGACACACAAAGTTTGAGATCTGGATCTAAAATTTTCCGACAACAAAATCCGATCTTTTAAATTGCGATTGTGTGTAGACAATTCCGACCCACAAAGGGCCACACATGCTCAGAATAAATTACGAGATAAAAGCTATTGGCTACTGGCCTCTTTATAGTCCCGTCGTACGTGGTGTACGTCACCTCGTTCTGAACAATTGGATTTTCCGACAACTTTGTGCGACCATGTGTATGGAAGACAAGTTTGGACCAAAATCCGTCGGAAAAAATCTGATGGATTTTGTCGTTGGAATGTCCGAGTGTACAGGGCATGACAGTGCATTGAGGTAATCAGCAGTAACACGAACATTATCGCAGCACATATGTCTGAAAGGAGCCTAAAGACTAACTA
Source organism: Lithobates pipiens (assembly GCF_037356315.1). Classification (NCBI taxonomy): domain Eukaryota; kingdom Metazoa; phylum Chordata; class Amphibia; order Anura; family Ranidae; genus Lithobates; species Lithobates pipiens. Next base: position 86,188,289 of record NW_027507764.1, on the reverse strand, counting down.
TATATTTAATTGGAATTCCGCACTTAGGTGTGTGCTGAGGTGCTGCCTCCCCAAAGAAAACTCAACAAGTGAAGTCAAGTGATTAAGATAAATAAAAAGAGGAAAGTGGCGCTGCCTTCCAGCTAACATAAACAAAATCCCTGTCCAATTATTGGTATAGTGATAAGTGCAGGTGGCAATAGCATTTGTCATTGCCACCTGCACTTTATCACTATACCAATAGTTAGACAGGAATTCTTTATGTTAGCTGGAAGGTGGTGCCACTTTCCTCTTTATATTTAACTTAAAGACTAACTATATTTTCATGTTTATGTTTATGTTAGCTGGAAGGTGGTGCCACTTTCCTCTTTATATTTAACTTAAAGACTAACTATATTTTCAAATAACTTTGTAGCGCCCTCCTAAAGTTAGGGCTGCTAGCCTAATTTTTTTTTTTTGTTTCGCTGCAGTCAGTGGAGCAGTGATTGATAAATTTTGTCTGGTCAAGTTTTCCCAAGCTGTGTGTTTGATGTCTCTCATCTGCTTCTGTAAGAAGCTTCAGAATATAGGGCAGGGATAGTCAAATGACCAGCATGAATATTTATCATGTCCCAGTCAATCCCTAGGACATCATGTCAAGAAGGCGGTTGTGGAGGTGATAAATGTCTGTAAGGCCTTTCCAGAAGCTTCTTTCCTCTTCACGGAGGGTTCCAGTTTTCTTTCAATCTGGAGTCCTGGCCTGGAGAAGAATATTTTATCCCCCTTACTGAAGAGTGACGTGTGGAAGCTGAGTGGCAAGCAGCTCCTAGGACATTGCAAGACCTGGTTTGGTACTCTTGGGTGTTCCTGCTGCTAGAGGGAATTGAGTGCCAGAGGTTACTGGATGGACTGGGCCTGATCTTATAGAGACCTAGAATTACTGGTCATTACCGATCACCTCAACTCAAGGCTGCTGCTACAGCATTAGTGCTAATGAGTTTGTCCTCATCTTGATTTCTGATATTATTTAGAGTATTCTGAACCCCTAAATACCCTCCTGTACATGTTTCTATAATAAGTTTCCAAAAATAAATTCCCTAGACTGAGCCTCTATTGTCAGTGTGCTTGGAATTGTGTCTGTGGCAGGCAAACTTTGTACTAGCAAGGGAGACCTCGGCATATTCTCATTGGGCGATGTAGTTCAGCAGCCTACACCATAATGGGTGGGGCTTCATATTCCCTGCATGCTTACAAGTGAACAGCTTTTGCATTTAGGCCTATTGAGAACCCAATACCCCTGGCATTCTACCACTCTGATTCTGACACTTCCTTCCTTCCAACACCCCAACACCTCTTACATTGCAAGTTTCCGACATTCCGTTCCCCCCACCACCTAACAATTCTGACACTACATACTCCACAACTGCTCCCTCCATCCCTACTAACCCCTTTCACTGCTCCCACTGTCCCTGCTCTCAGGGCTTTCTGCTCACTCAGCATTTGGCTTGCCCACTTTCACCTTGCTCTGGTGACATCACTTCCTCACCAGTGCATCCTATCGATGTAGATTATTTCCCAGAGAAAGATTTCCTTCAACTGCTTGGAAACCTGGGAGAGAACCCTTAAAGCCGAGGGCCTTCGGAGTTTCCTTGATGAATTGACAGTCATGCATCTGGCAACTATGCTTCAGGTCAGGCAGTCAGTCCTCCAGCCTCAGAGGGAGCTGTGCATTTATGTGTGTTCCCAGGAAAAAGGAGAGGAATTGCACACTTCCTCGTTAAGAGGAAGAAGGAAGCCAAAAACAGAGTTGTTATTGTAAACTCACCAATTGCCTTCATTGCTACAGAACCCTTCCCATGCAGCAGGCTTCATTAAGAAATCCGACATCTAAACATATTCAAGGATTGACAAAGTCAAAAAATGAATGGACTTTGTGGGCAAATAATGAGAGAGAGACTCAGTAAAAAGTATACATTTTATTAAAACATAGTTAAAAAACATATTAACAACATACAAACAACAACCTGTATGGACACATTTACCAGTTACCCAATAATGCAGTTATAGAGGACTGGACCTACGGTACAAAGATTTACTACGGTATCAAGGTAATAGAAAAGTTTCTGATCCAGTAAAGCCTCGAAAAACTTGCTCGTCAACAAGTTTCACTACAATATTAGCTGCCTCAGGACAGATACTGGGTAGGTTCTGGTATATTTAATAACAAGAGAATACATATATAAGTATTCAATGTAGTATATATCTATACAAGTATGAATTATGGTTGTTACAACATTTTACCATGAGGAGTACATATACACAGAGACTAATTACATATAAGCATAACAACGTGTATTCTTGCCTGGTAAACTTGTGGCTCAAGGTGTGGGAGAACTTGACCAAACTGACAAACACCGAAAAATGAAATTGCATATGTGTGTCTATAGTAGTAGGATACACATATATCATGTGGTCTATAGTAGATACTACTAAATAAGAAAGAAAACAACAAACATATGCGTTATAGATTAAGGTGCTACTATAAAAGTCCCCCAATTCAAAGACCGGTTTAAATTGGACTTAGCTCTCCCCTGGTATATAGTAGTCATGTATAGATATTTGAGTGTAAATTGCACACAGCGGTAAGTGGTCACAAATTTTCACTATAGGTGTGTTCAATACAATATCTAAAAATAAACCAAGTTGACAAAAAAAACAGCCTCATTTGTCTAAAATATCTACCAGGAATATTAAAATAGAAAGATGGGACCTGGGAGCACCGGCAGAAAAGTGTGCCCAGGCAACAATAGAAGTACATACAGAATAAGTAAAAAACTGCCTTTAAAGTGGAGGGCCACCCTGAAAAAAAAAATACATAAAAAATTTGAAAAAAATCTTTAAAAAAAAAAATTAAAAAACATTTTTTTTTTACTTACCAGAAATGCCTGTTGCTAGGCACATCATCCTAATCTGCCTCTTCCTCCTCCGCGGAGATCTTCTTTCTTCTCTCCTCCGTGCGGCATCTTCTGGGTAATGGGTTGCGCTGTGTTCTGGGAACTGTGTGTCCCAGAACACAGCGCGTCCCATTCACAAAGCGCTGCGCAGTAGGAAATGGGCAGTGAAGCCGCAAGGCTCCACTGCCTGTTTCCCTTAGCCAAAATGGCGGCGCCGGGACCCGAGAGCCGAGGGACGGGTCGGCCTCGGGCAGCCGACATCGCGGGCGCCCTGGACAGGTAAGTCGGCTTATTAAGTCGGCAGCTACAGTGTTTGCAGCTGCTGACTTTTATTTATTTTATTTTTTTAACCGGCCCTCCTCTTTAAGTAGTCTTTTGTTCCTTTTATCTAAAGCCTTTGGGTAATTCAAATTTCCAAAAAATTTTAAAGAAACGGGTTTGGCTCAGGACTTTTTATTTCATAAAATTCAGCCTGAATCCAACGTCATCTGAATCACTGGATCAACACTGATTAGAAGGTAGGTAACCCTATGAAAGACTGAAGGTGCCATAAAAGGTATAAGGTACATCTAATCATGTGCAGAAGGTTCTGATAAATAGAAAATTGAACATACATGAAAATTGTAATATATTGCTAATAATATAACCAGCTTTCACTTACTGGGACCATGCGCTAAAAAACTTTCAGTGTGCACTTATATAAGGCAAAATAAATGCCCTGTTTTTTAATTAGCCTTAAATGTTTCTTTAATATGACTCGTTTTGTAAAATCATCTGCACATTCACATTAGTTGTGGAACAAAGTATTAATTAGATTAGGTCTGTTTGCTTTGTGGAAAATTCAGTAGGTGCACAGAATCTTTTCATTTGTATCAATAATCTAAAAGAATGTGTAGGAGTTGTAGAAAAGCTGCTGTATCTCTCCAAAACCCATCAGTGGTGATGAGAGCCTGTTGATCCTGAAAGGGGAAGAATAGCTTTAGGCAGGAAATAAGAGTAGTGAAGAGGGGCAAAGGTGAGGTGCTAACTTTGGAGGAGCCTGAGGAGCCATAACCCATTGAATATAACAATGGCCCAGACTTGGAATACCGAACACTAGAAACATCACTGTAGAGGAAAATCATTATTGTATATGTTTCAAATATGCATGGAAATTCTCTGCAAAAGCTGTACTCCAGACATACAGCTAAATAATTATATGAAACACATATATAGGAGCTGATTTATCTGCCAAAGAATCTGCATTTCTAGACATTCAGTCCATTAGTGTACATAGATCTGCCACACAGCACAGCCCTGTTGGACAGCACAGTAGGCCTGATTTTTTTCTGGTTCAGTTGAGAAATACGTAAAGGTCTTGTCTCTACCACAGGCTGTGACTGGAGAGTGAATGGAGAAGCAGCACTCTGCTCTCTCCTCTCATCAGCATGTCCCTTTATAGGACATTCATACAAATGACTGACTGCTTGTGCAGCTTCTTCATCACCCAGCCTGAGCTGTGCTGTGCAGGGGATTTCAAAATGCAAAAATTCAGGTACTAAACACTGCTTGTATTAAATTGCAAGCAACAAGGTTTGCTGTCCATGATATATGTGCTTTCAGTTTTGGTTTTAGATACACGAATACACTAATCTGACCCTCATGGACCCCGAAACCCATCCATGGACCACTTAGGAGTCCATGGACACCAGGTTAAGAACCCCCTACTCTAATTAATGGAGATGGGAGGGGATTTTTGCAGTCCAAATCAGTAGAGCTTCAATGCTGTGTCAGGTTACTAAAACCAGGTCACAGATGCACCCCATTGGGGTCAGGAGTGCTCCGCTAAGGTAGTGTACCTGACTGCAGCAGATGGAGCACTGGGTGGTTCAGAAAAGCAGGTCCTCTGGAGCACCAACAAGGATCAGGTTGAGAGCTAGAGTATAAGCCAGCAGGCGTTCACCAGAGCCCCTGATGGTGGGGATAGACTTCGCTGCAACTGGCTCAAGTTCGCGGCCCCCCAGGGTTTTCCAGCTCAAGCTCATGGTAGGCTACTGGAGGATAGAGAGGAAGCAGCACACCGGGATAACAAGGTATAGTCAGGAGATAATCCAAAAGGTCGGGGCAACAACCAGGCAGGGATAGTCAAAGAACATGTCAAGGGTCGGGATATGAAGCAGACAGAGACAGTCAAGAACAAACCAAGGTAAACAGGATCGTACATAGAGCACACGGCAAGAAGCACACAGGAAGGCAGATACACAATATTGATCAGCGAGGCTGGCTTGCAGTACACAGGTTAATATAGTGTTCCCAATTAGAGGCTGAAGTGGAGCCATGCTAGAGGGAAGATTACTTAAGCAGACAGGTGTGAGAGTGCAGGCCCTAAGGCTGATACACAATCAGAGGTAAGCAGACAGACAATATGTAAGTATTACTGAAGATTCATGACATGCTGCTCCTCCATAGATACAGAACAGAGTGTGAGCGTTGTCATCCTAGGACAGGAAGTTTTATTGGCAGGATCACTAGCTGAAAATACAAGAGAATATGCCAGAAAAGGGGAAACTAATGCAACCACAACACCCAAGGATTGGTAATCTGCAAAATATTTTATATATTTTGTTTTAGGGTGTAGATACCCTTTAACAAACATGTATTATTGAACAGAACAGTATAGAAAAAATACAAATGTTTTAGCATTAATGGACTAATGGACTGAAACCCTATGGTACTTTTACATAAGTAACAAAAATAGCAGTCTCTGCATTCATATATTTCTGAGCACCTATGATTTTTACATTTCCATCCATAGCATGTCGGGATGAGGTGTGGCTTGGTGCTTTTTCCTTTTTATGAACCATGGCCAACAGGAGAACCGTCCTCAATTGTACATATGTTTCCACAGGCACATCAGACATTGGACATTGACACAAAACAGATTTTTGCAGTTACACATGTCCTAGTTATAAGAAATAGACATCTACGAATATACCAGCATAAACTGACATTTGTGAACAGAACTCACTTTTTTATAGTGATGAACAACCAACAAGGCTTTAAAATAAAGAACAAAACGACTGCATTGTTACATGTTTGAAAATGATTTTCCAAAGACAGCTCATATTTTATTCAATATTGTTCTGTAAATGCTGAGATTTGGCTTTATAAAGTTCCTGTCAAATACCTAATGGCATTTAAAATATATACTGGGGAGAATGGAATAAAATAACAACACTGAAAATAAACTACACGTGTATCCACAAAATAAATGTTTAGTATAATCATATACAATACTTATTCAATTTGTATTAATCTGGATTCAGTTTTATGACTATTTTTTTTAAATATATATAATAATAATATATTTACTAAGAATGTAACAAATATAATTTTGCATTTAATCTCGGGCAGTTCGACACGTTTATAAGAGATTACACTCACCTACAACCTTGCTCCTTGCAGATCTTTAATACGCAGCTGGATTCGCACTATACTGTCTATGTCCTGAAATCTTCAGAATGTTGAAGTTGTAGGTCTAAATATTTGCTGTGGCCCCATTTAGTTCAGAAGGAAGCTCATCTTTAAACCTGTCAGGCTGGGGATGGGATTTCAGTGAAAACAAATGAAGACTATGGCATGCATGTGTGGGTACCTATCTTCAGAATTCTGTAGCACCCCATTTGATGGACTTGTTCGTTGTACCAAGTTCTTCTATCCTCTGAAATATATTACACCTTGATATTTTGGACACTCGCAGACACAGCATGGACTGTTTAACAATTTGTTGGGCGACACTGTATACATACAGTAGTTGCATAAATACTTAAAGGTATAAAATAATACAACTCTGTGTGCTACTAGCTATTGCCCTTTGTGCTCACCAGCTATTTGTTATGTAGAGTCTAATGACGTTAGGGACCATAGCAGATGGAGAGATCTGTGTTCCTCAAAAAGATGAGATAGACACATGGGCATCCACAAATAGGGGCAAGGGGGGGCAATTGCCCCCCCTGGAATCATCAGTGTAGTTGCACTGTGTCTGTCTGTTGATGTTGAGATGTTGCGGCCGCCGCAGACTTTTTTTCCTAGGTCTGCTACTCTGCTGGCTGCTCTCTCTGCTCTGTCCTGACACTGACACCATTCAGTGCCCTCCGCCCCACAGCTCAGCCTTTCCGCGCTCATCCTAAGTGATTGGCTGCCTGTGTAGTGTGTCTCATGTTGTGTAAATGGATCCACCCACTCAAGTGTGAGCCGCCGAGTGATATGCTGGCAGTTTGCCACTATGTAGATCCAGGCCAACACTGCCACCGCCCACTCAAGTGCAAGCCGCCTAGTAGACATGGGCGCTGTCAAAAAATTTGTTTCGTTCTGTTCCGTTTCGATTCGTAATAAAATTAATTCGTAATTCGTATTTCGTGTCTGAAATTCCGTTCTTTACCATGAATTTAAAGGCAAAAACATTGCTCATTATGCTTATTATGACTTGCAGAAGACTTCTGTGATAGAAGTCAATGTAAGTTGCCTGAAGACATCGGTGAAGCACTTTCATCCTCTCTGGGCAGTCTGCCAAGAAAAGAACAAAATGATACAATGTTTCTTCTTCAATGGGCTGAACTCCATGTGTAGAAGTTCTCAGTTTAACCATTTAAAGACTAAATCTTTTTTGACACTTGTTGCTTACAAGTAAAAATCCTGTATTTTCTGCTAGAAAATCACTCAGAAGCCCCAAAAATTATATATATATTTTTTAGCAGAGACCCTAGGGAATAAAATAGCAGTTGTTGCAATATTTTATGTGATGTGGTATTTGCACAGAGGTCTTTCAAACGCAAGTTAGCCCTTTTTTTTCGGTCGACCTCTAGAAAGCACTGACATTAACAGCGTGACATACAGCAATGACACCTGCAACCGCTATTTTATTCCCTAGGGTCTCTGCTAAAAAATATATATATAATTTTTGGGGCTTCTGAGTGATTTTCTAGCAGAAAATACTGGATTTTTACTTGTAAGCAACAAGTGTCAAAAAAGATTTAGTCTTTGGTTAAACTGAGAATTTCTACACACGGAGTTCAGCCCATTGAAGAAGAAACATTGTATCATTTTGTTCTTTTCTTGGCAGCCTGCCCAGAGAGGATGAAAGTCCTTCACTGATGTCTTCAGGCAACTTACATTGACTTCTATCACAGAAGTCTTCTGCAAGTCATAATAAGCATAATGTGGCAACACGCAGATAAAATCACCTGGTTGTATCCAGGATGGGAAATATGTGTGCCCTAGATTCAGGCTTTATGCAGACTTGTACAATTAGAGGGGAAGAGTTAATGAGCCCAGCTGAAGTAAGTGGGCTCATTAAGACCTCTACAAAAAACCCCAGCATGCTTAGGGAGATGCTCCATCCTGGAACCAGTTTTGTGTTGTATAGACTGGGGAGTGTGACACCTGTTCTGTGCGGTGAGTTAACGCCTGTGTAGCAAACCTCTACAACAGAGACAGGGACTGGTGCAGCACAAGGCTGCACTCAGTTGTTAGACAGGGAATCTAAGTGTGTAATTAGAGGTCAAGCTGACCAGGATTTATTTTCATGTTTTATTTTTGGTTTGGCTGTTATATGTTTCACTGCATGTAGCATAAATAAACCGCATCTTTTGTTTTTTGCACCTACAACGCTGTCTGCTGTGCCTGATTTTGTGTTGTGAACCCATCCAGGGGGTCACACACACCCGCTGCCGAGCTAACCCCTCACAGTTGGTGGAGAATTTTGGCAATTTTTTTTCAATTTTTTTAAAGGCCAGCATGGAGGAGATACTGAGACAGCTGGCTCTAGCAAATGCAAATCAGCAGCAAACAAATGCGGCTTTACAAAAGAGCCTTGCAGCCCAGCAGAAAGCTCACCTGCAGAGTCTGGAAGCTCAGCAACAAGCACAGCAGCAATATGAAGCCCGCTTTATAGACCTGTTGCAGAAGCAAGAGCAGAGTTTTCAACAGAAAATAGAGACATTAATACAGCAACGTCCGCAGACCAATGAAGCAAGTGGTTACAATAATACCGCATCCTTTGGTGTGAGCCGTTTATTGACAAAAATGACTGGAGAGGATGATCCGGAGGTGTTTTTGACCACATTTGAAAGGACTGCTGAAAGGGAAAAGTGGCCTAAGGAGCAATGGGCTGGACTGGTGGCCCCTCTGTTAACTGGGGAATCGCAGAAAGCTTATTATGACCTAGAGCCTGACCAAGCAAAAGACTATGTGGTGCTAAAAACAGAAATATTGGCACGGCTGGGTGTTACCCTGGCCGTCCGGGCTCAGCGTGTGCATAATTGGACTTTTCAGGTTGGAAAACCACCCAGGTCTCTAATGTATGATCTCATTCACCTGAGCAGGAAGTGGCTGCAGCCAGAGACTTTGACCGCACCAAACATTGTGGAACGTGTTGTTATGGATCGTTTCCTGAGAGCTCTTCCTACTGCCATCCAAAAATGGGTAAGCCATGGAGACCCAGAAAATGCAGATAAACTTGTGGATCTGGTTGAGAGGTACTTGGCTACAGAGAACCTGACCACCTCTTCCAGGGACTCACGGACTTTCCACCCTAAGACCAGATCATTCCCAGTGGCGGGTAAGATGACTCCAAGGGGTGAGGGTGGAGAGAGTGAGAGGATGGGAGTTCTACCTAAGGTCTGGCGGGAGCAGCCCAGGAAGCCCATGCTGCAAGAGACAGCGAAAAAGATTATTTGCTACCGCTGCCGGCAAGAGGGACATATTGCAGCCAATTGCCCCGTTGTGGATGAGCCTATGCAATGTGACTTTATAAGGGAGAGACGTCAGTCGCTGTTTGCGACAGTTGCATGCACTGCCATTCGGGGACCTGAGAAACATTTATGTAAAATGTGTATTAATGGTAGAAATGTTGATGTGTTGCTGGATTCAGGTAGCCTGGTAACATTGATAAAAGCTGAATTAGTTACTACAGAGGTCTCTGGGAAGAACAGGGTGGCTGTTATTTGTGTGCATGGGGACACCCGAGAGTATCCTGTAACTTCAGTGTTTTTTGAGACCCCCAAAGGTAACCTCTCTCATCAGGTGGTGTTAGTGTCTCACTTACCACATGATGCTATTGTGGGAAGGGATTTTCCAAAATTCTGGGAACTCTGGGATTGTCCTGAGCCCCCCACTGGTGCCCCTATAAACCAGGAAGATGACCAGAATTCCTCTGGGAGTGGTGAGGACTCTCCTGAATTTCCCTTGTCTGTATTGGCGGGGGAAACTCGAGAAACTGGGGAGGAGCCAACATCCTCAGATGAAAACATGCAGTCTGTGGAGTTTTTCGGATCTTGAGGTTCACAGGGAAAATTTTGCCACAGAACAGTTAAAAGACCCCACCCTAATAAAGGCACGGGAAAATGTGGTGAAAATAGATGGCGAGTTAGTGAACCCAGATAAGACTTGCACTTATCCTTACTTCACTATGGAAAGGGACCTGCTGTATCGAGTGGCTCAAAGGGCAGAAGAAACCATTGAGCAACTTGTAGTGCCCAAACCTTACAGGAAGTTGGTGTTAGAATTGGCCCATGGGCACATTCTGGGAGGTCATCTGGGGGCCGAGAAAACCAGAGAGAGGGTACTGCAGAGATTCTATTGGCCTGGGGTCATGAAGGAAACAGAAAATTATTGTTCCTCCTGCCCTGTGTGTCAGAAGTCGGCACCTATGCCACATTTCCGTAACCCGCTGGTACCTCTTCCTATCATTGAGGTCCCCTTTGAGAGGATCGCAATGGATTTGGTAGGTCCGATAATGAAGTCTGCTAGGGGGCATCAGTACATTTTGGTTATATTGGACTATGCCACCCGTTATCCGGAAGCAATTTCTCTTCAAAATACCTCGGCCAAAACCATAGCCAAAGAGCTATCTCTTGTTTTTAGCCGCGTGGGTATTTGTAAGGAACTGCTTACGGACCAAGGTACACCCTTTATGTCCAGGGTTATGAAAGAATTATGCAAGTTGTACAAAGTGACACAATTGCGTACATCTGTGTATCACCCCCAAACAGATGGGTTGGTTGAAAGATTCAACAAAACCCTAAAACAAATGTTAAAGAAGGTGGTGGATAGAGATGGAAAGAATTGGGACTGTCTAATACCCTATCTGATGTTTGCCATTAGGGAGGTACCCCAATCCTCTACGGGTTTCTCACCCTTCGAGTTGCTCTATGGGAGACACCCAAGAGGGCTGCTGGATATCGCCAAGGAAACTTGGGAATATGAGAGTTCTCCTCACAGGAGTGTGATTGAGCATGTCGCCCTGATGCAAGATAGAATTGCACAGGTAATGCCAATCGTAAAGGAACATTTAACCCAAGCGCAGTTAGCACAGCAGAGAGTGTACAACCGTGGGGCCAAGACCCGTACTTTTTCCCCGGGGGATAGGGTCTTGGTGCTAGTCCCTACGGTTGAAAGCAAATTTCTGGCCAAATGGCAAGGTCCATATGAAGTAATTGAAAAAATTAGTGAGGTGAACTACAGGGTTAGACAGCCAGGAAGGCGAAAGCCGGAGCAGATCTATCACGTCAATCTGCTGAAAGCCTGGAGGGATAGGGAATCCCTAGTCGCAGAGACTTTGTCACAAGTACAGCCTGATTGCTTAGTTCCTGGGGTTGGAATAGCAGACACCTTATCGAAACCCCAACAACAGGAGGTTAAAGAGTTTGTACTTCGTAACAAAGAGATTTTCTCTGAGCTTCCGGGACAAACATCTGGCGTAGAGCATGACATTATCACCCCGCCAGGAGAAAGGGTAAAACTAAAACCTTATTGAATACCAGAGGCCCGACGGGAGGCAATACGTGGGGAGGTTCAAAGGATGCTGGAATTGGGTGTGATAGAGGAGTCCCAGAGTGACTGGTCCAGTCCTATCGTACTAGTGCCCAAACTTGATGGGAGCTGGCTGTTTTGTAACGATTTTCGACAATTGAATAAAGTTACAAAATTTGACACCTACCCCATGCCGCGCATAGACGAGTTGATTGACCGGCTGGGAACAGCCCGATATATGACAACTCTTGATCTCACCAAAGGGTATTGGCAAATTCCCCTGGCCGAGTCGGCCAAGGAGAAAACTGCGTTTGTAACCCCAGATGGGGCATTTCAATATAAGAGAATGCCGTTTGGGTTACAGAATGCACCGGCAACATTCCAGCGGAAAATGGATAAGATTCTGAGGCCCCATCAGAAATATGCTGCAGCTTACCTGGATGATGTGATTATCCATAGCACAGACTGGGTCTCACATTTGCCAAAAGTACAAGCAGTCCTAGACTATCCGGGAAGCTGGATTTACGGCCAATCCAAAGAAGTGTACCATTGGACAGGAGGAGGCCAAATATCTTGGGTACACTATTGGGAGGGGGGTGATAAAACCCCAAGTCAATAAAGTCGAGGCCATACAGAGTTGGCCACGTCCCAACAGCAAGAAACAGGTACGAGCCTTTCTGGGAATCGCTGGCTATTATCGACGATTCATTCCCCATTTTGCTTCTCAGGCTGTGCCCCTCACCAACCTGACAAAAGGGAAAGAGTCTGTTATGGTTAAATGGTCCCCAGAGGCTGAAGAAGCATTTCAGTCCTTAAAAACAGCCTTATGTAGCCAGCCAGTGTTGTACTCACTAGACTTCTCTAAGGACTTCGTGGTACAAACTGATGCATCAGACGTTGGGTTAGGAGAAGTGTTATCCCAGATCTGGAACGGGGAAGAGCACCCAGTCATTTACCTCAGCAGGAAGTTGAAGTCCCATGAGGTAAATTACTCCACGATTGAGAAGGAATGTTTAGCAGTGAAGTGGGCTCTAGATTCCCTTCGGTACTATCTGCTAGGTAGGCACTTTGACCTGGTGACTGATCACGCTCCTTTAAAGTGGATGGCTCAAAACAAGGAGACCAATAGAAGGGTAAATAGGTGGTTCCTGGCCCTACAAGAATTTAACTTTACAGTTAAGCATCGCCCTGGTGTTAAAATGGGGAATGTGGATGCTTTGTCTCGGATACATGCGTGTCTGACTGCTTGTGTTACAACCCCAAGGTTGAAACAAGAGGGGGGGGGTATGTGGCAACACGCAGATAAAATCACCTGGTTGTATCCAGGATGGGAAATATGTGTGCCCTAGATTCAGGCTTTATGCAGACTTGTACAATTAGAGGGGAAGAGTTAATGAGCCCAGCTGAAGTAAGTGGGCTCATTAAGACCTCTACAAAAAACCCCAGCATGCTTAGGGAGATGCTCCATCCTGGAACCAGTTTTGTGTTGTATAGACTGGGGAGTGTGACACCTGTTCTGTGCGGTGAGTTAACGCCTGTGTGGCAAACCTCTACAACAGAGACAGGGACTGGTGCAGCACAAGGCTGCACTCAGTTGTTAGACAGGGAATCTAAGTGTGTAATTAGAGGTCAAGCTGACCAGGATTTATTTTCATGTTTTATTTTTGGTTTGGCTGTTATATGTTTCACTGCATGTAGCATAAATAAACCGCATCTTTTGTTTTTTGCACCTACAACGCTGTCTGCTGTGCCTGATTTTGTGTTGTGAACCCATCCAGGGGGTCACACACACCCGCTGCCGAGCTAACCCCTCACAATAATGACTGAAAAACGCGGTAAAAAACGCTGCGAATCGCGGTAAAAAAATGCCGCAAAAAACGCTGATCCGAAATCCGGAATTCGTAAACAAAAGTTCATATTCCAAGTTCATATTCCGTACAGAATTCGGACGCACGGCAATTCGTATTTCGGATCCTCCCGAACGTACGAATTTTGAAAAATTCGTACGAATTTGAGATTCGTACGAAACGAATCGCACATGTCTACCGCCTAGTGATATGCTACCCACCTGTGCCTAGGCAACATAAGAACCATGAGGAACCATAGGTAACAGCAGTTAGGAGCAGCCATGACTCCCAGGAGGAAGAGCATTTTGATTTATTTATTGCTAATTTACTGGAAAGATATGTCTCTTTACTTTAGTGTATTATGTTAATGAGATAATTCATGTCTTCTTCACTTTATATTAGAAGTTACTACTCAGGCCAGGCAAACCAGACCAGTCCTTGCCCATATAATTTATATAGCATAGAGAATGTACATCTTTTTATATTTCAATACATCTGTTATGGCCGTATTTTGATCTTGATGAAAACAGCTATACAGACTGTAAGGGCATTAAGGGCGCACGGGAGCGCTGCCCCCTCTCTCCTGCCACCCCTCTATCACCTATAGATAGATTCATGTATTGCACAAATCTATCTATGGCTGCCGCTGCCACTGCCACCCCCTATTCAGATGCTGGGACCCTTTTCAGATGCAGGGCACCTGAATTACAGTAGCGGGGGTTGTTTTTTAAGCACCTGATTAGAGCCATGGGTGTTCATAAAATTATGCCCCCCCCTCTGAAAAAAGTTCTGCGGACACCCATTGATAGAGAACCTTGCAATTTTTACCTAGCAGTGAAATCAACTGGCCTCTTATCACTCCAAGGTTACAAAAGGTGATCCCTGTCTTCTGGAAGTTTTAAACAGTGTTTATGGATCTGACAGTCGCAAATACAGCAATCCCTGATACAGCAGCAGTTAACTTAGATGCAGCAGCCCCACAGGCAGGGGCTCAGGACTTCTTTGTATACAGTACAGGCTGATGGGGAGCACATCCATTTTCCTCAAGCCCAATAGCCTTGCTTCCCTTGGGTAAAATGTGTAACTTCTACCCAAGCCCTCTCCTTGACCCCACCTTCCAGACAATTACAGTCTGCCCTCATCCGTTCGGGCTCCCCCAAGATGGGCGTCCCCAGGGACACTCCATAGCCAAGCTTTGTTCATGGTCTCCTTCAAGATGGCCCAGTCTTTGGCAGTATGGTCGCTATGTATTACAGGTGCTTCTACTTTACTTTTATTGTCAGGGCCTGGATCACCTGATGGTTGCACTGTGGCTCTAAGAGCAAAAGATTGTAGTTCTGGTGTCCACCAGTATGTGTCTCCTAGCAGCCAACAGTTACCAGTAATATGTCTCCACCTAATGCTGGCTGCTAGGAGAGTATTTTATCTTGTGTCTACTATTCCCTGGTGCTTCAGTGTTTTGCTCTGCTAGCCAGATACTGATTGCCATTAATCCTGAGCCTGATTCCTGCCTTGTACCTATATATTTTACCCTGCTATCCTTTTTTCTGATCCCAGTCTTGGTTCCCCCTTTCTGACTGTTCTTTACACCTCCAGTTTTACCCTGTTGATCTGTGTCCCCCATTTTGTTTATATTGTATATAGTTAGTTGTCAGTTAGATGCTCTGTTACTCAGTAAAGTTGCCTGTTAGGTATTCTGTCATTTTGATTGGTTCACTGATATCTTCATGGTTGCTGTGTATACAGCAGAGGTGGGGAACTTGAGTCACATGACTTGACTTAAGTCAGACTTGAGTCACCTGTTTGAGGACTTGCGACTTGCTTGACTGAATTCAATAAATGACTCAACTTGACTTTGACTTGTCACTACTGACTTGCGACTTGACTTTGACTTGGGCTATATGACTTGCAATGACTTGGCAAGTTGGCACCATAACACCACCACCACTAACACTACTCCTAACCGTAACCACCACTAACATACTAACCGCAAGCCGCCGTCTGCCTACCTGATCAGCGAGTCATGCAGACAGACGGCGGACATTGCAGTGTTCAAAAGCCGCGCATCCTCGTCTGTGATAGGCAGAACACTCAATTTCCCAGCAGGCAGTGTTCAGCCTATCACGGACATCCTCTCATCCTCGTCTGTGTTCCGCCTATCACAGACGAGGAGGAGGTGCGGCTTTTGAATACTGGAATGGCCGCCGCCCGCCGATATGCCGCCGATCAGGTAAACGGTTGCCTGACCATAAAGTTTATAATATAATATACTGTATAATTTTATATATATATATATATATATAGTAATTTAATATATAACTAGAAAAGCTACAATTTCTGGGGAAACTGTGTGAAGTGTTCTTGCCTCCACCTACTGGAGTGGGCGGAGTAACTGGGGGGTCATAATGTTTTGGCTGGTCATAATGTTTTGGCTGGTCATAATGTTTTGGCTGGTCATGGGGTTGTCAGCTTTTGTCACCTCCCACTCTAGTTTTGAACATTTCGCCATTCATTCCTATGAGACAAATTTTGCCACAAGAACATTGATATTTCATGAACCATTCAGCGAAACGTTCCACAAAGTAATAGCACACCAATCGGGAACAATCCGCACACTTTGGTATATTACTGTCTATGTAGTGTAAAAGCTGTGGGAGGCGTTAGGGTGGTAAATTTGGCTATAATAATAATAATAATAATAATAATAATAATAATATATATGTGAGATAACAGTAAGTGCTCTTGCTATGCAAGAACACTTACTAATATATATATAAAACTAGTGAGAAGTAATTTAATATATATATATATATATATATATTATATATATATACTAGTGAGAAGTAATTTCCTTGTTCCTCATCCCTGCCATTTTTATATGGACAACCACCTCTACATATCCTCTTCTTTAATAGAGAAGATATCTTGTCAATACATAGTATATTTTTATATAGTATGTTTTTTAATTCTGCTGTAGTACAATGCACAATCAAAAAATAAAGCCTACATCTTTGGTTCAAAAAGAATCTCACTCAGAATTGTCCATTAGGTCACTTGTTTTACATATGTTAAAATTTGTTTTTATATGAAACTTGTACATAAGTGCTAGCTGATGTATTTTATCAGTGCATAATGCAGAGGATACAACTACCACTGACTATAAATGTATAGGGTGCTATTTACAGAGTATAGGTATACAGTTTGCTAGTGTTTGGATAGGTTTTGTTTCACTGTTAATTAACTTTCATAAATTATATATTATTTAGTCTCAGTCTTTAAGTGTAGCTATACAGATATATCCACCCTGCTGCTCATATACCTTGTTAAATATATTTATTGAGTTTTTCACAAAAAAATAAAAAATAAAGTTATACAATGCATGGATACAAAGCTTATATTCAAAAACGCTTTACAATATAATGTTATATATAAAACCATCCTACAACTGTGTTTAATTTATATACTTCATAAATGATAGGCATATAAATAAAGACAATAATAAAGTAGTCAAACTGAATATAATCACCTAGATTGTAAGATAAGCAGTGTAAGAAAGAAGGATAAAGAATAAGTATCCTAATTTTTACAGTGCATAAATAAAAGAAAATAATTAAAATAAATAAATAAATTAATTAATAAAAATTGGGGGGGGGGGGGGACAAAGAGAGGATAGGAAGGATTGAAGGGAGGTGTCCAGGGAGGCAGGGAGGTGTCCTGACTCATGGTGGATATGCACATTTGATTGGGGAATATACCATATAAACCTAGTGTGGTAGTAACAAGGATTGGTCAAAGTCGATGGGAAAGAAGTGTTTAACCCATGGTTGCCAAATTTTGCAAAATTTATTGATCTTGTTCTCTTCAATAGCTGTAATCTTAGCGTATATGAGTGCTTTGTTCATTCTGTGTTCAGTTTCGGCTACAATTAGGGTATGGGACTTCCATGCCTTAGCAATCGTTTGTTTAGCTGCAGTACTAAGTTGAATAAATAATTGAAATTGTGTATGGGTGAAAGTAGTGGGTTTAAGGTTCAGAAGTACCATAGCAGGATCTGGAGGAATAACAATTTCCAGAGCTTTAGAGGCTATAAGAAATATGTTCTTCCAGAATTCTTGGACAACTGGACACCATATGTGGAAATGTGTACCTGGCGTGTCACATCCTCTAAAGCAATTAGGTGAATATGTGGAAATTAATTTAGCTATTCTAGCTGGTACTAAGTACCAATGTGCTAGAACCTTGTAATTTGTTTCTAAAGCAAAACAGTTTGGAGAAGAATTTTTGTTTACAAACTTTTTTATTTGGTACAAAAGGTGGTACAAAATATATAGTACAGTAGTATAAGACAAATCACAGAGAGTTCAATATACATTTGAGCATATAATAATCATATGTGGTATAAATAACATTCCTTGACAGTAAAAAAAAAAAAAAAGGAAAAAAGGGTGAATTCTGTCATATTTTTGGGTATTTATATTTTTAATTCTTTTTGGGGGGTAACACTTACTTTATATATGTAGGCAACTAAAGTTTCAAAGACTAAATATAAATGTGGACATTATTCAGGGTTGAAAAACTCATTGCTATGTTCAAACCAGGGATCCCATTTTTTATTGTATATATGCATAGTGTTTTGAACAGAATGAAATTTGGTGGCTAACCATATATTAGACCAATCTTTGTTATCTAACGCTCGATTCATGTTCTGTGCCCATTTAGTAGCATATGAGGGTAGAGTTGCACTGGGGATCTCATTTAATTGATGATAAAGTAATGAGATAAGTGCTCTGATGTGTGGGTCACTTATACAGATACGCTCAAATTGGGTCATTTGGTTGAGAGTTGAGCCTGTATTGAGAAGTGGTTCGTAGAAATGTTTAACTTGTAGGTAACTAAAAAGGCAATGTAAAAAGCATAAGGCAAGACACTTTTTACATTGCATTTTTTTGTACCGAGATCCCTTTTTATTGTCACATTTTGATGTGAATAAATTCAATTTTATAAATTGACCTGAACTATCGCAGTCCTTCCGTTTTTTTTTTTTTTGCACCTTTTTTCCTTATACATTGAATGGAACTGCGAGTCTCCAGTCCTGATGTCCGCTGATCCGCACTGAGGTTGTCATCCTTCATGTTTGGTTCCAGTCCTGGAGTCCGCCCTATCCTAGCGCAGGAGGTTGAGCTCTATAAGCCTGTACGACACACCGCTGTAGGGTGGCTGTGTCCAACGGATTTGGTAAGAGTAACTCATTAGCCAACCCTTTTAAAAGTGTTTAACAACGCCTTAGAGACGGGGGTCCTACCTGCTTCTATGAACGAAGCAATCATAATTGTACTTCTAAAACTGGGTAAGGTAGCAACCTCACCGGACGCATATAGGCCCATCTCCTTGCTCACGACAGACGTTAAAATATTGGCTCGGGTCTTGGCAACGAGATTATCTCTGGTAATACACAAACTGATCCATAGGGATCAATCAGGCTTTATTCCCTCACGTTCCACTGCCCTAAATATTCGCCGTTTATTCCTAAACCTACAGGTCCCTGTGGATAACCCCGGTAATCAGGCCATCCTCTCGCTGGACGCGGCTAAGGCCTTTGATAGTGTTGAGTGGCCTTATCTGTGGAAAGTGATGGAGCGGATGGGGCTGGGCAGTACATTTATTAGCTGGGTCCGACTATTATATGCCAAGCCTACAGCTAGAATCAGAGCTAATGCGGAGCTCTCCGACCCATTCGTGCTGTATAGAGGCACGAGACAGGGGTGCCCTCTGTCGCCCCTGCTCTTTGCCATGGCGCTTGAACCACTAGCAGCCAGAATGAGATCGGCTCCGGATATTGTGGGTTTCTGCAGGCCCACTGGCACGGATGTGGTATCGCTATACGCGGATGACACGCTTATATACCTGGGGGACACACAGGGTTCCCTTACGGCTACCATGAACCTGATTACCCTATTTGGTACCCTGTCAGGTTTTAAGATTAACTGGGACAAATCTGTGCTGCTGCCCTTGTCCCCCCTAACGGCTCCCTTACCCCCTTGTGCAAACATGATCCAGACGGTTACATCCTTTAAGTATCTGGGGGTGCAGATTTCCCCCGAGGTGGCGGAATATGCCAAACTGAATCTTATGCCATTGTTACTTAAGTTCAGGGATAAATGTAAGATCTGGTGCAAACTACCGTTATCGGTGGTGGGCAGGGTAAACCTCATTAAAATGGTGTGGGCCCCGCAGTTGCTCTATATTTGTCATAATTCCCTGACCTGGATTCCGAAACGTTGGTTCGATAAAATTGACTCTCAGTTTAGGGAATTAATATGGTGTAGAAAGACGGCCAGACTTAGTTTACTTACCTTGCAATATAATAAGGACGAAGGGGGGTTGGCACTTCCACACGCTAGGATGTATTTTTTGGCTTCACAGCTCCAGCACCTGGGTGGGTGGGGGTCAGATGACCCCTTGGACCCGATCCGCAGGATACTGGCTGACCCGGTCGCCTCGGACACAGCCTTGTCTAGATTGGAGGCAGGCTTCCCTCATATGGACAGGGGTTCCCCGACTATTATACTGCTGAATACCCTATGGTCTCATGTTAAAAAACTGCTACGAATACGTGGCTTCCTTGCCCTCACCCCTATTTGGCAGAATGCTAATTATGGTGAACTCTTTAAACTTAAGGGATTTGGTAACTGGAGTAGGAGTGGCCTTCAGTATCTCTCGCAACTGTATAGTGGACGGGTACTGAAGTCCTTCATGGAAATACAGGCTGAGTTTGACATCCCACGCAGGGATTTTTTTAAATATTTACAGTTACGTCATGCGCTGCAGACACAGGCACGGAGTGTGCAGCTTTCCCTAACAGACCACCCTGTGGTGCAGGGGATATTCATGCAGACTGACCGTAAAGGCATGATCTCTAGGGGGTATGCAATGCTTCTTGACGCGGTGCAGGACCCTGCACGTCTTCCATGTCGGCAGAGATGGGAGGCGGACCTGGGGCCCGTGGACGCGGAGACCTGGAACCTTTGCTTGTCCTCTGCTCCGTTGGTGTCGGTATCGGCCTCCCATAGGCTCTCCCACCTGTATTTACTACATAGGACCTATAGAACTCCAGTTAAACTGCACAGTTGGGGTGTTAGAGGGTCTCCCCTTTGCCCTAAATGTATGCGGGACCATGGGGATCTTATGCACATGTTCTGGAGGTGCCCGAAACTAAAACGATATTGGACTGGAATTCTTGACACTATATCCTCAGTGTTCTCTGTTGGTATTCCGCGGTATCCGTTGGTCTGCCTGTTGGGGGCCCTGGATGAGGAATCATTGACGCCCTCGGCCCATACGGCCATTATTAGGTTGCTATATGTAGCCAGAAAATTGATAGCGAGATTGTGGATAACCCACAGGGTTCCCACCAGGCAGCAATGGATAGAACAGGTGAACCAGATGCTGATCAGGGAAAAGATAACATACCAACACAGAAACGCACCGCACAAATTTAATGCCATGTGGGGGGGTTGGCTTGAGGTCCCGGGACTAGCTCCCCACCAACTTATACAGGACAGACTTTTACAGGGTTGAATGACGGTCCTAGGTCCGGTACATGGAGGTACATAAATGGTCATGTTCCCAGGATGGGTCTAATTCTATGTATCTCCCTCATCCGGTAATTGTACAGGGTGTAGGGAGACACCAGTGGGACTGTGTGATGGGTTATGGGCCGCAGTATATATTTAAGGTACTTATGTGGGTGTTTCCTGGTGCGGAGTGGTCTATGAGAGAATGTTACTTTTGTTTTTACTTTTTGGTTCCTTTTTCTTACCTCCTTTCTTCCTTATTTTTTGGTCTTATTGATATTTTCCATATCTCAACAGTCTTCAAACCGAAACTATTTGTATTTTTATATTTCCCGTATATTTTTGGATGTGAAAACCAATACTACTGTAAGACTGTACTTTACTCCTATGTTTGGTTTGTACCATATGTGTTTTGTAATAAAAACTTATTTGATTTAAAAAAAAAAAGAGTAACTCATTATTTGCTTACTGTGATATCATCTGTGAAGTCTACTTCTGGCAAGTCTGTTCGAGTGTCGGTGCCTGACTACATCGAGACCCCTATAGACATCCATTGAACACTTGGCACTTTATAGGACACTCTATTCTGTCTTGGGAGTAGTCGCACAATGGTGCAATTACCCCTCATATTTATTTATTTTTGCTTTTGTTATTGTTTTTTGTACACTTGAGAGTTTTGGCATGTATATGCTTTTACTTTAATTCATACAAGATTTAGCGCCACAATTTTGTGTTTGTATATGATTTAGGACTTTGTTAGTTTGATTGTAGGCAGCTTCCAGGTATTGTTTTGAGATATAGCGCAGTCTTTTTTATTTTTCCAACTAAATATTTCCGTTCTAGGTAACCCAAAGGTTTCACATAATACTGGAAAGGTATGGATAGTGGTTGGAGAAGATAAGTTGTATAGGTGTGTCAGGTTTGTAATGGACCATGCAGAGAATGATTTTGGAAATTTTCAAGCAGGATAAAAGGCTGGGTTATTGAGGAATGAAAGCAAGGGGTTATGTGGTCATTGTAGATTATGCAAACATTTAAATTTATCCCAAATTGTCAAGGTGTGTTTTGTTATGTGGTTAGATAGATGTTCTCTATCAACAGGACTAAGCCATAGAATATTTGCCACTGAGATAGGATCACTAACCACTGATTCGATAGCTACCCATAAGGGTGTTTCAACTGTAGCATGGTCAGGCTGGGGATGGGATTTCAGTGAAAACAAATGAAGACCATGGCATGCATGTGTGGGTACCAATCTTTAGAATTCTGTAGCACCCCATTTGATGGACTTGTTCGTTGTACCAAGTTCTTCTATCCTCTGAAATATATTCCACCTTGATATTTTGGACACTCGCAGACACAGCATGGACGGTTTAACAATTTGTTGGGTGACACTGTATACATACAGTAGTTGCATAAATACTTAAAGGTATAAAATAATACAACTCTGTGTGCTACTAGCTATTGCCCTTTGTGCTCACCAGCTATTTGCGATATAGAGTCTAATGACGTTAAGGACCATAGCAGATGGAGAGATCTGTGTTCCTCAAAAAGATGAGATAGACACATGGGCATCCACAAATAGGGGCAAGGGGGGCAATTGACCCCCCTGGAATCATCAGTGTAGTTGCACTGTGTCTGTCTGTTGATGTTGAGATGTCGCGGCCGCCGCAGACTTTTTTTCCTAGATCTGCTACTCTGCTGGCTGCTCTCTCTGCTCTGTCCTGACACTGACACTGTTCAGTGCCCTCTGCCCCACAGCTCAGCCTTTCCGCGCTCATCCTCAGTGATTGGCTGCCTGTGTAGTGTGTCTCATGTTGTGTAGATGGATCCACCCACTCAAGTGTGAGCCGCTGAGTGATATGCTGGCAGTTTGCCACTATGTAGATTCAGGCCAACACTGCCACCGCCCACTCAAGTGCAAGCCACCTAGTGATATGCTACCCACCTGTGCCTAGGCAACATAAGAACCATGAGGAACCATAGGTAACAGCAGTTAGGAGCAGCCATGACTCCCAGGAGGAAGAGCATTTTGATTTATTTATTGCTAATTTACTGTAACTAAAAAGGCAATGTAAAAAGCATAAGGCAAGACACTTTTTACATTGTGTTTTTATGTACCGAGGTCCCTTTTTATTGTCAGATTTTGATGTGAATAAATTCAATTTTATAAATTGACCTGAACTATCGCAGTCCTTCAGTTTTTTTTTTTTGCACCTTTTTTCCTTATACATTGAATGGAACTGCGAGTCTCCAGTCCTGATGTCCGCTGATCCGCACTGAGGTTGTCATCCTTTATGTTTGGTTCCAGTCCTGCAGTCCGCCCTATCCTAGCGCAGGAGGTTGAGCTCTATAAGCCTGTACGACACACCGCTGTAGGGTGGCTGTGTCCAACGGATTTGGTAAGAGTAACTCATTATTTGCTTACTGTGATATCATCTGTGAAGTCTACTTCTGGCAAGTCTGTTCGAGTGTCGGCGCCTGACTACATCGAGACCCCTATAGACATCCATTGAACACTTGGCACTTTATGGGACACTCTATTCTGTCTTGGGAGTAGTCGCACAGTGGTGCAATTACCCCTCATATTTATTTATTTTTGCTTTTGTTATTGTTTTTTGTACACTTGAGAGTTTTGGCATGTATATGCTTTTACTTCATACAAGATTTAGCGCCACAATTTTGTGTTTGTATATGATTTAGGACTTTGTTAGTTTGATTGTAGGCAGCTTCCAGGTATTGCTTTGAGATATAGCGCAGTCTTTTTTATTTTTCCAACTAAATATTTCCGTTCTAGGTAACCCAAAGGTTTCACATAATACTGGAAAGGTACGGATAGTGGTTGGAGAAGATAAGTTGTATAGGTGTGTCAGGTTTGTAATGGACCATGCAGAGAATGATTTTGGAAATTTCCAAGCAGGATAAAAGGCTGGGTTATTGAGGAATGAAAGCAAGGAGTTATGTGGTCATTGTAGATTATGCAAACATTTAAATTTATCCCAAATTGTCAAGGTGTGTTTTGTTATGTGGTTAGATAGATGTTCTCTATCAACAGGACTAAGCCATAGCATATTTGCCACTGAGATAGAATCACTAACCACTGATTCGATAGCTACCCATAAGGGTGTTTCAACTGTAGCATGGTATTTAGGAAGAATTGCAATTTGTGCAGCATTGTAATAAGAAGAAAAGTTGGGTAAACCAAAGCCTCCTCTCAATTTGTTGAGGTATAATGTGGATTTAGGTATACAAGGTTTGGTGGTACCCCAAATAAAGGACATAGCTCTACGTTGAATAAGTCTTAGGAAATAAGATGGTAGGGGTATAGGAAGTACCCTGAATAAGTATAATAGTTTCGGCAATATTGACATCTTTGTAGCATTAATTATTCCCAACCATGACAATGGAAGAGAAGCCCATTGCTTCATGAGGCCAGTAGTTTCTTTCAGAAGGGGTAAGTAATTAGCCACAAAAAGAGCCTTAAGGGAGATCGTTATTTGTATTCCTAAGTATGAGAGTTCTTTTGGAACCCAAGTAAAAGGTAAGGACGTTTTTGTCTGTTGGAGTTAAGATTGTGATAGGGAAATATTTAACGCATTTGATTTTGTTGCGTTGACATATAATCCTGAGATTTGGGCGACATTTTCTAGAGTAATGAGTAAGTTAGGGGTAGATATATGGGGATGTGACAAAAATATGAGGATATCATCCGCAAAGGGGCATAATTTATGATGATGACCACCTAATTCGATACCTTTAATGTCAGGATTACTTCTAATTAGTTGTGCCGAAGGTTCAATTAATAGGGCGAAAAAGTAATGGGGAGAGGGGACAGCCTTGCCTTGTACCTCTTCTGATATTGAATATTGTTGACTTATAGCCAGCGTATTTAATATATGCTCTTGGATTATTGTATAAAGAGGAGAAATGGCTACCAAAACCCAATTTTTGAAGGATGTATTCCATATATGGCTATGTGACAGAGTCAAATGCTTTCCTTATATCCAAGGACACAAGGCAAGCTGGGATTCATCTGGTTTTAGCAGCATGGATAAATAGGAGTGTTTGGCTAATATTATCCCCTGCCTGGCGTTTTGGCATAAAGCCTGTTTGGTATTTATGGATTAGATGGCCTATGGTATTGTTCAATCTGGTGGCCATGATTTTAGCTATTAATTTTATATCTAGATTAAGGAGGGATATCGGACAATAATTAGTCCAGGAAGTAGAGTCAGAATGTGGTTTGGGGATCATTGCTATAATGAAAGTGAGTGTCTCTGTTCTAAACAATTGTCCCTTAAGAATTGAGTTGAAGGCTTTGGTTAAGACAGGCGTTAAGATATGCGTAAATTGTCTAATGTAAGCAGCTGAAAATCCATCCGTGCCTGGTCTCTTACGTAATTTTAAGGATTTTATTGCATTAGAAACTTTAGTATCAGTGATTGGGCTTTCAAGGTGATCTCACTGCTGTTGGTCAAGGTTAGGGAGCATGATAGTGGAGAACAGACTATCGTCCTTGGTTTTATCAAAATGTATGTGCTTCTCTAGATGTTTTCAATCTGATAGGTGTCTGGTTATGTTGTGAATTTTGTAAGAGTCTAGCCATAGGTGTATCAGGTTTGTTTGCCTTAAGATATTGAATATGCTGGCGTTTGTGTATGAGCTTGTCTGCTGAATTGGTCAGAAAAAGATCTAAATCAAGATGGGCTTTTTCAAGTTTAGTATTATTGATGGCAGTCAGAAAGGATTGGAAAGTCTGATAACAGTCATTAAAGAGGAAGTAAACCCTGATGGGTTTACTTCCTCTTTCATTCCCTGCAAAGGTAAAGCATAATGGACTACTATGCATCGCATAGTAGCCCATTATGTGTCATTTACCTGACACAGGAGCCAGCGATGTCACCGCTGTCCCCTGTAGTCTGGCGCATCCATCTTTTCGGTGGGGTCTCGCAGCTCCGCCGCTGTCATTCGGCGGAGCCGCGATGACGTCACTCCCGCGCATGCGCACGGGAGCCGACACGCATGGCAGCTCCATTATTGGAAATGCTGCACTCAGCGCGCCTGCGTGCCGCTGTCTACGGCGCATGCGCCGTAGACAGCGGTGCCTGTCTTCGGGCAAATATCTCCTAAACCGTATAGGTTTAGGAGATATTTCTTGGACCTACAGGGTTTACAACCACTTTAAAGGCAGATTCGAGCTTTGCAAACAAGATTTTGCATTCTCTTTTAAATGCTGTTGCTTGTTGTATTCATTTACCTCTAATGACAGCTTTGTGTGCTTCCCATAACGTAAGAGCAGAGACATCCCCCGTGTCATTAGATATTAGATAGTCAGAAATTCCTGTCTCTATTACAAGACGATGGGAAGGATGGGCCATTTATACACCAAGTGGTGTCGTGTGACCTAGGAATTGTGGAAGCAAGGGTAGTAAATACTGCACAGTGGTCTGTCCAAGGAAGGGGAACAATTTTGGAAGAAATGATTTCTGGTATCATACTGGATGCAGTAAGAATATGATCAATTTGTGAAAAGCAGTTATGTGGGTAGGAATAATGAGTGAAACGTCTACTGGTTTGGTTCATTTCTCGCCAAGTATCTACTAAACCATGTGTGGTAAGTAGATGCTGAAAAGTAGGATTATTTGTACCTGAAATAGGTCTTGAAGGAGATTTATACAGAAATGGGAAAATAGTTGCATTAGAATCCCCACAAATGACAACTGTATCAAACCTATGGACATCCTTAACATGGAAAAGATGAGATAAAAAAGCAGTTGGGCATTTATTGGGGGCATAATAGGATACAATAGTAATAGAATTATCAGAAATTTAACCTGTAACCCCTTGAAGACACGGTCGGACATTACGACGGAAAATGTCCAATCGGACCGTATTGTTGGATAATCCGACCGTGTGGGGGCTCCATCAGACTTTTTCCATCTGAATGTCTGACCAACAAAGTTTGAGAGCTGGATATAAAATTTTCCGACATCATGATCCGGTTGGACAAAGCCCAATCGTTTGTAGAGAATTCCGATCAGACAAAGTGCATCACGTGCTCGGATCAAACTAGCAGACCAAAGCTATTGTCTACTAGGCTGAACGTAGTCCAGTCGGAACAAGCGAACGTCATCACGTTCTGCACGATCGGATTTTCCGACAACTTTGTCCGACCATGTGTATGCAACACCAGTTTCGGACAAAATCCGTCGGAAAAAATCCAACGGATTTTGTGGTCGGAATATCCGACCGTGTGTACAAGGGCTTAAAAGTATATATCGTCCCTCAGGGTCAGTTAGTTGTGATACTAGATTAAACAAAGTGGAACGATGGAAACCAATAAGGGTTCCGCACTGTTTAACTGTAGCTGATGCTATGTAGAATTGTGGGTAAGAGGACGAGAGAAATTTGGGGTATACCTTATCAGTGAAATGGGTTTCCTGTAAGCAAATAATGTTAGCTTTCTTCATTGCAAAAGAGCGTAATGCCTTGGTTCTTTTATGCGGAATATTAAACCCTTGTACATTCAATGACAAGACATTTATAGGAGCCATAAATCAACTAGGGTGAACATTATACAATTATAAGCAAAGCACTTACCAGGAGCCAGGACTACCAACCGAAGGGTCGAAAGGGAAGAGTAAAAGGTAGAAACAATAATAATAAGATAAAACAATCGATCAAACCCAATATGAAGACCATATATCGTTAGGTAAAAGATAAATAATTGAGTGTGGGAGCATCTCAGGGAAGTACATAGAACTCCCTGAGAGGGTCCGGGACCACCAGCAGAGAACCACATACAAAATTGGTGGGAGTCTGTAGGTGGTGTAAAGGGCCGCAAGAAGTTCCTAAGGGATGAACAACACCGGAGAACCACAGGAATTGTTTAAGTACTATCATGCTTGTATTCAACTGATATATTAAAAAAAGAGGAGAGCAGAAAAAAAAAAGAGAAAATTCAAAAATTATTGTAATTATAACTAAACCATGTAGCTAAAGCTAATTTCAGTCATGAATGTAGCAAAGTAATTAACCTAACCAGCATAAGGAGCTGGTATCCTGTATTAAGTGAAGGGAATTAGTTAAAGCTGTAATGTTAGTCCATTGAGTCTTCGGTACTGGGTGATGAATGTTCGAAACTACCACGCTTGTTAAGATTTTGATGTGAGGAAGATGAAGAGCTGGGTCCTGCATCTCTAATTTGCTGTGAAGATCGAGAGGTTGAACGTCTGCGGAACTGGTCTTTTGTCAAGATTTCTTCGGTTAAGCCCATTTCAGTTAGGGCTGACTGTAAGTCCTCTGAAGAGCGACAAACATATTTAGTTTCCAGATGAGTGATTCGAAGGCAAAAAGGGAATCCCCAATGGTAAGTGATTTGATTGTGCTGGAGTATCTGTAGTTGAGGTTTGAGCGCGTGTCTCTTTGCCACTGTAAGTGGGGACAGGTCAGTAAAGAGTTGATAAACATGACCCTGAAAGATGAGGGTTTCTCTGTCCCTGGTGGCTGCTAGCAGCTGTTCTTTGGACTTATAATAGTGCAATTTGGCTATTATGTCCCTTGGAGGACCATTAGTTTTGCGTGGGGCTAAAGCTCTATGCACCCTGTCCATTTCAAGTCTGTCAATTGGGGTACCAGGTATTAATTCATGAAATAGCGCCGTGATAGTAGCCTGTAAGTCCAGAACGCATTCAGGGATTCCCCTGATATGCAGATTCGATCAACGGTCTCTGTTCTCCTGGTCCTCTAAACGTGACTGTAATGTGAGATTTTCCTCCTTGAGGGTCATAAGCTCAAGTGTGTTATTCTGTGTGTGATTATCAACTGTATCAACCCTCAGTTCCAAGTCAGCAGTTCTCTGACCAAGTTCTCTTATTTCTTTTATTAATTTCTCAGTGATATGGTCAGAAGTCTACTTGAGGGCTTTTTGAAGCATATGTTAACCACTTACCGACCAGCGCACAACGATGTACATCCTATTTTTGAAGAGGGATATCTCGGTAACGGCAGCAGCTGCTGCCACAACCGAGATATCCATCTCTTCAGGCGCCGGTCGGCTGTACGATAAAGGTGGTCTCCGCACCTTCCCCCGCTTACCGGAGCCGTCGGTAGCGGCGGAGGCGATCGGGTCCTTTCACTAGCTGGGTATGGAGACGAGTGAGGCTAAGATGGCCCCCACTCGTCTCTATACCATAGGAGGGCGGAAGCAACGTCAAAACGTCACTTCCGCCCAT
Organism: Lithobates pipiens; assembly: GCF_037356315.1. Classification (NCBI taxonomy): domain Eukaryota; kingdom Metazoa; phylum Chordata; class Amphibia; order Anura; family Ranidae; genus Lithobates; species Lithobates pipiens. The sequence continues at coordinate 86,158,932 of NW_027507764.1, read as the reverse complement.
ACCTCTTAAAAGTATATTTTTTTTAAATGTAATTTTTTCTTTTTTTTATTTAATTTTTTTTTTTGTTGCATTTTAGTCCAAATATGAGATCTGAGGACTTTTTTGACCCCAGATCTCATATTTAAGAGGACCTGTCATGCTTTTTCTATTATAAGGGATGTTTACATTTCTTGTAATAGGAATAAAAGTGATCCATTTTTTTTTTTTAAACAGTGTAAAAATAAATAAAATAAATTAAAATAAATAAGTAAAAAAAAAAAAGTTTTTAAAAACACCCCGTCACGACGAGCTTGTGCACAGAAGCGAGCGCATACGTGAGTAGCGCCCGCATATGAAAACGGGGGTCAAACCACACATGTGAGGTATCGCCACGATCAGTAGAGTGAGAGCAATAATTCTAGCCCTAGACCTCCTCTGTAACGCAAAAAATGCAACCTGTAGAATTTTTTAAATGTCGCTTATGGAGATTTTTGAGGCTAAAAGTTTGACGCCATTCCACGAGCGGAAGCGTGACATGAGGGGTATCAATTTACTCAGCATACCATTATCTTTCACAATATAAAAAAAATTGGGCTAATTTTACTGTTGTCTTATTTTTTTATTCAAAAAAAGTACGCTTGTAAGACCGCTGCGCAAATACGGTGTGAAAAACATTTTGACAGGAATTAGACAAACCTTTAAAGAAAATCGCATTTTTGTTTTAGGTATTCCATTCTAGCATCCAGGCATTAGCCAGCACACATTCAGATGCTGTAGCATACATTCCATTACAAAAGACGCATGTTACACAGAATATAATTTGGCTGTCCGTGTGCAATCAATGCTCTGGTGTACAGAAATTTCTGATTCAAGTTAACCTCATTCAGTTGTCTAAGTTTGAGCTACTGATCTCTGTACACGATCAATATATAAACAAACATATTTAATTGACTTTTAAATAGAATTGAAAACAGAGGTTTTATTTTATTTTATTTTATTTTATTTGTTTAAACCCTGAACACAATATACAAAGAAATGATATACCCAATCCCAAACATGCCCTGTTGGGTTACAAAGTTGATAAAGCCTAGAAAAACCAGAGGCAACTCCTCCCTTTAATATTTGTATCTGCTAGAATAGCCATAGCTAGAAGCTGGAGGTCAATTGTCATCCCATTTAACCAGCATAATCACTTAAGGACTGGAAGGAATTGCCCCCTTAATGACTAGGCCATTTTTTGCGATTTGGCACTGCGTCGCTTTAACTGACTATTGTGCGGTTTTGCGACTGTGTACCCAAACAAAATTGATGTTCCTTTTTTTTCCACAAATGGAGCTTTCTTTTGCTGGTATTTGATCACCTCTGCAGTTTTTATTTTTTGCGCTATAAACAAAAAAGAGTGACAATTTTGGGGAAAATTTTTTTTTTTACTTTTTACTATAATAAATATCCACAAAAAACCTTAAAAAAAACGAATTTCTTCATCAGTTTAGGCCAATATGTATTCCACTGAATATTTTTGGTAAAAAAAAATTGTAATAAGCGTATATTGATTGGTTTGTGTAAAATTTATAGCGTCTACAAAATAGGGTATAGATTTAGGTAAATTTTAGTATTTTTTTTTTTTTTGGACTAATAATGGCAGTGAATTGCGATTTCTAACAGGACTGCAACATTGCGGCAGATATTTCAGACACTTTTGACATATTTTTTGGACCATTGACATTTATACAGCGATCAGAGCTAAAAAATAGTCACTGATTACTGTATAAATGTCACTAGCAGGGAAGGGGTTAACACTAGGGGTGTGATTAAGGGATTAAGTGTTACCTAGGGAGGTGTTTCTAACTTTGGGGACAGTGTACTGATTGGAGGAGGAGAAAGATCGCTGTTCCTGATCACTAGGAACAGCAGATCTCTCTCTACTCCCCTGTCAGAATGGGGATCTGTCTGTTTACATACACATTTCCCCATTCTGGCTCTCTGTGGAGCAATCGTGGGTGGCCTGGCAATATCACAGCTGCTGACACCACGACTCTGTGTCCGCTATATCCCTTAAAGCGGTCACCGTACAGCTACGGCGATTGCGCAGGGGAGCCAACGACGGCGGCTGGTCGGCAAGTAGTTTAACACAAGCTTTTCTGGCTCATGGTCAATAAAAGGCTCTTGCCAGTCTTAAATTACAAAATAAAGGTTTTTTTATTTTAAAAGTCTGGGGTCCGTGGATCAGGTACTTGACTGATGATCCCCAGGCTGTTTCGGTCTGATAGGCTTTTGGGTGGCATGGACCAGAGCGTGGGGTCTTCCCCATCTTATTTTCCTACTTCTCCTTGCTTCTCTTCTTCCTTTTATGACTTATGTGCCTGAAAGATTTTGATCATGCAATTCTAGTAACGGAGAACAGGGCCCCCACCCTTTATGGCGGGGAACATCTTATATTTCAAATATGGAGGGTGAATTCCAGGCTCCATTGATCCACATTGGTTTTTACTATGATATAATGAATTGGAAGTACACTTGTAGTCTCTTTGTTAGATATTGTTACTGTATCAATATTGTCTGTGCACAACCTCATATGCTCACAACTACAGTGGTGTGAAAAAGTGTTTTCCCCCTTCCTCATTTCCTGTTCCTTTGCATGTTTGTCACACTTAAGTGTTTCGGAACATCAAACCAATTTAAACAATAGTCAAGGACAACACAAGTAAACACAAAATGCAATTTGTAAATGAAGGTGTTTATTATTAAAGGTGAAAAAAAATCCAAACCATCATGGTCCTGTGTGAAAAAGTGATTGCCCCCTAAACCTAATAACTGGTTGGGCCACCCTTAGCAGCAACAACTGCAACCAAGCGTTTGCGATAACGTGCAATGAGGCTTTTACAGCGTCCTGGAGGAATTTTGGCCCACTCATCTTTGCAGAATTGTCCTAATTCAGTTACATTAGAGGGTTTTCGAGCATGAACGGCCTTTTTAAGGTCATACCACAACATCTCAATAGGATTCAGGTCAGGACTTTGGCTAGGCCACTCCAAAGTCTTCATTTTGTTTTTCTTCAGCCATTCGGTGGTGGACTTGCTGGTGTGTTTAGGATCATTGTCCTGCTGCAGAACCCAAGTTCGTTTCAGCTTGAGTACACGAACAGATGGTCGGACATTCTCCTTCAGGATCTCTTGGTAGACAGCAGAATTCATAGTTCCTTTTATCACGGCAAGTCTTCCAGGTCCTGAAGCAGCAAAACAGCCCCAGACCATCACACTACCACCACCATATTTTACTGTTGGTATAATGTTCTTTTTATGAAATGCAGTGTTCCTTCTACGCCAGATATACTTGGACACACACCTTCCAAAGAGTTCCACTTTTGTCTCATCAGTCCACAGAATGTTGTCCCAAAAGTCTTGGGGATCATCAAGATGTGTTGTGGAGAAATTGAGACGAGCTTTGATGTTCTTTTTGCTCAGCAGTGGTTTTCTCCTTGGAACTCTGCCATGCAGGCCATTTTTGCCCAGTCTTTTCCTGATGGTGGAGGCATGAACGCTGACCTTAACTGAGGCAAGTGAGGCCTGCAGTTCCTTGGACGTTGTTGTGGGGTCTTTTGTGACCTCTTGGATGAGTCGTCGCTGCGCTCTTGGGGTAATTTTGGGCGGCCGGCCACTCCTGGGAAGGTTCACCACTGTTCCATGTCTTCGCCATTTGTGGATAATGGCTCTCACTGTGGTTCGCTGGATTCCCAAAGCTTTGGAAATGGCTTTATAACCCTTTCCAGACTGATAGATCTCAATTACTTTCTTTCTCAATTGTTCCTGAATTTCTTTGGGTCTCGGCATGATGTGTAGCTTTTAAGGATCTTCTGGTGGACCTTACTGTGTCAAGCAGCTCCTATTTAAGTGATGCCTTGATTGTGAACAGGTGTGGCAATAATCAGGCCTGGGTGTGGCTAGAGAAATTGAACTCAGGTGTGGACAACCACAGTTATAGTATGTTTTAACAAGGGGGGCAATCACTTTTTCACACAGGGCCATGATGGTTTGGATTTTTTTTTCACCTTTAATAATAAACACCTTCATTTACAAATTGCATTTTGTGTTTACTTGTGTTGTCCTTGACTATTGTTTAAATTGGTTTGATGTTCCGAAACACTTAAGTGTGACAAACATGCAAAGGAACAGGAAATGAGGAAGGGGGCAAACACTTTTTCACACCACTGTAAGTGCCTCAGTTATGCCTGGGAGCTGCAATTTTGAGGGAAACCTCTCCAGGTAACGTGGGGCTTGGGGCTATATGCCTTCTGCCTCCTTTCCTTTGAATGTTCATGCAAACCTTTTCCTTTTGTCAGTATATGAGCACTTTGGATTGTGTAAATTATACATTACACAAATATCTATGTTGCTATTTTTCTACCCTTTGTGAAAAACTTTAACAAAAACATTGAAACAGAAAATATATACCCAATGCATTCCTTTTAATATCTATGTCTGGTTGGCTAATGGAAAATACGGCCAGTAATTTCAAGTTTTTGCCAACATCTCATGAACCAAGTCCACCCCCCACCCATTACATAATTTAATCATCCCACAAACCATTTGTGTCTATAAAGCATTGTGACTGCCCCTTTTTGAGTTAGTTCCATAGACTTTCAATCATAGTTGCCTTTTTACGTAAAAAAAAGTAACTTTTTAAAGCTTACGGTTTGAAATGAGCTGATTTACTGTGACTGGGAAAGATTATTTAATTGCTCTAATCTTGGAACTCAGACAGCAAACGCTAAGCCTTTATGGAAACCGTATAAATAAATGATCTTCCTATGGTGAAATGTTCTCTCCATTGTTTTAGTTCTAACAAAATTGAAGCACCAAAAAAAATATTGAAAAAGAATCAGGTTCTGCATTCCAACATAAGTAACCTGGGCTCAACACGCCATGCCAGGAAATGCAGAAAAAAATGCTTAGACAATACATAGGTAGCAGTAAAATGTGTTTAATATATTTTACCATAATCATTGTGGTAGGTCAATGCTGCCTGTGTCAGCAAGACCAACCTAACAGCAAGAAACAGCTTGGCTTACATGTAATACATGCTTTTGAAATGTACCTGGATTATAGCTCTTTTAAAAATCAATGGCGCCATAGTTTCCTTTTCCTTATAGAATCCTATATTGAGCTATATAACTACTTGGACTGTAAAATTGTTGTAAAATATTAACTGATCCTATGTTTAAAGTCATGGGGTTCGATTTACTAATATCATGAGCTCACCCAACAGCAGTCACTGGTAGCCAGCACTGCAGGCATAACTTATACTAATTTATTAAAAGCAGACATGATGCACAGAAACATCTAAACCCAAGCTTATATTCAAGTAAATTCAGTAAAGTCAAACACATACCCCCGTGGTTGCATTGCCTTTGTTCAACTTACCTCTTTTCACCTCAAAGCAGCAGGTGAGCAAGGATTTGAAAGTGGATTCTGTGATAGCAGCATAACAATGTGTTAACAGTAACATAAAAGGGCTGAAATACTTACCTTTACTGGATACAATTATGCCTTAAGTTCCCTCCAGTGTTGCAGACATATCCAAAAGCTTAAAGTTTATCACTTTTTTTAGGGGAAACATAATCCCCTCTGGGTGCTCTTAGTATATTGCAGATTTCAGAACTATTTTGCAGAATCCAAAACTGTGTGTTGTTGTAACAATGTAAAGATTAAAATGGGTCTTTGGGATTTGGTAATATAGAGTAATGTGAAAAAGTAAATTCACCCTATGGGAAAAGTTTACTTTTTCAACATATGTGAACAGGTAAACATTAGCTATTCATTTAAACAGTGTCTACAGTAAAGGGTAGATACTGAAAAACACAAGGAAAAATTGTCTTTAAATTATTTACCAAAAATATCAAAAGATGTATTACATAGTGTACTCTGGAAAATGTATGTACACCCTAGGCTTCAGAAGCTGATATTATCCCCTATAGCAGAAATGACTTCATAGTTTCATAGTTAGTAAGGTTGAATAAAGACACCAGTCCATCCTGAGTGTCTACAATTGTCCCCATCCCTGTACATTGCACACTCACATTGGTCCCTACCCTCAAGGAGCCCACAATCCAAGGTCCCCATTCATATACTAGGGCCAATTTTGGACAGAAGCCAATTAACTTACCTGCATGTCTTTGGTTTGTGGGAGGAAACCGGAGTGTCGTGGTTGGGATTTGAACCAGCGACCCTTCTTACTGCTAGGCGAGAGTGCTAACCACTACACCACTGTGCCGCCAAACTTCCTGTAGGCATTTTGCATAACTGCTCACCAGTCTCTGACATCAACTTGTGAATTTTTTGACCAATCCCCCATGCAAAATCACTTTAGCTGCTAGATGTTTCTGGGTTTCCCTGCATGAACTGCAGCTTCAAATCCTCCCACAATACTTCAATATGATTTAAACCAGGGCTTCAACTAGTCCAACCCATAATCCTCCATTTCTTATTTTTGAGCCTTGGTGGTTTTGGACAGATTGCCTCACATTCTCCATTATTTCAAGCTGCCTAGGCCTGAAGTATCAAAGTAATCCCAAACCATAACATTTCCACCACCATGCTTCACAGTTGGCATGAAGTTCTTCTGAAACAAACACATATGTGGAAATGGCCATGGGGTGCAGCAGCTGGTCCTCCTGAAGGATGAAGGGGCCCCTGGATTGTTCTGATATGAGATACACAGTCCATCCAAGTAGAGGTCCATTCCTACCAGAACCAAGAGGATTTGTGAGATCCATCAATACATGTGACACCTGAGCAATTGGGCTTCCCTATGTGATCTTTAATCATCCCTGCGTGTGTGACTCACTGCCATAATGTATTAGAGTTCACACTCTCTGGTAAGCGCAATACTACTATCCATGGTGGTGGAATTGTCACATTGGTGGCCATTGTTATTTGTGGACTATCATTCAAATCACCATTGACAATTTTTGATTGTTTATGGACACAACATTTATGACTTTTTGTGGACTGTTTCCATTATGAACTATGCATTTTGCACTAATGCGGTGTGATTTTCATATATATATATTTTTTTGTGTGATATATGTTCATGTATATGATCATGTTATAAATGACTTAGCACTGCACTTATGTGTTTTTTGTTTTTTTTTGCCTTTTTTGTATTCATGATGACCAGCAAAAGTCTTGGTGCTCAGAAGTGGCATGTCAGTGCTATGCAGCCACTTGTTCAGAAAATGGTTCTCCCTTCCAGCAGATATAGGACATGTATGTTTATTCTATAAAGTGGAATTGTGTCATGGCAAAGATGATGGTAAGAGCTGCGCTGGGGACCTTAGAGTGGTCAGCTGCTGTGGCCATCATCTTCAAAATTTTTCTTGACCTGGCATATTTCTTCTTATGCCATTGAGCAGTGACTGATGATAAAAATCCTGCACATGCATGCTAGAGATACATCATCCTGGCTGCTTTCTCTGCACCTTACAGATAACAAGAGTGGGCCAAGAGTGTACGATGCATTGTGAATGTGCAATAACAAAGCCACAAATTGACCACAGTTGAGAGAATTTTTGGGCAGTTCCTGATTAACCAATTTAAATTTGCTTAGCATGTGGCCCTACCAGCCTAGCTCAGAGTTTCAGCTATCCATGCTTTTTAGTATGGATGAAAGCATCTCTTATATTTCTTTTGTTCAGCCCTTGAATGAAAGAAATTTAACAGTATATGGCCAGTCTTAAGCCTCGTACACACGCTCTAATTTTCCGACAGTAATTGTGTGATGACAGGCTGTTGGCGGAACATCCGACCATTTGTATGCTCCATCGGACAATTGTTGTTTGATTTTCCGTGGACAAATGTTGGATAGCAGGATTTAGAATTTTCTGCGGACAAATGTCTGTTGTCAGATTTTCCGAGTGTGTGTACACAAGACAAAAGTCAAAAGTACAAACGTGCATGCTCGGAAGCAAGGACGAGCCAGAAGCAGCCAGTCGGGTAAACTAGTCTTCGTAATGGAGAATTAACATTCATGGCGTGGCCAATTATGAAATCTCGAAATGCAACTTCTTCATTAATGGGATAATAATGAAGCTGCTTTGCTGGTGATACTGATGGAGTTTTTGCAAACACATTTTCAAAGGCTTTTTTTTCCTAGTGATATCAAGAATAATATTATTATGCTTTTTTTTTTTTGGGGCAAGTTACCACAACACCATTATCCTGTAGTTTTTAATACCAAAACTACAACCCTTGTCAATTTTACATTGTACTTTTTAAAATGTAACTACCTACTCCCAAACTGTCATTTGAAGTAAAACACATAGCCAAGTATTATTCTCCACAATTTTTGTATTGTGCAATAAAAAAGAAAACAAATAAAATTAGACATGCTATCTGCCAATAGAACTTAACCAACAAGTGCATTCTATGCATTAAAAAATATAGAAAATATAACAAATCAAATCATTACTCAACCAAAAAAAATAATGTCAAAGCAATAACTCCAAGGCCCATAATAAATAACACTGTATCTCCTCCCATTCCGCAGCATGTCTGGTTGAAGAACGACCGTTCAGAAACGAACTGAAAAGCACAACCTGAAAAGCGCTAAATTAAAAACACGAAATGAAAAGCGTGAAATGAAAAGTGTGAAATGAAAAGTGCAAAATGAAAAGTGCAAATCAACACTCATCATGAAATTAGCAGAAGGAGCCCAAAGGATGGTGCTTAGGAGCTTAAAAACCATGTAGTACATCACTATGTTCAGGATTGTTGGTTGACAATTGTGTGTCGTTTGTATGCCTTCGGACAAAAGTCCACGGTTTTCCGATCGTGTGTACGAACGAGTCTTTAGTCTTGTGATCAAACATTGCCTCTGCAGTTCTAGCATTTGAAAGAAGTCAACTGTAGGTTAAAATGAGGTTAAAAACATCTGTGAAGGTACTCAGAAGAAACTCAGAAGTGCCCCAGCCTGATCTCAAATTCAGGTTAAATATGCCATTTACACAACAGCCTGCATTTTATGATTTGGATGTGAAATTAAGGTGACTGCATCCAGTAGAGGGTGGGTAGCAGTTTTCCTAAGTATTAAAATGGGGGTTTTGGTTCAAATGAGTAAAGACTATAAACCTTTTAGGTTGCCTGCTCTGTATTTTTTGCTCAGCCCCTAGAATATCTATTGCTATTTGTCACTATAAAGGTGACAAGTGCAATTTAATGCTAAGTGCTCCTTAGAGTAAAATTACCCATATTGTATTAACACTTAGCTGTATTCTAAAGCACTTTTAGCCCATTCTTCTACAGCCACTCATGATTTGCTGATTGCAATTAAGCATTTGAAATGTAGAACAATTTGTCAGGCAATAGACATGCGGTTGTTGTGGTCTAATGTTAAAGACATTGCTGGCTCTAAGGACATAGTTACGTTTGTAGTCTTTCTACCCATTTGGAATATTAGTGTCTCAGGTGGCCAGAGGCTGTGTTATTCTAACAGTAAACCTGAAACTAATGGTAATTCCTGATCTACAGTCTGAAACCATGGGACTGGCAGCTTCGGGAAAGAGTTTCACACAAGAATAAAGAGTTCAGGACATGAATGTATATTGAGACTAGAGTGTTTTATTATAACCAAACACCATGCAATATGGCTGTGAATGCTATGTAAAAGATATGTATAGTCTGCATATAAAGTTAGTTTACTCTAACATAACACTACATGTTAGCCACATAATGTACACTCATTTTTGAACAGTGTAGGATTTAATCTCCAGCTGTGCACAAATGCATAAGATGTTATTGCATCACCACTGTGGTGGTCTCACAGTGAGACATGAGAACAGACAGTGGGCTGCAGTAGCCCACCACACTTAAAGGGTATCTAAACCCAAGAACCAAAAATATGCAGCTTCCCAGTCCTTAGATGTGGTGGCTGCATTCATTTCTGTTTTCAGGCTGTCCATAGATTATGCAATTTTCTTTTCTTCACTCACTGGTTGAAGGAAAATAAATTCCTTGATTCCACCATCAACACAGTCAGTGTTGATGGGGGAATCCCCCCTCTGCGTTATTGTATTCTCACAGCAGGAGATTTCCCAGCCATCAAAAAAAAATAATAACTACTGGCATCTATAGCCACCAGCAGTGATTGCATGAAAAAAACCTGACAGGCTGGTTGTACTGAAGTCAATTGACCAGCCTGCCCATAGATGGATCAAAATTCAGCCAGTTCCCGTTAATTGAACGGAAAAAAAACTCAGTGTGTATACCCTGCGTAACATCTTTCTTGTGGTTTTAAGACCAGATTAAAGGATAAGATCACCTTTGGGAACATGTAACATGTTTCCAATGCTGCAGCCACTACTCTGCTGACAGGGCCGGGTCATTCATACACAGAGCTTTGTGTATGAATGAACTACAAGTCCTGACAGCCTTAGCGGCTGTTGGCTGGTAGTTCTCAATGAACTATCATGGCACTGTGGGGTGCTGTGGTAGTTCACTGTGGCTGTATTTACACCTGAGTGTATATATTTACTGTGGTTTTTCTGGCTTTTTTTCAAGCCTTTTTGCATCTTTTTATAAGCTTTTTTTAAAGTGTTTTGGAAACGTATTACAAGTATTTTACAGCTTTAGGCATTTTTGTTTAGCCAATAGAAAGCATGAGGAGGGGGAGAGGGAGTGGAAATTGGGGGTGGAGAGCTGCTATTTGAGCATAAAATGCTTGTTAAAAGCAGTATGAACAGAAGAGGCGTGTGGAGAGTATGACAATGGTCAGTATGTATAGGAGAGGAGTGTAGATGGTATGAGAGTGGGCAGAATGTATAGGAGAGGAGTGTAGATGGTATGAGAGTGGGCAGTATGTACAGGAGAGGAGTGTAGATGGTATGAGAGTGGGCAGTATGTACAGAAGAGGAGTATGGGGAGAAAGACAGTTGGCAGTAGGTATAGTAAAGGAGTATGGAGGGTATGACAGTTGGCAGTATGTACAGGAGAAGAGTGTGGAGGGTATGATGGGGCAGTATGTACAGGAGAGGAGTGTGGAGGGTATGACAGTGGGCAGTATGAACAGGAGAGGATTGTGGGGGATATGACAGCGGGCACTATGTACAGGAGAGAAATGTATAACAGTGGTTAGTATGTACAGGAGAGGCGTGTGGAGAGTATGACAGAGGGCGCTATGTACAGGAGAGGAGTGTGGAGGGTATGACAGAGAGTACTATGTACAGGAGAGGAGTGTGGAGGGTATGACAGAGGGTACTATGTACAGGAGAGGAGTGTGGAGGGTATGACAGTGGGCACTATGTAAAAGTGAGGAGGATGAAGGTTTTTCCCAAAACAATCAGTGCTGCCAGCTATGGTTAGCAACACTGATCATTGTATTCTGTGGGTAGGGAAGGCTCCCCACTGGCAGAGCATAATAACACTGTGGGATTGATTCCCCCATTCACAGGTCAGCAGGTGAGAGGGTGTGTGGGGACAGGCTGGGGAGAGATGTCTGTCAGCAGGGGGGTGTGAGGTGGTCATGGAGGGATATCAATCAGCAGATGGGGGGGAGTAACTGGAGGTGATATCTTTTAGAGTAGGGTCTGTCATCCTACATGCAGGTTGGGAAATGGTCACCTGTGATATAAGTTAAAGGGACATGACTAACATGGGAAGTGGCTGGGGAGTGACCTTCTTGAGTGTGAAATGGATGATGTGTTTCAAGTTTCTTTCACATTTGTGGTAATGCTTACTGTCCTCTGAAAAGTGATCTGTGGTGGATTGCTTTTCAATGAGTGGTATAGCAGCAGCTGACAGGTGTTCTTGAGGTGCTACTGCCTCCTCCTTGCTTTTTTTTTACATTGCTGAATGGTAGTTTTACATTGTTAGACTATGCTGCTACTGCAAGCAAGTTTGGCTTGCAGTTACAAAATGATTTTTAGTGTACATGTAGGAGAGAAGTGGCAGAATTGGCCTGGGTGGCAAGGGGTCAATTACCATAAGTAAATAATATACATATAATAATTATATATTGTTTTTAAGGTAATTTACTATATTTTCCAAATCTGTCCTCAAGCAGGTGGCTTAAAGGGGTTGTAAACCCTCGTGTTTTTTCACCTTATCATCTATGCATTAAGGTCAAAAATCTTCTGACAGTATTCTCATTCTCCCTCTTAACTGTGTGAGAAAAACATTGGATTGTGGGTAAACCTTATACCTATAACCCATGTTTTTTCTTCTAATTAATTAGGCTGGAAGGGAGCACGTGTCTTTTAGACACATGCCCCTGTCTATGACACATTTTTTTGGACGACTGAAGTTAATGGTTCTTTACCATTGGTCCAAGGCTTCAAGCTGTCCATTGAGCTCAGTGCCTCTGACAAGAAGTGAGGAGAGGCACTGTGAGCTCAACCTCTCAGTCTGCTGCAAACAGCTTGTATTTAAACTGGCCGGGCTGTATGTAGCTTCTGACAGGCTGCACAAGAACCCCGTATCTCCAGAACCATAGGTCCAAGAACCCCAAATTTTGACCATTGGTGACCATTGACCATTGGTAGGTCTTTGGCTACCTACCCCCTAAAAGTCTCCATGACCTTCGAAACTCTGTCTTTTTTGGCAAATGGGCCCATCTTAAGGCAAGGGGCCTGGAGTTAATCCAGCCCTGGGGACTGGTGTTTTGCTACATGTGACAGACCACATAGATGTGAGCAGGGGCCATTGAAATAAATGGGCTTGTTGGGCGTTTAAGAAAAAATCTTTACCCAAAATTTGAAGCTGTACAGAACCTCAAAAGTATACATCAAAGCTTTACTGTTGGTTAAAATGTACAGTCTAGTTACAGGATAATAAATTATGGGAACCCTATAAATATTTTAATGATCTTCAAATGTTAATAATAGATAAGCATACAGTATGAAAGATTTTTGTGTAATCTTAAAGTTAGATGAAATACTGGATTATGATTTTGGTAATGCTTATAATGCTCAAATAGTTTTATATACATGATTCCTCTCTTGTCCTCCTGAAGAAGTGGATTTTGCTTCACAAAATGCGCTGAGAAGTTCTTATCCAACTGGTGGGTTACAGCTAATGGAAATCTATACATTCACAGTAGACAAATGTTTGATGGGAGTATAAGGGACAATATATAGATGTACTATAGAATCAGCAATGTTTTTAGGCATATATATCAATAAAATACTATTTTACTTTTTAAACATGGTGGTTATGTATATGTATTTAAAATGTCCCACTAATTGGTACCTTGCTAGGACTTAGTTGCACATTAACCCCAAAAGCTTATGTTTAACACTTACCCCCTCCACCCCTCCTCAGCTGCATACTTGGCTGTTCTTGTGCTGGGAGCCTTTGCACACATGAATGTGCAGGTCTTGCAATTAAATTTTGCCCAGAAAAAAGTGCTACAAGCATGTATGGCCTACTGAGTACCCAGGCTGGTTTGAAACCTAACCAATAAAAGGAAGTGGCGGCTGGTCCTCAAAAGTTTTTGGGGGGCACAAACTGAAAAATTCAGAGAAATACTGAAAAAAAAAAACATCAATTGCAGCCTCACTGTGCCATGAAATGCAGCCACTCTGCCAACAATTGCAGCCACTGTGCCCTTCAAATGCAGCCACTGTGTCCATCAAATGCAGCCACTGCGCCTATCAAATGCATCGCCTGTGCCCATCATATGCAGCCTCTGTGCCCATCATATGCAGCCTCTATGCCCATCATATGGAGCCTGTGCCATCAATTGCAGCCACTGTGCCCATAAAATGCAGCCACTGTGCCATCAAATGCAGCCACTGTACCAACAATTGCAGCCACTCTGCCCATTAAATGCAGCCACTGTGCCCATCAAATGCAGCCACTGCGCCTTCAAATGCAGCGCCTGTGCCCATCATATGCAGCCTCTGTGCCCATCATATGCAGCCTCTATGCCCATCATATGCAGCCTGTGCGATCAAGAGGTTAACTGTGTTCCCTGTATTAAATGCAAAATCAGTAAGCGCAAAACAATACCTTCTGTTTAAAATATAAGTAACGGAGCAGCTGAACACTAAAGGTAAATATAACAAAGACCTCAAAGAAACATCATAAATAGAGCAGTGCAGAGCTGAAAAAAACCCCTATTGGTATTATATAAAGTCTCTCAAGATGAACGACAACAACATAAAAAGGAAAATGCTAAAAAATGAATGGACAGTCTCTGATGATACTGATCAACAATCCTTCATTCTTCTCAGTGGATAGAATGCATACTGATATCCTTAATAACCGAAAACAGGTGCTGCCACCACCAGACAGCCAAACCGCTCACCTTAAAGAATTGACCCCTGACCGAACAGATAGGTCAAATGGAGCATTCACCACTGCCAGTGGTCATATACCAGGATTCAGGTGGATCAAAAGGCTCCTTGGATATCACAGCGTTGTCATTAATGATGGCTCAAACTCCCCACATAGACGTTAAAAATAAAAAAATATATATAGTGCAGACCATATAGATAAAAAACGAATTTATTGCCAAAAGACAGGTACTCACATACAGGGCACTACAACTAGTGCTGGATTATAGGCATAGATAAACGATATTCACTTAACCACTTGCCGCCCGCCCTATAGGCAAATGACGGCTGCAAAGTGGTTTCAAAATCCTGACCGGACGTCATATGACGTGATCAGGATTTCGAGCCGCTGCGCGCCCCGGGGGGCACGCATCGCGGCGATCGTTGTTGCAGGGTGTCAGTCTGACACCCCGCAACTATGATCTCGGTAAAGAGTCTCCGACGGAGACTCTTTACCACGTGATCAGCCATGTCCAATCTCGGCTGATCACAGTGTAAATAGGAAAAGCCGGTGATCGGCTTTTCCTCACTCGCATCTGTCAGACGCGAGTAGAGGAGAGCTGATTGGCTGCTCCTCTGACAAGGGGGGTCTGTGCTGATCGATTATCAGCGTAGCCCCCCCGAGGATGCCCACACTGGACCTCCAGGGATGCCACCAGACCACCAGGGATGCCCAGCACAAGGTAATCCTCCCTATACCACCAGGGATGCCAGTCAGTGCCCACAATGGATGCCAATCAGTGCCCATAATGGATGCCAATCAGTGCCCACAATGGGCATCACTGATTGGCATGCATTATTGTTTGGCACTGGTTGGCATCCATTAGTACAGTATAACATAATACAATGCCGCCTATCAGTGCCCACCTGTGCTGCCTATCAGTGTCCATCCGTGCCACCTATCAGTGCCCATCCATGCCTATCTGTGCCACCTATCCATGCCCATCTGTGCCGCCTATCCATGCCCATCTGTACTGCCCATCCATGCCAATCCGTGCCAGCTATCAGTGCCAATTTGTGCCACCTATCAGTGCCCATCCGTGTCGCCCATCAGTGCCACCCATCAGTGCCGCCTATCAGTGCCCATCAGTGCCGCCTATCACTGCCACATATCAGTGTCCATCAATGCCACCTCATCAGTGCCACTTCATTGGTGCCACATCATTGTTGCCCATCAGTGCCGCCTTATCAGTGCCCATCAGTGTAGCCCCATCAGTGCCCATCAGTGAAGAAGAAAACATACTTATTTACAACGTTTTGAAACTGAAACAAAAAAAAAACCTTTTTTTTTAAAATTTTCGGTATTTTTTTATTTATTTAGCAAAAAATAAAAACCGTAGGTGATCAAATACCACAAAAGAAAGCTCTATTTGTGGGAAAAAAATGCTAAAAATTTCATTTGGGTACAGTGTAGCATGACCGCGCAATTGTCATTCAAAGTGCGACAGCGCTGAAAGCTCAAAATTGGTCTGGGCAGGAAGGTGTTTAAGTGCCCGGTATTGAAGTGGTTAAACAATGCAGTAAGGTGGTTGCAGTGACATTCCAGGGAGGACCCTGGAATGTCACTGCAACCACCTTACTGCATTGTTTAAGTGAATATCGTTTATCCATGCCTATAATCCAGCACAATTTGTAGTGCCCTGTATGTGAGTACCTGTCTTGGCAATAAATTCGTTTTTTATCTATACGGTCTGCACTATATATATTTTTTTATTTTTAACGTCTATGTGGGGAGTTTGAGCCATCATTGATGACAACGCTGTGATATCCAAGGAGCTGAGTTACACCCTTTTGATCCACCTGAATCCTGGTATATGACCACTGGCAGTGGTGAATGCTCCATTTGACCTATCTGTTCAGTCAGGGGCCAATTTTTTTAAGGTGAGCGGTTTGGCTGTCTGGTGGTGGGAGCACCTGTTTTCGTGATTAAGGATATCAGTATGCATTCTATCCACTGAGAAGAATAAAGGATTGTTGATCAGTATCATCAGAGACTGTTCATTCATTTTTTATCATTTTCCTTTTTATGTTGTTGTTCATCTTGAGAGACTTTATATAATACCAATAGGGTTTTTTTTCAGCGCTACACTGCTCTGTTTATAACTGTGTTCCCTGACTGTGTGTTCTAACTGTAGGGGGAGGGGACTGACTAGAGGAGATGACAGATCGTGGTTCCTAGCTATTAGGAACTCACGATCTGCATCTCCTCTCAGAACGGGATTTGTGCATTTACACACATGTTCCTGTTCTGCCTCTCTTGCCCATGATCGCTCGTGGTCGGCGGTCATTGCGTGCCTGCTATCCCGCTTAAAGGAGCCGACGTATAGTTATGATGGGTCGTGGGATGGTGATGACCTGCCACGGTATAATGACAGTGGCTGGTCAGCAAGTGGTTAATAAACACACACTCACCTATTGTCAGAAACCATGAAGCAGACCGATACAGAAGTACAATTAAATCACACCTATTTATTAAATAAAAATAAAAAGGTAAATAGAAAAAGCTGTTTGATGGACATGAGGAACTTGGCAGCAGAAGCGGAGCGTGCGGAAATGTCAAATACCATTTTAAGGCATTACCAGGTATTCATAATGGCCTGTTCTGGTATTAAACGCAGTTTTCCACTCGTCGCCCTCCTTAATGCGCACAAGATTTTATGCCCCTCTCAAGTCAAGCTTTGTGAAAACCGTTGCTCCCTTGATGCGGTCAAATAACTCTGTAATCAATGAAATCGGGTAGGCATTCTTAATCGTGACACGATTGAGACCCCTATAATCTATACAAGGTTTCAGTGCACCGCTCTTCTCCTTCACAAAGAAGAAGCCAGCACCAGCAGGAGACGAGGATTTGCGGATGAAACCTCGAGAAAGTGCGTCAGCAACATACTCCTCCATGGTCTTATCCTCCAAGACCAACAAAGGGTAAACCCGGCCACGAGGAGGTATGGCACCAGGTTGAAGGTCAATTGCACAATCATAAGGCCGGTGTGGAGGCAAACAACCAGCTTGACCTTTATCAAAGACATCACTAAAATTGCGGTACTCCTCTGGCAGGGAGGGGAGAGAAGAGGTGCACAGGACCTTGGATACCTTCAGGAAGCAAGTCTCACTGCATTGTGGTGACCAGGAGAGAACCTCAGCGCGGAGCCAATCAAAAGAGGGGTTGTACCTCTGTAACCAAGGATAACCAATAACCAGTGGAAACCTGGGTGAGGAAATAACCTGGAATTGGATTATCTCATGGTGAAGAGCCCCTACGGCCATGGACAACGAAACCGTCTCATGAGTCACATGGGCAGGCTGTAAAGGTCTCCCGTCAAGAGCCTCAATGGCAAGTGAAGTGTCACGCAGCTGCAGCGGAATCGAGTGCTACGAAACAAATGCAGCATCAGTGAACAGGCCTGCAGCCCCAGAGTCGATTAGAGCCTGTATCTCGATGGACGACTCAGCCCAAGAAAGGGTGACCAAAACCAGGGGCTTATCCTTCTGGATAACTGGGGACGAAACAACGCCAACTAAGGTCTGTCCATGACAGGACCTCAAGGTTCGGGCGTTCCCTGGATGGGTAGGACAAGAATTCAAAAAGTGACATGCCTGGCCACAATCTCTCCCTCCTCCTAAAGGCTCTCTCATCCGCAGAGAGACGCGTAAAGCCCAGGTGCATGGGTTCCAGGAGGCATGGGATGTGAGGGAGGCATGGGATGTGAGGGAGGCATGGGTGGGACTACAAAGTTCGGAGGCAAACGTACAGCAGGCTTAAGCGCTCCTTAAGACAAAGTCTTTCTCTGAGTCTGGAGTCAATGAGGATGGCAAACGAGATCAGGCTCTCCAGCTCAGTGGGTATATCTCGGGCTGCTATCTCATCCTTGATGGAATCCAAGAGACCATGAGAAAAAGCAGCCACAAGGACCTCATTGTTCCAAGCAACCTCTGCTGCCAGAGTACGGAATTCAATGGCACAGTCGGCAACAGTTCTCGTACTCTGATGGACATGAGGCACTTGGCAGCAGAAGCAGTGCGTGCGGGAACGTCAAATACCCTTTTAAAGGAGGCCACAAACTCAGGGTAACTCAAGACAACAGGTTTTTGGGTCTCCCATAGAGGGTTAGCCCAGGCAAGGCTCTCTCAGAAAGCAAAGATATCACAAAATCTACTTTTCTTCTGTCCGTGGGAAACGCCTGGGGCAGCATCTCAAAGTATATCTCAACCTGATTGAGAAACCTTCTGCATTGAACTGGATCACCCCCAAATTGCTGGGGAAGGGAGCGGAACCAGACATACCTCTAATAGAGGTAATACTCGAGGCGGGTGCTTGCATAGAGACTGGCGCAGCAGCAGGGACAGCCTGCGACTCAGGTTGTACCGGAGCAGCCACCGTGGGGGATTCCAGGTGAGCCGTGCAACTCAGGAGCGTTTATAGCACCATGGCAAACTGATCTATGCTGTGATCTTGCTCATCCAATCTGGAAAAAATATTACCAACAAGTGGATTGACTGTATCTTCTGAATTCATGGCCTTTGCCTACTGTCAGAAACAATGAATCAGACCGAGAAAGAAGTACAATTAAATCACACCTGTTTATTAAATAAAATAAAAAGGTAAATAGAAAAAGCGTAGTCAAAGCATAGCCAGAGTCCAGTAACCGGATCGAGTAGTCAGCCAGGCCAGAGTTCAATAACCACATCGGATAATCAGCCAGGCCAGAAGTCAGGGATCCAAGTAGAGCAACAACAAGCAGGATAAGGAGCCAGAAGGGATGTCAGCAAGCCAGTCTTAAACCAGAACCGCAGGAGATGGTTTCTTGTGATGTGACTAAGGCGAAGGCAGAGGTGAAGTGAGCTGGACAGCTTTAAGTAGGCAGGTCAGACGAGCATGATCAGGAACATCTGGTAACTGTGGAGAGAGATGAGAGCTGGCAATTAGCCGACACCTGAGCAGCCAGCCCCGAGAAGGAAGGGCTAAGCTAGCCCTGACACCTATCCTATGGTCCAGCGATGGGGCCGCCCGAACCCTCAGTTCTCTCCCCTGCCTTTCCTCTGCGCCGGCATCACTAGTGTGGGCACTCAGCTGTGATATTTTGCGGCTTCACAGCCAGATGAGCACTGTGCATGCGCGAGTCACCCTTGGCTGTCCTGAATAGCCTTGAAATCTTCTGGGACCTGTGACGTGTCCCAGAAGATTGCAGGGAGGGGGGAGAGGAGGAGTCGCTTAGATGGCCTGGGCTGAAGAGGTAACTGTCAAAACTGCCCCCCTCCCCCAAAAAAAAGACACACAAAATGTGGCATGTAAGGGGATTAGGAGTCCTTAATGAGGAAGCTTAGAACTCCGCTTTAATCTTCACATACAGTGCCTTGAAAAAGTTTTCATACCCTTGAAATTTTCCAGATTTTGTCATGTTAAACTAAAAACGTAAATGTATTTTATTGGGATTTTATGTGATAGACCAACACAAAGTGGCACATAATTGTGAAGTGGAAAGAAAATGATAAATGGTTTTAAAAAATTTTTTTACAAATAAATATGTGAAAAGTGTGGCGTGCATTTGTATTCAGCCCCCCCAAGTCAATACTTTGTAGAACCACCTTTTGCTGCAAGTCTTTTTAGGTATGTTTTTACCAGCTTTGCACATCTAGAGACTGACATTTTTTCCCATTCTTCTTTGCAAAATAGCTCAAGCTCTGTCAGACTGGATGGAGAGTGTCTGTGAACAGAAATTTTCAAGTCTTGCCACAGACTATCAATTGGATTTACGTCTGGACTCTGACTGGGCCATTCTAACACATGAATATGCTTTGATCTAAATATTCCACTGTAGCTCTGGCTGTAGGTTTAGGGTCCTTGTCCTGCTGGAAGGTGAACCTCCACACCTGTCTCAAGTCTTTTGCAGACTCTCAAGCCCCATACACACTATCAGTTTTTCTGCTGAGTTTTTCCTTCAGATTTACCAAAACCATATAATATGAGGTCAAATGTGTATGCAATCAGGCAGGCCCTTGCGCTACATGGTTTTGGTAAACCTCAAGGAAAAACTCAGCAGAAAAACTGATAATGTGTATGGGGCTTTACAGGTTTTCTTCTAAGATTGCCCTGCATTTGGCTCCATCCATCTTCCCATCAACTCTGACCAGCTTCCCTGTCCCTGCTGAAGAAAAGCATCCCCACTACATGATACTGCCACCACTATGTTTCACCATGTGGATGGTGTGTTCAGGGTGACGAGCAGTGTTAGTTTTCCGCTGTTACAGCATCACCGTACACACACAGACCCAGCTTCACCTCATACAGCAGGAGATGGCCGATGTGTGTTCAATGCAGAAAATGGTGAGGCTGCAATCATGGGCACAGAGAGGCACTAGTGGTCGGCACATAGAAGCTGAAATTTGTGGGCACAGAGGCTGCAATTGGTGAGCAGAGGGGATTAAATTTCTGGACACAGAGAGGCTCCAGTGTTCGACACACAGAGGTGGAAATTTGTGGGCACAGAGGCTGCAATTTATGGGCACAGAGGCTGCAAATAGTGGGCACAGAGGCTGCAATTGGTGGGCACAGTGGTTGTAATTGGTGGGCACAGAGAGGCTCCAGTGGTCGGCACACAGAGGCGGAAATTGGTGGGCACAGAGGCTGCAATTGATAGGCACAGAGGCTGCAATTTGTGGACACAGAAGCTGCAATTGGTGGGCACACAGAGGCTGGAATTGGTGGGCACAGAGGCTGCAATTTGTGCTCACACAGAGGCTGAAATTGGTGGGCACAGAGGCTGTAATTTGTGGGCACACAGAGGCTGCAATTGGTGGGCACAGAGAGGCTGCAATTTGTGGGCACAGAGAGGCTGCAATTGGTGAGCACAGATAGACTGCATTCATGGGGCACAGTGAGGCTGCATTGATGGGCACAGTGAGGCTGCATTGATGGGCACTATAAAACTGCATTTTATAGGCACAGGGGGGCTGCAATGATGGGCACAGTGAGGCTGAAATGATTTAAACTGTGAGGCTGCAATGGTGGGCACAGCGATGCTGCATTGGTGGGTACAGCAAGGCTGCATTGGTGGGTACAGCAAGGCTGCATTGGTGGGCACAGTGAGGCTGCATTCATGGGCACTGTAAAGCTGCATTTGATGGGCACTGTGAGGCTGCAATGATGGGCACCATAAAGCTGCATTTGATGGGCACAGTGAGGCTGCAATGATGGGCACCTATGTGCTTTCATATCTGTCTTATACATATACATATATATAATACATAATGGCCAGGCGGCGTGGCTCTTGTGGCGGGAGGCCGTCATATGACGTCCTCCCATTTAAACAGGGAATGCGCGTGATCGTGCGCACGCATCCCTGTTCCTTCAGTGGCGGCCTGTCACGGAGACGCCGCTCGCCACCGAGGGGGGTGAACAGCCATTAGGTACGGCCGATCACAGATGGTTACACCCCCACTGTGCACAGAGCGTGCGTGCGATCGTGAGTGCGCTGCGCATGCACGACGGTGGCGGCGTGTTCCCGGGGACACTGCTCGTCACCGACGCTTGTAAACAGCCATTGGCTGGCTGTTTACCCATGCGATCGGCTGTGATTGTTTCACAGCCGATCACTAAATGTAAACAAACCGCGGTAACGAGAACCGCGGTTCTCCTCCTCACACACCGATCGTATGTGGGGAGGAGATTGCGGTAACATCTCGTTACCACCTACAGTGTACACACCAATCAGACTGATTGCCCCCCCAATAAAGAGGACCTGTCACCACCCATCATAGTACCTGTCACTCACAGTCAATCTGATTACCTGTCACAGTCAGAGTACCTGTCACAGTCCATCCGAGTACCTGATTACCTGTCACAGCCCATCAAAGTACCCGAGTACCTGTCACAGCCCACCAGAGTACCCGAGTACCTGTCACAGCCCATCAGAGTACCCGAGTACCTGTCCCAGTCCATCTGAGTACCCAAGTACCTGTTTCAGTCCATCTGAGTACCCGAGTACCTGTCTCAGTCCATCTGAGTACCCGAGTGCCTGTCCCAGTCCATCAGAGTACCCGAGTACCTGTCTCAGTCCATCTGAGTACCCGAGTACCTGTCTCAGTCCATCTGAATACCCGAGTACCTGTCACAGCCCATCAGAGTACCCGAGTACCTGTCATAGCCCATCAAAGTACCCAAGTACCTATCACCGTCCTTCAGAGTACCCAAATACCAGACACCAGGCCATCAGAGAACCTGTCACCAGGCCATCAGAGTACCCGAGTACCTGTCACCAGGCCATCAGAGTACCCGAGTACCTGTCACCAGGCCATCAGAGTACCCGAGTACCTGTCACCAGGCCATCAGAGTACTCAAGTACCTGTCACCAGGGCATCAGAGTACTCAAGTACCTGTCACCAGCCCATCAGAGTACCAGAGTACCTATCTGCAGCCCATCAGAGTACCCGAGTACCTATTTGCACGCCATGCCTCATAGAATATACGTTAGGGTGTTTGCTTTCCAAAATTGGGTCATTTTGTGGGTAATTCCATTGTCCTGGTGCTCCAGGACCTTCAAAAGTGTGATGAGTAGGATTGAAATGAGATGTGTCATTTATGCTCCTAGAACGCCTGAAGGTACTACTTCAATGTTTGGCCTCTCTATGTGATCAGGCTGTGTAAAAGTCCTACACATGTGATATCGCCATACTCAGGAGGAGTAGCAGAATGTGTTTTGGGGTGTAATTTTTGCTATATACATGCTATGTGTTAGAAATATCTTATAAATTGACAACTTTGTGTAAAAAAAAAAAATGCATTTTCATTTTTATCCACATTTTCCAAAAACTTCTGGAAAAAAATTGAACCGTTCAAAAGATTCATTATGCCTCACAGATTATACGTTGGGGTGTTTGCTTTCCAAAATGGGGTCATTTTATGGGCAATTCCATTGTCCTGGTGCTCCAGGGCCTTCAAAAGTGTAATAGGTGGTTGTGAAATGAGATGTGTAATTTTTGCTCATAAAACGCCTGAAGGTACTACTTCAATGTTGGTGCTTTGTATGTGGCCAGACTGCGTAAAAGTCTCACACATGTGGTATCGCCATACTCGGAAAGAGTAGCAGAGTGTATTTTGGGGTGTAATTTGTTGTATTCATGTGCTGTGTGTGAGAAATAACCTGATAATATGACAATTTTGTAAGAAAAAATAAAAAAATAAAAAAATCTTCATTATGCAAAGAATTGTGAGAAAAAAAATTACAACTTAAAAAAACTCACCATGCTACTTACTTAATACCTTGGAATGTCTACTTTCTAAAAAGGGGTAATTTGGGGGGGGGGGAGGGTATTTGTATTTTCCTGACTTGTTAGTGTCTCAAGAAATGAGATACACCTGATGTAGGCCTGATCAGATGTGATCAATTTTCAGTGATTGGCACCTTAGTTTGTAGACTCTATAACTTTCACAAAGACCAAATAATATACACTAATTTGGGTTATTTTTACCAAAGATATGTAGCAGTATAAATTTTAGCCAAAATGTATGAAGAAAAACTACTAATTAGCAAAATTTTATGACAGAAACAAAGAAAAATGATTTTTTTTCACGAAATTTACGTTTTTTTTTTATTTATAGCACAAAAAAAAAAAAAAAAAACACTAGTGATTAAATACCACTAAAAGATCTATATGTATGGAAAAAAGGACGCAAGTTTCATATGGGTACAGTGTTGCATGACTGAGTAATTGTCATTTAAACTGTGAGAGCGCTGAAAGCTGAAAATTGGTCTGGTTAGGAAGGGGGTGTAAGTGCACTGTATTGAGGTGGTAAAATGCATGGTTTTCCCTTTCATGAACAAGGAAATAATGACGTTGTGATGGTTATGATGTTGGGCTGGTATAATAATGACATGGGGCTGGTATGACATTTTTCCAGGGCTGTTTTTTATTCCCAATCCAGCCCTGCTTGCCACTCTTTCATAAAGGCCAGATTTGTGGAGTGTCCGACTAATAGTTGTCCTGTGGTCAGATTCTCCCACCTGAGCTCTCGATCTCTGCAGCTCCCCCAGAGTTACTATTTGAATTACCTTTTGGCTGCTTCTCTGATTGATGCTCTCCTTGTCTGGCCTCTCAGTCTAGGTGGACAACCATGTCTTGGTAGTTTTGCAGTTGTGCAATACTCTTTCCATTTTCGAATGATGGATTGAACAGTGCTCTGTGAGATGTTCAAAGCTTGGGATATTTTTTTATAACCTAACCTTGATTTAAACTTCTCCACAACGTTATCCCTGACTTTTCTGGTGTTTTCTTTGGCCTTCATGATGCTTTTTGTTCACTAAGGTTCTCTTACAAACCTCTGAAGGCTTCACAGAACAGCTGTATTGATACTGAGATGAAATTACACACAGGTGGACATAATTTACTAATTAGATGACTTCTGAAGGCAATTAGTTCTACTAGATTTTAGTTAGGCGTATCAGAGTAAAGAGGGCTGAATACAAATGCACGCCACACTTTTTACATATTTATTTGTAAAACATTTTGAAAAACATTCATCATTTTCCTTCCCCTTCACAATTATGTGCCCCTATGTGTTGGTCTATCACATAAAATCCCAATAAAATACAACGTTTTTAAAATAAAATTTACGTTTTTTGTTGTAAGCTGACAAAATGTGGAAAATTTCAAGGGGTATGAATACTTTTTCAAGGCACTGTATCAGATCACCCTTGTGTGGCATGCAAATCCCCTCCCATGAATCATATATGCCCACCTCCAGACATTGACCAAATCTGAAATCAGGGTCATACACGTGTGTGCCCCTTCATGAACTAGACACCCAATGGCTCCTGGTTTCTAGTACATCGGCTCCCAGAATAGCTCCTTCACTCCTCCTCTCTCCTCATGCATAGATATGCAAAAGGAATAAAACCCAACAGTGCTCTCCGTACAATTCAACACATTTATTAAAAGCTAAAACAGAACAATGCACACAATGTGCCAGGATCTGCACATTGTACATATATAGGCAGCTTCTTTACACCACCCGGGAACTGCTAGATACTGTGTTGGCATGGTCCCGTCCTATACGCGTTACACCTCTGTATTAGGCTTCCTCAGTAGCCTCACTAGCATGTATAGCCTACTGATTACCCAAGATGGCTTGTAACTTAACCAATATAAAGTGACATTACTACGGCAGGAAGCACAAAGTGCTCCAGAGAATTATTTGAATCTTCATTTACAGTGTCATGAAAAGTTGTTTTTGCCCTTACATTATGAAATTCAAATGACCTCACTTGTTTTGCCTTCCTCTGGATCTACAGTATTATAAAGAATAATATAATAACATGGTGAGTTTTTGGTGTGTCTCTGTACTCTTAGTGAACTTCTTTCACAGGTAACCAGTTTAAAAATCATTAGTAGCATAAAGTATATCCACAGAGAACAAGAACAAAAATAAAGATTCATCTTAAATTCAATTATTCCATGCCCCCCACGTCATAAAATACAATAAAATTGTTTAGCCTAAAACACTATCCAAAAGATGTCATCAAAAGGGAAAAGACAAAAGTAACAAACATAAAAATGGGCCAAGGTTTAGCGAATACAGATGTGCTTGCTTCCTTTTCTCAGTATCAAAGCCACATCTTCAATGTGGATTTTATTAATGCTTGAAAGACAACACAGAGATAGTTACAAGTTCAAGATGTTATTGGAAAAGTCTCTCCACATTTTTTGTTTACCATTTGTTTTAAGTTTTGAAACCTTACATAAACACTGCTTATCCTTCAGGTGGCACATTTAGATTTGAAATATTTTTATTTTAGATTACGGAAGGCTCCAAGAGCGCGGAGCGAGGCATGGGCTAAGCTGTAACGCATATCAAATCGTTTTTTCTTGGGCAGAGATATCATATCAACGGCTGCTGGGGTCAACCAAGTCATTGGGGGTCAGACAATAGCCTCAGTTAACATTTGCAAAACAATGGAAAATCCTAATCCCAATTATACACTGCTGGCAATGCTTCCTTCACGGACATGGACGCCAGCTTCTTTGAAACCATGGCTTAAATATTAAGCTAAACGTGCATCATTTCTACATTACGCTTTGCTTTTTTGTTCATGGGAAGATTAATTATTTAGTCTGAGCAGCTAGCAACAAACAAAACGTTATGTTTTTCAAGCTTGTTAGGGGTGGGAATGGCATGCTTGTCTGAAGTCATCTAAATGTTTTGATCATACATAGTGCTGTACTGCAAGTATTGTACAATAACTGTGTACAAGATGATTACAACCAATGGTATCATGATTATAATTACTATGGTAATATTTTTTCTTTCTAGAAAAATATTCCATCTGCCTTTTGGCATTAAGAAGGATGGGTTTTTTTTCCCGATGTAAAGGAAAAGGACCAAGGACAGCTGAAATGAGAGGAAGGTTGAACTTTAGGAATTTTATTTGTTCAACTAGATTGATTTCAGGGCTGTTTGTTGTGTCAAAATGCTGTCTATAAAAGACCACCATAACCATAAATTGACTAGACTTTTTTTTTACTTGGATATATTAGATCAGCCATTCCCACTCAGGGTTCTGTGGAGCCCTATGGTTTCTTCAGAGGTTTCTAGGGGTCACTGGAGCTGTGGCTGATTGACTACCCACCTGATAGTGCTTGCATGGTTCTGGGTCCAACACTACTTGGCATGGACACCTACATGACACAAATGCTTTTTAGTTGTCTGTAAGTGTGAGATTCTGACCACCAGCATTAAGGGGTATTCTACCCACTGTCCCCCGATGCAAAAAGCATTCTTCCTACTGACCCTTGATTTTTTTTTTTTTTTTTTTTACTGAAAATTTTAGAGCATGCCCCATATGTGTGAAGCATGTGGCCTCAGGCTGTGGATAGCTTTATATTAAAGTCAATGGAAACTACAGTATGTACACACACAGGTATTGCTCTGAAGCATTCTGAAAATTTCAGACATTAACAAAGTTATAGGGTAGGTTTTGACATACTTCGAAAAAGCTAGTGTGGGGAGGTGAAAAAAAAAAAAGAGAAGAGCACTAACGGTGCACTTACCCTTTAAATCTGATGGGTGGCCTCATTGACCAATGGGGTTCAGTGGTCTCTAAACTGCAGTCCAGGGGGCCAGAAGCGGCCCATTGTTTGCCTCAATCCAGCCCTTGGAGCACTATTCCTCTCACTGATATGAAACAATATTCCTCCCACTGACACCAATAATAAAGCATAATTCCTGCCGCTGACACCAACAATGGGGCACGATTCCTCTTCTTAATACCAAAGATGGGACATTGTTTACTCCCACTGACACCAGAACATTTACTCCCACTGGCCACAGTCCAGCCCCCTAAAGTCTGATAAAAAGTAAACCGCACCTTTGTTTAGAAAGGCTGCAGTTCCGTGCTCTACATCATCTGCTTGTGTTGACAAATGAATCTCACTAAAGGCAATCCTTGCTGGTCCAGGTTTTAGTGCTTAGTATGAATTAGCCAGGTTAGTGACAGGTTGGCTTAAACAACAGATAGATAAAATGCCATTATAAACATGAGGGACTAGAAATGTTATTTTTTTAGACACATTTAATGCTCAGCACAGATAATATGGACATAGCTTGGCCTATCTGGAAAATCAAATTTAACATTTTATGGCTAAGCCATTAATTATATGGACATTGCGGGACATCACTGTAACATAAGATTTGATTCATGTGCTAAAGCTGTAACCTAATCTAAGATAGCAATAAAAATGTTAAAACTTAATAATGTACAGGATTAAAATAAATACTTTGAGATATTACGGTCATCTACATTGCTCTAACAGTGTTAATATGTGGGTATTCTAATAGAGTTGTAATAGGAAAAGTATTTTCGGGCTATCGTGTTCATTTAGATGACAGGTCTGAGCACTGATGATCCACACTATATAAAGAAATCGACTTCATGCTCATGAAAAAGAATAATGATGATGTTTCTAGCCCCAGGAAGCCAGGCAGCCGCCCATGGTGCCAGCAGGACTTTTATTCTTAAATTTTTTGCAGGTAGGTAGATTTTTAATATGGTCTTCCCTTGTCAGACCTCAGCTGCTACAATGACAATGATCTGCCAATGAATGTCTGCCGACTCCTCCAAGTTCACGAGTTGTTTTCATTAATTTGAAGGTTGCTGCAGTGTCAGCTAAAGACTGACCATATGCTATACAATCTGATTGTACAATTTCCTTTAGATCTACCATTGAGGGAGGACAAGGAAAGGTATTATCCGTGTACAGCTTTAACTCATGTGTTCTATTTTCTACTATACAAGAAAAAAACGTTCATATAAAAGAACATTTTCCCAGAACACTATTGCCCCGTACAAATGATCGGACTTTCTGCCAACAAAACCGTGGAATTTTGTCCAAAGGGTGTTGGCTCAAACTTGTCTTGCATACACACGGTCACACAAATGTTGGCCAACAATTACGAACGTAGTGACGTACTAGACGTACTATGTGTTTTTTCAGCTCTTTAGCGCCACCCTTTGGTCTCCTTCTGCTAGTTTCGTGTTAGTAGAAGTTTGGTGAGTGTTGATTTGCGCTTTTCTTTTCACGATTTTCATTTATCGCTTTTTGTTTTGTGCTTTTCAGTTCGTTTCCGAACGGCCGTTCATCAACCAGACATGTTTCAGAATCGCAGGAGATAACGTGTTATTCATTATTGGCCTTGGAATTATTGCTTTGACATTATTTTTTGGGTTGAATAATGATTTGATTTGGTAAATTTTCTATATTTTTGAATGCATAGAATGCACTTTTTGGTTATTTTTTATTTTTTTTGGCTGATAGCATGTCTTTTTTTTTTTTCTGTTAATGCACAAGAACAAAATTGTGGAGAATAATACTTGGCTGTTTTACTTAAAATTACAGTTTGGGGGTAGGCAGTTACATTTTAAAAAATAAAATGTAAAATTGACAAGGGACACCAACATAGTTGTATCTTTGTTCTTAAAAACTACGGGATAATGGTGTTGTGGTAACTTGCACAAATAAAAAAAAAAAATAATAATAATAATATTATTCTTGATATCACTAGAAAAAAAAGCCTTTGAAAATTTGTTTGCAATAACTTCATTAGAATCACCAGCAAAGCAGCTTCATTATTATCCCATTAAAGAAGAGCTTGTGCGCTGCATTTGGTGATTTCATAATTTGCCATGTCACGAATGCTAATTCTCAATTACAAACGCTAGTTTACAAGTCTGGCCCCTTCTGTTTCCAAGCTTGCGTGTTTGTACTTTTGACTTTTGTCCGACAGACTTGTGTACACATGATTGGAAAGTCCGACAACACACATTTGTTGGTGGAAAATTTGAGAACATGTTAGCCAACATTTGTTTTTGTTTTTTTCATTAACTTTATTGTCTGCCTATGTTGTCCCAAGCATGTTTGAAACCATTAACTGTTGTCTGTTGAACGACAAGTATCAACCACCCTTTCAGTAAAATAATACTTTCTACTCTCCTCCAGTTAGTTTGAGGTCATGTCCCTGTGTTCTTGATTTTGGTTTCATATTGAAAAAACTGCCATCCTGAACCTTATTCTCCCCCTAAATGTATTTAAAGGTTTCAATCATGTCTCCCCTTTCCCTTCTTTCCTCCAGACTGTACATATTAAGTTCCTGAAGTCGCTCTCGATATGTCTTATCCCCCAAACCTTTCACCATTTTTGTTACCTGTCTCTGGACTTATTCTATTTTATCAATGCTTTTCTGTAAGTGAGGTCTCCTGGACTGGACGCAGTATGCTAAATGAGGTCTCACTAAACATCTATGTAGGAAAATCAGAACCTCCTTCCTCCTGCTGGTGACCCCTCTAGTTATACAGCCTAGAATTCTAGAAATCTTTTTCTTTTATAGTTCTGGCCAACACTGTATCCCCAATGATGTACTCTCTTGGGGGATTCTTTTTCCCTAGGTGCATTATTTTACATTTAGAAACATTGAACTGCAGTCTCCACTGCTTTAACCAATGTGTTAGCCAGGCAGTCCAAAGTTCAGGGTGGACAATAGCTTTCGGCCTTGCTGCACTCCAGGATAGGGATATCCTAGCAATCAGACAAAAAAACTGAAAAAAAGGATGCACCAGTCTTGAGCATTATCCTTTGATACATTTATTAAGAAGAAAACATAATTAAAAACTACTCACAAAGTTAGAGAGAAAATCACACTTGTAACGTTCTTTGGCTTGTGACAGTCCGTGTACTGATGGCAGTCTCCAGATCCTGAAGAGAGGACGTAAGAACCACTACTGGCTGACGTGTTTCAAAGGTTAGCCTTCTTCCTCAGAGCCTAGCAATGCTATCTCTTACAGCTACTTATATACATGTGTTGATCTAAGAAGTACATCCCAAATTACCTCCGATGCCCCTCCCCCACTTGCAAGTCTGCCCTAAATATTTATCAACCCCTCCTGCTCTCATCACTGGGTTAAGCCCTCACTGATTTGCAACTCTCTTATACTGGCTTTAGATTATGAGTTTTTTTCAATCAGCCAGCTGGTTCATCGAAAAAAAAATCAACAGATTTCTCCATCTACACAAGCGAGGTGGATAGAGGAATCCTCCCCACTGAGACTATTGGATTGATTTACTAAAGGCAAATCCACTCTGCACTACAAGTGCACTTGGAAGTGCAGTCACTGTAAATTTGGGGGGGTGATCTGAAATCAGGGGAAACTTTGCTGATTTGATCATCCAATCATGTACAAGCAAAATTGCAGTTTTTAATATTCCTTGCATGTCCCCCACGGATCTACAGTGACTGAACTTCCAAGTGCACTTTCAAGTGAACTTGCAGTGCACTTGTAGTGCAAAGTGGATTTGCCTTTAGTAAATCAACCCCATTGTATTCAGACAGCAGGGACTTTCCACTGTCAGAATATACTGATCAGAGGCTGCAGTCGTTGATTGAGGAAACTTTTCCAACATTCCCGTTCAGCAGACGTTAATTATTAAATCAACCTCTTTGGAGCAGCAGGGTCACACATGGATCCAAGTTTGATCCATCTATTGCCAAACTTCTGAACCTCTGAGTCATTCTGTTGTGGATTTCAACAGCCTAAAGTATATTTGAATCTAAAATTTCTAAAATTAAGTAGGGAATGGTTAAAACCCCTGTCAGTTTTTTTTTTTTGTCATTGCAATCATATTCAAAGAGTTCCCCTCTATTCTTGTCCCAGTGACTAATGTAAAATATTGGGTGTCCCATCACGTGTTCTGATGGCAATGGTCACCAGTGCAAATAGAGGGCTAACTTTACCAAATGGGACACAGACAATAAAAACCTTACAGAATTTTTAACACTCTATCCAAAACAGGAAATAAGTTTAGCTTTTACATACACTTTAAGTTCAGAATGTGCTCATGCCTCTTCACAGAAGGTGTGTTCATAAAGTTTACACTAATGCCAGCCATAGATAGAGCTAGAGGCTATAATAGTCACTAGCAATAGTCGCATCTAAAATTAGACAAGCTGGTTGTAACCAAGTTGATCATTTGATCAACTTGGGTACACATTCAGCCTGCCCACACCTGGTTCGAATCTTGGCTGATCCCTCCTGAACTTGCCAAGATTTGAACCGTCTTAATTCAGCATTGAATCCCAGAGTCATTACTGAATTACCGTACTCACAAACTTAACCCCTTCATGCCTAAGCCTTTTTCTGACACTTGTTGCTTACAGTGTCAGAAATTCAGTATTTTTTGCTAGAAAAATTACTTAGAACCCCCAAACATTATAGAATTTTTTTTAGCACAGACCCTACAGAATAAAATGGTGATAATTGCAATATTTTATTTCACACTGTATTCTTTCAAATGCAATTTGTTTGGGAGAAATACACTTTCATGAATTAAAAAAAAAAGCATTAAAGTTAGCCCAATTTTTTTGTATAATGTGAAAGATGATGTTACACCAAGTAAATAGATACCTAACATGTCATGCTTTAAAATTGCGCACACGCGTGGAATGGCGACAAACTAGGGTACTTAAAAATCTCCATAGGTGGCATTTTAAAATGTTATACAGGTTACCTCTTTAGGGTTACAGAGGAGGTCTTACACAAGAATTATTGCTCTCGCTCTAACGATCGTGGCGATACCTCACATGTGTGGTTTGAACACTGTTTACAATTGTGGTAGTAACTTACGTATATGTTCGCTTCTGCGCTCAAGCATGGAGGGATGGGGCGCTTAACTTTTTTTTTTCTTATTTAATTAATAATTTTTTTATACTGTCCCCTTAATTTTTAATTTTTTTTTATCACTTTTATTGCTATCACAAGGAATGTAAACATCCCTTGTGACAGTAATAGGCGGTGGCAGGTACTATTTATGGAGAGATCCCTCCTTTGCACTTAAAAGCATTCAAAACGCCAAATTTGGCTGTTTTGAATACTATAATTTTTTTAAATCTGGAACCTTTAAGTCTTCAGTAAACCAGAAGTGATGTCATGACATCACTTCCGGGTTACTATATCGGAGACCCGATCAAAGCCAATTCCGGCATCGTTCGAGTCTCCAGCCAGCCGGCAGAGGTGCTGGCTGGTAGTTAGGGTCCCCCCCCCCGGTGGTGGTAATAACAGCTGAACGTCTCATTAGCTGCATTGGTTGTTATTACAAGAAAGCCGACGGTTGGTTTTAATAAATGGTACCGGTGTGATGTCTGCAGCAACTCCTTAACCACTTCAATACAGGGCACTTTCGCACCTTCCTGCCCAGGCCAATTTTCAGCTTTCAGTGCTGTCACTTTTTAAATGACAATTGCGCGGTCATGCTACACTGTACCCAAACAAAATTTTTATCATTTTGTTCCCACAAATAGAGCTTTCTTTTGGTGGTATTTGATCACCTCTGCGGTTTTTATTTTTTGCTGAACTAATAAAAGAAAACCAAAAATTTTGGAAATAATGTTTTTCTTTGTTTTTGTTTTCCCTGATGGCCATTCATAGGTGGCACTGATGGGCGACACTGATGGGCTCAGAAAGGTGCACTGATGGGTACTTATGGGTGGCACTGATAGACAGCACTGTTGTGCACTGGTAGGTGGCACTGATGGGCACTGAAAGGCAGCACCGATGGGCACTGATGGCTGCCACTGGCACTGGATTTCACTGATAGGCATCACTGGCAGGCATTTTTCAATGGCACTGATTGGAAGCTGCTTGGGCACTGATTGGCAGCTGCCTGGGCACTGATTGGCATTTCCCTGGTGGTCTATGGTGGCATACCTGGTGGTCCAGTGTGGTGGACATCCCTGGGAGGTATCCTGGTGGTTATGGGTGGGCATCCGAGGGGGGGCTGCACTGATAAACAATCAGCACAGACCTCCCTGTCAGGAGAGCAGCCAATCGGCTCTCCTCTACACGCGTCTCTCAGACGTGAATGAGGAAAAAACGATCAACGCCTCCACCTGTATACATCGTGATCAGCCGTGATTGGACATGGCTAATCACGTGGTAAAGAGTCTCTGTCAGAGACTCTTTACTTAGGGGGCGTGCAGCAGCTTGATGTCCTGGCAACATCATATGCGACGTCCAGTTAGGACATAACAACCACTTTGCCAACGTCATTTTGCTATATGGCGGGCGGCAAGTGGTTAAAGCCGTGGGCCACATATTTGCGATATGTCGTTGTCAAGGGTTTAAAACTTTAGTCTTGATTTGCATGCTTTTCTTGGTTCACGATGTAAATATGCTGTGGTATCAGTCATTGAAAGCTGGTATCACCTCTACCAGTATGTAGAAAACAAAAGATTTATACATTATTATACAGAGGGGTTTTATCAACACCTTCATTCTGTTTTATGTACAGAATGTTATTTAGCACAGGGAACTTCTTTAATGAGACACTGTCATCTCCCTATTCCAGGGAAAGGTATACACACTGATTCATACCTGCTCGCAGCTTCCTTGCTGCAGAAGTCAATCCTGACTGAGTAAGCTTCATTGCCAGAGGTTTTAGAAGCTTGTACAGGTAGATGATATGAGAAAGCTTTGAGCCTGGCAACTGACCGCTGAGGCCCAAACACTCTCACATGAGGAAGGTGACATGATTTCCCATACCCAGAATCCCTTCTGTTAAAGCCAAGAAGCAAAGGTATTGACTGAGCAAAAGGTATTGAAGGAGCACAGATGAGTAATCCTTGCTTGGGCAAGGAGCTACTGGAGGCACAGCCACTTCTGCTCTGAATAGGCAAAGTGTCAGTGTCTCTTTAAGTTTGGTGAGTTTGAGTTCAAATGAAAGCACTCTCATAAACTCTTCTTTGTTCATATTACCCGGCTCTATAAATGACAGTTAAGTATGGAATCATTTAAGCTTATTTTGTTACATTTCTAAGCTATGTGAATCACAAAGGATTTAAGACAAATATATTTGCTCTTGACCTGACCTACAAATGTTCTCTAGCTTCAGTTTTTTTGATCACGCCAGCCAATGTTTGGTGTTTTAACCCAACTATTTGTTTGAAAGAGAATCTGAACATGCTGTATTGTTTAGGTAAAATATGATATAACAAAAACATAAGCCAAAAGGCATTATAAAAAGTTAAAAATATATATTTAAGCAGTACCTGCTATGGAGGAGAGACCTCAGACTTACAGCCAAACTTTAAATTATTTCCCTGCGAAAATGATTGTGCATCTCTCTGCCAACTACAGAATCACGTCTGCCAGTAGTGCCAATTTTAATTGTAACTCACTGGCCCGGAGTCTGATATTTCAGAAGCAGCAACTGGGGAGGGAGAAAAAGGGGCTGAGATGTCAGAACCATTATTCCTTAATGTGCAAAAGAACAAAAGATAAACTATTCTGTCAGGATTCTGCCCACAAGAGACATTGACTTTTTCACTTCAAGTTTCTGTGCTAACATGAATATACATCAGGTTGAGTCTGTTCGTTATCTGTAAGAATTATTCAGCAGAAAGGCTCATAAAGAATTCCCCCAAGTACTATTTACCTCTAGACTGGTCACATTATTCCAATGCTTTCTGTTTATGCGTTCCATTTATGCATTCCTCTAGTAGTCAGTTATTTGAAGGCGATATTCAAAATGTTAGAGTGTGTATTTCTGCTACTTCTGAGCCAGCTGGCCAGATACAGGGGATAAAAGCTTAGCCCCCAATAGCTATTTCCTAGTCTGAAGTGGCGGCTCCAACCCCCCCCAGTCGGTTGGTCACCACCCCCACACTTACACTAGGTGGCCAATAGGATTGCTTCTCCTTTTTGGCCAGGACAAGACTGAGGAACACAATAGTGATTATTAATTCGCTATTATCACATAACTGCGTCCCGAGTCCAGCCTTTTTTGAAGCCTATTAGTGCCTCTGGCTCTAATCACAGGCTTAAAAAAAAAAACCCATTGGAATCCATGCGTCCGATGACCCGCATGTAGATTAGGGGGCTGGATGCATGGATAGGGTGGCAATCCCCCTTCACCCTGCATTACAGCCCGTCACTGCTAAACTGCACTGTCAAACTGTTTCAGTTTTCCTGGGTGCCAAATACTAAAGTGTTATATCAAGTAGTGATTTGTCATATTAAACTGAACTTGTTCTGTAATGCTAAAGACATTATGCAGTTTATAAAAATAGTTTCTTCAGTTCTGATCAGTGTCTGTGTAGCCAAGCCCCGGATCTCTCCAGGCCTAATGGTGACTTCCAAAGTTAGGGACAGCTGACATCCTTCAGTGTAGAGTGGGTTAAAAGGCACGGTGAGTGTAATGTAAGAAAGATTCAAGGGTGCCAGACACTTCTTGAATGCAAAGAGATTTATTGACTCTTAAATAGAACTGTGGGCGAGAAGTTTAGGGCCAGGACACCCTTTAGTGTTGCAATGTTATTTAGCAGACTCTGAGACTTCTATAGGTAGACAGCCATGCAGGGAAAGGCATCCAGCAAGACACCACATCTGCATGGGTAGGACCGCTGTCTACTATGGCAACAATCTTGAAACAGTTTCTAACAAAGGTTATAATGAACTTCTTCTACAATCTCCTATTGTAGATCTTCACTCAACTGAGCTCCCAGTCTTTCACTAGACTTGCTGATCCACTGCCATTGGATCCCCTGATCTCTTCCAATCTTCTCATTCAGTGTCTTCCTCAAGCGTCACCCACGTGTCCCTGCTGTGTCTCTAGCTTGGCACTCACCTTTACTCCTCCAGCGTCACCCTACAAAGCCTGCTTGGTCCCTGGCTTGGCACACAATATTGCTCTGCAAGCGTCACCTCCACTAGCTGGGGCCCTGGCTTGACATCTGCTGAAGTTTCCCAATTCTTCACCGTTCCCGGTTGGTGAGAATACTGCACTGGTACTTGCTTCAACTACTCACAGTGACCCTGGTAGTAAGATGGATGGTCCCTTAGT
This sequence comes from Lithobates pipiens, assembly GCF_037356315.1. Classification (NCBI taxonomy): domain Eukaryota; kingdom Metazoa; phylum Chordata; class Amphibia; order Anura; family Ranidae; genus Lithobates; species Lithobates pipiens. The sequence goes on along the minus strand of NW_027507764.1, from coordinate 86,122,250 downwards.
GGCTACAGCTTCCCCTCTACCTCTGACCATGACAGGTTCTCCAGCCGGCAGAACTGTCACTTCTGGTTGGACTGCAAGTTGCAATCCCATCCCTATGCTGCTCTCTTGCTTCTGGATAGGCCCTCAGACAGCCTAGCAGCCAGCCCGGGGAGGCACAACACACGTCCACCCAAACAGCCATCCAGGTGGTAAAGAACCTTGATCACCTGACCTCACCCAAATAAATATGCTCTCCCAGCAGGCCAAGGGACCCAAGAAAATCCACGCCCATTGGCTGAGACACCCCATTCATTCCTAATCTGTCCCTGTGATGCCCTTGTCTTATCTAATGCCACCAGATACCCAACCATCTAGTGGCAGAAGAGAGAAGTGCAGTAATTCCACAATTAGGGTGAAATCAATTGACCTCCTATGAATTGGCCAAGGCAACTATCACTTGGCAAATAAATTTACTAGCAACCCAGCCTAAACATCAGGGTGCTACATCTGTAGAAAACATCAGCATTTATAGCCACTCAGGTAATTCAGTTATCTAAATTCAGTCATCCTGGAGTGTGTCAAGGCTGATGCTGATTGTCCAAGAATAGGATGACTTAGCACCCTCCTAAATAGGTACTAGGATTAGGTAGATCTAGTGCTGGCTTACTGAGTTCAGTGGAACAGTGTGTGTATTTTTCAGGTAAATTTAGCTGTGCTCACTGTAACCAGTGCAGCTGCCTATGATTAGACCTGTTCAGTGTTTCAGCTGTTGCTAGTTTGACTGCTTCCTTTACTTTCCAGAGAACTGTAGAATTTTCTGGAACATAAGTGTGGGGAAATGCAAATGGCATAAATATTTATACAGCCCTGGCCAATCCCAGGGAGGATGGCAATGAAAGCTTCTGGGAGTCTGTACAAATACTCTGGGCACACTGAGCTTGGGGTCTTTTTATTGCAGAGGATCAGTCTAGCCTAGAAGGCTTCTGCCCTCCATGGCACCACTGCCATATACTTGCTGTTCGTGAGGCGTCAGGTGTGTGACCTGGGGCCCTGGATGCTGAGATCTACAGATCTACAGATCTCTCACAGCAGTCTGTACTGACAAATGTCCAAGGATAGTTGGTTGCCTCCTTCCAACATCCATGCAACACCTTTCTCCTGTGATACCAGACCAGGCCTTCAGCAGGCAGCCCCTCAGTCAACTCTCTGTATCCTCAGCATCCAGGGCCCCAGGTCACACATCGGAGGCCTCTGTAGCAGAGTGTCTCAGAGGGAGCTTGGAAAAGCTCTGTTGGGGGTTTACATGTCTCCTAGGCTCCTCTCTTTTAGTGATCTCTGGTCTTTGCCCCGGTTTGGATTTTACTCCTCTCCCCTGTGTCAAATTAGACTCACCTGGATCATGCAGTCGGTGTTCAGAGCCTGGGAAACAGACAGATTGTGTCTGTTAGGCCTGATACATACAATGAGATTATCGGAAGAATGATCTTTTTTTTTTTGCATGCTAGTCTCATATCAAAAAACAGAGGTTACTAAAGTTACAAAAATTATCGTATGACAGAATAGAGAAATCGGAAGTGACATGTTTTGTATTGGTATTGTATTTTCAGATGACAACTGTACTGATTAAATGAAAATGCTACGATCTGGTATCGTACGAGGAAAATTTTCATGCTTGCACCATTGGATAATATCGGATGAACTGTCATGATCGGCTATTGAAAGCTGTGCACTAACGATCAGATTATCATACGATCACTTAGACAGCGGTATTTTTGTACAATTATCGAATTGTGTGTACGGGTCATTAGAGCTGCAAGTTTGGTTGGTGAAAAGCAAACAAGCTTTGTATGAGGAGGCTGGCAAGCGTTAGGCTTGGTTAACCTGATATTCAGGGTTGTGATTTGAGTAGTTAATGCCAGGACACGGCTAGGATTTTGTTTTGTATGTTTTTTAACAATATCTCTGTTTACCTCACTGTACAGCACTTGTATATAGCACCAATAAACATACCACTGTTTGCTACTACTCCATCAGACTGGTATCTGTGCATGAAAGTGTGCACACCCCAGGGAGCGTTTGCATCTGCTGCCTATCCTCAGCTCACAACATATATATATATATATATATATATATATATATATATATATATATATATATATATATATATATATACACATACATATATACATATACATACATATATACACACACATATATACAACACCAGCTTGTTGTCCAGAAAGAAATGTTGCCCAATAATACAATAAATATAGTTTGGCAAGTACCAGCAAGAGTTTGTAATAATCAGCAAGGCATTGTGACTGAGTCTAAAATATCCAGGTGCACCCCTAACTGGAGTGATCAAAACCTCTTTAGGCATCATTGACCCATAACATATACAGAAAATGGAGACAAATGTTTAAAATGTCCAGGGAAGGCATAGTCAATACAAATCTTGTTTATCTCACTGTTATCTGCCTTAATACAGTCATCTCATAGCTAGGAAGGCACAAAAGAATATCCACAAAGTAACTATTAGGGGTGCACCAATACTGTTTTTTAAGACCAAGGACAAGTACCAATACTTTTTTCTCATGTACTCACTGATACCAATTACTCATTTGCTATTTGCTGTGCCTCTGCCCCGGTGATGTAGTGGTAGGCCAGCAAACATACAGTACGATCAACCATTCATTGCCCTTGGATGCATCTTTTTTTTTTTACACAACGCCCAGCTCACCTGCCTCTGCCCCGGTGGTGTAGCGGAAGAGCACTTGCCAGAGCTTCTGCGGTCCAGGTGTCATGTCTCACACTGCTATGCCCTCATGCAATATTTTTCTGCATCTCTCTTCATAAAGGCAGCAGTTACAGTCTGCAGACTTGACAGTATAAATTTTAGTATTGCAGCATTTGCATAAGTACAAGTACTTGTGCAAATGCTAAAGCCCCATATACACTATCAGATTTTCTCCTGATTTTTTCCTTCAGATTTACCAAAACCATATAATATGAGGTCAAACCTTAGGAGTTTCAATGTGTATGCAATCAGGTAGGCCCTTGCACTACATGGTTTTGCTAAATCTGAAGACAAAAATCAGCAGAAAATCTGATAGTTTGTATGGGGCTTTAGTATCAGCACAGATACCAGTTTGTGCAAAGCTAGCAATTATGTAGATACAAAGCTGGTTAATAAGGCAGGCAACCCCACATTAGCAAGTACCACCACTGTATTGTAGTCAAAGTATGGGAGTGTTTTAAAGCTTTGTTGAATGCAGCTCAGTGCCATACAAGCACTTTATATGTTGCCAGGAGCTTTTAGAGTCATTGTGCAAGAAGTTCACCATCACCTAGATCTACTGCATAAGAAAAATAGGGAATACGCTAGTGGGAGACTTAAGTGAGGAACATTTGCAATGGTAGAGCCTTTAATGGACTAACAGATGCTTAATTTCAGGAATCTTTAAAATATATGGAACTCTCAGGTCTGAACAGTGGGCGGGAATCTATATAATACTCAGTATGTCACTCACTACAATTCCTGCATCTAAAGATGTTGGAATGGGGTTACTATCCTAACCAATATTGTTTGTACTGGGCCCCCTGTCCTCCTGCCTCCCAAATCCCAGTCTGCCACTGATGGGACTTGGAGTTCACATGGTGTACAAGGCAGGAAGCACATTGACAGGTTAGAATAGCCTTTATCAACCAGTGTTCTATGGAAAGCTATTGTTCTTCCAGAGGTTGCTAGTATTTCCTAGAGGAGTTAGCAATTTTGCCACCCAGATATGTAACCAATGACATCAATGATTTTATTTTAGCTATCTGTAAGGGTGCATTCTTCCCACTGACCACAAATGTACAGTGAGCTCACTGTACATTTGTAGTCAGTGAGCAGAATGCCTACTTACAGATAGCTAAAATAAAATAATTGATGTGGTTACAAGTTAAAATCATTTTTTTTTCTAGAAAATTACTTAGAACCCCCAAACATAAAAAAAAAAATTCTAACATCCTACAGCAGGGATATGCAATTAACGGACCTCCAGCTGTTGCGCTGTCTGCGCGCGAGCTGAGGGAGACAGGGCGCTTTACAAAATGTTTTTATTATTTATTTTATTTTTTTATTTTGACACTGTCTTTTAAAAAAAAAATTTTAGGTCACTTTTATTCCTATTACAAGGAATGTAAACATCCCTTGTAATAGAACAAATGCATGACAGGACCTCTTAAATATGAGATCTGGGGTCAAAAAGACCTCAGATCTCATATTTACACAAAAATGCAACAAAAAAAAAAGAGTACTTTGAAAAAAAAAAAAAAAAAAATTCTCCTTTAAGAGCATTGGGCGGAAGTGACGTTTGACATCGCTTCCGCCAGTCAATGCTATGGGGCCGAGTGGGGGCCCTCTTCCCCTCACTCGGCAGCCAGCCAAACAGGAGAGAGGACCCAATTGTCTGGCGGCTCTGGTAAACAGCAGAGACCACCTGAGCGTGGCAGAAGGGGGGGCTCTCTCCCACTCCCGATAAAAGGTGATCTCGCCGCAAATCCGCCGCCGAGACCACTTTTATCTGAGACCTTCCTTTGAAGAAGAGGATACCAGGGTTATCAGGGTTATCTGCTGCCATAACAACGGTATACTTCTTCAAACAGCCATCGTATAACGATGGCGGGCGGTCCGCAAGTGGTCAAGGGGGTTGTTTAAAACAAAAATGTCGAACCTGCTCTGTGCAAGGGTTTTGCACAGAGCAGCCCCAATCCTCCTCTTCTGGGGTCCCTCAGCAGCGCTTCTGGCTCCTCCTCTTCTCATGTGCCCCCACAGAGAGTCACATTCTATGGGGGCACTCACGGGGGTGGGCTCCCAAGTCTTGCTGCTGCATCCATTGACACAAACAGCAGGACTCGGCCCCACCCCCATTTCACTTGATTTGATTGACAGCAGCGGGGGCCAATGGCTCCCGCTGCTATCGATATATACAATGAGAACCCGAGACAGAGGCTGGAGCTGCTGTGCTCGTCCCTGTCGCTGCAATGACCAGCTTCATATAAGTAAAAGGGGGGCTCTGGGGGGCTGCTGCACTACAGAAGGTTTTTCACCTTAATGAATAGAATGCATTAAGGTGAAAAACCTTGAGGGCTTACCACCCCTTTAAAGTATACCTCCCAGATTTCTGAAATGATAAAGAGGGACACCTTTTTAGCACAGTACTGTGAGGGAAGGTAATTGATCCCCTGCTGATTTTGTATGTTTGCCTACTGACAAAGAAATGATCAGTCTATAATTGTAATTGTAGGTTTATTTTAACAGCGAGAGACAGAATAATATCAAAAATATCCAGAAAAACGCATTTCTAAAAAGTTATAAATAGATTTGCATTTTAATGAGTGAAATAAGTATTTGACCCCTTTGCATGACTTAGTACTCGGTGGCAAAACCCTTGTTGGCAATCACAGAGGTCAGACGTTTCTTGTAGTTGGCCACCAGGTTTGCACTTATCTCAGTAGGGACTTTGCAGATCCTCTCCAAATCCTTAAGGTTTCAAGGCCATTTGGTAACTCGAACCTTCAGCTCCCTCTGCATTTTTCCTATGGGATTAAGGTCTGGAGACTGGCTAGGCCACTCCAGGACCATAATGTGCTTTTCTTAAGCCACTCCTTTGTTGCCTTGGCAGTGTGTTGGGTCATTGTCATGCTGGAATATCCATCCATGACCCATTTTCAAAACCCTGGCTGAGGGAAAGAGGTTCTCAACCAGGATTTGACTGTACATGGTGCCATCCATCGTCCCTTTGATGCGGTGAAGTTGTCCTGTCCCCTTAGCAGATAAGCACCCCCAGAGCAAAATGTTTCCACCTCCATGTTTCACGGTGGGGATGCTCTTCTTGGGGTCATAGGCAGCATTACTCCTCCTCAAAACACGGCGAGTTGACTTGATGCCAAAGAGCTCAATTTTGGTCTCATCTGACCATAACACTTTCATCCAGTTCTCCTCTGAATCATTCAGATATTCATTAGCAATCTTCAGACGGCCTATACATGTGATCTCGGAGCAGGGGCACCTTGTGGTTCCAGGATTTCAGCCCTTCACGGCGTAGTGTGTTACAAATTGTTTTCTTGGTGACTATGGTTCCAGCTACCTTGAAATCATTGACAAGATTCTGCCATGTAATTCTGGGTTCATTCCTCACCGTTCACATGATCACTGAAACTCCACGAGGTGAGATCTTGCATGGAACCCCAGACTTTGGGAGATTGACAGTAATTTAGCGTTTCTTCCATTTGCAAATAATTGCACCAACTGTTGTCACCCTCTCACCAAGCTGCTTTGCAATAGTCTTGTAGCCCATTCCAGCCTTGTGTAGGTCTACAATCTTGTCCCTGACATCCTTGGACAGCTTTTTGGTCTTGGCCATGGTGGGGAGATTGGAATCTGATTTTATTGCTTCTGTGGGCAGTGTCTTTATACAGGTAACAAGCTGAGATTAAAAGCACTCCCTTTAAGAGAGTGCTCCTAATCTCGGCTCGTTACCTGTATAGAAGACAACTGGGAGCCAGAAATCTTGTTGACTGATAGGAGATAAAATACTTATTTCACTTATTAACCACTTGACCACTGGGCACTTAAACACCGTTAATAACCAGACCAATTTTCAGCTTTCGGTGCTCTCACATTTTGAATGACAATTACTCAGTCATGCAACACTGGACCTATATGAAATTTTAGTCCTTTTTTTCATACAAATGGAGCTTTCTTTTGGTGGTATTTAATCACCGCTCGATTTTTTATTTTTTGTGCTATAAAAGAAAAAATACAGAAAATTCTGTAAAAAAATGAATTTTTCTTTGTTTCTGTTATAAAATTTAGCAGATTAGTAATTTTTTCTTCATAAATTTTGGCCAAAATGTATACTACTACATATCTTTGGTAAAAATAAGTACAAATTGGTGGATATTATTTGGTCTTTGTGAAAGTTATAGAGTCCACAAGCTATGGTGCCAATATCTGAAAATTGATCACACCTGAAGTACTGATGGCCTATTTCAATTCTTGAGACCCTAACATGCCAGAAAAAGTACAAATACCCCCCAAATGACCCCTTTTTGGAAAGAAGACATTCCAAGGCATTTAGTAAGAGGCATGATGAGTTTTTTGAAGTTGTAATTTTTTCCCACAATTTTTTGCAAAATCAAGATTTTTTTTACTTTTTTTTTCACAAAATTGTCATATTATCAGTTTATTTCTCACATAGCATATGCATACCACAAATTACACCCCAAAACACATTCTGCTATTACTCCCGAGTATGGCGATACCACATGTGTGAGACTTTTACACAGTGTGGCCACATACAGAGGCCCAACATGCAGGGAGCACCATCAGGCGTTCTGGAGCACCCAGGACAATTCTGACATTTCTCTCCTACATGTAAAAATCATCATTTATTTGCTAGAAAATGACATAGAATCCCAAAACATTATATATGTTTTTTTAGCAAAGACCCTGGAGAATACAATGGTGGTCGTTGCACCTTTTTATCTCGCATGGTATTTGCGCAGCAATTTTTCGAATGCTTTTTTTTGGAAAAAAAACTGTTTTGTGCTTAAAAAAAAAAAAAAAACACAGTAAAGTTAGCCCAATTTTTGCATAATGTGAAAGATGAAGTTACACCGAGTAAATAGATACCTAACATGTCACTCTTCAAAATTGCACAGGCTCGTGGAATGGCGGCAACCGTCGCTACTTAAAAATCCCCATAGGCGACGATTTAATTTTTTTTTACTGGTTATATATGTTTTGAGTTACAGAGGAGGTCTAGGGCTAGAATTATTGCTCTCGCTCTAACGTTCGCAGCGATACCTCACATGTGTGGTTTGAACACCGTTTTCATATGTGGGCGGGACTTACGTATGCGTTCGCTTCTGCATGCGAGCACATGGGGACAGGGGCGCTTTAAAAAAAAAAAAAAATTTATTGTTCATTTTACTTTATTTATTTTAGTTTGTCATTTTTTTTCCCCAAAACTACATTTTTTGATCACTTTTATTCCTATTACAAGGAATGTAAACATCCCTTGTAATAGGAATATGGCATGACAGGTCCTCTTTACAGTGAGATATGGGGTCAATAAGACCCCGCATCTCACCTCTAAGCTGGGAAGCCTAGAAAAAAAAAAAAGATTCTGGATTTGATCATATTGGCGAGTCGGTAGAAGCACCGGAGGGCGGCGGGAGGGGAGTATTGCAGAGTATTGCAGGGTATTGCAGGGTAATGCAGAGTATTGCAGGGTATTGCAGGGTAATGCAGGGTATTGCAGGGTAATGCAGGGTATTGCAGGGTAATGCAGAGTATTGCAGGGTATTGCAGAGTAATGCAGAGTAATGCAGAGTAATGCAGGGTATTGCAGAGTATTGGCAGGGAATTGAGGGGTTAATTTTCGGTGAGCAGTGATGTGGGCACTGCAGATGCAGCCCACATCGCTGCTGACACCGATCTCTTCCCCCTCCGCTGTTCCGATCGGTACAGAGAGGGGGAGGGAGGAACCATTGCAGAGTGTTGCAGGGTATTGGTGGGTGTTGCAGAGCATTGCAGAGTGTTGCAGAGCATTGCAGAGTGTTGCAGGGTATTGGCGGGTGTTGCAGAGCATTGCAGAGCGTTGCAGGGTATTGCAGAGTGTTGCAGGGTATTGCAGAGTGTTGCAGGGTGTTGCAGAGTATTGCATCGTAATGCAGAGTATTGCAGGGTAATGCAGAGTATTGCAGGGTAATGCAGAGTATTGCAGAGTATTGCAGTGTAATGCAGAGTATTGCAGAGTAATGCAGAGTATTGCAGAGCAATGCAGGGTATTGCAGAGTATTGGCAGGGAATTGAGGGGTTACTTTTTGGTGAGCAGTGATGTGGGCACTGCAGATGCAGCCCACATCGTGCTGACACCGATCTCTACCCCCTCCGCTGTTCCGATCGGTACAGAGAGGGGGAAGGAGGAACCGGCGTCATAACATGACGCCGGTTTGTTTACAAGTGATCACTCCGTCATTTGACGGAGCGATCACGTGGTAAACGGCCGCTATGAGCGGCCATTTACCGTGATCTGTGATGCGCCGGGTCCACAGGTCATGGATGCTCTCAAGTGCGCGCCCCAGGGGAGGACGTCATATGAAACCGCCCTGTAGCCTTCATTCGGCTATAGGGCGGTTGTTAAGTGGTTAAAATGCAAATCAATTTATAATTTTTTTGAAATGTGTTTTTCTGGATATTTTCGTTGTTATTCTGTCTCTCACTCTTAAAATAAGCCTACCATTAAAATTATAGACTGATCATTTCTTTGTCATTGGATAAATGTACAAAATCAGTAGGGGATCATATACTATTTCCCCTATTTCCCCTCCTGGTACATAGGGAAAGGAAATGGCCCCAGTTACATGAACCATAAAGATCTAATATGCTAAAAATGATTGGCTAAACCGTACAAATGCTTTTCTGAACTTTATATTGGCTTTTCAAAAGAACAAATGCAGTAATATAGAGTTTGGATAAAACGTTTTGTACAGCATAAAATCTTTGGTAGTAAAGTAGTACATTTTGTATAGAGATGTACATATCAAACCAAAAAGGACAACTAAGGCTGCATAAGGTACAAAGGAATTTGGTCTCCAAATTAGACAGTTGGGAGATATAGTAATCATTAGCAGAGGCTTCCTGGTACCAAAAAGTCATTTTAAAGGTTCGTCTTTGTTAAAAGGTTGAAAAAGGCTGGATTAGAAGGCTGGTTACTATCAGATTTTATTGTAACCTGGAAACCATCTGAAGAATACAAGTCACTCTACCCCTAGAACACACATACAACCATAAATTAAAGCATTTGGCAGGATTATTTTGTCAAACATTCCGGTTACTTTTTTCAAAACACAAATTTGTTTAATCAAATTGGTACTTTACTGCACATGAAGAGTAAAACATTCTTCCTGGAAGTTTAATTACGATTTACAATAACTGCAACTTGCACAAAAAATGAAAGTGTAACAAAGAAAGGAAACATTCTTCATTTTAATCTAGGTACAAAATGAACCTGTACAATCAATATAAAGAGATCAAAATGACTCTCTGCATCAACTGTTGCAGTGAACAACACATTCCTTCTCTCTGTCCTTTGCATCTTTCATTCTGTAACAGTTTTTGAGAGCGACAGAGAAGAGGGCCTTGTTCCTTCCTGCCATTACTGGGACTTGTGGGTCAGAGCATGGCGTGGGGAATCAGGTACACAATAAAGGCACCCTGCGTTGTTTTCAGATCTTTTTTTTTTGTCTTCAATGAGACCAGAAAACCAAAGAAACTTACCATCTTCTGTACTACAAATAATTGGAAAAGCTTCACTTCTCATCTCCAAACTCTTTTCAAGCTAGAGAACTAGAGATCAGAGAAAAATATACAGAAGATCAAAGTCTATGCAATTCTAATTTTATGGTCCCATTTAAAAAAAAAAAAAAACCCTAAAAAAGCAGCAGTCTTCATTGTTATTCCTGCTAACTCAAGCTTATTAAAATGAAAATGTAAAAAAAGGATAAGCATTTGTTATACCTATCAGGACATAAACTTTATATGTTGCTTTTTGCATACAAATGGAAGCATAATAGTTTATTTACACATACCTACCAACTGTTCCTAAATTTGAGAGAATTTTAATCTAGGTACAAAAAAGAAAAAGGATGGATCCTTTTTCTTTTACATACACTCACCATTCAGTGTCCCTAATGGCTGCCACCCCAGAAACAGTGTCCCTTATCACTAGATATTGTCCCTAATCACAGCCACACCACTGTGTCTATTGTCCTGGTGCTCCAGGGCTTAAGTGTGATAGGTAATCCAGAAAGTAGATGTGTAATTTATGCCCCTAGAACGTCCAAAGGTGCTCCTTGGATTTTGGGCCACTCTATGCGGCTAGGCTGTGAAAAACTCTCACACATGTGGTATCCCCATGCCTATGCTGTGTGTCAGAAACAAAATGACAACTTTGTGACAAAAATATAATTTTTTAATTTTCCAAATTGTAACAACAATAAAAAAAACACACCAGGACTCTTACTAAATACCTTGGATTATCTAATTTCCAAAATAGATTCATTTGGGGAGTATTTATCCTGTCCTGGTATTTTAGGGCCTCATGAAAACTCAAACTTTTACATAGCCTAAATAATGTACAATGGTGTGGTTTTCATTAAATTAAATTGTCATTAAAGAAATGTAGAAGAATACATTTTGGCCTACATTTATGAAAAAAATATTTTTTATTTGCAAAATATTATAAGAGAAACTAAGAAAAACTTTTTTTTTTTTGTTCTTTTTTTTGTTTTATAAAGCAAAAAATAAAAAAAACGCAGTGATGATTAAATACCACCAAACAAAAGCTCCACATGTCTCAAAAAATTATAAAAATCTAATTTGGGTACAGTGTTGCATGCCTGAAAGCTATAAATTGGCCTGCACTTGAGGTGGTTAATATTATTGATTAATGCGACACATACAATAACTGGGGATGCGGCAGATGGTGTGTTCTTTTCCTACATACCTTGTGTTATATGTTGTCCTTCTATCCAAACTCAGAAATTTGTGAGGTTTGATTTACATAACAAGGACTGGGGTGGCAAGTTGTGAGCAAAAACTCTCGAACCCTGGAATTCTTTTTACACAGTGCCCCCCAAAAAGAGAAACGATTATTTTTATTGTTTTTAAACAGAACTATCACAATACGGAACAAAAAGAACTTGCACAGTAATGTGAACTGCTCCCTCTACTAGTTCTTTGAATATCAAGAATGCTGATTACCTGTCTTGCTAAAGTGAGCCTGTTTTAATTTAAAGTGATATTAAACAATATCTGTATTCTCCAAAATGAATCCATGCACATCCACTACCTAATGGCCATGTCATGTTTTTCCTCCAAGAGCTTCCAAACCTCACCTTTTTCTGCCATACTTACAAAAAAAATGAATTTGGAGATTTGAGAGAAATAGAAGGTACTGTTTGTCAATAATTGTTGTGTAAGGCCCTATATATATATATACAGCCACAATCCAGGTATTGTTTTTTAGAGCTGGTGATTGGCTTTTACGTAAAAAAAAGGGATCCAAGCAGCTCTACAGTCGTCTAATCACTTTTACAGGGGAAGGAAAGGGGCCTCACCTTCCCATCGCTGCAAACCACCAGGCTCTCATATTTCTGTTGCACGTAGGTCCCACACGCATATGGAAACAGTGATTGTAACACACGTGAAGTATCACTGCAAACCTAAAATTGAGAATAATAATTCTAGTTCCTGAGCTCACGTTTAACTCTAAATCTGTAAAGACTTTTCAAGTGTTGCCTATGGATACTTTTAGGTACCCTGGTTTGTTGCCATTTCACAAGGCTTATGGTCTACTATGTCAGTGTGTGAAATAGATATTAAATGGTAAAGAGATACTAAATAATATTGCATCTTAGTAGCAAAGGATCTCCTTTTTCAGTGCAATCAACTGAAGCAAACGCCTTATTTCCTGGCATTCAGTCATTGCCCCGGAAGCACTGGCAACACAAGTGATGGTAATACATTTGTAATTTTGATCCATCTCTCCTTCCCATCCCCTTGTAGCCCATCCTGCAGGTGTTATGCTCTGCTTACCTGGTGAAGGCAATTATACTCTCCAAGTACCCCCATCCAGGTCACTTTTTACCACAGTTCCCACCTGTGGGGATTGCTAATCTTGTACCACACATTAACCCTCATCGGCAGCTCCCCTTCACTCCTCTTGGCCCAACATTAGTCCTCTTCTGGATCCTGAGGGAGCCCCTTCTGCTGTCTGGCCAAAGGGAATTGTGCATGTCACCCAGAAGAAGGACCCCTCCAGGAAGAAAATAGAGAGAGGGACCAGACGTTGGATGATCACATGACCACAGCTTAAGCTAAGTGAAAAATGCAGATTTACTGAGCTTTTTTTTTTAAACCCAGCAGTCAGATAGAGGGGGTGGGAGGAGAGTTAATTTTATCCTAGAGTTGGGCTTTAAGGCTTATCTATCTGCTGGCAACTGGCTAAACATGCACACTTGGCATGTGGCGGTAAGATGAAAAGCAGTTACCAGACACCTTTGAGGCTGACTTATCAAGGGGTAGGATCAAGAGCAGTTGTTCTAACAGGAATGATCAGTATTTTCCCCCAGATGTGTTGCCCAGAGGTAATCGGCAGCATCTGCTGCTGTCCATAGAGATAGGAATGATGCTCCATCTAGCCGAATCAGGCAAATGCCATGTCACATTTATGGTTATTGCTAGTTTAGTTGTTTGTATATAAATAAAACAGACAAATTAGGCTTACAGGCAGTTAACAGCCAACATCAAACTTGTTTCCAATTTTTAATGGTGTTGATTGAAGATGCTTAAACTTTAAAAAAATAAAAATAAATTCCTTTCAGAAAAAGTGTATTTTTTCTTTATACCCGTCTCCGTAGACCTAACAGATCCCACTCTCCCCATCCACAGATGTATACTTGCTGAGAGCCAGTGGCCTCAGCCTCCTGTGTTTGTTGCCACCCTGCATCGAGAGCCCTCTTCCTGGCTGTGCCTGCACAATAAAGCCACATGGAAGTCTATGGGGCTTATCTTTCTACCAGGACAGTGGGGTGATAGATGAGCCCTACAAAAAGGCTATGGGGATCTACTGTGCAGGTATAGCCGGGGGGAAATGCTTGCAGAACTGGATGTCAAACACAGGAGGCTCTAGGCATCGCATCTTGGAGTATGCATCTGTGGAAGGCAATAGTGCAAGTAAAAAGCCCTCTCTCTGTGAAGAGCGCTTATTTTTAAAGCTAGCTATACATACATAGATTTTTCTTGTTCAGCCCATGGGCTGAACAAGAGAAATCAAACTGAGCCCCCATCCATGCTAAAAAGCCTGAATGGAGGAATCTCTCCTGCTATTTATTGTATCCAGACAGTCAGTACCGGCAGATATCTGAATACCTGAGCAGTGACTGCACCTGATTGGATGCAGTCACTGTTCAGCTGACAATATTCCGAGAGTCAGGGTCACCCCTGGCACAAATGATCAGCCCATTCAGCAGGAATCCTCCAAAATTGGAGCCCTGTCTGCCCAGCTTTATGCACAAATCTAGTTCGCCATGTGGGAAGAAAACATTTATAGCATGCATTCTTCAATCAAGCAATTCAAACTTTATTGACAAAACATGTCCAATGCAACATCTGTTAGCCAATACCCATAACGCAGACATCTTCATAGCAATAATTTTCAACAGAAAGACCCTGTGCTAATTGTGGAAATATCCACCGCATATAATTGTCACAAAACTTAAGTGTTTAAGTTGTAGATACTTGACCTCATGAAATGTATATGTCCTATCAATCTGGATTTTGTAGAGCTCAGCTAATTTTGTGCTCTCTAACATTTGCTCCTGAATTATAGCTATACACCAGTGCTTAATCTGATTTACAAAGCAGTTTATTGCTTTTACGTTCTCCAAATGCCTTTATCCAGGTTCTTTAGTATCCACACTGACAATGAAGCCAAGAGGTTTCTACTCGTTATCATTTTTAGAATGTTCCTCATGTGGACAAATATGGTTTTAATTTTTCAGACATTTAGGATGCTGTATTTCTTTTCTACAGGTTATAGTGTCATTCGGAGTTATATGTACATCACAGTACAAAAAAAGCTCTCAAATGTAATCCAGCCATGGAGCCAGGGATAGCATGTGGTTCTGATAACATGTCCAACACAACATGGTTAGGTGCATAGGCATAAAACAGACAATGCAGAAAATAATTCCAAATCATTCACAGTTCAGGAATCATTGCAGGTATACTCCATCAAATTCTAAATATGGTAAAACCCTCTGCAACCCTTTATATAGTGCATACACACTAATACATCAGATGTATATTGATATTTAAAGTGGTTGGTTATAAAGCTTTAATTTTTTTTTTTTGGTAAAATAACAAACATATTATACTGACCTGCCCTGTGTGCAATGGTATTGCACAGAGCAGCCTCGATCCTCCTGTTCTGGGTCCCTTACTGGTTCTCTCAGCTCATGCTTTTGTTTTGGCGGAGCCACTTCCTATGATGATACACCAGCAGGCTCCCTCCTGAACCAGGCTGTGTGTGTCTATTGACAAGCACAGTGCGGCTCAACGTGCACTCTGCCCCCCCAGCTCTCTGATTGCTGCATTTGCTTGACAACAGCAGGAGGCAATGCCTCTGACTGCTACTAGTGAGAGAGGAGAGAGCTGCTGCAGATGGGCACAGTGCTGGATTGATACAGAACTCAGTTAAGTATTTGACATTAAAGTGGTTCTAAAGGCAGAAAGTTTTTTATGCATTAAGCTAAAAAGACCTTCTGCATGCTGCATGTCCCCCATCCCTTATACTTAACTGAGCCCGATCTCAATCCAACAATGTGCATAAGAGCAGAGGCTCTGTCTGCTCTCTTCCTCCTCTGGCTCAGAGACAGCAATTGGAGCCATTGGCTCCTGCTACTGTCATTCACAGACAGTGAGTGGGAGCAGGGTGGGGAAGATGGCAAGGCTCAGGATCGTTCTCACGAATGCCCTCATAGCAAACTGCTATGAATCAAGAAGACCCAAGAAGAGGAGCATCAGGGATGTTCTGTGCAAAACTATTTGCAAAGGTAAGTCCATGTTTATTATGTTGAAGAACAGATAGTTATTATAATCAGTTTAATGCAGGGAAAGCATTAAGGTAAAAAAAATGCTTTGCCTTTAGAACCACTTTAAGGGGAGATAAAGCATATCTGTCCATAAGGGGTTCACGGGCCACACCCCGCTATCCATGCATCCAGCCCCTAATCTACAGGCAGGGCACCAGATGCATGGATTAAAATGGGGGGAGGGAGGATTTGAAGTGCGTGATTAGAGCCATATGCTCTAATAGGCTTCAAAATAGGGTGGCCTTGGGGCGCAGAGCACTGAACTCTGAGCCCACCCAGTTGAGTGTTAAATTCGCTAGTGTCACACGAATTCACCTCCCAGCCAATCAGGAAGCGGGTCTGAGATCCGGTTCCTGACTGGCCAAAAGTAGAAGCTACGCTGGCCACTGGGAGGAGGGAGGAAAGCCCAGGATAAGTGTTGCGGGCAGGTGACTGATTGACCGGGGGGGGCTGGCTGTGCACTGTTTGTGTTTTAGATTACCAGTTCTTGGATGAAGTGGTTATATTTGTTTTTTTCCAAGTTTTACATAGAAATTTGATGGCAGAAAAAAAAGTGGTCCATCAAGTCTGCCTCTCTCCCTTTTTATAACCACCTTTCATCTCAAGTGTGTTTGAATTTACCTTCTGTTGACCCACTCACTACCTTTGCTTGAAGTCTATTCCAAGCATAAACCACACTTTCAGGAAAATACATTCTAAGGTTAGTTTTGAACTTTGCTTATTAGATCATTTTGAAAACACTGAAACTCAGAACAGGCCTCGGCATGGTCGACCAAAGAAGTTGCGTGCGTGTGCTTAGCGTCATATCCAGAGTTTAACTTTGGGAAATAGACGTATGAGTGCTGCCAGCATTGCTGCAGAGGTTGAAGGGGTGGGGGATCAGCCTGTTAGAGGCCATATGCTGCACACTGCATCAAATTGATCTGCATTGCTGTCATCCTAGAAGGAAACCTCTTCTAAAGATGATGCACAAGAAAGCCCGCAGTTTGCTAAAGACAAGCAGAGTAAGGACATTGATTACTGGAACCATGTCCTGGGGTCTGATAAGACCAAGATAAACTCATTTGGTTCAGATGGTGTCAAGCATGTGTGGTGAAAACCAGGTGAGGCATACA
Organism: Lithobates pipiens; assembly: GCF_037356315.1. Classification (NCBI taxonomy): domain Eukaryota; kingdom Metazoa; phylum Chordata; class Amphibia; order Anura; family Ranidae; genus Lithobates; species Lithobates pipiens. The sequence continues at coordinate 86,105,445 of NW_027507764.1, read as the reverse complement.
GACAAGTGTGTCTTGCCTACAGTCAAGCATGGTGGTGGGTGTATCATTGTCTGGGGCTGCATGAGTGCTGCTGGCACTGGGGAGCTACAGTTCCTTGAGGTAGCCATGAATGCCAATGTGTACTGTGACATACAGAAGCAGAATATGAACCCCTCCCTTTGGAGACTGGCCTGCAGGGAAGTATTCCAACATGATAAAGACCCCAAACACACCTCCAAGATGACCACTGCCTTGCTAAAGAAGCTGAGGGTAAAGGTGATGGACTGGCCAAGCAAGTCTCCAGACCTAAACCCTATTGAGCATCTGTGGGGCATCCTCAAATGGAAGGTGGAAAAGCGCAAGGTTTCTAACATCCACCAGCTCCGTGATGTCGTCATGGAGGAGTGGAAGAGGACTCCAGTGGCAACGTGTGAAGCTCTGGTGAACTCCATGCCCAAGAGGGTTAAGGCAGTGCTGGAAAATAATGGGGGCCACACAAAATATTGACACTTTGGGCCCAATTTGGACATTTTCACTTAGGGGTGTACTCACTTTTGTTGCCAGGTGTTTAGACATTAATGGCTATGTGTTGAATTATTTTGAGGGGGCAGCAAATTTACACTGTTATACAAGTTGTACACTCACTACTTTACATTGTAACAAAGTGTCATTTCTTCAGTGTTGTCACATGAAAAGATATAATAAAATATTTACAAAAATATTCGGGGTGTACTCACTTTTGTCAGATACTGTACATGGAGGGGTATTCGCAATAAAAGCAAAAGAGAACAAAACAAAAAGAGGAGGGGGGGGGGGGAACAAAGGAGGGCATGTGTGCCCCACGAGAGGGAGAAAAATGTAAACCTCAGTAAGTAAAACAAGAGAGCAGTTCTCTGGTCCGTTCACTTAGGCCATCACATGCTTGTTAACTTGAGCATTACCTGCTCTCCATACAGAACTGTTCTGCCTGCTGCCTGTGGCTGTGCTATGAGGCGGATAGCAATGATGGCTGGGGGGGATCACCTCCTAAGTGACGCAATAGTAGTGGGCTGGATGGGACAGTTACTCGTCTATCATTTAATGATGTTTGCTTTATGCAAACGAGTGGCCCATACACAAGATCCGAATATCATAAAACCTTTTTCGCTTAATAGTCGCAAGTAGAAATTGAATAGGTAACTAAAGTCACGATAATTCTTGACAAAAAAAAAAAAAATCGGAAGTCATATCATGTGTTGTAATGTATGTGTATTGAAGAAAACTATACTGACTAAATGAAAATTTTTACGATCTGGTATCATACGAGGAAACTTTTTGTGCAATCGAATAATAATCGGATGAACGGTCGCGATCGGCTATCGAAAGTAGTTTACACATGATCCGAAAATCATACGATTCTTCCTCGGACGGCAGTTTTCGTACGCTATTCAGATCATGTGTACGGGCCATTAGTCTACTGATACCCAACAAGCTATAGAACGTTTCCACTTTTCTTAATATTATCAAACCAGACTATTAACTAATGACCCTCCAACTGATCTTTCATCCCCTCAGCTAAACTATATTTTATGATCTATTAACTAATCCTTTTCTCCAGTTACTTGATAACAGACCACCACCCTCCACCCAACACTCACGGCTTAGTGTCCACTACTGGACTTAGTACTGTTTGTGATTTAGTTAGTGTTACCATCAGAAAGCATACTGTTATTCTGCCATCATTATATTGGCCAAATGGTGTAGCCACTTGTTAACTGTATGCACATGCCAAAAATATAAACGTAGTAGTTTTAAAAATTTCTTGACTATAAATACTTTATTATAGTACTATACAAAACTCTGGTTCGGCCACATCTTGAATATGAAGTCAAGTTTTGGCATCTCATTTTCAGGAAGGATGTCCTTGAACTGGAGAGAATCAAGAGAAGGGCAACAACACGAATAAGGGGGCTGGAGGGACTCAACATACAACACACACAGGAGTTGATTTCCTAAAACTGAAGAGTGTAAAATCTGGTGCAGCTCTGCATAGAAACCAATCAGCTTCCAGGGTTTATTGTCAAAACTTAATTGAACAAGCTGAAGTTAGAAGCTGGTTGGCTACAATGCAATGCTGCAGCAGATTTTTCACTTTCCAGTTTTAGTAAATCAACCCCACATGTTGAACTGGGTGGCCTAGTGTCTTTATTTAACCTATGTACATACATATTAGGTTCCTGCAGTGTCTCCTGACATGTTCTATCCCTTTGACATTTTACCATTTTTGATGTGCATCTCTGGACTCTTATTTTAATTTTTTTATTTGAATGCAGTCCCCAGAATCAAATGGAGTAGTCTAAACAAGGTATAAGTAAAACATTAATATAATGGAATCTGTGGTGATCCCTCTAGTGATCCCTTTAGTGATGTGCCCCAAAATTCTGTCTGTTCCTCTAGCTGTCTGGTCCCACTTATCGCATTCTGTAAGCGATTGACATAAGGAGCCCAATGCTTTTTTTTTTCTGTAGTTCTGACCAAAACGGTACCCCCAATATTGTAAAAAATGCAATAATTTACATTTATAAACTCAACTATAGTTTCCACTGCTTTGATGAATCTTACAGCAATGCTATGTTCGATGTTGCAAATAGGTTGAATAGAACAGGACTTACCTTGTGGTACACTACTAGGGACTAGGGTTTATTCCCAATGATCCCAATTCATAACCACACGAAATGCATCCTTTAGGTAACTAAACCAAGGGTAAAGCCCACATTTGTTCCATTGTTTGATTTTCTTAAATATATCCTGCCAGTACCACACAATGGTGAGAGTGCTTACTGTATCTATGGAGAAAAAGCAGTAGAGTACTGTCAGTCTAGAACAGAAGGCATGTTAGGTCTAATGGACATCGCTCCTCACCTTATAGGAGTGATTTTCTATAATCCACAATGACTGCGGGTCAAGAACTCAGTGTAATTTTGGCAAGGTCAAAATGTATTTTTGTGCTTACTGAGCAGTACTTAAACACTATCAAATGTTTTTAGCAAACCAAACAGGGTGAAACCAAGAAGTAAATGGTTACAGTTCACATACACTTGAAGCATTTCAACAGTGGGGTTGATGTACTAAAGGCAAATAAGACAAGGGAATTTGCTCCAGAGCTTAGTGAATGTTGTGAAGTTTTACTTTGCATAGAATACCCAAGCATGGGGCGTGGCCTGGACATGGCTGAGTGAAGCTGTGTTTTACAAGAGCTCCCAGCCAGAACCCTCAGACCCTGGCATAAAACACTCTTACACCGGTATGAGCTCTGCCAAGAAATACAGGACCAGAGCAGCAATGAGGGGGACCCCCCTGGGCAAGTTTCCACGTGGGATCCACCGGTATTTCAGGCACCTTCAGGAGAAATCCCCAGGCGCTAGTGCGACAGCAGCACGAGGCCCAGCGCTGCACAGACAGCACATGCATCAGACTCCTGCACATCCCCACCCGCCACCGAATTGCTCCCTTGACATCTCCGTGGAACCTGTGCGGACCATGTCATCAGGGAGATGTTGCAAGGTCTCCCTACCCAGTCCGCCATAGAAGCGCTGATTCTCCGCCTGGAGGAGATTCACAGGAGGGACATGCAAGAGGTTAGAGGGGAAGTGTCCAACCTGGCAGACCATGTGACCACGGGGGAGTCGTCTGTGTCCTCTCTGGAGGTCCACGTAACAGCTTTGAAACAATCCCGCGACCAACACCGAGACGCCACGGTCACTCTCCAGCTGCATTTAGAGGACATCGAGGACCGGAGCCGCCATAACAACCTACGGCTCCAGGGCATCCCATGGCCAGCTGGATTGGAGGATGTCGGAGAGGTGGTGAGGAACATATTCCGATCTGTGCTCGAGGATCAGGAAGCTGAAATACTCCTTGATAGAGCTCATAGAGCCTTGGGACCCAAGCCTACCGACCCGGACAGACCGCGTGACATCATTTGTAGGCTCCATCGCTACACCCAAAAGGAGAATATCCTGAGGCGCCTGGGAGCGGGGGGACATGGAGGTAGACAGCTTGCGGGTTAGAATACTTCAGGACCTGTCAAGATCCACATTAAGACGCAGAGCCCTCCTGCGCCCACTCTTTGACCTGGCCAAGCAGCTCGGCTTCACGTAACGATGGAGGTATCCCTTCTCGGTGACCTTTCGCAAGGAGTCAGGAGCCTTCACTCTACAAACCGCTGCAGATCTACCAACGCTCTTTTGTTTTTTGGGTACGGAGCCATTACCAGTGCCAGACTGGCTGCAGCTACTGCCTCTCCAGCTGGGAAGATCAGGCGCCTCAGCAAACCGTGGTCCCCTTCCGCCCCGCCAATACCATGGAAGACGGAGGCAATGGTCAGTATCTGGAGGAGCGCCATGTGAGTAGGCCCTGGGCCACCCATCCCTGACATTTATTCCCCCCTATTACCCAATTCCCCAGCCCGTGTAGATAAAAAATACGGTTTGCCCAACCCCAGATGTCTGGGTCATTTAGCATTGGATCTGATGCCCGGTGGCTGTGGCCCTCCTTACCTCTCCGGCAGTGTCTTCCTGTCCTCTTGTAGGTGCCTACTGGGCAGCCTCTGCTGACATTTCACCGCAGGAACCACTTGAGACAGTTCCACAGGTTGGCCGCCCTGACAACCCCCGATGCTGCTTAGTAGCCGGTCAACGAACACCGGTTCCCCAAGGAGCAGCTGTCCTGCTTTCCCCTGATTTTTTGCATAGCGTTTGGGGATGGACCCCGTAGTGTTACCCCACACGCTGCTCGTAGGGGTGTGGATGGGGGAGGACCGCTGCATTATCAGGACACTGAGCGATACACGGCCGTGACGGTGTATACACCTCAGCACATGGGAGGTGACACCCAGGGACTTCCACCCACACAAGGAGGCTGTATGAATCTGGATACCAATGCTCATCTCCCTGAGGGCCTGCTGGTAAATGAACTCATCCACTCCGGTCTATAAACTTCACTTGCAATACCCAGGAGGGAGAACTACCAGTCTATCCAGTGCTGCATGGGTCCTCAACCCTTTTGCAAGCTTGCTGCAACACGGCAACAGAAGAGGGGGAGGGTGGGTTCATGTTTTTTTTCTTTGTTCTTTATATTTTTCTTAAGTATTTTTTTCTCCTTCTGGGATGGGGAATGAGTCTCATTTATCATTGACACTGCGTTCCTGTCTTGCTGCATCATGTTACTAATTGCACTGTTATATTTTCTTATTTTTTACTACAGTTAAACATAGAGCTTTAAAATTGAAAAGTTTATTGTCTGTCTAGTCATATAAGGACGTGATGGTCCACTTACTTTACTTTGCTATATTGGTACTTATCTAATCTTTTACTGTAACTTGCTGGGGGTGTGTGGGGAGAGCCAGGGGGCTCACTTCCTGGCTCTGTCTACCCACTTAGGACTGCGCTCCTTATTCAGAGTTCTCTCTGACGAGCGCCCTAGCCAATAAAGCTATAATAGACACCCTTCTAGAGCTGCACACCCTCGTGACAGCTTCCTAACCTCCCCGGTTCACCACGGCCCCCACACTCATTTTTCAATCAGTCATTCACTGGGGACCCCCACTTTGTTTCACTGTTATCACTTTTATCACATCTCCAGGCACCCTCTTTGGTTTTCAGCCTTCTTTCCCAGCATCCTGTCATCATTAGCTCACTCCCATTCCGTGGTCACTTTTGTGTCACTTTTCCCACTTTCAATCGGTTTCTACTTTTTCACAGGGTTGCCCTGGTTCTCATATAAGGGATGGAAACGCATGACCTTACCAGGTCATGATTTCATTTAAAGTCCCAAGGGATGGAAATACATGACCTTACCAGGTTTTGGCTTCCCTAAAGTCCCTAACACTTTTGTTCTCGTTTTTTCTCAACATAATTAGGGATGGAATTACATGGTTTTGCTCTATAAGAAATTCAGATTTTATAATTTCTGCACATAATGACCATATGTTTAGCCTCCCCTGTTCTACTAGTCCTATTAAGTTACAATTTTTTATCTTTTTATCTGACATTATGGCTATGGACAAATTTTGTTTGTTTGGGGCATGTTTTGGTCTAGCCTCCCCGGCTTCCAGCTTGGTCTTCTCACCTGGGGGCCGTGACGTGCCCCCGCCTCTTTAGATGACTGGGGGGACGCTTTGTCAATGCGCGTCACCGTCACGTCATCCACACTGAGCGCGCAGCATCTTAATTGCCGCCGTTACGTTCATGCTGCTGGCTTTCCATCTTGTGAGCAACGGGGGAGTTCTTAGATGCCGTCCGACCGGAGACTATCTCCAGCTGGCGGTGTCCTCCCCCCATTATTTGCCACACGGCGTGACGTTGGTGGGCAGTCCTGTGATGGCCTATAACTGGACGTATCCCCGGGCTGGTCTGTTACTCAAGGCACACTCTCTCTGTCACTCCAAATGCACATGGAATACTCTCCTTCCGAGCTGGTCACTTCGTTCTATTGAACTAGTTTTCCTCCTTTCGGTTCACCACGCCCCCCACACTCATTTTTCAGTCATTCACTGGGGACCCCCACTTTGTTTCACTGTTATCACATCTCCAGGCACCCTCTTTGGTTTTCAGACTTCTTTCCCAGCATCCTATCATCATTAGCTCACTCCTATTCCATGGTCACTTTTCCCACTTTCAATCGGTTTCTACTTTTTCACAGGGTTGCCCTGGTTCTCAGGCCCGCCGGGTGGTCGCCCATGTGGGTTGTTTCTGGAACCTGCCCGCCTTAGCTCCCAGGTGGAGATGTCTCCGGATGCCTGTCTTGCCTGACCATTACATCACCAAACACATCTACCATAATTAGTAAGTATGCACCTCGGTGCAGGGGGCTGTATACTCCACCCCCCCCCCCTATACCCTTACTAACGATTTACATAATATGTTTATCTTAGATAAATCACGTGCATGCTCCTGATGAGTGGCGTGGAAGCCACGAAACGCATCAAGCTATCCGATGCCGTGCACCTCAACCTTTATACATCTTTTCCAATTATTGAATTTCATGCAACCTCAATCTGTACAGATTTAGGGAGGCCTTAGGTCCTGCAGATACTATTGTTAATATTACTGCAATTAACTCCAATTTCTGGTGACTCCTGGAATTTATTACAAATCTGATTATATGAATCTCTTATTATCATTATTATTAATGATCTTATCCATATTTATTGTTTATTTATGGTAATGATTATATTGTGCGACTGCATGTTATCATTGTATTTATTGGCAATGGTTACATTGTAGGATTCTACGCTACTATCATGTTTATTGTGAATATTATGTTTATTGTTTTTCCTAATATCAATTTTGTTTGTATATTTTATCCAAATACATACCCAGTGTTCACCTATTTGCAACCATGTTCTTCATATAAAGTCCCACCCTCTGTGCTCTCTTCTTTTGACTCAAATAAGGGATGGAAACGCATGAACTTACCAGGGCATGATTTAATTTAAAGTCCCAAGGGATGGAAATACATGACCTTACCAGGTTTTAGCTTCCCTAAAGTCCCTAACACTTTTGTTCTTGTTTTTTCTATACCTGAAAGGGTTGATCGGGGACACAAAGGTCACCCTGGCAAATCTATACTCGCCCAATGATCGCCAGGACACATTTCTCAAGAAGCGACTGCCACTTTTATTCCTTTTACAAGGAATGTAAACATCCCTTGTAATAGAAAAAAAAACCATGACAGGACCTCTTAAATATGAGATCTAGGGTCAAAAAGACCTCAGATCTCATATTTACATTAAAATGCAATAAAAAAAAAAAGGCCCTTTAAGAGCTATGGGCAGAAGCAACTTTTGACATAGCTTCCACCCTGCAGTGATATAGAGATGGGTAGGGCCGATCTTCACTTCACTTGTCTCCATACCCAGGCAGGGGTCAGACGCGATCTCCTTCGCCGATGGCTCCGGAGCGTGGCGGGAGGGGGGCCCCTCACCTGCTGCTGACAAAAGTGATCTGGCAGCGAATCTGCCACAATCACTTTCATCTTAAACTGGACCACTAGCTGCTGCCCTAACAACGATATCCTCCTTCAAAAGTACAACAATGGTGGGCAGTCTGGAAGTGGCTAGAATTGTCACTTGGTATCTCATTACAAAGATGTATGTATGGCCACAATTCTTGGAAAGCACCCATTGGAATCACTCCAGTGTTACAATTTAGCTTTGTTTGTTTTTTCCGGAATAGAAAGGAATGGTAACTTTCGGGAAGCGTTTACCTTAAAAGTGATTATTTAAAAATAATAAAACAGGAAGGTTTACAAACATGTCATACTTACCTCCACTGTGCAGTTAGTTTTGCACAGAGTGGATTCGATCAGCCTCATATAAATATACCAGCCCATATACCCACAGTTGATCCAGAGGAAGGCAAAAAAAACCCCCAGCAGAGCATGATCCAATTTGCTAAAGCAGGGGAAAAAATTCCTTCCTGATCCCCCGAGAGGCAATCGGATTTTCCCCGGATCAACTTTACCTATAAATTTTAGTACCCAGTTATATTACGTACACTTAGGAAATAATCCAGGCCTTTCTTAAAGCAATCCACTGAGCTGGCCATAACCACCTCTGCAGGGAGTCCATTCCACATTTTCACAGCTCTTACTGTGAAGAAACCTTTCCGTATTTGGAGATGAAATCTCTTCTCCTCTAGACGTAAAGAGTGCCCCCTTGTCCTCTTTGTTGATTTCAAAGTGAATAACTCGACACCAAGTTCCCTATATGGACCCCTTATATATTTGTACATGTTGATCAAATCCCCCCTTAATCTCCTCTTATCAAGAGTGAATAAATTCAGTTCCTCTAATCTTTCCTCATAGCTGAGTTGCTCCATGCCTCTTATCAGTTTGGTTGCCCTTCTCTGCACTTTCTCCAGTTCCCCGATATCCTTTTTGAGAACTGGTGCCCAAAACTGAACGGCATATTCCAGATGAGGTCTTACTAATGATTTGAACAGGGGCAAAATGATATCTCTCTCTCTGGAGTACATACCTCTCTTAATACAGGAACGGACTTTGCTCGCTTTGGAAACCGCAGCTTGGCATTGCATGCTATTATTGAGCTTATGATCGACCAAAACCCCCAGATCCTTCTCCACTATGGATTCCCCCAGTTGTACTCCCCCTAGCGTGTATGATGCATGCATATTCTTAGCCCCCAAGTGCATAACCTTACATTTCTCAACATTAAACCTCATCTGCCACATAGTCGCCCAATTAGACAGAGCATTGAGGTCGGCTTGTAAATTGGTGACATCCTGTAAGGACGTTATTGCACTGCATAGCTTGGTGTCATCTGCAAAGACGGAAATGTTACTCTTGATCCCAGACCCAATATCATTTATAAAGATATTAAAAAGCAAGGGTCCCAGCACTGAACCTTGGGGTACACCACTCATAACCTTAGACCATTCAGAGTAAGAATCATTAACCACTACTCTCTGAATTCTGTCTTTTAGCCAGTTTTCTATCCATCTACAAACTGATGTTTCCAAACCTGTAGACTTTACCTTACACATGAGCCGTGTGTGCGGAACTGTATCGAACGCTTTTGCAAAATCCAAATATATCACGTCCACCGCCACCCCTCTGTCCAAGGTTTTACTTACCACCTCATAAAAAGAAATCAGGTTTGTCTGACAACTCCTGTCTTTCATGAATCCATGCTGTCTGTTGCTCAAAATATTTTTTTCCTGCAAGAACTCGTCTATGTGGTCTTTTATTAATCCCTCCAGTATCTTCCCAACTATAGAAGTTAAACTAACGGGTCTATAATTACTTGGTAAAGACTTTGTTCCCTTTTTAAATATAGGCACCACATTGGCCCTGCGCCAATCCAGTGGTACTATTCCTGTCATTAATGAGTCCCTAAAAATTTGATACAATGGCTTTGAAATTACAGAGCTCAATTCTTTTAGGATCCGTGGGTGGATGCCATCGGGTCCAGGTGCTTTATCCACCTTTATTCTGTCCAAATATTTCTGGACCATATCACTTATGAGCCATTGTGGATTAGGGGGCTGCGTCAGTACCACCCCCATTGTGGACATGAGCTCCCCCATGCTCCTTTGTATACACAGAGCTGAAGAAAGTATTTAATAAGTTAGCTTTCTCTTTGTCCCCAGTCACCCACTCCAGATTATTTTGCAAAGGGCCTACATGCTCAGACTTAAGTGAAGAGCTCTCCCGGGGGAAGTTTGGAGTTACCGTGCGGATGTGCTCCCGAGTACAGCATTTACATCCATAGACACGAATCTGGACTTGACCCCACCCCCGCATCATTGGATTTGATCGACAGCAGCGGGAGCCAAGGGCTGCGCTGCTATCAATCTATCCAATCATGAGCCAGGAAGCCGTACAGAGAGGGATAGCGCGTCTGTGCCAAGGGAATTACGGGGGTCAGGTAAGTAAAATGGGGTGGTTGGGGGGCCAGTCACTGCCAGAATATCTTCACCTTAACCACTTGCCTACTGGGCACTTAAACACCCCTCCTGCCCAGACCAATTTTTAGCTTTCGGTGCTCTCACATTTTGAATGACAATTATTCAGTCATGCAACACTGTAGCCAAATGAATTTTTTGTCCTTTTTTTCCCCACAAATAGAGCTTTCTTTTGGTGGTATTTGATCACCTCTGTGGTTTTTATTTTTTGCGCTATAAATGAAAAAAGACCGAAAATTTTGAAAAAAAATCATTTTTTTTGTTTCTGTGATAACATTTTTCAAAGTATTCATTTTTCTTCATAAATTTTGGCCACAATTTATACTACTACATATCTTTGGTAAAAATAACCAAATGAGCGGATATTATTTGGTCTTTGTGAAAGTTAAGCCCCATACACACTATCAGATTGTCTGCTGATTTTTTCCATCAGATTTACCAAAACCATATAATATGAGGTCAAACCTTAGGGGTTTCAATGTGTATGCAATCAGGCAGGCCCTTGTACTACATGGTTTTGGTAAACCTGAAGGAAAAAAAAAAAAAAAAAGCAAACAATCTGATAGTGTGTATGGGGCTTTAGAGAGTCTACAAGCTGTGGTGTGAATCGCACAAAATTGATCACATCTGATGTACTTGTGGTCTATCTCATTTCTTGTGACCCGAACAAGCCAGAAAGAAAATACCCCCCAAATTACCACTTTTTTGAAAGTAGACATTCAAAGGTATTTAGTAAGAGGCATAGTGAGCTTTTTGATGTTATTTTTTTCCCACAATTCTTTGCAAAATGAAGATTTTTTATTTTATTTTAATTTTTTCCACAAAATTGTTATTGTAATAGGTTATTTCTCTCACGTGGCATGTGTATACCACAAATAATGCCCCAAAATAAATTCTGCTACTCCTCCTGAGTATTACAATACCACATGTGTGGGACTTTTCCACAGCCTGACCACATAGAGAGGCCCAACATGCAGGGAGCACCGTCACGTGTTCTAGGAGCATAAATTACACATCTAACTTGTTGACTACCTATTACACTTTTGAAGGCCCTGGAGGACCAGGACAATGGCACGTAATACCGACGTGGCACTGATGACAGATGGCATTTATACGTGGCACTGATGACACATGGCACTAATATGTTGCACTGATGACACGTGGCACCGATACCTTGCATTGATGACACGTGACACTGATAACAGATGGCACTAATATGTGGCACTGATGACAGGTGGCAGTGGGGGGCAGATGACAGTGGAGGCAGTGGGGACAGATGGGCACTATTTACCTTTATTTAGTTATTTTTTTACACTAACCGCTGTGAGATCTCACAGCGGTTCATTTCTCCCTCCTCACACGCTGTCTGTGTGAGGAGGGAGAGCGGCGATGAGAGATGATCTCATATGTTTATATATGAGATCATTTCTCATTGGGCATGCCGATCGCACTATAAACGGCTGCTGTGATTGGCCGTTTACAGCGATCTGTGAGTGGCTGCGTCCGGGGGACATGGCCAGCACAGAACTTCCCCGAAGCGCGCCCACGGCGGTGGGCAGAGGGGAAGTAAACAGGAGGACATCCAGGGACGGCCTCCTGGCAGTTAGCGTCTGCTCTGTAGCCGTCTTTCAGCTATAGGGCGGGCAGGAAGTGGTTAATGCATGGGATGAATTAACGTAAAAATATTAAAAAGAAACACAAAGGGATAACAACTCCTTTAACCTTTTACAAAGTCCAAAAGTTAAAATTGTATTATTGTGCCTGGTGCTTTCCGTACCAACCCCCAATCCACAAGAGACAAGTATCAACTTCCTGGAAAGATACCTTAACCGCTTTTGGACTGCCCACCGCACATATACTGTGGCAGGGTAGCCCAGTTGCGTGAAACAGAGTACCTGTGTGTATTCTCTGGGGCATGGGCACACGCGCCGGAGACCCACCCCCTTTGTGAATTGGATACAACAGGAGCCAATCAGCAGGTCCCGAGGCTATGATGGGCGCCGGAACCCGCCGGTCGTTCGCTGAAGAGACAGAATGGTCTGCCTATGTAAACAAAGTCGACCGTCGTTCTGTCAGACAGTGAGAGAGAGAGAAATGGTGTTCCTGCTAATCAGGAACACAGAGGTCTCTCTTCCTCTAATCAGTCCATCCCCCACAGAGGTAGAAAGCATTTCCTAGGAGCACGTTTAACCTTTTGATAGCCCAGATGTTAACCTCTTCCCTGCCAGTGTAATTTATACAGTGCATTTTTTTTCCAGCACTGTAATAGTGTCACTAGTGAACAAAAAGTATTAGTGTCCAATTTGTCCGCTGCAATGTCGCAGTTCCCCTAAAAAATTGCTAATCACCGCCATTACTAGTATAAATAAAAATGCCATAAAAATATCCCATACATTGTAGACGCAATAGCATATTGATTGGTTTATGCCAAAGTTAATTGGGTTTTTATACCAAAAATATGTATATATTGGCCTAAACTGATGAAGAAATTCGATTTTTTATTTTTAAATTGAATGTGTATTACAGCAGAAAGTAAAAAATTGTAATCAAATACCACCAAAAGAAACCATTCATAAAGAAGAAGAAAAAAAAAATATATAATATATATATATATATATATATATATAACTTGCATGACCACGCAACTGTCAGTTAAAGTAACGCAGTGTTGTATCACAAAAAATAGTAGTTATAAACACAGCTTACCTGTAAAATCCTTTTCTTTGAAGTACATCAGGGGACAGAGTTATAGTAGTTACTCTGTGGGTTATAGGCCACCTTCAGGTGATAGACACTGGCACACCCTAAGACAAAAAAAATGCACTCCCTATATAACCCCTCACACTTTTGGGAGTACCTCAGTATTGTAGCAAAGCCAAAAAAGTGTATACCCAGAAGGGAGGGACCTCTGTGGCCCCTGATGTACTTCAAAGAAAAGGATGTTACAGGTAAGCCGTTTTAAAAATCCTATTTTCTTTTCATACATCAGGGGACACAGAGCCAAATGAGTTACTATGTGGGATGTCCCAGAGCAATGTCAACTGAAGGGAGGGAGACACAACAAAAGTAGGGCACCAAGAGACTAGAGTACACTGCGCCCAAAGGCGATATCCTTTTTACATTTACTTGACAGAATCTGGTAAATGTATGAATTGAAGACCAAGTTGCGGTCTTGCAGATCCAAGCCATGGAGGCTTGGTGATGCACTGCCCAAGAAGCACTAACAGCCCTGGTGGAGTGCGCTTTAATATGAAAAGGAGGAATTTTCCTCTTTAAACCATAAGCTTGAACAATCAATCACTTGGCAAATCTATTTAGAAAATGGTAGATTTCAACGCCGCCTGTACTCTTTCAGGATCGTCTGGCAACACAAACAAAAATCTGTTTTACGAATCGGAGCAGTCGCTTTTATATAGACCTTGACCAGTCTCACCATATCAAGAGAACGTAGTGACTTTTCTTGCACAGAACGAGGTTCTGGAAAAAATTAAGGCAGAACAATATCCTGGTTTAAATGAAAACCTAACACTACCTTCGGTATAAAATTAGGTAGAGGTCGCAATACAACCTTATCCTTATGAATCATCAAATATGGCTCTTTGCAGGAAAGAGCAGCCAACTCTGATACTCTCCTTGCAGAAGATATGGCAACCAAGAAAACGATTTCACTCGTCAAGAGGATCAAGGGAATATCTTGAATCGGTTCAAAAAATAGGATTTTTAAAACAGCTTACCTGTAAAATCCTTTTCTTGGAGTACATCATAGGACACAGAGTCTCAAGTAATTACTTGGTGGGTTATAGGCCTACCTTCAGATGTTGACACTGGTATAACCAATACAGGAAGTTGACTCCCCTATATAACCCCTCCTCCTTCCAGGAGCACTCAGATTTTGTAGCCAAGCAATATACTCTCACCCCATAAAACAGAGGGGCGGGGGCTCTGTGTCCTATGATGCAAGAAAAGGATTTTACAGGTAAGCTGTTTTAAAAATCCCATTTTCTTTATCGTACATCATAGGACACAGAGTCAAGTAATTACTTGGTGGGATGTCCCATAGCAATGCTACTTGAGGGGAGGGAGACACAACCCGTAGGATAACCCCCAGACCTGCAGCACACTGCACCCGAAGGCGATATCCTCATTCCATCTTACATGCACTTGATAAAATTTTGCAAATGTATGTACTGAAGGCCAAGTCGTGGCCTTGCAGATTTGAGACCTGGTGCGCACTGCCCAAAAAGCACCAACCGCTCTGGTAGAGTGCGCCTTAACTTGAAAAGGGGGAATCTTTCCCTTTAAATCATAAGTTTGAATTATAACTTGCCAAATGCACTTAGCGACAGTGGATTTTGACGCTGCCTGTCCCTTCTTAGGACCCTCTGGCAGAAGAAATAAGACATCAGTCTTACGAATCGGAGCAGTTTTCTTAAATACATTTTCACTACTCTCACTATATCAAGACAATGTAGTGACCTTTCTTCCCTGGAACAAGGTCTTGGGAAAAAACCTTGGCAGGACAATATCTTCATTCAGATGAAAGCCTGAAACCCCTTTTAGCAAAAAAACCTGAACGAGGGCGTAACACCACTCTGTCCTCATGAATAATCAAATATGACTCCTTAGAAGAAAGAGCAGCCAATTCTGAAATCCTCCTTGCTGAGGATATAGCAAAAGAAAATATCAGCTTCCTAGTCAGAAGGACTAAGGGAACATGCTGCAACGGTTCGAATGGCTGTTTTTGTAACACTGACAAACTAAAATTTAAGTCCCAAGGGCTTAAGAGTGATTTAACTGGCGGATTAATCCGCAGCACTCCTTGCATGAAACCCTGGACTAAAGAATGCATAGCAAGCAGTCTTTGAAATAAAAATTGATAAGGCCGAGACTTGGCCCTTAATAGTACTCAGGGCCAACTTCATCTCTACGCTTAATTGTAGAAAGGTAAGAATTCTGCCTATGATATATCTCTGAGGGTACCAACCCTTGGACTCACACCAGGAAACAGAAGCTTTCCAGGCTCTATAATATATAGCTCTAGAAGCTGGCTTCCTAGAATTAATCAAAGTAGAGATAACTGACCTGGAAAGCCCACGTTTATTCAGAATGTGGGTCTCAATAGCCAAGCCATTAAATTTAGCGTTTGTAAATTAGGTTGGAATATCGGCCCCTGAGATAGCAGGTCTGGCCTTAGTGGGAAGAGCCCTGGACCCTCCACTGCCATCCTTACGATCTCTGCGTACCATGACCTTCTGGGCCATGCTGGTGCCACCAGTATTACCGATTTTCTTTCTAGCTTGATCCTGCAAAGAACTTGAGGTAGCAACTGAATTGGGGAAAAGTGCATAGATCAGTAAAAACTGATCCCACGGGGTCGCAAAAAGGCATCTGTTCCGTATGCAAGTGGGTCCCCTGTCCTGGATGCAAAGTTGACTAGCTTAGTTTTGAATCTGGGCGCTAGAAGGTTCTACGTCCAGAGTCCCCCATCTTTGGCAAACAGCCTGAAACACCTTGGGGTGAAGAGACCATTCTCCTGGGAATATAACTGCCGGCGACTTAGATAGTCCACCTGCCAATTCTCTACTCCTGGAATGAAAGCAGCCGATGGACAGAAGGGAATGTCCCATGCCTAAGTTAGAATCTGGTTCACCTCTCTCTGAGCTGAGACTCTTGGTGACCCCTTGTGATTGATATATGCCACAGTCATGGCATTGTTGGACTGGATCCTGGCAGGACAATTCTTTAACCTGGGAGGTCCAGGTTTCTAGAGCCTGATACACTGCCGAAATCTCTAGGATGTCGATGGGCAAGGCTCCTACTCCCCAGCCTGAAAAGGCTGGCATCTGTCGTTACTATCTTCCAGATAATTGATCTGAAGGACTTTGCCCTCAGCAGGTTCCAAGATAGTAACCAACTGAGGCTTTGGGACACTCATGGGGACAGCCACATTGGCAAGTCCAAAGCTTGAATCGTTTTGTTCCAAGCAGACAGAATACTGCTTTCAGTTTTGAATGGAATTGAGCATAGGGGACTGCTTTGAATGAAGCTACCATCTTCCCTAACAACCTCATGCAAAGGCAAATTGAAGGATTTCTTTTCGACCTGATCATCCTCATCAGCTCCTGTATGGAGCTGATCCTTGCGGGAGGCAAGAACACCCCTTTTGTGGGCTGTGTCTATGATCAGGCCCAGATACTCCAGCCTTCTTAGTGGCTTTAAGGAGGATTTCTTTAGGTTGAGAATCCAACCCAAACCTTCCAGGTAACTGCTTGGGAGGGCTACACCTTGCTTCAAGCAAGCCACTGACTGGTCTATTAACAATAGATCATCTAAGTAAGCCAAGACAGTTATGCCCTGTGCCCTTAACCTGGCTAGAGGTGGGGCTAATACCTTAGTGAATACCCGAGGTGCTGTAGCAAGCCCGAAGGGCAAGGCTATTAACTGAAAATGCTTCTGTTCTACTTTGAACCACAGAAACCTCTGGTGAGGAGGAAATATATGGACAAGCAGCTATGCATCTCTGATGTCAATGGACGCCAGAAGTTTTTCTCCTTGCAGGACAGAAACGACTTGATTGACTCCATGCAAATGGAGTGGATTTTCAGGAACCGATTTAGGATTACGTAGATCTAGACTTGGTCTGATATCCCCATTTGGCTTTGGCACCATAATTAGGTTTGAGTAAAACCTCAAACCTTGCTCTTGTTTGGGAATCTGTCTGATCACCCCTTGAGCCAATAATCGGTCTAATGCTTGCAACAGGTATTGCCTTTTCCCTGGATCCTTGGGAACGTTTGATCTCAGAAAACAAGATGGTGGAAACTCTCAAAGCTCTAGCTTGTATGCTAGAGACACTGTGGAGAGAGTCCATTTGTCCTGAATCTCCCTTTGCCAGACTTCTGAGTACATCAGAAGTCTCTCCCCTCCCCCCGCCCCACCTTGGTGAGGGGAGATGCCTCTTCATAAGAAGGTCTTGTATTCTGCTTTGCAGACTTGTAGCCCCAGGTCTTCCTTTATGCTTGGTCTGATGGCAGAGGCTGAACAGTTTAAATGAAAGATGCTTATATTTTCTTTTGACTGGCAAAAGAGTATTTATCCAAACTATCGTCAAATAATCGTTCTCCCTTATAGGGGAAACTAGTTAGAAGGTTCTTACAAGGCGCCTCAGCTGACCAACCCTTTAACTAAAGGGTCCTTCGCATATGTACAAGTACAAACACAAGGCGTGATGCCTGGTGAATAGAATCCTTCATAGCGTCTACATGCTTTAGGTAGCTCGGCTAGTTTTTTTTTTTTTTAAACCACAGAAGCATAGAGCGTTTCCCAATGTTACTAGGTGGAAGTGCCGGGTTGTAATTAAACCATGCAGCTAAAGCAGCTGCGTCAACCAATCAGCCACCACCCATATAGAAGTTTATACACATCTCTGTATTAGCAACTGCTGTATTTTTTACCAAATCCCACAAGATCTATAGTAAGAACCCCCTCTGCCGCTGGGACCACACATGTTCTGAGACAGAGCTGCA
The DNA here is from genome assembly GCF_037356315.1 of Lithobates pipiens. Classification (NCBI taxonomy): domain Eukaryota; kingdom Metazoa; phylum Chordata; class Amphibia; order Anura; family Ranidae; genus Lithobates; species Lithobates pipiens. The sequence continues at coordinate 86,087,474 of NW_027507764.1, read as the reverse complement.
CCAAGACATCATAGGTAGTGTAATTTACTCCTTATAGAGGAGACATTTATAAGGCATATAAGGTATACAAGGTATATTGAAGGAAAAAACAAAGCTTCTTCCCTTACATTGTCCTCGCTGCAGGATACTGCTGATTTAACAGATTTCAGACAGATCCAACTTTCCACATCCAACTTTCACGGCGGGCTGCGTTTAAACACACTCAAAGACTGGGGCCCTTTTAAAAGGGGTTCCGCTCTTTTGGGCTTTGTATAGCACCCCTCAGGACAACTTTAGGAAATGTAGCAAGACCAAAAAGCTTCCTGGTTCCTAGGGTCCAGCTCTCAAAGAAGGATTACAGGCAAAACCTCGTTCTTGCAACGAGGTCCAGGTACCACATCCTATGGCCTCAGTGGTGAGGATGGATCTGATTGTGGAGGTTTCTTTAAATCCAGCATGGATTCCTCCTGGAGCTCCGCAGAGCACATCTTCACTCGTGACCAACACCTTAGACACTGGCGAAAAAACTGAGTGCTCCTGGAAGGAGGAGGGGTTATATAGGGGAGTCAACTTCCTGTATTGGTTATACCAGTGTCAACACCTGAAGATAGGCCTATAAACCATCAAGTAATTACTTGAGACTCTGTGTCCTATGATGTACGATAAAGAAAGGCTGTTTTTGTAAAGCCGACAGGACTAAATTTAAGTCCCAAGGGTTCAGGGCTGACTTAACTGGGGGATTAATCCACGTTACCCCCTGGATAAGGTTACGAACCAGAGAGTGTGAAGCAATTGGTCATTGAAAAAACACAGATAAGGCTGACACCTGGCCCTTGATAGTGCTCAAGGCCAGCTTCATTACTGATCCCATCTGTAGGAACTCAAGGATCCTACCTATGATATATTTCCTGGGGTGCCAACCCCTGGATTCACACCAGGAGACATATGCCTTCCAGACTCTACAATATATGATTCTGGAGGCCGGCCTCCTAGCATTAACCAAGGTAGAAACTACTGAAGTTGACAGCCCATGGTCCTTTAGAATATGGGTCTCAATAGCCAAACCGCTAAATTTAGCGTTGGTAAGGTAGGATGGAACGCTGGACCTTGTGAGAGAAGGTCTGGCCACAGGGGCAGGGTCCAAGGGTCCCCTATCGCCATCCTTATGATCTCGGCAAACCAAGATCTCCTGGGCCATGCTGGGGACACCAGAATCACCTCCTTTCCCCTCTTGCTTGATCCTGCATAGGAGACACGGAAGCAGAACAGGAGGGAATGCATAGATCAGTGAAAACTGATCCCATGGAAAGACCAAGGCACCTGTTTCGTATGCCATTGGGTCCCTTGTCCTTGACACAAAGTTGTCAATCTTGTTGAATCTGGACACAAACAGATCCACTTCCGGAAATCCCCATTTTTGGCATATTGACGAAAGACGTAGTGAAGGGACCATTTTCCTGGGAACAATTGTTGGCTACTCAAGTAGTCCACCTGCCAATTCCCAATCCCTGGAATGAAAACTGCTGATAAGCAAGGGATGTTCTCTGCCCAAGACAGAATACGATTCACCTCTCTCTGGGCCACACAGCTTCTTGTGCCTCCACTGTGATCGATATAAGCCACAGCTGTTGTATTGTCAGATTGGATCCTGACAGGATAATTCTGTAGTCTGAGTGTCCAGGCTTTTAGGGCCAGATGTACTACCCGAATCTCTAGAATATTGAAGGGCAAGGTCAACTCTGATTTGGATCACTTCCTTTGGACAGATTCTTCTTACAGGACTGCTCCCCAGCCCAAAAGGCTGGCATCTGTTACTACTTTCCAAGTAACCAGTAGAAAGGATTTTTCTTTTTGAAAGTTTTTGGATATTGACCACCAATTGAGGCTCTGACACACGTTGGCAGATAAACGCATTGGGAAGTCCAGAGTTTGGACCTTCTTGTTCCAAGTTGACAGGATACGGTTTTGCAGCAGTCTTGAATGAATGAAACTGCGCATAAGGAACTGCCTCAAAAGAAGCCATTTTTCACAATAAACTCATGCAAAGATGAATAGAAGGATTCTTGTTTGTCATAAAATTTTGCTAATTAGTAATTTTTCTTCATACATTTTGGCTAAAATTTATACTGCTACATATCTTTGGTAAAAAAATAAACCAAATTAGTGTATATTATTTGGTCTTTGTGACAGTTATAGAGTCTACAAATCAGTGCCAATCACTGAAAATTGATCACATTTGATCAGGATTTCAGTACCGCGACCGGACTCACAGGGGTCCCGACCGGCAGGGCGGCAAATGCAAATGGACGTACCTGTACGCCAGTTTGCCTGCCCATGCCATTCTGCGTGGGTCGGAAAGCGGTTAAAAAAAAAAACAAACTCACCATGCAACTTAATACCTTGGAATGTCTACTTTCTAAAAAGGGGTCATTTGGGGGGGTATTTGTACTTTGACTTGTGTCTCAAGAAATGAGATACAGCTGATGTTCTGAAGGCCTGATCAGATGTGATCAATTTTCAGTGATTGGCACTGATTTGTAGACTCTAACTTTCACAAAGACCAAATAATATACACTAATTTGGTTTATTTTTACCAAAGATATGTAGCAGTATAAATTTTGGCCAAAATTTATGAAGAAAAATTACTAATTAGCAAAATTTACCCACAAAATGACTCCATTTTGGAAAGCAAACACCCCAACATATATTCTATGAGGTATGGGCTGCAAATAGGTACTCGGTACTCTGATGGGGTGGTGGAGGAGGATGGAGAGGGGAAAAAAAAAAAAAGGCGACTGGAACTCTTGGAACTTCAGCTTGTACCTTGGAGCTATTGAGGAAGTCTCCTATTGATCTTCCGGTCAGATCCTTGAGAACTGCAGAAGGTGTCAGTATCTTGGAGGTTTCCTCCCCGACGACCTCTTTTTAAATCTGAGGATTATATTTTGAACCGAACAATGGAAGCCATCGTGACTGCCTGGAGGCGGATGCCCCTGCCACAAAAGAAGGAGCTTTAAAAATGAAAATATATTTACTCCTTACTTAAAAATGGTAAGAGGGGGTACTTTTCCCACTAGAATTTCTTTGGATGAATTATCCAAACATTCTCAAATAGCTGTTTCACTGGAAAAGGAAGACTAGCCAGGAGCTTCTGCAAGGTGAAAGGAAGTTTATCCACCACTGATGTGCTTTCCTGCACTCATGCGTTTAGCTGTTGTGTTAGCAACAATGTGCACAGAACAGTGTAAAGAACATGTTATTCCCAGGCGGTCTCCCATACAGATACTAACCAGGCCTGATCCTGCTTTAGCCTCTGACAGCAGATGAGATTGGGCGCTTTCAGGGTGATGTGGCTGTAGGTTGTAGCAGTTGCGCGTTTGGCTAGTTTATAAGCAAGCACCTGCATGAGAACCTTGTGGAGGTTCTACAATAGAAACTCACAAAGCAATTATTGCAAACATAAAGCTGCCAGATCCTGGGCCTGCTGAGCAGGATACCTGAACATCTGTTAAACTGGCCTCACGATGATTAAGCAATTATTGTCAGCGCATGCTGCTGAATCTGCCAGAGAGAAAAAAAAAAAAAAAGTGTTTTTATTTTATTTTTTTTAACAGGAATTCCAACATTTTATACGTTGGATGCCTAAGCATTTGAGCATTGTCTGATGAACAAAAGCTCTTAGTCACAGATGATGTAGCATCATTAATTGCTGGTACACAGTGAATTTCCTCCACCATAGGATAAAGTGTAAAAAATAGTTTTTAGGAGGAAAAAAATTTGTTTTTTTTGTATCTGAGAGATAAACTTTTCCAACAATAAATGGACAGGTAAAGGCATGCACAGTTTGAGGAGGCTTTAGTGAACCCAAACACTCAGTTAAGGGAGCATAAATGTGGAGCGGACCAAACAAGAAATTGCACTATCAATCTTAAGATTGAAACCAGCTGATTCTCCCACATTTGGCACCTCGTATGAAGAGTCATCAGCCTCACCATGATCCCCTGAGAGGATTTAGTCTTCTCCCACCCCTAGATTCTCAGTTTAAAGGTCCCGGGGCAATTAAAGTCACTAAACTTTTTTTTTTTTTTTTTTATAAAAACCCATCATGGCTGAGGGAAAAAAAAAAAAAAAACATCTTTTGTTAAAATACACAGGGACAGCAGTTTTGAAAACAGTTGCAAACATTTCATGGCCCCGATGCTCATTCTGACCAGCCACTCCCTCTCAGGGAAGGATGGCATTTTTAGAGACGAGTAGGCTTTCCAGAGCTTGAGGGGAACCCTTTTAGCTCTATATTGGGGGTGTTTTAAACCCCCTTCTGACCTTAGCCTGAGGCACAAAGCAGAGGTACTATCAGAAAGAAAAAAAAAATCACATCCACTGCTTGAGCAATAGTCCAGCCACTCCTGCTGCTATTAAAGCTCAGTCTCATGCAAATAGTAAATGTGTTAAGCAGGAAATGCCTGTGTCACAAAAACCTCTTTCATTGCTCCCATGTCTCTGTGATAATTTTTCACACCTGCGTTGGAGGACGCCAACGCCACACTAAGCCTCGCCCCCACCTCGCATTGCGCCCCCCTCCTTTCTCTTTCAAAAACAGTTTTCCCGCGCAAGCATGGGCCGCCGATCCGACGGTATCGGCATGTGAGGGAGGGAGGGATGGGGTGAAGGAGACCTGGAAGCTGCCTCGTGTAGGGGCGGTGAAAAAAAAAACAGCATTGCCGATTGTCTCTGTTCTCCCTTATACTCCGCATCATGAAGAGGGGAAGAGTTCAGCCCAGGTGGGGGTGTCTGGAGAAAGCAAAAAAAAAAAAAAAAGAACTTACCGGAGGTCTGTCTGCTGGCTGGAGAAAAAGAGTCTGCTGCTTTTGTGACAAAGTGTGATCTCCGAGCAAAGCATGAGAAGGTAGGTGCTCCATACAGCCCCCAGTGGTGACACATATGCATAACAACATTTACGTTAAAGGAGACAATTCTAAATAAAATTTTAAAAATTTCTAAGAAAAACTCCTCACTTTTCTCGCCGCAGGGTTTTCTGTAGTAAACCAACAGACCCGATCTTCACCCTTCACGTGGGTTCCCTTAAACCTTCAGGAGCTGGGGATCCTTGAGGAAACCCACAATCCTGGAACTGCAATAGCACACTGGCAGTAAACTTTGTGGCCTTAAAATACCAAAAAATACTAGATTCCAGGGTCCAGCTCTCAAAAGAGAAGCATTCACATGCAAAAACCTTGTTTCCTCAGAGACGAGGCCCGGGTACCATTCAATTCAGCCAGAAAGACACCTTGAATGGATCCATCTGCATAGCTAGCCCCAGCAAGGATTGTTCCAGAGGAGCTCAGATCAGCACATCTTTACTCCGCGACCAACACCTAGACACTGGAGAAAAAAAAACTGAGGTACTCCCAGGAGTGGGACAGGTTATATAGGGAGTGCACTTTTTGTCTTAGGGCGCTGCCAGTGTCCATCACCTGAAGGTGGCCTATAACCCACATAGTAACTACTATGGCTCTGTGTTACCTAATGTATGAAAGGAAAACGGCCTGTTCATTAAAGGGGGTAAAACCTTCTGGGGCTGAAGTGGTTAACCAGGATTTTTTTTTTTTTACCAGAACACAGAACCAAACACCCCACACCTCCTCCCTACCTTTATATTTCTGTCTGTCTATATGAGAGGAAGTGAGAGCCATACTAGAGCATAAGACAAAGTGGGAGATGATCTCCCACTTCCTGTCTGACAGGTGTCAGAACAGAAAGTGAAGCAAAACCCCTCAAAAGTGTGACACACAGCATAAAAATGTTTTCTAGAAGTATGCAGAAAGTTAGAGACCTCTGGACCGAATGTAAATACTGCATGTGTTACAATAAAGGAAGAAGATTTCCCTTCACTCCTTCCCAGGTAACATGTCAAAACAGAAAAAAAAAAAAAAAAAAAAAAACACAAGGACACACCAACAGCATACTGTACAAAACATGCCAAGTTCTAACCCTTAAATGTTACATAAAGTTGGCCTTTAAAGCTATCTTTAGGCACAAAAACAAAAAAAGCACACATTTTCAATTCAAAAGGTTATTCATACTTAAGGATTATTGAGGATGTGTACCATCACAGCAATATAAAGCACATCCACACTTGTATTTAAAAGTCTTTTTATACACAATATGAACAGAAATCTTGTATCTACAAAGTTTTCCCACAGTAGGCCACATGCTAACTTAGTAGATAAATGAAGAGAATCAATATAAACATGCTACATATTAAATGAGCAGCCAAAAAGAGAAAAGCAAAGCCAGCGCATAAACAGTTTAGAAATTCATATTGTTTTATCTGAAGTTTTATTCATAAATGCAAATAAGTTAGAATGTGCTTTCAGTAAATGGAATAAGTCTTATTAAGGTGAAGGCAATCCTAGGTCCATTGTAAGTCTTAAATGGTGTAAACATTTTCAGCAAGACAAATGGAGTGAAGCTTTTGGTATTAAATAAAAAAAAACGCAAGTCCATATGATTGTTATAAAAACGCTCCTATCCAACCAGATCAAAAACTACCAATAACTGGGAGTTTTTTTTTTTTTTTTAACACAGTGCTTTCACCTTGCAACAATATTGTTAGTGAAAATATTAGCATGTTCTTGATATGGCAGGGTTACAAGCCTTAAAAAAAAGGTTTTCCCTATAACCATTGTCTACATTTATTGTAATAAGACTGTAAACCACGCAAAGTGGAGGAGAGATACTTTTCACAACATGCAATATAAAGATATCATTCAATTTAGTGCTACAGTAACATAAAGAAGCATTTTTCAGTAGACCTATAATTTTCTGAAAAAAAAAAAAAAAGTTACTAATGACACAAATTATTTGGTATTCCCATAGCTATGCATAACACGCAAAATAAAAAGTAGAGACACTTGCTTAGAAATATTTCAGTGTGAGAAGAGATTTTCTCTTAGGATTAGAACATTTCATTTAAAAAGGGACACGAGTATCATGGAAATCTCCCATTTGTTTGTCATACTGCAAATAGGTAATATGCAGAGGAAAAAACTCGTTCCGCTGTCAAATACAGTCCTCAAAGAAATACTTTTGCCTGGCTACCATAAACATATTTATATTTTAAACCACAGAAGGCACTACGTCAATTTTCACCAGCGAGTAGCACTGAATATAAAGATTGGAATTACAACTTTTCATCTTGGTAAACCATGAGAGTTAAGAGAGGAGAGGGAGAACCTTTCTAGGTCAACAAACAGAATGGGCAAATCCAGAGATTTACATAAAATTTAGGACTACAGCCAAATTGATATGGATTGAGCAGAGATTTGTTTTGCTGTGGAGGATATTTCCCCACTTCTGCACCTCACAGTCCTCAAGAGCACATCTTTCAGATGAACTTTGTTTACCTTCTATAGAATGCATTCTCCATAAATGTCTTCAGAGAATCCACTGAGGAACCAAAAATATCCATCAGTCCCTAGTGAAATCTTCTAATACATAAAGAATATACTCCAGTGATGAAGGAAAACAAAGTCTGGTTCACAGCAATGCCTGGAGATTCCTATGAGACAAAGTGACATCACCTTAAGGGGACAGAGGCACCTAAATAACACTTTCACGCGCTATTCAAAGCGTAAAGTGGTTGTAAACCCTTACATATACCCAGTAAAGTGACTACACAGGGATGAAACAAATCCTACATAAGTTGCCCTTGTTTATCTACAGCCATTTGCCCTGTACAGCCTTACACAACACACAGGTGAAAGGATTTTTTTCTCAGCAGCACAAAGCAGGTGGCAGGAAGCAGATATCACACAGTGCCAAGTGTAATCTGTGAGCTGATTGGAGGAAAGTGAAATGTGTTCCTCTTCACACACTCAGAGAAACAGAGCTGAGGGTATCTGCTGTGTGGGGGGAGTGGGCATCTCCTGGGAGGCTATAGCGTTGGCTTAATCTATTAGGAGTGAGTCATGCAGATATACAGAGGAACCACACTCAATGCTTAGGATTTAAGTTAGTACACACTATAGTGGATGTGTTTATTAATTTTTCATTTCTGAGGTGAACCATCCCTTTAAAGTGGAACTTCCACTCATCGGAACCCTCTCCCCCTTCGGTGTCACATTTGGCAACTTTCAGGGGGGGGGGGGGGGGTGCAGATACCTGTCTAAGACAAGTATTTACACAAACTTCCGGGCATAGACTCCCACGGGAGTTTATGCCTCTTCCTGTCCCGATGCGCTGTCTGCTGGGACACACATGGGTCCCAGAGACAGCGCGGACCATGCGCATTATGCTGCGCGACTCGCACATGCACAGTAGGGAACCGAGAAGTGAAACCGCAACGCTTCACTTCCCGATTCCCTCACCGAGAATGGTGGTGGCAGCAGCCGAGAGAGCGATCGGCCGCCGACATCGCTGGACCCCAGGAAAGGCAAGTGTCCATTTATCAAAAGTCAGCAGCTGTAGTATTTATAGTTGCTGGCTTTTAATATATATTTTTTCGGGTGGACTCCCTCTTTAAGTGTTGGGATTCTCTTGAGACAAGTGCATTTGATTTTGTGAATGTCACTTATTGCTCTTCTACATGAACCAAAAAGTAAAGTAGGTTTACTGGCCCTTACAGATTGACACGATAGAAATGGCTTTGATAGAACTCCTTCAATCATTTTAACTTTTTACTCAGGAGACAAGCGCAAAGGTGACAAATTCTCAAGAAATCAGTGTGTCGAGTACAAGCATTTATATGCTACAACATAAGTCATTTATCAAAAAGAGATTGTGATTTTTTTTTGTCAATATAATAGAAATTTGCTCAAACATTCTTTTATGTGCATCTAGAAACAGGAGGAGGTTTGGCTCAGCAATAGTCTCGAGTATTTAAAGAGAAACTTCACAGCCCCTTTTCTTTTCTTTATCCCCTTTTATGCAGTATTGTCTTCATAAAAACATACTTGCCCAGAAATCTAGTGCTATCCTGCTGTTATCTGCTTCCAAAAGCCACGCCCTGCAACTCAACCTATCCTTCATCAGGAGATATCGGTTTCTTCCAGGTGGTTGCATCAGGCCCCCAATGACACATTGCCAGGTCCACCCTCCAACCACTGCATGTCCCTGCTCCATAGCCTCCTTAGGATATGGCAGGGAGAGCAGAACTCATCCATCTCACCTAGGCAAGAATGGAGGATTGGGGGAGGGGGTTCATCTTGTTTGTGTTTTGTTGAAGAGTGGAAAAAAAATACATTTTGGGACTGAAGGTGGTCTGCTTTTAAGAAGCTAAAACAGATAAAGACAGCCAATGCGTAGAGGGGAGAAAAAAAGAAGACATAGAACACAAAGCTTCGAATGGTGCAGTAATGTATAAGTGTTAAAAAGTACATGAACAGGTGGCACTGCAAATGATGCACTGGCTAATGCAGCTGGCCACAAATAAAAATTCAAAAAGTTGTGTGTTTGACTGCAAACTTGCTGGACAATATTCTACAAATATCTGCCTCATGATACAAATATGTGCACACTGAAAAGGTCCCTAGATTAGCCATGAATGAGTTTATATATACAGGAAACTGGTATGACTAGATTCAGATTAAATAGAAGGAAAGTACAACTAGTTTATAGCATGGAGCAATATCCGCCGCATGTTCCTCCTCGGCCTCCAGCTTCATCGGACAATCTGACGCCTTTGTTATGGGACTCGCTTTCCCAAAGTCCTGGAGTTTGTATAATCTTTTCAACAAGTTCTTCGAAGGCACACTGTACACCATCTCTGGTTTTTGCACTGGCCTCTAAAACAAGAGACAAAACAATTATTAGGACAGCAATAGGTTGTTCCAGCTTCATACAGCAAAGTGATCAGTCTATAAAGCAGTTACATACCATATAAAGCAATCCAAACACAATCTTTGAGGCAATAAAAATGCTTAATTGACAATGTTAAATATTTTCAGGTGAAAATCTTTTGATTATGTTGACTTAATCAGGCGTAGAGCTGACTTTGTACTAAATCTGCACACAAGTGGAAGGCAAAAGGCAGGTTCCCGAAGACGAAAAAAGCTGCTTTCAATAATCAAAAGAAAACACATTAGATATCGTTAAAATTTACAGCTACAGTTTCTGGGGGTCAGCATTGTGATTCTTGGCATAGGGCGGAACACATTTGGCATCAAACATGAAACCATGAAAAATGGGTGCTGGACCTGGAGGTTAAGAGCCTGACCTAAAGAATTCGGAATAGGTATGAGAAAGGTGTTTTGCTTTGGCTAGCATAAGAGTCTTGTTTCTGGTAACTCAGTCATACGATGAATGATGGGGTTTAACAATAAAGTAAGCTAAGGAATTACAAATAGCAGCCGATACTGTGCCAAATCACAGACTGTATGTAGGCAAAAAAAAAAAAAAAAAGAAGAGTACAAACAAAGCGGAAAATTATAGGAGATGTTTAACAGCCCACCAAATGAACCTGAGGGAAGACAGACCAAGACAAACCACTGCATTATTTGCATGAAACTAATCCCAGCTACAGACCAAGATTGTGAACACTGCAACAACAAAGGAGTGAATCATATAAGAGATCTAAGAATCAGTCCTAAGTGTGATGTCATGCCCAACTTTGGCCAGCATTGCCCCAGGAAAAAGGATATCAAAACACACAAGGCTCAGGAAGTGAGTCTATTCTTGGAAAAGGTGAACTTACATTGTGTCAAAACCATTACACAAATAATGTCTTTAGGGAGCTGTAGGCACCAATATGAGTTATGTGCATGTTTCTCAAAAGACAATCAATAACATATTGTCTTCTCCAGATGCTGTCCAACAACAGAAAAGATGATCAAATGAGGATGTAGAACATACAAAATTGCTGTGGGTAATTCAATTTTTTAGTTTTCCATTATAAATGAAAAAAGGTTTTACAGTCTGGAGATCCTATTTGAAAAATATTACATTTTTTTTTTTAAGGCCCTTTTCCAGTTAAAGCACACATCTCTCCAGACTGTGACCAATAGGTTTTACCTTTAAATGTGCACAGCCATCTGCAAGTGAAATCTGGAATTAAAAGCACCAGTTCTGCAGGTTACCTGGACTGAGCCATAGACTTCTATTATATCCTGTGGATTTGGTACACTTTCTGAAAGCTCACCAAAACTCCTGAATGCAGGCATTTTGGTGTGTTTTCAGAAAGTGCACCACACCCCGCAAGATGTAATAGAGGTCTATGGCTCTGTGCAGCTAAGCCATTGGTGCACTGCATCCACAGTGCAGGTAAACCGCAGTGCACCAGTGTGAATGGGCTATGGAGGAGCAGCCGACTCAAGCTCTTAGCGGCTTACCGAGAGGCTGAGCCAGGTGGCAGTCAATGCTCCTGGGTGGATCCCGACCATATGGTTGTGATCTTTTCACAGCCAGGACTGGCTCCACGATGTCAACTGCTGTCAGCTGAAATGGGTCACAGGAGTGCAGAACAAATAAGCTGCTTTTCGCCTTTAAGTATCCATTTAGTACAACAGAGGTAAAAATCTATTCAAAATACCTACACAGTGCAGTCCATAGGGGCCCTAAACATGGCTAGGCTAGGTCACCATAGTCTGCCATACAACAGTATGCAAGTGAGACAATACCAGAAAGACCAGGTCAGGAACTACAGAGTAGGAGGGGTTAATGGCATACACTAAGAAATCTTCAGGGACAGGGATACATCAGGGAACAGTAACATGGTGCTGAACAAGTATAGCAACTTGTGACTAACTCAACATGTTGAACCACATGCCTAGGTAAGCAGCTAGTGCATGACCCTGCAGTGCCGAAAGCAAAATTACAGGCTAGTCCTGAAGGCTCAACAGAGGAGTTAACCAATCTGGAAAGCAGCAAAGTGGGAAGTCATAGCAGCTTGGAATCTTGAAAGAAGTGTCTTGAAGAAAAAAAAATTAAAGAAAAACATTGTCTTCTCTATACACTTACAATCAAAAAGAAAAAAAAATGCTTGCTGGGACTGAGAGGGGTTATATTGGGGCTGTTCTTTGTCAGTGTTCTGTAACCTAAAGGCAGCATGTAACCCAATCATCCAAGACTAGGTTTCTGTCATTTATGATAAAGATTATTATTTTCCATGAAAAAATATGAAAGATGAACATTTCTAAATGCTTTGCATTTAAAAGAAGAGCAGCGAAGCAATAAGTGCACAAGCACATGTGTGCCATTTAGCAGATTAATCACGATATTAAAAAAAATTTATTGATTATTTACTACACAGACAGTACTAATGGCTCCCTATGGTGTGAGCTACACCAAGTAGAATGTGGAAGTGATTAATCACACACACACACACACACACACACACACACACACACACTTGCAGTATTGTGAAATTATGAATGATAAAAAGTTAACATGTTACCTGTGTATCTGGAACCAAAAGGTGCCATTTGTTCCATCTGTGTGGTGATCAACTTACTATAAAGTTTCACTTACACCACTGTGCTTGCAAATGTTACATGCAGTGATGTACTGTGTTGCCATCGATTGTAAATGACAGCTCAAAAACGCAGCACGGCACAACACATGGTATCTTATCTATTGAGCAATGATAGACCTTAACCCGTGTGCTCCTATGAGGTCGATATTACAATTGTCAAACTTGAGTGTGTGTTTAGAGGACATTTCTAAATGCATATAAATAAAATGTAAGGATTTTTCAACAGTGCCATTCACACTGTGCAATTGCCTGTATCCAGTTTAGCTTTGTTTAGAAAAATAGAATTCTGCGCATCGAGGATCTGATTACACACCTAAACATGGGCAAAAGCATAAAATGAAACTGTCAAAACATGTCTAAATTTGCCTTAGGTCTCATGATCACGGGGGTGGTTAGGCCAGCAGCCTGTAAAACTCTTTGGTTAGGAGGTGCACCGAGTAGTACTAATGCTTAGGGCCGTATGCACCCAGAGATGAAAACCTGTAAAAAGCAACCAGTCTGAGTTATGGGCAATCACCCCTGCCCTAAACGTTAGAAACCAACAGGCATGATTGACAAGTGTGTAAAAGATTTACACAGCTTCTTACCTATAAACAACATTGAATGTTTTCGCGCAAACTTGAGGCCTTCATTTCGGTCTACTTCTCGGTTGTCCTAAAAGAAAACAAAATGAAAAATTATTGAAAAATCTAAACAAAAACAAATCATGATCATTCCAAAAAAGTGTAAAAATGAAAAATACAAAAAAGTGAGCCCATCACGAATTTTCCACATATGCATTTTTTCGTCCAGAATACGTTTAACCACTTAAATACTGGCCACTTTCGCAAATTTTCAACTTTCAGCACTGTCACACTTTGCGTGGTCATGCTACACTGCACCCAAATAAAAAATTTTGCTTTTTTTTGTTTTTTTAAATAGATAGCTTTCTTTTAGTGATGTCTAATCACCACTGGGGTTTTTATTTTTTGCTAAACAAACGAAAAAAAGACTGAAAGGTTAAAAAAAAAAAAAAAAAAAAAAAAAAAAGTCTTAGTTTGTTATAAAATGTAGCAAATAAGTAATTTTTCTTCTTCACCGATGGGCGATTATTAGGCGGCACAGAGAATTATGGCACTGATAATCAGTGCCCTGATTTTCAGTGTAAACTATCTGCTGACAGGCTTGTCGTCAGTTAATGGCTGTGGCAGATAAGGACCAACGATAACCAGCAAGTCTGTTTACATGTGATCAGCTGTGATTGGAAACAGCTAATAACATGGTAAAGGGCCACTGTGACTGGCCCTTGACCCTGATCAGCTGTGTCTGAAGAACAGGAATCACGCAGGGGCAGGGTTTTGGGAGGATGTCCATGGACTGCCTTCCAGAACCGGACAGCTGCGCTGTAGCCGTCTTTTGGATATAGCATGGTCCGGAAGTGGTTAATGGTACACTCCAATATGCAGTGTTATTTAACACTTACCTCTGTGCTGTTCTTTACCAGATATTATAGAAAAAGAATTGGCCCATACCAAATGGTAACCCCATTTACTACTTACTATTGCAGTGACTAATTCCATTCATAAAACAGGGACAGGAATTAGAGAGCACTGTCCCCAGTACCTGAAATTGTCAGATAATGGGCCAACACCAACATATTACTACCATTTTCATACATAATGAAAAAACAAAAGCAGCCCAGTATGTCATTAAACAGTTAGCTGTGACTTACTTTGTCTATCTTGTTTCCAACTAACATTTTTACTAGGTCATTTCTTGTGCAATATGTCTCCAGCTCATTTAACCAGTTATCCAGTCTTACGAATGTGTCTCTTCTCGTGACATCATAAACTGAAGAGATAAACAGAAGAAGAACATGGTGACTTTCAGAATGAAAAATACAAAGGCTGGCACTGTCCTTACACATACTGACCACAAATGCCACTCGTGTACCAGTAAACTAAATCCAACAAAAATGTTTTGATAAAACCGAGAAAGTTAAAGTCTCGGTTTTTACTGCCACTTGCGGCTCTGCTGGGGAAATTTTCCCTAATTTCTTGTAAGGGCAGAAGGTGATGGGAAATGTCTCCAACAGAAGCATGGATAAAAAAAATTAAAAATTAACATGCACTGGCAGAGTGAAGAACAGTTAGAACTTGTGATAATGTTTTAATTGTTGTCCATGCCTTTCTGTCCAATAAGCGACTGCAAATCTTTTTTTGGTAACACAGACAGGAAGTAAGGCAAAAGCTCCCAATGGAAGCACCAGAAGGAACAACAATCTAATCAAACTTATTAAAGTGTCCCTAAACCCACATCATTAAAAATGGTCCATACATCCTGTATTGCACGCTGTTAACACTCAGTACCTATGAGAATCATTTTCTATATTCTGCAAAAAATAAATAAAAAGATTGCCCTGCTGTTCATGGTCTCCCCACCTCGTCTTGTGTCCCAGTTGCAGCCTAAGATTGCTTTTGCCACATCTACTGAACATGCTCCAGTTTCAGTCCCCTTCTAAGTAGTTCATTACCTTCTTTTTATTATCTGACTATAGAGTCACACCTGCGAGTGTCTACTCTCCAGATAAATGACAGCACACTAAGGGATCCCTCCCTGTCCACTAAACAGCTAAATACAATGAGGGTGGGATATTACATGCCAATTGATGGAGGCTTCACCTCCCTGTAATTCTAAGAACATACAAAAACAATAGACAGGCTGGAAGGGGTCATGAAACAGGCTGTGATTGGCAGAACCTCCCCCTAGATACAAAAATAAAGATTTTAGTTCAAATACATATTTGTATGATTATTTAAAACATTTGATATTACTTGTGCATTTTTTATTTGTATTTCAACGTTTTTTTTTTTTTAACATGACCGACAGAGGACCAGAAGCTTCAACTGTTGATTTTTCCCCGCAGATGGACAGAGAAGGAGCAGGGTAACGCGACAGCTGTATATAGATTTGGTTGGTTGAGGACCTTGAATGGGAAAAGCAGCAGTGTCTTTTTAAATAGATATGAACAAAAAGACAATACTGAAATGTGTACGTGCACCATTGTTTGCAAGCCACGTTATCCTATAGCAGGGCTCAAACTTTGGCCCTCCAGTTCAGGAACTACAATTCCCATTATGCCTAGCCACGTCTGTGAATGTCAGCATTTTACAATGCCTCATGGGATGTGTAGTTCTGCAACAGCTGGAGGGCCATAGTTTGGAGATCCCTGTCCTATAGGATCAAACTATCGCAATGTGTCCCAAGTATTTCAAACTCAGCAGACAGATCCATTCATATACCAATGACTACTCTTTTCTCTCCAAGCTTTTCCTATATAGATTTTTCATAAATACCTTTCCTTGTATTCTCTTTGGTGTTAAATCTACTCAGCATTAAAGCACTTTCAAAAATGAATAACTTGCTGTTCTACAACTGAACTTAAACACCCCTATAAGAAACGATTTACAACAAAAGGCATGTTCTTCACTAGTGGTATAGTATGTGCTGTGTCTCCAACAAAACTCAGGATATGTAGGACACTCAAACACACAGATACTGCCAATAATATTAATAAATGCAAATACACGCACACAAACGCACAATATTTGTCCATCATTTGAGGCTCTCAAGGGGAACAGAATATGACAGAGCTAAAAAGCACCAAAATACATATAAAACATCTTCTAATTCTAGAATCTCCAATCCCATTTTCAAACATCTAACCACCAGCCTGATGGCAGGCTAGTTGTCAATACCTCTAAAAAGAAGAAAGAAGAAAAGAAAAAAAAAAAAAAAAAAAGAAGAAGAAGGAGAGACATCCCCATGACAGATACTGAATAAAGGGAACTTAAATAGCACTGTATTTCAATTTACATGCTCCAAGTTAAATCCAATTTTGTGCATTTAAGGGATTGTACATTTTATTTTATTTTTTAAACAAGCAGGCATCTTACTTACCTGCTCTATGCAATAGAGCATGGGACTTGCTCTTCTTGGTCCCCCTGCTGGTGCTCCTGGCTCATCTTCTCTAAGGCATGCCAGTATTGAAAGACGATTTCTATGGGGGGCACTTGTGTGGGCTCACTTCTGAGTCAATAGATGCAGACAACCCCAATCACTTGCTTTGATTGACAGCCGTTGGCTCCTGCTGCCTCAACAAAGCCTGAGAGACCAGGAAGTGAGAAGAGAAGTGCTGCAGATGGGCAAATGCTGAATCGAATGAGGGCTCAGGTAAGTAAAAAAAGGGATGAGGAGTGATACAGATACCTAAACATTTTTACCTCAAGGAATGCGTTAACATAAAAAAATTAAATAAAAAGTTTCTGGTTTATATTCACTTTAAAAGGGGTTGTAAACCATCATGTTTTTTTTCACCTTATTGCATTAAGGTGCAAAAACACCTGGCAGTCACCAGCCCCCTTGCTTTACTTACCTGAGCCCCTTAATCTCCTCGGCGGGTGACACGCTGTCCTGTCCCTCTCTCCATGGGGTCCTGACTCTTGATTGGATAGATTGATAGCAGCGCAGCCATTGGCTCCCGCTGCCGTCAATCAAATCCAATGATGTGGGCGCCGGGGGGGGGGCAGATTCCGGCATTCGTGTCTGTGGACGCAAATGCTGGACTCGGGAGCGCGCCCGCAAGGTAATCCCTCTGGGACAGCGCTTCTCTTAGGGGGTTTTCTGTTCCAGTGAGGAGCCACAAGAGCCGCCGGGGGACCCCAGAAGAGGGTACTCGAGGCCATTCTGTGCAAAACGAGCTGCACAGTGGAGGCAAGTATGACATGTTTGCCATTTAAAAAAAAAATAAAAAAACAATCCTTTACAATCACTTTAAAAAAAGCAGAATTCTTAATGTGCCATCAATTAAAAAAAACAAAAAAAAACAAACAAACCACACACACACTCACACTCCTTACCCAATATAACACCTTGTGCACCCCTGTAATAGCTTGGAGTTAGGGTTCGGAAACGTTCTTGTCCAGCAGTATCCTATAAAACAAAATAAAGATAATATAATTTATCTTCAAAAAAGTCACTTTAACAAGCGAGCTGCGTTTATATATTGTACCATACCACCATCTAGTGGACAAACAGTATCACTACAACCAATGAAAAAAGTCATGGTAAGATGAGAAATAAGGACCCATAAAATCCACCAACAAAAATACAGTGAATTAGAACACTGCCTTCTTGAAAACAAAAAAAAAAAAAAAAAAAAAAAAAAAAGGGGGGGAAACATTTGTCACACATTAGCAACACAAATTGGGGGGGCCTTCACTAAAAGTAGTGCACACAGAATCTGGTGCAGCTATGCACCAATCAGCGTCTAACTTCAGCTTGTTCAATTAAGCTTTGCTAGCAAAACCTGGAAGCTGATTGGTTACCATGAACAGCTACACTAGATTCTGTGCGCACAGGTTTTAGTAAATCTCCCCCCAATTAGTCATAGGTCAGGCTGCATCTCCTTTAGCAAGTTTTTCTGGGCAGCCATATTTGACAGTTTGCAAAGTTCCGAGACAGATTTAAACATTTTATTATGGAAAATGAGAGATTTTCACTCTGAATAGCCAGTGGTCAGGGTTATGTCTCATTAAGGCACATTGTGATTTTAGAGCGGAGGAAAATTTAGGATTTGGGCTGTAACCTTGCAATAATTCTGTCAACATGATTGATAAATGTGTTTTTTTTGGTTTTTTGTTTGTTTTCTACTCGGAATCATTCCTTTCACAAAAAGTGCACTGAAATTTTACAACCGTTTCACAGAAATATTCAGAACGGTCAGCACCCCTATATATCTTCTTCGGACAAAACCCCATGTTCTTTGGTTACCCACAGAATTCAATGTCCCCATCAGCCACTAGATTGGGGCTTTTCTTGCTACATCTGTGTGTGCATCCTGACCAGAATTTTCTCATGCTTGACGTTAGGGCCATTAGAAGACAAGGACACAGACAACTTGTTGACATTTTGGTAGAAGGGCAAACATCTGAGCAATACCCATCTCCCAAGACAAATAAAAAGCACGCAGGAAATGAAATGAATGCTTTTATCTGAATGCAGACTTTTCATGCCTTTCTGGAGCATGCGCTGCACTTAAGAGACACAAGGGAAAAAACGTGGTAACTCACATCCATGTCCTACACCTGTAACATTTCTCCACTGAAATACTTTATTGAACATTCAACCTTCAGAAAATGTCTTGTCTATACTTTAAAACCTTGTCAAAGTGAAGAATTAGGATTTCTAACACCCCTAAAGTGTTAAATGATTAGACATTTTGAAAATGTATCTCACCACACTGTACAGAATGTACTATACTGTACAGTGAGATTAGCAAGGGTCAAGTCAAGCAAAGAGTTTTCCCTGAAGTTTATGTTGCACAGAGAACAATATCCAATTGTAAGTTAGTCTGCCCTAGGGGAGGGATGCCCGAGGTGTGCTTATCAGATAAACATAGCAAACAAACCCGTACTACAAAATACAACTAGGGAAACTTCAATAGTACACAATTAGAGAAAATAATAATAATATAAAAATTTATATATATATATATATACACATACATACATACATACATACATACATACATACATACACACACATATATACATATATACATACATACACACACACAGGTCCATAAATATCATCGGCTCACAATTCTAAACTTTTTGGCTCTTATACACCACCACAATGGATTTGAAACGAACAAGATATCCTTTAACTGCAGACTTTCAGCTTTAATTTGAGGGCATTTAGATCCAAGTCAGGTGAACGGTATAGGAATTACAACAGTTTGTATATGTGCCTCCCACTTTTTAAGGGACCAAAAGTAATGGGACAATTGGCTGCTCAGCTGTTCCTTTGCCAGGTGTGTGTTATTCCCTAATTATCCCTTTCACAAGGAGCAGATAAAAGGTCCAGAGTTAATTTCAAGTGTGCTATTTGCATTTGGAATCTGTTACAGTCAACTCTCAATACAAGATCCATGGAGCTGTCACCATCAGTGAAGCAAGCCATCATTAGGATGAAAAAAACAAAACAAAAAAAAACCCATCAGAGAGATGGTAAAAACATTAGGTGTGGCCAAATCAACTGTTTGGAACATCCTTAAAAATAAATAATGTACCAGTGAGCTCAGCAACACCAAAAGACCCAGAAGACCACGGAAAACAACTGTGGTGGATGACCGAAGAATTCTTTCCCTGGTGAAGAAAACAGTTGGCCAGATCAAGAACACTCTCCAGGCAGTAGGTGTATGTGTGTAAAAGTCAACAATCAAGAGAAGACTTCACCAGAGTGAATACAGAGGGTTCACCACAAGATGCAAGCCATTGGTGACGCTCAAAAACCAGGAAGGCCAGATTAGAGTTTTCCAAACATCTAAAAAAGCCTTCACAGTTCTGGAACAACATCCTATGGACAGTAGAGACCAAGATCAACTTGTACCAGAGTGATGGGAAGACAAGAGTATGGAGAAGGAAAGGAACTGCTCATTAACCAAAGCATACCACCTCATCAGTGAAGCATGGTGGTGGTAGTAGTGTCATGGTGTGGGCATGTATGGCTGCCAATGGAACGAGTTCTCTTGTATTTATTGATGATGTGACTGCTGAGAAAAGCAGCAGGATGAATTCTGAAGTGTTTCAGGCAATATTATCTGCTCAGATTCAGCAAAATGCTATAGCACTCATTGGACGGCACTTCACAGTGCAGATGGACAATGACCTGAAGCATACTGCGAAAACAACCAAAGAGTTTTTAAGAGAAAGAAGTGGAATGTTATGCAATGGCAAAGTCAATCACCTGACCTGAATCTGATTGAGCATTAATTTCACTTGCTGAAGACAAAACTGAAGGGAAAATGGCCCAAGAACAAGCAGGAACTGAAGATAGTTGCAGTAGAGGCCTGGCAGAGCATCACCAGGGATGAAACCCAGTGTCTGGTGATGTCTATGTGTTCCAGAATTCCGGCTGTAATTGACTGCAAAGGATTTGCAAACAAAGTATTAAAAAGTGAACGTTTGATGGGTGATTGTTAATCTATCCCATTACTTTTGGTCTGTTAAAAAGTGGGAGGCACATATACAAAACTATTGTAATTCCTACACCCGATTTGGATTTAAACACCCTCAAAATTAAAGCTGAAAGTCTGCAGTTAAAGCACATCTTGGCAATTTCATTTTAAATCCATTGTGGTAGTGTATATAGCCAAAAAGATTAGAATTGTGTCGATGTCCCAATACTTACTTACGGACCTGACTGTATACATGAGTATAGGTTGACCTGAATATAAGCCTAGGCACCTAATTTTACTACAAAAAATTGGGAATTATTGACTCGAGTATAAGCCTAGGGTGGGAAATGCAGCAGCTACTGGGAATACAATGCCCATCTGCAGCCTCACTGTGTCCATCTGCAGCTGTACCTGTGATAACTAAACCAGTGTGTCATACAGTCTGTTCGGCGGCCGTCCATTTAGACAAAGCTCCGTCTCCTCCCCGTCTGTGATAGACGGAACACCGATAGTTTCCCCAGCAATGTATCAGTGTTCCTCTATCACCCGCTGTTTTAGTAATCACAGGTACAGCTGCAGATTGGCACCCTCACTCGAGTATAAGCCGAGGGGGGCTTTGTCAGCATAAAAAACAGTGCTGAAAAACTCAGCTTATACTTGAGTACATACAGTAATCATTTTTAAAAGAAACCTTGAGGCTGCTGCCGACTTCTCATTCGCTAAAAGCTAGCTGCCTAGTTATGAGTGGCATCCTCCGAACTCTTCTCTAGTCAAACTCGGACTTTGTTTTTACTCCAATGATACAAGGGCTTTTTCATGCTCTCCTCACAGCTCATGTAACCAAACGGCTTGCAGTGGGAGCAGACACAGAAGAGCAACAGCAAAGAGTGCTGGGGGACCCGAGGAGGAGGATTGGGGCCACTCTGCAATTCCATTGCACAGAGCAGATAATTAGAGCACATTTGCTATTTGAATATAAAAAAATATAAAAAAAATTGAGCCTTTATAATCACTTTAAGATATTGTTACAGCTTGACCGAAATCTGATTTTTCAGAATGACTGACGTTGGTTCCCATCCCAAGACAGGCTGGGGGTGAACCCCTACATGTTCCACAGACCCAAACAAACAAGCATGTTCATACAACAGTGGTTAACCGGAAAAATCATTTGGCAGCCATATGGTGCCTGTACAGTTTGTCACCATACAGAGTACATAGGCACCTGAATGTGCGCATTACCAGAGCATTTTGCACTGCTTTGCAAATTCAGAATAAGTGCTTTTCCTCTACCCAATAAGGTCTTTCATACTTCCTGCGGCAGAGGCAAATGAACTTGTGCAGTAACTATTATGCAATGTAAAGCTCACGCTACCATTTTGTAAACATCATTACCCACATGTACAACATATCCGATTTGTTTATTTACAATGAATATATATATATATATATATATATATATATATATATATATATATATATATATATATATATGCAGTAATCAACTAAACAAATATTTCTGTGTAAATTGAGTAAGATAGAAACAGAGAACAAGCATTAGACACCACCACTCAGCATCTACTTGCTCTTCTTGTCCTCCCTCCACTGACAAACATGCAAACTGGGATGATCTGCCAACTTCCACTTTAACATCAGAAATAGATCACAAAACACTGACCTTCACCCTAAACAGGAAGTTCTGCTTTATGCCCTCCACCCACTCTCCTCTTCTGTTATTGCCCCTTTTTGACAGGCACCTGCTCCCACTTCCGGTTGGATCACCCACGGCGATCCACCAAAAGTTCACCCCCCATATCCTTCTGGGACACACAAGGCTGCGGGACTTTTCACAAAGCGCAGCTCACACTTGCACAGTGGGAAGGGAACTGTGAAGCTGCAAGGAATCCAAGTCAGCTGCCCACAGTAAACATTCCACCGCAGGAACCCAAAGACCGGTGAAGAAGCAGTTTGGATGAGCACAGAGCTCAGCAGCTACAGCATTTTTAGCTGTTGACTTAATTTTTTTTTTAACACAGGGCAAAGAATCGCTATAACTGCACACGGGCCCTGGATCCTTAAAACATACCTCCCAACTTTTTGAGACGGGAATGAGGGACAACTATTAGCAAAAGTATGCAGGCATAGGACACGCCCACTTATGGCAAAAAAAAAAAAAACACAAGCTTAGTTAACCCACAAGTGCTTTTTTTTAACCACCTTTATACTGCAAATGCAGCAATTTCGAATTTGGATGAAAGGTTTAGCACGTGGAAACACTTTTTGAAAGATAAATAGTGCATTTTATATACAACTGTATAGATCAGACCAAAATGAGGGACAAATGAGGAAGAAAGAGGGACATTGCTCCAAATCAGGGACAGTTGGGAGCTATGTTAAAACATCTTCATGACTTATGAATGCATACAGGAAGAAGATAGATTCAGTTTATACGACACCTAGCCAAGACCACCTGTTGATTAGATTTCTATAAATTCCTTCTAAGGCCCATCTCTTAACATTTCCTGAAGTATATCTTTTCACATACCATTAAACTTACGTTATGTGTACTTTGGCATATATTCCCTTTCCCCTTTTGCACTGAAAATTTATCTAATGCTGTTTGATATCAAATATTTGCTCAAGAGAAAAGACAAAACATCAGGTTCATGTTAAACTGATCTGTCCTACAAAAAAGGTAACAAGTAGTGTGAAGTTCAGGCACTTTGTGGAACCTGTAAGAACGTCTTATTCTGTAGACCTATCCTTGTGTCCTTCAGATCCCATGCTCAGGCTGGACAACAGCTTCTCTCCTGAAACCCATGCATTCCTGTTCATTGTAGAAGTTGGTCTAACAAACATTGTTAGCGCAATATGAACTTTCTGTGCACAATCAATTTAAAGGCATTGTACACTGTCAAATGTTTTCATCGTTTTATTGTATTAGTGTACTTATAATCCCCATACTGTTTGTTTGCCTTGTCCTGTAAAGATTAACTCACATGTTGTAGATGATGTTTGTTGTGTCAAAGTTGATCAACTCCTTATGTCCATGCAGTAATTCACCTTGTCCCCATTTACCAGTGGGATAAGCAACTTCATGTCTTGGGTCACATGCATCCCTAGACATTTCTCTGTGCTGTATCAAATGTTTTATGAAACAAATACATCTTGGAGCAGAGGACATCCGTGCCCGCTCAGTCTCTGCAGAGCTCACACTGCTCTATGGGTGGCCGGGAGTAAAATGGACTCTGTTGTGGGATTAAACCAGACTACCCTACAATCTGATCTGCCTAAATGGAAGAGAACGATCCCTTTCTGTTTTTTTTTTTTTTGCGAACTGGATCAGACCTGGAGGTAGGCAGGTGCAACCGGACACAAGTCCATTTACACCCACCTGTCGATAGAAATGCATGGACCTTACAATCAGGTCTGCCTGAACAACTGACAGGCAGACCTCAACAGATCGCCCATGCGAAAGAGGCCTTAGACTACAGAGGTCATACATTTATCTCTGCAGCGCCACGCCACAGATTTCTACAGACATTTCTGACACAGAAATGTGATGATTTACTCTGCTATAGACTCTGCGTACATGCCAACAAATGACAGCATGAATTTACACAATGTAAATCTTATGCAGGTGAAAAGCACAAGGAGCAGGTAGGAAGGTTTGCAATGCCTGTAAAGCTCCACATCCCTTCATAAATCATTTCCTTCAATTATAGAGAGAAGAAAGTGTGCATACTTTCTTAGTTAACAGAGGCAGAATACTTTGCTGTCTCTAAATGGTCATTAACCAGATCAAGCTTTCAATGTGCCACTGATATTTTGCAAGTTGGATTGCGGTTGAGGCTTTATGGCAACACACAGTCAGTCAGGCATTCTTATATAAAAGTGAAGATAACAAATGTGAAGTGTGGTAAAGCAGGATAAAACATAGTTAAGAAATATCTTTACTAAATCTGGATTCAATGATCTGTAGCGCAGGAGGTCCGCTTTAATTCTATCACAATCCCTTAGCCCGTGTACACACGATCGGAGATTCTGATGGAATGTGTCCGATCGGAGCGTTTTGTCGGATAATCCGACTGTGTGTGGTCTGCATCGGACTGTTTCCGTCGGAATATCCGTCGGACCAAATTTTCCAACTTGCCGGAAATATTTTCCGACAAAATGCTCCGATCGGACATACTCCGATCATGTGTAGAGAATTCCATTCGGACAAAGTGCCACTCATGCTCAGATCAAAATTCCTACATCAAAGCTATTGGCTACTAGCCTGAACGTAGCCCCGTCGTAAACGAAACAACGTCATCACGTTCTGAACGATTGTATTTTCCCGACAACTTCGTCCGACCGTGTGTATGCAACAGTTTCGGACATAATCCTTCAGGCAAAATCCGACGGATTTGGTTGTCGGAATCTCCGACCGTGTGTACAAGGGCTAACTGTGATGCACCAAAACAGACCAGAAATTGGACATGTAAAAATGATATTACAATGTATTGTACTGCGTTACACTGCACAACAGTGAGCTGAAACACATGTACATCAGACGATGCATTGGCCACGCCAATGCAAAAGAATGAAATGCTTCCATGGCTACTGCAACACACTGCACTGGTCTAAATAGGCCCCAATAGTGACAGCCTTGGCAGAAATATTAATCTTCTAAAAAGGCATCGTCTAAAAAAAAGGTACCTACACAAGTATTATTGTTACTATGTGACCTGTAGAGGAGCTGCAGAAATTCAATAAATCTAACTGACCATTAAAGCGGTAGCAATTTATTTATTTTTTAACACCTGCAAAGCAAAAGGCATAATGAGCTAGTATGCAAATACTTACCTTAGAACGAGGCCCCGACATCTGGCCCGATCCACGCCGAGGGAGCTGACATGCTCCCTCGGCGTTTCTTCCGGGTATCGCGGCTCTGGCGCTGTGAGTGGCCGCTTGCGCGCGGGAGATTTCATTCCGGCCGGCCGGCCACTGCCGGATTTTCAGGCCGAGAATCCCCTTGTGCGCATGCGCCGCTGCAGTCAGCGGCGCATACCGAGGGGAATATCTCCTAAACCGTACAGGTTTAGGAGATATTTTTTTTACCTACAGGTAAGCCTTATTATAGGCTTTCCTGTAGGTAAAAGTTAAAAAATTGAGTATACAACCACTTTAACCACCTTCAGACCGGACCATTTTGCTGGTAAATTTGGCACTGCGCTGCTTTAACTGGTAATTGCGCGGTCATGCAATGTTGTACCCAAACTAAATTTGCGTACTTTTCTTCCCACAAATAGAGCTTTCTTTTGATGGTATTTGATTGCCTCTGCGATTTTTATTTTTTGCGATATAAACGTAAAAAGACCGAAAATTTTGAAAAAAAAATGATATTTTCTACTTTTTGTTATTAGAAAAATCCAATAAACTCAATTTTAGTCATACATTTAGGCCAAAATGTATTCAGCCACATGTCTTTGGTAAAAAAAAAAGTCAATAATTGTATATTTATTGGTTTGCGCAAAAGTTGTCACATCTACAAACTAAGGTACGTTTTCTGGAATTTACGCAGCTTTTAGTTTACGACTGCCTATCTCATTTCTTGAGGTGCTAAAATGGCAGGGCAGTACAAACCCCCCCAAATGACCCCATTTTGGAAAGTAGACACCCTAAGGAAATTGATAAGTGGCATGTTGAGCCCATTGAATATTTTATTTTTTTGCCTCAAGCGATTGAATAATGACAAAAAAAAATAAAAAAATTTTTTTTTTTTTTTTTTACACAAAGTTGTCACTAAATGATATATTGCTCACACATGCTATGGGCATATGTGAAATGACACCCCAAAATAAATTCTGCTGCTTCTCCTGAGTACGGGGATACCACATATGTGGGACTTTTTGGGAGCCTAGCCGCGTACGGGGCCCCGAAAACCAAGCACCGCCTTCAGGCTTTCTAAGGGCGTAAATTTTTGATTTCACTTCTCACTACCTATTACAGTTTTGAAGGCCATAAAATGCCAAGATGGCACAAAACCCCCACAAATGACCCCATTTTAGAAAGTAGACACCCCAAGCTATTTGCTGAGAGGCATGTTGAGTCCATGGAATATTTTATATTTTGCCACAAGTTGCGGGAAAATTACAAACTTTTTTTTTTTTCACAAAGTTGTCACTAAATGATATATTGCTCACGCATGCCATGGGCATATGTGAAATGACACCCCAAAATAAATTCTGCTGCTTCTCCTGAGTACGGGGATACCACATATGTGGGACTTTTTGGGAGCCTAGCCGCGTACGGGGCCCCGAAAACCAAGCACCGCCTTCAGGCTTTCTAAGGGCGTTACAGTTTTGAAGGCCATAAAATGCCAAGATGGCACAAACCCCCCCCAAATGACCCCATTTTGGAAAGTAGACACCCCTAAATTTAGGGGTACACTAGTGAGACTAGGTAATAAATGGCGGGTGCCCTGAAACTATAAAAAAAATAACTAACCAACCAGCGTCACCTGTAACAGTTATATGGTGATCACTGGTGAAAGGGTTAACTAGGGGGCAATCAGGGGGCTTTATGCGGTAGTATATGGGGGTCCCTGGCGCTATAAAAAGCTGCGGCGAACCTAAATACCTACCTGCCTAACTAGCGTCACCTGTGACACTAATACAGTGATCATAAAAAACGATCGCTTATTAGGCTGGGTTCACACTGGAGCGATGCGGGAACGCCACGAATCCGCGGCGGGTTCCCGCATCACATGCCTCCTGGCGGCAGTTCACACTGCCCTATGCGAACTGCTGGGAGTGTCAGTGAAATGTTAATGACACCCCCAGATCAGTTCGCATATCGCAGTGCAATCTGCAAACTCGGATCGCATGGTGTGAACACCCATGCGATCCGATTCTGCTGCGGACCAAAAAAAGGGTCCCGTGCGAGTTTGCGGCGGGTGCGACACGAATTCAGCCATACTATCTGTATGGCTGAACTCGAATCGCACAGAGATCGGATGTGATTTGCACTGCAGTGCGGTGCGAATCACATCCGTTCTCATAAACCGCTGCAATGTGAACCCAGCCTTAGTGACACTGGCGACGGGGGGTGATCACGGGGTTAAACCTTTATTGGGGGGGGGTTAGGGGGGTACCTTAGAACTAAAAGGGGGCTAACCCTAACTGCCCTAACAGTTATTACAGTCACAAATGACACCCGCCGGGTGATCAGGGGGTTAAACCTTTATTGGGTAATAAATGGCGGGTGCCCTGAAACTATAAAAAAATTACTAACCAACCAGCGTCACCTGTAACAGTTATATGGTGATCACTGGTGAAAGGGTTAACTAGGGGGCAATCAGGGGGCTTTATGCGGTAGTATATGGGGGTCCCTGGCGCTATAAAAAGCTGCGGCGAACCTAAATACCTACCTGCCTAACTAGCGTCACCTGTGACACTAATACAGCAATCAGAAAAACTATCGCTTATTAGGCTGGGTTCACACTGGAGCGATGCGGGAACGCCATGAATCCACGGCGGGTTCCCGCATCGCATGCCTCCCGGCGGCAGTTCACACTGCCCTATGCGAACTGCTGGGAGTGTCAGTGAAATGTTAATGACACCCCCAGATTAGTTCGCATATCGCAGTGCGATCTGCAAACTCGGATCGCATGGTGTGAACACCCATGCGATCCGATTCTGCTGCGGGCCAAAAAAAGGGTCCCGTGCGAATTTGCGGCGGGTGCGACACGAATTCAGCCATACTATCTGTATGGCTGAACTCGAATCGCACAGAGATCGGATGTGATTTGCACTGCAGTGCGGTGCGAATCACATTCGTTCTCATAAACCGCTGCAATGTGAACCCAGCCTTAGTGACACTGGCGACGGGGGGTGATCACGGGGTTAAACCTTTATTGGGGGGGTTAGGGGGGCACATTAGAACTAAAGGGGGCTAACCCTAACTGCCCTAACAGTTATTACAGTCACAAATGACACCAATGCAAAAAAAATAAAAAATAAAAATAAAAAAGCAATTGGTGTCACTGTGACTGGGGGGGCAGGGGTAATTGGGGGGTGATCGGGGGGTAAAGGGGGGGTGTGAGTGTGCCTGGCATGTTCTACTGTATGTGTGGTGTGTTGGTGCAACTCACCGAACCTCTCTCCTCGGTGCCGGAACGAAAAATACAGACACTGAGGAGAGAATACATCACTTCCTCTCCTGTGTTTACATTACAGGAGAGGAAATGATGTCACGGGACATTTTCATTCGTCGGGAGCGATCGCGAGGGGGTGGCCATGAATGAATGGCCGTCCCCTCGTCCGGGATCGCTCCCGAACGAATACCGACCGCCGCAGGCACCGGGCGGGGGCCCGATCGGGCCCCCGACCGGCGGGCAGGCAAGGACGTACATGTAAGCCCTTATGCCTGCCCGTGCCATTCTGTCGACGTACATCGTCGTGCGGCGGTCGGGAAGTGGTTAAGTGTGGATGTTTGTTCACAAATCTTTTATAGAATAGTTGTGCAACTAAAATGCTATATCACAACAGTGCCAACAGAAATAAATCAGCATTTGCACATTTGTGTCACAAGTGTCACAATTCTCAAAACCAGAACAAGTATGCAGCTAGGAAATCATAACTAACCAGCATACAGAGTTGGTGACTAGCATATTTTTAAACTGGAGAGCACACAGATTTCTCGAAATACAGGTTCCATTTAAAATGGGTCAGATTCTAGAATTTTTCAGCAAATCGAACATCATTAGGATTGTATGCTGAGAAAGGAGCTTTATTGCTGATCACAGTACAAGCAATGTTTTAGAGCACATGGTCCCTTCATCAGGTAGGCAGTGACAGAAGTACAGCATAGTGCTCCTTAAATACAGGCACAGACCCTCCCATGATGCTTAACCACTCCTGCAAAGATAGTAATTAGCTGATTAACTCATCCAGTTAATAAACACCATGAATCCCTCTATCAAATGGGCCAGCAGACACGGTTGGGGTTTCAGGCCTCATACAGTAATACAAAAAATGAAGTGAAAAAGAGGTGGACTTTGCAACTCATAACAGTGTTGGCACCGTTTGCACCATGAAAATGACAGCAGGAAGTTTAACACTTTCATGTGTGTACCATACCCAGATCCGAAGCAAACCATCATCAAAACGAGTTGTTTTAATTTGATTAAGCTGAGGGACGGAGCAAACCACTTTGAGGGCATGGCCTGGTTGGAGTCTAGGTTGAGGTTGCCATGAACATCGATCAGAGGGATTGTTCAGATGTATGGCTAAAAGGAGACCTTTCTTTCTCATAGCCTCTGGTTTTGACAATGGCGCATACAGCACATGAAATTCCAGCTGCCCATGGCACCAACACTATAATATATTATATATATAATTTTTTTTTTTTTTTTTTTATACACACACCCTGAGAACCATATCTACTGGCCCAGGTGAAGGGGAGATTTCAGGGTGCTTATTACTACTAGCTTATGTAATTGTTAAAGTGGATGTAAGCCCTCAAAATATACCCAGTGACATGAGCAGCCTCAGATGATACACAGAAAAGAAAAATCTCGCTACAAGTTTTACAGGTATATCATTTGTCTTCAGCTTTCTGCACTCTTTAGGAAGTGCATGTTAGAAATTTTGTTTCCTCCTTCAGCCCTGGGAGTGAAGTCTTATACACTGTGTATGAGCCGATTGGAGGAAAGGAACAACCCCCACCCCACATAGGCAGAAGAATGAAGAAACTTGCAGAGCTGTACTGTGAATAGGTAAGCTGCCTGCTAATCTAGCTCTAAGTTCCCTCCCTGACACAAATTTTCAGCTGCTTTATCTCAAGTGTCAGAGAACTTGTTAGATGTTATGCTGATAACAGAGGAACGGAGCAGGAGAAAGCTAGAGAGATAAGTAACACTACAGATATATGTGTCCATGTCAGAGTTCAAGAATGGGGTTTACAACCACTTTAAAGCGGAGGTCTGCCCACCCCTGCAAATATTAAGAGCCAGCAGCTACACATACTGCAGCTGCTGACTATTAACAATAGGACACTTACCTGTCCTGGAGTCCAGCAATGTTGACGTAGGTGATGTTTCTATCAGCTGTCGGGTGCTGCCGCCACCATTGCCAGTGAGGGAACCCAGTAGTGAAGCACTATGGCTTTACACTGGGCCCCTACTGCGTATGCGCGAGGCCCCGCTGCACTCTCCCACTGGGCCAGCAGCGGGGAAAGGAGGAGGAAGAAGGGAGCCGAGCTGACCTAATGCGTCGTGGCCTGCCCTCCCAGAAGTGAGGACAGGATGCCTGTAAAAGACATGTATCCGTTCCCCCCCCCCTCCAGCCCGAGAGGTGCCAAATGTGGCACCAGAGAGGGAGAGGAGACAAATGAGCAGAAGTTACACTTTTGGGTGGAACTCCACTTTAAGTATCACTATGGGAGTAGTCATGTATTTTGTGGGAGGAGGCTCTCTGATTGGTCTGTATATAATGGACTCTGTGTGGTATCACTATTTGCTGTGAAATGTTGCTTGTACTGTGAATAAAACTCTTTGGAGCATACAATGTACTGGTGAGATTGGATTTCTTGAAGATTTGTGGCAAGCAGCGCCATCAGTTTTATATCACTGCAGCACTTGTCAGAGTTGCTCTGCTCCCTTTATAACCTACTGATTCTAGAATGTTTCTTGCTGCATCTTGAAAAAAAACAAAAACGAAAAAAAAAAAAACACACACACACAAAAAAAAAAAACCCACTTCATATAGGCAAACTATTTTTCTTTGTACTTACCCAAATTGCCAACTTTGCTTTATTACCATCAACTGAAATGGTTTTCACCTTAAAATCAACACCTACAAAATAAATCATAGTTATAGAATTTGTATTGCAAATAAGTGGCTATTTTTTTTTTCAATCCCTGCACTATGACACAATAGATCTATGTGTGACTTATTATGAATAGACAAGTCCTTTCACGTTCTTCCATTAGGTGTTATTCATGGATGAAAGCAGAGTTGGATAAGGAGAATAAAGCCCTATTTGTAGAAGTATTATTTATGGAGCAGCTCTCTCTTTGATTTAATACGTAAAAACAAGGAGAGAGGAAGGCGCAAGCACCTAGTGCATTACCGCAAAAGATTTATTTGAACAAATAAAATGGATAAATATTGGATACTTACAAAAGTGCTACTGGTAAAAACACTTGGGGGGGGTTGATTTACTAAAGGCAAATCCATGGTGCACTACAAGTGCAGTTGCTGTAGATCCAAGGGGGGCATAAGGAAAAAAAAAAACTGAATTTTTGCTTGCATGATTGGATGATAGAAATCAGCAGAGCTTCCCCTTGGATCTAGAGCAACTGCACTTCATCCACACTATACATAATGTATGAATGAATCTCCTGCTGTGGCTATTGTACTTTGACAGCCAGCCTTGTCAACATTCAAAACAGCGGCTGCATCTGATTGGTTTTCAGTTTTCTAGGAGTCTAGTGCAGCGTTTCTCAACTCCAGTCCTCAAGGCTCCCCCAACAGGTCATATTTTCTGGCTTACCATTATTTTGCACAGGAGATTTGATCAGTTTCACCGCCTTAGTAATTACCACAGCCATTTCATCTGAGGGAAATCCTGACCTGCTGGGGGCCTTGAGGACTGGAATCGAGAAACACTGGTCTAGTGTCCAATAGCTCCTCTAGGCAGCATTATAAAGATGGGGTTCCTTAATTATCTTTAAGCCGTGCCCCTCAACGGGTGATAAACAAAAAATAAATAAATATGAGCAGGGCCCTCCAATTCCTCCTGTATTGAAATGTATCTGTGCAGCACTTTACAACATGAGGGCAGACAGTACAAACTGTTGGCGCTATATAAATCCTGAATAATAATAATAGGTTTAAGAGGGAAACCATATTTGCTCATTACATACAGATTCGGTTTCTGTTTTTTACCATCATGGTTGTCCAACAGGCCCATGAACATGGACAGCTTGCAAAACGATCCTGTTAATGTGAGTAATTGAATGAGAAGGTGCTGACAAACATCTGGAGCCAAGTGTCTCAGGAAAGGGGTGTGTATGAGTTTAATCATAGCGATCAAATTAGATTTTATAATTAGTCCAATCTATGTTTGTCTACAGGTACCTTTACAAAAAGTAATACAGCCTGAAAAATAACTTACCAATGGTAGCAGCAAGTTCTGGGTCAAAAGTGTCATCTGTGAACCTCAACAGAAGGCTGGAAAAAAAAAAAAAAAAAAAAACAGAATTTTAAATAATTAATTAGTTTAAAAGGTGATATTAAAAGATGAAATAAAAAAAGTACCTGCTCTGTGTAATTGTTTTGCACAGAGCAACGCCAATCCCCCTCTTCTCAGGTCCCCCATCAGCGCTCCGTGCTCCTCCCCCCTGCTGAGTGTCCCTGTTTCTTATAGGGACTTTTGTGCATGCTCGTTACTGAGCCCCGTTCCCTCCTCACTGGCTGTGATTGAACGCAGTGGGAGTCAATCGCTCCCGTTCTTTATCTGTGCCAATGAGGAGGCAGAGAGCTGGGAGAGAAGCTGCTCTTGTGCACATTGCTGGTTCGAAATCAGACTTGGGCAAGTATTTTGGGGGGGGGGGGGGGGCTGTGGGGGTACCTGCACGCCTAGGTTAAAACCTTCAGTCTTCAAAACAACTTTAACTAAATGACATAAAACGTTTGGAAATATAAATTGTGAGCAAGCAGAGGATCTAGGATTCTAGGTCAAAACATCTATTTTTAAAGTGCCAATAAATCCCCCCCCCCCCCCCCCCCCAAAAAAAATCCATCATAAAAGGCTCCCTATTAAAATAGTAAAACTTACACGTTCTTTATTTTTAAAATGTTGTAGTCATTTAAAAAAAAAAAAAAATACCTGATTTTGCTCATTATTTG
Source organism: Lithobates pipiens (assembly GCF_037356315.1). NCBI lineage: Eukaryota > Metazoa > Chordata > Amphibia > Anura > Ranidae > Lithobates > Lithobates pipiens. The sequence goes on along the minus strand of NW_027507764.1, from coordinate 86,054,131 downwards.
GACTTTTTACCTGGTGTCAACAATCAGCAGCCTTATCTATCCTGTGCAGCAATGTCACCATGGTGTGGCATAGCCGCACAGGTTTCTGAGAAAAAATAAAGAAAAGCTGCATCTTGGCACAGAGTGCTCTGTTCCATTCCATGTAATAGCAGCTCCTCATATCACAAGCATGCTGTCAGATATGTAGTTAGTATCGTCCTCACTGGGGCAGCAGTCCCTCCACTGGCAGTCAGTCTGCACAGCGACCAGCAGAGGAACTCTCCACTGACAGCACGACACACACAGGTCTCTCACACTGGAGGTACACACTTGCTTTATCTGAATCAGGAGACAGATGGGATGTCCAGAATGATCCCTCATTCTACGGAGACTTGAGAGTTCAGTGTGAGTGAGAAACTTTGACTCACAAATGTTTCAATAATTTCAATGAGCAGCATAAACGTATGCTGTTTATACCCATGAAAATGATCGCTCTGCTTTGCACAACTAGGGGCAGAAGTTGTGAATGAGAAGTAGCAATGTCATGTGACCGGCTGAAGCCTAGTCCCACCCACAACCCAGCCTGTGCAGAGTGGAGGAGAAGAGCAATATCGATGAGTGACATGCACAAATTGCAATAAAAAGAGAGCATTTTTGCAAATAAATGTAGCTGTGTTTTAATCGGTAAATTATTTGTGGTTTATGTCACGCACAGCCTAATGGCCCATACACATGATCCAAAAATCGTATAAAAAATATTGATTTCAAAGCAATTGTACGATAATCGGATCATTAGTACAGAGCTGATCACAACAGGTCATTCGATATTATCCGATTGGACAAGTATGAAAACTCATTTGATACCAGATCATACAATATTTGTTTAATCAGTACAGTTGTCGTCCAAAAATACAATACAAATACATTACAACACATGACATCACTTCCAATTTTTTATTCTGTCGTACGAGATTTTTCATAACTTTAGAAACCTCTCCATTTTCAATATGTGACTAGCATGCAAAAAAAAAAAAAACCCGAACGATTGGTCGTCCGATTTTCGGAATGTGTGTGTACGGGCCAGAAGTCTGGACATCCATACTCCGGCTTTTCACTGTGCACTGAAGCCTCATCATGATTGTGTAAAACTCATGCTTTTGTTTTTTGACTCCACTTAAAATGACAGCTAACAAAAAACAAAACACTGCCCTTAAAGTGATATGAAAGCCTCTTATCCATTAAAAAAATTAAAAAATAAAATAAAAACCATGCAATACTTACCTGCCCTGTGAATTGGTTTTGCACAAGGCAGCCTAGATCTTCCTCTTCTCGGGTCCCTCTGACACTCCTGGCCCCTCGCTCCTGTTGAACGCCCCCACAGCAAGCAGCTTGCTTATGGGGGCAACTGAGCCAAGCTGCAGCTCCGTGTGTCCATTCAGACATGGAGCCATGGTTCACCCCAGCCCCCTCTCCCCTGATTGGCTGAATTTGATTGACAGAAGCGTGAGCAATAGGCTCCGATGCTGTGTCTCAGCCAATCACGAGGGAGAGTCCTGGACAGCGGAGGCACTCATGCACATCTCTGGATAGAGATGGGGCTCAGGTAAGCATTGGGGGGGCTGCTACACACAGAAGGTTTTTCATCTTAATGCACATAATGCATTTAGATAAAACATTTACAACCACTTTAAACCCAAGTCCCAGGCAGAAGAAAAGAAAGTCGGTCTTGTGCAGCTATTTGATGATTATTAACCACTTCCCACCCGACCAATGCATATATACGGCCGGGTGGGAGCCGTCTACTCCTGATAGGACGCTCAGGAACGTCATTCAGGAGTAGCGGGATCGCGCGCGCGCCCGCGCAGCGGCGCGATCCCGATGTGCTCGTGTCACCCGGACACGGCACATCTCAGATCGGCAGGAGGGCTCTGTGATTGGCCCTCCTGATCACATGACGGCCGTGTCCAATCACGGCCGTCATGTGATGTAAACAAACAGCCGGTTGCTAGGCAATCGGCTCTCCTCTCCTCACACGGAAGTCACCGCTGAGGAGAGGAGAGCAGAACGCTGCAGCCGGCTGATGATCAGTGAGTATGGGCTGCTTTTTACAGCTTTTTACTCACTGATCATCAGTGTAGTGTAAACACACAACACACCACACAGTACAAACACAGTCCCCACATATGTCCCCAAAACACACATGTCCCCAAAACATACATGTCCCCAAATAATAAAAACACATGTCCCTAATAATAAAAACATGTCCCCCACATATGTCCCACTAAAATCACATGTCCCAATGATTATCTGCACACATATGTACGTGATCACCTGCACACATATGTACATGATCATTTGCGTACATATGTCTGTGATCACACAAACCAATTATTATACACTTAACGGATTTTTTTTTTACCAAAAACATGTAGCAGAATACATTTTGGCTTAAATTTATGACAAAATTTGATTTTATTGGATTTCTTTTCAAATAGAAAAAAGAAAATATTGTTTTTTTTCCAAATTTCCGCTATTTTTGCGCTTATATCGAAAAAAAAAAAAAAACGGAGTCGTGAATAAATAACACCAAAATAAAGCTCTATTTGTGCGAACAAAATGATAACAATTTCATTTGGGTACAGTGTAGCATGACCGCGCAATTGTCACTGAAAGCGCTAGAGCGCTAAAAGCTGAAAATTGGGCTGGGAAGGAAGGGGGTGAAAGTGCCCTGTATTGTAGTGGTTAATAAACAAAGCTTTTACTGTTGGATTGTTAAAACAGAAGCGATCTGAATTGTTCAAGCTTGATGTGTTCATTGCTTTAACATGACGATAATAAAAGCAGCTATTAATAGGCGCTCCGTATTACTGGAATAGTAGCATAAGTGAGATCCTTGTTTATATGCTGCCTGTCACTCAGATTAATAAGGAGCGGCTTCTTTTTGTCTGTAGCAACGCAAACAGAAAAAAGTGTAACCAATGCCAGACAAGGTTCCACAGATGTTGAATTATCACTCCAGCCAAAACTCTTTGTGAGTGGTATAGTGTTAAAACTACTATGGTTTTTACTTCTGTGTCCTGGCTGGGGAGATTTCTTCTCACTTTGTCATCAGACCAGAAAATAAAAATAAAAATCTAGAAATATAAATTTACATAATGTAAGCTTGAGCAACACCAAGATGTTCCAGAGTGTGATGATCACATCAGTAAACACTGATCTGTAAAGCAGAGAGGTTACGTATGTCATTCCTCTGGCACAAGCAACATCAATACCAAGAAATGTCCTACCCCACCCAGCCAGAATCCAATCGATGGGTCCTTCACAGTGAGCAACACAAACACAAAGTGCATCTCCCTAAATGTCAACTCTGAATGCTTACTTAAAAAATGTTCTGTCTTCTCTGATCCTCTCCTTCTTCCATGATCCATCTGCTGATAGTACAGAGCCTTGGGGGCACTCTGCACATGCGTGTGTATTACTAGAGTTAAATTTTGTTCTTGCTAGTGCATGTGATTGGCACAGGGCTAATCAGCACTGTCCAGACAGAGGGTCAGGTGTCCTGCAGCCTCATAGGACAGTCAGAGAATGAAAACTCCTCCTACAAGCTTTAACCAATGCTCAGAAAGACACTGATAGAAGTCACAAGACTGCTATATACTGCTGATGAGAAAAACGCATTTAGCATTTCTATTTTTTGAAAATGATTGCATTTTCATGTTGTGTGTACTGTGGGAGACCAGATATAGCGAATGCAGGGTCCTTGGTTTAGTAACACTTGAAGAAAAAAAATTTTAAAAAAATAATACCCACAATGGCTGCCCAATCTTCATACTCATACCAGAAAGCAGGCACCAGTACTTGTGTGGGGAAAATTTCAAGGTATGTGAATACTTTTTCAAGGCACTGTATATAGCTCACTCAGCTATAGAATTTCTATGACTACTAGAAAAAAAAAAACTACACTCAATAAGGCCTCATTCACTACATCGTACACCTGAGCGAGGGCGACTTACCTGTACGGTTATATTCACATCAATTGGGATGCAGAAGCTGCACAGTGTGTGCATTCGGGGCCGTAAAGCTGCACAACTGTCAAATTGAGAGCAGCAGCTGTGTCCTGACATGAATGGGACTGCCTACACGAGGGTTGCATGAAACACTTGTTTATCCCTGTGTGGGTAAACGCATCCCTCACAAGCATGTACCCTGTATGTACCAGCACTATGTAGCTTGAACTCTGAAGGAGTTGGTTGCCTTTGCAGTTTTTTCAGCTAGCTACAGAATTGCTACAGTAACTACTCATGTTATTCTATGCAGCTGATGACCATGACAAACTTCAGCCTTGTAGATGGAGACATACTGTAGCCAGACACACTACCTCAGGGGTCTCAAACTGGCGGCCCTCCAGCTGTTGTGAAACTACAAGTCCCATGAGGCAGTGCAAGGCTGACAGTTACAAGTATGATTTCGCACAGGCAGAGGCAAGATGGGACTTGTAGTTTTGCAACAGCTGGAGGGCCGCCAGTTTGAGACCCCTGCACTACCTACTTTAAAGCCAGTTACACGTTACCAGGGAATTTAACCTGAAGGAGGTTAAAAATCTCTTCTACAGTCACTAGTGTGCCGTGGCCTTTCTGCGGCAGGAAGAATTTCTAGGGATATATCCCTGGTTCCAACACCATGGAAGTAAATCCACAGGATAATGTGATTTTTTTCACTGACAAAAGTATCACTGGAACAGATCACCCATCTAATATGGGTGTTAAGGTGTAAATTCAAAGGCTTTGGACTACTCTCCAGTTTATTTTAAAGTATAACTTAAGGCTCCTTCACACGGACGTGTCCGTATATGGAGCACGCTCTGCTCAGCGGGGGGATCGCTCCATCACAGACCTGTCAGAGCACCGCTCTCCCCTATGGTATGGGGGATCGGATGAGGACGGACCATAGAGTCAGTCGTCACCCGGTCCGACGACTGATGGAAAAATAGTTTTTACTCCGTCACACTTTTTCAGATAGGAGTGGGTCAGATGTCAGCGGACATGTCATCGCTGACAATAGTGCCCCATCATTGGCATCAGTGGGGGGAGGAAATAGTACCCCATCATTGGTATCTGTGGGAGGAATAGCTCAGAGATAGGAGTGAGCTTCTAGACGCCAGTAAAAATTCACTTTCGGTATATGATTTTATAATTTGGAAACATTTATGCTATGAAAAAACTCATACAAGGATGCCTACAGTTAAAAGTATAACTAAAGGCAGAGTCCTCCAGTGGATATGCCTCTCCATGGATCCCTGCTGAGCAGTAGGATGACAGGTCCCTGTCCGCTCTGCTGATGCAGAGGACATGAACACAGCCCACTATGGGCTGCCGGATGGAAATGGACCACCAGCCTGTTTCCATCCGAATGTCATCCAAGCCGATAGACGGATGGGGAACCAATCTCGATTTTTGTCTGTTTTTCGGGGACACATGTCCGTGACATCCACCCCTCCATTGAGAGCAATGGATGGTCTGATAGGGTCCACCTTAAAAATGGATAGACGAACCCGATTAGGCCTCGTTCATACTGCAGGACCAATGTTTCAAAAATGGGCACATACATGACATGGCATGATATAATCCTGCAAAGGGAATTTCATAATGCCACAATGAGACTAAAGAAACTATTACAACATGAACTTGGCTATTCATCCAATTTAAATATAGAATGAACTTTGGAATAATAAGCCAAGTGTTCATAGGAAGTACAGTGAAGTCTCAGCATTTAATTGTAGGCAGTGTAAAAAGGTTAAAACACACACACACACACCACACTGATTGAGTTCCTACGAAAAGTAAAAAAAAAAAAAAAAAAAAAGCATATACCGCATTTACAGCGTAGAGCACGCACTTTTTTTACCCTTAAAATCAGAGGGAAATAGTGGGTGCATGTTATACGCCGATCCCCTGCCGTTTCGAATAGCCGAAAGCCTCAGAACGGCCGAGAGCTACCGAGCGCTGCCGAGTTACACATGACATTCGCACTATATCTCGGCTGCGCCATTTTTAAACAGTAAAGACACTGACAAGGCTGCAATGCAAGGCTGCAAATGACACTGACAAGGCTGCATTAACGGGCATTTAAATGTAAGTTTTTTTTCCTTAACCACATAAGGACCGCCGCATGGCAATGTACGTCGGCGCAATGGCACCGACAGGCACAAGCACGTACATGTACGTGCTCGCCTTCCAGCGGGTGGGAGGTCCGATCGGACCCCCTCCCGCTCGATCCGGCGGTCCGTTTCACTGCAGGAGCGATCCGGGATGAGGGGATGGCCGTTGGTTTCTGGCCACCCGCTCTCGATCGCTCCTGGCGAATGAGAAGCTTCCCCCCGCTGTGTATAGTAAACACAGGGAGGGAGGAAGAGATGTCATTCTCCTCGGGGCAGTCTTTTTGACCAGACTGCGAGGAGAACACAGAAAGTAAGTGCACCAAACACTACACTGACATGTAGGTACACAAATCCTCCCCCCCCCCGATCACCCCCCCTCCCAGTCACAGTGTCACTGATTGCAGTGATCATTTACTGATCACTGCATTTAGTGTCAGTTGTGACAGTAAATACTGTCAGGGCAGTTCGTGTTAGGTCCAGGGTAGCCCCCTACCCCCCCCCAATAAAGGTTTAACCTCCTGATTGCCCCTAGTTAACCCTTTCACCCCCTTTTGCCAGTGTAACTAAGCGATCGTTTTTCTGATCGCTGCATTAGTGTCACTAGTGCCGCTAGGTAGCTAGTTATTTTTTTAGGTTCACCGCCAGGTTTTTATAGCACTAGGTACCCCAATATACTACCCAATAATGGTTTTAACCCCCTGATTGCCCCTAGAGTTAACCCTTTCACCAGCGATCACCGTATAAGTGCCACTGGTGACATTGGTTAGCCAGTTATTTAGGTTCCCCGTCAGGTTTTTATATAGTGCCAGGGACCCCCATATACTACCTAATAAAGATTTTAACCCTCTGATTGCCCCTAGTTAACCCTTTCACCAGTGATCACCGAATAAGTGTTACGGGTGACTCTGGTTAGTTAGTTTGCTTTTTATAGCATCAGGGCACCCACCATTTATTACCAATAAAGGTTTAACCCCCTGATCACCCGGCAGGTGATTTCAATTAGGTTTTAGGGTCAGGGTCTGCGTCGCCCCAGGCAGCGCTAGGTTAGTGCCAGTACCGCTAACACCCACGTGCAAAGCATACACCTCCCGTAGTGGTATAGTATCTGAACAGATCAATATATGATCTGATCAGATCTATACTAGCATCCCCAGCAGTTCAGGGTTCCAAAAAAACGCATTGTTAGCGGGATCAGCCCAGATACCTGCTAGCACCTGCGTTTTGCCCCTCCGCCCAGCCCACCCAAGTGCAGTATCGATTGATCACTGTCACTTACAAAACACTAAACACATAACTGCAGCGATCGCAGAGTCAGGCCTGATCCCTGCGATCGCTAACAGTTTTTTTTGGTAGCGTTTTATATTTAAATCCTGAAGGCAGTACTTGGTTTTCGGGGTCCCGTGCGTGGCTAGGCTCCCAAAAAGTCCCCCACATGCGGTATCCCCGTACTCAGGAGAAGCAGCAGAATTTATTTTGGGGTGCAATTTCACTTATGCCCATAGCATGTGTGAGCAATATATCATTTAGTGACAAAAAAAAAAAAAAAAAAAAAAAAAAATTGTAATATTCCTGCAACTTGTGGCAAAATATAAAATATTTCATGGACTCAGCATGCCTCTCAGTAAATAGCTTGGGTGTCTACTTTCCAAAATGGGGTCATGGGGGGGGGGGGGGGGTTGTGCTATTTTGGCATTTTATGGCCTTCGAAACTGTGAAATAAAAAATTTGCACCCTTAGGAATCATGAAGGCAGTGATTGGTTTTCGGGGTGCCGTACGCTGCTAGACTCCCAAAAAGTCCCACATATGTGGTATCCCCGTACTCAGGAGAAGCAGCAGAATATATTTTGGGGTGCAATTCCACATATAACTGTGGCATGTGTGAGCAATATATCATTTAGTGACAACTGTTTGTAAAAGAAAATATTCAATGGGCTCAACATCAGCCATGCCCCTCAGCAATTTCCTTGGGGTGTCTACTTTCCAAAATGGGGTCATTTGGGGGGGGGTTTGTACTGCCCTGCCATTTTTAGCACCTCAAGAAATGATAGGCAGTGAGATAGGTAGTCATAAATTAAAAGCTGTGTAAATTCCAGAAAATGTACTCTAGTTTGTAGACGCTGTAACTTTTGCGCAAACCAATAAATATACGCTTATTGACATTTTTTTTTACTAAAGACATGTGGCTGAATACATTTTGCCCTAAATGTATGACTAAAATTGAGTTGATTGGATTTTTCTTATAACAAAAAGTAGAAAATATATTTTTTTTCCTCAAAATTTTCGGTCTTTTTCCATTTATATCGCAAAAAAATAAAATAAAATAATCGCAGAGGCAATCAAATACCATCAAAAGAAAGCTCTATTTGTGGGAAGAAAAGGACGCAAATTTCGTTTGGGTATAACATTGCATGACCGCGCAATTACCAGTTAAAGCAGTGCAGTGCGAAATTGTAAAAAGACCTCTGGTCCTTAGGCTGACAATTGGCTCGGGGCTGAAGTGGTTAAACTTCCCTTAAATACGGTAAATATGGAAGTGGCAGTCCATTTACATTATACACTCATGTGGAATTAACAGCTAATAAACCATGGGCTCATTGTTTTATGAGTCACTCACGTTTTTACAAACACTTGGATTTGACTCTTCAATAATAACAGTAATTAAAATGTCTTTATATACCACTTGTTGTTATTGGGTTCTTTTATTGTTGAATTATTCATCAAGCCTATAGGTTGTTATTTGAAAGTCTGTTTTTATAGGAGTTCCTTTGTCAGCTACTGTAACTGTTTAACTCTTGAAGCTTTGCCTACAAGCCGGAATCACAAGGTGCCTACTATCAGCCATGTAAGCCAAACATCCGCCATGAGCCTCTCTGGAGCTGGTTTCATGTACAGTGACTTGCAAAAGTATTCACACCCCCCCCCCCCCCCACTTGGCATTTTCCATGTTTTGTTGCCTCACAACCTAGAATTAACATGGATTGTTTGAGGATTTGCTTCATTTAATTTACAGAACATGCCCACAACTTTGAAGATTTTTTTTTTTTTTTTATTGTGAAGCAAACAACAAATAGGACAAAATAACATTAACTATTAACTACTCACCCCCCTAAAGTCAATACTTTGTAGAGCCACCTTTTGTGACCATCACAGCTCCAAGACACTTTGGATAAGTCTCTATGAGTTTGTCACATCTCACCACTGGGATTTTTGCCCATTCCTCCTCGCAAAATTACCAGAGTTTTCCTTGATGGGCAAAAAGTTCAATTTTAGTCTCATCAAACCAGAGCACCTTCCTCCATACATTTTTGGAATCTCCCACATGCCTTTTCACAAACTCAAAACGTACCATTTTGTTTTTTGCTGAAAGTGATGGCTTTCTTCTGGCCACTTTGCAATAAAGCCCAACTCTATGGAGGGTACGGCTTATTGTCGTCCTATGTACAGATACTTCAGTCTCTGCTGTGGAACTCTGCAGCTCCTCCAGGGTTACCTCAGGTCTCTGTGCTGCCTCTCTGATTAATGCCCTCCTTGCCCGGTCCGTGAGTGTTGGTGTGCGGCTGTCTTTTGGCAGGTTTGCTGTTGGGCCATGTTCTTTCCATTTGGTTATGATAGATTTGATGGTGCTCCTATGGATCAAAGATTTGGATATTTTTTTTTTTTTTTATTACCTAGCCCTGACTTTTACTTCTCAACAACATTGTCCCTTACTTGTTTGGAGAGTTCCTTGGTCTTTATGGCAGTGTTTGGTTAGTGGTGCCTCTTGCTTAGGTGTTGCAGCCTCTGGGGCCTTTCAAAAAGGTGTGTATATGGAATGACAGATCATGTGACTTAGATTGCACACAAGTGGACATTATTTCACTAATTATGTGACTTCTGAAGGTAATTGGTTACACCAGAGCTTTTTATGGGCTTCATAACAAAAGGGAAGGAATACATCCACACATGCCAATTATAATTTTTTTATTTCTGAAAAATAGTTATGTATATATTTTTCTAATTTTACTTCACCAACTTAGACTATTGTGTTCTGATCCATCATATATAGACATTGAACTAAAGGCTGTAATGTAACAAAATAGGTAAAAAGCCAAAGGGGTGAATACTTTTGCAAGGCACTGTACACTCAGTAGAAAGATATTGACATCATGCTGAGGAATTAGAACCAAACCTCAAATATGCAAGTTGTTTCACCATCCTGGGACAATCAGCCCCTTCTATGTCTTGTCATGTTTTAACTTGTAGCCTAGATTTCTTGCACCAAGCAGTGTTTCCGTCTATAACTGGGCAGCGTGCTAAATATTTTCTACACTTCACAAGTGTCACATGACTGCGTTCTATGTAACCTTCCTTTCCTGCTCCAACATAGGGGAAGAGCTGCAGAGTGCTGAGAGAGATCGGCATTCACTGACAGAAGTTATTGCAGGTTAAAGCGGGAGTTCCGCTGTTTTTTTTTTTTTTTTTTAAAGCCAGCAGCTACAAATACTGCTGCTGCTGACTTTTAAAATAAGGACACTTACCCGCCCAGCGTGCCCGTGATGTCTGCACCTGAAGCCAATCTCTCGATCGTCTCCCCGGTGCTGCTGCCATCTTGGGTATGGGAATCAGGAAGTGGAGCCTTTCGGCTTCAATTCCCGGTTCCCTACTGCGCATGCGCGAGTCGCGCTGCGCAATAAGGATGGACCCCGCTGCCTCTGGGATCTGTGTGTTTCCCAGCAGGCAGCGGGGCACTTTCGGAAAGGGGCGTAATCTACGTCCCTTTCCGCAGAGAGCCATCCTGGAAGTGGGTGCAGATACCTGTACTGTACAGGTACCTGCACCCCTCCCCCCCTGAAAGGTGCCAATTGTGGCGCCGGAGGGGGGGGGATTCCAATGAGCGGAAGGTCCACTTTAGGGTGGACCTCTGCTTTAAGATGCAGGGCCACACTCAGCAGATGAAGATTCTGCTAGGATTCATGTACCCCGGCCTACATTTATTGCAGAACTTTGGCAAAAAAAAAAAAAGCTAAAAGCTCCTAAACTCAGTTTAGGAGCTGCCAGTGTACATGAAGCCTTAAAGTGGACGTAAAGCTTTACATATACTTAGTGAAGTGACTAGCCTCACACAGAGATGAAACAAATCCTCCTACAAGTTGTACCTGTTTATCTGCAGCCATCTATTCTCTGCATCCGTTCAAAGTCCAGTATCTATCCAGCTGGTCTAAGCTGTCAGAAAAGAGGGGGGCAGAGAGCTGAAGGTATACACTGGAGAGCTCAGAGCAGATTTGAGGGACACACCCCTCCTTCACACAGTGCACAGGAACAGAGCTGAGGCGGTCAATCACAGGCTGTGTGTGTTAGAGATCTCTCCCCTGACACCTTTCTTCTCTTGGTGTCAGGAAAATTTGTCAGAAGTGTTTTATGCTCATAGTAGAGGAATGAAGCATCAGACAGGAATGAAACTTTGTGCTCTAAATTGAGAACACTATAGAGCAAGGTTTCTCAACTCCCATCCTCAAGACGCCCCAACAAGTCATGTTTTCAGGATTTCCCTCTGATGAAACGGCTGTGGTAATTACTAAGGCAGTGAAACTGATCAAGTCACCTGTGCAAAATAATGGAAACCCTGAAAACATGGCGTGTTGGGGCGCCTCGAGGACTGCAGTTATAAGAGATAAGCTTTGTTCATATTTCATGTCTGAGGTTAATAACCACTTTAACCACTTGCTTACTGGGCACTTAAACCCCCCTCCTATCCAGACCAATTTTCAGCTTTAAGCGTTGTTGCACTTTGAATGACAATTTCACGGTCATACAACACCGTACCCAAATTACATTTTTATCATTTTTTCCCCCCAAATAGAGCTTTCCTTTGGTGGTATTTGATCACCTGTGCAATTTTATATATTTTTTTTTAATTAAAAAGACCGAATTTTTTAAAACATTTATTTTTTTGTTTTAAAATTTTAAAACGGGTCATTTTTGTCTGTCATTGATGTACGCTGATGAGGCGGCAGTGATGGGCAGCAATAGGTGGCAATGATGGGTGGCAGTGATGGGCACTGATAGGCAGCACTTCTAGGCAACACAGATTGGCACTACTGGTGGGCATCAATAGGTGGCACTTGTGGGCATTGTTGGTTGGTATAAATGAGGCATAATTGCCTCTTCCTCTTAGGGACCGATGTCCCTTTAAGATAAGCCGGTAATCTGCTTTTTTTCACCTCCGCTGTCAGCGTGAGGTGAAAAAAAAAAAAAAAAAAAAAAAAGAACACTAAGCTTTTGTTTACATCATGTGATCAGCTGTCATTGGCCGGGACCGGCCACTTACTCAAATCAGTGATCACCCGAGTCTTGGTGACTCGGTGATCACAGTGCGCTCCCTGTAGGGTGCGTGCAGGGAGCATGCACAGGAATTCAGTTATTCGGCCATAGCGCGGATGTCAGGTAAAGAGGAGGTTGGGGGCTGCTCTGTGCAATACCCTTGCACAGAGCAGGCAAGGATAAACTTTTTTTTTTTATCCCCCCCCCCCCCCCCCCCAAAAAAAAAAAAAAAAAAAAAAAAAAAAGCTCTAGTATCGCTTTATAAACACTCCCAATCTGACAAAATGAGCAGGACTTGTGGTTTCTGATAAATACAACCCATGCAGTGGTTCTAAGGCAGGGGTAGGCAACCTCGGCCCTCCAGCTGTGGTGAAACTACAAGTCCCATGAGACATTGCAAGACCCTGACGATCAGAGACATAATGGGATTTGTAGTTTCACCACAGCTGGAGTGGTGTTCTAAGGTCTAGTTAGTGCAATCCCTGCATTCAGGTAAACAAAAAAACAAAGACATACCACCTCTAGTATCTTTCCTACCCACCCCCATCCCCAAATACTTACCTGACTCTGGCACTGTCCCAGGTGCAGCGCCGCTCCTCTTAATTCCTAGTCTCACAGTAGACACAGAGCAGTGTGTGCCTATGAACACACACAGCCTGGATCAGGAGCGCACATTAGTGCCCCCATAGCACACAGCTTGTCAAGACGACTTCCAAATGGGAAGGAAAGCAGACAGCACTGACAGGGACCTGCCAAAGAGGAGGTAAGGGACCAATCTGTGCAATACCATTAAAGTGGTTGTAAAGTCAGATTTGTTATCTTAAAAAGGGATTGTAAAAGTAAAAGTGTATTAAAAAAAACAAACACGTTATACTTACCTCCACTGTGCAGCTCGTTTTGCACAGAGTGGCCCCGAACCTGCTCTTCTGGGGTCCCTCGGCAGCTGTCTCTGCTTCCTCCCGCAGGTACTTCTCACGTTCATGCGAGCTCCCTCGCATGGTGAGAAGCATCTGCGGGCGCGCTCCAGTGATACAGCAAGTGGCTACAGCCGCCGGCTGTATCACATGGCTCCGCCCCCCGGCACGCCACGTCATTGGATGTGAAAATTGACAGCAGCACGAGCCAATGGCTGCTCTGCTTTCAATCCATCCACTCCAGCCAATCAGCAGCCAGGCTGAGCGGCGAAGAGGATGGCGGGGGCAAGCGTAGGACTTTCGAGGGGTCAGGTAAGTAAAATGAGGGGACTGGGGGTGCCGGCAGTGTGAGATGTTTTTTCACCTTAATGCATAGAATGCATTAAGGTGAAAAAACATTTACCTTTACAACCCCTTTAATGCATTCTATGCATTATTATAAAAAGCCTTCTGAGTGCAGCAGCCCCCCAATACTTACCTGAGGTCCATCTAGACCCAGCGATGTTGCAAGAGAGATTCAGCTGTCCAGGACTCCCCACCTCATTGGCTGAGACAGCAGTGCAGCGCCACTGGTTCCTGCTGCTGTCCAAGTCAGTGAGCCAATGAGGAGAGAAAGGGGGTGGGGCCTGACCATGGCTGTGTGTCTGAATGGACACAGAGCTGTGGCTCGGCTTGCATGCCCCCATAGTAAACTGCTTGTTGTGGAGGCACTCAGCAGGAGGGAGGGAGCAGAAGCAGCGAAGAGGGACCTGAGAGGAGGAGGATCTGGGCTGTTCTGTTGAAATCCACTACACAGAGCAAGTAGTATAACATGTTTGTTATTTTTACCACTTGCTGACTGACACACGGCGATATTCGTCGCACAATGGCAGCGGTGGGCAAATGGGCATACAGGTACTTCCTCTTTAATTTGCAGGCTAATGGGTGCACGCGTGCCTGCCACGTACTGCGTGACTGCGCAGCGGACTCTATGTCCGCTGGTGTCCAGTGATCGTGTCACGGAGGCATTTCCCTGTTCTGCCTAGCAACATGACAGATCTACTGAAGTAGTGCTCTCTGTCATGTTCTAGAGAGCCCATCGATACAGTTAGAATCACTCCCTAGGACACACTTAACCCCTTGATTGCCCCCTAATGTTTAACCTCTTCCCTGCCAATGTCATTCACACAGTAATCAGAGCATTTTTATAGCACTGATCGCTGTATGAATGACAATGGTCCCAAAATAGTGTCAGAAGTGTCCGGCGCAATGTCACAGTCATGATTAAAAAAAAAAAAAAAATTTATCGCAGATCGCCGCCATTACTAATAAAAATTATAATAAAAAAAGCCATAAATCTATCCTCTATTTTGTAGCCGCTCTAACTTTAGCGCAAACCAATACTTATTGCGTTTTTTTTTTTTTACCAAAAATATGTAGAAGAATACATCAAACAGCCTAAACTGAGGAAAAAATTATTTTTGGATATTTATTATAGCGAAAAAAAAATGTGTTTTTTTCCCCCAAAATGTTCGCTTTTTTTGTTTATAGGGCAAAAAAAAAGCCCACAGGAGGTGATCAAATGCCACCAAAAGGAAGCTCTATTTGTGGGGGGGGGGGGGGGGGGGGGAACCAACGTTAAAATTGTCAGTTAAAGCGAAGCAGTGCCGAATCGCAAAAAGTGCTCTGGCCAGGTAGGGGGTAAATCCTTCCTGGGCTGAAGTGGGTAGTGGGAAAAAAAAAGACTTTAGAATCACTTTTAACCACTTGACCACTGGGCACTTAAACACCCTTAATAACCAGACCAATTTTCAGCTTTCGGTGCTCTCACATTTTGAATGACAATTACTCAGTCATGCAACACTGGACCTATAGGAAATTTTTGTCCTTTTTTTCCACACAAATGGAGCTCTCTTTTGGTGGTATTTAATCACCGCTGGGTTTTTTATTTTTTGTGCTATAAAAGAAAAAATAAATACAGAAAATTCTGTAAAAAAATTAATTTTTCTTCATTTCTGTTATAAAATTTAGCAGATTAGTAATTTTTTCTTCATAAATTTTGGCCAAAATTTATACCACTACATCTCTTTGGTAAAAATAAGTACAAATTGGTGGATATTATTTGGTCTTTGTGAAAGTTAAAGAGTCCACAAGCTGTGGTGCCAATATCTGAAAATTGATCACACCTGAAGTACTGACGGCCTATTTCAATTCTTGAGACCCTAACATGCCAGAAAAGTACAAATATCCCCCAAATGACCCCTTTTTGGAAAGAAGACATTCCAAGGTATTTAGTAAGAGGCATGATGAGTTTTTTGAAGTTGTGTTTTTTCTTCCCACAATTCTTTGCAAAATCAAGATTTTTTTTACTTTTTTTTTTTCACAAAATTGTCATATTATCAGTTTATTTCTCACACAGCATATGCATACCACAAATTACACCCCAAAACACATTCTGCTATTACTCCCGTGTACGGCGATACCACATGTGTGAGACTTTTAGGCCGCGTACACACGCGCGGACTGTTCGCCCAACCTTGTCCGCTGAACAGTGTTTGGGCGGACAGTCCGCTCGTGTGTGGGGCTTCAGCGGACAGTTTCAGCGGACAGTTGGCCGAACAAGGTCTTACGGAAATTCCGAAAAACTGTCCGCTGAAACCTTGTTTCAGCGGACTGTTCGCTCGTGTGTAGGCTTGTTCGGGCAACTAAGTCTCGCGCATGCTCAGAAAGGATTTCCACGTCGGAAGGTTGCATTGCAGTGTATAGGACGTCGTATTTTTCGTCCCGTCGTACGTGCCGTTCACGTCATCGCGCACGGTTTCAGCAAACTGTTCGTCCGTCGTGTGTGGCCATGTCCGTCCATGCTAAGTTTGAGCGGACTGTTCGCTCAAACTGTTGGACGGACAAAGTTGGGCCAACAGTCCGCGCGTGTGTACGCGGCCTTACACAGTGCAGCCACATACAGAGGCCCAACATGCAGGGAGCGCCATCAGGCGTTCTGGAGCACCCAGGACAATTCTGACATTTCTCTCCTACATGTAAAAATCATCATTTATTTGCTAGAAAATTACTTCGAATCCCAAAACATTATATATGTTTTTTTAGCAAACACCCTGGAGAATACAATGGTGGTCGTTGCAACTTTTTATCTCGCACGGTATTTGCGCAGCAATTTTTCGAATGCTTTTTTTTGGAAAAAAAACTGTTTTGTGCTTAAAAAAAATAAAAAAACAGTAAAGTTAGCCCAATTTTTGCATAATGTGAAAGATGAAGTTACACCGAGTAAATCGATACCTAACATGTCACTCTTCAAAATTGCACAGGCTCGTGGAATGGCGCCAAACGTCGCTACTTAAAAATCCCCATAGGCGACGATTTAATTTTTTTTTTACTGGTTATATGTTTTGAGTTACAGAGGAGGTCTAGGGCTAGAATTATTGCTCTCGCTCCAACGTACGCAGCGATACCTCACATGTGTGGTTTGAACACCGTTTTCATATGTGGGCGGGACTTACGTATGCGTTCACTTCTGCATGCGAGCACATGGGGACAGGGGCGCTTTAAAAAAAAAAAAAAAAATGTTATTGTTCATTTTACTTTATTTATTTTAGTTTGACATTTTTTTCCCCCAAAAATACATTTTTTGATCACTTTTATTCCTATTACAAGGAATGTAAACATCCCTTGTAATAGGAATATGGCATGACAGGTCCTCTTTACAGTGAGATGTGGGGTCAATAAGACCCCGCATCTCACCTCTAAGCTGGGAAGCCTGAAAAAAAAAAAAAAAAAAAAAAAAAAAGGATTCTGGATTTGATAGTATGGCTGGGTATTGCAGGGTATCACCGACTATGGCTGGGTATGGCTGGGTATCTCAGAGTATGGCGTTGCAGAGCATTGCAGGATATTCGAGGGTGTTGCAGGGCATTGGCGGGTGTTGCAGGGCATTGGCGGGTGTTGCAGGGCATTGGCGGGTAATGCAGGGTAATGCAGAGTAATGCAGAGTAATGGCAGGGTATTGCAGAGTATTTGCAGGGAATTGAGGGGTTAATTTTCAGTGAGCAGCGATGTGGGCACTGCAGATGCAGCCCACATCGCCGCTGACACCGATCTCTTCCCCCTCCGCTGTTCCGATCGGTACAGAGAGGGGGAGGGAGGAACCGGCGTCATAACATGTTTGTTTACAAGTGATCACTCCGTCATTTGACGGAGCGATCACGTGGTAAACGGGCGCGACGAGCGGCCGTTTACCGTGATGCGCCGGGTCCCGTGGACCCGGCGGTCACGGATGCTCTCGAGTGCGCGCCCCAGGGGGCGCGCGAGAGCGGAATTCCGGGAGGACGTCATATGACGGCCTCCCACAGTTAAGAAACCGCCCTGAAGCCGTCATTCGGCTATAGGGCGGTTATTAAGTGGTTAAGTGTAACTTTTTTTTTTTTTTTCCTTCAAATAAAACATTAAATAGAACATGGTTAAAAAAATAAATTTATATATAAAATTTCTAATTTATTTCTACAATAAAAACAAAAGACAAAAAAGCAGTGTAAGAAGACATCTACTAGCATGTAGAGCCTCTGACGCACAGAACGTCTATTCATGGTCATGGGACTACAAGCAGCATGAACAGGTAAACAAAGTTCTCCAGCACAGGACACGAATATCTTCACTGCAGTACTGAGCACACTTTCCTTTAATGCCACATCACCAAAGCTGTACTGTGATATTTACTTTGAGAGGGGGATTTAAATGTCTTCTCTGTTGAGCACAGTGCTTCAAAAAGCATACTCCTCTGATTATCCCCAATCCATACATTGAATATTAGAAAGTCCTGGTAAAAGCAATCATTGGACGATTCGGTATCAAATTAAAAACTGAACGGTGTGCAATGCCAGATTTTGAGGCCAATTCCTACAGTCGTCCACAAACATACAAATATAGTAGAAGGCCTCGTTCACACCCAAGCAATTTTATGCTTGAAGCTCTAAAAACGCTCAGCAAGCCAAATATAATTTATTTGAATGGCCCCTGCTCACATCTGAGCGTTCTCCCTCCTGAAGCTCAAATATAGTACACAAGCGTTTTTTGCCCCATAGACTTCAATAGAAGATGACTGACTTGAGCGTTTTACAAGCGTTTTCGGCTCATACAGCAGCTTTCCATCCCTAATTTCTTCTCCCTCCCTTCCCCCTCATGCTTTGTATTGGCCAAACAAAAATTCTTAACACAACAAAACACCTGGAAAACACCAGAAAATCAATACGCTCAGGTGATAATGGAGCCTAAAGGATATCCGATTATACCCATTTGTTGCATACTGGTTCTGGTAAATGACTAAGACATATAGAAGCCACACACAACCAGGCAGCTCCTATTTTCAGAAGAAAGCCAAAAATGTACTCTTATTGGTTCCTTTATCAACTTAGGTTGATAAAGGAACCAATTAGAGTTCCGAAACGTGTCCCTTTCTTATGACCACATCCGCTTTGCAGTCCGCGCTGGTTGCTGTCCCTTACCGCTGACGTCACTTCCGGGACCCTTTCCTTCGGGCTCGGATTGTGTTACTTCCGCCGGTGTCCCGGGTTCTGGACACTCCACTGATGATTGTATTGGAGCCTGGGTCGCAACACACGAGCAGTCCCGGGAACCTTTCTACATACTGTGGACCCTCCTGATGTTGGATTACCTGCATTTTGAATGATGATATGCCTTCTGTATCTCCTGATCTTGTAAGCGTTTTTAATCCCGCTGGGGATATTAAACAGTTTTTAACTATAAGTGCTCATGCACACGGACGTTTTAAAAAACTGGCTGCAAAGCTAGCTCCGATGCCTGGAAAAATTGTTGTTAAAAACGTAATTTTTACCGCGTTTTGCATTGGCGTTTTTGCGAGTTTTTTAGCGTTAGCGTTAAGTAGCTTTTTTTAAGAAACACATCTCTTGGCTATAGGACTCAGAAAACAAAGAAAATATGTTGCGCGTTTATGCGCGTTTTTGCGCGTTTTCCCGCGATTCGCGTTTTTACAGCTCTAGCTCCACGCCACGGAACGCACTGGTCCTGGGTTTTTTTTACAGCTTAAAAACGCCTATGCCATTTGCAGCTCAAAAACGCCTAGGTGGGCATGAAGCCATAGACTAACATGGACAGCCGTTTTTAAGCTGCAAAAAAAGCTCAAAAAAGTGGCTGTAAAAACGTCCGTGTGCATGAGGCCTTACACTTAGAGGCGCCTTTTTTTCTGCTTGTATTTTAGAGACTGCATCTATCTGTAAGTTCCAGCCCTAAATGTTAAAGAATTATTATAATCACCACCATCACCAGACTCTTATTTTTTATAGACATTGTCTGCTTTGTCTTGAAGCTCTGAGCGCCCTTTTACACATTTATATTGTACTTAAAAGGAGTTGTAAAGGCAGAAATTTTTTTATCTTAATGCATTCAGATAAATAACCTTCTGTATGTAGCAGCCTCTCCAGGACCTGCCAATTACCCACCTGAGCTCCTTCTCTTTCCAGCAATGTCCACGATTCCCTCAGCCATCCAGTACACTCCTCCTGATTGACTGAGACAGAATAGCCATGCTATTGGCTCCCGTGGCTGTCAAAAATCAGTCAGCCAATCAGGGGAGAGGCCAAGCCAGGACTCCGTGTCTGAATGGATACATGTAGCTCTGACGCAGCTTGGGTGACAACCTGTAGCAAGCTGCTGGCTGAGAGGCACTCAAAGGAGGGAGGGGCCAAGAACAGCAAAGAGGGACCCGAGAAGAGGAGGATCTGGGCTGCTCTGTGCAAACCAACTACACAGAGGAGGTAGGTATAACATGTTTGTTAATATATATACATATACACACACACACACACACACACGCCTTTATAATCACTTGAAGGGTTATTTATTGATACTTCGTATTAATTTATTGCATTTTTTTTATTTGTGCATTTTACATTTATTATTCAAAAAAAAAAAAAAAAAATTATATATATATATATATATATATATATATATATATATATATATATATATATATATATATATATATATATATATATATATATATATATATATATATATATATATATATAATTTTTTTTTTTTTTTTTATTAATAAAATATTATTAATAATAATAAATAACTCTAACTCCTAATCCTAACCTAAACTGAACTCAAACCCCTTACCCCAACAAAAAAACAACATTATAATAAATGAATAGTAATAAAAGAAGTAATAAAAGCTAATGGAAAAGCTGAAATACATAGAAATAAATGATGCAACAGATAATAGTTCTCTATTGGCTAATAAAAAAACCAAAGCCCAAAAACACTGCATGCAAACGTGCTAAAAAACGCCAGAAAAGTGCTCAGGTGTAAATGCAGCCTATCTCTTGGCGCTAAGGCATGTTAATTAAAAAAGCCAGCAATGTTTAACAGCTCTGGATGGCTTTGCACTGGTCACATAGAATCGAGGAAATGTTGGGTTAATATCATGAGGGGGGCTGAATCAAGATCACAATCTTTTAACAATTAATCGTGCAGCTCTAATAAATGCCAATGCAAAAAAGCATCTGCATTTACAAAAGTACAGCCCTTCACTTTTCTAGCAGGCTGTAGATGACACATGGGGCTCCCCGGGCACAGGAAGGCACTGGAGGTTTACGGTAGGCATAAAAGCCATCTTACAGTCTGTGTGCACAAACCCTGAAAGGCCATCTCCATCCAAAACTTATATTGCAGTATTTTCATTGGTATTAACTTTATTTAATTGAGACGATAAAAGCTCTGATCATTTTTTCTGTCTTCAAGCTCTGCCACAAGGCCATTATAAAGGTGTCACTCTCTTGCACATAAACAACCTATTTGCTCTAAAATTACAGAGAACCTCTTGGCTGAAGTTGCCACATCTGCAGCATCTAGTCAGAATAGGAATTTGAGTGAACTTTGTTTGCAATCCTGAAGAGAAACAAAGTCAAAATGTAATGTAATGTACTACCAACCACACAGTACTGGGACAGTTCTCTGTAAACACTGGTCACACTGACAGTTCCCATGACAGAGATGTCCTACCCCTGACTATTTTTTTCCCCCTTCTCCCTATCGAGATTTAAATAAATGTGGGGGGGGGGGGGGGGTGTTCACTAGCGCCCACATCTCAACTAAACATCGAGCAGTTATACTTTACAAAGATGTGATTTTTGCTTTTTCAAGCAGTGGTGTGACCGCACAGCGAGGTCATATCGCTGCATTTATACTGCGACCTAAGTGCATGGAATGTGAAGAAACCACCAACATAGCACTGAACTCAGTCACACAGATTAAGCCTCAGGCTGGAAATATTTTTTAGACTTCTGTTCAATCGCCTCCTTTAACACATAAAAACAGAACATACAGTATTGTCCAGCAAACAAAGTAGAACCAGGCAAAACAAACGCATCGCTATTTTTGGACCACAAAACAAACAAAAAAAACTCATTCAGCTGACAACCATCAACTTCTTCTCACTTCCTGTACAGGGACATGGATAGATAGCAAAAACTGACATGAGCTTTTAATTATTCTTTGTTACACCAAAAAGGAAAAGAAAAGTTTTGTCTAGAGTTCTACTTTGAACACTACAGTTTGGAAGGAATGGTCCTCAAAATGGAGAGAACAAATGACACCCCACAGCCAATTTGTCCATACTACTTCCACCTAGATGCTCCTACTATATGGGGGGGGGGGGGGCACAGATCTGTGGTTAAAGGATAAGTTCACCTTTGGAAACAAGTTACATGTTCCACCCTAAAAACGGGTGGAACGTGTAACATGTTCCCAATACTGCAGCTGCTGCCCGTGACAGCTCTCTGTGACAGCAGTACAGGGAGAAGTTCCCTGTACTAGCGGTCACTTTTTGAAATCAGTGTGGCCAGTGGGGGCTCTACCCACATAGCCACATCATTCATTCATGCAGCTCTGTGTGTGAATGAACTACAGGCCGACATCCTTTGCGGTTGTTGGTTTGTAGTTCTCAATGAACCATCATGGTGCTGTGGAGCACTGTGGTAGTTAATTTATTCTTCCTGTCAGATTGCATTTGCTTGCCCAAACAGGATGTACGGCAAACAGATACACTAGCAGACCTGCTGATCGCTGGTGCAACGTTTTACAGGCTCCAAAATAAATTTAACAAAAATTGTGCATTTCTCTTTTTTTTTCCAAAAAGTTAACCCAAAAGGGGAAGCTCCACTTGTTCACACCCTCCACATTTGGCACTTTTTTTGGGGGGGGGGGGGGGGGGGCAGATGGATACCTGTCAAATTTATGGCCCCTCCTCCTTCCCCCCACTGCCTTCTGGGCGACAGAGGTCCCAGAAGACAGTGGGACCATTCAGAATGCGCAGCAGGCCTCGAGCATGAGCAGTAGGAAACAGGCTGTGAAGCTGCCACAGCCGACGGACGAATTGGCTAGGGGTGCCAACATCACAGGGTACCTGGAAAGGAAAATGCCCTGATTAGAGATGCGCTGAAATGTTTTGGCAGAAAATTGTATTAATCTGCAGAATGCAGATAAAAGAAAAAAGGTGCTGATAATAGCACCGAACACACGCGTGATTTTTACAGCGAATTTGCTGCAATTTTGCTGTGCTTATGGAGTGTTTTTCATAGGTCATGTGACCCCAAAAACCCTGTCAAAAACGTAACACAAGTGCGTTAATGATGCGTTCTTGCTGCGCTTTCAATGCATTTCAACTGGAAGGTGTGTTTTTTGTGCTTTTTTTTGTGCTTTTTTTTGTTATTTTTTATTTTTACCAAAAAAAAAATAAAAAAAAATTAGAAAGCAGGATTTTTAACACCACAATGGAGGCGCAATAGACCAGTGTGCAGACATACATAGAATTTAAAAAGGGATACATTAGTCTTCTAAACATGCCAATAATGGCCGACGATAAATTCATAATCATTTAAATTGATAAGTGATTGTAAAGGCTTGTTTAAAAAAAAAAAAAATAATAATAAAATTAAAAAAGAATAACCAACATGTTATACTTGCCTCCTCTGTGCAGTTTTTTTTTACAAAGCAGCCCAGATCCTCCTCTTCTTGGGCCCCTCTTTGCTGCCTCTAGACCCTCCCTCCATCGAGTGCCCCCAAAGCAAGCAGCTAGTTACAGGGGGCACCCAAGCCGAGTCAGAGCTCCGTGTATCCATTCAGACAGGGAGCCCCGACCTCTCTCTCACAATTGGCTGACTCACAGCCGTGGGAGCAAATGGCGACTCTGCTCTATCTCAGCCAATCAGGAGGAGTGTCCTGGATGGCTGAGGGGGATCATGGACATCACTGGAGAGAGAAGGAGCTCAGGTAGGTAATTAGAGGGTGCTGGGAAGGCTGCTACACACAGGTTTATCTTTGTGCATAGAATGCATTAAGAAAGAAAAACCTTCTGCCTTTACAACTCCTTTAATTAAAAACTCAAAAAAGCACATGAGCTTCTTTTGGCAGATTGGGCCCCATAGGCTTCAATCGAAAGGCCTAAAAATGTGCGACATAAGCGATTTGTCGCTTGTTTTCCACTCGAAAAAACAGCCCCCCACCACTAGTGCTTTAGACTGGCTAAACAAACACCTGAAGCTGTAAATAAAATTGTAATATGCTTCTAAAACCTTTCTAAAAACATTAAAAAATTCTCAAATAAAAAAACACCTGGAAGTCGCTCTGCTCAGTGAATGCAGCCCGATAGGAGTGTCAAATCAAAAAGGTCAAAGTGCCAACTTAAAACTTTTATGCATTACATATTGAGGGTGACATTAAACAGCCTACATGTTTCAGAGGCTTTCCACATGATTTTAGGGTAGACCATGTAACATGTTCCCAATGCTGCAGCCGCTGTCCGCTCCCCCCCCCCCCTCCCCGTGGCAGCAGTACGGGGAGAGGTTCCCTGTACTAGCTTTAGCTGTCACTGTTTGAAAGCTGCCCCCCACACGGCCACGCAATTCAGACAGACAGCTACATGTGTCTGAATGAACTACAAACCCCAACATTCTTAGCAGCGGTCGGCTTATAGTTCTTGATGAACTACCACGGCGCTATGGTACTTCATCAAGTCTTCCTGTCAGGGAGTATCGGCTTAACCGTGCGGCATGTACAGGTAAGGCCATAACACTGACTGTGTGCAGGAGATCTGCTGATTACTGGTGCAATGCTTTTCAGGATCCTGCAACAAAAAATAAATGCCCTTTTGTTACCTGCAAAAAAAAAAAAAAAAAAAAAGGTGCATTTGTTTTTTCAACTGAACCCATTATTATTATTATACAGGATTTATATAGCGCCAACAGTTTGCACAGCGCTTTACAACATCGGGTAAGACAGTACAATGCAGGAGAGAACAGAGGGTCCTGCTCGTTAGAGCTTACAATCTAGAAGGGAGGGTCATGTGGAACAAAGGGTTGGAGCTGTGGGGGATGATCAGATGGACAAAATGAAAATACAGTTGTTAGGTGTGGGTAGGGTAGGCTTCTCTGAAGAGGAGGATTTACAGGGATCGTCTAAAAGTTAATAGAGTAGGAGATAGACGGACAGATTGGGGTAAAGGAGTTCCACAGGCTTGGAGAAGCTCTGGAAAAGTCCTGGAGACAAGCATGGTTGGAGGTGATGAGAGAGCAGGAGGTCTTGAGAAGAACAAAGAGAATGATTAGGTTGGTTTTTTTATGACTAGGTCAGTGATGTAGCTGGTGGCAGAGCTGCGGATTGCTTTGTAGGTAGTTAGTATTTTTAACTTAATTTGTTGGGTGAGCGGAAGCCAATGGAGAGAGTGACAGAGACGAGTAGCAGAGACAGAGCAGTTGGTAAGGTGGATGAGTCTGGCAGCAGCATTCATGATGGACTGAAGGGGGGATAGGAGTATGTAGAGGTAAGCCAATGAGAAGGGAGTTGCAGTAGTCGAGGCAAGAGATGACCAGCGAGTGAATTAAGAGCTTTTTGTTGTGTCATTGGTTAGAAAGGGGCATATTTTGGAGAAGTTCCAGAGGTTGAGGCAGCAAGATTTGGACAGTGATTGGATGTGGGGCTTAAAGGAGAGTTCAGAGTCCAGGACTACTCCTAGGACCTTGGCATGTGGGGATGGGCGGATAGTTGCGCCATTGATTTTGACAGAGAGATCAGGGGAAGAGGCACGTGGGGAAGGAAAAATTATAAGTTGGGTTTTAGATAGATTAAGCTTGAGAAAGTGGTGCGACATCCAGACTGATATATCCGATAGTAAAATAGTGATACGTGAGGAGACTGAAGGAGTGAGTTGAGGGGTAGAGAAATAGATTTGAGTGTCGTCAGCGTAGAGATGGTATTGGAAGCCTATCAGCTGACCCAGGGAGGAGGTGTAGATTGAAAATAGTAGGAGAGGTCCGAGAACAGAACCTTTGGGGACCCCAACAGAGAAAGGAAGAGGAGAGGAGGAAGTGGAATTTCTAGGTAACGCTAAAGGTGCGTTTAAATAAGTAGGAAGAGAACTAGCGAAGAGTACAGTCACGGAGACAAAAGGCGTGGAGTTTTGAGGAGAAGGGGGTGGTTAACCGTATTGGAAGCAGCAGAGAGGTCCAGGAGTAGAAGTACAGAATAATGTCCATTAGTTTTGGCCGTTAGTAGATCATTTGTTAGTATTAGGAGAGCAGCTTCTGTGGAATGTTGAGAACGATGTCCATACTGAAGGGGATCAAGGCCATTATCAGCAAGGTGGACGCTCAGTCAGTTCGATTAGCAGGCGCTTCAGAAGTGCTGCCCATTGATTTCACTGGCAAGGGCAGTTTACACCGCTCCCGCACCACCCCAAAGATGCTGCTTGCAAGACTTATTTTTTCCTGTCCTGCAAGCACACCGCCCCAGTGTAAAAGGGAGGCTTAAGAGGCGCTTTTCAGGATCTATTTTTAGCGCAAAAACGCCTGAAAAGCGACCCAGTGTGAAAGGGGTCTAAGCCTGTCAGGAAGTGGTCCCTGTACTGGTCCAATCATAAGCAGCTGAGGCATTCCCACCCCGTAGTCATACCTATACATGTCCCTTGTATATGTGCAGTTGTGGGGTGGGGAATGCCTTAGCCTGACATGATTGGCCCGTACAGGTGACAACTTCCTGATGTGTTCGCTCAGGTGGGTTTGGAATGGTATTCAAACACACCCAACCTCAGCGGCAAAAATGAACGCCCTGGTAAACAATGTTTCAGAACTTCTGTAACATCCAAACTCTTTACTTGTCACATCCATAGCTGTAGAATGTAAAAGTGTCACAATTAAAGTGGACATTTACCCTAAATTACATCTTGGGTTGCCCTGCCGCCTCCCTCTTACCAATGGACATAATTATTTTTCAATACACTTTATTCCTGCTGCAAAGCAACACTTTGCCTCATCTAGGCTAGAAAAGACCATTCTCACAATGCCCTCCCCTCCTGTGTGCAGATGAGTCACAGGGCTCGGGTACTGTTGGGACCCTGCAGCATATTTGTGTTCAGTGAAAAACACATCACCTCCTGGGCCCCATACCTTGTCCTTGTGGCTGTCCATTGTCGTGTTTTGGAATTAAACACGTTGGATTTTTTTTTTGGTGTGCAGCTGTTTTCTTCTGTTCATCTGCACCAGGGGGGGGGGGGGGGGGGGTAGATCTTGTCCAGAGCAAACTGAAGTTCCAGAACTAAACCGATTGGTTTAAAGAGCAAGTAAACTTTCCTCTATAAAACAATTACATTAGGGTTGCACCAGTACTAGCATCGGTGCAGATACCGAGTATTTGCACAAGGTTCGGTACTCGTGCAAATGCACCGATACTTGAAACCGATACTTTCAGGTTCGGCTCTTTGAGCTGTCAGTCGGTCTCCCCAGTGTTAAAGAAGTCCAGTAATTGGAGCTGTCAAAAAAATAAAAAGCAGCCAGAAATGTTTATTACCAACATTGCTCAGTCTTGAAACACTAAAATAAAAAGAAACATTGTTTCTTTTTTTTACATTTATGTTTCTTCATCTGCAGAGCAAAGGGATGAACAAATGTTCCTCTGTTAATAACCTTTCATTTACTCTAATCAGCCTTAATTAACTCCCTATTCTCCTTCATTTAATTATTATTTTCCTGCTTTTGTTTTGTTCATGTCTATTTTATAAATGATAAACAATTAAAACTTTTTTTGTTTGCTTTGTTAGTAAATATTTTTTACACATATACAGTAACATTTACACATTTCACATTGAAAAAGCACTAAAGAAAAAAAAACTATTTCATTTGTAAATAACTTTTCAATGCTTTGTACCATTGCTGACAACTGAAGTTAAAACAAAACAGTTGCGGTAGGTATCAGTAATTGGTATCGGCGAGTACTAAAAAATAAAATAAAAAAGGTATCGGTACTCGTACTCATTGTAAAAAAAATAAAAAATAAATAAAATAAAACGGTATTGGTGGATCCCTAATTCACCTATAGGCAAGTCTATAATAAGGCTTACCTATAGGTAGTGTAAAAAAAATGTCCTAAACTTGTGCCGTTTAGGAGATATTTACAGTAAATGCAGCCAGTGACATCACTGCAGCATGCTCTCAGCAGAAATGGACAGCCGTGCCATTCCTTCCGAGCCCCGTGACGCAATCAGTGGCTCCCACGTGCAGGAGTGATGTTATTGCGGCTCCGGCCAGTCACAGAGCCTGAGTCCGCGAACCCAGAAACAAGGCGGTTGAAGATGGAAGCCCTCTGCAGCTCTGAGATCTCAGTGCGGGAGGAATTCATTTTAAAGCGGTGTTCTGCCAAAAGAAAAAAAAAAAAAAATTAAAAGCCAGCAGCTACACATATTGCAGCTGCTGGATTTTAACAATAGGACACTTACCTGTCCTAGAGTCCCACAATGTCGGCACTGCAGCCGATATTTCCATCAGCTGTAGGGTGCTGCCACTATTGCGAGTAAGGGAACCCGGCAGTGTAGCCTTATGACTTCACGCCGGGAACCCTACTTCACATGCGCGAGGCCCCGCTTCTCTCTCTCCTACTGGCCCAGCGACAGGGAGACCGAGGGTCATGTCACAGGCCGCGGCCCGGACTCCAGGAAGTGGGAACAAGATACCTGTCAAAGACAAGTATCCTGCCCCCCCCCCCCGAAAGGTGGCAATTGTGGCACCGGAGGGGGGGGGGGGGGGAGCAGACAAATGAGCGGAAGTTCCACTTTTGGGTGGAATTTAGCTTTAAGGCAAGTTTAACATAATGTGCTAGTATGCGATGCACATTATTATAATACACGATTTATATAGCGGCAACAGTTTGCACAGTGCTTTACAATGTAGAGGGGGGACAGCACAATTACAATACAGTTCAATACAGAAGGGACAGGAGGGCCACGCTTGTAAAGCTTACATTCTAAAAGGGAGGGGGGGGGGGGGAATAGTACAAAAGGTAAAAACTGCAGGGGATGATTTAAAGGGGGGTGGCTCGGGTACAGTTCTTAGGTGGGTGTGGGATAGACTTCCCTGAATAAATGAGTTTTCAGGGATCTCCTAAAAGGTGTACAGGTTAGGGGCTGATCTGACATACCGGGGCAGGGAGTTCCAGAGGATGGGAGAGGCTCTAGTGAAGTCCTGGATGCGAGCATGAGAGGTGGTAACAAGGGAGCTAGAGAGCAGGAAGTCCTGGGAGGAGCAGAGGGAAGGATTTGGGCGATATCTGCCGAGGAGGTTGGTGATGTAGTTGGGGGCGATGTTGTGGATGGCCTTGTATGTTGTGGTGAGTATTTTGAATTTTATATGATGGGGTAGGAGGAGCCAGTGAAGGGATTGGCAGAGAGGGGCAGCAGTCCCAGATATCATAATATAATAGACTGAAGAGGGATAGCCTGTGTAAGGGTAGGTCATTAAGAAGAGAGTTGCAGTAGTCGGGGCAGGAAATAATCAAGGAGTGAATAAGTTGCTTTGTGGCGTCGTCAGAAAGGGGCGAATTCTGGAGATGTTGAGGCGGCAAGATTTAGCCAGTGCTTGGATGTGGGGTCTGAATGAGAGGTCAGAGTCGAGGATTATACCCAACCTTACATTATACCTTTACCTTGCAGAGTGTGAAAAAAAGGTCCAGCGATTTACAAACGCTTTTAACTGCTTCCCAAAACGATTAGACTGAAGGCATGCTGTGCATTTTCGTTGTACTTTGTCATACCTTCCAAAGACCCGCTGTCCTAACTGATTACATGTGCGGACCCATGGCAACTGCAGATCAGACCAAGATGGCAGCTTCCTTGGCTGTAGAGGATCGGAGGGTTTAGTTCCACTGGCTGAATTTGTGGTTGGACTTTCTAATCTGGTTATCACATCAGTGTAGGAACTATTTAGTGAACCGCCATTAGAAGTGACAGACTATGGGCGGCCACTAAAAAGGCTAAAACCGCGGTCACGCCATCAATTCGCACAGTCAGACCATACGTGGCGCCAACATGGAGGACAGGCCATCAGATCTCCTCACCTGGTGTATGATGGGAGATATCTGCTCTACTAGGACCACCCTAACCTGTACATGATCTATATATGAGACATACAAACATGACACACAATGTACATCCAGTGCTACTACAACCCCCATCAGGCTCAGGCCCCAACCCCAGTGTGACCAGACATGACACTGACAGCTGCCTGTGATAGGAGCCCAGTCACTGCCCAGGCCCTGTCCGCCCATGGTGGCTCTCCTTACCTAGACTTGCCCACCCCGCTCTCCCCAATGATGAGGATCTTCAGGGTAGTCAGGATATCTTCCTCCATTCTTCCCCTCTGCCGCTCTGGCACTGCGCAGCTCCAACACTGCGCGCTCCCGGCAACCTTCTACCCCTCGGCGCGCGTCCACAAGCGGACCAACCTGGACTCGGAAGAATGACAACAGCTGGGGAAGGCACGCGCCCGCAGCCAGACGTCTCTTCAACAACTCTCCTACTTCCCCCTTTCCGTGCTTTGCGTGCGCGCTCTCGCTGGTGACGACAAAGCTGTGTCACTGCTTAGTTCCGGTCTCGCGGCCTTCGGTGACTGAAGTTGAGGCTGTCACCTCTGATAGCTGACGCTAGGTGGCGCTGAAGGCTTATAATATAAAAAATAAAAAAGAGAGCTTCGACATTACCTCACCATTTCCCTTCACGAGGTGTGCTGGGGGGTGAGGTGCTGAAATGAAATAATATCACATGGTAAGGAGAGCAGTACAGCTGGCCATACACGGCTCAAACGTTTATAGCAAATTTATTTGTCAGAACATTTATCCTTGTTATCTAAACCTCGTAGAGTAACGCATGGACGTCTGCAGAACTTTTTTCAGGGGGAGCATCATTTTAAGGTCACCTATGCTCTGCCCATTTTCAACGATACATTACAGTCACCCACATACATTACACCCCCTATACACCCACATATATTATACACCCACATACATTACACCCCCATACACCCACATACATTACACCCCCATACACCCCGATACATTACACCCACATACATCATACACCCACATACATTACACCCCCCATACACCCACATACATTACACCCACATACATTACACCCCAATACATTACACCCCTCATACACCCACATACATTACACCCCAATACATTACACCCCCCATACACCCACATACATTACACCCCTCATACACCCACATACATTACACCCCAATACATTACACCCACATACAGTACACCCCCCATACACCCACATACATTATACCCCCCATACACCCACATACATTATACCCCCCATACACCCATATACATTACACCCCCCATACACCCCGATACATTACACCCCCCATACACCCACATACATTACACCCCCCATACACCCACATACATTACACCCCGTATACACCCTGATACATTACACCCCCATACACCCCGATACATTACACCCTCCATACACCCACATACATTATACCCCCCATACACCCACATACATTACACCCCCATACACCCCGATACATTACACCCACATACATTATAACCCCCATACACCCACATACATTATACCCCACATACATTACAGCCCAATACATTACACCCGATACATTACACCCCACATACATTATAACCCCCATACACCCACATACATTATACCCCACATACATTACAGCCCAATACATTACACCCGATACATTACACCCCACATACACCCACATACATTATACCCCCCATACACCCACATACATTACACCCCAATACATTACACCCCCCATACACCCAGATACATTACACCCCCCATACACCCACACACATTATACCCCCCATACACCCACATACATTACACCCTAATACATTACACCCCCCATACACCCAGATACATTACACCCCCCATACACCCACATACATTACACCCCCCATACACCCCAATACATTACACCACCCATACACCCACATACATTACACCCCGATACTGATACATTACACCCCCCATACACCGCGATACATTACACCCGCCATACACCCAGATACATTACAACCCCCATACACCCAGATACATTATACACCCCGATACATTACACCCGCCATACACCCAGATACATTACATCCCCATACACACAGATACATTACTCCCCCCATACACCCAGATACATTACACCCCCATACACCCAGATACATTACACCCCCCATACATCAAGATACACTACATCCCCCATACATCCAGATAAATTACACCCCCTATACACCCAGATACATTTCACCCCCATACACCCAGATACATTACACCCCCTATACACCCAGATACATTTCACCCCCCATACACCCAAATACATTACACCCCCCATACACCCAGATACATTACACCCCCCATACACCCACATACATTACACCCCCTGTACACCCAGATACATTACACCCCCCATACACCCAGATACATTACACCTCCCATACACCCCGATACATTACACCCCATACACCCAGATACATTACACCCCCATACGCCCAGATACATTACACCCGCTGTACACCCAGATACAATACACCCCCTATACACCCAGATACATTTCACTCCCATACACCCAGATACATTTCACCCCCATACACCCAGATACATTACACCCCCCATAAACCCAGATACAATACACCCAGATAGATTACATCCCCATACACCCAGATACATTACACCCCTCCATACACCCAGCGTAAGGTAAACCGGACCTCCACCACTAAAAGGCCAGTGTGGATACCTGCTCATGCTCGCACACATTGCACACGTACTAATATTCATAAGCAAAGGAGCAACATAATGCCCGCATTGCCAGTTCATCGCGCACGGATATGTGCAGGTGCGCACATTGGTGTGCAAACGAGTGTGCATGTGCGCGCATGCACACAGCAATTAGCACTTGGCTTCCAGTGGCCTATTTAAACTGCTCTGTCACTGCAAATAAGTAGACATGTGCATTTCGTTTCGTTCCGAATCGAAATTCGGACGAATTTTCATTATTCGGACATTCAGATGCAACCGAATTACCGAATTACAATTCAAACGAAATTCGAATCAAATTTGAAAAATTAAATTTTGCGACCCGAATTTGGGGCCACGTATCTCGGGGCCACTTATAGCTAGAAACCCCAAATTTGGTATGCAAACGCAGTAGATCTAGCACTACAACATCTCCAATTGGAGTTTCTAGCTCCAAGTGACCCCGAGTTACAGGACCCCAAAGTCGGGTCGCAAAATGTCATTCTCTGCTGCAGAAAAGTGCTTGACATTTTGCAACCCGAGTTTGGGGCCCCGTAACTCGGGGTCACTTGGAGCTAGAAACCCCAATTGGATATGTTGTAGTGCTAGTTCTACTGTGTTTGCATACCAAATTTGGGGTTCCTAGCTATAAGTAGCCCCGAGATACGTGGCCCCAAATTCGGGTCGAAAAATGTCATTCTCTTCTGCAGAAAAGTACTTAACATATTGTCCATATCTCAGGGTCACTTGGTGCTAGGAACCAACTTGTGGCAGGTGATGTGGCAAGTGGACAATCCACAACTTGGTCATGTGGCACTTGTGGCCGGTCACGTGGCACTCGTGGCCGGTCACATGGCACTCGTGGCAGGTGTCATGGCAAGTGGACAATACACAACTTGTGGCAGGTGATGTGGCAAGTGGACAATACACAACTTGTGGCAGGTGACGTGGCAAGTGGACAATGACATACAGCATATGTACTTGCCTTGCGATCGATATCCGTGACTTCTTCAATCAGGCACGCTGACTTCATTGATGTGATAAATATAAATGAAATAAGATGTGTGTGTTTTTTTGCATTGTACACTGCAAGTATGAGAAGTTGATGTGACAGATGTATAGTGCCTTTGCGAAAGTAAAGCCCCCTTGAACTTTTCAAACTTTTGCTACATTTCAAGCTTCAAACATAAAGATATAACATTTTTATTTTTTGTGAAGAATCACCAACAAGTGGGACACAATTGTGAAGTGGAACGAAATCTATTGGATTTTTGAAACTTTTTTAACTAATAAAAAAATGAAAAGTGGGGCGTGCAAAATTATTCAGCCCCCTTGCGTTAATACTTTGTAGAGCCACCTTTTGCTGCGATTACAGCTGCAAGTCGCTTGGGGTATGTCTCTATCAGTTTTGCACATCGAGAGACTGAAATTCTTGCCCATTCTTCCTTACAAAACAGCTCGAGCTCAGTGAGGTTGGATGGAGAGCGTTTGTGAACAGCAGTTTTCAGCTCTTTCCACAGATTCTCGATTGGATTCAGCTCTGGACTTTGACTTGGCCATTCTAACACCTGGATACGTTAATTTGTGAACCATTCCTTTGTAGCTTTTGCTGTATGTTTGGGATCATTGTCTTGTTGGAAGATAAATCTCCGTCCCAGTTTCAGGTCTTTTGCAGACTCCAACAGGTTTTCATCCAGAATGGTCCTGTATTTGGCTGCATCCATCTTCCCCTCAATTTTAACCATCTTCCCTGTCCCTGCTGAAGAAAAGCAGGCCCAAACCATGATGCTGCCACCACCATGTTTGACAGTGGGGATGGTGTGTTGAGGGTGATGAGCTGTGTTGCTTTTACGCCAAACATATCGTTTTGCATTGTGGGCAAAAAGTTTGATTTTGGTTTCATCTGACCAGAGCACCTTCTTCCACATGTTTGGTGTGTCTCCCAGGTGGCTTGTGGCAAACTTTAGACGAGACTTTTTATGGATATCTTTTAGAAATGGCTTTCTTCTTGCCACTCTTCCATAAAGGCCAGATTTGTGCAGTGTACGACTGATTGTTGTCCTATGGACAGACTCTCCCACCTCAGCTGTAGTTCTCTGCAGTTCATCCAGAGTGATCATGGGCCTCTTGGCTGCATCTCTGATCAGTCTTCTCCTTGTCTGAGCTGAAAGTTTAGAGGGACGGCCAGGTCTTGGTAGATTTGCAGTGGTCTGATACTCCTTCCATTTCAAAATGATCGCTTGCACAGTGCTCCTTGGGATGTTTAAAGCTTGGGAAATCTTTGTGTATCCAAATCCAGCTTTAAACTTCTCCACAACAGTATTACGGACCTGCCTGGTGTGTTCCTTGGTCTTCATGATGCTCTCTGCGCTTTCAACAGAACCCTGAGACTATCACAGAGCAGGTGCATTTATACAGAGACTTGATTACACACAAGTGGATTCTATTTATCACCATCAGTCATTTAGGACAACATTGGATCATTCAGAGATCCTCGCTGAACTTCTGGAGTGAGTTTGCTGCACTGAAAGTAAAGGGGCCGAATAATTTTGCACGCACCACTTTTCAGTTTTTTATTTGCTAAAAAAGTTTAAATTATCCAATAGATTTCGTTCCACTTCACAATTGTGTCCCACTTGTTGGTGATTCTTCACAAAAAAATTAAAATTTTATATCTTTATGTTTGAAGCCTGAAATGTGGCAAAAGGTTGAAAAGTTCAAGGGGGCCGAATACTTTCGCAAGGCACTGTATATAAGTAACTAACCATCTTCCAAAATTTCTAATTCAAATAGAAAAGATTAGAAAAAAATATAATTTAATAGAATAAAATAGAAAGAATATACAACCATCTTCTGAAATTCAAATTTCAAATAGAATAAATTAGAATTTCGAATAGTATGAATTCAAATTTTTTAATTAATTAATTTTAAATTTGGATAGAAAAGATTATAATAAAATAGAAAATAGACTAGAAAAACGATAGAACAGAACAGAATGGAATATATTATATTTTATTCTTTTCTGTTCTATTGTTTTTCTAGTCTATTGTTTTATATTCTATTAAAATCTTTTCTATTAAAATCGAAATCATTATATACTAAATTCGAATTTCGGAAGATGGTGGTTTTATAATGTATATATATATTTCTTTCCGACATTCGAATTTGAATAGAAAAGATTAGAATAGAAATAGAGAATCATTATACACTAAATGTGAATTTCGGAAGATGGTTTCATATATATATATATATATATATATATATATATATATATATATATATATATATATATATATATATATATATATATATATATATTTTTTTTTTTTTTTTTTTTTTTTTTTGACATTCGAATTTCGTATAGAATGAATTAGAATTTGAATAGAAAAGATTAGAATGCAAATAGAGAATAGACTAGAAAAACAATAGAACAGAATAGAATATAGATACTATCTATTTCATTTTTAATTTCTTTTGCAGATTACTATTTGTTTCCATAAGATCTCCTGCAGACTATTAGCATCTATTTCATTTTTTTGCAGATCTCCTGCAGACTAGCACCAAGTGACCCCGAGATACATGGCCCTAAAGTCGGGTCGCAAAATATTTTCGAATCCAGTTGAAATAGTTTCGAATGCGGTTGAAATAATTTCAAATCATGTTGAAATTATTTCGAATTCGGTAGAAATATTTTCGAATTTGGTTGAAATATTTTTGAATGCGACCGATTTTTCGAATTCGGTAGAAAACGAAACGAAATCCGAAAACGAATTTAACAAATTTAACGAATATAACTAAACGAAATTAATTAATTAACGAATTAAAACGAAACGAAACTAAACAAATTTCTTCATTTTGCACATGTCTACAAATAAGTGCTGGATGATTTTCAGCTCCTTCCTGACCCACCAAGTCCTGATCCGTTGCTCCTGTTTGTTCGTGTATGACCCGGCTTGCCTTTGGACTTTCCCTCTGCTTGCTCCTTTACTCTGTTACCTGGTATCCTGACTTCGGCCTGTTTATTGGACTTGATCTGCCTGCTGACTTGGTACCACATTGCCCGGCTGTTACCCGACCTTGGCCTGCCCTCTGGACTTGCTTTTGTCTGCTGATTCGGTACTCTGCTGCCCGGTTGCTGCTGACTGCTGCTCTTCTGGTTTCACTTCTGTCCACGCTCTGGTGCCCAGCTGCTTCTACTTCCTGCTCCAAGGACCGTGACTGCCAGCTCTACCCACCTTCAAAGGGGACATCACCAGCCAGCTACCTGCAAGGGAGGCCACTATCACATTCCAGTCTCCACCAGGTACGTGATACCCAGATACATTACACCCAGATACATTACACCCCCATACACCCACATACATTACACCCCAATACATTACACCCCCCATACACCCACATACATTACACCCCCAATACATTACACCCCCATACACCCACATACATTACACCCAGATACATTACACCCCCTATACACCCACATACATTACACCACCCATACACCCTGTGACAGACTCACCCGGGACAGAGGATTTTGGAGAGGACTAAATGCCAGCCTCTTGCCTTGCGATTATGGTCCCTGTCATTTGGGGGAACGGTGTTCTATGTGAGCTGTATGCCCGGGAACCCCTGAGGTGGTGTTACTTTGAATTCAGGTCCATGCCCCCCCCCCCCCCCAAGACACACACACTCTGGATATGTATATGCCATATTAGCAATAGTGGCTGAATCATACTGTTTGGACACAAACTGTTAGATGCTAATATCATCAACTCCAGTCACCTGTTTGTTGTCTTCTATAATGCAAATGAGTCTAGTCTGGTTTGACAGAGTATTTCACCTATTGTGTGTGTTAATTAACATGCTAATTATATAGTTGTCTGGTAATGCCACGTACAAACGATCAGAATTCTTGTCGGGAAAATCTCTGATGGTTTTCCCGTCGGAATTCCTAGAATTCCGCTCAAACCGTCTTGCCTATACACGGTCACACCAAATTCCGACCGCCAAAAATGTGGTGACGTACAACGGGACTAGAAAAAGGAAGTTCAATACCTAGTAGCCAATAGCTTCCATCTTGTAGTTGAATCTGAGCATGCGTGAGTTTTTGCGTGTTGGAATTGCATACACACGATCGGAATTTCCGATACAAATTTTTTCCATTGGGAAAATTGAGAACATGCTATCAAATTTTTGCTGGCGGGAATTTGGCCAGCTAAATTCCGATGGAGCATACACGCGGTCGCATTTTCCCATGAAAAGCTCTCAATGGTCTTTTGCTGGCCGAAATTCCGATCGTGTGTATGCGGCATAAGTGTTTACTAGAGGGGAGGGGGGAGTATCCAGGAGCCAGCCCTATCTCGTTATCTAACCCCTTGTGTTAAAAGTGTATAAAAAGACTGTATTCTGGTTCTAATAAAAAGTCCATGTCAGCAGTGAAACAAGTCTCGTCTTGTTTTGTGCTTGGAAGCGGTTGGAATATCTGATATCTATATTTAGACTGGGAGGAAGTGGTATATGACAAAAGCACTCAAGCAGAGTGTAGGGACGTTTCATTACACCCCCATACACCCAGATACATTACACCCTGATACATTACACCCCCATACATCCAGATATATTACACCCAGATACATTAAACCCAGATACATTATACCCCCATACACCCAGATACAATACACCCCCCATACACCGAGATACGTTACACCCCCATACACCCAGATACATTACACCCAGATACAATAAACCCCCCATACACCCAGATACAATAAACCCCCCATACACCCAGATACATTACACCCCCATACACATTACACCCCCATGCACCCAGATACATTACCCCCCATACATCCAGATATATTACACCCAGATACATTACATCCCCCCATACACCCAGATACATTACATCCCCCATACACCCTGTGACGAATCTCAGATACCCCTGCTGAGCATCTCCACCAGACCTGTGTCTCCTGTCCTCCAAACGCACACACACCCGCAGCCTGCAGGTTCGCCATAACCAGCCCTTAACCCCTCAATCACGAGACAAGCCTCACA
This sequence comes from Lithobates pipiens, assembly GCF_037356315.1. Taxonomy (NCBI): domain Eukaryota; kingdom Metazoa; phylum Chordata; class Amphibia; order Anura; family Ranidae; genus Lithobates; species Lithobates pipiens. The sequence goes on along the minus strand of NW_027507764.1, from coordinate 86,015,597 downwards.
GGTGTTGAGGGTTAAACATCCAGAGCATAAACTGTTTATTAAGTTTCAAAATTACACTTTTAAACATTTAGGGACACTCCTCTTAGCCTTGTCATATAGAGGGGTAGGGGACAAGGAAGAACCAATGGAAACTCAACACTTGTATATTCAAACAACTACAGTTAAAACACATGAAGGGGTTACGATAAGCAGTCAGCCCCTCCTTACACATCCCCTGCTGAGATGTGTTTCCAGTCCAGACCTTTTGTCTACATGACCCAACACAATTAAACAAAGCAACGGGGGGGGGGGGGGGGGGGTGGAGAAGGGATGCAGTGTTACATTACATTATCTCAATGCCACTTTGTCCCCAAGTCTTTTAGCCCCACGCTTTGGGAATACTTCTTGTATATGTCTTTATCAGCTAAAAGTACATTGTTTTTGGAATAAAATTATATATTTAGTCCAGCCGGGCCAATAGGTTTAGGTAGCCAGGAACGACTCCACAAGCCCAGCCACAGATACTGTGTTCACCCGGTTCTGATGAACTGGCGATTCTGGTCACAAATGTCTAGAGGTGGCATCTTATCCATCAGGGAGATGGCAAGTAGCCCTCCAAATCTCATGTTCTCTGCTGGGCCATAGTCTGTGGGTATGAGGCGAGCCCACAGCCCCCTCCAAAACACACAGTGACAGTGGGTTCTGTCACATTTCTCCCCTAATAGACTAACCAAGTCCCTGGCCTTCAACTGGTCTGGACGTGCGTTAGTCACAAATTCCCACCCCAGGCAAACAGGAAAAGGAAAAGTATGACTCTGGTGCTGGTGAACAAAATCGCACATACGGTCTCTGAATAAAGACAGCCACTGCAGAGTGGGAACAGCTGTCCGCACTCCCCTGATCCAGGGCTGGATTGTAGGTATTGAGGGGAACTGAATAATCCTCTGCCCTGATGCCAGCGCTTCAGCTGGTAGGGAGCGTAGGCTGGTAGTGCTAAGCCATTGGGGAGGAAAAGGTGCTTGATTTTCTCCTGGTGTAGTTACCACCCACTGGGGAGGTTTCTTGCAGGGACTATCTCCCGGACTCTCCATCTCTTTTTCTGATGCTGGGCAGAGACCAACAGCGCTCTGCCCTATAGCCGATGCTTCTCCTGGGGGGACATATACAAAGGAGTTCAGCCGCTGGAGAGGGAGAAGGGTTTTTCCCCTCCCGGTTCTGTGACCAGCCACTGGGGTGACTTCTGACAGGGGCCGTCTCCCAAACCCTCCAAAAACATATTGAGGGCTGGGCAGGGGCCAGCGGCACTCTGCCCCATAGCCAGCACTTCTGATGGGGGATAAACACTGGTAGTGTCCAAGTGCTGGAGAGAGATAATTGCTTTCTCCACTCCCAGTGGGGATATCTGCTGCTGGGGAAACAGCTCCCTCAGACTCCCTGGATCTAACTCTGAGGGCGGGCAGAGGCCAGCGACACTCTGCCCCATAGCCAGCGCTTCTGCTGTGGGGATGAACATTGGGGTAGTGTCCAATTGCTGGCGAGGGAGAATGGCTTTCTCCACTCCAGGTGGAGATATCTGCTGTTAGGAAAACAGCTCACAAAGATCATCTCTTGGACTCTCTGGATCCAACTCTGAGGGTGGGCAGAGGCTGGTGATGCTCTGCTTCGTAGCCATCGCTTCTGCTGGGGCACCGGATGCGATACTCTGGCCTTGCTGCTGATCGCCATTTACCAGTCTTCCAGCGCCCATCTCAACTCCCCCTTCTGAGACCTTTATCCTATTAGCTTGTCTCGCTGCCTAGGGAACCTCTGATGCATTCCGGCATTCTAGCACTCGCAGTGCTCTCTGTGTCATTGCTGCTTCTTCCATTGTGGTTAGGACGGGAAAACGTAGGGGCACCCCTGGCCCCATTTGCTCCACATCTTCGCGACTGTCTGCTATTTCTCCTGGACAGTCCCAGGCAATGGGAGTCATGCCAGGCTGCTGATCACCATCAAACAGCCGCCTGTAGGCATTCTCAAGCTCCCATTCCTGCTCAACCAGGAACTGCAATTCCTCCAGGTCACATGCCTCTTCGGGGAGGTCCAGCACCTCATCTCGGAAGTCCAGGATGTCTTCCAGCCACCACTCCTCATCGCTCCCAAATTCTGGGTCTCCGTACATTTTTTGATGGAGCAGCTCCGCGCTGCCATAGCCAAAGCCTTCTGTCAGGCTGCCATCTGATGTGATTGGCCACAGTTGAGCCGCAAACCACCGGAGGGCTCTGTAGCAGGCATCCAGCCTCATCTCCTCCTGGACCAATATTCCGTGGTCGTTCCCTCAGGAACACCTCTCGTGCACGGTACTGCGTCCTGTACATCTCTGTAGAGGAGGGAAGGATCTTCCCCTGATGGTGCCACTCATGGCTTAGCATCTGTGACGGAACGTCACTTGCCCTGTTTTATACCAGAAAGCTGGAGGGCTCCAATCCAGAGCTCCACCCAAATCTGCTGCCTGAGCTCCAGGTATTCATCTTCAGACACAGTCCTGGTGTATGCTGAACGATCCGCAGCATCCCCGGGAACTCTGATGCCAGGTCCATATCTTTGCTGGAGTGACTGAAGTCTGCTATCCTGATCTTGGATCCAGGTGGAGGTTTGGATGCCCCATACTGCAGGAAGCGTCCCACTGCTTGCCACCAATTGTGACGGAACCTCCCCCACATTCCGCTTGAGTGCTTCCGTCAGTATACCGCTTCCTAAGTCCTGGAACACGAGTCCAATGGATCTGGCTATAGGAACCCCCAAGAACCAGACAACACCAGTCTTTGAGTACATCAGGAATGAATCTTTATTGGAAGGAATACAGGTCTTATGTACAGTAAAAGAGGAGGTGCATACCTCCTGCTCATATTACTCTTAAAATACATCGGTGACCAGACCTAATTAACATGCGCTAATTACTAATCCTTTAGACAGCCTAGATGACTCTAGGCTGTCTAGAGTCATAGATAATGTTACACCGAGTAAATTGATACCCAACATGTCACGCTTCAAAATTGCGTCCGCTCGTGGAATGGCGACAAACTTTTACCCTTTAAAATCTCCATAGACGACGTTTAAAAAATTCTACAGGTTGCATGTTTTGAGTTATAGAGGAGCGTCTAGGGCTAGAATTATTGCTCTCGCTCTACCGATCGCAGAGATACCTCACATGCATGGTTTGAACACCGTTTCCATGTGCTACTCATGTATGCGTTCGCTTCTGCACGCAAGCTAGGCGGGACGGGGCACATTTAAAATTACTATTTTTCTTCTTATTTATTTTAACTTTTATTTTTTCACTGTTCTTTTAAAAAAAAAAGACACTTTTATTCCTATTACAAGGAATGTAAAAATCCCTTGTAATAGAAAAAAGCATGACGGGTCCTCTTAAATATGAGATCTGGGGTCAGAGAGACCTCAGATCTCATATTTACACTAAAATAAAAAAAAAATTGTAATTTGAAAAAAAAAAATGTCCCTCTAAGAGCTATGGGCAATGACTTGGAGACAGGTGGGGGGGGGGGGGGGCCATCTTCCCCTCATTTGTCTCCATGTCAGGCCAGGGAAAGGTCCGGATCGCCGTTACTGACCTGGCTCCTAACTTTTTTTAGCTGGCTCCTAGATTCCAAGCTAATTTGTTAAAAATTACAATACAAAATACAAGCTGACACACTATGTTTGAAGCAGGCTGAGAGGTTGAGCTCACAGTGCCTCTCACTTCTTGTCAGAGGCACTGAGCTCAATAAACAGCTTGGAGTCTTGGACCAATGGTAACATACCATTGGTCCCAGCTGTCCAATAAAAATGCACCAGTGGAGGCACGCCTCTCACTGCAGCATCATAGAAGCTGCGCTCTAGTGACCTCTGCCACTTACCGGAGGCAATCGCGTCCTTTCCCCTGCTTGAGTGAGGGGAAGATGGTCCCCACCTTGCTCCATACCATTGCAAGGCGGAAGCAGTGTCAAAACGTCACTTCCGCCCATAGCGCTTAAAGAGACATTTTAATATTTTTCAAACTTTTTTTTTCTTATTGAATTTTAGTGTAAACATGAGATCTGAGGTCTTTTTGACCCCAGATCTCATATTTAAGAGGTCCTGTCATGCTTTTTTTTCTATTACAAGGGATGTTTACATTTCTTGTAATAGGAATAAAAGTAAAACAATTTTTTTTTAAAGAACAGTGTAAAAAATTTTTAATGCACCCTGTCCGACGAGCTTGCGTGCAAAAGCGAACGCACACGTGAGTAGCACCTGCATATGAAAATGGTGTTCAAACCACGCATGTGAGGTATCACCGTGATCATTAGAGCGAGAGCAAGCATTCTAGCTCTAGACCTCCTCTGTTAACCTGTAGAATTTTTTAAACATTGCCTATGGAGATTTTTAAGGGAAAAAGTTTGTCCCATTTCACGAGCGGGCACTATTTGAAGCATTAAATGTTGGATATCAATTTACTCAGTGTAACATCATCTTTCACAATATAAAAAAAAAAATTGGGCTAACTTTACTGTTGTCTTATTGTATTTTTTCCCCAAAAAAGTGCGTTTGTAAGACCGCTGCGTAAATATGGTGTGACAGAAAGTACTGCAACGACCTCCATTTTATTCTCTAGGGTGTTAGGAAAAAAAATCATTTGGGGTTCTAAGTAATTTTCTAGCAAAAAAAAATGATTTTAACTTAGCACTATTAAAATTTATATATATTATTATTATATATTAAAGTCCATAATCTCATAAAGTCCCAGAAAAACAGTGCTCAAATGATCACAGGGAAAAAAAAGATTACTGAAGCCACTGGTTGTTGAACACCGCAGTGCACATGCATGAACTCCAAAAAGTGCCCAATCACCGTAGGTGTAAATTGTACTTACCAGATGGCAAGCATTAAAGGCAGTTGGCTAAACCCAGCCTAGGGCCTTTAAGCTTGCAGATGTCCACACCTCAACTGAGAACCATGTACAAAGTTATACACTACGTCCGTCCGGATGTCCATATACTTTCATATATTGCTTGAAGTTCCCTTTTGGTCACCTATCCTCATGTGTAGGGATGGCCGAACTGTTCGCCCGGCGGTCAGTTCGCGGCAAATTTTGCATGTTTGCGATTCCCCCGATTGGCGGACTATTGCCGCTGTTCACCCAGCGGACATATGTGTTTACAGTGTGAAAGAACTTTGACCCATGATGACACATCCATCATGGGGTACAGGACAACCAATTGAGACATTTCAGCACATGGACAATTGGACATACCCCCTACCTTATAAATAGACCTGATCTTGCGGCCATTTTACATTCTGTCTTATGTCAATGTAGGAAGAGGTTGCTGTGTGGAGCAGGGACAGACTGTAGTGACACAAATCGCTAGCTATTAGGTCCACAAAAGTCCTTTTAAGGACTGGTATAGGTGTAGTACAGTATATAGGGTTCAGTGCACTGTTGTGCTGGTGATTGCAGCAGCCTGTCTTTTGTCAGTGTAGGGACAGGACGCTCTGTGCAGCAGGGAGAGACTGTAGTCTAACTACTAGGTCCACAGAGATCCTTGTAAGGACTGGTATAGGTGTACAATATATAGGGTTGTGGTGCACTACTGCTGCCCTATTCTGCAGCAGTCTTTTTTCAGTGTAGGGACTGAGGGACAGTCTGCAAATCACTAGCTACTAGGTCCACAAAGGTCCTTGTAAGGACTGGTATAAATGTACAATATATAGGGTTGTGGTGCACTGCTGCTGACTGCTACCCTATTCTGCAGCAGTCTTTTATCAGTGTAGGGACTGAGGTACAGTCTGCAAATCACTAGCTACTAGGTCCACAAAGGTCCTTGTAAGGACTGGTATAGGTGTACAATATATAGGGTGCTGGTGTAGGGCTGTGCTGCAGATTACTGCTGGTTTCTGCAGCAGTCTTTTATTAGTGTAGGGACTGAGGTACAGTCTGCAAATCACTAGCTACTAGGTCCACAAAGGTCCTTGTGAGGACTGGTATAGGTGTGCAATATATAAGGTGCTGGTGTAGGGCTGTGCTGCAGATTACTGCTGGTTTCTGCAGCAGTCTTTTATCAGTGTAGGGACTGAGGTACAGTCTGCAAATCACTAGCTACTAGGTCCACAAAGGTCCTTGTAAGGACTGGTATAGGTGTACAATATATAGGGTGCTGGTGCACTGCTGCTGACTGCTGCCCTATTCTGCAGCAGTCTTTTATCAGTGTAGGGACTGAGGGGCAGTCTGCAAATCAGTAGCTACTAGGTACACAAAGGTCCCTGTAAGGACTGGTATAGGTGTACAATATATAGGGTTGTGGTGCACTGCTGCTGACTGCTGCCCTATTCTGCAGCAGTCTTTTATCAGTGTAGGGACTGAGGGACAGTCTGCAAATCACTAGCTACTAGGTCCACAAAGGTCCTTGTGAGGACTGGTATAGGTGTACAATATATAAGGTGCTGGTGTAGGGCTGTGCTGCAGATTACTGCTGGTTTCTGCAGCAGTCTTTTATTAGTGTAGGGACTGAGGTACAGTCTGCAAATCACTAGCTACTAGGTCCACAAAGGTCCTTGTGAGGACTGGTATAGGTGTACAATATATAAGGTGCTGGTGTAGGGCTGTGCTGCATATTACTGATGGTTTCTGCAGCAGTCTTTTATCAGTGTAGGGACTGAGGTACAGTCTGCAAATCACTAGCTACTATGTCCACAAAGGTCCTTGTAAGGACTGGTATAGGTGTACAATATATAGGGTGCTGGTGCACTGCTGCTGACTGCTGCCCTATTCTGCAGCAGTCTTTTATCAGTGTAGGGACTCAGGGACAGTCTGCAAATCCCTAGCTACTAGGTCCACAAAGGTCCTTGTAAGGACTGGCATAGGTGTACAATATATAGGGTGCTGGTGTAGGGCTGTGCTGCAGATTACTGCTGGTTTCTGCAGCAGTCTTTTATCAGTGTAGGGACTGAGGTACAGTCTGCAAATCACTAGCTACTAGGTCCACAAAGGTCCTTGTAAGAACTGGTATAGGTGTACAATATATAGGGTGCTGGTGCACTGCTGCTGACTGCTGCCCTATTCTGCAGCAGTCTTTTATCAGTATAGGGACTGAGGGACAGTCTGCAAATCAGTAGCTACTAGGTACACAAAGGTCCCTGTAAGGACTGGTATAGGTGTACAATATATAGGGTTGTGGTGCACTGCTGCTGACTGCTGCCCTATTCTGCAGCAGTCTTTTATCAGTGTAGGGACTGAGGGACAGTCTGCAAATCACTAGCTACTAGGTCCACAACGGTCCTTTTAAGGACTGGTATAGGTGTACAATATATAGGGTGCTGGTGCAGGGTTGTGCTGCAGATTAATGCTGGCTTCTGCAGCAGTCTTTTATCAGTGTAGGGACTGAGGTACAGTCTGAAAATCACTAGCTACTAGGTCCACAAAGGTCCTTGTAAGGACTGGTATAGGTGTACTATTTGGTGTGCAGTATATAGGTGTGTAATACACGTATAAAATACTTGCACATATAGAAAGCATAGTATAGTACATTTCCACTGTGCAGCATTGTGACTGCTGAGCGGTTCTGCAGCGATACTACAAAGAGTGACAAACGCAATAAAAAAAAAGTATTATAACTGGTGTGATAGACCAGTGGCCCCCAAAAACGACAGATTGAAGCAGGGTGTTATATACCTTCTTCCACATACATACTACACTTCTCTAGAGACTTTTGTCACAGGGCCATTTAAAAAATGACAGGCAGAGGAAGAGGCAGGCCCTTCTGCAGGGGTGGTAGGGGTAGGGCAGGAGCAACAGGCAAACAGGAGCAAAGTGGCAAATTGCAGAAGGTGCGTGCGATTACGTCAAAAGACGCACCAGACTTGGTTGAGTGGCTCACTCAGCCTTACTCTTTCTGCACCCTCCTCATCCTCTCGATCTGCACCCTCTTCTTCACTCTCTGCTGTGTGCACTCCCAAAGACACTATCACCAACACCACCACCGCCATATACCTTCTGCTTGAGTCACAGGAATTATTTTCTGATCCATATCAAGACATTTCCGATGCTCAGTCACTCTTGGCATTGGATCAGGAAGAGGAGGTAGCAACAACCGCCACTCAGCAGTCTGATGACAGTACCCAGATCAGCCCAAGGAGGAGGTTGGTCCCCGCTGTTGCTGCCTACTCCGAGATCTCTAATTATAGCGGTGGGGAAGGTGATGTCGATGATGACGTGTCTAGTGATGTCACGTGGGTGCCCAGAAGAGAGGAAGAGGAGGGGAGTTCAGAGGGAGATATGGACCAGCAGATAGGGAGGAGAAGCAGGAAGAGGGACAAAGCAGACTGCTAATGTATCAGGAGCGAGGCATCAACCATGTACGGTCACATCTGACGCTCCCAGGACGCTGGCACATGGCTCCGCAGTGTGGGCTTTCTTTAACGTGTCCACTGCTGACAATAGTGTTGCCATCTGCAATCTTTGCAGTCAACGCATAAGGCGCGGTAAGCCCAACACTCACCTAGGGACGACCGCCTTAAGAAGGCACATGAGCTGCCATCACCGAGCCCAGTGGGAGCAACGGAACCCACAAAGCCACACTCCAGGCTCTCACCGTCCAGCCTCGTCTTCTACTTATCCTTCTCCTCTCTCCTCACAATTGTCCTCCACTCCACCTTCCATCACGCCATCCTCACGTTTTTCTGCAAAAAGGCAGGCTTCCGTGGGCCAAATGTTCAAGCATAAAAAAAATAATGACGCTCTTGCCCAACGGTTGACGGCTGGCTGGTCAGAACTGATAGCCTGCCAACTACTGCCATATAAACTGGTGGACTCAGAGGACTTTCGAAAATTTGTGGCCATTGGAACACCACAATGGAAGGTCCCAGGAAGGAAGTATTTCTCACAGAAGGGCTTCCCAGAGCTATATGGCCATGTTCAGTGGCAAGTGAATGTATCTCTGGCACACAGTGTCATTGCCAAGATACATCTGACCACAGACATGTGGTCTAGCAAACACGGGCAGGGAAGATATATCACTTTTACTGCCCACTGGGTGAACCTTCTGACGGCCGTCAAGCATGTAACCCGTGGCACCCATGTAGATTTGGTTTTACCGCCAAGGATTGCATGCAGGCCTGCCTCTTCTTCTCCTACTCCATCCTCCTCCCTCTCCTCCTCGGCTGACTCCTCCTTTTCCGCTGCTAGCATCTCTTCAGCTGCGCCGCCCAAGCTCCCCAGAACCTATTCGACATGCCAGGTGAGACTTTGCCATGCTGTGCTGCTTCTGTTGTGCCTAGAAGCCAAGAACCACCCTGGCCCTGCACTCCTTTCAGCTTTGTGCTCACAGGCAGATCAGTGGCTAACACAGCTCAATTTGACAGTTGGTAAAGTGGTGTGTGACAACGGTGCCAATCTGCTTAGCGCATTGAAACAGGGCAAAATTATGCATGTGCCATGCATGGCACACATCTTAAACTTGGTCGTGCAGCGATTCGTTGTCAAATACCCTGGGCTCCAGGATATCTTGCGGCAGGCAAGGAAAATCTCGGCCCATTTCAGAAGATGTTACACGGCCATGGCTCGCCTTGCTGACATTCAGCGGCGACACAATCTGCCGGTCAGACGTCTTATTTGCGATTGCCCGATGCGATGGAACTCAACCTTCTATATGCTTGATAGGCTGCTCCAACAGAAACGTGCAGTTAACGTCTACCTGTACGAACTCTGCGGCAGAACAGGTTCTGGGGAGCTTGTTTTTTTTTCACCGTGCCAGTGGCTGCTCATGTGCGATGCATGCAGACTTCTGCGGCCATTTGTGAGATCACCAAACTGGTCAGTCGCAGCCATGGCACCATCAGTGACATGGTACCTTATGCCTTCTTTATGGAGCGTGCATTGCGTGGTGTCATTGATCAAGCTGTGGAGGAGCAGGAGCAGGAAGATGCGGAAGTCGCAATGCTGGATGAATTCCCAGGGGGGGCTACTCTATCTGAGACAAGTCAACAACAGGAGTCTGCAGAGGAGTCAGAGGAGGACGGTGCCGAGGCGGATGAGGAGGACTAAGAAGAGCATGCTTTAAACCTTTCTGGGATCCCTGTTGTTGTGCGTGGATGGGTAGAGGAGAACGAGGAGGACGACATTATCCTGGATGATGAGCAGGAGCCAGGCCACCACACCGCTTCCAGTTTAGTTCAAATGGAGGCCTTCATGCTCCAGTGTTTTAACAGGGACCCCTATAAAAAGTATAAGGGTTAAGGACCAGTACTGGGTGGCAACGTACTTAGACCCCCGATACAAACACAAAATGGCAGAAATGTTACCACCGTCAAAGAGGGCTGTCAGAATGGAGCACTTCCAGGCCTTGCTTCGAGAAATGCTACATTCTGCTTTTGCGTGCGCTGGCTGAAGAGGAATTCTCACTCCCAGAGAAAGAGTTGCGGGTACCAATCTAACAGCGCTTGCAAGAAGAGGGCGGTTTGAAGATGTGTTGGGGACTTCTGATATGAGGTCATTCTTTCAGCCGACCCATCGACAGGTCTCATCCGGATCGAGCATCAGGGAACGCCTAGACCGACAGGTGTCCGACTACATCGGGTTAACGGCTGATGTGGACACTCTGAGGAGTGATGAACCCCTGGACTACTGCGTGGGCAGGCTTGACCTCTGGCCAGAGCTTGCCCAATTTGCAATGGAACTGTTGGCTTGCCCCTCGTCCAGTGTCCTGTCCGAAAGGACGTTCAGCGCAGCAGGGGGGATCGTGACCGATAAGCGCACTCGCCTAGCTCACGACAGTGTTGACTACCTCACATTTATAAAAATGAATGAGGCATGGATCTCGGAGGAATTCAACACGTGACCAGTAGACCATGTATATCTCTATAAACTATTTATTTAATCAAGCACACAGACCTTTTTTCTACCTTTGGCTCACTTCCTTGTACAAAAAAAGCACACCATACTATATGCCCATACCCTCCTGTTTGAAGAGGTTGAGCGGTGTCATATTTTTGGTGCCCAGCAGCGAGTTGCTGGTATCAGTGCTGGTGTCAGTGCCCTCTATCTCGTGCTGGTGTCAGTGCTCTCTCTCTATCTCGGTGCTGGTGTGGTGTCAGTGCTCTCGATCTCGGTGCTGGTGTGGTCTCAGTGCTCTCTATCTCTGTGCTGGTGTCAGTGCTCTATATCACGGTGCTGGTGTCAGTGCACTCTATCACAGTGCTGGTGTCAGTGCTGTATATCACGGTGCTGGTGTCAGTGCTCTATATCATGGTGCTGATGTCAGTGCTCTCTCTCTATGTCGGTGCTGGTGTGGTGTCAGTGCTCTCGATCTTGGTACTGGTGTGGTCTCAGTGCTCTCTATCTCGGTGCTGGTGCCGGTGCTCTATATCATGGTGCTGGTGTCAGTGCACTTTATCACGGTGCTGGTGTCAGTGCTCTAACTCGGTGCTGGTGTCAGTGTTCTATATCACGGTGCTGGTGTCAGTGCTCTCTGTCACGGTGCTGGTGTCAGTGCTCTATATCATGGTGCTAGCATCAGTGCTCTATATCACGGTGCTGGTGTCAGTGCTCTCTATCACGGTGCTGGCGTCAGTGCTCTATATCACGGTGCTGGTGTCAGTGCTCTATATCACGGTGCTGGCGTCAGTGCTCTATATCTTGGTGCTGGTGTCAGTGCTCTATATCACGGTGCTGGTGTCAGTGCTCTATATTACGGTGCTGGTGTCAGTGCTCTCTATCACGGTGCTGGTGTTGGTGCTCTATATCACGGTGCTGGTGCCGGTGCTCTATATCACGGTGCTGGTGTCAGTGCACTTTATCACGGTGCTGGTGTCAGTGCTCTCTATCTCGGTGCTGGTGTCAGTGCTCTATATCACGGTGCTGGTGTCAGTGCTCTCTCTCTATCTCAGTGCTGGTGTGGTGTCAGTGCTCTCGATCTCGATGCTGGTGTGGTGTCAGTGCTCTCTATCTCGGTGCTGGTGTCAGTGCTCTACATCACGGTGCTGGTGTCAGTGCACTCTATCACAGTGCTGGTGTCAGTGCTCTCTATCGCGGTGCTGGTGTCAGTGCTCTCTATCACGGTGCAGGTGTCAGTGCTCTATATCACGGTGCTGGTGTCAGTGCTCTCTATCACGGTGCTGGTGTCAGTGCTCTATATCACGGTGCTGGTGTCAGTGCTCTCTCTCTATCTCGGTGCTGGTGTGGTCTCAGTGCTCTCTATCTCGGTGCTGGTGCCGGTGCTCTATATCACGGTGCTGGTGTCAGTGCACTTTATCACGGTGCTGGTGTCAGTGCTCTCTATCTCGGTGCTGGTGTCAGTGCTCTATATCACGGTGCTGGTGTCAGTGCTCTCTTTCTATCTCAGTGCTGGTGTGGTGTCAGTGCTCTCAATCTCGATGCTGGTGTGGTGTCAGTGCTCTCTATCTCGGAGCTGGTGTCAGTGCACTCTATCACAGTGCTGGTGTCAGTGCTCTCTATCTCGGTGCTTGTGTCAGTGCTCTCTATCACGGTGCAGGTGTCAGTGCTCTATGTCACGGTGCTGGTGTCAGTGCTCTATATCTCAGTGCTGGTGTCAGTGCTCTATATCACGGCGCTGGTGTCAGTGCTCTCTATCACGGTGCTGGTGTCAGTGCTCTATATCATGGTGCTGGTGTCAGTGCTCTATATCACAGTGCTGGTGTCAGTGCTCTATATCTCGGTGCTGGTGTCAGTGCTCTATATCACGGTGCTGGTGTCAGTGCTCTGTATCACGGTGTTGGTGTCAGTGCTCTAAATCACGGTGCTGGTGTCAGTGCTCTATATCTCGGTGCTGGTGTCAGTGCTCTATATCACGGTGCTGGTGTCAGTGCTCTCTTTCTATCTCGGTGCTGGTGTGGTGTCAGTGCTCTCAATCTCAGTGCTGGTGTGGTCTCAGTGCTCTCTATCTCGGTGCTGGTGTCAGTGCTTTCTATCACGGCGCTGGTGTCAGTGCTCTCTATCTCGGTGCTGGTGTCAGTGCTCTATATCACGGTGTTGGTGTCAGTGCTCTATATCACGGTGCTGGTTTCAGTGCTCTTTATCACGGTGCTGGTGTCAGTGCACTCTATCACGGTGCTGGTGTCAGTGGTCTATATCTCGGTGCTGGTGTCAGTGCTCTATATCTCGGTGCTGGTGTCAGTGCTCTATATCACAGTGCTGGTGTCAGTGCTCTATATCACGGTGCTGGTGTCATTGCACTCTATCACGCTGCTGGTGTCAGTGCTCTATATCACGGTGCTGGTGTCAGTGCTCTATATCACGATGCTGGTGTCAGTGCTCTATATCACAGTGCTGGTCTCAGTGCTCTCTATCACGGTGCTGGTGTCAGTGCTCTCTATCACGGTGCTGGTGATCATCTCTTGCACCCTCTTTATAGCCTACCCTGACCTTTCCTCTCCTCCATTGCCTTCATGCGTTCCTGAGTCCTGAATTGTCAAAATTTCACAGATAAAAAAAGAATGCTTGTAGTTGTCGATCCCAGATTCACTTCATACATGTGTTATGTCAGTGGCCATGTGGTGGGACTATGTGTGCACAGCTAGTAAGTATTTTGTGGCTGAAAATAGGACCTGTAGGTTTTTACTGTTTGCCTGCCGTTGAAGTCAATGGGGCCCGCCTTGAACTTTGCGGTTCGCAAACTTTTGGCCATGTTCGTGGTTCAGGAAATGTCCCGTCGGAAGTTCGTCCATCTCTACTCATGTGTTCAGACTAAGACAAGTAATGTAGAGTCTCCTTACAGTGATATTTTTCTATCCAGTAATGGGCCCACACAGAGTTCAAAGGAAAATGTTTATTATGTGTTTATAAGCACTCTCACTTGTACACATAGTGCCTATGGAAGTGATTGAATTAACTTACAATATTGTGGATATTATTCATATACATATTGATATTTTGATTCTATTGACTGATTATTTATTTTTAGTTTTGCAGTATCAGGACATAAAGTACAATTATTTAAAACAATTTCTATTGTTTATTATGCTTTTTATTTGCTTTTAACTTGAACAAACCTAAAACAAAGAAACAATGGAAAGAAAAAGGAGAAAGGAACACAAAATAATTCAGAAATAATTCAAAATTAAATTGGAGGCTGGAAAGAGCACTTGGTCTTTAGTTGTCCCAAAATTGGAGTAAAGGTTTCACATTCCTTGCTATGTTTTTTTCAGTTTACTGATGTTTTTTAATCAAAAGGAACCTGTCACTGTGAATAGGAAATCAACAGGTTCTCTTTACTCCTCCTTTCCCATAGATGCTTTTGCTTTGCTCTATCTATTGTAGCTCTTGGAAATACCTGGTGATTCCGGGTGCAGGGGAAGCATGTGACCTTCTCCCCTTCCTCTCAGGATGCAGTGTTTGGGATCTGAGCAGCCAGTCACCAGAGCAGAAGACTGTCTCAGATGGGTAGAAGTAAGCTCAGGCAAAAACTGACAGGGCATACATTGTTATATGGTTAATCTGGTTGAAAAAAGACACAAGTCCATGCAGTTCAAACAACAAATAAAAAAAATAAAAAAACAACACTCTCAAATAGAAGAGGGTATGGGAAAGAGAGGCGCCAATATGCCAATAGCATAATATGTTTTTATTGTGTAACAAAATGTAAATCCAATAAAAAGATGCGCTCACAAACGTCCATAAGGAATAAGCTAACAAACACCAGAGCAATCATCAGTGGGGAATCTGTGCAGGGCTGTCAGAGGAGCTGTCAGATGCCCGTGATGAAGGAGCCAATCAGGAATGCATTTTGGAGGCTAGTTACTGCCTCCTTCATCAGCCAGCCGGTGTCCTATCATATATGGTCCCCCCATCGGATAGTGTCCGCTGTGTACTGCGCATGCGCAGTACACAGCACACACAGATTACCGAAAATAGCCGAAGATGAACAGCGCCTGCGCTGTGAGTCCAGGTTCTAGCCCCACCATCCAAGTGGACATAGAGTAGGAATAAAAAAGAGCCGAGTGCAGCGAGGCCGAGCCCGAAGCGTGGCGAGCGAAGCTTGCCCACGAGGGGCCCTCTAATTTTCACAACCCTATGTCCGCTTGGATGGTGGGGCTACCACCTCCACTCATGGCGCAGGCGCCGTTCATCTTCTGAGATTTTCCGAAGCTTCTTCTGCCCCGTACTGCGCATGTCCCAGAAGCGCATTCCTGATTGGCTCTATCATCACAGGCATCTGACAGCTCCTATGACAGTTTGTCTTCCTCGTGGAGGCTTTCCAGTGGCCCTCTGCATGGATCCCTGTAACAGACCTGTCATCTCGGAGGCTCCAGCCCTCCACAGATTCCCCACTAATTACTGGAGTTTGTTACATGATTATTCCTTATGGACGTTTGTGGGTACATCTTTTTATTGGATTTGCATTTTGTTACACAATATAAACGTATTACACTATTAGTGGATTGGCGCCTCTCTTTCCCCTACCCTCTTCTTTTGCAATGTCTGGGTTCCCAACTCAATCTTAGAGAGGCAGCCTTGATTTTCCTAAAAGTGCTAGTCACAGACTGGATACATTTTTTATATTGCCAAGCTTTTACCTTCTGGATTTTTCTTAAGATTTATTGTCTATTTGTTTTTTTTTTATGTACATCTAGCAGCTTAATGATTAGCAGCCTTGTATTTGAATTTATCTTTCACCCGCGATTACATTTTAATTGTATACAATTATCTATACAGTGGAACCTCGGATTTCAAGCATAATCCGTTCCAGGAGTATGCTCGTAATCCAAAGTACTCCCATATCAAAGTGAGTTTTCCCATTGAAGTCCATGGAAATGAAAATAATTTTTTCTGCATTGACTTCATGACTTCAGTGGGATGCAATACCGCATGCGGCCAGAGGCGGGGGACTCCGGAGAGCCTCGCAAAACGCCTGAAAAAGCCTGAGCACACTTCGGCTGACCTCGGCAAACCTCGGAAGGACTCCATTTACGAGCCTTTCCAAGGTTTGCCGAGGTCAGCCGAAGTGTGCTCGGGCCTTTCCGTGCATTTCCGAATGGTGACGATTGGCACTGTTCGGCTCCAGCGACCCCCACCTCAGGCCAAAAGCGGTACTGCACACTGCTTTTGGCCTGAATCCTGCTCATTTTGCGAGACCGAGTTAGGATTTTTAGAAATACAGTGCTCGTTTTGTGAAACGCTCGTTAACCACGTTACTCGCAAACCAAGGTTCCACTGTAATTGATAGAAAGTGCAGTGTTAGGCACAAAGTTGCTTTTTCGTTTACACTCAAATAGAAAACTTCCATATACACTAATGAATACCCACAGTTGATCCAAAGAAAGGCAAAAAGAAAACAATAAAGCATAATCCAATTTTCTCCAGGGGGAAAAAAGATGGATTGAACTAAGCGCTAGGAATCAGCAATGTTCTGCCTCCAACAGTTATATGGCACGGGGCAATGCTTTTACTCTTCTCAATGCAATATAGATATTCTTGGATGCCAAGTGTTGGTGAGTTCAGCTATCTGATGAAGATTGTCTGCAATGGTTCTCTCTGCTACATTCAGACCAGGCATAGAGGTCTCAGAAAGGGATGTCACTGTTACAGCAATTGCAGTCAGAAATACACACACTGGGTTTGGTTCCAAAACAGTTTTTGCAATCGCCACTGAAGTCTATGGCGGGTGAATCTTGGTCTTTGTTTCTTCTGCCAATTTGTAGGGCTAATCAGCAAGCTAATGTAAACAAAAGGCTCAAGAAAACAGGCATTGCCAGGTTCATAGCTACCAACAGTCGCTGATTTCCTGGGACATTCCCGGGAAACTGACTGTTGTCCCATGGAGTCTTTGTCCCGGCGAGAATCCTGAGAAATCATCAATATACCGGGCAGCAGCCAGCCTAGTGTAAAACCTTGCTGCAGTGTCAGGGTACACGCAGGTTAACAGGTGAGCTTTATTCAGATCCTCCCCCTGTCCCCTCCTCTCCAATAAACTTCACATGCAAGGAGGTCAGGGGGCACTTGCCTGTCACTGATTGACTGGAACTCGAAGAGGGGGCATGGCCAGCCTCTGAGAGGTGAAGATTAGTGTGGCCGGCCGACCGTAGCTGAACTGCAGCACGTGTGTGAATCCAAGCAGAGATATGGTTCTCTGCAGGTCTCTTGTGTCATGGGTACAATCTCTTGTGTCATGGTAGCAGTCTCTTGTGTCATGGTAGCAGTCTCTTGTGTCATGGGAGAAGTCTCTTGTGTCATTGGAGAAGTCTCTTGCGTCATGGGGGAAGTCTCTTGCGTCATGGGGGAAGTCTCTTGCGTCATGGGGGAAGTCTCTTGTGTCATGGGGGAAGTCTCATGTGTCATGGGAGCAGTCTCTTGTATCTGTTTGATGGGATCTGCCTGGGGGGATGGCGATTGGAGTATCTTTATCTGCTGATTGTTAAATGTTATGGCATACACATACTGCTATTGTGGTGATCTGGGCCTGCTCTTTCTTTTCTTTTTTTTCCCTTGCTGCTCTCTCCTTCCTTCCCTACCTTCTTTTTTTGTTCCTTTCTCTCCTTCTTTCTCCCTTTCTTTTTTCTCTTTCCCACCCTCTCTCTATTTTTCTTTCCTTTCTTTCCTCCTCAGACTCTAACTACACCCCTTTTAAGCCACACCCAATTTGCACAACGGCGCTCTGTGCCCCATTTTTTCTCTGCCTGTGAGCCATGCCTACAAATGAATAGCCCATCCCATATTAAAATAATGCTTTGTCTACAGACTGAAAAAGTGTCCCTACAACATTGTTTTTTTTTAGAATGTTGGCAACTATGCATGGGGGACATGTACCAATGGCAAAATAAAATAAAAAACTCTCTCCCTGGACAGAATTGTCAGCTCTCCCTAAGGGCCTGTTCACACCAGGAGGAGGTGTAAATGCAAAGTAATGAAACCCCAAATGCAGGTCGCAAATACAGTGAGTTGGTCTGCACCTGATCAGACGGGAGTACTATGAGATTCGGTTGCTGTGCGATTTTTAAAGTAGTGCATGCAGTATATTTTCTGTGGTCCAGTGTAATTTTTGGTGAGCTTTCATAAAGCGCACCAAAACTGCAGGACATAATAGAAGTCAACGATTAAGTGCAGCTAACCAGCACCAAACCCATAAGTACACTGCATATAGAATATATACATAAGAAAATGTATAGATAAAACTTCAAAAAGTCCACAATTCAAATATATATATAGCAGCGCTCAGTATGCAAAATCTTATTCAGATGTTTGTTCATATGTGCTCTTGAAAGAATGGTGATAGAGTCCAACACGTGAAGAAAAGAAAAGAGATCAAAGCCACTTTCCACCTGGCGTTTCTCCACCTTATGTGCTCTCCAGAAACGAACCCCCCAAGGGGATGCACTCAGCAGAAAATCAAGGATATATGAGCCTTCAATATACCAGACCACTGAATTTCTTTAGTCATGGGAAATCAAAGATATAGGAGCCTTCAAAAACTTCATATTCTTTGGTCGCTTGATGTCACCATAATAGGGTGGTCCAAAGCATATAAAGGAAACAAGATCGTACTGACATAGTGTGATACTGTTTTTAAAACCTTTATTATAGACCCCCCATACAAAATAGGCGTACCAAATATAATCAAACAATTCGCATAGAATAAGTGTACTGTGCCTGTGTTACTCGTGGTGAGCCCCTTCGGTTACCGCGAACGACCGTCCTGTACGTTCGGCTTACTTCCTGGTACCTTGGTAAGTTCACGATCGAGTCACTGGAACGCACACGAAACTTCCGGTGTGTGTTACGCCCTGACGCGTTTCGTCATTTCCGACTTCGTCTCGAGGGAGTAACACACCACGCCGGAAGATGATACATATACACATCGGGAACCAATGAAAACAAGTATTCGTTGAGAGCGACAAGAGCCAAGATCCGCCCAGACTGACCTACTGTGATCTGGGTTTCTCGTCACTCTGCAGACACCGTTCGACATAATCACTGAACCCGATGTGTGGTTAAATAACATGCAATACGATCTCATTAGACCCGATGTGCAGTTGAATGACATGCAATACAATCTCGCAAATGCATATGTATACACCAGGATCATAATAAAATCAAGTTAACAGGACCATGCTTATCAGTATGCCAATAAACTAGCAAATAAAATAACAAATAAAACCATGATCCATTAATGCGAGTTTCTTAACATATAAATATATAATATCTTAAAATCTAAAAACATAGAGACCAATAAGTAAAAACATCCAACAATGCTTAATAGATAAATCACGTTATATCCTATACCTACATGTATAGATATATGCGCCAATTAGTGTCCTATATTTAGCTCTAAAAATGATCTAATTTTTATTCTACATGGGGCATGCTTAATCAATAAGGTAAAAATTAATAAGGTAAAAATTAACCCTTTTATAAAATTTAACCCTTTTATAAAAACGGAAAAATGCCCATTAAAATTAAAATTAAAAATAAAAATAAAATAAAATAAAAATAAAAATAAGAATAAGAATAAAAATAAAAATAAAAATAAAAATAAAAATAAAAATAAATGTAAATAAAAATAAAAATAAAAATAAAAATAAATATAAAAATAAAATAAAAATAAAAATAAAAATAAAAATAAAAATAAAAATAAATATAAAAATAAAAAAATAATAAAAATAAAAATAAAAATAAAATAAAAATAAAAATGATGATGATAATAAAAATAAAAAATAATAAATAAATATACAAATAAAAATAAAATAAAAATAAACAAATAATAATCAAATAATGAAAAATAAACCTAATAAAATCTACAGGAGACAATCAGTTAGAAGCTTAAGTGTCACTGATAAAACAGTTTATATCCAATTCAATGTTTAAACCCTTAGGATTTAAAACATCAGTTAAAAATATCCAATGGGTTTCTTGTTTTGATAATTCGCGAACTCTATTAATTCCCCTCCAATAGGGTTTAACCTGTTCAATCCCCCAAAAACGCAATTCAGTTGGATCTCTATTGTGCTGAAGATTAAAATGCAGGGATACATTATGGTCTTTATAACCTATCTTAATGTTATGTATGTGTTCTGCTATCCTAACTTTCAATTTCCTCTTCGTCCTCCCAATGTACATCAGGCCGCATGGGCACATAAGGGCATACACAACATGAGTGCTATTGCATGTAATGAATTGGTTCAGGGTAAATTCTCTGTTGTTCGAGGTAGAAGTAAATTTAACAAGATTTCTAGTAGGGTTCCTAATTTCCCGACATGCTTTGCACTTACGACATGCAAAGAAACCATTTTTATCCCAGAATGTACGAGGAGGAGCCGGTGGATCTACGACTTTTTTTATTATTTTGTCGCCGAAACTCGGCGCTTTCCGATAAATGAATTGTGGTTGAGTTGGTAGTACTGGATTCAGTTTTTTATCCATTAAAAGAACAGGCCAATGTTTTTTAAAAATATTTTCCACTTCTTTATATTGTATGTGGAAATTAGAGATAAAACCCCATTCTTTATTATTTATAGGGTTCATTCTCTTGTCATCCACCGTCAACAACGGCCTTAGATGTTGTTCTTGCAGACATTCTGTTCTTGGAATCTGCCCCACATCTTCAATAATTTTTTGCATGTCCTGGGGACTATATCCTCTGGCAATAAATGTATTACTCAGAACAGTGGCCTGAGATATATAGTTATCGAAATTGGTACAATTCCTGCGGACCCTCATTATTTGACCCTTAGGAATATTTCGTAGCCAATTTGGATGATGTCCACTAGATATGGGCAGATAGCTGTTCCGGTCTGTTTTCTTAAAGAAAACCTTTGTTTCGAGTTTATCTCCCTTACGATATACAGTCACATCTAAGAAATTGATCTCATTTTTATTAGAATCTGAGGACAGAACAATATTGTGACTATTATTATTTAAATTATTGAGAAAACCATCTAATTGGGCTTGGTTACCGTTCCAAATGAAGAACAGATCATCTATGTACCGTTTGTAAAAAAGTAATTCCACGGGTCTATTATTAAAAATAACCTTATCCTCCCACTCTGACATAAAGAGGTTAGCTATGCTCGGTGCAAATTTTGCCCCCATAGCTACCCCTCTTTTCTGTAGATAAAATTCTCCATTATACCAAAAATAATTATGATTTAGACAAAAGTCCAAAGCATTTCTCAAAAAAACTTTCTGGGCATGAGGGAGATCATCCCTTTGACATAGTGCCCAGTTTAGTGCCAATAGAGCGTCATCGTGCTGGATAATGGAATACAAGGATGATACATCCGCTGTTACCAAGAGAATATTATCTTTAGCTTTAAGGTCTACTACATCTATGAGGTTTAAAAAGCTTTTTGTATCCTTCAAATATGCCTTAGTGCAAGTAACGCTTTTTTGTAAAAAAGTGTCAAGATACTGGCCTAATCTAGATGAGACAGACCCTATGCTGTTTACTATAGGTCTTGCAGGGGGATTTTCTAAGTTTTTATGTACTTTAGGCAGAGTATACAGTGTGGGAATACGATTACTTAAAGGGAGCAAATACTTTGCTTCTTTATTAGTGAGCACATTAGCCTTTTTCCCCAAGTTCACCAACTTTTCCAGGTGATTCTGATAGGGGCTTGTGGGATCCGTTTTCAATTTAACATAGGTTTGGTCATCAGATAGTAACGCCACTATTTGATTATGGTAGTATTCTTTAGTGAGGATTACCACCCCTCCACCCTTGTCAGCTGGGCGGATTATGATGTCTTTACGTTTCTCAAGTGATTTAATCCCGTCATTAATATGTTGATGGTGTGGTGTTCTGATTGGTTTCAATGCTTCAAGGTCTTTCAACAGCAGGCCTTTAAAGACCTCAACCTGATGATTTGGGTGGTTGGGGGGATTAAAAAGAGATTTATTTTTTAATCCACTATTTATTGCCTTATTGCTATGTACCTTGGGAATGTCTACCCGGGGATTGTTCCCCAAAAAATATTTTTTTATGTTTAATTTTCGTATATATTTATGTATATCTATATATACGTCAAATTTATTTACAGGTTTCTTTATCCCACATTTTAAGCCCAAATTCAGAATATTTTGTTCTTTAGGGGTTAATGTGACCTGTGCCAAATTAAAAATCCCTTCTACTCCGACTCGCGTCTTCTTTTGTTGGATCCTCCTGCCTGCTCTTTTTCCTCTTGGTTTAAATCCTTTCGTATTGGTATTGGTTTGGTGTTTAGTGGTGGATACTTTTTTGGTGATTGATTTTTCTGTAATTGATTTCCTCCTTCCCTCCTGTTCTCTGTGTCCCCGTATGGGATGTATCTTTGATGGGGGTACGGAGGCTTCCCTCTGTACGGAACAAAGCCCCGGCCTCTCCAGTGGTTCCCCCTGCCTCTCCCTAAAAAAGGAGGTTGAGGGTGGTAACCATAATTTTCATTTTGTTGATACAGGGGTTGATACCTATTTGAAGTGGTTATATTATAGGGACCCCTTCGTGGTGTGTTCAAGGTATGACCTTGATTATTATACCTATTATAAGTGGATGTTTGAGGATGATTATCATGTTGACCCTGGGTATGTTTACCTCTAGATGTCTTAAATTTACCCTTATTTTGCTTCATAGGGGTAGAGGAATGAACCGGAGATTCAAAATAAGAATTTTTTTGAGGGTTCAATACTTGTGTAATAACCGGGATCTCGCGAGGTTTTTTATTCACCTGTTGTTGTGAGGGGAATGGTAAATCTACCTCTAAACCTTCATTCTCTTTGTTAATTACTTGTTGTTGCCATGAGTATATTATATTACTTTTAAAATCATTCAAATCACGATAATATTTCTTAAGCTTCTTTTTCTGCGTGTCTTTATCTATTTTCTCAAGTTTTTTGTGTACCCTATCATTAAAATCCTTAATTTCTTGTGAGTCTTTAATAGGATCTAATTGTTCCTGTAAATTTTTAATTTTATTCTCAATGTTAAGCATTTTCCGTTTTTTTCTTTGTAAAACCAGCTGTTGTAACTTAAAACCTACCCCATTAAAAAAATCTAGCCACTCTTGCATTGATCCTGGATCGTTTAGACCATCCTGGGGGACAACGTCCCACCGTAAGCTCCTTAATATTATATTATCTTTAGCATATTGCTCTAAAATACATATGTCCCACCAAGCCCGCACCTGCTTTTCAAGTGTGTTACTCAGTGCGGACATTGCTCCACTATAATTAATTTCATTAGAAATCGGCTCAGAATTTACGAACAATGATTGAATATCAATGTTTCTATTATTTAAAAATTGTAGTACATCCATAGCTGCTGAGATAATTGACCTAAGTCACTAAAGATATTTCAAGCCTGCGTGCTGGAAATTTATCGTTCCCACCTACTAACCACACACTGCTCAGCGCTTGAGGAAAAGAAAAATGTAGCAAACTTTAGACTAAACCTTAGGATTGCTAGATTATTCTATCAATTAAACTAATAATAATAGTAGCTGCTGCTTGTTAAAAATAGCACTTCATATAGAATATATACATAAGAAAATGTATAGATAAAACTTCAAAAAGTCCACAATTCAAATATATATATAGCAGCGCTCAGTATGCAAAATCTTATTCAGATGTTTGTTCATATGTGCTCTTGAAAGAATGGTGATAGAGTCCAACACGTGAAGAAAAGAAAAGAGATCAAAGCCACTTTCCACCTGGCGTTTCTCCACCTTATGTGCTCTCCAGAAACGAACCCCCCAAGGGGATGCACTCAGCAGAAAATCAAGGATATATGAGCCTTCAATATACCAGACCACTGAATTTCTTTAGTCATGGGAAATCAAAGATATAGGAGCCTTCAAAAACTTCATATTCTTTGGTCGCTTGATGTCACCATAATAGGGTGGTCCAAAGCATATAAAGGAAACAAGATCGTACTGACATAGTGTGATACTGTTTTTAAAACCTTTATTATAGACCCCCCATACAAAATAGGCGTACCAAATATAATCAAACAATTCGCATAGAATAAGTGTACTGTGCCTGTGTTACTCGTGGTGAGCCCCTTCGGTTACCGCGAACGACCGTCCTGTACGTTCGGCTTACTTCCTGGTACCTTGGTAAGTTCACGATCGAGTCACTGGAACGCACACGAAACTTCCGGTGTGTGTTACGCCCTGACGCGTTTCGTCATTTCCGACTTCGTCTCGAGGGAGTAACACACCACGCCGGAAGATGATACATATACACATCGGGAACCAATGAAAACAAGTATTCGTTGAGAGCGTCTAATGAGATCGTATTGCATGTTATTTAACCACACATCGGGTTCAGTGATTATGTCGAACGGTGTCTGCAGAGTGACGAGAAACCCAGATCACAGTAGGTCAGTCTGGGCGGATCTTGGCTCTTGTCGCTCTCAACGAATACTTGTTTTCATTGGTTCCCGATGCATATACACATCGGGAACCAATGAAAACAAGTATTCGTTGAGAGCGACAAGAGCCAAGATCCGCCCAGACTGACCTACTGTGATCTGGGTTTCTCGTCACTCTGCAGACACCGTTCGACATAATCACTGAACCCGATGTGTGGTTAAATAACATGCAATACGATCTCATTAGACGCTCTCAACGAATACTTGTTTTCATTGGTTCCCGATGTGTATATGTATCATCTTCCGGCGTGGTGTGTTACTCCCTCGAGACGAAGTCGGAAATGACGAAACGCGTCAGGGCGTAACACACACCGGAAGTTTCGTGTGCGTTCCAGTGACTCGATCGTGAACTTACCAAGGTACCAGGAAGTAAGCCGAACGTACAGGACGGTCGTTCGCGGTAACCGAAGGGGCTCACCACGAGTAACACAGGCACAGTACACTTATTCTATGCGAATTGTTTGATTATATTTGGTACGCCTATTTTGTATGGGGGGTCTATAATAAAGGTTTTAAAAACAGTATCACACTATGTCAGTACGATCTTGTTTCCTTTATATGCTTTGGACCACCCTATTATGGTGACATCAAGCGACCAAAGAATATGAAGTTTTTGAAGGCTCCTATATCTTTGATTTCCCATGACTAAAGAAATTCAGTGGTCTGGTATATTGAAGGCTCATATATCCTTGATTTTCTGCTGAGTGCATCCCCTTGGGGGGTTCGTTTCTGGAGAGCACATAAGGTGGAGAAACGCCAGGTGGAAAGTGGCTTTGATCTCTTTTCTTTTCTTCACGTGTTGGACTCTATCACCATTCTTTCAAGAGCACATATGAACAAACATCTGAATAAGATTTTGCATACTGAGCGCTGCTATATATATATTTGAATTGTGGACTTTTTGAAGTTTTATCTATACATTTTCTTATGTATATATTCTATATGAAGTGCTATTTTTAACAAGCAGCAGCTACTATTATTATTAGTTTAATTGATAGAATAATCTAGCAATCCTAAGGTTTAGTCTAAAGTTTGCTACATTTTTCTTTTCCTCAAGCGCTGAGCAGTGTGTGGTTAGTAGGTGGGAACGATAAATTTCCAGCACGCAGGCTTGAAATATCATAAGTACACTGCGCTGTTCCTGTGGTGCGGTCAATCCGCACCGCATCAATGTAAAAGCAGCCTTACAGGTTGTCCCTTTTTACCGGTTGCAAACTGCCAACATTTTTGGATAAATTTCATTATCCCTGGGAATTCACACCAAATCCAAGGAGGTGGGAAGGCATAGATTAGAAAAAGAACCTTTTTTATTGGCCTGACTTGACATTTTAACAGTGCCTTAACCAATTCAGCCACGGAAGAATTGATCCCCTTCTTGACCAGAGCACTTTTTGCGATTCGGCACTGCGTTGATTTAACTGACAATTGCGACACTGTACCCAAACAAAATTGACATCCTTTTTTTCCCACAAATAGAGCTTTCTTTTGGTGGTATTTGATCACCTCTGCGGTTTTTATTTTTTGCGCTATAAACAAAAAAAGAGTGACAATTTTGAAAAAAAAAAAACATTTTTTACTTTTTGCTATAATAAATATACACAAAAAATATATAAAAAAACTAATTTCTTTCTCAGTTTAGGCCGATATGTATTCTTCTACATATTTTTGGTAAAAAAATTGCAATAAGTGTATATTGATTGGTTTGCACAAAACTTATAGGGTCTACAAAATAGGGGATAGTTTTATGGCATTTTTATTATTCATTTTTTTTTATTAGTAGTGGCGACAATCAGCGATTTTTATTGTGACTTTGACTTTATGGCGGACACATTGGACACTTTTGACACTATTTTGGGACCATTGTCATTTATACAGTAATCAGTGGTATAAAATGCACTGATTACTGTGTAAATGACACTGGCAGGGAAGGGGTTAACCACTAGGGGCTAGGAATGGGTTAAGTGTGTCCTAGGGAGTGATTCCAACTGTGTGGAGGCTGGGCTACCAGTGACATTTTGTTTACAAAGGCATCTCCCCGTACTGCCGCTCTGTGACACGATCGTGGGACACTGACGGACATTGAGTCCGCGGGTCCCGCGGGCACGGTCACGGAGCTTGCGGTGAGCGAGTGCGCATGGCGTGCGCATGGCTTTGCCCAGCCAAGCCATTCTGCCGACGTATAATGTGCGTTAGGCGGTCGGCAAGCAGTTAAAGTGGCCCTTTCCTCCCTTTTACTAAAAAATAAAAGCACCATACAGCACCCTGGTAATGGGAAATCATCTTGCATTCACTAGTTAACCACTTCAGGACCGCCGTATTGCCAATGTACGTGAACACAATGGCACAGGCAGGCACAATCACGTAGATGTACGTGCCTGCCTTCCAGCGGGTGGGGGGTCCGATCGGACCCCCTCCCGTTGGATACGACGGTCCGGTTCGCTCCAGGAGCGCTCCGTGATGAGGGGATGGCCGTTGGTTTTCGGCCACCCCCTCTGGATCGCTCCTGGCCAATGAGAAGCTTCCTCCCACTGTGTATTGTTTACACAGGAAGGAGGAAGTGATGTCATTCTCCTCGGGGCGGTCTTTTTGACCGGACTACGAGGAGAAGACTAATAGTAAGTGTGCACCAACACTACACTGACATGTAGGTACACACAGGCACACAAACCCCCCCCGATCCCCCCCCCGCCCCCCCTCCCCCCCCCCAGTCACAGTGTCACTGATTGCATTGATCATTTCTTTACTGATCAATGCATTCAGTGTCAGTTGTGACAGTAAAAACTGTCAGGACAGTTAGTGTTATGTCCAGGGTAGCCCCCTATCACCCCCCAATAAAGATTTAACCCCCTGATTGCCCCTAGAGTTAACCCTTTCACCCCCTTTTGCCAGTGTCACTAAGCGATCATTTTTCTGATCGCTGCATGTGTCGCTAGGTAGCTAGTTATTTTTTTAGGTTCACCGCCAGGTTTTTATATCGCTAGGTACCCTGATATACTACCCAATAATGGTTTTAACCCCCTGATTGCCGCTAGTTAACCCTTTCACCCCCTTTTGCCAGTGTCACTAAGTGATCGTTTTTCTGATCGCTGCATTAGTGTCGCTACAGTCGCTAGGTAGCTAGTTATTTTTTTAGGTTCACCGCCAGGTTTTTATAGCGCTAGGTACCCCGATATACTACCCAATAATGGTTTTAACCCCCTGATTGCCGCTAGTTAACCCTTTCACCCCCTTTTGCCAGTGTCACTAAGCGATCATTTTTCTGATCGCTGCATAAGTGTCGCTAGTGTCGCTAGGTAGCTAGTTATTTTTTTAGGTTCACCGCCAGGTTTTTATAGCGCTAGGTACCCCGATATACTACCCAATAATGGTTTTAACCCCCTGATTTCCGCTAGTTAACCCTTTCACCCCTTTTGCCAGTGTCACTAAGCGATCGTTTTTCTGATCGCTGCATTAGTGTCGCTACAGTCGCTAGGTAGCTAGTTATTTTTTTAGGTTCACCGCCAGGTTTTTATAGCGCTAGGTACCCCGATATACTACCCAATAATGGTTTTAACCCCCTGATTGCCGCTAGTTAACCCTTTCACCCCCTTTTGCCAGTGTCACTAAGCGATAATTTTTCTGATCGCTGCATCAGTGTCGCTAGGTAGCTAGTTATTTTTTTAGGTTCACCGCCAGGTTTTTATAGCGCTAGGTACCCCGATATACTACCCAATAATGGTTTTAACCCCCTGATTGCTGCTAGTTAACCCTTTCACCCCCTTTCACCAGCGATCACAGTATAAGTGTCACTGGTGACGCTGGTTAGCCAGTTAGTTATTTAGGTTCCCCGTCAGGTTTTTATATAGCGTCAGGGACCCCCATATACTACCTAATAAAAATTTGAACCCCCTGATTGCCCCTAGTTAACCCTTTCACCACTGATCACCGTATAAGTGTTACGGGTGACTCTGGTTAGTTTGTTTTTTATAGCATCAGGGCACCCACCATTTATTACCCAATAAAGGTTTAACCCCCTGATCACCCGGCGGGTGATATCAATTAGGTTTTAGGGTCAGGGTCTGCGTCGCCCCAGGCAGCGCTAGGTTAGTGGCAGTACCGCTAACACCCACACGCAAAGCATAAACCTCCCGTAGTGGTATAGAATCTGAACAGATCAATATCTGATCTGATCAGATCTATACTAGCGTCCCCAGCAGTTTAGGGTTCCAAAAAAACGCATTGTTAGCGGGATCAGCCCAGATACCTGCTAGCACCTGCGTTTTGCCCCTCTGCCCAGCCCACCCAAGTGCAGTATCGATCGATCACTGTCACTTACAAAACATTAAACACATAACTGCAGTGATCGCAGAGTCAGGCCTGATCCCTGCCATCGCTAACAGGTTTTTTGGTAGCATTTTATATTTAAATCCGGAAGGCAGTGCTTGGTTTTCGGGGTCCCGTACGTGGCTAGGCTCCCAAAAAGTCCCCCACATGTGGTATCCCCGTACTCGGGAGAAGCAGCAGAATTTATTTTGGGGTGTAATTTGACTTCTGCCCATAGCATGTGTGAGCAATATATCATTTAGTGACAACTTTGTGAAAAAAAAAAAAAGTTTGTAATATTCCCGCAACTTTTGGCAAAATATAAAATATTCCATGGACTCAACATGCCTCTCAGTAAATAGCTTGGGGTGTCTACTTTCCAAAATGGGGTCATTTGGGGGGGTTTTGTGCTATTTTGGCATTTTATGGCCTTCGAAACTGTGATAGGTAGTGAGGAGTTAAATCAAAAATTTGCACCCTTAGAAATCCTGAAGGTGGTGATTGGTTTTCGGGGTGCCGTGCGCGACTAGACTCCCAAAAAGTCCCACACATGTGGTATCCCCGTACTCAGGAGAAGCAGCAGAATGTATTTTGGGGTGTCATTTCACATATGCCCATAGCATGTGTGAGCAATATATCATTTAGTGACAACTTTGTGCAAAAAAAAAAAGTTTGTAATATTCCCGCAACTTGTGGCAAAATATAAAATATTCCATGGACTCAACATGCCTCTCAGTAAATAGCTTGGGGTGTCTACTTTCCAAAATGGGGTCATTTTGGGGGGTTTTGTGCTATTTTGGCATTTTATGGCCTTCGAAACTGTGATAGGTAGTGAGGAGTTAAATCAAAAATTTGCACCCTTAGAAATCCTGAAGGTGGTGATTGGTTTTCGGGGTGCCGTGCGCGACTAGACTCCCAAAAAGTCCCACACATGTGGTATCCCCATACTCGGGAGAAGTAGCGGAATATATTTTGGGGTGCAATTCCACATATAACCATGGCATGTCATTATTCAATCCCTTAGGACAAAAAAAATAAATATTCAATGGGCTCAACATACCCATCAGCAATTTCCTTGGGGTGTCTACTTTCCAAAATGGGGTCATTTGGGGGGGATTTGTACTGCCCTGCCATTTTAGCACCTCAAGAAATGAGATCGGCAGTCATAAATTAAATGCTGTGTAAATTCCAGAAAATGTACTCTAGTTTGTAGACGCTATAACTTTTGCGCAAACCAAAAAATATACGCTTATTGACATTTTTTTTACTAAAGACATGTGGCTGAATAAATTTTGCCCTCAATGTATGACTAAAATTTAGTTTATTCGATTTTTCTTATAACAAAAAGAAGAAAATATCTTTTTTTTTCAAAATTTTCGCTCTTTTTCCATTTATATCGCAAAAAAAAAAAAAAAAAATCGCAGAGGCAATCAAATACCATCAAAAGAAAGCTCTATTTGTGGGAAGAAAAGGACGCAAATTTTGTTTGGGTGCAATATTGCATGACCACGCAATTACCAGTTAAAGCAGCGCAGTGCGAAATTGCAAAAAGACCTCTGGTCCTTAAGGTGTTTATTGGTCCGGAGCTGAAGTGGTTAAACAAACATTTTTTCACCTGCAATCACAGTTTTTCCTTTGCTTGTTTTTTTTAAGGCATTGGTGTTGTAACCATGGCCTCATAGCTCCATCCTGGGGACTTCCTGTCACATGCTCCAGCAGGCAGAACTAGAGTTCTAGACAAAGTTTCAGGAAGTAATTGGAGATGGATTCATCTGCCTTTAGTAAAAATGGCTACCGTGAGAGGAATAGGGAGGAAAATGAAAGTAAAACTATAGGTAAAACTTTATTTTTTTCATTTTGGATAGAGTAAAGGAGGGTTATTACTCCTGTCCATTTTTTATTTGCCATCTGTTTCCCATTGGGGAGTGAAAGGAAATCCCTGCAAATTAAGGGAATCCCTTGGGGCCCCCAGGTAACCAAAACTAGTGTCCTCTATTACCTTTCTTGGGACAACTCAAATTTGGGAATTTCTTTTACTTTCACTTTCAATAATAATGGTAAACAGGACAAATAGAGAAGGCAAATCTCCCTAATGAAGGCACAGGCAGCAATAAAAACGTAATGGGTTTTCTAATCCCTCTCCACTCTGTGTAAATTGAAAAAAGTTTTACCTTTAGTTTACTTTAAGGTTTGCAAAGAATAAAATGCCTACAATTATCTATAGGTACAGTATCTGTTTGTAGATTTCCATTACCAAATATTTCTAAAAGGTGGCTTTCTAAAGGAGGGGGAAGTTTCTATTTAATGCCAAATCTCTGCATTAACCCCTTTGCTGCCAGACCCTGTGCTCCATTTTGTACACTCAGGAGGCCAAACCATTCTTGCAATTTTTCCTTTGTTTTTTATTTTTCACTTATAGCTTTCAGAATTTGTGAAAGACCCCCCAAACCATATATTTTCTTAGCACATAAGTAGGGGGGTGAAGGGAATAGGAAAGGAGAGTGGGGGGAGTAGCTTTAGATGAAAGGGAGCCGTGGGGGTGGAGAGGGGACAGGTAGGTGGCAGCGTGGGTGGGGGAGGGGGGTCAGTCACATTAGGGGTTAATAACTCTGATCAGAGGGGACAGGGGTTGGAATCCACTGATCAGAGTGATAGAATTGTTCAGCAGAGTATGCTGAACAATTCTGATGTAAGCTTATGGTCATTGAAGTGATCATAAGCTTATAGAAGAGGGAGAAATGAGGTCCGTACACTGTACTGACCTGGCCACCTGCGGGCAATTCTGTACGGACCTGACAGTAAAAGGGTTAAAGAAAGGCACATACACTATTATAGTCTCATTAGAGCTTAGATTGCTAGTCTGATTTTACCTCAAGCTCTTGTTTATCCTGAGGATTTTCTTTAATCCATGACACCAGATCCAAAACAGATGTGTTGGGATCCAGTAGTCTAACAAGAGGAATGTTGGCATTCTTCTCCTCTAAGATCCGATATTGTAATGTCATTGCCAACATGGAGTCTATTCCCAGAGACCACAGATAACTAGTCATAATGATGTCACTTAGGGTGAAATTTGTAAGTTCACTTACTAATGACATAATGTAATCTTCAGGGCTTTGTTTATTGGTTTTTGATTGCTTTGTTTGGCTTATGTCCTGGCTGTTCACATATTCCAAAACCAGTTTGCCTAGCCGCTTCTTCATTACTGGATTGTACGAAAGCAGGCTGGTGGACAGAAATTCAAAGTCAAATTTTACTATGGCCTGTTGGGTATTGTTTAGTAAGAGACATTTTTTCAAGTGAACGTGGATCTCTTCTGTGCTGAACAGAAGTATTCCTTTTGCTCGTAAAAGGTCATGAATCCGCTGTTGATTAAGTAGTAGCCCAAGATTGAGGCCACCCCAGTTTATTGACTGAGCGGGAAGGCCAATATTTCTTCTGAATTGGCAGAAAATGTCCAGAAAGGAGTTGGCAGCAGCATAATTAGCTTGTCCTGTGTTTCCAATGAATGAAGCAATAGATGAGTAACATACAAAATAATCCAGTTTTTGGTTTAATGTGGCACGATGAAGGTTGACAGCCCCATTGACTTTTGGGCTGAAAACCTTCTCAAAGAGTGACAAATTTAACTTCTCCAAGATGCTGTCATGAAGAACAACAGCACTGTGAAAGACACCTTTGATTGGAATATTTGGGAACATTTTTTGTACTAAATCAATAGTTTTTTCCACTTCAATGTAATGGCTGATATCACATGACATTGTGATTATTTTAGCATTCTTCACTTCACTCTGTGCTTTCACTATTTCTTCTTCAATTTCCTTAGTTGGTTTTCTCTTTGAAAGAATCAAAATGTGGTTACCTCCATTGTGTAGAATGAATTTCACAGTTTCAAAGCCCAAACCAGTCAGGCCACCTGCCACAATGTAAAGAGCATTGTGCTTAAAAATCACTGGATCATTGACAAACATTGGTATCTTTGCCATTGTGTTCTTTTTAAGCTCAATGAGAGGTAAAGACTGAGCTCTAAAGTAGCTTGATATCGTATTGTCTAAATTAGATTTACTGTTAGATGCCTGAATTATGGCTTTCAATTGGATGATGGGGATGTCTGAAGACAGTGATTGTAACCATTTGTATATGGATTTTGCAGATTCTTGCAGATATGCTCTTTGGAAAATGATAGCAAGGTCAAGAATGTGTACATAAATGTCTTGTCGGCAGTTGAGTGCTAAATTGTGGGAATCTGCAAAATGTTTAAAGTCACGTAGGATAACAACATCTTTAAGAAGGGGGAGCTGGGTAAAGTCTACTGAGGTTATTTCTGATGTAGGAAGAATAATCATGGCACTACACGTTTTGCTATTACCTGTAATTCCTGGAGATATTGTTGTTTCCCAACCTCTTTGTTTTGCTGCCATTGATAAAAGTGTACAAACAATTGACTTTTCTTCTGTAGTTAAAATCGCCAATTTAGGTTTATTCTTTGCACTGGATAGTTGCTTATGGAAAATTTCCCATGCTAAAACAAATAGTGAAATGAAAGGTGAATCTCTCAGTACTGGAACCTTCTTCATCAAATAGCAGACCTTTTCAGGAATCATCACTTTGGAAGTCGCAACTGTTGGATAGCATGCAGCAACTCTATCCCCAACTTGAATTTTCTGGACATCTATTCCAACGGCTGTTACAGTTCCTGCTAAATCCAGAGCAACTAGCTTATATTTATCAGAAGCCATGTCATTCCAGTACAATGTGTTTCCATATTGCCAGCTAGAATTACTAACTGGGAAATAATCTTCAGTGTGGGCACCTATTTTGTCAATTTTTATCTCTACATCTTCGTTTGAAATCTCACTGAAGCTAGAATTGTTTGGTTCAGCAGAAAGATCAGTCATAGTGTGAATATCTGAAGTACATAAAGTAAAATTGTCTGATTGTTCTAAAGGTGCTGTTTTTTGTGTTATGTTTTCAGTATCTGAATATATAATGGCACCTGTGTAAATTCTACCCTCTTTTATCCATATTTCTGGATGATCTTTTGGCTTGTAATGAAGAAGAACTTGAGCCAGTGCCTCCACATCTTGTGGACCTGAAGAGCTAATGTCAATCATCTGAAAGGTAATGTCTGGCATTTCAGTTACACAAGCATGTGTCATCCCATTGAAAGCAAAACCAGGGTTGATGTGATCTACTGTGCCTTCAGTTGTTTTAAATGTGACTGTCCTGATAGACATTTCAGAGCCATTCTGTCTTACTGCCAACATCAGCTGACGGTAAACCTCACAGCATTTTGCTAAATATTGTGTAGGATTGTTTAGAACAGCATCACTGAGTCTATGGATTCCCCACATAAATACGACATCTTTAAATTTATTGCTGAATAGTTTGTGTAACTCGATGTCTGAATCCCAGCTATTAAAGTTAATGTAACTCAATCCCTTGTGTATGTATGTTGATAATTGCTGACTCACTCCATGGTTATCTGCATAAATTAGCATGCTTGGATTTTCATTTGATGCATTCTTCAAGCTTGGTGCTTGTGTCCAATTCATTTGGAAAAAGGCATTACCCTGTATTTTCATTGTTTGTTTCACAGATACCAACCTGACATTCTTCATCTCTACTAGAACTAAACCGCTGACATCTGCAAAGCATCCACACAGTTCAAAATGATTTTGTGCTGTTTTTGTTGTTTTCATGTAGATCACCATTTCTTCTTGGAGTGGATGAAAAATTGTCAGGCTTGCTATGGAGGATGGGAAGACTGCAGTAGCTCCTTTGATTTTAGAGCCTAAGAGACAAACCATTTGAAGGAAATAGTCTAAAATTACTGGGTGTATGTGGTATTCGTACATTGTTTCTTTGATTTCTTCACTGACTTTCACTCTGCCTATCACTTCATTAAACTCTTCCCCATAGTAAACCTCATCCAATTGTTTGTAAACTTTCCCATACTCAAACCCAAAGGCTGACAGTAGTTCATAAATGTCTTCCTGTTTAAAAGCAGTCTTGCACCTCTTGGCAACATTCTGAATGTAAATGTGTCTGTCAATATCTATTTTACTTTTATTTGTGTGGAGTTTTCCTTTTGCATAAACATGTGAAGTTAAAATTTCAAAATGAGTGTCTTGGTCTTGTTTGTATAGCTTGACTTTTAACTCCTGAGATTCTTTTTGAAGAACACATGGATTGAGAAATGCTATACTGATTTTTAAGGAGTTTAATGGCACCCTGGGCTTCAAGATTGCAACTGTTGCTGCCAATCCCAGTTCTACATAAAAAGCACCAGGAACAAGAGTAGTACCCAAATTCTTGTGCTCATAGACATATGGTGTCAGTGATTTCGATAGTGAGCATTTAAATTCAGTGAAATCCTCATTAACACTGTGCAGCAGTGGATGAATGGCAGAAACAGCTAATTGGTTTCCTTGCCTGATTTTTTCAAAATTTGTATCTTGGTGGTTGTGCTCAAAGTGATACCTTGGCATTGAAGATGGAAACGATTTATACTTGGAAAACAGATTATTCCAATTAGGATTGCATCCCTTTTTGAAAAGAGCAATCAACAGGGAAAAAATTGTCTCATACTCATTTTTTGGATGCACAGCAGGCATAACGATTGTATCTGGTCCGAGAATCTCAACAATGTTTTTATGTAGTGCTCTACGGGGCCCAATTTCTATAAACACAATGTGCTCTTTATTGTTGGCAGAAGCTTTTATTGCTTCTTCAAATACAACTGGCTGACGAATATTTTTGGCCCAGTAGTCTCCAGTTGTAAAATCTCCTTTTGTTGCTGGCTTGCCAGTCACTGTGGAAATGAGCTCACATTTCAAATTATTTGCATGTAAGTTCTTTAAATTGTTTTTTATGTCATCCAATATTGGTTCCATCAAATAACTGTGGTATGCAGAAGGGACATCTAAATCATGGAGAAATATATTACTTTTGTTGTAATGTTGGGACAAGTGATCACTTATCCTCTGTATAGCTTCTTCATCTCCGGAAAGTGTACATGAAGAAGGACTGTTGTATGCAGCAATGCACGCTTTTTCATTGTATGACAAGATCATATTTGATATTTCTCTTACTGGTACATTTCCAACCACAAGCATTTTCCCTCCAGAAACCATATGTTGCAATTTGCTCCTGTGATAAATAACTTTAACCGCATCTTCGAGTGAAAGAAGACCAGAACAATATGCTGCAGCAACTTCTCCTACTGAATGTCCAACAATACAGTCTGGATTCACCCCCCAGTGTCCTAGAAGATCCACCAATGACACCTGGATAGTAAAGAGCAGCAATTGTGCAACATCTGGGCGGGAAAAGTCATCATATTCATTCTCCAGCAATTGTACCACAGAAAGGGAAGTGTAAACTTGAATCACCTTGTCTACCTCTAAACATTTTGCTTTGAACACTTCCTCATTTTCTAGCAATACCTTGCACATTGCTTTGGAAAGGACTCCATTCCCACAGAACACAAATACAATCTGAGGACTTTTCTTGACTGGAGATGTCTCTGTATTTATGGATGGAAGCTGTTTCTGCAGATTAGGTAAGGAAGACACCAGAAATGCTGCTCTGAATTTGAAATTAAGATGACTTCTTCTGCAGGCAGCTGTGTACACCAGGTTCTCCAAAGATAATGATGATGACAATTTGCTCAGCTCTTGTTTTGTATCTTTAATGCTGAGATTAAGTGATTTGTTGGAGGCTGCTGAGAGGATAAATATTTCAGCAGGTCTTTTGGAATGAAGTTTAGGGTTATCCCCTTTGTATTGTTTGATGACAACATGAGAATTAGTTCCTCCAAAGCCAAAGCAATTAATGCCAGCTATTCTCCCACAGTTTACCTGTTCATGCCATTTCTCAGGAGCTGTTGGAACAACTAGTTTGGATTCTTCAATTTGTTTAATACCAAGTTCTTTAGAATAATGTAAAGATGGGGGAATCACTTCATGACGCATCATTAGCAGAACTTTTATCAATCCAGCCATTCCAGCAGCTGATTCTGTGTGTCCAATATTTCCTTTAACTGATCCAATTATCAGAGGTTTCATTCCACTTGGGCGCATTTTTCCAATGATATTTCCTATACTGGTCACTTCAATTGGATCCCCAACAAGTGTTCCAGTGCCATGAGCCTCAACATACTGTATAGAACATGGATCTATAGCTGTGTAGATTTGCTTTAACAGTGACTCCTGTTGGTTTTGAGATGGTTTGGTAATTGGTGTTACTGACCGCCCATTTTGATTAACTGAGCATGCACTTATAACACCCCATATTTTGCTGTAATCATGTTTGGCCTGTAGAACAGAAAGAAAATCTGTTTATCTTACTACATTAGATGGAGAAATATTGTAAATAAACCTTCATGTAACAAAGTTGAGTTTTGTTTATGTACTAGTTATCAGAAAGTAGTGAAATATGGAAAAGCAAATTATAGGTTACATTGGTTACTTTTGTGTACAAAGCAGTAACTCCCATAACCCAAATTATTTTTATTTTTTGTAGCAGAAAACAATGTGACCTTAGTTTAATATAATATACATATCCTGTGACCAGGGGCAGACTGACAACTCATGGGGCCCACAGGCAATAGATTATGGGGCCACACAGTATACACACACACATACAGTATACACACACAGGCACGCAATCTACACATATAGTATACACGCACAGAATACACATACACACACTGAAAAGGTACTGGAGAGGCGAGGCAGCTATAATCTTGGGATTTTTTTAAAAACACAGATTTTTACATACTGTACCTGGTTTTATTGAGGCTGGCAACCCTGATGGGGCCCCTTAGTGACATCTGGCCCTCGGGCAGTGCCCGAATGGTCAGTCCGCCCCTGCCTGTGACATTTTAGTTACTGGGCTGCTAGTTCGCAGTGAGCATGCTTTCAGCACAGAAACCTATTTCCCATGGACCAATATATGCGGCCACTAGGTCCAAAGCCCACCCACCCCATGGCCACATATATGGGTTCATAGGAAATTAGTTTCTGTGCTGAAAGCATGCTCACTGCGAGCCCGCAGCACAGTAACTAAAATGTCACAGAAAGCTCATGATACATACTTGTGACTGGGAGCTTCTAAACATGTGATGATTATGTGACTGCTGTGACAACCAATCAAGGGGTTTTCAGGATTGGAATGCCTGCCTCCGCCTCCCGGCATTTGAATCTCCTTAAAGAGCTGGGGGGGAGGGAGAGTATTTACAACATAGGTCTGCTTACTTAGCCTGTTAGTTTGCAATCTACTGAGATTTTACATATCATCTATCTGATTTTAGCCCAGTTCAATGTTAACTGACGCAATATTTCCTCACTGATTGTTTTCAAATGTTTACTGAAGTTGTTCTGATTTTGCACTGGTAAGTTGTTTATAAGCTGAATAGTTCATATTTGGCAACCATGTTTTTTTTTGCTTGGCACATGTGGATGCAATTAATTAGAGTTTACCTGCTTTAAAGGTTTAAGAACAACAACACCACATCCTTCTCCTCTTCCATAGCCATCTGCCTTTTGGGAAAACGGTTTACTCGTTCCATCGGGAGAAATCATATTTGCCTTACTGAGAGTGACATAGGTATGGGGATCAAGAATACAGCTGGCACCACCACATATTGCCATCTTGCAATCTCCTGTAATAGCATCATTGTATAAAACATTTGGATAATGTATTTACTCTTTCCAAGCATAACTAAACCTAATAAAAAAATGGCAGGATTTGAAATTAATGACAGTTCTTAGTCTTGATATTTTATTTTTTGAGGCATAGTATGAGGTTAAAGTGGTTGTAAAGTATAATTGTTTTAAATAAAATAACAAACATGTTACCCATACCTGCTCTGTGCAAACATAACACACAGAGCGGCCCAAACCTTCCCTTCTGGGGTCCCCTACTGGCACCCTCGGCTCCTTCACCGGCACCCTTGGCTCCTCCACCTCTGTATGTGCTCCAGTGGTGGAACTACCAGGGTAACAAAGTTTGCACTTGCGACTGAGCCATGGTGTTCTGCCACTGTGGGAGTGCCCCAGGCATCCTCTCCTTCCACCTCCTATCACTTTCAAATTCAACTGACCAGCTCATGTAAAGGGAAGTGGATACCATAAGGTAAGGGGGTACACGGATATAAGGGTTCCCCTTATATCAGTGTCCTCACTCACCTCTTACATCAGTGAACCTCTTTACCTTAGTGTATTCATTCTGCAGACTGGTGTAAAGGGGAAATCTGATATAAGGGGTCTCTGGTCACCAGATCTCCCTTCCCCACATTAGAGTTTCCAGCATTCTCCCTTAAATCAGAGTTAGCAGAGTTCATCCTTAAAGTGCACAGGGAACATTGCAGACTCTGAGGTAAATAAGAACTCTGTTGTAAGGGGGGCTCTGGAGACCAGAGAACCTCATACATCAGAGTTCCCCTTTATATCAGGGTCTGCAGAATTCCCCTATACATCATGACCCACAGTGTTCCCCTTTACATTAGGGTCTGCAGAGTTCCCCTTTACATCAGGGTCCACAGAGTTCCCCTTTAAATCTTGGTCTGCTGAGTTCCCCTTTACAAGAGGGTCCGCAGAGCTCCCTTGCAATGTAAAGCAAAACCCTGTAAATTCTGATGTACTATAAAGGGAAACCCTCATTTAAAGGGGGCTCTTGGAACGTTGGGCACTCTGATGTAAGGGAGGACTCTAATATGAGAGGCAACTCAGTGTACTCTAATATAAGTGGGAACTCTGGTCAGTGGGGTCAGTGGGAAGGGCCCCAGGAGGGTTTTAGTTAAGCCTCTGGTGTTCCCCCATAGCAATCCACTTGCTATGGAGGCATGCCTGAGGGCTTTCTTCTGAGCCAGGCTGTGTGCATCCATAGACGCACACAGAATGATTTGGCTCTGCTCCCTCTTCACATATTTGATTGACAGCAGCAGGAGCCAATGGCTTTTGCCGCTGCCTCTATGTCCCGTGAGGCAAGAAACACAGACCAGCGCAATTGCAGACGGGCACAGTACTGGATCGAGAGGGCAATACAACTACTGGGTCCTTTTTTTTTTTTTTATCTTAAAGCGGTAGTAAACCACAGACCTAAAAAAAAAAACCCTGCAAGGCAAAGTTATAATGTGCTAGTATACATCGCTGTGTGTGGCTAGGCAGAGAAAAAGTCTCACATGTGTGGTATCGCCATACTTGAAAGGAGTAGAAGAATGTGTTTTGAGGTGTATTTCTAAGTGTGCCTATGCTGTGTGTTAGAAATCGTATTAATTGACAATTTTGTGTAAAAAAAAAAAAAATACTTTTTTTCCTGCATTTTACAAAAAGTTGCAGCAAAAAATTATATTTTCAAAAGACTCATTGGAGGAGATTTACTAAAAGTGGTGCACTCAGAATATGGTGCAGCTGTGCATGGTAGCCAATCAGCTTCTAAATTCAGCTTGTTTAACCACTTCCTGACCGGCGCACACTGATGTTCGTTGGCAGAATGGCACAGACAGGCAAATGGACATACAGGTATGTCCCTTTAAGTTTGCCGCCATGCCATCGCATGCCACCGGCGGCGCAGGCCGGTCAGGACCTCCGTAAATCGGATCGCGGGACCCACGGACTTTATCGCCGCTGGGATAGCGGCGATCGTCTCATGGGGAGGAAGAACGGGGAGATGCTAAAGTAAACAAGCATCTCCCCGTTCTGTCTAGCAAGTGTCACTGATCTCTGCTCCCTGTGATCGGAACAGAGATTAGTGACATGTAACACAAAGCCACACCCCCCACAGTTAGAAACACTCCCCTAGGACACGTTTAACCCCTAAACTGCCACCAAGTGGTTAACCCCTTCACTGCCAGCGTCATTTACACAGGAATCGGTGCATTTGTATAGCGCTGATTGCTGTATAAATCCCAAAAAAATGTCAAAAATTTCCGATGTGTCTGCCATAATGTCGCAGTCACAAATAAAAAAAATCACTGATCGCCGCCATTACTAGTAAAAAGAAAACTATTAATAAAAATGCCATAAAACTATCCCCTATTTTGTAAACTTTTGCGCAAACCAATCAATAATCACTTTTTGCGATTTTTTTTTTTTTTTTTACCAAAAATATGTAGAAGAATACATATCAGCCTAAACTGAGGAAAAAAATGTTTTTTTTATACATTTTTGAGGGATATTTGTTATAACAAAAATAAAAAAAATTTTTTTTTCAAAATTGTCACTCTTTTTTTGTTTATAGCGCAAAAAATAAAAACCGCAGGGGTGATCAAATACCACCAAAAGAAAGCTCTATTTGTGGGGAAAAAAAAAGGACGTAAATTTTGTTTGGGAGCCATGTCGCAGGACCGTGCAATTGTTAGTTAAAGTGATGCAGTGCCGAACCGCGAAAATTGGTCTGGTCTTTGGCCAGCAAAATGGTCTGGGGCTTATGTGGTTAATTAAGATTTGGCAATAAAACCTGGAAGCTGATTGGTTTCTATGCAAAGCTGCACCATATTTTGCACTCTTCAGCTTTAGTAAATAACCCCCACTATGCCTTTCAGAAAATACCTTGGGGTGTTTGCTTTCCAAAATTGGGTCATTTTGTGGGTGTTTCTCCTGTCCTGGTGTTTCAGGGACTCAAGAAATTAAAAGTATAATTTATGCTTATTGAAAGTCCAAAGATGCTCTTTGGATTTTGGGCCCCTCTATGCATCTAGGCTGTGAATCTAGGCTATGGAAGAGTCTCACACATGTTTTGGAATGTACAGTGCCTTTTGCGAAAGTATTCGCCCCCTTGAACTTTTCAAACTTTTGCCACATTTTAGGCTTCAAACATAAAGATATAAAATTTTTATTTTTTGTGAAGAATCACCAACAAGTGGGACACAATTGTGAAGTGGAACGAAATCTATTGGATAATTTAAACTTTTTTAGCAAATAAAAAACTAAAAAGTGGTGCGTGCAAAATTATTCGGCCCCTTTACTTTCAGTGCAGCAAACTCACTCCAGAAGTTCAGCGAGGATCTCTGAATGATCCAATGTTGTCCTAAATGACTGATGGTGATAAATAGAATCCACCTGTGTGTAATCAAGTCTCTGTATAAATGCATCTGCTCTATGATAGTCTCAGGGTTCTGTTGAAAGCGCAGAGAGCATCATGAAGACCAATAAACACACCAGGCAGGTCCGTAATACTGTTGTGGAGAAGTTTAAAGCCGGATTTGGATATAAAAAGATTTCCCAAGCTTTAAACATCCCAAGGAGCACTGTGCAAGCGACCATTTTGAAATGGAAGGAGTATCAGACCACTGCAAATCTACCAAGACCTGGCCGTCCCTCTAAACTTTCAGCTCAGACAAGGAGAAGACTGATCAGAGATGCAGCCAAGAGGCCCATGATCACTCTGGATGAACTGCAGAGAACTACAGCTGAGGTGGGAGAGTCTGTCCATAGGACAACAATCAGTCGTGCACTGCACAAATCTGGCCTTTATGGAAGAGTGGCAAGAAGAAAGCCATTTCTCAAAGATATCCATAAAAAGTCTTGTCTAAAGTTTGCCACAAGCCACCTGGGAGACACACCAAACATGTGGAAGAAGGTGCTCTGGTCAGATGAAACCAAAATCAAACTTTTTGCCCACAATGCAAAACGATATGTTTGGCGTAAAAGCAACACAGCTCATCACCCTCAACACACCATCCCCACTGTCAAACATGGTGGTGGCAGCATCATGGTTTGGGCCTGCTTTTCTTCAGCAGGGACAGGGAAGATGGTTAAAATTGAGGGGAAGATGGATGCAACCAAATACAAGACCATTCTGGATGAAAACCTGTTGGAGTCTGCAAAAGACCTGAAACTGGGACGGAGAGTTATCTTCCAACAAGACAATGATCCCAAACATACAGCAAAATCTACAAAGGAATGGTTCACAAATAAACGTATCTAGGTGTTAGAATGGCCAAGTCAAAGTCCAGACCTGAATCCAATCGAGAATCTGTGGAAAGAGCTGAAAACTGCTGTTCACAAACGCTCTCCATCCAACCTCACTGAGCTCGAGCTGTTTTGCAAGGAAGAATGGGCAAGAATTTCAGTCTCTCGATGTGCAAAACTGATAGAGACAATCCCCAAGCGACTTGCAGCTGTAATCGCAGCAAAAGGTGGCTCTACAAAGTATTAACGCAAGGGGGCCGAATAATTTTGCACGCCCCACTTTTCATTTTTTTATTAGTTAAAAAAGTTTCAAAAATCCAATAGATTTCGTTCCACTTCACAATTGTGTCCCACTTGTTGGTGATTCTTCACAAAAAATAAAATTTTTATATTTTTATGTTTGAAGCCTGAAATGTGGCAAAAGGTTGAAAAGTTCAAGGGGGCCGAATACTTTCGCAAGGCACTGTAATTCTAAAGGCCCGTACACACGGTCGGACTTTTTGACAACAAACATGCAAATTAGCTGTTTTGGAGCAACATCCGACTGTGTGTAC
This sequence comes from Lithobates pipiens, assembly GCF_037356315.1. Taxonomy (NCBI): domain Eukaryota; kingdom Metazoa; phylum Chordata; class Amphibia; order Anura; family Ranidae; genus Lithobates; species Lithobates pipiens. The sequence continues at coordinate 85,972,478 of NW_027507764.1, read as the reverse complement.
GCTCCATCGGACAAACTTTTTCTGTTTTCATCGGACTTTTGTTGGCTGTGCGAACGGACAAACTTTCTGGCAACAAAAGTCCGATGGAGCAAAGTCCTACCGTGTGTACGCAAAAGCATCGGAATTTTGTACAAGGTACAAACACGCATGCTCAGAACCATTGCAAACGATCAGACTACAATACAGAAGTTGACCAAAGGTGGCGCTGGAGTCATTGAACGTCCTCTTTTGAAGCGGCGTCAGTACGTTGTGACGTCATTACGTTCGTGTTTGTTGTCAAAAAGTCCGACCGTGTGTATGCAATACAAACTTGTGGACAACACACTTTGTACAAAAGTCCACGGAAAAGTTTGTACAAGTCCGACCGTGTGTATGGGGCTTAAGAATGTCTTTGCTATGTGTGAGAAATAACTTGTTCAATTTACAACTTAGTGGGAAAAAAAAATTCATTTAATTTCTTCATTTTCCAAAAAACTATTATGCCTCTTATTAAATACCTTTTACTGTCTACTTTCCAAAAAGGGGCCATGCTGTTGGTATCTGTACTGTCTTGACAGATTTCAAATATACTGTATATTCTATAGTTTGTAGACACTACAATATAACTTTCACACAGACTAAATAATATACACTGTTTTTTTTATACTAAAGCATTATACATTTTGTACTGGAAGGAGTTGAAACAGTCCAGTCTTTAAATAGTAAGTGGGAAAATACTAGCTTACTATTTTGGAAAAAGGTTTGTTAACCTGGGATTTCTGTGTGAATTAGTTCCTAAAATGTGATCTTTTTTCTGTTAACAAATTTTTTGGTTGTATTTCTCTTTTGGGCCACCGGAAGAAACTTACTTTTGTTCTCCTGTGACCCAGAGTTAACTGATAGAGAGCTATTGTCTGCTATCAGCTGATGGACAGAGCCAAACCAGGCTTCCGAAAGGATATTGTGAGGATCCACCCAGCTACCTGACTGACAGCTACTTCCACCTTTCAGCACGCGGCTAAGAGCCAGAGCCAGCTGCTCCCGCCCCCTCCCCAGGCCGGTGTCTTGTCAAATAGCGTCCTCCATCAGATAGTGTCCCCTGCGTACTGCGCATGCGCAGTACACAGGAACACAGATTCTGAAAATTGCCGAGGATGAACGGCGCCTGCGCCGTGAGTCCAGGTTCTATCCCCACTATCCAAGTGGACATAGAGTTAGAATAAAAAAGAGCCGAGAGCAGCGAGGCCGAGCCCGAAGCGTGGCGAGCGAAGCTCGCCCGCGAGGGACCCTCTAAAATTCACAACCCTATGTCCGCTTGGATGGTGAGGCTACCACTTCCACTCACGGCGCAGGCGCCGTTCAGCTTCAGAGATTTTCCGAAGCTTCGTCTGCTCCGTACTGCGCATGCACAGTACGGAGTGGACACTATGTGATGCCCGGACTCTATACGCCAGAACACTGGCACTTCAGTGAGACAGCCATCGATCTCCACTTGGAAAAGATCTAGAACTGAGCAATCAGCGGTCAAATGATCATTCAGTTTTTGGTCTTACATAAACAAAAGCAGCGCTCTATTGGACAAAAAGTAAAAATATCTGTGTCCATATGTATATTCACATATAAATATATGTACACCTTGGATTGAATAATAAAAAAAAAGAAGCACTTTATTACACATATTTTTAAGCCCAACCCATGGGGTATGACTAGAAGTGTGAACAATCATATATATATATATATATATATATATATATATATATATATAAGCTTTTCTGTGTTAAGACTGTACGCTTAAAATTAATAAGATTAAAAGAAAAGATTTTAAGCATGGTACCACCAGTATTTTCCTGAAGAGTGGTTAACTGTACACGGAAAGGCTCACAGTTTCACATGCAAAAAGTCATGCATGGAGGGAAACTCAGGCTCCAGTGAGGTGGGGATGACAGAGCTCTGCCTGTGAGGTGGGGATGACAGAGCTCCGCCTGTGATCTCAAGGCCGGTGTTCTGGCATATAGAGTCCGGGCATCACATAGAAGCTTCGGAAAATCTCCGAAGCTGAACGGCGCCTGCGCCGTGAGTGGAGGTGGTAGCCCCACCATCCAAGCGGACATAGGGTTGTGAATTTTAGAGGGCCCCTCGCGGGCGAGCTTCGCTCGCCACGCTTCGGGCTCGGCCTCGCTGCTCTCGGCTCTTTTTTATTCTAACTCTATGTCCACTTGGATAGTGGGGATAGAACCTGGACTCACGGCGCAGGCGCCGTTCATCCTCGGCAATTTTCGGAATCTGTGTTCCTGTGTACTGCGCATGCGGAGTACGCAGGGGACACTATCCGATGGAGGACGTTCTTAGACAAGACACCGGTGAGTGTGTAGATGGTGGAGCAGAGGAAACTTGTGCCGGTCACGGCAGTGTCAGGAGCTGGGCTCTGTGATCCACACACAAGCGGCTGACTGGGATGGTATGCGTCAATGCCGAGCAGTGGATCCCGGACGGAGGAGACAGGGATGCCTGATGTGACTGAGCATGCGCCGAGATGTGAATGTGATGTTAGCGCTTCTTCCGAGTGCAGAGACCAGATCAACAGAGGTGGACTGCAAGCTGTGGGGTTGCCGTAGCTGACATGTTTTGCGCGCCTGCGCTTTGTCAAAGCTACAGAGGCAACCACAGGGAAATCATTTAAAGCTAATGGCCAGAGGGATGGGAGGGGAAAGACGAGGAACAAGCCTGCCGATAAATGTTAACCCCTCATCCTCACCGACACATGGCATACATTAATAGGTCATTAGACAACAAAATAATTAAAACAAAAAATTTTAATTAAACAAATAGTTATAAAAATTGATATATTGATCTGATATGATTAAATTAAAACTCCAGAGGTTGCGGTCCACCTCTGTTGATCTGGTCTCTGCACCTGGAAGAAGCGCTGGCGTCACACGTCTCGGTGCACTGGAGCCTGAGCAGTCCCTCCCTGCATGACTTTTTGCATGTGAAACTGTGAGCCTTCTGAGTACAGATGACCACTCTTCAGGAACATACTGGTGGTACCATGCTTAAAATCTTTTCTTTTAATCTTATTCATTTTAAGCGTACAGTCTTAACACAGGAAAGCTTTTATATATATATATATATATATATATATATATATATATATATATATATATATATATATATATATATATATATGAATATGACTGTTCACACTTCTACTCAAAGCCCCATGGACAGTGTTGGGCTTAAAAATATGTGTTATAAAGTATTTCTTTTAATAGGAATATGTTGTTATGGTAGCAGCTAGCTACCATAACCCCGATATCTTCTTCAAAGGTGGGTACGATCGGGTCTATTCCCTTGGCTGACATGGAGATGAGTGAGGGGAAGATGGCCCCCACCTGTCTCCATATGATTGCAGGGTGGAAGCTAGCTACCATAACCCCGATATTGTCTTCAAGAGTGGGCGGTCTGCTTCGGCAGTGGCGGAGGCGATCGGGTCTATTCCCTGAGCTGACATGGAGACAAGTGAGGGGAAGATGGCCCCCATATGTCTCCATATCATTGCAGGACGGAAGCAACGTCAAAGCGTCACTTCCGCCCAATGCTCTTAAAGGGACATTTTTTTTTTTAAATGACATAAAAAAAAAATTTTTTATTGCATTTTAGTGTAAATATGAGATCTGAGGTCTTTTTGACCCCAGATCTCATATTTAAGAGGTCCTGTCATGCTTTTTTTCTATTTCAAGGGATGTTTATATTCCTTGTAATAGGAATAAAAGTGACTCAAAATTATTTATTTTTTTAAAACAGTGTCAAAATAAATATATATTTTTTTTTTTAAAGCGGCCTGCCCCGACGAGCTCGCGCGCAGAAGCAAACTCATACGTGAGCAGTGCCTGCATATGAAAACGGTGTTCAAACCACACATGTGAGGTATCTCCGCTATCGTTAGAGTGAGAGAAATAATTATTGCCCTAGACCTCCTCTGTAACCCAAAACATGCAACCTGTAGAATTTTTTAAACGTCGCCTATGGAGATTTTTAAGGGTAAAAGTTTGTCGCCATTTCACAAGCGAGCGCAACTTTGAAGGATGACATGTTGGGTGTCAAATTACTCGGCGTAACATTATCTTTCACAATATAAAAAAAAATTGGCTAACTTTACTGTTGTCTTATTTTTTTTATTAAAAAAAGTCAATTTTTTCCAAAAAAGTACGCTTTTAAGACCACTGCACAAATACGGTGTGACAAAAAGTATTGCAACGACCGCCATTTTATTCTCTAGGGTGTTAAAAAAATATATAATGTTTGGAGGTTCTAAGTAATTCTTAGCCCATTCTTAGCAGCTTTCACCCATTATCTGTGGCTTTCGGCTTTCCGAAAGCCACTGAGAACGGCTAAGTGCGAGCAAAAAATAGCAGAAAGCAACCGAGAACGGCAGAGAATCTGACAATTGGCGGGGGATCAGTGTATAACACGCACCCACGATTTTCCCCTGATTTTAAGAGGAAAAAGGTGCGTGTTATACGCCAATAAATACGGTATATAAAGGCAGTATTTACTACAAATACAACCTGGTTATTACTGTCAATGTTGAAATCATTCAAGTTAGTTTCAAGTTCATTTCTTGCAGTGTATGGTTTTCTTACTGGGCACCTGCAGGCACTGCTAAGCAAGTGGATTTTACGTAACCTTTCCTAAATGTACACAATTGTTTTCAAATGATAATTTTTACTGGAGGTATCTTTAGTCAACTGCCCTCACTTACACAAACCATGAAGGGATGTACAAAGCAGCTTTTGGTTTTTAGGGAAGTATTGTCCTGAACAGATGCTTGAAAGGCTAATACAATCTGATCACCCACTGCTATGGTGGCCTTTAGTATACACTACCTTGTCTGATGGATTGGCATGCATAATGTAGTGCAACAAGGGAGGAAGCACAGGCGGCATCAATTGACATAGAAGGTCCTGTAAAATTGAATTGGTATGATATCCTATTTGCTGCTAGGCCCGTTGCAGTGCCTGTTGCACTGAAGTGATTGATAGTTTCAGGAGAATTATTATAAACAAATTCTGCATCTTTGTTCATGAGACCTGCAAAATAAAAGGATTTTTTTTTTTACAAGAAGAATGGGGAATGTGCATTTTGTAAATGTTTACTTAGCTTAAAGTGTTATTGTACCTTTACACTTATAGTGAATCATCCCCTGTCCCAGCACCCCCCACCCCCCTTCCCCATCTTATGCTACCCTGTTTTCAATCTAGAAAGATATCATTAGCAAGCTGTCAGAATGTTTATACTGAAATAATAAAATGTATTGTAGTTATGAAAATATGCAAATCTTTGATTTGGGAGATTTACAATTTTATAACAATACCAACAAGAAATTCAAGTTTGTTTATCCGTGCTATTTTGAAGACAGATGACACAAATGATACTGCTTAAAAATATAAATTTATTAACTAAAAATACAGTGCAAATTAATATTAGGTATATTTCGTGATACAACAAATAAATGTATATACAGTACTTCTACTGATCAGAGATACAGTGGTGTGAAAAAGTGTTTGCCCCCTTCCTCATTTCCTGTTCCTTTGCATGTTTGTCACACTTAAGTGTTTCGGAACATCAAACCAATTTAAACAATAGTCAAGGACAACACAAGTAAACACGAAATGCAATTTGTAAATGAAGGTGTTTATTATTAAAGGTGAAAAAAAATCCAAACCATCATGGCCCTGTGTGAAAAAGTGATTGCCCCCCTTGTTAAAACATACTATAACTGTAGTTGTCCACACCTGAGTTCAATTTCTCTAGCCACACCCAGGCCTGATTATTGCCACACCTGTTTACAATCAAGGCATCACTTAAATAGGAGCTGCTTGACACAGTAAGGTCCACCAGAAGATCCTTAAAAGCTACACATCATGCCGAGACCCAAAGAAATTCAGGAACAATTGAGAAAGAAAGTAATTGAGATCTATCAGTCTGGAAAGGGTTATAAAGCCATTTCCAAAGCTTTGGGAATCCAGCGAACCACAGTGAGAGCCATTATCCACAAATGGCGAAGATATGGAACAGTGGTGAACCTTCCCAGGAGTGGCCGGCCGCCCAAAATTACCCCAAGAGCGCAGCGACGACTCATCCAAGAGGTCACAAAAGACCCCACAACAACGTCCAGGGAACTGCAGGCCTCACTTGCCTCAGTTAAGGTCAGTGTTCATGCCTCCACCATCAGGAAAAGACTGGGCAAAAATGGCCTGCATGGCAGAGTTCCAAGGAGAAAACCACTGCTGAGCAAAAAGAACATCAAAGCTCGTCTCAATTTCTCCACAACACATCTTGATGATCCCCAAGACTTTTGGGACAACATTCTGTGGACCGATGAGACAAAAGTGGAACTCTTTGGAAGGTGTGTGTCCAAGTATATCTGGCGTAGAAGGAACACTGCATTTCATAAAAAGAACATTATACCAACAGTAAAATATGGTGGTGGTAGTGTGATGGTCTGGGGCTGTTTTGCTGCTTCAGGACCTGGAAGACTTGCCGTGATAAAAAGAACTATGAATTCTGCTGTCTACCAAGAGATCCTGAAGGAGAATGTCCGACCATCTGTTCGTGTACTCAAGCTGAAACGAACTTGGGTTCTGCAGCAGGACAATGATCCTAAACACACAAGCAAGTCCACCACCGAATGGCTGAAGAAAAACAAAATGAAGACTTTGGAGTGGCCTAGCCAAAGTCCTGACCTGAATCCTATTGAGATGTTGTGGTATGACCTTAAAAAGGCCGTTCATGCTCGAAAACCCTCTAATGTAACTGAATTAGGACAATTCTGCAAAGATGAGTGGGCCAAAATTCCTCCAGGACGCTGTAAAAGCCTCATTGCACGTTATCGCAAACGCTTGGTTGCAGTTGTTGCTGCTAAGGGTGGCCCAACCAGTTATTAGGTTTAGGGGGCAATCACTTTTTCACACAGGGCCATGATGGTTTGGATTTTTTTTCACCTTTAATAATAAACACCTTCATTTACAAATTGCATTTTGTGGTTACTTGTGTTGTCCTTGACTATTGTTTAAATTGGTTTGATGTTCCGAAACACTTAAGTGTGACAAACATGCAAAGGAACAGGAAATGAGGAAGGGGGCACACACTTTTTCACACCACTGTAGATGATGGTTCAGATAATATTATTCACATTTCTATTATTCAAGTTCTTATAATAAAATACCACATTTCAATTCTTGGATAACTGTGTATATCTGAAACTTGGTAACTCTTAGCCCTTGTACACATGGTCGGACATTCAGACAACCAAATCCGTCGGATTTTGTCCGAAACTGTTGCATACACACAGTTGGACAAAGTAGTCAGAAAATACGATCGTACTTAACGTGATAACGTTATTTCGTTAGGACGGGACTATGTTCAGGCTAGTAGCCAATAGCTTTGGTCTAAGAATTTGATCTGAGCATGTGTAGCACTTTGTCCTATCGGAATTCTCTACACATGATCAGACAAAGTCCGATCGGATCATGTTGTTGGAAAATTTTATAGCCCAGCTGGAAAACTTGGTCCGTCGGATACTCCGACGGAAACAGTCCGATGGAGCCCACACACTATCGGATTATCCGACACCACGGTCCTATCCGACATTGTCCTTCGGAATGTCCGACCGTGTGTACAAGGGCTTAGTGTATAGCCTTCCATGATTTTACGGACTTACGTAAACAATTATGTTTACCTTAAAGCGGAGGTCCACCCTAAAATGGACCTTCCGCTCATCGGAACCCTCCCCCCCTCCGGCGCCACAATTGCCACCTTTCAGGGGGGAGGGGGTGCAGATACCTGTACAGTACAGGTATCTGCACCCACTTCCGGGATAGCTCTCTGCGGAAAGGGGCGTACATTACGCCCCTTTCCGCAAGTGCCCCGCTGCCTGCTGGGAAACACACAGATCCCAGAGGCAGCGGGGACCATCCTTATTGCGCAGCGCGACTCGCGCATGCGCAGTAGGGAACCGGGAAATGAAGCCGAAAGGCTCCATTTCCTGATTCCCATACCCCAGATGGCGGCGGCAGGACCCGAGAGACGATCTAGAGATCGGCTTCGGGTGCCGACATCGCAGGCGCGCTGGACAGGTAAGTGTCACTATTTTAAAAGTCAGCAGCTGCAGTATTTGTAGCTGCTGGCTTTAAAAAAAAAAAAAACGCGCACTCCCGGCGGACTCCTGCTTTAAAACACAGTGTTATCTCTTTTCGAAACAAACAGATCTTACTTCTTACACTCTTAAATGTGCACAAACAAAAATTGTTATATTGTGCACAGCTAGATAATGTAATAAAGACTTATTGTTACATTTAGAGTGAATTATTTATATATAATGTGTGTGTGTGTATATATATATATATATATATATATATATATATAATATGTATATATGTATTAAATGGGTTTATATGTGTCTAATTAATACAGAAACACTGTAAACATATTATAAAAGAAAAATCTTATTTAAAATACATTATCCAATACGATAGGAATTGTGAATAAATCCTCCGGCTTCATTCATGCAAAGAGGATTCCAGTGCTCATGTGAATACAAGAGCCTCTAACCATTTTCTTATCTTGTTTATATTTCTAAGTGTCTAACTCTTTGAATTATAACCGGTGAGATGGCACAACCAGACTTACAGACTCTTTGTAAGACATAAAACAACTTTTGCAACAATGCCTATTCATGGTCTATGAACTCTGATTTAAAGCGGGATTCCACCTTAAAGTGGAACCTCCGCTGATCGGATCCCTCCCCCCCTCCGGTGTCACAATTGACACCTTTCAGGGGGGAGGGAGGTGGAGATACCTGTCAAAGACAGGTATTTACACCCACTTCCGGGCATAGACTCCCGTGGGAGTCTACGCCATTTCCTGCCCTGCCGCGCTGTCTGCTGGGACACACACGGGTCCCAGTGACAGCGCAGAGATTTCCTATTGCGCGGCTCGACTCGCGCATGCGCAGTAGGGAACTGGGAAGTGAAGCCGATTCGCTTCACTTCCTGATTCCCTCACCTAGAATGGTGGCGGCAGCAGCCGAGAGCCGAGCGATCGATCGGCCTCGGCTGCCGGCATCGCTGGAACCCGGGACAGGTGAGTGTCCATTTATTAAAAGTCAGCAGCTGTAGTATTTATATCTGCTGGCTTTTAATTTTTTTTTTTGGTGGAATCCCTCTTTAACTCTAAAAAGAAATACAAGATGGCTTTGGGTTTGCTCAAAGCATCCATGAAAAATATACATAACATAAAGGCCTATATATATATGAATATAAATTCTTTTAACCTCAAATGTTCTGACAAAGCGGTTAGTGAACTTTTTATATAATTCATGTTCTTCACTGTATTTTACAAGTCAAGCATTCCTGACCTGAATTACTGCTAAAATTAAGGATTATATTATGAACAGAGCATACATACCAATCAAGTGCCTTGTACTTTCCTTACCTATAAAGACTCCGGTGTCACTTCCACTGATGCTTTCCATGGGGTACCCAGCATCTTCGAGAGCCCTATATGTACATTCCAACAGTAATTTGTGCTGTGGATCCATGTGGTCAGACTCAGAATTATGAACTCCAAACAGTTTGTTGTCAAACATATGAACTCTAGGATGCAAAAAAACAAGGTTCATTGCATTATGACACACATTTTGGCAGCACTATAAATTATTTCAGAATTTCTACAATTTTTTTTTCTCTTTGGGTTGATTTGTTTATGTTTATACTTTGTTGTGTTTTACATATTAACAAATGTTCATATATACAGTATTTCCACAAGATCTTCAAGTCAGATATTGGAATTGACACAGTCTCCCAATAAATATTCAAATTGTGACTGCTCTAAAACTAATTGATGGTATTCTTCAAATTTTACTTAAAAGTGCATACATATTATCTAAGAGAATATAGTCAAGAGAGCAAAGGGATTTTAACGGCGCAGCTTATTTTTCATTTTATGACAAGTCATTCAAAAGAAATTTTTAATTTAATATTTATTTAGCTCAAGATTCAAATTTTCATGCATACATGAACAATAGAAACAATAAAAATGTAATATTAAACAAGACAGTGATGGTCATAAATAATACTGGATAAAGATATTTTATTGCACACTATCCTGAGATGTTTTGCAAAAATTGCTTCCTCAGGGGATGTGCGAATATCCTAGCGAAAAAATGTCTCCAAGCACTGCCAGATAGACACACAGCTAATTAATCCACCCCACAAGTCTAAGCCCTTGTACACACGGTCGGAGAATCCGTCGGAATGTGTCCTATCGGACCGTGTTGTCGGATAATCCAACTGTGTGTGGTATGCATTGGACTGATTCCGTCGGAATATCCGTCGGACCCAATTTTCCAACATGTTGGAAATATTTTCCGACCAACTGGTCCGATCGGACATACTCCGATCATGTGTAGAGAATTCAGTTCGGACCAAGTGCCACACATGCTCAGATCAAATTCCTAGACCAAAGCTATTGGTTAAATAACGCCATCACGTTCTGAATGATCGGATTTTCTGACAACTTGGTCCGACTGTGTGTATGCAACAGTTTCGGACACAATCCGTCGGACAAAATCCGACGGATTTGGTTGGCAGAATGTCCGACCGTGTGTACAGGGGCTAATATTGCCAAATGAACCATAGAGGGCTAAAAATCCAGATAAAACCAATAGAATGGATCACATAGAGGCATGACTAAAAAGAAGTATCGATCAGCTGGGTAAGTATCAAGTCAACCTTAGGGAGGGACCAGACAAGAGACTATTTTGACTACAATAGAGTATAGTCATATCCTCAGGCGTATGCGGCTCCATGACCAGGACACGATACGAGCAGATCTTGCGGTTCATGCACTTCAGTGACAATGAACTCTGTCATCCTCGGGGTGACCCTGAATTTGATCGGCGTTACAAAATTTGGCCCCTCGTAAACCACTTTAACCAATGTTTTGCAGTCTTGTTTACTCCCCATCAAGTTGTCTGCATTGATGAGTACCTGATTACGTTTTCTCGCGGCTTGTCATTCAAACAGTATCTTCCCAAGAAGTGTACCAGATACGGGGTCAAGATGAGCACACGGGCCATAGTGGGTGCATCACGCTGGATATAGGTGGCACCAGGGCAAGCCTTTTGGACCCGAGAGGTGCTTTTCTAACTCTGTCCTCACTAACTGCTGTATTTTTTGTTTAGTGTTTTTTTGTAACTGCCGGCCATTATATAATTTTTTATATATTTTTTATGACTATTATTATTTAATTTTGTAAATTTGTATACTGCAAGAATTTTTTAATAAATTAATTTTGGTCATTAAAATACTGCACTATGGGAGCTGCCTTTTGTTCTCTCTGAGGATCCACCATATCACTACAAGCCTTTAACAAAACAAAAGGAAAACTATCCCAGGCATAAAGAATACGGATAAGTGAAAGGAGGTGGACGAATCGAATGTAAATAGCTGGACACTGAGGGACTACATGCACTTTACCCCCTAGGGGGACAAGGATCTGGTGAGTGGGGACCCGAGTGGGCGAGCACGGAAGTCACTGGATTTTTTTGACCAAGCGCCAAAGTCACCTTTAAGCTGATGCGTTATTTTCATTTATTATTCACTTCATAGTTTCTGAGACCAGTTACGCATTGACTGTGCACTTCAATTGTTGGAAAGCTTTTTTTGGGGGTACAAATACAGAATTATCTGGTGATTGTATATATATAAAAAATAAAAATAAATAATTTATAGACGTTTTGGCACTTTTGCACATTTTGCACTTTATGAACTTTGGAGAACTGTTTTTTTTTAAACAAAATTTGGACTTTAATGGTATATGGATTATTGTTGGATGATGCTCCTCTTCTCTCTCACATGGAGACATATAGTGTGAAATAGCCGAGTGATAGAGAAGCATCGTGACTGAGTATCTAACACTTACATAGAATTTTCTTTTTTGATATTTATATTCATTATTACTCGTTATAAGGAATTTATTTGCTCAACCCATATCGATATTATGTACTGCCTCACACAATAGTCTTGGGAGTGTGGATGTAGAGGTTGGTGTGCCCAATCTGCTTGCTTTGAGTGTATGTTGTGTACATGCACTCATTATAGGTTGACACCTTGTGTGTAGGGATGGCCTTGCGGTTCGCCCGCCGGTCGGTTCGCGGCAAACTTTGCTCGTTCGCAATTCGCCAAACCGGCGGACTTCTGGCGCTGTTTGCGCGGCGGACATATGCGTTTACATTGTGAAAGAACTTTGACCCATGATGACACATCCATCATGGGGTACAGGCCGGCCAATTGAGACATTTCAGCACATGGACAATTGGACATACCCCCTTACCTTATAAATAGACCTGATCTGGCGACCATTTTACATTCTGTCTTTTGTCAGTGTAGGGACAGGACGCTGTGTGGAGCAGGGACAGCCAGTTTAATCACTAGCTATTACTATTTGGTCCACAAAAGTCCTTTTAAGGACTGGTATAGGTGTACAGTATATAGGGTTGTACACGTATAATATACCGTATATACTCGAGTATAAGCCGAGATTTTCAGCCTCTTTTTTGAGGCTGAAAGTGCCCCCCTCGGCTTATACTCGAGTCATCGCTGTCTGCCCGCTCGATCAGCGTGTCGAGCAGACAGACAGCGGCCATTCTATGATTCAAAAGCCGCGCCTCCGGCTCCGCCTTCGCCTGTGATAGGCGGAACACTGAATTTCCCAGCAGCCTGTGTTCCGCCTATCACGGGCATCGTCTCATCCTCGTACTACGGACGAGGATGATACGACGTCCGTGATAGGCGGAACACAGGCTGCTGGGAAATTCAGTGTTCCGCCTATCACAGGCGAAGGAGGAGGCGCGGCTTTTGAATTTTACAATGGCCGCCGACGAAGAGGGCACGGGACGGAGGCAAGGCAAGGCACGGCATGGGACAGGACGGGACGGGACGGGACGAAGGCAAGGCACGACACGGGACGGAGGCTCGGGACAAAGGCTCGGGACACAGGTAGGCTGGACACACACACACACACACACACACACACACACACACACACACACGGATGGAGACACACACACACGGATGGATGGATGGATGGGGACACACACACACACAGGGATGGATGGATACACACACACACAGGGATGGATGGATGGATGGAGACACACACACACAGGGATGGATGGATGGATGGAGACACACACACACAGGGATGGATGGATGGATGGATGGAGACACACACACACAGGGATGGATGGATGGATGGACACACACACACACAGGGATGGATGGACGGACACACAGGGATGGACGGACACACAGGGATGGACGGACACACAGGGATGGACGGACACACACACAGGGATGGACAGGCATGTCTCACCCTCGGCTTATACACGAGTCAATAAGTTTGCCAGTTTTTTTGGGGGTAAATTGGGGGCCTCGGCTTATATTCGGGTCGGCCTATACTCGAGTATATACGGTACTTTCTTTCAAATATAGAAAGCATATTATACTTGACTGCTGAGCTGAGTGCTGACCGATTCTGCAGCTGTCTTTTATCAGTGTAGGGACTGAGGGACAGTCTGCAAATCACTAGCTACTAGGTCCACAAAGGTCCTTTTAAGGACTGGTATAGGTGTACAGTATATAGGGCTGTACACGTATAATATACTTTCTTTTAAATATAGAAAGCATATTATACTTGACTGCTGAGCTGAGTGATGACCGATTCTGCAATAAAAAAAAAAAGTATTATAACTGGTGTGATAGACCTTCTTCCACATACATACTACACTTCTCTAGAGACTTTTGTCACAGGGTCATTGAAAAAATGACAGGCAGAGGAAGAGGCAGGCCCTTCCACAGGGGTGGTAGGGGTAGGGCAGGAGCAACAGGCTTGAGCCAAAGTGGCAAATTGCAGAAGGTGCGTGCGATTACGTCAAAGGACGCACCAGACTTGGTTGAGTGGCTCACTCAGCTTTACTCTTCTGCATCCTCCTCATCCTCTCGATCTGCACCCTCTTCACTCTCTGCTGTGTGCACCCCCAAAGACACTACCACCAACACCACCACCACCATATACCTTCCGGCTTGAGTCACAGGAATTATTTTCCGATCCATCACAAGACATTTCCGATACGCAGCCATTCTTGGCATTGGATCAGGAAGAGGAGGTAGCAACAACCGCCACTCAGCAGTCTGACGACAATACCCAGATCAGCCCAAGGAGGTTGGTCCCCGCTGTTGCTGCCTACTCCGAGATCTCTAATTATAGTGGTGGGAAAGGTGAAGTCGATGATGACGTGTCTAGTGATGTCACGTGGGTGTCCACAAGAGAGGAAGAGGAGGGGAGTTCAGAGGGCGATATGGACCAGCAGATAGAGAGGAGAAGCAGGCGGAACTTACATTGCACAGGAGGGACAAAGCAGACTGCTAATGTATCAGGAGCGAGGCATCAACCATGTACAGTCACATCTGGCGCTCCCAGGACGCTGACACATGGCTCCGGAGTGTGGGCTTTTTTTAACGTGTCCGCTGCTGACAATAGTGTTGCCATCTGCAATCTTTGCAGTCAACGCATAAGTCATGGTAAGCCCAACACTCACCTAGGGATGACCGCCTTAAGAAGGCACATGAGCTGCCATCACCGAGCCCAGTGGGAGCAACAGAACCCACAAAGCCACACTCCAGGCTCTCACCGTCCAGCCTCGTCTTCTACTTCTCCTTCTCCCCTCTCCTCACAATTGTCCTCCACACCACCTTCCATCATGCCGTCCTCACGTTTTTCTGGAAAAAGGCAGGCTTCCGTGGGCCAAATGTTCGAGCGTAAAAAAATGATGACGCCGGATAACCCTCTTGCCCAATGGTTGATGGCTGGCTTGTCAGAACTGATAGCCCGCCAACGACTGCCATATAAACTGGTGGATTCGGAGGCATTTTGAAAATTTGTGGCCAACACCACAATGGAAGGTCCCAGGAAGGAAGTATTTCTCACAGAAGGGCATTCAAGAGCTATATGGCCATGTTCAGCAGCAAGTGAATGTATCTCTGGCACACAGTGTCAGTGCCAAGATACATCTGACCACAGACACGTGACCTAGCAAACACAGGCAGGGAAGGTATATAACTTTTACTGCCCACTGGGTGAACCTTCTGACGGCCGTCAAGCATGTAATCCGTGGCACCCATGTAGATTTGGTTTTACCGCCACGGATTGCATGCAGGCCTGCCTCTTCTTCTCCTCCTCCTACTCCATCCTCCTCCCTTTCCTCCTTGGCTGACTCCTCCTTTTCCGCTGCTAGCGTCTCTTCCGCTGCGCCGCCCAAGATCCCCAGAACCTATTCGACATGCCAGGTGAGACGTTGCCATGCTGTGCTGCGTCTGTTGTGCCTGGAAGCCAAGAGCCACACTGGCCCTGCACTCCTTTTAGCTTTGCGTTCACAGGCAGATCAGTGGCTAACACTGCTCAATTTGACAGTTGGTAAAGTGGTGTGTGACAACAGTGCCAATCGGCTTAGCGCATTGAAACAGGGCAAAATTACACATGTGCCATGCATGGCACATGTCTTAAACTTGGTCGTGCAGCGATTTGTTGTCAAATACCCTGGGTTCCAGGACATTTTGCGGCAGGCAAGGAAAATCTCGGCCCATTTCAGAAGATCTTACACGGCTATGGCTCGCCTTGCTGACATTCAGCGGCGACACAATCTGCCGATGAGACGTCTTTTTTGCGATTGCCCAACGCGATGGAACTCAACCTTCTATATGCTTGATAGGCTGCTCCAGCAGAAATGTGCAGTTAACTACTACCTGTACGAACTCTGTGGCAGAACAGGTTCTGGGGAGCTTGGTTTTTTCACCGCGCCAGTGGCTGCTCATGTGCGACGCATGCAGACTTCTGCGGCCATTTGATGAGATCACCAAACTGGTCAGTCGCAGCCATGGCGCCATCAGTGACATGGTACCTTATGCCTTCTTTATGGAGCATGCATTGCGTCGTGTCATTGATCAAGCCATGGAGGAGCAGGAAGATGAGGAAGTCGCAATGCTGGGTGAATTCCCAGGGGGGTTACTCTATCTGAGACAAGTCAACAACAGGAGTCTGAAGAGGAGTCAGAGGAGGATGGTGCCGGGGCGGATGAGCAGGAGCAAGAAGAGCATGCTTTAAACCTTTCTGGGATCCCTGTTGTGCGTGGATGGGGAGAGGAGAATGAGGAGGATGAAATTATCTTGGATAAGCAGGAGCCAGGCCACCACACCGCTTCCAGTTTAGTGCAAATGGGGGCCTTCATGCTCTATGCTTTTTATACGGGGGTCCCTGTTAAAACACTGAAGGTTAAGGACCAGTACTGGGTGGCAACGTACTTAGACTCCTGGTACAAACACAAAATGGCGGAAATGTTACCACCGTCACAGAGGGCTGTCAGAATGGAGCACTTACAGACCTTGCTTCAAGAAATGCTGCATTCTGCTTTTGCGTGCGCTGGCAGAGGAGGAATTCCCACTCCCAGAGAAAGAGTTGCGGGTACCAATCCAAGTGTCTGTATACTTATTTCAATTGGCTTTGCTGAACGCTCATGTGCTATACAGAGCTTTGGGACGAACTGGATCCTTCCTTAAATTCCAGGAAGAGATCATCAGAGCCCTTGTGTTTCCAGACGGTGCTCTGGCCCAACCTCCCAGTGCAAATGCAGTAAGCCGGCTGCAAGAGAGGCATTTTCCACATGTCCTCTCTGGTACCCCTACCCAAAGAAATCCCCAAAGAAGATGTAGTGTCTGTAGAAAGCGCGGATTTAGACATGACACTTACTTTTATTGTCCTTCCTGTCCTGACCAGCATGGTCTTTGCATTGGTGACTGTTTCGAATGCTACCACACACTAGTTGAGTATTAGTGTAGGGTACAGCACCATACTGTCATAGGCACACGTACGCAGGGTCTCGAAAGATGTGATGGCCATCACATTTTGAGAGACCCTAATCTGCAACGTTCAGTTTATAGTTTTTTTTACACACACAAAAACATAAAAAAAAATAAAAAATAAAAAAGCCAAAAATTGTTGTGGTTGTATTTTTCTCCTCTCTCTATTGTTCTCTCTGTTATGTTTGCTTTCTGCTTTCCGCTCTACTGTTCGCTCACTATTGTTCTATATCTATCATTCTCTCTCAGTTTTATTTTCACTGTTTTATTGTATCTGCTTGGCAGGTATGGTATGTTATACTGTAATGTTTGTTTTATTGTTAACCATCATTTGCTTAGCAGGTACGCCATTCAGCTGCAGCACAGATTTATTTATCTCAACAGGAATAGTGTTTGCTTCCACGATAGATAAAGTCGTGACTCCAGCGCTGTAGGAGGTGATTTCACCACCACAGTTAAAAAAAAGAAGATATATGCCGAAGCATGGGGGCAGCAGTGGTGGAGGAGTGATTTGCTCCTACCTTTTGGGGCGGATGCCCCAATGATTCGTCATATATATATTTTAGGCACAGATTGCGTTAAAAAAAGTTTTTTTGTATTACCTTTGCAGGTATGGTAAGTCTTACTGTTATACTGTAATGTTACTTTGTTTTATTGTTAACCATCATTTGCTTAGCAGGTACGCCATTCAGTTGCAGTGCGGATTTATTTATCTTGACAGCAACAGCATTTGGGTCATGGGGGGGGGGGGTTTATGCCATCTTGGCATTTTATGGCCTTCGAAACTGTGATAGGTAGTGAGGAGTGAAATCAAAAATGTTACGCCCTTAGAAATCCTGAAGGCGGTGATTGGTTTTTGGGGCCCTGTATGCGGGTAGGCTCCCAAAAAGTCCCACACATGTGGTATCCTCGTACTCGAGAGAAGCAGCAGAATGTATTTTTGGGTGTAATTCCACATATGCCCATAGCATGTGTGAGCAATATATCATTGAGTGATAACTTTGTGCAAAAAAGTAAAATGCCTCTCAGAAAATAGATTGGGGTGTCTACTTTCCAAAATTGGGTCATTTGGGGGGGATTTGTGCCATCTTGGCATTTTATGGCCTTGAAAACTGTGATAGGTAGTGAGGAGTGAAATCAAAAATGTTACGCCCTTAGAAATCCTGAAGGCGGTGATTGGTTTTCGGGGCCCTGTATGCGGGTAGGCTCCCAAAAAGTCCCACACATGTGGTATCCTCGTACTCGAGAGAAGCAGCAGAATGTATTTTTGGGTGTAATTCCACATATGCCCATAGCATGTGTGAGCAATATATCATTGAGTGATAACTTTGTGCAAAAAAGTAAAATGCCTCTCAGAAAATAGATTGGGGTGTCTACTTTCCAAAATTTGGTCATTTGGGGGGGATTTGTGCCATCTTGGCATTTTATGGCCTTGAAAACTGTGATAGGTAGTGAGGAGTGAAATCAAAATGTACGCCCTTAGAAATCCTGAAGGCGGTGATTGGTTTTCAGGGTCCCGTATGTAACTAGGCTCCCAAAAAGTCCCACACATGTGGTATCCCCGTTCTCAGGAGAAGCAGAAAAATGTATTTCATGTGTGAGCAATATATCATTTAGTGACAACTTTTTTTTTTTTGTCATTATTCAATCACTTGGGACAAAAAAATGAAATATTCAATAGGCTCAACATGCCTCTTAGCAATTTCCTTAGGGTGTCCACTTTCCAAAATGGGGTCATGGGGGGGCGGGGGGGGGGGGGGGTTGTACTGCCCTGCCATTTTAGCACCTCAAGAAATGAGATAGGCAGTCATAAACTAAAAGCTGTGTAAATTCCAGAAAATGTACCCTAGTTTGTAGATGCTATAATGTTTGCACAAACCAATAAATATACGCTTATTGACATTTTTTTTTACAGAAGACATGTGGCTGAATAAATTTTGGCCTAAATGTATGACTAAAATTGAATTTATTGGATTTTTCTTATAACAAAAATTAGAAAATATCATTTTTTTTCAAAATTTTCGGTCTTTTTCTGTTTATATCGCAAAAAATTTAAATCGCAGAGGCAATCATATACCATCAAAAGAAAGCTCTATTTGTGTGAAAAAAGGACGCACATTTTGTTTGGGTAAAACATTGCATGACTGTGCAATTAAGGCCTCATGCACACGGACGTTTTTACAGCCACTTTTTTGAGCTTTTTTTGCAGCTTAAAAACGGCTGTCCATGTTAGTCTATGGCTTCATGCCCACCTAGGCGTTTTTGAGCTGCAAATGGCATAGGCGTTTTTAAGCTGTAAAAAAAACCCAGGACCAGTGCGTTCCGTGGCGTGGAGCTAGAGCTGTAAAAACGCGAATCGCGGGAAAACGCGCACAAACGCGCATAAACGCGCAAAAACGCGCATAAACGCGCAACATATTTTCTTTGTTTTCTGATTGCTATAGCCAAGAGATGTGTTTCTTAAAAAACGCTACTTAACGCTAACGCTAAAAAACGCGCAAAAACGCCAATGCAAAACGCGGTAAAAATTACGTTTTTAACAACAATTTTTCCAGGCATCGGAGCTAGCTTTGCAGCCAGTTTTTTAAAACGTCCGTGTGCATGAGCACTAAAAATCAAGTTTTTAACAACAATTTTTCCAGGCATCGGAGCTAGCTTTGCAGCCAGTTTTTTAAAATGTCCGTGTGCATGAGCATAACAGTTAAACAGTGCAGTGCCAAATTGTAAAAAGTACTCTAGTCTGACCAGCCAAATGGTCCCGGGCTGAAGTGGTTAAAAAAAAGTGATCGTCCCCATATGAGCTTGACATACAGTATCTGTAGTGCAGAGTAATGAAATGCAACATTTAGTAATCATAGAGAACAGCCTTTGTCTCTTCTGAAAGTTCCTGTTTGCTCCTGATTATATACAGTGGTACCTTGGATTAGGAGCATAATTCGTTCCAGAAGAATGTTTGTAATCCAAAGCAATCGTATATCAAAGAGAGTTCCCCCATAGGAGTCAATGAAGTCAGATAATTCGTTCCACAGTGATTTCTATTGTATGCAGTACCACATGTGGCCAGAGGTGGGGGGGCGCCGGAGACACTCGGAAACACTTGGAGACTGCTCAAAGCCACTCGGATGCACTAGGAGACACTCGCAGAGGCTTCGTAGACACTTGGAGACAGAGTGTTTCCGAGTGGCTTCAAGTGGCACTTCTGGCCAAATGCGGTACTGCAATCCCCAGAGGCTTGAACCTGCTCATTTTCAGAGACAACGCTCATAAAGAGAGTCAGGATTAAAAAAAAAATAGCTTGTATTGCGAAACGCTTGTTAACCTCATTACTCACAATCCAAGATATTACTGTACCTTCATTTCCAGTTACTATTACAATAATCATTATTTATTTTCACTGGCAAGCAATTTAGGGCTGTGTCTCTAACCTTACAGAATACACTTACCCTTCTAGAAAAGCCCCTCTGCTGGTGCATATTTTTCCTGGTTTGGTATTATCTAGGTCACACCAACGTTTGGAATTAAATCTTTCCTCTGGTATCTCACTTGTGCAGTTCCTTCCCTCAACAATAACTTTCCAAAAGTTATCAAGTCCCTCCCCTGTTAAAGAAGTCATTACATAATTAGAGTTAAAACATAAGCAAACAAAAACATCTAACAATATATTATCCAGGGTCTGCATCTACTTCCTGGACTGAGATGGTGGGTAGATCCTGGTGTTCAGGCAGTTCTTGTTGATTATGTGAGTTCACATATTCTGACATATACAGTATAGGCCTCCTGTTGCAGCCTCTTAGCTTCTGACAAAGTTATAAAGTTGGGATCTAATCACTGAGAGAGAGGAGACTGAGGAAATTCTATTTTCTGTCTAGAACTGACATCTCAGCCTAGGGAGAATACCTTTACTGTAGTTCAGACACAAAAAAGGGGGAAGAAAGTTCTCCCAAGAGGGCAAAACATAGGACACTGTGATTGATTTAATTGATTTATTGAATAGAAAAAGTTACACATAACAATATAATGAAAAAAGAAACTGATTAAATAGCCCACCGACAGGTTAAAAAAGACAATGTTGTTATTGATTAAAAGTGGGAGTTGGCAGCTGCGCATGCATCACACAAACAATAACCACATTCAAGCACACACACTGATCACTAGTTAGCTACAGAAGAGCAAGTGGGGCATATAGTACTCCTTCCTACATAAGACCAGGGTTATGACAAACACGAGAGCTCTGAGGAAACTAGAAGTAATTGGCTAGTGAAACGCGTCTGTGTGACATCAGCACGTTGAACGGGGGTTCATTCGCCCGCTGCATGATCGATTCCTTTCTTCCTGTCTTCCGGATGAAACCGCCCGTGTCTGCGTCGAATGGCATCTCGTACATAGCAGGAGACCCTCCAGGTGGCTGGATTCCATTATACACTGAGCATGGCTCAAAGTCGGATCAGTGGGTAGAAGTCCATGGAAGCGGTGGACACACAGGACTTGGTGTGAGTATCCATTCATGAAACAGTGATGGTGTTTTATTTCCCATATTGCCTCCCCACTTGATGGAGAAGTAAACGTGCCACTATTGTATTGATTGACTTTGTGCTAAATCTGTTCTTCAAGCATCGGAAAAACCACCCCCTCTGCTTTGCTAAGGTGGAATCTGTCCAACCAATTTCAATAAGGGACTCACTATCATCCCACTGTGGATTGTTAATCAACACCCCATACATGATCCCAGGACAGCTCTGCACTAACTAAGTCGCTCCACACCATCCACATTCAAATGAGCCAACTGACCCAACTTCAATTAGTTACCAAAAGTTGTGTTTGTCATAACCCTGGTCTTATGTAGGAAGGCGTTCTATATACACCACTTGTCCTTCTGTAGCTAACTAGTGATCAGTGTGTGTGCTTGAATGTGGTTATTTTATGTGTGATGCATGCGCAGCTGCGAACTCCCCCTTTTAATCAATGACAACGTTGTCTTTTTTTAACCTGTCTGTAGGCTTTTTAATCAGTCTCTTTTTTCATTATACTGTTGTGTGTAACTTTTTCTATTCAATAAATCAATACAATCAGTGTCCTATGTTTTGCCCTCTTGGGAGAACTTTCTTCCCCCTTTTTTGTATGAGATTTTAGGGTCGCAAGGACTGCATCTGCTGGTTATCAATTTGATGGACGATTAATCAATTTTTTACAAATTATATCTTAATTCTAGAGTACTTAATGGTTGATCCAGGCATCCAATTATGTTTTTTCTTTGGCTCAGACAGCTTTTTAATGGAAAAAAATTGACATTTATTTTTACACAGTCCATTCCTCAGGAGGAAAAACCTTGAAATTGTAAAGGTGGACCCTTATTTGTTTCTCATAGACCTGCATCTGTGGCCAACAGTGCCTCAGGATATCAATGTCCCTGTGGTGACTATATCTGTGTGGAACTATACTATAAATGATACCCAAGAGAGTTGGTAGGTGCACCCAAGAAGTGTTGTCTGACAGCTGGTTCACATTAGAGCAGGACACTACAGGGCAAATTAGACCTTGGAACTGCAGATTTAGAACCATGCTGGAGGACTCTAAGAGATAATAGTCCCTCGTGAGAACAGGTGATGCAGGATTCCCCAAGGCATGGAGTCTAAGGGCCAGCCAGTATTTACCAGGTCTCCTGAATATGGAGATGGGCTTTGCTGCATGCTGACCCCAGGGGGGTGGGAGCTATGGGACCCTGCATGGAAGATTAGAATAGCACAAACGTGCTTGAAGCTCAACACTCCTCACTCCACCAGCACATCACTTGCTGCGGACTGTTACTCCCAGTGGAACTGGTTAGGCCTGACACTGACTTAGCTCAGAAAATACCCTTTGCAGACTGGGACCGCAGGCCCCAATGGTGTAGCAGTAAAGTCATTGTGCTAGCTGCCCTAACTATGGCTACTGATCACAGTTTTCCCTCTTTAGGCCCTGCCAGCCCTCCTGGTTGCAGCTGCCTCTTTCCGCTACCCCTTCCACCACAGTCCACACTTCTGATTCTGCACCTATCTTAGACTGCAAGCTCCCAGTCCTCTCAGGTGTGCCTTCCCAGTTTTTCTGACTGTGGCTCATTCACAGCCCTCCTGGCTGCGACCAGTTGTCCTCCCTGGAGTCTCTTAGAAGTGCTCTCTCCCACTATCCTCTGCTTGCTCTCCAGTCCAGGACCCTTTTCATGTGTTCTTGAAGGTGGTCCCGACTGTGCCCAAGCACAGGCCCAAGGTCACCCCCCCCCCGAAGGCCCTGACAGCCTCCACACTCTCCCAATCCAGCTCTTCCACTGAAAAACTCTTCCCCAGCTGAGCTGACCCTGAGTATTTAAGGAGACCTGCCCCCTACCAATCCAGATTGGGGACTGATCAAGGCTCCTCAAACAACCCAGGTGGCTCCACCTCCTCCCCCCCCCCCACTTTTCTTTCCAGGCACTAGAAGCCTCTGGAAAGAAATGGGTGGTCCTGATGGCATCGGTGTGATGCCTACCCTGAGCCACTTCCAGCCCATAATGAAAACAAACAGTCCTAGTAACCAGCCAGGCCTGCTTAAATGTACGTAAACTCTCTAGCACACTACTAGAGGGTGCTTCTTACATATGCGTGTGGGATCAGCACGTGCATTAGCATTTGTGCACAAGCACGGGTGGACAAGGGTGGTTTTTTTTTAACAAACATTTTTACAAAATTTTACAACCATGTCTCCATTGTTAACATGCCCAGAAACTGTTTTTTTTTTTTTTTTTTAACAAGAGGCAGACATTGAGGGGATATGGTTCCTGGGAGATGTTGTCATCAATTCCAAGAGTCAATGGGCAGCATTGCATTACTTCCTAACAATAAATTATGCAATGCAAGCCAGCGATGAGCGCCATCTTTAAAAAGAGTAAAGAGGCTTTTCTTGCCCTTGTTACTATAGTGTCTATGCAGTAGTGATAGGTAGTGAAGGCGGCTAAAGAGGCAATTTTTTTAGTAAACTACACAAGGGTTACACACTGCTACATTTTAAAAGCCACAAGGACAGCATCTGGGTTTTAGTATATAGTGACAATACATGCACCGTGCTTTATGCGCATTTACAAGATCGGAAGGTGCATGCTAGGTAGCCAACAGCACCTTTTCTAGGAAGAAGCTACTACTGTGCTTCACATGCCCACAAGGAAGAAGGGAGCATGCTCAGTGGGGAACAGAAAGTTTGCTATAAAGAAATACAGGTAATTATACAAATGACATTGCATTTATTAACATTTTTTAATTGATTTCATTAATAAAAAATATGGCTGGAACTCCGTTTTAATTATTTATTTACATTTCTTAAAACATATTTTGGTTTCAGACACTCACCTCCAGGGAAATGGCATCCTAGTCCAACTATTGCTATCTGATCTTCCAGTTCATCCATCTTCCAGTAGTTCTGTAAAATAATTATTCACAGAGTGAGAAAACCAAAGAAAATGGGAGACAAAGAGAAATGTCTTCTTTAAATATACAGTACCGGTGAAAATGTTTGTGAGGATACGTTTTTACATTTTATATTGCTAAATTATTTGCTTATTCTCTGTATTGTTTTTAGAATTGTTACATTGTATCTCTTGTTTGAAACCATATGCATTTCCTATGCTCCTCAGCTCCTTGTAGTGGGCATAATCAGGGAAGGGCTGGCAGCCTTAGGCCTGAGGGGCAAGCCCAGTCAAGTGGCCCAGCCTCACCAGTGCCCATCCAATGCAGCCTCACCAGTGTCATTCCCATCAGTGCATCCTGATCAGTGCCCATCAATGCAACATCACCAGTGCCCACCAGTGCAGCCTGATCAGTGCCCATCAGTGTAGCCTTACGAGCCCCCATCAGTGCAGCCTCACCAGTGGCCAACAGTGCAGTGTCTATCAGTGCCCATCAATGCAGCCTCACCAGTGCCCATGAATACAGCCTTACCTGTGCCAATTAGCTCAGCCTCACAGTACTCATTAATGCAGCCTCACCAGTGCCCATCCCATCAGTTCAGCCTTACCTGTGCCCATCAATGCAGCCTGATCAGACAGCAGTGCCCATCAGTCCATCCTTGCAATTGCATGGGGAGTGAGGAGAGCTGCTGGTTTACACAGAGCAGGGATCTCCCACTTATCCAGTGTGGCCGTTGTCACACTAATGGACATCATACATCCCTGCATTAACCCAGTCATAGGAGCCAGTCCAGGAGGCGGGTCTTTGTATGTCACACGGCCGTGTCGGGTAAGCGGGAGGTGGAGATCTCCACTCTGTGTAAACCCTCAATGCTCAACCCGCCCCCCCCTTCAGAGGCAGCCTGGTGTGCACCCACCCAGGATCAGCCCAAAAGCGGCCCCAGTGCCCATCAATGAAGCTAAGGACATTACGCAGCCAGGAGTAGGAGGAACTGTTCAGGGTGGGATCCCTCAGAACGTTCCCGGAATCCTACAAAATGGAGATTATTCCTGTGGGAACGGTTCTCCAGGTAATCCAATTTGGTTTTGAGGGTCATCAGCTCATCCGTGGTAGTGCTCATTGTGGCAGATAAAGGGTGTACAGTGTTCTCCAAGGAACTAATACGTTCTTCTGTTCTCTCCAGCAGGGTTTACACATCCTGTTTCAGCAGGAAGAAATCAATATGGATGTTTTCCCTTTGGACTGAGGAAGGCTTTACAGTCCTTTATAGCCAGCATGATTTCTGCCAGAGAGGCTCTGCCTGAGAGTGGTCTGGAGAATAGCTGTCTCCTAAACATGTAGGGTATTCCTGGGGTCTAGCTGGGTAGAGAAGGCAGCAGGGATTCACTCACCCCCTGTGTAGAGAGCTGTGCTGAGGAGAGAGAAGGCTGCAGCGTGGCTTCAAGCATGGCAGGGGATCAGCAGCATCTTGTCTGCAGAACTTTGCCAGTTGTTCCGCCCTGGGTTGGGGCATAGGTGGCCCATATTTCTCTTTCGTTCATTGACAGACACAGCTCCTTTAATTCTTGACCTTAGGGTTATCACGCCACTTCAGGAGAGGACTAGGCAGAACAGCACCACCCAGGGGGCTGTCCCTCTGGCTATAACCCCTCACCCTGCATCCTGCAGTTCAGTTTTTTTATGCCTAGTGTAGGAGAAGGTCCTGGGATTTTTTGATTTTTTTTTCTACAATTTTTGATCCTGTGATCTACTATCAACAGCCGGCTGGGTGGCAGGCTGGATAATATAGATCCTTTGTAGTCTGCCCAGCCTGGCCATTGAGCGTGAGCAGACCCTAGCTACACGCTGGGTTAGCCACGACATGCCCCTTTTGCTCCAGGAGTGGCCGTTTAGCTGTATGCCCCCGGGGCTCACATATGACCGGGCTACTGCTGTCCGTGTTACAGTGTGCCGTGGCCAGAAGCCACCCCGTACTGCTCGGGTGATGGTTCTGTGGTGGAATGCGTCCAGCAATCCTGACAGGAAGGGTAAGTACGGCTCTCCCTGCCTCGGCAGGATAGAGCAGCTGGGCATTCCCTGGGAGGTCGACTAGGGGGTCTCTCACTCTCCCTTTCCTCTCTCCCTATCTCTCATTCCCTCCTCCCCCTGCTGGGGCTGCTGTGTGACTGGGCATGAGGTGCGGTTTATGTACCTAGGCCAGGGGTCCTCCGGGGGGGAGGGGAGGCTCCGAGCTTTGGCAGGGCTTCGCTGGCTGTTGGGGTTCATTTTTACTTTTCTGCCCCTTTTTTCTGTGCTGTGAGGTGCCTGAGTAAATTTACCTCAGGAAAGGCCACCACCATTTTGCTGAGGCTGCGCCCATTTCCTGTAGTCTTATGCAGTGTATGGCTGTTAGCCATTTTCTAGAAGGTTTGACGGTCATTTTCTTGGGGATTTTTATACTAAGGACAGCCGGCGGCCATTTTCTTGTAGCCTCAGTGCGTTTTTATCTCTAGTGTCTGTGTACCTCAGAACAGCGTGGTTTTCACTCTGAGCACTTTGTGACTTAAACAGGGCAGAGCGGTCTGCAGCAGCACAGCACTCAGCGTGGTGAGTCCTGCGGTGGGGACCCCACAGTCTGGGATCAGCTAGGAGGGTGGGATTTGTGTACCTTGCCTTAAGTCCCTAAGTTGTGGCAGGTGAGTGAGGGTCAGCATGGCGTGAGAAGCTGGTGCTTCTTCCTCAGACATCCCTGCTATTGCAACCAGCTCACCTGCAAAAAATGTGGTGCCTATGGACACTTTGATGGCAGTCCTGGAGACCTTTGTTTCCAGGGTGGAAGCGGCGTGTAGGCGCAAGGGGGGTAAAAAACGCCCCCTGCCCCCATCTTCGGGGGAGAGCTCTGATTCACACTCGGGTCCCGTGGTGACTGGCGGCCCCTGTTCTGACATGTCAGAGGATGTGGACCAGGACCGTTCAGACAGTGAGACTGACTCTGTATACGGGTTAGCGCAGGAAAAAGCGCTAGTAGCAGCACTTATCACTGCGGCGTGGGATACCCTGAAGATACAGGATGAAGCAGGAACCTCTACTGAGGTGGCGGTCCTTTTTGGGTCCCGCAAACCGGCCCACGCGCCTACGGTGTTTCTGTATTCGACTTATTTTGATAAGTTCATCTACAAGGAATGGGGAAGTCTGCAGCGGACCTTTTCCGTCCCAAGAAGAATGGTGGTGCGTTACCCCTTTGAGGAGAACCTCCTGAAAAAATGTATGTCTCCTCCGGTTGTTGACCCCCGGTATCCAGGTTAATTAAAGTAACCACGATTCCGGTACAAGGAACTCCTGCCTTCAAGGATGCTGCCGACAGGAGGGCCGAGGCAGTGGCCCGGTCCATGTTTACGGTAGTGGGGTCAGCGTTACGACCTGTGCTGGCCACGGCCTTGGTGTCGCAGACGCTTACTGAATGGGCAAAGTGAATTGGAGAAGCAACAGTTTCCCCCGGTCTGCATAGAGCTGGCAGACCAGTTGTTGCATGGCCTTAAGTATGTCTGTGATGCGGTCCTGGATATGATCCCCCTGCTCTCTATCTATCAGTATCAGCAGTGGTGCTACGGCGCCTGATTTGGCTGAAATGCTGGGACTCCTGCATTTAAGGACCATACCGACAGGAAGGCCGAGGCAGTGTCCCGTTCCTTGTTTACGGTAGTTGGGTCAGCGATACAACTAGTACTGGCCACAGCATTAGTGTCGCAGACACTTACTGAGTGGGCAAAATGATTGCACCGTGAGTTGGAGAAGCAGCAGGCCTCTCCTGTCTGCGTGGAACTGACAGACCAGTTAGTGCCCGGCCTTAAGTATGCCTGTGACGTGGCCCTGGATACGCTTCCCTTGCTCTCCAGGGCATCAGTGCCAGCAGTGGGGCTACGATGCCTGATTTGGGTGAAATGCTGGTCTGCGGACCAGGCATCTAAAAAAGCACTGGCGATTTGCCCTTCCAAGGTGAGAGGCTTTTTGGAGCTTCGCTGGATGACATTATTAAAAATGTTACCAGTGGGAAGAGCACGTTGCTCCCACAGTCCAGGAAGGGTAAGGAGTCACGCTGTAGGCAACGGCCTTCCTTTTCTGCTCAGAAGTATTTTTTTCGCCCGCCTGGGTTGGCAGGTTAGCGTTCCCAGTCCAACAAGGCGCCTTCTGAAAGACAAAAGCGTCCCTGGTTTTGCAAGCCAAACAAGTCTGGGAACAAAAATATTACCACAGGAAGGTTTGCCCCCACTTAACTCTTGGGCGGGGGGTCGCCTTCGGGAGTTTGCAGCTCGGTGGACCGACCTACTGTCCGACCAATGGGTCTGCAAACTGGTTTCATCGGGATACAAGGTAGAGTTTCTACCTCTACTTCCGGCTCGTTGGAAAGCCCTGTTCGGGGCAGTACAGGACCTGCTACTGCATGGGGTGATAGCACCTGTACCAATGCTGGAAAGGTTTCAGGGTTTCTACTCCAATCTGTTTGTAGTCACCTAAAATGAAGGGGTATATCCAATCTTGGACTTGAAGGCCCTCAACAGCTTTGTGAAAGTGCAAAGGTTCAGGATGGAATCAGTTCGCCCCGTGGTCACTGCACTCCATCAGGAGGACTTCCTGGTGTCCCTGGGTATCCAGGACACGTACTTACATGTACCCATATGCCTCAGGCATCAGAGGTTTCTATGATTTACAGTCGGGGAAGAGCACTACCAGTTTGTAGCTCTCCCTTTTGGCCTGGCGTCAGCACCCCGAGTCTTTACCAAAGTGTTAGCTCCAATTCTGGCGCTGTTAAGGCAACGTGGGATCGCAATCATGGGTTACCTAGACTACCTCCTTCTGAGAGCAGCTTCTGCCTCAGAATTAAGGGAGGATGTAGCGATCACCATGCAGACTCTCTGGGACTTTGGTTGGGTGCTGAACCTTAAGAAGTCGTTGTTAGTACTGACTCAATGCCTGGAGTACCTGGGCTTGCTGTTGGACTCCTCAGAAGCAAGAGTTTTTCTCCTTTCAGACAAGCTGCAGACTCTTCAAGCTGCGGTGAAGTTGTTGGTGAACCGCATTTGGTCGTTGCTGAGCTTCTGCATGCAAGTTCTGGGCCTCAGGGTAACCACATTTGAGGCGGTACCGTACGATCAATTTCACACTCAAGTCCTGCAAAAGGAGATTTTGGCAAAATGGAACAAATGTCCATTATCCCTGGATTGTCAAATTTCGGTGAGCCAGTTAGACAGGGATTCCCTTCTCTGGTGGCTGTCCTGCCCTTCGGTCCGGGAGATCATTCCTTCCTCTCCATTGGATGGTGATCACAACGGATGCCAGCTTGACCGGTTGGTGGAAGTTCTGGGGAGTCCTTCCAATTTCTCGGCATCAGGTGGCAATCCCAGGTCACCAGTCTGGAGACGCTGGTAGAACTCCGTTTGGGTGAAGACTCCTCCATCCGACATCCGGCCATTCTTCTCCATGTCCACATACAGAAATTCATATTGTGCTGACACCAATGCCATTAACACGATACCATTAAACCCCTTATAGTTAAAATAGTATGACCCCGAATGGGGTGGTGGCACGATGTGGACGTGCTTCCCATCTATAGCCCCTCCAAAGTTGGGAAAGTCCCAACGGTTGGCAAAATGGGCTGCCACAGTCTGCCATTCCTGTGGCGTTGAAGGAACTGGGGAGTCAAACAAGAAAAAAATATATAAGTACTTTTGCACATAACATTGCAAGCACATTACAAAAAAAACATTCTTGCCCAACATCAGTCTAACATTTTTTTAAAGATTTAAAGACTAAAATATAAAATTAAAAATTTATTTAAAGACACATAAACCATTTGGACACATTTTAAGGGGTTGTTTAGCCTAAAGCACTACAATGGAGCTGACAAAAATAGGATTTTAGTACTCACCGTAAAATCCTTTTCTCTGAAGTTCATTGACGCACAGAGCTCCAGTAATCTTGACCGTAGGTCCCTCTGGTAATAACCCCTCAGCCTGCTTGCTGCAGCTCAGTACGTCAACAAGCAGTATAACGTAAACCAATAGGAGGGGAGGGTGCTGTGTCCGTCAATGAACTTCAGAGAAAAGGATTTTACAGTGAGTACAAAAATCCTATTTTCTCTTTCGTGATTGACGGACACAGTAATCTTGAACGTCGCAACGTCCCCAAGCAGTGTCATAACGAGGGGTGGGAACAGCAATATAACTTCACCCACAACCATAGGTGCTCCCCAATGGGGGAGTCACCATCTGAACCAACCGCAGCAGAACTTGCGGTCAACATATGCATCAGAGTGCATTAAATTCAAAAGGTAACTTTCTCATAACAGAAGAAAGAGTGTAAAATTTCAACATTAAACGTCCGCCTGCAAAACTTTGCAGCCAAAGCAAGCATCAGAAGATGCACTTACATCCACTTTTTAGAACTTTGTAAAGGTGTGAATGGACGACCAAGTCACCGCCTTACACACCTGGGATACTGACGCTTGATGTTGGAAGGTCCAAGATTTCCCAATTACCCTGGGGGAATGGGCCGTGGCAGGAAAGGGAATGCACCTGCCCATTTAAGGCGTAAGCCTGGACCACAATCTGTCTGATCCACCTGGAAATGGTGGACGACGAGATTGCCAATCCTTTTTTCAGACCAGCTACTGAAACAAACAGAGAGTCTAACTTCCGGAAGGGAGCCGTGGCAGACAGATAAACCCTTAAAACCCGGACCACGAACAGGGAATGGAGGGCCACCTCCTTAGGATGTATTGGTTTAGGACACAGAGATGGTAACACAATGTCTTCATTGAGGTGAAAACCCGAAACCACCTTTGGTAGAAAAGAAGGTTGCGGACGCAACACCACCTTATCCTTGTGAATAACCAGATAGAGTGACTTGCAAGACAAGGCCGCCAGTTCCGAAACCCTCCTGGCCGATGTAATGGCCACTAGGAAGACCACTTTCTGAGAAAGAGCCAACAAGGGAATTTCCCTGATGTTCTCAAACGGCGGTTTCTGAAGTGCCGATAGCACCAGGTTTAGATCCCACGGAGGCAGGGTGGACGCACCGGAAGGACTACTTGCCGGACCCCTTGTACAAAGGTGCCCACTAGAGAGTGAGACGCCAGGGGTCGTTGGAAAAAAACAGCCAAGGCTGATATGTGTCCGTTGATGGTGCTTAAAGCCAGTTTCTGGTCTACTCCTTGCTGTAGGAACAGCAGGATCCTGGAAACGTAATGGGTGCTCAGACGCCACCCCATCTCCTCACACACGGAGATATAAGCCTTCCATCTACGATGGTATATCTTCCAAGAAGAAGATTTTCGTGCCCTCAGCAAAGTGGAGATTACCGAGTCCGACAGACCTCGGTTCCTTAGCACCTGGCGTTCAACAGCCATGCCGTTAGCAGCGATGGTAAAGCAGGGCGGAGAATCGAACCTTGAGACAGAAGGTCTTCTAGCACTGGTAACTGCCAGGGAGCGTTCACCACTAGGCGTACTAGGTCAGTGTACCAAGGACACAGAGGCCAATCTGGGGCAATCAGTATCACTGGAATCCCCCTCCCAGCCTACGCTCTGTGGAGTAGACGTGGTCACAGTTTTAGCGGAGGAAAGGTGTAGATCAGCCCGTACTGATCCCATGGAGCCACCAGCGCGTCCTACGTGTCCGCCCAAGGATCTCTTGTCCTGGATACGAACCTCTGCACCTTCCGATTGAGCCAAGATGCCAGGAGATCCACATCACATACCCCACCGCAGGCACAGTAACCTGAACACCTCCTGATGCAACGACCACTCTCCTGGGTCCAGCATCTGGTGACTTAGATAGTCCGCCTGCCAGTTTTCTACTCCCGGGATGTATATGGCCGACAGGGCCGGTACATGCCGCTCTGCCCACCGAAGGATGTGAGCGACCTCCTGTGCTGCAGCCAAGCTTCTTGTTCCTCCTTGATGGTTGACATATGCCACCGTTGTGGCGTTGTCTGACTGGATCCTGATCAGACACCCTCTTATGGCTCGTACACACGATTGGACTATGCGACGGACTTAGTATGGTGGACCTAGTCCGGCGGACAACCCGCCGGACTTTGCAGCGGGGGTCCGCCGGACTTTTCCGAGTGGACCTGCCCACACACGACCGGACTTTTCCGGCGGACAACCTGTCGGACTATGCCAGGAGTCTGCCAGACTTTTGAAATAAACGAACTTGCCCACACACGGAAAAAAGTCAGTTTGTTTTGAACGTGGCTCCAGATAGATGGGACTAGCAAAGGAAGTCAATGTTGCCACCTCCATCAGCGAGATTGACACCTCGCTAGCCCCGTCACCTGGTATGGACTTACGCCGCAAAAACAGTGTGGGGGTCCCCCCAAGGTCCTTATCAGACCCTTATCCGAGCACGTAGCCTGGCCGGTCAGGAAAGGGGGTGGGAACGACCGAGCACCCCCCCCCCTCCTGAGCCATACCAGGCCGCGTGCCCTCAACATGGGGGGGTGCGTTGGGGAAGGGTGGGCCCTGTGGTCCATCCATCCTAAAGCACCTTGTCCCCATGTTGATGAGGGGGAATAAGGAGGCCCCCAGATACCGGCCCCCCACCCTTTGTGAATGAGTGTGGGGTACGAAGTACCCCTACCCATTCACCTGGTGAAAAAAGTGTGAATAAATAAAAAAAAAAAAGTTTTTAAAATAATTTATTAGACGGCTCCGGTGGTCTTCCGTCTTGGGGGGTCTTCTCGCTGAACTCCACCGCTATCTTCTGCTCTTTTACTAGCTCTTTTACTAGTGGAGGAGCCCGGCTTTCTTCTTTGTCGCCGCCACTGTTCGGGGGTCTTCTTCCGACTTTGGGGGTCTTGTCCCTTGTCCCTATATAAGTCCCCGCACAACGCGTCCCTGCCATTGCGGCCAGAGAGAGCGTCATGTCAACATCGCAAAGAAGAAGAAGAAGAAAAGAAGAAGAAGACTGGGCCAACGCAAGAGCTATAAGAAGATAGCGGAGGCCGGCAGAAGAACCGAAGAGCGGGACAAGAACCCCAAAGTCGGAAGAAGACCCCCGGACGCGGCGGCGAAGAAGAAAGCCGGGCTCCTCCGCTAGTAAAAGAGCAGAAGATAGCGGAGGAGTCTGGTGAGAAGACCCCCCAAGACGGAAGACCACCGGAGCTGTCTAATAAATTATTTTAAAAACTTGTGTTGTGTTTTTTAATGCACACTTTTTTCACCGGGTGAATGGGTAGGGGTACATCGTGGGAGGCCAGTATCTGGGGGCCCCCTTATTAAAGGGGGCTCCTGGATTCCGATAAGCCCCCCGCCCGCAGACCCCGTCAACCAACGGCCAGGGTTGTCTGGAAGAGGCCCTTGTCCTCATCAACATGGGGAGACCGTAGGACCCCCCCTTCCCCAAAGTACCCCCCCATGTTGAGGGCACACAGCCTGGTACGGCTCAGGAGGGAGGGCCACTCGCTTGTCCCCATCCCCTTTCCTGACTGGCCAGGCTACATGCTCGGATAAGGGTCTGATATGGACTTTGGGGGGACCCCCACGCCATTTTTTGGCGTAGGGCTTCCCCTTTAAGTCCATACCAGGTGACGGGGCTAGTGAGGTGTCAATCTCCCTGATGGAGGTGGCGACATTGACTTCCTTTGCTAGTCCCGTCTTCCTGGAGCCACCTTCAAAATTAACAGACTTTTCTCCATGTGTGGGCAAGTCCGTTCATTTCAAAAGTCCGGCGGACTAGCACACAGATGGGCGGATTGTCAATTTTGAGTCAAAACTTCTTTCTAAGTCCACTGGACTTTTGGGAACAAAAAGTCCCCCGGAGCCCGCACACGGGTGGATTGTCCGGCGGACTCTGGTCCGCTGGATAGTCCGATCATTTGTATGCCGCATAAGTCTCATCAACCATGTGGAGAGGCATAGCCTGATTGGGCGTACGATACCGCCTCGAAGGAGGCCACCATGAGACCAAGGACTCGCATGCAGAAGCGCAGCGACAACCACCTGCGGTTCATCAACAGCTTCACCGCGGCTCTGAGAGTCTGCAGTTTGTCTGAAAGAGAGATACACTCTCACTTCCACAGAGTCCAGCAGTAAGCCTAGGTACTCCAGGCGCTGAGTCGGCACAAGCACCGATTTTTTGAGGTTCAACACCCACCCAAAGGCCTGCAGGGTTTGCATGGTGATCGCCACATCCTCCTTTAATTCTGAGGCGGAAGCTGCTCTCAGGAGGAGATCGTCTAGGTAACCCACGATTGTGATCCCGTGTTGTTGCCACAATGCCAAAATTGGAGCCAATACCTTGGTAAAGACTCAGGGTGCTGAAGCCAAACCAAAGGGGAGAGCCACAAACTGGTAGTGCTCTTCCGCTACTGCAAATTGCAAAAACCTCTGATGCCTGTGCAAGTACGCTTCCTAGATGTCCAAAGACGCCAGGGAGTCCCCCTGATGGATTGCAGCAACTACAGAGCAAACTGATTCCATTCTGAACCTCTGTAATTTCACAAAGGAATTGAGGGCTTTCAGGTCCAAGATTGGACGTACTCCTTCCTTTTTGGGGACTACAAACAGATTGGAGTAGAACCCCTGAAACCTTTCCCTTTCTGGAACAGGCACTATCACCGCGCAGCTTAGCAGGTCCCTTACTGCCCCCAACAGGGCCTCCCGGCGAGTCGGGAGTAATGCCCCATACACACGGTCAGACATTCCAACCACAAAATCCATCGGATTTTTTTCTGACAGATTTTGGCCGAAACTTGTGTTGCATACACACGGTCGCACAAAGTTGTCGGAAAAGCAAACCTTAATGCGGAAGCACTTTTGCTCGCTGGCTTGCTAGGCTTGCGAGTCCAGGGACGCTTCTGTCCCTCAGTAGTCACTTTTTTGGACTGGGGGCGTTTTGCCGAAGTCCCAGGCGGACGAAAAAAGCCTCTTTTGAGAGGAAAATGAGGGCCCTTGCCTGCGGCATGGCTCCTTACTCTTCCTGGACTGTGGGAGAAAGGTGCTCTTCCCACCTGTGACATTCTTAATAATGTCATGCAACAAGGTTCCAAATAGCCGCTCACCAAGGAAGGGTGGAACCGTCAAGGCTTTTTTAGATGTCTGGTCTGCAGACCAGCATTTTAGCCAAATCAAGCGCCGCAGCACCACTGCTGACACTGATGCTCTGGAGAACAAGAGATGCGTATCCAGGGCAGCATCACAGACGCACTTAAGGCCATGCACTAACACACAGTTCCACACAGACAGGAGAGGCCTGCTGCTTCTCCAACTCACAGTGCAATAGTTTTGCCCACTCAGTAAGTGTCTGCGACACTAATGCTGTGGCCAGTACTGGTTGTATCGCTGACCCCACTACCTTCAACAAGGAACGGGCCACTGCTTGGGCCTTCCTGTTGGTAGGGTCCTTAAATGCAGGAGTACCTTCTACCGGGATTGTGGCTACTTTGTTTAACCTGAATACTGGGGGGTCCACAACCATTTTTTAAGAAGGCTCTCCTCAAAGGGGTAACTGCAATTCATTTTGGGACCGAGAAGGTCCGTTGCGGGCTTCCCCATTCCTTGTATATCAACGTATCAAAATAAGTCAGATAGGGAAACACTTTAGGTGTACAGGCTGGCTTATGGGACCCAAAAGGGACCGCTATTTCAGCTGTATCCTGAATTTTCAGGGTATCACGCACAGCTGTAATACGTTTTCCAATTAGCAATTTGTCTTGCGTGGACCCGGACAGGGAATCATCCTCACTGTTCGATCGGTCCTGGTCAGCATCCTCTGACACATCAGAGCAGGGGCCACCAGTCATTGCGGGCCCGAGTCTGAGTCAGAACTCTCACCGGAGGACGGGGGCAGGGGCAATTTTTTACCACCTTTGCGCCCTCACAACACCTCCACCCTGGCAACGAACGTTTCAAGGACCGCCAATAAAGCTTTCCAAAGGCACTGCACTGTTTGCAGATGAGACGGTTGCAAATGCAGGGAGTTCTGGGAAAGAAATGCCAGTTTCTGAAGCCATGCTGACCCACCCTGCCTGACACCCTTGGGGACTTAGGACAGGTGCTGAATCCCTCCCTCCTAGCTGCTGTGCCAGCTGTTACAGGTGCCTGTGTCTAGTGTCAGCTCCCAGGTGTCCAGAGCAAAAAAAGCGCTGTTCTGAGGTACCGGGACCAGCGCTGAAGAGAAAAACCATGCGCGGGCAGCCTGCATAAGGGACAATCACAGGGAAAATGGCCGCCAAACTTCGGGAAAATGGCCACCGACCATGCTTTCCACAGAGACTCACAGAAAATGGCAGACAAGTAACTGTACACAGTGAATGAACAGAGATAATGGCGGCAGACAGCGCTATGGCGGCAGCACATACAGAGCCCACAGACACCAGCAGAGAGACCACAGAGAACCCAGGGACACAGACATCCAGCACAGCCTCCAATCCAGAATCAGAGCCCCCTGGAGGACCCCTGGCTCAGGTACACTCACCGCTCAGTAGCCCAAGAGAGGGAGGAGAGGGACCCCCTAATCGACCTCCCAGGGATTGCCCAGCTGCTCAATCCCGCCGAGGCAGGAAGAGCTGTACTTACCATCTGGACGAGCTGGGGACATACCTTACACAGACCCACAACCGAGCAGTACGGGGTGGCTGCTGGCCACACGTGTGTCTCGCTCGTCCCCCCTTTCCTGGCCGGCCGGGTAGTGTGCTCGGACAAGGGTCTGATGTGGACCTGGGGGGGACCCCCACGCTGATTTTTTCGGCGTTGGGGTTCCCCTTTAAGTCCATACCAGGTGGCGGGGCCAGCAACGTCTCCTTCGCGGGCCCCACCTACCTGGAGACGTGCTCAAAATGAGCGGACTTTCCTCCGCGTGTGTGGAAGAGTCCGTTCATTTCAAAAGTAGGGCGGATAGTACGGCGGACTTAGTACGCCGTATTAGTCCGCTGAAAAAGTGCCGTGTGTGGGCAAGTAGCCCGTTCGGAAAGTCCGGCGGACAGTCCGGCGGGAAGTCAGCCGGATAGTCGGCTACGTGTGTACGCGGCATTAGATTTCGCCAGATGTAAACCGCACCATTGGGAAATTGGGAAAGCATTTTATCACACCGATCTTAGTGTGGTCAGATGCTTTGAGGGCAGAGGAGAGATCTAGGGTTTGAGACCCCAATTTTTTCTAAAAAGAGTACCTGTCACTACCTATTGCTATTATAGGGGATATTTACATTCCCTGAGATAACAATAAAAATGAAAAAAAAAAATGAAAAGAACAGTTTAAAAATAAGATACAAAAGCAAATAAAATAATAAAGAAAAAAAAAAGCACCCCTCACCCCTGTCACCCCCTGCTCTTGCGCAAAGGCGAACGCAAGCATCGGTTTGGTGTCCAATGTAAACAGCAATTGCACCATGCATGTGAGGTATCACCGCGAAGGTCAGATTGAGGGCAGTAATTTTGGCCATAGACCTACTCTGTAAATCTAAAGTGGCAACCTGTAAATGTTTTTAAAGGCTTTTAAAAATGTATTTAGTTTGTCGCCACTGCATGTTTGTGCGCACTTTTAAAGAATGTCGTGTTTGGTATCCATGTACTCGGCCTAAGATCAACTTTTTATTTCATCAAACATTTGGGCAATATAGTGTGTTTTAGTGCAATTAAATTTAAAAAAGTGTGTTTTTACCTAAAAAAAATGCGCTTGAAAAATCCAGCAAATACTGTGTGAAAAAAACCTAAACACCCATCATCTGTAGGGCCTTTGCTTTAAAAAAATATATATAATGTTTGGGGGTAAAGTAATTTTCTTGCAAAAAAAAAAAATGTTTCATGTAAACAAAAAGTGTCAGAAAGGGCTTTGTCTTCCAGTAGTTGAAGAGTGGGTGATGTGTGACATAAGCTTCTAAATGTTGTGCATAAAATGCCAGGACAGTTCAAACCCCCCCCCCCCAAAATGACCCCAGTTTGGAAAGTGGACACCCCAAGCTATTTGCTGAGAGGCATGTTGAGTCCATAGAATATTTTATATTGTGAGTGACACAAGTTGCAGGAAAGACAATTTTTTTTTTTTTTTTGCACAAAGTTGTCACTAAATGATATATTGCTCAAACATGCCATGCACATATGTGAAATTACACACCAAAATACATTCTGTTGCTTCTCATGATTACGTGGATATCACATATGTGAGACTTTTTGAGAGCCTAGCTGCATACAGGACCGAGAAAACCAAGCACCGCCTTCAGGCTTTCTAAGGGTGTATATTTTTTATTTCACTCTTCACTGCCTATCACAGTTTCGGAGGCCTTGGAATGCCCAGATGGCACAACCCCTCCCCCAAATGACCCCATTTTGGAAACCCCAAGCTATTTGCTGAGAGGTATGGTGAGTATTTTGCAGACCTCACTTTTTGTCACAAAGTTTTGAAAATTGAAAAAAGAAAATACATTTTTCTTGTCTTTCATCATTTTCAAAAACAAATGAGAGCTGCAAAATACTCACCATTCCTCTCAGCAAATAACTTGGGGTGTCTGCTTGTCTACTAAAATGGGATCATTTGGGGGGGGGGGGGGGGTTTGTGCTATCTTGGCATTTTATGGCCTTCAAAACTGTGATAGGTAGTGAGGAGTGAAATCAAAAAGTTACGCTCTTAGAAATCCTGAAGGCAATGATTGGTTTTCGGGGCCCTGTATGCAGCTAGACTCCCAAAAAGTCCCACACATGTGGTATCCCCGTACCCAGGAGAAGCAGCAGAATGTATTTTGTGTGAGTAATATATAATTTAGTGACAACTTTGTGAAAAAAAAAAAAGTTTTTCATTTTCCCGCAACTTGTGGCAAAATATAAAATATTCCATTGACTCAACATGCCGCTCGACAAATAGCTTGAGGTGTCTATTTTCCAAAATGGGGTCATTTGGGGGGGGGGGGGGGTTTGTGCCATCTTGGCATTTTATGGCCTGCAATACTTTGATATGTAGTGAGGAGTGAAATCAAAAAATTTTCGGCCTTATAAACCCGGAAGCGGTGCTTGGTTTTCGTGGCCCCGTACGCAGCTAAGCTCCCAAAAAGTCCCACACATGTGGTATCCCCATACTCAGGAGAAGCAACAGAATGTATTTTAGGGTGTAATTCCACATATGTCCATGGCATGTTTGAGCAATATATCATTTAGTGACAACTTTGTGCGAAAAAAAAAAAAAAGTTTGTAATTTTACCACAACTTGTGGCAAAATATTAAATATTCCATGGACTCAACATGCCTCTCAGAAAATAGCTTGAGGTGTCTACTTTCCAAAATGGGGTCATTTGTGGGGGGGAGGGGTTTTGCCATCTTGGCATTTTATGGCCTTCAAAACTGATAGGTAGTGAGGAGAGAAATCAAAAATTTACGCCCTTAAAAATCCTGAAGGTGGTACTTGGTTTTCGCGGCCCTGTACGCGGCTAGGCTCCCAAAAAGTCCCACACATGTGGTATTCCCATACTCAGGAGAAGCAGCTAAATGTATTTTGGGGTGCAATTCCACATATGTGTGGCATGTGTGAGCAATAGATCATTTAGTGACAACTTTGTTTTTTTGTCATTATTCAATCAGTTGGGACAAAAAAATTTAATATTCAATCGGCTCAACATAAAAAAAGATAAAACTACAGTTGTACCGGCGCTCAGACCTATCCCTTCTTTCTTTATAGGTGCGCTGCAAACCCAATTAAGCCTCCCCTTCCTGTGGGTTAAAGAAAAGTGTACAATGTATATTTGGGGTTTGCGCCTCCTTGCGTTATTCCCTCCTAGGTGTAAAAAATTAAACTTGATTCACTTGTAATTACTAACTCTGTGCTCTCAATAAAAAGTCATCACCCAAAGTAACTTCCTACTAAATCAAAAAAACATTATTTATAATATGAACCATGAATTCCGTGTGTCTACATATATCATTAAATCATAGTCCTTGTTATGCAATGGTTGTTTCAATCGGGTCCTGCTGTCTCAATTCAATTCCCGTTTATCTTCTGGTGAATATTCCACCAGTGTCACCAAAGAAAAACAAAACTCATGCCACTACCACCTTAAAGAATGGCCACTCACCAGACTTCACCATATAAAGAGCCTTCGGTTCATTCAACAGATAACCAATCCTCAATCAACTCTCCTGTTAGCAATTCCTCAATATCCGTAAGGTCATACAAAGGTAAATAAAACCAACATAGTGTAAAACTGTTTCATCTTTAATTAAGAAAATCTTTTAAAACAATTTGCATTCACATTTCAGTGTGTCTATTAGCCAACACCAAGCTTATCCATCCATAAGAAAACAGCATGGAATCGGGCAAGCCAAAGGTCTTCCGCTGGTGGTACTCCCCTCCCTTCACTCAGCTAACCTGTTCCTGGCTATCCCTTTAAGGAAAGTATGTCTCCCACAGCTTCTACGCGTTTCGCAGTTATGCATCGTCAGGAAGCTATGGGAACCCCTACCCACCCCCCCTTTTATAATACCTTCAATTACCTGATGTTGTTTTTAGGTGTCCTCGGAAGTAGCGTCGCCGGCATTTTGATTCCGGAAATGTATCTTTAACCTTACACCTTCCCCAGAAATATCCATCTCTCCCCTCTACTATTTAATTTTTCTACCTTCGTGGTCAAGCGAACTTATTCTTAATTATTATATTCAGTCACATATTCCACTTATCTAATACTTGCCATATTATTGCTGTTTAAAACCTTTATCTCGCCGCCGAACCGGAAGCTGACTGCCGCCATCTTTATCTAGGGCAATTTTGCCCTTACTGGTATCAGCCCTTTATTCAAGCAATTCCCCATCGCTCCGTATGAACCATTTAATGATCTCTACCTAGTCAGGTTCATCCGTAGGTGCATACCACTATACACCTCCCAGGGAGAACCTCGCCAGGTCTACTCTGCATCGCCATCACTTCCCAGTCCCTGGAAGTGACGACATGCCGCCCTTTGCTGTTTAACCCGGACGTCATCCACCAGAAGTTGGCCGCCGCCATCTTAAGTCATGGTATATCACTCGCTTATGTCCGGAAGTGACGATGGACCCCACTATTCATTATTCTCCCAGGAGCAAACCTACGGGGAATACCCAGATCCTCTCTTAGCGGTCACTGAAATCCTACTCCACTATTTTACTTAATGGCATCGTTTATTATGAATATACATTAAAAAGGTGTTGGCGACTACTCACTACACCCCAATGTGGCATCCTACTCTTTCTCACCAGCTATCCTCCTACTTCATTTAACTATATTGTTGGCACCTCTACTCATTAATTATGAGGACCCACTGTCCTCCTATTATTTCAGGGACCTAATTGCCCATACCCATCTCTTTTCTTTAGTGGGAACTGCTTACCCTATAGCTGGATAGGCTTTTACAACTCAAAAGTATAAAATACAAACAGATATTGAATTTAAACAGGAGGAATTGTTAGTTTTGGATA
Organism: Lithobates pipiens; assembly: GCF_037356315.1. Lineage (NCBI taxonomy): Eukaryota > Metazoa > Chordata > Amphibia > Anura > Ranidae > Lithobates > Lithobates pipiens. The sequence continues at coordinate 85,930,699 of NW_027507764.1, read as the reverse complement.
AAGGGATAAAGTACGCACCAGAAAGAGCCTTTAACCAGTTTGAAGCTTACAAGGATCTGCAGAAATTTGTTAGAAAATTACATTAAAAATTGTTTTATAGGGTAAGCACTTCCACTATAGAAAAGAGATGGGTATGGGCAATTAGGTCCTTGAAATAATAGGAGGACAGTGGGTCCTCATAATTAATGAGTAGAGGTGCCAACAATATAGTTAGATGAAGTAGGAGGACAGCTGGTGAGAAAGAGTAGGAGTCCACATTGGGGTGTAGTGAGTAGTCACCAACACCTTTTTAATGTATATTCATAATAAACTATGCCATTATGTAAAATGTCAGAGTAGGATTTCAGTGACCGCAAAGAGAGGATCTGGGTATTCCCCGTAGGTTTGTTCCTGGGAGAATAATGAATAGTGGGGTCCATCGTCACTTCCGGACATAAGCGAGTGATATACCATGACTTAAGATGGCGGCGGCCAACTTCTGGTGGATGACTTCTGGGTTAAAAAGAAAAGGGCGGCATGTCATCACTTCCGGTGATTGGGAAGTGACGGCGATGCAGAGCAGACCTGGTGGGGTTCTCACCGGGAGGTGTATAGTGGTATGCACCTACGGATGAACCTGACTAGGTAGAGATCATTAAATGGTTCATACGGAACAATGGGGAATTGCTTGAATAAAGGGCTGATACCAGTAAGGGCAAAATTGCCCTAGATAAAGATGGCGGCAGTCAGCTTCCGTGTCATGGTTATGCAGTGATCTTCCTCTGTTTGCTTACCTCCCCTCATGTGTTCAGACTAAGAGGCCAGCCACTTCCACCTGGTGGTTTTTATAACCTCTCCTCTAAGCATGGCTCCACCCCAGGCCCTATCAGGTAACCCTATATTAACCTGTGCACTGCAAGCCAGCGGTGCTGATTAACCATTGTGCATCATTGTGTGTTTGGCTTCCTGTTTGCTGTGTGCTCTACGTTTGACTCTGTTACCAACCTTGGCGTGTTCTCAATGATTCCTGTCTGCTTGTGACCTTGACCTTTTGCATGTTCCTGACTATCCCTGTCTGCCTGTGACTCTGAACCTGACTCCGCGCCCTGGGGAATCTATGCTCCAGCTCCCATTGGGATCTGTGTTAGTGATCCTGTAGACCTGTGTCCTGCATCTCCTTGGGTACAATCTGCAGCAGTCAGTCCTAAGTTCCACTACCTAGCGATGCACTTCCGACTCCTACGGAGTGCATCTGTCACCTGGTCTCAGGTGACTTGACATTCTGGTTCGGCGGCGAGATAGAGGTTTTAAACAGCAATAATATGGCAAGTATTAGATAAGTGGAATACGTGATTGAATATAATAATTAAGAATAAGTTGGCTTGACCACCAAGGTAGAAAAATTAAATAGTAGAGGGGAGAGATGGATATTTCTGGGGAAGGTGTAAGGTTAAAGATACATTTCTGGAATCAAAATGGCAGCGACGCTACTTCCGGGGAGACCTAAAAACAACATCAGGTAATTGAAGGTATTATAAAAGGGGGGTGGGTAGGGGTTCCCATAGCTTCCTGACGACGCATAACTGCAAAACGCATAGAAGCTGTGGGAGACATACTTTCCTTAAAGGGATAGCCAGGAACAGGTTGGCCGAGTGAAGGGAGGAGAGTACCACCCGCGGAAGACCTTTGGCTTGCCTGATTCCATGCTGTTTTCTTATGGCTGGATAAGCTTGGTTTCGGCTAATAGACACACTGAAATGTGAGTGTAAATTGTATTAAAAGATTTTCTTAATTAAAGGTGAAACGGTTTTACACTATGTTGGTTTTATTTACTTTTGTATGACCTTACGGATATTGAGGAATTGCTAACAGGAGAGTTGATTGAGGAAACACTTAATTTCAAGAGAGCAAATTTTCCAAGGATGAGGGCTGCTCTCCAGGACCTAGACTGAGAGAGAATATTGGTATCAATGGTCACTGAACAGAAATGGGAATTCTTCAAAAAGACTGTGATCTCACGGCAAAGTATTTTCCCATGGGCAATAAATTTAAAAGGTTAAAAATAAAACAGATGTGGCTCACGGCCAAAGTTAAAAAAGCTATAAACTATAAAAAAAAAGAGCTTTTAAAAAATATAAAAATTAATGAACGCTAGTGTCATTTAAATGTTACAAAGAATATAACAGAATATGTAAAAAGGAAATCAAGGATGCAAAAATTCAAAAATGAAAGACAGATTGCAAAAGATAGTAGGACAAACCCCCAAAAATTCTTCAAATATATTAATAGTAAAAAGGTCAAGTCTGAACATGTAGGCCCTTTACAAAATAATCTGGAGTGGGTGACTGGGGACAAAGAGAAGGCTAACTTATTAAATACTTTCTTAAGCTCTGTGTATACAAAGGAGCATGGGGGAGCTCATGTCCATAATGGGGGTGGTAGTGACGCAGCCCCAGATCCACAATAGCTCAAAAGTGATATGGTCCAGAAATATTTGGACAGAATAAAGGTGGATAAAGCACCTGGACCTGATGGCATCCGCCCACGGATCCTAAAAGAATTGAGCTCTGTAATTTCAAAGCCATTGTATCTAATTTTTAGGGACTCATTAATGACAGGAATAGTACCACTTGATTGGCGCAGGGCCAATGTGGTGCCTATGTTTAAAAAGGGAACAAAGTCTTTACCAAGTAACTATAGACCTGTTAGTTTAACTTCTATAGTTGGGAAGATACTGGAGGGATTAATAAAAGACCACATAGACAAGTTCTTGCAGGAAAGAAATATTTTAAGCAACAGACAGCATGGATTTATGAAAGACAGAAGTTGTCAGACAAACCTGATTTCTTTTTATGAGGTGGTAAGTAAAACCTTGGACAGAGGGGTGGCGGTGGACGTGGTATACTTGGATTTTGCTAAATTTCTCGATACAGTTCCGCACACACGGCTCATGTGTAAGGTAAAGTCTACAGGTTTGGAAATATCAGTTTATAAATGGATAGAAAACTGTCTAAAAGACAGAATTCAGAGAGTAGTGGTTAATGGTTCTTACTCTGAATGGTCTAAGGTTATCAGTGGTGTACCCCAAGATTCAGTGCTGGGACCCTTACTTTTTAATATCTTTATAAATGATATAGGGTCTGTGATCAAAAGTAACATTTCCGTCTTTGCAGATGACACCAAGCTATGCAGTGGAATAATGTCCTTACAGGATGTCTCCAATTTACAAGCCGAACTCAATGCTCTGTCTAATTGGGCGACTATGTGGCAGATGAGGTTTAATGTTGATAAATGTAAAGTTATGCACTTGGGGGCTAAGAATATGCATGCATCATACATGCTAGGGGGAGTACAACTGGGGAAATCCATAGTGGAGAAGGATCTGGGGGTTTTGGTAAGCTCAATAATAGCATGCAATGCCAAGCTGCAGTTTCCAAAGCGAGCTAAGTCCTTTCCTGTATTAAGAGAGGTATGGACTCCAGAGAGAGAGATATCATTATGCCCCTGTTAAAATCATTAGTAAGACCTCATCTGGAATATGCAGTTCAGTTTTGGGCAACAGTTCTCAAAAAGGATATCGGGGAACTGGAGAAGGGCAACCAAACTGATAAGAGGCACGGAGGAACTCAGCTATTAGGAAAGATTAGAGGAACTGAATTTATTCACTCTTGATAAGAGGAGATTAACCACTTTCAGACCGGACCATTTTGCTGGTAAATGACCAGAGGTCTTTTTACACTTTGGCACTGCGCTGCTTTAACTGGTAATTGCGCGGTCATGCAATGTTGTACCCAAACAAAATTTGCGTCCTTTTCTTCCCACAAATAGAGCTTTCTTTTGATGGTATTTGATTGCCTCTGCGATTTTTATTTTTTGCGATATAAACGTAAAAAGACCGCAAATTTTGAAAAAAAATGATATTTTCTACTTTTTGTTATTAGAAAAATCCAATAAACTCAATTTTAGTCATACATTTAGGCCAAAATGTATTCAGCCACATGTCTTTGGTAAAAAAAAAGTCAATAATTGTATATTTATTGGTTTGCGCAAAAGTTGTCACATCTACAAACTAAGGTACGTTTTCTGGAATTTACGCAGCTTTTAGTTTACGACTGCCTATCTCATTTCTTGAGGTGCTAAAATGGCAGGGCAGTACAAAACCCCCCCAAATGACCCCATTTTGGAAAGTAGACCCCCTAAGGAAATTGATAAGAGGCATGTTGAGCCCATTGAATATTTTATTTTTTTGCCTCAAGCGATTGAATAATGACAAAAAAAAATTTTTTTTTTTTTTTTTACACAAAGTTGTCACTAAATGATATATTGCTCACACATGCTATGGGCGTATGTGAAATGACACCCCAAAATAAATTCTGCTGCTTCTCCTGAGTACGGGGATACCACATATGTGGGACTTTTTGGGAGCCTATCCGCGTACGGGGCCCCGAAAACCAAGCACCGCCTTCAGGCTTTCTAAGGGCGTACATTTTTGAGTTCACTTCTCACTACCTATTACAGTTTTGAAGGCCATAAAATGCCAAGATGGCACAAAACCCCCACAAATGACCCCATTTTAGAAAGTAGACACCCCAAGCTATTTGCTGAGAGGCATGTTGAGTTCATGGAATATTTTATATTTTGCCACAAGTTGCGGGAAAATTACAAACTTTTTTTTTTTTTTTTTTTTTTTCACAAAGTTGTCACTAAATGATATATTGCTCACACATGCCATGGGCATATGTGAAATGACACCCCAAAATAAATTCTGCTGCTTCTCCTGAGTACGGGGATACCACATATGTGGGACTTTTTGGGAGCCTAGCCGCGTACGGGGCCCCGAAAACCAAGCACCGCCTTCAGGCTTTCTAAGGGCGTAAATTTTTGAGTTCACTTCTCACTACCTATTACAGTTTTGAAGGCCATAAAATGCCAAGATGGCACAAAACCCCCACAAATGACCCCATTTTAGAAAGTAGACACCCCAAGCTATTTGCTGAGAGGCATGTTGAGTCCATGGAATATTTTATATTTTGCCACAAGTTGCGGGAAAATTACAAACTTTTTTTTTTTTTTTTTTTTTTTCACAAAGTTGTCACTAAATGATATATTGCTCACGCATGCCATGGGCATATGTGAAATGACACCCCAAAATAAATTCTGCTGCTTCTCCTGAGTACGGGGATACCACATATGTGGGACTTTTTGGGAGCCTAGCCGCGTACGGGGCCCCGAAAACCAAGCACCGCCTTCAGGCTTTCTAAGGGCGTTACAGTTTTGAAGGCCATAAAATGCCAAGATGGCACAAACCCCCCCCAAATGACCCCATTTTGGAAAGTAGACACCCCTAAATTTAGGGGTACACTAGTGAGACTAGGTAATAAATGGCGGGTGCCCTGAAACTATAAAAAAATAACTAACCAACCAGCGTCACCTGTAACAGTTATATGGTGATCACTGGTGAAAGGGTTAACTAGGGGGCAATCAGGGGGCTTTATGCGGTAGCATATGGGGGTCCCTGGCGCTATAAAAAGCTGCGGAGAACCTAAATACCTACCTGCCTAACTAGCGTCACCTGTGACACTAATACAGCGATCAGAAAAACGATCGCTTATTAGGCTGGGTTCACACTGGAGCGATGCGGGAACGCCACGAATGCGCGGCGGGTTCCCGCATCGCATGCCTCCCGGCGGCAGTTCACACTGCCCTATGCGAACTGCTGGGAGTGTCAGTGAAATGTTACTGACACCCCCAGATCAGTTCGCATATCGCAGTGCGATCTGCAAACTCGGATCGCATGGTGTGAACACCCATGCGATCCGATTCTGCTGCGGGCCAAAAAAAGGGTCCCGTGCGAATTTGCGGCGGGAGCGGCGGGTGCGGCGGGTGTGGCGGGTGCGGCGAATGGCTGAACTCGAATCGCACAGAGATCGGATGTGATTTGCACTGCAGTGCGGTGCGAATCACATCCGTTCTCAAACCGCTGCAATGTGAACCCAGCCTTAGTGACACTGGCGACGGGGGGTGATCACGGGGTTAAACCTTTATTGGGGGGGTTAGGGGGGTACCTTAGAACTAAAGGAGGCTAACCCTAACTGCCCTAACAGTTATTAGTCACAAATGACACCCGCCGGGTGATCAGGGGGTTAAACCTTTATTAGGTAATAAATGGCGGGTGCCCTGAAACTATAAAAAAATAACTAACCAACCAGCGTCACCTGTAACAGTTATATGGTGATCACTGGTGAAAGGGTTAACTAGGGGGCAATCAGGGGGCTTTATGCGGTAGTATATGGGGGTCCCTGGCGCTATAAAAAGCTGCGGCGAACCTAAATACCTACCTGCCTAACTAGCGTCACCTGTGACACTAATACGGCGATCAGAAAAATGATCGCTTATTAGGCTGGGTTCACACTGGAGCGATGCGGAAACGCCGCGAATCCGCGGCGGGTTCCCGCATCGCATGCCTCCCGGCGGCAGTTCACACTGCCCTATGCGAACTGCTGGGAGTGTCAGTGAAATGTTACTGACACCCCCAGATCAGTTAGCATATCGCAGTGCGATCTGCAAACTCGGATCGCATGGTGTGAACACCCATGCGATCCGATTCTGCTGCGGGCCAAAAAAAGGGTCCCGTGCGAATTTGCGGCGGGTGCGGCGGGTGTGGCGGGTGCGGCGGGTGCGGCGAATGGCTGAACTCGAATCGCACAGAGATCGGATGTGATTTGCACTGCAGTGCGGTGCGAATCACATTCGTTCTCATAAACCGCTGCAATGTGAACCCAGCCTTAGTGACACTGGCGACGGGGGGTGATCACGGGGTTAAACCTTTATTGGGGGGGGTTAGGGGGGCACATTAGAACTAAAGGGGGCTAACTCTAACTGCCCTAACAGTTATTACAGTCACAAATGACACCAATGCAAAAAAAAAAAAAAAAAAAAAATGACATTGGTGTCACTGTGACTGGGGGGCAGGGGTAATTGGGGGGGTGATCGGGGGGTAAAGGGGGGGTGTGAGTGTGCCTGGCATGTTCTACTGTGTGTGTAGAGTGTTGGTGCAACTCACCGATCCGCTCTCCTCCGTGTCGGAACGAAAAATACCGACACGGAGGAGAGAATACATCACTTCCTCTCCTGTGTTTACATTACAGGAGAGGAAGTGATGTCACCGGGGATTTCCATTCGTCGAGAGCGATCGCGAGGGGGTGGCCATGAATGAATGGCTGCCCCCTCATCCCGGATCGCTCTCGAAGGAATGCCGACCGCCGCAGGCACCGGGGGGGGGCCCGATCGGGCCCCCCACCCGCGGGCAGGCAGGGACTTATATATACGCCCATATGCCTGCCCGTGCCATTCTGCCGACGTATATCGTCGTGCGGCGGTCGGCAAGTGGTTAAGGGGGTGTATGATCAACATGTACAAATATATAAGGGGTCCATATAGTGAACTTGGTGTCCAGTTATTCACTTTACAGTCAACAAAGAGGACAAGGGGGCACTCTTTACGTCTAGAGGAGAAGAGATTTCATCTCCAAATACAGAAATGTTTCTTCACAGTAAGAGCTGTGAAAATGTGGAATAGACTCCCTGCAGAGGTGGTTCTGGCCAGCTCAGTGGATTGCTTTAAGAAGGGCCTGGATTATTTCCTAAGTGTACATAATATAACTGGGTACTAACATTTATAGGTAAAGTTGATCCGGGGAAAATCCGATTGCCTCTCGGGGGATCAGGAAGTTTTTCCCCTGCTTTAGTAAATTGGATCATGCTCTGCTGGGGTTTTTTGCCTTCCTCTGGATCAACTGTGGGTATAGAATTGGGTATATGGGATTGTATGATATTATTATTATTATTATTTTTTGTGGTTGAACTGGATGGACTTGTGTCTTTTTTCAACCTGACTAACTATGTAACTATGATTGGTTATCCGTTGAATGAACCGAAGGCTCTTTATATGGTGAAGTCTGGTGAGTGGCCATTCTTTAAGGTGTTGGTGGCACAAGTTTTGTTTTTCTTTGGTGACACTTGTGGAATATTCACCAGAAGAAAAAAACAGGAATTGAATTGAGACAGCGGGACCCGATTGAAAAAACCATTGCATAACAAGGACTATGATTTAATGATATATAGACACGTGGAATTCATGGTTCATATTATAAATAATGTTTTTTTTTTTTATTTAGTAGGAAGTTACTTTGGGTGATGACTTTTTATTGAGAGCACAGAGTGAGTAATTACAAGTGAATCAAGTTTAATTTTTTACACCTAGGCAGGAATAACACAAGGAGGCGCAAACCCCAAATATACAATGGGCTCAACATGCCTCTCAGCAATTTCCTTGGGGTGTCTACTTTCCAAAATGGGGTCATTTGGGCGGGGGGGGGGGGTGTGTACTGTCCTGCCATTTTAGCACCTGGTGTCTCATCAAGAAATGAGATAGGCAGTCATAAACTAAAAGCTGTGTAAATTCCAGAAAATGTACCCTAGTTGTAGACGCTATAACTTTTGCGCAAACCAATAAATATATACGCTTATTGATTTTTTTTTTTACCAAAGACATGTGAATGTTCTGGCTTAAATGTATGACTAAAATTGAGTTTATTGGAGTTTTTTTTAGAACAAAAAGTCGAAAAAAAATTTTTTCAAAATTTTCAGTATTTTTCAGTTTATAGCGCAAAAAATAAAAACCGCAGAGGTGATCAAATACCATCAAAAGAAAGCTCTATTTGTGTGAAAAAAAGCACACAAATTTCACTGGGTACAGAATTGTATGACCGCGCAATTAGTTCAAGCGACGCAGTTCCAAATTGTAAAAAATGCTCTGGTCAGGATGGGGGGTAAATCCTTCAGGGGCTGTACTGGTTAAGGAGTTCCTTGGTCAGTGTGTTATCACTTTGGATTGGACATTTCTAGCGCAAAGACTATTTCTGTTGTATTTTTTGCTAGCTTGGGCCTCTTGGCTGCTTCTCTGATTAATGCTCTCCTTGCCCGGCCTGTCAGTTTAGGTGAACGGCCATGTCTTGGTAGGTTTGTAGTAGTGCCATACTCTTTTTCATTTTGGCATGCTAGATTAACCGGTTCCCGACCAGCGCACGCCAATGTACGTCGGCAGAATGGCACGGGCAGGCAAATGGGTGTACCTGTACGTCCCTTTAAATTTGACGCCCTGCCATCACGAGCTCGCTGCTGGCGGCAAGCTCGCGTGCTGGTCGGGACCCGGGTGAGTCCGGTCACGGACTCGATCGCCGCGGGTATACCTGCGATCGTCTCACGGGGCGGCTGAACGGAGAGATGCCGTTGTAAACAGCATCTCCCCGTTCTGCCTAGCAACTAGTGACGCTGATCTCTGCTCCATGTGATTGGAGCAGAGATCAGTGTTCACTAAATGAAAGCCCAGCCCCCAACAGTTAGTAACACACCCTTAGGAACACTTAACCCCTACACTGCCACCTACTGGTTAACCCGTTCACTGCCAGTGTCATTTACACAGGAATCACTGCATTTATATAGCAGTGATTGCTGTATAAATGACAGTGGTCCCAAAAATGTGTCAAAAATGTCCGATGTGTCCGCCATAATGTCGCAGTCACAATAAAAATCGCTGATTGCCACCATTACTAGTAACAATAAAAAATATTAATAAAAATGCCATAAAACTATCCCCTATTTTGTAAACGCTATAACTTTTGTGCAAACCAATAAATAATCGCTTATTGCGATTTTTTTACCAAAAATATGTAGAAGAATACGTATCGGCCTAAACTGAGGGAAAACATTTTTTTTATATATTTTTGGGGGATATTTATTATAACAAAAAGTAAAAAATAATGTGTTTTTTTCAAAATTGACGCTCTATTTTTGTTTATAGTGCAAAAAATAAAAACCGCAGGGGTGATCAAATACCACCAAAAGAAAGCTCTATTTGTGGGAAAAAAAGGACGTCAATTTTGTTTGAGAGCCACATCGCCTGGCCGCACAATTGTCAGTTAAAGCGACGCAGTGCCGAATCACAAAAAGTCGTCTGGTCTTTGGCCAGCAAAATGGTCCCGGGCTGAAGTGGTTAAACAGTGCTTTGTGGGATGTCCAAAGCTTGGGATATTTTTTTATAACCTAACTCTGCTTAAAAACGTTTCCAAAACTTTATCCCTGACCTGTCTGGTGTGTTCCTTGGCCTTTATGATGCTGTTTGTTCACTAAGGTTCTCTAACAATCCTACGAGGGCTTTATACTGAGATTAAATTACACACAGGTGGACTCTATTTACTAATTAGGTGACTTCCGAAGTCAATTGGTTACACTAGATTTTTAAGTAGAGGGGGATGTATACAAATGCACGCCACACTTTTTAGATATTTATTTGTAAAAAAAAATTGAAAACCATTTATCATTTTCCTTCCACTTTACAATTATGTGCCCCTTTGTGTTGGTCTATCACATAAAGTCCAAATAAAATACATTTCTGTTTTTGGTTGTAACATGACAAAATGTCAAGGGGTATGAATATATTTTCAAGGCACTGTATATACCTACATGACATTTAGCTTGGCAAAGCATTGTGCATCATGAATAAATTATATTTTTTATTTAAAATACTTATTTTAATTTTTTTCCTTTGTTTTTTCTCTGTGCTGCATATGTCCTACAACCTCTTACCAGCCACTTCCTGTCTGCATTCATGAACTCCAGGGATGGCTGCATGGCATTTCTTCGGATGGGTGTCCTGATGGTAACAACAGTGAACCATGCCTCTTTAGTGTATGATGAAATGGAAAAATTCAGTCCCCATCAGAAGCACATGTAACAGGATCACAATGATGACAACGTGGACCCAGGAATAGAACATCACTGTCACCAGAACAAGGACCTTCACAGCAGTCACCATTTAATGTTTGCATCTACTTTACAGATAACTTATTTAATTAATATGCTTTTTGGGAGTTGTAAATTAGCTTTTGCAAGCATAATAAATGAGCTGTCATCAATACTGATGAAACAAAACTGCTTCTTTTTTTATATCAATAATTTTTATTGAGTTTAGTTGACAATTATACAATAAACAAAATGTACAGTACATTGTTAGCAGTGTCATCATTATTAACTTTAGTGCTTCTCAATTCTTTTAATCGCTGTGAACACATATTGCATTATGTGTTGTTCTATAATCCGTAGTCTAAGTATTAGGTGAGTGGCAGTGTGTTAACCATATGATGTTTGCACAAGGTTTCAACGAATACCCACTGGCGATCACTCTATTTCGTCACCGTGGACATTCAACTAGTTGGTTTTGTTAGCCCCTCCATATTAACTTCCATTCAGTATAATGCAGAACCAATCATAAAAAAATGACAATATATCTGTGCAAAATTTACATCAACATAACCAAAAACAAAAATCAAAACAAACGACAGCCAAGGTGGTTCTTGTGCAATCCATTGTGATCTAGAATTGTGTACCCTCTGCTAACTATGCCCAGTTTGAGCTCTATGATTGTACCAGTCATTCCATGGATCCCAATGTTTTTTCGCCTTAATGTAATTCCATGTAGCTGACGCATGTAGCACTTCATATGATCCATTAGTATGTATGAGTTTGTGTTATTTCCGACAATGTCGGGATGGTCGCCACTCTCCTAGTCTCAGTATAGTCAATCTGGTGGCCAGTAGTATGTGGGACACCACCACTCTGTAGAGTAAGGGTACAGAATGTAATTCCAAGGATAGTCATGAAATCCCTGGTGATAGCGTTTGATTAGTGCCTATGATATCTGTCATCAACCCTTCCACTTGGGACCAAAGTGACCTCAGTTTGGGACAAAACCATAGTATGTGGATAAGTGTACCCGTATTTCCACAATCCCTCCAACAATCCGAGGAAGCACCCGGAAATATTTTTGCTATGCGATGAGGGGTTAGGTACCATCTTAGTGATAGCTTTTGTTGCATTTCCCCCAAGTTGGTGCTTTTTGTGGAAGAGTGCAAGAGACGTAGTGATCTTTCCCAGTGTTGTGGCGTGTACTCAGTTCCTAGTTCCTGCTCCCATGCAAGCATGGTTTTAGATTTGGTGCATATATTTTTTTGAGTATATGAGCGATATACCTTTACCTTTATCTGAATTTGATTAGATGAGGGTTCCTTTTTATTAAGTGGGCCATCTGTGTGTATTTGTAATGCTCTGTGCTAGGTAGCTGGTATTCATGTTGTAGATTTGAAAATGACTTTACTAAGAGGCCATCCATGATCTCATGTAGACAATTAATTTCCTTTTCCTTCCACTTAGATAGGTTAAGGTCAGGAATCATGTGTGTAAGTGCAGATATGGGGAATTTCAGCGGTGTCACTGTACCACTCCAGTCCTGATATTCACAAAGGTGCGTCCATGCTCTTACTGATGCTAATATAGGGGGAGACAGTGTTTTGTGTAACGATTTATTTTGTTGAGCTGTTAGTAGGAAGTCTTTGAGATTTCCTTCGGGGATTTGTGTGCGTTCTATGTCCTTCCACAATGTGTTGAATTCCTCTCTCATCCAATATTGGAGCTGTGCGAGGATAGTCGCAAAGTAATAATCCTGCACATGGATGTGACCCACTCCTCCCTCTTTCTTATGTTTGATTAATCTGCTGAAGGCGCATCTCGCTCTTTTCCCTCTCCATAGGAATTTGTTTATGATAGCTTGTAGGGAATTAAAGTATGAATTGGTGAGTGGTATCGGCAATGTCCTGAAAAAATACAGCAGTTATGGAAGTATTTGCATCTTAAAGGCCGCCAGCCTCCTGAGCCACGACAGCTCATTGTGGGCTATTGTAGTTAATCTATCCCCCATGGCGTTTAGGAAGGGTGTGTAGTTTGCTGGTATAAAGTCTTCTGTTCTAGGAGTTAGGGTTATGCCTAGGTATTTGATAACTTAATTTTTCCAAATATAGGGGAATTTTTGTTTCAATTCCTGGCTATCCTCTTCTGGTATACCTAGATTAAGTATGTAGGACTTTGTTTCGTTGACCTTATAGTATGATATTTTGTTAAAAAGGCGCAATGCTTCATGTACAGAGGGGAGGGAGACACTTGGATTAGAGAGAATTAATATTATATCATCGGCAAAGAGGCTTATGGTATGGGTTCTTGAGCCAATTTGTATGCCTGATATCTGTGGGTGTGAGCGGATGTGAGAAGCAAGTGGTTCAATCAGGAGATTGAAGATCAAAGGGGAGAGGGGGCAACCCTGTCTCTGTCTAATCCCGTTGGTAATTGCAAACAGGGAACACAGAGCTCCCAAAACGTAGACTCGTGGATGGAGAAGAATAAAGTGCCATTATTGCATTGTAGATAGGGCCCACAAAACCGAATTTATTCAGCACCATCGCTAGAAACTCCCAATGAATCCTGTCGAATGCCTTCTCTGCATTCAAAGCTAGGAGCAGAAAAGGCGTCCGACATTCCCCAGTCACATGGATGACATCTATCAAACGTCTGGTAGCATCAGCTTTCTGTCTACCTTTAGTGAACCCAGACTGATCCATATTGATGAGTGAAGACAATATGTCAAATAACCGCATTGCTAACAGTTTTTCATGTATCTTAACATCATTGTTCAACAACGATATGGGTCTGCAAATTCTGTGGTAAGTCAGGTTCCTTCCCTGGTTTTGGTAAAGCTACTATTAAAGCCTGTAACATCTCTGTACGGAAGGAGGAGGAAGCAGCAGCAGAGTCAAAGACCTTTGCGAAATGTGGCGTTAAGATGTCCTGGAATGTCCTATAGTATTCCCCCGTGAACCCACCAGGTCCAGGGGATTTGTTTGGTGGGAGGGATAGTATTACTTTTTAAATTTCTTCACCTGTGATAGGAGAGTTTAGTTCTGTGAGGTGTTCTTGGGTGAGCTTAGGGAGTTTAATTTGTTCAAGAAATTTTTTGATGGTCTCTGGTGTTGGTTGTGATGCCGTGGTGTCACTTTTAATGCTGTAGAGTGAGCTGTAATATTGGCTAAATGCATCCACAATTTGTTGTGGGTGGTATTGTTTGTTGTGTGTAATGGGGTGTTTCACAAAGGGAATTTGCATTTTGTATCTTAGGCCTTTGAGTTTAGTGACCAGTAGTTTGTCTGCCCTGTTGTCGCTAGTATAATATGATAGTTTTAGGCCGCGTACACACGGGCGGATTGTCTGCCCAACTAAGTTCGTCAGACAATCCGACAGACAGTCCGTTCAACTTTTGAATGAACGGACTTGCCCACACACGGCACTTTTTGAGCGGACTAATACGGCGGACTAAGTCCGCCATACAATCCGCCCTACTTTTGAAATGAACGGACTTGCCCACACACGCGGAGGAAAGTCCGCTCATTTCGAGTGCGTCTCCAGGTAGGCGGGGCCCGCGAAGCAGACGTAGCGACGAAGCGACAGAAGACCGGGCCACCGCCTGTAAAAGAGCTATAAGAAGGCGCGGTGGCCCGGCAGAAGAACCGAAGAGGGGGACAAGACCCCCGAAGTCGGGAGAATAGGCCGGCGGCGGGGAAGAAAGCCGGACTCCTCCGCTAGCAAAAGAGCTACAAGAAGATAGCGGAGGAGTCCGGCGAGAAGACCCCCGAAGACGGAAGACCCCCGGAGCTGTGCAATAAAATATTTTATCTCGTGTGTTGTGTTTTTTTTTGGTACTTTTATTTTACAGGTGAATGGGTAGGGGTACATTGTACCCCATACTCATTCACATAGGGTGGGGGGCCGGTATCCGGGGGCCCCCTTATTAAAGGTGGCTCCCGGATTCCGATAAGCCTCCCGCCCGCAGACCCCGACAACCAACGGCCAGGGTTGTCGGGAAGAGGCCCTTGTCCTCATCAACATGGGGACAAGGTGCTTTGGGGTGGGGGGGCCGCGCGGCCCCCCCTTCCCCAAGGCACCCCCCATGTTGAGGGCAAGCGGTCTGGTACGGCTCAGGAGGGGGGGGCGCTCGCTCGCCCCCCTTTCCTGGCCGGCCGGGTAGCGTGCTCGGACAAGGGTCTGTTGTGGACTTGGGGGGACCCCCACGCCGATTTTTTTCGGCGTTGGGGTTCCCCTTTAAGTCCATACAAGGCGGCAGGGCCAGCGACGTCTCCGTCACGGGCCCCGCCTACCTGGATACCCGCTCAAAATGAGCAGACTTTTCTCCGGGCGGGAAAAGTCCGCTCATTTCAAAAGTAGGGCGGACTGGCACACACACGGGTGGACTGTCCGCTGAAATGCGAGTCCGACGGACAGTCTTTCCAACATTCCGAAAGACTTAGTCCGCCAGACTGTCCGCTGAAAAAGTCCGCTGAAGCCCACACACGAGCGGACTGTCTGCTGAAATGTGTTTCGGCGGACTAAGTTGGGCAGACAGTCCGCCCGTGTGTACGCGGCCTTAGAGTGGCACTGCTCTACCTCTCTCTCTCTCTCCTATGCTACAGAGTCCCTTCTGCTCTGAGGAGCTGGCTGCCTCTTGTAACACATACCAGAACTTATAGGTCACGACTGACACAACTGTCTCTAATTATCATGAGGAAATCCCTTTGTCCCCCCTTTTCTAGCTTTATTATTGCCTCAGAACTTTTCACTAACAGCTCCCACCAGCGCTCCATTCCCCCCCATACACACACATACACACTCACATGTTTGTAAATATTTTATTATATCTTTTCATGTGACAACACTGAAGAAATTACACTTTGCTAAAATGTAAAGTAGTGAGTGTGCAGCTTGTATAACAGTGTCAATTTTCTGTCCACTCAAAATAACTCAACACACAGCCATTAATGTCTAAACCGCTGGCAACATAAGAGAAAATGACCAAATTGGGCCCAATTAGTGCAAATTGGGCCTCCCCCGTGTCATGTGACTCAGTGTTATAAGGTCTCAGATGTGATTGAGGGGAGCAGGTGTGTTAAATTTGGTGTTTCACTCTTACTCTCTCATACTGGTCATTGGACGTTCAACATGGCAAAAAACTCTCTGAGGATTTGAAAAAAAAATAGTTGCTCTAAAAGAAGATTGGCAAGATCCTGAAACTGAGCTGCAGCACAGTGGCCAAGACCATACAGCGGTTTAACAGGACAGGTTCCACTCAGAACAGGCCTTGCCATGGTTGACCAAAGAAGTTGAGTGCACATGTTCAGCGTCATATCCAGAGGTTGTCTTTGGAAAATAGACATATGAGTGCTACCAGCATTGCTGCAGAGGTTGAAGGGGTGGGGGGTCAGCCTGTCAGTGCTCAGACAATACGCTGCACACTGTATAAAATTGGTCTGCATGTCTGTCATCCCAGAAGGAAGCCTCTTCTAAAGATGATGCACAAGAAAGCCAGCAAACAGTTTGCTGAAGACAAGCAGACTAATGACATAGATTACTGGAACCATGTCCTGTGGTCTGATGAGACCATGATAAACGTATTTGGTTCAGATGGTGTGAAGCATTTGTGGCGGCAACCAGGTGAGGAGTACAAGGATAAATGTGTCTTGCCTACAGTCAAGCATGGTGATGTCATGGTCTGGGGTGACATGAGTGCTGCTGGCACTGTGGAGCTACAGTTCATTGAGGGAACCATGAATGCCAACATGTACTGTGACATACTGAAGCAAAGCATGATCTCCTCCCTTCGGAAAACTGGGCCGCTGGGCAGTATTCCAACATAACAACATAACAACCCCAAACACACGTCCAAGACGACCACTGCCTTGCTAAAGAAGCTAAGGGTAAAGGTGATATGGACTGGCCAAGCATGTCTGCAGACTGAAACTGAGCATCTGTGGGGCATCCTCAAATGGAAGGTGGAGGAGCGCAAGGTCTCTAACATCCACCCGCACCATGATGTTGTCATGGGGGAGTGGAGGAGGACTCCAGTGGCAACCTGTAAATATATGGTGAACTCCATGCCTAAGAGGGTTAAGGCAATGCTGAAAAATAATGGTGGCCACACAAAATATTGACACTTTGGGCCCAATTTGGACATTTTCACTTGTATACTCACTACTTTACAAAGTCTAATTTCTTCAGTGTTGTTGCATGAAAAGATATAATAAAATATTTACAAAAATGTGAGGGATGTACTCACTTTTGTGTTATATATTTTTCTATCTATCTATAGTATTGAACACGTCATCATTTTTTTAAGTAAATATATTTCTAAAGGTGCTATTGACATGAAATATTCACCACATGTCGGTAATAACCCAACTAATCCATACATACAAATAAACCAAAACAAATACGTTCAGAAATTAAGGTATGTGTAATAACATTGAATGACACAGGCAAAAGGTATTGAACACATGAAGAAAAGGAGGTGCAAAAATGTATGGAAAGCCAGGACACCAGCTGAAATCTATCAGTATTTAGAAAGCAATCCTGCCCCTTGTCAGTGCAAATTAATATCAGCGGGTTCAGTCTCAACTGAACTAAAAAGGTGTCTCATTACCAAGGTCTCACACAAGAAACATCTTATGATGGGTAAAAGCAAAGAGCTCTCTCAAGACCTTCACAACCTTATTATTGCAAAACATACTGATGGCAATGGTTACAGAAGGATTTATAAACATCTGAATTTTCCAGTGAGCACTGTTGGGGTCATACTGTAACTGAGAAGTGGAAAGAACATAATTTCACCATAAACTGGCAATGACCAGGTGCTCCTTACAAGATTTCTGACAGAGGAGTGAAAATAATTCTCAGAAGAGTTGTTCAAGAACCAAGGACCACTTGTGAAGAGCTTGAGAAAGACCTGAAATTAGCAGGTACAATTGTTTAAATAAGTAATGCACTCAACCACCATGGCCTGTATGCACTGCTTACCACGCAAGACTCCATTGCTGAAAAAAAAGCATGTTGAAGCCTGTTTAATGTTTGCCGCACAACATTGATGCCGCGTTGTTTTGAATTCATGAAGAAATACATTTAATATTCACTGTCAGAGATGAGAGATTTCAGTAGGCTTCAAAAAGTGGATGAACTATAATTTTGATATTATTGAACTGTTACCCTTTTGGAGACCTTTAAAACAAAATACATGATCTCACACTTTTTGTTTTTCCAAGTGTTTTTCCAAATGTGCAGGGGAATAGTTATCTGTAACTTTTACAAACCCTGTGTTAAAACAAGAGACTGGAACAATGGTAGCTTTTGTCACCAAACAAAAAGATGTGTACTTATTTTGTTGGTTAGATTGAGAAGACCAAACTTGCATAGGGAATGATCACATGGAAATAACCCTTAACTAGAAAACCCCATTGTGCTCAATGAAGACTGTTTGGACAATATACAACCATGAAGACAAAATTCAATAGCTGACACCTTGTCTAACAAAACCTATTGTGTGAATTGTAGGGACTTGATGGACACAGCTAAGCCATCTAAACATTTATTGGACTGCTCAAAGTCCATCTCAAAACATGGTGTTAGAGGGATATGCAAGTCAGACATATTTTAAAAGTACCTATGATCTTTTATAAGTCATTCAAATTATATGTGATATTTGTAGGTCACAAAAGAGATATTATAATTTTAGTATCTAATGATTTAAAGAACTTTGTCTTAAAGAAATTATATATGAAAGTGTGATTATAAGTAGAAGTGTTTTAGCAACAAATTTAGTATTATGACAAACAAAATCGTGATTATAACTGTCTAAGAATTTAACATACGTCTAGATCAGGGATATGCAATTAGTGGACCTCCAGCTGTTATAGAACTACAAGTCCCATGATGCATAGCAAGACTCTGACAGCCACAAGCATGACACCCAGAGGCAGAGGCATGATGGGACTTGTAGTTTTGCAACAGCTGGAGGTCCACTAATTGCATATCCCTGGTCTAGATAAACAAATATTAGTTGGATATATCAGAATTATCCAGTTATCCAGATAAATAATTTTATGTGATATTGATTGATATATATCTAACCTGTGTCCTTTCTAAATGGACTAAAGATTTAATAGATATACATTGATATACATATATATATATATATATATATATATATATATATATATATAACCATTTTATACAATGGGGATTATTCAAAATTATGTTAAGCGTATTTTCTATTATATCGTTTACTATCATTCCTGAACACTAGAGATATATTCGTTAGAACATATATAAAAACAAATGCATATTATAAAAATAAAAAAAATATTAACCTAACGAGATAAAACACCAAACACATGTGAGACACCTGGTGGTTGAAGGTGCTATTACCTTAAAATCATTACACTCCTGGGATTACATGTTGCCTGCCAATGAGGAGGGAACACATACCCTTTTGGGCAGAACTTAGTATAATTGTATGATCTTCTTGTTTAAGAGGATATTTAAGAAACAAGAGAGAGAGCTAAAGAGAGAGCTCAGGGACACACCCGGGGCCAGCCATCTTAAAAATCCTGGTAACCAACAATCCAGACTAGTAGCCATTTGGAATGGGTAAATATGCCATATTCATTATATCTTCTATGTTCTCTTAAATATTAACCACTTCAATACAGGGCACTTAAACACCTTCCTGCCCAGACCAATTTTGAGCTTTCAGCGCTGTCGCACTTTGAATGACAATTGCGCGATCATGCTACACTGTACCCAAATGAAATTTTTATCATTTTTTTCCCACAAATAGAGCGTTCTTTTGGTGGTATTTGATCACCTCTACGGTTTTTATTTTGTGCACTACAAATAAAAAAATACCGAAAATTTTGAATAAAAAAATGTTTTTTTTTTGTTTCAGTTTCAAAACTTTGTAAATAAGTACGTTTTCTCCTTCACTGATGGGCACTGATGGGGCTACACTGATGGGCACTGATAAGGCGGCACTGATGGGCACCAATGTGGCACCAATAAAGTGGCACTGATGAGGTGGCATTGATGGACACTGATATGTGGCACTGATAGGCGGCACTGATGGGCGACACGGATGGGCGACACGGATGGGCGACACGGACGGACACTGATAGGTGGCACAAATTGGCACTGATAGCTGGCACGGATTGGCATGGATGGGCGGCACAGATGGGCATGGATAGGCGGCACAGATGGGCATGGGTGGGCATGGATAGGCGGCACAGGTGGGCACTGATAGGCGGCACAGGTGGGCACTCATAGGCAGCACAGGTGGGCACTCATAGGCGGCACAGGTGGGCACTCATAGGCGGCATTGGTGTTATACTATAGTAATGGATGCCAATCAGTGCCAAACAATAATGCATGCCAATCAGTGATGCCCATTGTGGGCACTGATTGGCATCCATTATGGGCACTGATTGGCATCCATTGTGCTGACTGGCATCCCTGGTGGTCTAGGGAGGATTACCTTTTCCCTGGTGGTCTGGTGGCGTCCCTGGTGGTCCAGTGTGGCCATCCTCGGGGGGCTGTGCTGATAATCGATCAGCACAGACCCCCCCTGTCGATCGGCTCTCCTCTACTCGCGTCTGACACTTTGCAGCCCTCAATTGCCTATGGGGCGGGCGGCAAGTGGTTAATGTATTGAATATTCTACTATTGAAAATCGCTCTCCCGAATCAATAACCGCCCTTTAGATTTCTTCTCTAAATTCAATTTTTCATTATAAATTTCTTTTTGCATAGTTGCCAATTTTATTGACAAACAAACATCTAATTTATTTCACATTGTTAACCACTTACTTACCTGCAGTATAGTAATGGTTGGACGTGTGAATTACAGACATTCTGTTTAATTGTCAATTATCAAAAGGTTATTGATTCTACCGAGAAATGATAATGGTGATATTAAGTCCAAAGTACTATACTCCTATTTTGTGGGTGTTTCCATTAATTGTCAAGGTGTTCATGTGACACAATTGATATTTTAATATCATGTAAATATTTGTCAAGCAATAAATGCAACTATTTTGTATGATCACTTGTCTCCGTGAATACGTTTCACATGTATAGTCTGTGTCATATAGATTTATTTTGTATCTTAAAAATATCTTTGTTAAAAATTACTTAATAAATACTGTGCGGGAAACTGTCCTTAAAAAGCACAACAGCGTACACGCGACCGGACTTTCCGTCAGAATAAACTCCAACGGTCTTCCCGATGGAGTTCTGACGGAGTTCCTTCAGAGTTCCGACTGAACGGACTTGCCCACACACGGTCACACCAAAGTCTGATGAAGTACAATGGGACTAGAAAAGGAAGTTCAATAGCTAGCAGCCAATAACTGCCCTTGCGTCGTATTTGGTCCGATAGAAATTGATTCCATCTGAAAGATTTAAAGCATGCTCTATTTCTAGGTCCATTGGAATATTTGAAGAAAAAAGTCAGATGAAGCCCACACACGGTCGGAATATCCAACGGAATGATTCCGTCTGACCTTTTCTGCCGGAAAGTCCAGTCGCGTGTATGGGGCATTAGACAAGCCTGTGAAGTACTGGGAGAATATAGTCTGGTCAGATGAAATCAAAATTGTACTCTTTGGATGCCATAATACACACCATGTTTGGAGGTCACATGCCATTGCAAAACATCCCCATATGAACAGCAAAGTTTGGAGGTGGGGACATCATGGTGTGGGGCTGTTTTTCAGCATGCAGTACTGGCAAACTTCATGCCATTAAAGGAAGGATGAATGGAAAAACGTACCAAGAAATTCTTGATAAAAATCTCCAGCGATCTATCAGGATGATGAAGATGAAAAGAAGGTGGAAATTTCAGCAAGACAATGATCCCAAACACAAAGCCAAGGAGACTCTCAATTGGTTTCAAAGAAAGAAAATAAAGTTGCTAGAATGGCCCAGCCATTCACCTGACTTGGCACCAATGGAAAATCTATGGAAATAACTAAAGATCAGAGTTCATAGAAGAGGCCCAAGGAACCTTCAAGATTTGAAGACTATGTGGAAGAATGGGCCAAAATCAGACCTGAGCAATGCATGTGACTAGTTCCTTCATACAGGAGGCATCTTGAAGCTGTCATTACTAACAAAGGATATTGTAGGAAGTATTACATTTCAGTTAGAGTGTTCAATACTTTTTCCCTGTGTCTTTCTGAACATATTTGTTTTGCTCTATTTGTATGTATGGCTTGCATGGATTGTTACCGACATGTGGTGAAAATTTCATGTCAATAGCACCTTTAGAAATATATTTACCTGGGGGTGTGGCCTGGTGCGGCATGAGAATGGGGCGCAAGTGAGCTGAGCTCCACCGGCCGAATATCCTGATCGCACATCCTGAGACCCAGACTGCAGATTCTACCCGCTCTGGCTGCTCCGCAGACCGGGCAACCCCTGGGCACATGTCGCCACCGAGGAGGAACACAGCAGTGGCCCCTAAACTGTCCCAATTCCGGCATGATGAGCCAGACTCAGCAGACCAAGATGGCGCCACCATGCAGGGGGAGGAGAGCGCGCGGAGCACAGGCACAGTCAGACTCCTGGATGCTATAACGGCATGTCAAGAAGCTGTCACGAACTGCCAAACCAACCTCAGCAAGGATTGAAGAGGTAAAAGTAGATATATCACTGGTTAGGCAAGACTTTCAGAAACTAAGGGAGAGAGTTACAGAGACTGACACCCGCCTGGGCAATGGGGAGGACTCCCTCCCCCCCTGCAGATCTCCTCGGAGGCCATGCAACACCAAGTGAATCAAATCCTACAGAAACAGGATGATATTGAGAATAGGATTCGCAGGTGTAACCTGCGCTTTATAGGCCTGCAGAAGGAGTAGAGGGAAGGGACCCTCCGACTTTTTGGAAATGCTCCTCTTGGATACATATGGAAGGGATTCATTCTCCCCCATGTTTGTAGTGGAGCGCGCACACAGACTGTCGGGCAAACCACCGCCACCGGGGGCACCTCCCCACACCTTTATTGCCAAATTCCTAAATTTCAGGGACAGGGATACTATCCTTCACCTTAGCAGGGAAAAAGGGAACGGAACGTCCCATTTGATAACAAAACCGTAGCAATCTTCCCTGACTTTTCTGCTGAAGTCCAGAAAAAACACAAAAATTTTATGGAAGTGAAAAGGTGCCTGCGGATCAAAAACATAATGTACGCCATGTTGTTTCCGGCCCGCCTGCCTGTGGAAGGCACCAACCAGGCCCACTTCTTTGAGGATCCTGAGACGGCCTTGACATGGCTGGAACACCGAAATGCCAACAGATGAGTATATATGTAAAGGTGCATCCACCTCTACCATCTGTTCACTTGAATTGCCCCCTTTTTTCCCCATTCACAATCTCTGGCTCTACCTGTATTTCTTGAGTGGGATCCTCATCCCTTTTACCCACAGAGTGGTTTGGAAAATGTATGATAACATTGCTCATTGTTTCTACCACCCCCGGGTCCGAAAGTTTTGGGATGCCAGATATGACTGGGTCCCCTCAGCCTCATATTGTCACATGGCTCCCTCAAGCTGCACCTACTGTTGTTACAGCCTGCAACAAGATACGCGGGGAAATGGCATCTGATTGCATATGGACTTGCTCACTGACCCAGATAGCCACCCGCGATAGAGGAGACTGTGTTCCCCATGGTTTTGGGATGTCCAGCATCATCACAAACTTTCCTCCAAGATTGAGGCAGCTCCCTTTGCAGTTTGTTTGGCTGAGGCACCTGTTGATAATGTTGTCATTCCCTACCCTGGGCTATATGCCCCATATTGGATTATTGCCACTAAATTTACCTATGTCCGGGTCGAGACTTTATCTTTCATAATTTCTACAGGAGTATATAGCTATATAGTATATATACTATATAGCTATATAGTATATAGCTGAGGCCCCTCCTTGCCGCCGGAGGGGAACACCTTACCAGCAAGCTCACCTTGATTAGTGAGGGGCATTTTTTATCTGTCCCACATAACCTCTGGTGGTAAACTAAAATCTTTTCATGATTTACAATCTGAATATGGGCTCCCTAATAACTATTATTATAGATACTTACAGCTTTGTCACGTGTATCGTGCTCAATTTCTCCTAGACAATCTCTCCCTAGCCAACAATCCTTTGATGGCAGCCATTAACCGGTTCCCGACCAGCGCACGCTGATCGGCAGAATGGCACGGGCAGGCATATTGGCGTACAGGTACATCCAATCTTCAATGCCGCTCGTATGCCGGTCGGGATCCCCGTGAGTCTGGTCGCGGGTCCCGCGGACTCGATCGCCGCGGGCATACCTGCAATTGTCTCACGGGGCGGCTGAATGGAGGAAATGCCGTTGTAAACAGCATTTCTCCATTCTGCCTAGCAACTAGTGACGCTGATCTCTGCTCCATGTGATTGGAGCAGAGATCAGTGTTCACTAAATGAATGCCCAGGCCCCCACAGTTAGTAACACAACCCTAGGAACACTTAACCCCTACACTGCCACCCACTGGTTAACCCCTTCACTGCCAGTGTCATTTACACAGGAATCACTGCATTTATATAGCAGTGATCGCTGTATAAATGACAATGGTCCCAAAAATGTGTCAAAAATGTCCAATGTGTCCACCATAATGTCGCAGTCACAATAAATATCGATGATCGCCGCCATTACTAGCAAAAAAAAAAACAATAATAAAAAATTATTAATAAAAATGCCATAAAACTATCCCTATTTTGTAAACGCTATAACTTTTGCGCAAACCAATCAATAATCGCTTATTGCATTTTTATTTTACCAAAAATATGTAGAAGAATACGTATCAGCCTAAACTGAGGGAAAAAAAAGTTTTTTTTATATATTTTTGGGGATATTTATTATAACAAAAAGTAAAAAATAATGCGTTTTTTAAAAAATTGTCGCTCTATTTTTGTTTATAGCGCAAAAAATAAAATCCGCAGGGGTGATCAAATACCACCAAAAGAAAGCTCTATTTGTGGGAAAAAAAGGGCGTCAATTTTGTTTGGGAGCCATGTCGCACGACCGCGCAATTGTCAGTTAAAGCGACGCAGTGCCGAATCGCAAAAAGTGCTCTGGTCTTTGACCAGCAAAATGGTCCGATCTGTAAGTGGTTAAAAACCCAGATCCCAAAAAACTCATTTCACAGTTTTATGTTATGCTGTCGCTTCCTTCCATGACTGTGGCAGCCTTTGCACTAAAGAATAGATGGGAGGGAGAGATAGGACCTATCACAGATGATGAATGGAGTGATGCATTAGACACCTGTAAACTAGCATCACCCAAACTCTCTGACCGATTGACCTAAGTCTTTATAATGCATAGAGCATATCTCCCACCACTTAAAATTTAAAAATATAACACTTACTCTAGCACTTGCCGTATGTGTACCCAAGTAACTGGTATCTTCTTTTATCTCCTGTGGGAATGCCCTAAAATTCAAATGTTCTGGTGAGATTCCTACACGGCACGATGGGCTCCCCCATAACATTTCAGCCGAAACCGTGTCTTTTGGGAATCTTCCCGGATCCTGACTCTAATAAATTTACTAAAATATTCTTGCACGAAGCGCTATTTTAAGTCATTGCCAGAGTCTGGATGAGACCTGATCCCCCAACCGTCTTACAATGGATCGGGGAAGTTAATACTGTACTGCCGTACAAGAAACTTATATATACCCATAGAGGGTGCCCCTCCAAATATGAGAAAGTTTGGGACAGATGGCTCAAGAACTCTGCAACATGCATATAGTGGTTTGATTCTAGATGGGCATTGTTATGTACTCTGGGTGAGTCCATGGAGATATATCGGAAATTAGCGGGATAGGGCGGGTGACCCCGTGGGGGTGTTTGTATGACTCTGGTACCAATTCGAATACTATGCACTGATGTACTTATTTCTGTGAATGTAATTTTGTGATTTTGTATAAGAGTTAAAATGAGACGCGTATATGTTACCAATTCGATACCCTTTATTTTTGCATGTGCAACAATTTTTTCAATAAAAAGAACTCATATTAAAAAAAAAGAAAGAAATATATTTACCTAGAAAAATGGTGACATGTTCAATGCTTATTTTACTCACTGTGTGTGTGTATATATATATATATATATATATATATATATATATATATATATATATATATATATATATATATATATATATACAGTTGTGCTCATAAGTTTACATACCCAGGCAGAATTTATGATTTCTTGGCCATTTTTCAGAGAATATGATAACACAAAAACTTTTCTTTCACTCATGGTTAGTGTTTGTCTGAAGCCATGTATTATTAATCAACTGTTTACTTTTTTAAATCATAATGACAACAGAAACTACCCAAATGACCCTGTTCAAAAGTTTATATACCCTGGTGATTTTGGCCTGATAACATGCACACAAGTTGACACAAAAGGGTTTGAATGGCTATTAAAAGGTAACCATCCTCACCTGTGATCTGATCTGTTTGCTTGTAATTAGTGTGTGTGGACTCCTGGCAGACCCTTGCATCTTTTATCCAGTCCTGCACTGACGTTTCTGGATTCTGAGTCATAGGGAAAGCAAAAGAATTGTCAAAGGATCTGCGGGAAAAGGTAGTTGAACTGTATAAAAGAGGAAAGGGATATAAAAAGATATCCAAGGAATTAACAATGCCAATCAGCAGTGTTCAAACTCTAATCAAGAAGTGGAAAATGATGGGTTTCTTTTGAAACCAAACCACGGTCAGGTAGACCAATTAAAATTTCAGCCTCAACTGCCAGGAAAATTGTTCAAAGTGCAAAGAAAACCCCACAAATAACTTCAGGTTAAATACAGAAATCTGTGAAAATATATGGTGTGACTGTTTGAAGATGCACAATGCACAAGGAGGCACTTGAAAAAGATGGGCTGCATGGTCGAGTCACCATAAGAAAGCCATTACTATGCAAATGCCACAAAGTATCCCACTTACAATATGCCAAACAGCACAGAGACAAGCCTTCAAACCTTCTGGCACAAAGTCATTTGGAGTGATGAGACCAAAATTGAGCTTTGTGGCCACAACCATAAACATTACATTTGGAGAGTCATCAAGGTCTATGATGAAAGGTATACCATTCCTACTGTGAAACACGGAGGTGGATCGCTGATATTTTGGGGATGTGTGAGCTACAAAGGCACAGGAAATGTGGTCAACATTGATGGCAAGATGAATGCAGTATTTTATCAAAAAATACTGGAGGATCATTTGCATTCATCAGCCAGGAAGCTGAGTATGGGACGTACTTGGACATTCCAACATGACAATGATCCACAACACAAGGCCAAATCGACCTGTCTTTGGCTGCAGCAGAATAAAGTGAAGGTTCTGGAGGGGCCATCTCAGTCTCCTGACCTCAATATAATTGAGCCACTCTGGGGAGATCTCAAACATGCAGTTCATGCAAGACAGCCGAAGAATTTACAGGAACTGAAGGCTTTTTGCCAAGAGGAATGGGCAGCTTTCCCATCTGAGAAGATAAAGAGCCTCATCCACAAATACCACAAAAGACTTCAAGCTGTCACTGATGTTAAAGGGAGCAATACATAGTATTAGGAACTGAGGTATGTAAACTTTTGATCAGGGTAATTTGGGTAGTTTTTGTTGTGATTATGATTTAAAAAGAGTAAACACAGTTGATTGATAATAAATGGCATCAGTCAAACACTAACCACGAGTGAAAGAAAAGTTGTTGTGTTATTATTTATATTCTCTGTAAAATGGCCAAGAAATCATAAATTCTGCCAGGGTATGTAAACTTATGAGCACAACTGTAAATAAATATATATTGTGGCAGCACGCAGGTAAAATCACCTGGTTGTATTCAGGATGGGAAATATGTGTGTCCTAGATTCAGGCTTTATGCAGACTTTTACAATTAGAGGGGAAGAGTTAATGAGCCCAGCTGTAGTAAGTGGGCTCATTAAGACCTCTACAAAAAACCCCAGCATGCATAGGGAGATGCTCCATCCTGGAACCAGTCTTGTGTGTGTAGACTGGGGAGTCTGAGATCTGTTCTGTGCGGTGAGTTAACGCCTGTGTGGCAAACCCCTACAATAGAGACAGGGACTGGGGCAGCACAAGGCTGCACCCAGTTGTTAGACAGGGAGTCTACGTGTGTAGTTAGAGGTCAAGCTGACCAGGATTTATTTTCTTGTTTTATTTTGTTTGGCTGTTATATGTATCACTGCATGTAGCCTAAATAAACCGGATCTTTTATTTTTTGCTGAAATATAAATTAAGCTTTGGCGCTAAAACCTTTTTGTGCACTGTGAATACTAAAATCATATATAAGTGTAAGATGATTTATTATCTCTGCTGGTACTCTGAAGAATATTAAAACAAATTTCAGTGGAAACCTCTTAAAACCACTATATACGTGTAAAAGAATGCGTGAAAAAAGAAAAGGGGATGTGTGTCTGTTAATTTACACCTCAAAAAATGCACATATGTATTGGAAAAAGTGGTGAATCGATCATATAAAAAACAATTCTACTGTGCTCGATAAACATACATAAACCAATATCTGGAAAAAACATATGCAAATATGTTCAAAGTGATAACGTTTTGTGAAAGTACCCAAAAGAATAATAATAATAGTAACAAAAAATCTTATAATGTCCAACGGAAATTTTCAAAGTCGCATCAACCAGTTGCTGTAAAAACGCATGGAACTTTCATCAAATGAGGAAGGTAGAGTAAAGTGACTAGTGCAGAAGGGTTAAATACATTCCTCTCCGGTGCGCCACTCTGTGTTAGGCAAAAAGTATGTATATGTGCTCACCAGACAAAAAACCCTCAATGGGTTAATCAGGCAGCCACAGTATGAGCCACTGTGCAGCTTTCTTTGGGCTCTGCTTCTGCTATGCTGGGGAGATGCTTTATACTTTTCCTTCCACAAGTGGTCCGTTTAGCAATTATACATGAAGGGAAACAGAAGTACAAACATAGTGCAATACTGTTGTTTGAACGTTTTTTATGTTTATTAAGAAGTCAGGTTACTCACAATATCCAAAGAGACAAAATCGCTTTCAAATTAGCCGCGCCGGCGTTACTGCTTGTATGCCAGTGTAAGGTGCACGTTCTAGGCCACGCCCTACGCGTTTCGTCAGAGCGACGTCATCTGGAGCGCCAGATGACGTCGCTCTGACGAAACGCGTAGGGCGTGGCCTAGAACGTGCACCTTACACTGGCATACAAGCAGTAACGCCGGCGCGGCTAATTTGAAAGCGATTTTGTCTCTTTGGATATTGTGAGTAACCTGACTTCTTAATAAACATAAAAAACGTTCAAACAACAGTATTGCACTATGTTTGTACTTCTGTTTCCCTTCATGTATAATTGCTAAACGGACCACTTGTGGAAGGAAAAGTATAAAGCATCTCCCCAGCATAGCAGAAGCAGAGCCCAAAGAAAGCTGCACAGTGGCTCATACTGTGGCTGCCTGATTAACCCATTGAGGGTTTTTTGTCTGGTGAGCACATATACATACTTTTTGCCTAACACAGAGTGGCGCACCGGAGAGGAATGTATTTAACCCTTCTGCACTAGTCACTTTACTCTACCTTCCTCATTTGATGAAAGTTCCATGCGTTTTTACAGCAACTGGTTGATGCGACTTTGAAAATTTCCGTTGGACATTATAAGATTTTTTGTTACTATTATTATTATTCTTTTGGGTACTTTCACAAAACGTTATCACTTTGAACATATTTGCATATGTTTTTTCCAGATATTGGTTTATGTATGTTTATCGAGCACAGTAGAATTGTTTTTTATATGATCGATTCACCACTTTTTCCAATACATATGTGCATTTTTTGAGGTGTAAATTAACAGACACACATCCCCTTTTCTTTTTTCACGCATTCTTTTACACGTATATAGTGGTTTTAAGAGGTTTCCACTGAAATTTGTTTTAATATTCTTCAGAGTACCAGCAGAGATAATAAATCATCTTACACTTATATATGATTTTAGTATTCACAGTGCACAAAAAGGTTTTAGCGCCAAAGCTTAATTTATATTTCAGATTTCTAACCTATTCCTATCCTTAAGGACAGGTTTCAAGCACAGGCAGCTTTAACCCCTTTAGTTTAATCTATAACTTATTTTTATTTACTTTCAATTTATCTATATTTCACCATATTACATTATATATATATTCTTTTTTTCCCTTGCCTGTGTGGCGAACGGGTGGAATTTGTCCATAGCGCAATCTTATCTATTTTTTGCTTTTATTTTTTGCACCTACACCGCTGTCTGCTGTGCCTCACTTTGTGTTGTGAACCCACCCAGGGGGTCACACACACCCGCTACCGAGCGAACCCCCTCACAATATATGCTTAAGCTGACATGGTATTTTCACACTGATTATGATGTTAACATCTGGAGCAAAATATATTTCAACACACAACTGACCAGTGAAAATTGAGAAATAAATATTAACTAAAGTGGTAAAATGGAACCTTCACATACCTTTAGAATGTGTTGTCACTTGTCAGCAGTATAGATTGTCTAGTCCTCTCTGGGTAGTCCTAAGTACCTAGCTTTTATATTGCAATTCTGTCTGGAGTTGTTAGAGGCCTTATTAGTAATCTTTACGTAAAGACTTTTCCATGAAAACACCACTCAGTGTTTGCTGCAAACTACTGTGCCAAAAATAACAAACAATGTATTTGATTTATTTGTTCAGGTGGAATGATGAGCTTATGCATGTCATGCATGGAGACACACGACCTTTTCACACCTCTAAGCAAAATCATACGTGTGTTTGCTAAGTTAAAATATATAATACATTATTGCAGCATAAATTGTGCTTAAAATGCATTTTAAGTATTTATTACAGGTACTGTAATAGTAGTACAGTCAATTTACGCAGCTCTTTCCACATATTTTGCACATTCATATCAGTCTCTGCCCTCAAGGAGCTTACAATCAAAGGTCCCTAACTCACATTTATACATAGACATACTAGGGCCAATTTACACAGGATCCACTTATCCTACCAGCATATATTTGGAGTGTGAGAGGAAACTGGAGTACCTGGAGGAACCCCACGCAGGCACATGGAGAACATGCAAACTCCAGGCAGGTAGTGCCATGGTTAAGATTCAAACGAACGACCCTAGTGCAACCACTATGATAATTATATTTTTCCTAAACAGTTTTTCTAGTATGAACAATTACCAGCTTGACAGTTTCCATGGCAAAATGTGGAGCCAGAGGACAGAGGATAGGGGGTCAGTAGGGCAGTCTAAAGGAGTCAACAGGATGGTAGGCGAGGTCTATAGGAAGGCAGGGGGATTCAGCAGGACAAAGATAAGGAAGTCAGTAGGGTAGCGTACAGGGGTCAGCAGGACGAAGGAAAGGGCTGTCAGTAAGGCAGGGTACAGGGGTCAGCAGGACAGAAAACTGGGTCAGTAGGGCAGGGTACAGGGGTCAGCAGGACAGAGGAGAGGGTGGTCAGCAGGGCAGGGTAAAGGGGTCAGCAGGACAGAGAATAGGGGGTCAGTAGGGTAGGGTAAATGGGTCAGCAGGACAGAAGACAGAGAGTCAGCAGGGCGAAAGACAGTGGGTGAGTAGGTCAGGGAACTGGGGTCAGCAGGACAAAAGACAGATGGTCAGTAGGGTAGCATACAGGGGTCAGCAGGCCAGAACACATTAGAGCAGGGTATAGGGGTCAGCAGGATGGAGGACCAGGGGTCAGTAAGGCTGGGTATAGGACAGAGGACCTGGGGTCAGTAGAGCAGGGTACAGGGGTCAGCAGGACCAGGGGTCAGTAGGGCAGGGTACAGGGGTAAGGATGGAGGACCTGGGGTCAGTAGAGCAGGGTACAGGGGTCAGCAGCACCAGGGGTCGGTAGTGAAGGGTACAGGGGTCAGGTCAGAAGATCTGGGGTCAGTAGAGCAGGGTACATGGCCAGGATAGAGGATCTGGGGTCAGTAGAGCAGGGTACAGGGGTCAACAGGACCAGGGGACAGTATGGCAGGCTAAAGGGGTCAGGACAGAGGATCTGGGGTCAGTAAAGCAGGGTACAGGGGTCAACAGGACCTGGGGTCAGTATGGCAGGGTAAAGGGGTCAGGACAGAGAATCTGGGGGTCAATAGAGAAGGGTACAGCAGGATCAGGGGTCAGTATGGTGGGGTAAAAGGGCCAGGACGGAGGATCTGGCTTCAGTAGAGCAGGGTACGGGGGTCAGCAGGACCAGGGTTCAGTATGACAGGGTAAAGAGATCAGGACGGAGGATCTTGGGTCACTAGGGAAGGGTACAGAGGGTCAAGTCCCTCCCCCCACTCCTCTTCTTAACCAAAATCCCCCCAGTCTTTATGCCTTTACTCTTACACTCCTGCAATCTTTCCCCCCTTTGCACTATGCAATGATTGCCCCCCCCCTCCCACCAGGGCCGCTGATAGAAATACAGCCTACCTGATGGGGCCCCCTTCAGCTCCACCCCTGGCCCCGCCCCTGGTCCCTCCTTTAGCCCCACCCCTGGCCCCTCCATAATGCCATTGGCAGCATGGGTGGCACTGTCTGCAGCACATTATGGCATTGGCAGCATGGGTGGCACCGTCTGCAGCACATTACGGCATTGGCGGCACAGGTGGCACTGTCTGAAGCACATTACGAGATCAGCGTCATGGGTGCCACTGTCTCTGCAGGCAGCACATGCGTTATGGGCCATAAAACATGTGCTACCTGCAGACAGTGCCACCCATGCTGCCAATGCCATACTGTGCTGCAGACAGTGCCACCCATAACGCCAATGCCATAAAGCATGTGCTACCTGCTGACAGTGCCACCCATGCTGCCAATGCCATATTGTGCTGCAGACAGTGCCACCCATGCAGCCAATGACATAATGCCATTGGCAGCATGGGTGACACTGTCTCTGCAGGCAGCAAATGCGTTAACGTCATGGGTGGCACTGTCTGCAGCACGTTACGGCATTGGTGGCATGGGTGGCACTGTCTCTGCAGGCAGCCCATAACGCATTTGTGTTACCTGCAGACAGTGCCACCAATGCCATTAATGCCATAATGTATAGATGCTTCTGCAGTAGTAGTAGATCTTGAAGCCCCCCCCCCCCCAAGCAAGCACACACCTTTGTCATTGTTAGCTGGGCCCAAGGAGTCACTTCTTCCCTGATCCTGCTGCTGCCTGGACCGGAGTGTGCACAAACAATTACAGTCAGGTGGGATGCCGATGCCAGCTGCTTCTTTTTTGTCCTCTGCTGCCGCTGCTCGTCTGAGTCACCGCCTCACCGCTACTTCTCTCACGCGGAAAGAAGAATAGTTCAGCAGCGCCAGGGGGACTGCACTAGCCAGCTGAGCCAGCATGAGGAGATGAGGAGCGGGCGCGGTAGAGATTCTTCCGCGCCCGAAATAGAA
The DNA here is from genome assembly GCF_037356315.1 of Lithobates pipiens. Lineage (NCBI taxonomy): Eukaryota > Metazoa > Chordata > Amphibia > Anura > Ranidae > Lithobates > Lithobates pipiens. The sequence goes on along the minus strand of NW_027507764.1, from coordinate 85,897,478 downwards.
AAAATAGTCCCTCCCCTGCCTCCACCTTTCTCCACATAGCGATCAGTAAAGAAAAAAACCCCGTAAAAAGTAAACCGGGGGGAGGGGGTTAGTTGTTTGTATTTAGGACTCTGATCGGTCATTGCTGGAGGATTTTTTTTTGAATGACCTATCTGTTCTGGTTGCCCGGGCCCCCCTGCTGGCCGGGCCCGGTACAACAGGGCCAGTTGTACTGGCCTATCAGCGGCCCTGCCTCCAGCACAATATACACCTGAAGATACTCTTTATTAATGGTGTTCTGTAATACAGCCATCTGCAGCAGTTAAAGTGGGTGTTGTGTGCCTCCAGCACAATATACACCTGAAGATACACCTTATTGCTGGTGTTCTGTAATACAGCCATCTGCAGGAGTTAAATTGGGTGTTGTGTGCCTCCAGCACAATATACACCTGAAGATACCCCTTATTGCTGGTGTTCTGTAATACAGCCATCTGCAGCAGTTAAATTGGGTGTTGTGTGTCTCCAGCACAATATGCACCTGAAGATACCCTTTATTGCTGGTGTTCTGTAATACAGCCATCTGCAGCAGTTAAAGTGGGTGTTGTGTGCCTCCAGCACATTATACATCTGAAGATACACTTTATTACTGGTGTTCTGTAATACAGACATCTGCCGCAGTTAAAGTGGGTTTAGGCAGGTGAACCCTAAAAACCTTCAGGTCATATTTTCAGCCGCAAAATACTTACTAGCTGTGCACACATAGTCCCACAACATGGACACTGACATAACAAAAGTATTACATGAATCTGGGATCGACAACGACAAGCATTCTCTTTTTATCTGTGAAATTTTGACAATTCAGGAACGCATGAAGGCCATGGAGAAGAGGCAAGGTCAGGGCAGGCTATAAAGGGGGTGCTGGAGATGATCAGTGCCACAGTCAGGGCAGTGCAGTCCTGTGCCAGTGTCCCAGTGTGCCAACCTGTTCTTGAGCCCCTCCCTTTGCCAGGCCCTTACCCCCACCTATGCAGGGCTCCACTGCGGTGGTCCAGAGGTGCCAGTCCAGTGCTGTTTCTCAGCCATGGTGCTGGCACTGCCTGCTGATTGGCTTCTCCGCTGCTAACTCCCTCACTGTCTGAAACCAGCACCACGATAGTGACTGAGCACTGACACCAGCACCGTGATAGAGAGCACTGACACCAGCACCGAGATAGAGAGCACTGACACCAGCACCATGATAGAGAGCACTGACACCAGCACCGAGATAGAGAGCACTGACACCAGCACCGTGATAGAGAGCACTGAGACCACACCAGCACCGAGATAGAGAGCACTGACACCAGCACCGAGATAGAGAGCACTGACACCAACACCGTGATAGAGAGCACTGACACCAGCACCGTGATAGAGAGCACTGTCACCAGCGCCAAGATAGAGAGCACTGACACCAGCACCGTGATAGAGAGCACTGACACCAGCACTGAGATAGAGAGCACTGACACCAGCACCATGATATAGAGCACTGACACCAGCACCGTGAGAGCACTGACACCAGCACCGTGATAGAGAGCACTGAGACCACATCAGCACCGAGATAGAGAGCACTGACACCAGCACCATGATAGAGAGCACTGACACCAGCACCGTGAGAGGACTGACACCAGCACCGTAATAGAGAGCACTGAGACCACACCAGCACCGAGATAGAGAGCACTGACACCAGCACCGAGATAGAGAGCACTGACACCAGCACCCTGATATAGAGCACTGATACCAGCACCGTGAGAGCACTGACACCAGCACCATGATAGAGAGCACTGAAACCACACCAGCACCGAGATAGAGAGCACTGGCACCAGCACCGTGATAGAAAGCACTGACACCAGCATCGTGAGAGCACTGACAACAGTACCGTGATAGAGAGCACTGACACCACACCAGCACCGAGATAGAGAGAACTGACTCCAGCACCGAGATAGAGAGAGAGCACTGACACCAGCACCGTGATAGAGAGCACTGACACCAGCACAATGATAGAGAGCACTGACACCAGCACCGTGATAGAGAGCACTGACACCAGCACCGAGATAGAGAGCACTGACACCAGCACCGTGATAGAGAGCACTGACACCAGCACCGTGAGACAGAGAGCAGCACTGACACCAGCACCGTGATAGAGAGCACTGACACCAGCACCGAGATAGAGAGAGAGCACTGATACCAGCACTGAGATAGAGAGCACTGACACCACACCAGCACCGAGATAGAGAGCACTGACACCAGCACTAGGCGTTCCCTGATGCTGGATCCGGATGAGACCTGTCGATGGGTCGGCTGAAAGAATGACCTCATATCAGAAGTCACCAACACATCTTCAAACCGCCCTCTTCTTGCAGGCGCTGTTGGATTGGTACCCGCAACTCTTTCTCTGGGAGTGGGATTTCCTTCTCTACCAGTGCACGCAAAAGCTAAATGCAGCATTTCTCGAAGCAAGGCCTGGAAGTGCTCCATTCTGACAGCTCTCTGTGACGGTGGTAACATTTCCGCCATTTTGTGTTTTTACCGGGGGTCTAAGTACATTGCCACCCAGTACTGGTCCTTGACCTTTATGCTTTTTATACGGAGTACCTGTTAAAACACTGGAGCATGAAGGCCCCCATTTGCCCTAAACTGGAAGCGGTGTGGTGGCCTGGCTCCTGCTCATCATCCAGGATACTGTCATCCTCCTCGTTCTCCTCTCCCCATCCATGCACAACAACAGGGATCCCAGAAATATTTAAAGCATGCTTTTCTTGCTCCTCCTCATCCACCCCGGCACCATCCTCCTCTGACTCCTCTTCAGACTCCTGTTGTTGACTTGTCTCAGATAGAGTAGCCCCCCTGGGAATTCATGCAGCATTGTGACTTCCTCATCTTCCTACTCCTGCTCCTCCACGGCTTGATCAATGATACGACGCAATGCACGCTCCATAAAGAAGGCATAAGGTACCATGTCACTGATGGCACCATGGATGCGACTGACCAGTTTGGTGATCTCATCAAATGGCTGCAGAAGTCTGCATGCTTCGCGCCAAGCTCCCCAGAACCTGTTCTGCCGCAGAATTCGTACAGGTAGTCGTTAACTGCACGTTTCTGCTGGAGCAGCCTATCAAGCATATAGAAGGTTGAGTTCCATTGTGTCGGGCAATCGCAAATAAGACGTCTGACCGGCAGATTGTGTCACCCCTGAATGTCAGCAAGGCGAGCCATGGCCGTGTAAGATCTTCTGAAATGGGCCGAGATTTTCCTTGCCTGCCGCAAGATGTCCTGGACCCCAGGGAATTTTGACAACGAATCACTGCTCAAGTTTAAGACGTGTGCCATGCATGGCACGTGTGTAATTTTGCCCTGTTTCAATGCGCTAAGCAGATTTGCACCGTTGTCACACACCACTTTACCAACTGACAGATTGAGCGGTGTTAGCCACTGATCTGCCTGTGAACGCAAAGCTGAAAGGAGTGCAGGGCCAGTGTGGCTCTTGGCTTCCAGGCACAACAGACGCACCACAGCATGGCAACGTATCACCTGGTATGTCGAATAGGTTCTTGGGATCTTGGGCGGCGCAGCAGAAGAGAGGCTAGCAGCAGAAAAGGAGGAGTCAGCCGAGGAGGAGAGGGAGGAGGATGGAGTAGGAGGAGGAGAAGAAGAGGCAGGCCTGCATGCAATCCATAAAACCAAATCTACACAGGTGCCATGGGTTACATGCTTAACGGCCGTCAGAAGGTTGACCCAGTGGGCAGGAAAAAGTTATATACCTTCCTTGCCTGTGTTTGCTAGACCACGTATCTGTGGTCAGATGTATCTGGGCACCGACACTGTGTGCCAGAGATACATTCACATGCCGCTGAACATGGCCATATAGCTCTGGGATGCCCTTCTGTGAGAAATACTTCCTTCCTGGGACCTTCCATTGTGGTCTTCCAATGGCCACAATTTTCAAAAGGCCTCTGAGTCCACCAGTTTATATGGCAGTAGTTGTCAGGCTATCAGTTCTGACAAGCCAGCCGTCAACCGTTGGGCAAGAGGGTTATCTGGCGTCATCATTTTTTTTATGCTCGAACATTTGGCCCACGGAAGCCTGCCTTTTCCCAGAAAAACATGAGGACGGCATGATGGAAGGTGGTGTGGAGGACAATTGTGAGGAGAGAGGAGAAGGAGAAGTAGAAGACGAGGCTGGACGGTGAGAGCCTGTAGTGTGGCTTTGTGGGTTCCGTTGCTCCCACTGGGCTCGGTGATGACAGCTCATGTTCCTTCTTAAGGCGGTCGTCCCTTGGTGAGTGTTGGGCTTACCGCAACTTATGCGTTGACTGCAAAGATTGCAGATGGCAACACTATTGTCAGCAGGCACACTTTAAAAAAAGCCCACACTGCGGAGCCATGTTCCGGCATCCTGGGAGCACCAGATGTGACGGTACATGGTTGATGCCTCGCTCCTGATACATTAGCAGTCTGCTTTGTCCCTCCTGTGCAATCTAAGTTCCGCCTGCTTCTCCTCCCTATCTGCTGGTCCATATCTCCCTCTGAACTCCCCTCCTCTTCCTCTCTTGTGGGCACCCATGTGACATCACTAGACACGTCATCATCGACGTCACCTTCCCCACTACTATAATTAGAGATCTAGGAGTAGAAATTGCACAGTATGCAATTGAGCTACTGGCCTGTCCTGCATCCAGTGTTCTTTCGGAACACACCTTCAGTGCTGCTAGAGGCTTTGTAACCAATCAAAGGGTGCACCTGTCCACCGACTCGGTTGATCGACTGACCTTCATAAAGATGAATCAGTCACCAACAGCTACCAAGCACCCGAAGCTGATGTAACCGAATAATTTTTTTTTGAAATGTCACATCTCTTCAAGACTGCCTATGCTGATGCTGAGTGACTGTCCTGTTATGTTGACTGACTATCCTCTTCCTCCTCAATGATCCTGCTGATAGCTTGGAAGAACATTTTTGGTTCTGGGTGACACCACCGGTGGCTAAGGCCCAATTTTTCAGCCCCTGTTTAACGGGGGCATGTAATTACAATTTTTGATGCAATGCTTTACAGCAGGGCCCATTCCTGCACTCCAACTCAAGTATCTGGGAGAGGTTGCAGTGTGGTTGCAGTGTGGTGGCACCAGTACCAGTGCCTAAGGCCCAATTTTTCAGCCCCTGTTTAACAGGGGCGTGTAATTACAATTTTTGATGCAATGCTTTGCAGCAGGGCTCATTCCTGCACTCCAACTAGAGTATCTGGGAGAGGTTGCAGTGTCGTGGCACCAGTGCCTAAGGCCCAATTTTTCAGCCCCTGTTTAACAGGGGCGTGTAATTACAATTTTTGATGCAATGCTTTGCAGCAGGGCTCATTCCTGCACTCCAACTAGAGTATCTGGGAGAAGTTGCAGTGCCGTGGCACCAGCACCAGTGCCTAAGGCCCATTTTTTCAGCCCGTTTAACAGGGGCATGTAATTACAATTCTTGATATAATATTTCACAGCACGGCCCATTCCTGCGCCCACCGAGAGTAACTGTGAGAACTTATAATTTTGTAACACCACCACCACAACCACCAAAGGCCCAGTTTTTCTACCACTGTTCAACAATGGCATGTAATTACAATTCTTGATATAATCGTTCACAGCAGGGTGCTCCAGCGCCCACCAAGAGTCACTTTGAGGGCTTACGGTGTTGTGGCAACACCAACACATTAGGCCCACATTTCTGCAGAGCATATAGGGCAGGCCCCTACTTTCAAACTTCCAACTTACAAACGTCTCCTACTTGCAAACGGAAGAAGACAACAGGAAGGGAGATGAAAAAATGGGTGATAACCCTTCCCTATGTTTTCCAAAGAGCTTAAAAATAGATTTTTTGACTGGAGCTACACTTTAAAAATGTACCAGTTGAAAATTACAAACAGATTCTACTTAACAAAATAAACCTACACAGTCCCTGTCTTGTTTGCACCGCCTGTATACTGGTGTTCTGAGTATATAGGGCCTGGTTGCCCCACGCCTTTACTTTTTTTATTTGGGTACGGGGTTCCCCTTAATATCCGTACCTGACCCAAAGGGGCTGGTAATGGGCAGGGGGGGCTACCCATGCCATTTTTTTCTCAATGATTTTCATCCGTATTCCCGGAACCAGATGTTACATTAAAACCGCAAGCAGTTTTAAATGACTTTTTTTCCGTTAAATGTCATTTTGTGCAGGGACTGTTCTAAACAGGGGAAACACGTGCCCCTTCACAGGCATACTATAGACACCCCCCAGGCACGATATTTAAAGGAATATTTCACTTTTTTTTCAATTTAATCATCATTAAAATTAGTGCTCCCGAAAAAACGGCAGTTTTTAAAAAACATTTTGGCATTGATCCATGTCCCCTGGGGCAGGAGCCGGGTCCCCAAACCCTTTTTAGGACAATATCTTGCATATTAGCCATTAAAATTAGCACTTTTTATTTCGAACGTTCGAGCCCCATAGACTTCAATGGGGTTCTAAAGTTCGTACGAATTTTCCGTTCGAAAGTACTTTTGCGAACCGAACCAGGGGGTGTTCGGCTCATCCCTACCCAAATGTATCTCTCTACCCCTCAGTTCACTCCATCAGTCTCCTCATGCACAATATCACTAATTTACTAACAGACATATCAGGTTGGATGTCATACTACTTCCTGAAACTCAACGTGTCCAAAACCGAGCTCATAATATCTCCTCTCCCACGTGCCTCTTCCCCTGACTTCTCTGTCAAGATCAATGGCACAACTCGTTCCCACATACCAAGATGCTAGGTGTTATCCTGAACTCTTAACTTTCCTTTCAGCCCCACATCCAATCACTTTCCAAAGCTTGTCACCTCAACCCCTGCAACATCTCCAAAATACACCCCTTCCTAACCAAGCTTCTAATTCACTCCCTGGTTATCTCTTTCCTCGGCTACTGCAACTCCCTCCTAACTGGCTTACCTTTAAATAGGCTATCCCTTATTTAGTCCATCATGAATGCTGCTGATCCACCTTACAAACCACTCAGTGTCTGTTACCCCTCTCTGCCAATCCCTCCATTGGCTGCCACTCACCCACCAAATTAAATAAAAAATACTAGCAATAGCTTAAAAAGCCATCCACAGCTTGGCCCTCAGCTACATTACTAGTCTTAAAATACCAACCAAATCATTCTATTCGTTCCTCCCAAGACCTCCTTCTCTCTAGCTCCCTCGTCACCTTCTCCCATGCTTGCCTCCATGACTTCTCCCAAGCCTTCCCCATCCTTTGGAATTCCCTACCCCAATCTGTCCAACTATCTCCTATTCAATCCACTTTTAGGCAATCCCTAAAAACTATTCTCTTCTGTACTTTTAATTTCTCAATCAGTTCATCCCCCACAATTACTACCTTTTGTAACCCTCCATTTTAGATTATATGTTCTAACAAGCAGGGCCCTCTGATTGCATCTTTATTAAATTGTATTGTAACTGTACTGTTTGCCCTAATGTTGTAAAGCACTGCGCAAATTGTTGGTGCTATATAAATCCTATATAATAACAATAATAATATTAAAAAATAACATTCCCTAGATTGAGTTATTGGAGCTGGTGTGCATGGACTAGGGCTTGTTGTGGTGGGCAGCCTCTGTACTATTGGAGATGAACCAGCTACTACCAGCGTCCCTACAGGAGGTAGCACTACATGTACTACAACTACAACAGTGTGAGACTTTTTACAAAACACAACTGTACAGCTTAATGTGTATATGAGTCTGATGAAAAAGATGGATATCTAAATGCATTGCAATTCAGCATGTTTATAGAACAGAAACAGATAGACAATGCTACATATAATTGGATAACACCTCAAATTTATTGGGATTTTTAAGGCAATATAAAGAAAAAGAAAATATATACTAAAATATATATGAAAAAATATATAAATTTTTATTACAACTATCAAAAAATATTATTACAAAACCACAATGATCCATAAAATAACAGTATTGTGCTAACATATGTGTATGGCATAGAATGTTACTACATGCGTAGACTCTATCCAGCGAAACAGGCAGCTCTTTTCCTACGTGTTTCGAAAAATGTACATTAACAATTTCTTCTTCAGGGAAGCCACTGTCTGCAAGCACACAACAAGCAATGAATATTACAGAAATTACATATGTACAAATGACATGATACATTAAAACCCAATACTTGAATACTCACATGCTATTTCTGTACCAAAAGTAGGCACTATCTCCTCTTTAGGCGACCGTTCCAGAAACGGAAAGACAAGCCACGAGAGGAGGGGATTGAGCCACAAACGTGGAGATGGTAAGGATAGTATGGATCTGTTGCAAGGTCACCGCATTCAAAGCCCTGGAGTCCAAATGAACTTAACAAAGGATGGGAATAAAAGATTCCTTTGCACAAATGTCCAATGGCCCATCAAATAGGAGCTACTTTTGGTACAGAAATAGCATGTGAGTATTCAAGTATTGGGTTTTAATGTATCATGTCATTTGTACATATGTAATTTCTGTAATATTCATTGCTTGTTGTGTGCTTGCAGACAGTGGCTTCCCTGAAGAAGAAATTGTTAATGCACATTTTTCGAAACGCGTAGGAAAAAAGCTGCCTGTTTCGCTGGATAGAGTCTACGCATGTAGTAACATTCTATGCCATACACATATGTTAACACAATACTGTTATTTTATGGATCATTGTGGTTTTGTAATAATATTTTTTGATAGTTGTAATAAAAATTTATATATTTTTTCATATATATTTTAGTATATATTTTCTTTTTCTTTATATTGCCTTAAAAATCCCAATAAATTTGAGGTGTTATCCAATTATATGTATCATTTTCGGGATGATGGCAATAACATGCCATAGCTCATGAGTCAAATCATTTTTACTAACAGATAGACAATGCATCCAGCTGAATAAATATTACATGGTTCCAAACCTTCCAGCTTTTTCAGTTTCGAATAATCCAGTGACACAAGTGAAATTATAAAACAAAGAAAAATATTTTCAACATCATCTGGAAGGAAAAAAATATATATAATTAAGTGCTGGGTCCAAATTACAATGTCTGTGGGGATTTGAACAGTTACTCAAAGCAGGAAAAGTAAACATCAAGTAATGACACACGCTAATAAAATAACCATAGGAAAATAATCCAACATCATGCATTGGCTTCTGTTCCATTTTCTACCTTGCGGAATTTAGCCTGAGTTCTAACTTGACATTTACCTAGCAGCAAACACATGCATACAATGGTTCAGTTCATCCTGGTTGGTATCAGAACACCAAATACAGAAGGATTTCCCCTAACAACCTCAGCATAAAAGTCAACATTAGAAGTATGTGGCATGCCACATATATACATACACAAATTATAAAACTGATGTACACCAGGAAGGAAACATTGCCTCTTATCCCCAAAAGCTGAAAATGTTTGGTAATGAAGTACGTGTGAGATACTCTGCAGGTATTTTTGAAGTTTTTGTTAAGGGAAAATAGTAAAATACATAAGATAATATGGTAATAGAAAGATTGGTTAAAGCCTACAAAAAAATTAGACAGCCGACAGGGTGCCAAAATTGTTCCACATGCGTAGAGGCATGCGAAAAGTAGCTTTTCAAATATTATCACAGTCTTACACAAAAATATTCCCCTTTATTTAAAATTTAAAATAGATGTAAACCCAGTTAGCAAAATCTAATAAAAACTTTAGCATGTCAAGATTCATTAAAATTTTCCATAGCACCACATAATATAGGGTGAGAACTATCTCCCAAATGGGCAACAAGTTTAACACCCCCGCTGAACCACTCCACATGTCATTCAGAATTGAGATGTCATAAAGTTCTCAAAAAAGGGACTTGGGATCTTTAGCAATGCACCCAAGAAAGGATGCCAATTATAGGAAGTCTTTGTGCAAGATGCCTGCTACCTATGAAAGAAAATTTTATGGACATCCCCTCCCTGGGTCACTTGTAAGGGGTCCCTTACCTTCTTACCCACTGATGTGTGTTTAAAGTATAAAGGAAAAAAACACACACACAAATCAAACCCATTATAAAAATGTTTTACTGTCTTTTGTAATGCACATACAGCATAGTACAAGATTGATCAGTATATCATTACACTGTCCTAAGCTGAAGAGATTTTTATAATGGAGTCCCGTGTTGGATGTCCCTTCTAGCTGGACCAAGTCCATAAGAAGGATACCATTTAAGGAAACAATCTTTCTATATACAGTCCACAATCTTTGGAAAATTATGTGACTTACACATGAAAGAACAGGGCACTAGGACATTTGTCTGTTAGGCCAGTAGAAAAAAGATAGGTTGGGTTGATAGCCCGAGTAGGGACACTTCCCATTCACACCTTGACCATGAAGGGATCCTTAGTTACTGACAGCTACTGAGTATTATTTTTGATAATTGTGGTTGGAAGAGGAAGAGATGGTCAGCCTGGAGGTAGTGACCAGGGCCGCTGATAGGCCAACAGGGGGGCCTGGGAAACCTGAACACAGAACTAATTAATGTAAAAGTTACTTTTTGCATTTTTAAATTTTTATATTTTGATAGCTCAATATCTGCAGGTGGCGACAGGGGTAGGGCCTATTTTTTCTATTGCGGGCATGGAAGAATGTCTCTTCTGTGCCTGCTCCTCATGCTGGCTCAAGTCCCAGCCAGCACGTCCTTCCCTGGTGCCACGGAGTGATTCCTCTCCCTCTGCTCTGTTCTTCACTTGGCCCGAGAGAAGAAGAAGTGGGGCGAGCGGCGGCGCCGGCAGCAGAAGAAAAAAAAGAAGCAGCTGGCATCTGACTGGAATAGTTTGCGGACACTCAGACTCCAGTCCAGGCAGCAGCAGGATCAGGGAAGAAGTGACTCCCGGGGCCTGACTAACACAGGTGTGTGCTTGCGGGGGGGGGGGGGGATTTGAGATCTACTACTACTGCAGCAGCACCTATACATTAAGGCTTTGGCGGTATATATATATATATATATATATATATATATATATATATATATATATTTATTTATTTTTTTCAAATTTGTTTTTATTTTTGGTTTAGAAACACAAAAAGTAAAAACCGCAGAGGTGACCAAATACCACCAAAAGAAAATAAATATCACTTGTAGACAAACCTGCACTTTATTTCAAGGCGGGGTCTGGGAAGGGGCCAGGGGAGGGCCTAAAGGAGGGACCAGGGGCAGGACCAGAGGTGGAGTTGAAGGGGGCCCCGTCAGGTAGGTTGTACGGGGTCCCATGATTTCTATCAGCGGCCCTGGTAGTGACAGGTATCCTGGCTAGATTACTTGCCTTCTAACCCATTACTATGGTGTATTTTGGCCCCCTGATGGGCCCGGCCTGCAACCACAAAGCTAACACACTAGGATCCTTGTTTTCAGAAAAGTGACAGTTAATTTCATTTGAGATTGATCAATTACAGTTATGATGTTAAAATAAAGATGTAGCACTGCCCCAGAAGGAGCCACTGGTTAAGATTGGTTCTTTGTTCTGTGCCATGACCTCACCAAGGCCTTAGCCTTTCTGACACACCAGGTAAATAAGGAAAAAGAGCAAGCAACATGAAGAAATTCCTTAACACAGAGTACTAAAACTATCTTGAGTAAGACAACTAGGCTATGGGTGAAAAGTAAACTTGTATGTTATTATTTAGGAAGCTGATTTAAAAAGTGAATGCTGTGGAGAATTGCAGGTAATGAATTCAGCTGGTGGATAGGCAGTGTTGTATGTCTCAGCTCTGGTTAGGATTGGTGCGATTTGACAGGTCAAATCGGTGGCAATTGCACTGTTCTAATTGTTGTGGCGCTGCAATTTCCAAAAGTAGTTTCTGTACTACTTTTTGGCGACATCTGAAATCTGCACAGATGTCTCTGAAATTCCCCCCGCAGTCGGGACTGACATGCGGGAATGAAATTGTGTCAGTTTGCATAGTTTCCTCCCCCTTGTCAGTGTGAATCAGAGCTCAAACTGGGCCTTTGTCTTTGTAATTCACCTGCTGCTATCCCAGGGACACCATATCTTATCAAACTCCCTTAAGTTTACCTTCAAATATCATATGTAGAAATACAGGTTTGCATATCTGCAAATAAACGAAAATAAAAAATTATAATCGTGGTTGCGATCAAATATTCGCAGCTGCGATCAAAAGAGCGTGGTCTCACATTGTGACCCGAAAATGAGTAATTGTAATCACCCAGAAGTTCCTGTGCTGGTCAGCATCTCCATCTAGGTGGACATGGCGAGGAGGTGCTGCTCATTTGCCCGGTAATTGTAGGATATGTACTTGTGCTTACTTAATGTGGGGTGGATGTGGTAGTTAGATTTGGTGTGGGTGGGGTTCATTGATTTGTTTGGCATCACCACACATTTGCTTCTTACCCATGTGCACACATCACTTCCTGCATTTGTTCTGCTGATGTAAATCAGTAAGGACCAGGCCCAAACTGGCCATAGGGCAGATCGGGCATTTGCCCGGTGGGTCGGGGCCACCTGTTCCGTGGCCTGTTGATGATCAGGCCGAACAGCAGGAGGTAGGTGGTGACCGTGGCTTGGCCAGGGTTAACACAGGCCACAGCCGCTGCTCACCTACCTCTATGTGGCCGTGCCTGTGTCTTCTCCAGCGGAACAAGTAGCTGCATGGGCTGAGCTGTGTGTCTCTTTCACACACAGCTCAGCCTCAGAGCCGCGCTGACAGTTCCGCTCTCAGCCCCTACGGACTGCTCCTCCTCCTCCAGCCATAGGTATCTGCACAGTGGGGTAAGGGGGGGAGCTGGGGGCCACTGTCAGCATGTCCCCAAGATGCCCCCCCTTCTCATGTCAGCAGCATGGGAGAGAAGAGAGCTTCCTGCTTGTTCTTCTTCCCTCCCAATTGGCCACAGCGGAGGGCCAATCAGAAAAAAAATAGTGGGGCATAATGGAAAATGTAGTCCCAGAGATAGGTGGCCCAATTGAACTCAACAGGGAGGTGACTAAAGTCCCCAGCATGCACTCTGCTGGGGGAAAAGCCGGAAACAAGCAGGTACTTCAGGAGACATGGAAAAAGAAAGAGGACTGTGCTGGGGGAACTAATGGCCTCAGTACCACCAGATAGAGCCACGCTGTACCCACACCAGAGAGAGAGAGACACGCTTTAACCGCACCACCATAGAGAGCCATGAGCGCCACGCTGTACCCGCACCACCAGAGAGAGCCATGAGAACCAAGCTGTACCCGCACCACCAGAGAGAGCCATGACAGCCATGCTGTACCCGTACCACCAAAGAGAGCCATAAGAGCCACACTGTACCCGCACCACCAGAGCGCCATGCTGTACCCATACCACCAGAGAGAGACATGCTGTACCCGCACCACCGGAGAAAGCTATGAGTGCCACGCTGTACCCACACCACCAGAGAGAGCCATGAAAGCCCCGCTGTACCCACACCACCAGAAAGAGAGTGCCATGCTGTCCAGGACCACCAGAAAGAGCAGGCCGGTGTCACTGGGCAGTGTGCGCACAATAGGAGACAGAGATTACTAGCATTGTTTGGCCACAATAGGACTGGGACACTGTAATATAAAGGGGACTGCACTGTAATGATTACTGTGCCCCTTTACAGTGCAGTCCCCTTTATATCACAGTGTCCCTGCACAGTATAGTGTGGAGGACCAACACCAGCCACCCCCTCAAATGTCTCCTGTTATTCCCCCCCCCCCCCCCCCCCCCCCGAAAAAGTTGGCTGCTCAGTCTAAAATGTCCGGGCCTATTTTTTGTCCCAGTCCCAGTCACTTTTGTGTGACTTTCATGTGAATTGAGGTACATAGAAAAAAAGAGAAAGAGATATAGTCACCTTAAGCCATGCTTCAGCAGGGTCCCTACAGCTAACAGCCCCCTTCTAGACTCTCAAAGTCGTAGTCACACACTCGCCCCCACCATGTACAGTGCAAGGTTAAAAACCCTGCATTGTACATGATGAGGCTGACCACTCACAGACCAGAGCTTCAGGAAGAGAAGGGGGGGGGGGGGATAGGGTCAGTAATCCTGCCTGTTTAACTACTCCCTAGACATAACAATCATTTAACCCTTGTAGTGCAGACGGGCCCACTAGAAGGGTTGATTCTTTCTAATTCCTGGAGTTGGGCTTCATAATCCTCTTTCAGAAATGGGTTTGTAATAACCCTAAAGCATTGAGTTGATTGGATTTCTTTTTCTCAGCCTGATTTTGTGTCAATAATTTCCTGTATGTATATGTTTGCTACATCTTTTGTGCATTGTTGCTCAGTTGATCATACAGGAGTAGGGATGAGCCGAACACCCCCCGGTTCGGTTCGCACCAGAACTTTCGAACGGACCCCAAATTCGTACGAACGTTAGAACCCCATTGAAGTCTATGGGACTCGAACGTTCAAAATTAAAAGTGCTAATTTTAACGGCTAATATGCAAGATACTGTCCTAAAAAGGGTTTGGGGACCTGGCTCCTGCCCCAGGGGACATGGGTCAATGCCTAAGGCCACGTACACACGGGCGGACTGTTCGCCCAACTTTGTCCGCTGAACAGTGTTTGGGCGGACAGTCCGCTCGTGTGTGGGCTTTCAGCGGACAGTTTCAGCGGACAGTTTGACGAACAAGGTTTTACGGAATTTCCGAAAAACTGTCCGCTGAAACCTTGTTTCAGCGAACAGTCCGCCCGTGTGTAGGCTTGTTCGTCAAACTAAGTTCCGCGCATGCTCAGAAAGGATTTACACGCCGAAAGTTATAATGCATTGTATAGGACGTCGTATTTTTCGTCCCGTCGTACGTGCCGTTCACGTCATCGCGCACGGTTTCAGCAAACTGTTCGTTCGTCGTGTGTGGCCATGTCCGTCCATGCTAATTTTGAGCGGACTGTTTGCCGAAACTGTTTGACGAACAAGGTTGGGCGAACAGTCCGCGCGTGTGTACGCGGCCTAAAATGTTTTTAAAAAGGCCCGTTTTGGTGGGAGCACTGATTTTAATGACGATTAAAGTGAAAAAAAAAAGTGAAATATTCCTTTAAATATGGTGCATGGGGGGTGTCTGTAGTATGCCTGTGAAGTGCCAGGTGTTTCTCGTGTTTAGAACAGTCCCTGCACAAAATGACATTAAACGGAAATAACACCATTTAAAACTGCTTGCGGTTTTAATGTTATATCTGGTTCCTGCAATATGGTTGAAAATCATTGAGAAAAATGGCATGGGTAGCCCTCCCTGCCCATTACCAGCCTATTTGGGTCTTGTACGCATATTAAGGGGAACCCTGTACCCATATTAAAAAAAGGAAATGCATGTGGCCCCCAGGCCCTATATACTCAGAACAGCAGTATACAGGCGGTGCAAACAAGACAGGGACTGTGTAGGTTTGTTGTGTTAAGTTGAATCTGTTTGTAATTTTTTTACATTTTGGTACATTTTTAAAGTGTAGCTCCAGTCAAAAAAACTATTTTTAAGCTTTTTGGAAAACATAGGGAAGGGTTATCACCCCTGTATAATTTGTTTTGTCGTCCATCTTTTTTCATCTCACTTGCTGTTGTCTCCTTCCATTTGCAAGTAGGAGATGTTTGCAAGTTGGATGTTTGAAAGTAGGGGCCTGCCCTATATGCTCTGCAGAAATGGCGGAACAAGGTGTTGGTTTTGCCACAACATTGTAAGCCCTCAAAGTGACTCTTGGTGGGCGCTGGAGCGCCCTGCTGTGAACGATTATATCAAGAATTGTAATTACATGCCATTGTTGAACAGTGGTAGAAAATTTTACCTTTGGTGGTTGTGCTGCTGGTGCCACAACACTATAAGTCCTCACAGTTACTCTGGGTGGGCACAGGAACGGGCCCTCCTGTGAAATATTATATCAAGAATTGTAATTACTAGTCCCTGTTAAACAGGGGCAGAAAAATTGGGCCTTAGGCACTGGTGCTGGTGCCACCACACTGCAACCTCTCCCATATACTCTAGTTTTATTGCAGGAATTAGCCCTGCTGCAAAGCATTGCATCAAAAATTGTAAATAAACGCCCCTGTTAAACAGGGGCAGAAAAATTGGGCCTTAGGCACTGGTGCTGGTGCCACCACACTGCAACCTCTTCCATATACTCTAGTTTTATTGCAGGAATTAGCCCTGCTGCAAAGCATTGCATCAAAAATTGTAATTAAACGCCCCTGTTAAACAGGGGCAGAAAAATTGGGCCTTAGGCACCGGTGCTGGTGCCACCACACTGCAACCTCTCCCATATACTCTAGTTTTATTGCAGGAATTAGCCCTGCTGCAAAGCATTGCATCAAAAATTGTAATTAAACGCCCCTGTTAAACAGGGGCAGAAAAATTGGGCTGATGGCATCACCCAGAGCCAGAAATGTTCTTCCAACATATCAGCGGAGGAGGAAGAGGATAGACAATCAACATAACAGGACAGTCACTCAGCATAGGCAGTCTTGAAGGGATGTGATATTTCAAAAAAAATTATTCGGTTACATCAGCTTCAGGTGCTTGGTAGCTGTGGGTGATCCAAGACTGATTCATCTTGATGAAGGTCAGTCGATCAACTGATTCGGTGGACAGGCGCACCCTGTGATCGGTAACAAAGCCACCAGCAGCACTGAAGGTGCGTTCCGAAAGAACGCTGGATGCAGGACAGGCCAGTAGCTCAATTGCATACTGTGCAAGCTCTGGCCAGTGATCCATCCTCAAGACCCAGTAAGCCAGAGGATTTTAGGTGGGAAAGGTGTCCAAGTCTGACCTTGCCCCTAGGTATTCCTGCACCATGTAAATCAGGCGCCGGCGATGGTTGCTGGAACCGATCATACCTTGGGGCTGCGGACTAAAAAATTGTCTGAAAGCATCAGTCAGACGGCCACCTTCTCCACCGCTCCTTCTGACCGATGCCTCAGCAACACGTTGTCCAGGACCAGGAGTTTGTAACCTCCCAGTCTCTGGGAACGCGTTGCACAGACCTTTCTGCAAGGCCTCCCGGAGATGTCTCATCTTCTGTGATGGCAAGAAAAGGTCGGCAACCTTACCCTTGTACCGTGGATCAAGGAGAGTGGCCAGCCAGTAATGGTCCCTCTCCTTGATCCGAAGAATACGAGGATCCTTCCGCAGGCTTTGCAGGATCAGGGAGGCCATGCAGCGTAGGTTAGCTGAGGCATTCGGTCCGGAGTCCTCTGGGTCACTAAGGGCAACATGATCCGCAGCTACCTCCTCCCAGCCACGTACAAGTCCACGTGTTTCTTGGGACTGTAAATCATCCCTAAAATACTGCTGCTGCTGCTGCTGCTGATGCTGAGTGCCAGCCTCCACCTCCATGCTAACACAATCCTCCTCCTCATCCTCTTCCTGTGTGATGGGTGGCACAGCAGGAACACTGTCTGGATAAAGGGGGCCTTGAGAGGCAAGGAAGTCCTCCTCTTCCTGCCTCTGTTCTGCCTCAAGTGCCCTGTCCATTATTCCACGCAGCGTATGCTCCAAGAGGTGGACAAGAGGTACAGTGTAACTGATGCATGCACTGTCACTGCTCACCATCCTTGTGGCCTCCTCAAATGGTGACAGGACAGTGCATGCATCCCTGATCATGCCCCACTGGCGTGGTGAGAAAAAACCGAGCTCCCCTGACCCTGTCCTGGTGCCGTAGTCGCACAGGTACTCATTGATGGCCCTCTACTGCGTGTGCAGCCGCTGCAGCATGGCCAACGTTGAGTTCCACCTGGTGGGCATGTCACATATAAGGCGGTTCTTGGGCAGGTTCAACTCCTTTTGGAGCTCAGCCAGCCGAGCACAGGCATTAAATGATCGGCGGAAATGCACACAGACTTTCCTGGCCTGCTTCAGGACATCCTGTAAGCCCGGGTACCTGCCCAAGAACCGCTGCACCACCAGGTTAAGGACGTGAGCTACACAGGGCACATGGGTCAGTTGTCCCTGTCGGAGGGAGGAGAGAAGGTTGGTGCCATTGTCACAAACCACCATTCCTGGCTTAAGCTGGCGTGGCGTCAACCACCTCTCGGCCTGCCCCTGCAAAACATCCACCCCAGTGTGGCTATTGTCCCCCAAACAAACCAGCGCAAGCACGGCATGGCATCGTTTTGCCTGCGTACTTGCGTAGCCCCTGGAACGCCTACGGAGCACCACTGGTTCTGAGGACAGAGCACTGGAAGAGGCCATGGAGGAAGAAGAAGAGGAGGGGGTGGAGGAGAGAGGTGTGTCACAACCAATAGTAGCATTTTGGAGGCGTGGTGGCGCAACAACCTCCAACACTACTGCACCTTGTCCTGCATCCTTCCCAGCTGCCAGAAGAGTGACCCAATGGGCCGTGAAAGACAGGTAACGTCTAAGTCCATGCCTGCTGGACCATGAGTCAGCAGTAATATGCACCTTACCGCTGACCGCCCTGTCCAGCGAGGCAAGGACATTGCCTTCCACATTCCGGTAGAGAGCCGGAATCGCCTTCCGTGAGAAAAAGTGGCGTTTGGGGACCTGCCACTGAGGAACCGCACATTGTACAAACTCACGGAAGGGGGCCGAGTCTACCAACTGAAAAGGCAGCAGTTGAAGTGCTAGCAATTTAGCCAAGCTAGCATTCAACCGCTGGGCATGTGGATGGCTGGGAGTGAACTTCTTTCGCCGCTCCAGCAGCTGGGGCAGGGACATTTGCCTGCTATAATCGGACGTGGGTGTACTGCTAGCAGAGTGCCCGGAAGCACTTGGCTGTGACACACCTAATTCTACACCTTCATTCCTCTCAGAGCAGGTTTCAGAGAGGACTAAAGGTCTAGTGGAGTTGGAGATGCCAGTTGTTGAGGAGCAAGGAGAGGTCTGCTTTGTTCTTAGGTGTGGGTCTTTGAGGTACGCTTGCCAACGAACTGCATGGCAGGTCAACATATGTCTGGTCAAGCATGTGGTGCCCAAGCGGCTGATGTTTTGGCCACGCGAGATACGCTTGAGACATATGTTGCAAATAGCAGCGGTGCGATCTGATGCACTCGTCTCAAAAAAGGCCCACACCAAAGAAATTTTAGAATAACGCGCAGAGGCAGCGCCCTGCACAGGCGGAGCTCTGCGGTGTGATTCAGTCGGTGTGCTGCCCCTAAGCTGGCCCCCGGAGGGCATCCTTCCTCGTTGGACATGTGCCTCCTCCTCCTCCTCCTCCTCTCTCCTACCAGGCACCCACCTGGAGTCAGTGCCCTCATCATCCCCTCCCTCTTCATCGCTGTAGCAAACCTGGCAGTATGCTGCAGCTTGTGGAACATGACTGCCAGATTGCTGTCCTTCTTGAGCATCCCCTCCCTCTGCGCTCACACTACTGCCTTCCTCTAGCTGAGTGTCATCATCAGAGCCTACAAAACACTGGGCATCCTCCTGGAGCATGTACCCAACACTGTGCTCAAAGAGTTCAGGAGACTCCTCAGGAGGACGTGGTGGGTCTAGGGAAGGAGTCACTGATGATGACATTGAGAGGAGGGAAGACGATGCGTTGGCAGCTGCTTTGCTAGTACCCTGAGACTGGGTGAGAGAGGATAAGGAGGATGAAGAGGACTTAGTCATCCACTCTACCAAGTCGTTGGCATGTTGCGGTTCAACATGCGCAGCTGCCGAAAAGAAGGACAAGCGTGTCCCATGGCCACGTGCTGATGACAATGCACCGCGTCCACGACCAGCACTGTTGTCTCTAGACACAGAGCCTGCTTGCCCTCTTTTATCGGCTCGCGCCTGTCTGCCTCTCCTTGCTGGCCTTCCAGACATGGTAATGGCCTGAAGGGAGTTGGGTAAAACAGCAGTTGGGTAGTGTATATTGTGCTGGAGTCACACAACACCCACTAACTCCTGCAGATGCCTTTATTATAGAACACCAGAGATAAAGGGGTATACTGTAATTGAGTCACACAACATCCACTAAGCCCTGCAGATGGCTCTATTAGAGAACAGCAATAAAGGGTAGATACAGGTGTATATTGTGCTGGAGGCACAAAAAACCCACTAACTCCTGCATATGCCTTTATTATAGAACACCAGAGATAAAGGGGTATATACAGATGCATACTGTGCTGTGCTGGAGGCACACACAACTTCCAATAACTCCTGCAGATGGCAAGTGGGCTCAAATAGAGAAGAGCTATGTAGGTGGATAAAAGATAGATCACTAGCTATATAGGTGAGGTGAATATAGTGGTGTATACTGCGGTCAGGGCACACAGACAACAACCACTACAGAAGAGCAAGATCGAAAATCGGCCAATAACGATCGGTGTGTACTGTGTTGAAGGTACACAGAACACCCACTAACTGCTTCAGACGCCAACACACTACACTAGGCCGCCGCGCTGGCGGCCTTATATAGTGTTGGGCGTGTACTACACAGCCTGAGCTATGATTGGCCACAGGCATCCTGCCTGTGGCCAATCATGGCTCTCCTCGCTGCTGGCGCTGTGATTGGCCAAGCATGCGGGGTCACAGTGCATGCTTGGCCAATCATGAGCCAGCAATGCACTGCGATGACGCAGTGCATTGTGGGCCATGAGCGCCACACGAATTTGGCGCGAACGGTCCATAATGTTCGGAATTCGCTGAACGGGCGAACAGCCGATGTTCGAGTCGAACGTATGTTCGACTCGAACATGAAGCTCATCCCTATACAGGAGTAATCCTTATATCTTCTGCCCCTATGTGGCGTATATAGAGACACACACTGTGGTGATTAGGGATGAGCCGAACACCCCCCGGTTTTGGTTCGCACCAGAACTTTCGAATGGACCCCAAATTCGTACGAACTTTAGAACCCCATTGAAGTCTATGGGACTCGAACGTTCAAAATTAAAAGTGCTAATTTTAACGGCTAATATGCAAGATGCTGTCCTAAAAAGGGTTTGGGGACCTGGCTCCTGCCCCAGGGGACATGGGTCAATGCCTAAAATGTTTTTAAAAATGGCCGTTTTGTCAGGAGCACTGATTTTAACCACTTCCCACCCGGCCAATGCACATATACGGCCGGGTGGGAGCCATCTACTTCTGATAGGACGTTCAGGAACGTCCTTCAGAAGGAGCGGGATCACGCGCACGCGTGCCCGCGCAGCGGTGCGATCTCGATGTGCTCGTGTCACCCGGACACTGCGCATCTCGGATCGGCAGGAGGGCTCTGTGATTGTCCCTCCTGATCACATGACGGCCGTGTCCAATCACGGCCATCATGTGATGTAAACAAACAGCCGGTTGCTAGGCAATCGGCTCCTCCTCTCCTCACACAGGAGGAGAGGAGAGCAGATCGCTGCAGCCGGCTGATGATCAGTGAGTATGAGCTGTTTTTACAGCTTTTTACTCACTGATCACCAGTCTAGTGTAAAGACACAACACACCACACAGTATAAACACAGTCCCCACATATGTCCCCAAAACACACATGTCCCCAAAACATACATGTCCCCAAATAATAAAAAAAAATGTCCCTAATAATAAAAACATGTCCCCCACATATGTCCCACTAAAATCACATGTCCCAATGATTATCTGCACACACATGTACGTGATCACCTGCACACATATGTACATGATCATTTGCATACATATGTCCGTGATCACACAAACCAATTATTATACACTTAACGGATTTTTTTTTTACCAAAAACATGTAGCAGAATACATTTTGGCTTAAATTTATGACAAAATTTGATATTATTGGATTTCTTTTAAAATAGAAAAAAGAAAATATTGTTTTTTTACCAAATTTCCGCTTTTTTTGCACTTATATCGCAAAAAATAAAAAATGGAGTCGTGAATAAATACCACCAAAATAAAGCTCTATTTGTGCGAACAAAATTATAAAAATTTCATTCGGGTACAGTGTAGCATGACCGCGCAATTGTCACTGAAAGCGCTAGAGCGATGAAAGCTGAAAATTGGGCTGGGAAGGAAGGGGGCGAAAGTGCCCTGTATTGTAGTGGTTAATGACGATTACAGTGAAAAAAAAAAGTGAAATATTCCTTTAAATATCGTGCCTGGGGGGTGTCTGTAGTATGCCTGTGAAGTGCCATGTGTTTCCCATGTTGAGAACAGTCCCTGCACAAAATGACATTTAACGGAAATAACATCATTTAAAACTGCTTGCGGTTTTAATGTTATATCTGGTTCCTGCAATATGGTTGAAAATCATTGAGAAAAATGGCATGGGTAGCCCTCCCTGCCCATTACCAGCCCCTTTGGGTCTTGTACGCATATTAAGGGGAACCCCGTACCCATATTAAAAAAGGAAATGCGTGTGGCCCCCAGGCCCTATATACTCAGAACAGCAGTATACAGGCGGTGCAAACAAGACAGGGACTGTGTAGGTTTGTTGTGTTAAGTTGAATCTGTTTGTAATTTTCAACTGGTACATTTTTAAAGTGTAGCTCCAGTCAAAAAAACTATTTTTAAGCTTTTTGGAAAACATAGGGAAGGGTTATCACCCCTGTATAATTTGTTTTGTCGTCCATCTTTTTTCATCTCACTTGCTGTTGTCTCCTTCCGTTTGCAAGTAGGAGATGTTTGCAAGTTGGATGTTTGAAAGTAGGGGCCTGCCCTATATGCTCTGCAGAAATGGCGGAACAAGGTGTTGGTTTTGCCACAACATTGTAAGCCCTCAAAGTGACTCTTGGTGGGCGCTGGAGCGCCCTGCTGTGAACAATTATATCAAGAATTGTAATTACATGCCATTGTTGAACAGTGATAGAAAAATTGACCTTTGGTGGTTGTGGTGCTGGTGCCACAACACTATAAGTCCTCACAGTTACTCTGGGTGGGCACAGGAACGGGCCCTCCTGTGAAATATTATATCAAGAATTGTAATTACATGTCCCAGTTAAACAGGGGAAGAAAAATTGGGCCTTAGGCACTGGTGCTGGTGCCACAACACTGCAACCTCTCCCATATACTCTAGTTTTAGTGCAGGAATTAGCCCTGCTGCAAAGCATTGCATCAAAAATTGTAATTAAACGCCCCTGTTAAACAGGGGCAGAAAAATTGGGCCTTAGGCACTAGTGCTGGTGCCACGACACTGCAACCTCTCCCATATACTCTAGTTTTAGTGCAGGAATTAGCTCTGCTGCAAAGCCTTGCATCAAAAATTGTAATTAAACGCCCCTGTTAAACAGGGGCAGAAAAATTGTGCCTTAGGCACTGGTGCTGGTGCCACCACACTGCAACCTCTCCCATATACTCTAGTTGTAGTGCAGGAATTAGCCCTGCTGCAAAGCATGGCATCAAAAATTGTAATTAAACGCTCCTGTTAAACAGTGGCAGAAAAATTGGGCTGATGGCATCACCCAGAACCAGAAATGTTCTTCCAACATATCAGCGGAGGAGGAAGAGGATAGTCAATCAACATAACAGGACAGTCACTCAGCATAGGCAGTCTTGAAGAGATGTGATATTTCAAAAAAAATTATTCGGTTACATCAGCTTCAGGTGCTTGGTAGCTGTGGGTGATCCAAGACTGATTCATCTTGATGAAGGTCAGTCGATCAACTGATTCGGTGGACAGGCGCACCCTGTGATCGGTAACAAAGCCACCAGCAGCACTGAAGGTGCGTTCCGAAAGAACGCTGGATGCAGGACAGGCCAGTAGCTGCATACTGTGCAAGCTTTGGCCAGTGATCCATCCTCAAGACTCAGTAAGCCAGAGGATTTTCGGTGCGAAAGGTGTGCAAGTCTGACCTTGCCCCTGGGTATTCCTGCACCATGTAAATCAGATGCTGGCGATGGTTGCTGGAACCGATCATACCTTGGGGCTGCGGACTAAAAAATTGTCTGAAAGCATCGGTCAGACGGCCACCTTCTCCACCGCTTCTTCTGACCGATGCCTCAGCAACACGTTGTCCAGGACCAGGAGTTTGTAACCTCCCAGTCTCTGGGAACGCATTGCACAGACCTTTCTGCAAGGCCTCCCGGAGATGTCTCATCCTCTGCTCCCTCTGTGATGGCAAGATAAGGTCGGCAACCTTACCTTTGTACCGTGGATCAAGGAGAGTGGCCAGCCAGTAATGGTCCCTCTCCTTCATCCGAAGAATACGAGGATCCTTCCACAGGCTTTGCAGGATCAGGGAGGCCATGCAGCGTAGGTTAGCTGAGGCATTCGGTCCGGAGTCTTCTGGGTCACTAAGGACAACATGATCCGCAGCTACCTCCTCCCAGCCACGTACAAATCCACGGGTTTCTTGGGACTGTAAATCATCCCTACAAGACTGCTGCTGCTGCTGATGCTGAGTGCCAGCCTCCACCTCCATGCTGACACAATCATCCTCCTCCTTCTCCTCCTCCTCCTCCTCCTCCTCCTCTTCCTGTGTGATGGGTGGCACAGCAGAAACACTGTCTGGATAAAGGGGGCCTTGAGAGGCAAGGAAGTCCTCCTCTTCCTGCCTCTGTTCTGCCTGAGTTCCACCTGGTGGGCATGTCACATATAAGGCGGTTCTTGGGCAGGTTCAACTCCTCTTGGAGCTCAGCCAGCCGAGCACAGGCATTAAATGATCGGCGGAAATGCACACAGACTTTCCTGGCCTGCTTCAGGACATCCTGTAAGCCCGGGTACCTGCCCAAGAACCGCTGCACCACCAGGTTAAGGACGTGAGCTACACAGGGCACATGGGTCAGTTGTCCCTGTCGGAGGGCGGAGAGAAGGTTGGTGCCATTGTCGCAAACCACCATTCCTGGCTTAAGCTGGCGTGGCGTCAACCACCTCTCGGCCTGCCCCTGCAGAGCTGACAAAACATCCGCCCCAGTGTGGCTATTGTCCCCCAAACAAACCAGCACAAGCACGGCATGGCATCGTTTTGCCTGCGTACTTGCGTAGCCCCTGGAACGCCTACGGAGCACCGCTGGTTCTGAGGACAGAGCACTGGAAGAGGCCATGGAGGAAGAAGAAGAGGAGGGGGTGGAGAAGAGAGGTGTGTCACAACCAATAGTAGCATTTTGGAGGCGTGGTGGCGCAACAACCTCCAACACTACTGCACCTTGTCCTGCATCCTTCCCAGATGCCAGAAGAGTGACCCAATGGGCCGTGAAAGACAGGTAACGTCCCTGTCCATGCCTGCTGGACCATGAGTCAGCGGTAATATGCACCTTACTGCTGACCGCCCTGTCCAGCGAGGCAAGGACATGCCGGTAGAGAGCCGGAATTGCCTTCCGTGAGTAAAAGTGGCGTTTGGGGACCTGCCACTGAGGAACCGCACATTGTACAAACTCACGGAAGGGGGCCAAGTCTACCAACTGAAAAGGCAGCAGTTGAAGTGCTAGCAATTTAGCCAAGCTAGCATTCAACCGCTGGGCATGTGGATGGCTGGGAGTGAACTTCTTTCGCCGCTCCAGCAGCTGGGGCAGTGACATTTGCCTGCTATAATCGGACGTGGGTGTACTGCTAGCAGAGTGCCCGGAAGCACTTGGCTGTGACACACCTAATTCTACACCTTCATTCCTCTCAGAGCAGGTTTCAGAGAGGACTGAAGGTCTAGTGGGGTTGAAGATCCCAGCTGATGAGGAGCAAGGAGAGGTCCGCTTTGTTCTTTGGTGTGGGTCTTTGAGGTACGCTTGCCAACGAGCTGCATGGCAGGTCAACATATGTCTGGTCAAGCATGTGGTGCCCAAGCGGCTGATGTTTTGGCCACGCGAGATACGCTTGAGACATATGTTGCAAATAGCAGCGGTGCGATCTGATGCACTCGTCTCAAAAAAGGCCCACACCAAAGAACTTTTCGAATAACGCGCAGAGGCAGCGCCCTGCACAGGCGGAACTCTGCGGTGTGATTCAGTCGTGTGCTGCCCCTAAGCTCCTAAGCTGGCCCCCGGAGGGCATCCTGCCTCTTGGACATGTGCCTCCTCCTCCTCCTCTCTCCTACCAGGCACCCACGTGGAGTCAGTGCCCTCATCATCCCCTCACTCTTCATCGCTGGAGCAAACCTGGCAGTATGCTGCAGCTTGTGGAACATGACTGCCAGATTGCTGTCCTTCTTGAGCATCCCCTCTCCCTGCATTCACGCTACTGCCTTCCTCTAGCTGAGTATCATCATCAGAGCCTACAAAACACTGGGCATCCTCCTGGACCATGTACCCAACACTGTGCTCAAAGAATTCAGGAGACTCTTTAGGAGGACATGGTGGGTCTAGAGAAGGAGTCACTGATGATGACATTGAGAGGAGGGAAGACGATGCGTTGGCAGCTGCTTTGCTAGTACCCTGAGACTGGGTGAGAGAGGATGAGGAGGATGAAGAGGGCTTGGTCATTCACTCTACTAAGTCGTTGGCATGTTGCGGCTCAACATGTCCAGCTGCCGAAAAGAAGGACAAGCGTGTCCCATGGCCACGTGCTGATGATGATGATGATGCACCGCGTCCACGACCAGCACTGTTGTCTCTAGACACAGAGCCTGCTTGCCCTCTTTTATCGGCTCGCGCCTGTCTGCCTATCCTTGCTGGCCTTCCAGACATGCTAATGGCCTGAAGGGAGTTGGGAAAACCAGCAATTGGGTAGTGTATATTGTGCTGGAGGCACACACAACTTCCACTAACTCCTGCAGATGGCAGATGGCTCAAATAGAGAAGAGCTATGTAGGTGGATATAGCGGTGTATACTGGGTTCAGAGCACGCAGACAGCACGCACAAGCTCCTACCGCTGACCGCAAGCTCTATTTAAAACTAGCAAGATAGTTTGCTATATAGGTGGATATAGCGGTGTATACTGGGTTCAGAGCACGCAGACAGCACGCAGACAGCACGCACAAGCTCCTACCGCTGACTGCAAGCTCTATTTAAAACGAGCAAGATAGTTTGCTATATAGGTGGATATAGCAGTGTATACTGGGTTCAGAGCACGCAGACAGCACGCACAAGCTCCTACCGCTGACTGCAAGCTCTATTTAAAATGAGCAAGATAGTTTGCTATATAGGTGGATATAGCGGTGTATACTGGGTTCAGAGCACGCAGACAGCACGCACCAGCTCCTACCGCTGACTGCAAGCTCTATTTAAAACGAGCAAGATAGTTTGCTATATAGGTGGATAAAGCGGTGTATACTGGGTTTAGAGCACGCAGACAGCACGCACAAGCTCCTACCGCTGAACGGAAGCTCTTTTTAAAACAAGCAAGATAGTTTGCTATATAGGTGGATATAGCGGTGTTTATTGGGTTCAGAGCACGCAGACAGCACGCACAAGCTCCTACCGCTGACTGCAAGCTCTATTTAAAACAAGCAAGATAGTTTGCTATATAGGTGGAGGTTTTGATTTTAAAAACTGCTGCCAGTTGTATTACAAATCAAAGAAATAAAGTACTCATTCTTGAGAAGAAGAAAAGAAACCAACTTAAACAGGCTTAATAAAATAGAATAGAAAACATGCTTTCTTCACCAGTTCATAAAGAAAAGTCCGTCTCAAGACGCGGAGGGAGAGAGGTCACCAGGAAAAGCCCCCTCCGGCCCAAGATCACTCGGATTAAAACAGTTCATCTGTAACAACTTATCTACTACGATTTATCTATATACACTACACACCCCTTATAGACAGGAACGTAACAAAACCATCAGTGCTTACCATGTTTTTAAAATTAAATTGCCCAAAAAACTAATCGTGGGGGACAGGACAGACAGACCCACCACCTAAGGAAAAGGAAGGGGGAAGATCATCAAGGTGGCCGAAAAGAAAAGCCTCTCCACAATCTGGCACACCTTTCTTTTCCTGTTCTTTCTCCCTCAAGATACCTCACCTTCACCAACTCCTGAAAGATATCACCCGCCACCTCATGCACGGGCAGGAACTTGCCCCTAGTGGACACTAAGCACCGCGCGTGCCAGGTGTAATAAAGGCAAACTATACTAACTAAAAACAGTGACGACAACTCATAACCCCTCCGGACCCTGAAGTCGCCATACACCCTCTCAGAATAGGTAAGGACCTGGAGACGGGGATAGCCAATGGCATCCCCAACCTCCCCCAGAACCCCCAAGTTTTAAAGGGCACTCAACCAAAAAGTGGTCCATGGTCTCCAGTGCCCCTCCACACTCGGGACGAGGACAGCCCCTGTCCTCAAGACTCCAGTACTTTAAGTTTGACCTCACATAGGGCCGTCCATGGAATGCCCTCCATGCAAGATCCCAGAACTTGGCTGGAATTCTCTTGGAATTCAGGAGGGCTAATCCCTCCCTGAGAACCCTGTCCGGACAATCCCTTAAGGCTAGTGGTCTCAAAAAGTCAGAGGTCATGACCCGCAGGTACAGTTCACGCCGACCCAACGAGCCCACCTCCAGGGCCATTATCCTCCACCGCCTCAGTACCCTTAGGGCGGTTGGAACATAGGCGGGGAGGTACCCATGGGATCTCCGTAGATCACCGGGGCGACCACCCCCCTCCCACCCTCTCAGGAAAACCAGAAACCAGTTCTTACATGAGCGCTCCCACAGGGAGGGTTCGTCCTGAAAAATGGATTGTAGGTTGAACTTAAGAAACACCACGGTAAAAAAAAACGTGGGATTAATCATGTCCAACCCACCCAGCCTCCTCTGTCGGTACGTGACCTCCCTTTTTATCAGATTCAGCCTGTTTCCCCACAAAAGCAGGAAGAACAGACCGCAGATCCGCACATAGAGTGATCTTGGCAGAAGACAAACGTAGCTGACAAATAGGAATTTGGGAAGCAAATAGGTTTTGACCAAGCTCACCCTTTCCCTCAGTGACAGCTTCCAGCCTTTCCAGGCATTAACCTTTTGGGTGGCACTCACCAGCCTGCACTCCCAGTTTAGTTTGGGATAGTCACCCTGGCCAAAATGAATGCCCAGAATTCTAATTTCTGGCCGGGGCACGGGGAACACGTCCGGGGGGGCAAACTGCTCACCCTCCCTCCCCAACCAGAGAACTTCGCTCTTGGTCCAGTTGACCAGCGAAGTAATCCCCAATCTGCGTTTCCACAAACTGGGCCTCCTTTCGGCTAGCCACCACTACCGAGACGTCGTCCGCATAGGCCACTACCCTTACCGCCTTGTCTGGGCCACTGCAGGGCTCCGCCTGGACCCCCCTCAGGTGTCCGCAGTCTAGCCTCCTTACGAAGGGGTCAACCGCAAAGACATAGAGCAGGGGACTCAGCGGGCAGCCCTGCCTAACACCAGAGTCCACCGGAAAGGTAGGACCCACCCAACCATTGACAAGAGGAAAGCTCTCAGCCCCCCTGTACAAAACTCTGAGCCAATCGATGAATTGATCAGGCAGACCGTATCTCCCCAGGAGAAGCCAGAGGTACTCATGGTTCACCCGGTCAAAAGCTTTCGCCTGGTCTAATGCCAACAGATACCGCCCGTCACCCGTTGCCCTGCACCTTTCCACAGCCTCCCGGACGTTAAGGACAGCACTAAAGGTGCTGCGGCCAGGAACTGTGCAGTGCTGGGAAACAGACAGTAGCTTGCCTGCGACTGCAGACATACGTACAAACAGTATCTTCGCCAGGACCTTTCTATCTGTGGAGAGAAGGGCGATAGGGCGCCAATTCTCCACCAGGGACGGGTCTTTCCCCTTTGACAGAAGGATCAAAGCCGACCTTCTCATCGAGGGAGGAAGCAGGCCGGATGCCAGACACTCATTGAACACCTCCTTCAGACAAAGAGCCAAGAGGCCCTTAAAGGTCCTGTAGAACTCCGCCATGAACCCATCAGGTCCCGGCGACATCAGGTCCCGGCGACTTCTTTAGGGACAAAGAGTCTTTGGCCTGTTCAACTTCGGCCACAGAGATCTCCTCTGTCAAAGAGCCAAGGGGGTCAGACCCCACCTCAAGTGGGGTCTCATCAAGAAATTTCTTGGCCCTTCCCAGGTCCAAAGGCTTCTTCTTCAGGATGTCCGAAAAATGGGCTCTGACGATCCCCAGGATTCCCGGCCTGGACCTTACCAAAGAACCCGAGGGATCCCTCAGTCCATGTATGACCTTCCCACTCACCGCGTCACCACAGCTCTTGTAGGGGTCCGGGTTGGTGAACTTCCCGTAATCCCTCTCAAGAACCAGGGAGGCGAGACGGTCATACTGACACTCCTTCATCTGAAGCTTCAGATCTGAAATCTGGTCCTGAGGGCCACCATCAGAAACCAAGCGGTCAAGCCGCCTGCGGAACTTCTGGTAGGCCTGGTACCAGGAAGCTGCCCGATGACCAGAGACTTCCCGGGAAAGAAGCCTTCTGACCTCTTCTTCACTACCTCCCACCATTCCTGGCGAGAGCAGCCGCTCTCAAGGAGCGAAGCTTGTTCCATAAAGAAGTCTTCATAGGCCGACCTGACTTCAGGGTCCTCAAGTAGCGACCCATTTAGTCGCCACAGGCCCCTACCCTTCTGAGGGGTGTCTGCCACATTCAGAGTGACCGACACCATACAGTGATCAGAAAACTCGACCGCATGCAGCACAGGAGCTGCAAAGGACGAGTCGCCCTTCAAAAATCTACATTTGCTACTACCTCTGGAGTATGTGAAACCAGTGAGGTTGGGGAAGTGGCAAACGTGTACATCCACCAACCCGCCTGCCTCACTATACGATTCAAAAAGATACTATCGTATCCCAGAGGGCCTGAGGTGCCTGCCCGGTCCTTTGACCTGGTGACTAGGTTAAAGTCACCACCAAAGACCACCTGCTGGGATGTAAACAGGTATGGTTTCAGCAGCGCAAGAAGGTCCTTCCTCCCTCTCCTTGACTGGGGACCATAGAAATTTATGAGGCGGAGAAATTCCCCTCTCACGACTGCATCCACAATCAAACACCTACCAATTTCTAATTCAATCACTCATCGACAAGTCACCGAGCCGGTCTTAAAAAGGACCGCAACACCACTGCAGGGCTCAGCCGCAAGAGACCAGAGGGAGGGCCCATGTCTCCACTCCCTCTTTGCTAGGTGCATCTCTGCCACAGATGCCAGCCAGGTCTCTTGCAAAAACAAAATGTCGGTTTCAACGCGGCCGAGAAAATCAAAGGCTGAAAACCTAGCCGCCACAGAACGCACACTTGCAACATTAATCGTCGCAAGGCGTATTGGAGCGGGTACCGTCATCCTTAGTGATTCAAGTTTACGTTCCTCTCTATATTACATGCCTAGGTCAATCCTCCTCAGAGTCAGAGGATAGGACCCCGAAACGGTTCCAGAGGGCGACCGAGGGTCCGCCACCCACCCCCAGACTGGTGCTAGGCTGGGGGTCCTCGCCACCCTCCTTCCCCAGGCCCTTCCTCTTCCGCTTTTTCATTTTTTTTAACCCAGTCTGACTTGGGGGGCTCCCTCCCGCTCTCACCATCTGACCTCCCACTAGACACAACTTTGGGGCGCTTATTCACCCCCTTACCCTCCTCAGAGGTGTCCATTGGGATACCCCCCCAGGCCGACCTGGCGACCACCCACTATCTCCGCTGAGGCGGGAGGAGGCATAAGATGGGCCGCCGGATCCGGAGGCGGACGCGGTACATTTGGGGGGGAGGAACTGGTGGGGGGAGGGGAAGAAGGGGAGGAAGGGGAAGAAGGGGAAGGTGGTAGGGGATGGGAAGGGGAGGCAGGGAGAGGGGAAACAAGAGGGGGGGAGGGGAAGGGGGAGAGGGGGGAACCAGGAGAGGGGGGGAGGATGTTTTTTAACCGAGGGTTTTTTAGGTTTAGTCTGTTTCTCAGCCGGCTTTCCTACCATCGCCCCGTCGGGCACAGGGCTGGACAGGGCCGGGGAACCTACTGACATGCCTGCTGATGCAGTGCCTGCCCCCTGCTCACGCCTGGGGGGTCTGACCCTTTGAGGGAGGGGGGCACCCTCATTCTGTGGCCCAGAAGGTTTGGGATCCCCACTTTGTCTAAGGATCGGCTCACCCTCCGGGCCTGGAGCACTCCCCTCAGCCTGGCACCCCCTAAAAGCCTTGGGGCAGCGGCTGAAAGGGGGCCCCAATTCCCCACAGAGGTTGCAAACTATGAGTCTGCAACCCTCAGGTGAGTGGCCGAAGCCATTACACCTCATGCAGCGAGGCATGGTGCAGTCCGCGCTAAAGGGGCGTGGGACTGCCACATTTGAAACACCGACGGGGCTGGCCAGGGTAGAAGACCAGGATCCGGTCTCTCCCTATAAACGCGCTCCCGGGTACATGCGCCACGGTATTGTTGTGGCGCTTGAGCCGGATCCTGACCAACCAAGCACCCGTCCAGACCCCACGCTCGTCCAAATTCTTCCTCAACCCTGTCTGGAGCTGCCCATACCGCTCCAGCCAGGTTGCGATGTCCTCAGGAGGAAGGGACTCGTTTCTAACCAAGACGGTCACATTTTTTATCTCCTCCCGCCTCGAAAGAGGCACTACACGGAAACCTTTCCATGGATCTGACTTCCTGACGATCTCGTACAGGGTCAGGAAAAGCTCCATAGAGACCACGGAGACGAAGCTCACATCGAACTCCTTGCTGTTCGCGGGATGTATGACCACGAACAAGTCAGAAACCTTAAAGCGCAACCCCAGCAGGTAGTCAATTACTTGACCCCTACTGGGACACGCTGACGTCCCCTCCCACCTGAGCTGCACCACATTCCGCCTGCGCCTTTCTGGACCCCCGTACCCCTTGACCAAGCCTGCACCCCTTGGAGCTGCTCCTCAGGGGGGCCCTGAAATTCTGGGCATTAAACTGGCCATACAGGGGGCCCAGAGGGACAGAGGAACCTGCCACCTGGGCAAATGAGTGCCCAGCTTTCAGGGCACCTAAGAAGTTTGCCTCTTCCTGCGTGCCCAAGATGGGATTCGGGACTGTGGGGGAAGGGCCAGACCCCCGTTGAGATGAGCCCATGGGCTCCAACGGAGCAGCACACGCCTCCCCACTCCCACCCTCTACCCTCCTCCCAACAGGCACCTTGTTTTTAACCACCTCCAAGGTTGGAGTCATAGCCACACCCCCCACAGCGGCAGAGGCTTGGGAGGAAGCTACCTCCATCTCCTGAGCCATATCCCGCTCCTGCCGCTGAGACCCCTACAGCTTAGGGCTTACAGCTCCCTGATAAAGCTTAGGGCTGGACATTCTCCCCCTAGCTCCCCCATGGGGGACTCCCCCCAACTTGTTTGCCTACCAGGTAAAACTTCACTGGAAGATTCTGGGGTCCCCAAGGCAGCAGCCACCAGCGGAGTCCCTGAAGCTCCCAGAGCTCTCACTCGTCCCAAGGGAGCAGGAGACTTGGCCACCACACATTTTCGCGACCTCCGGGGCCACCACAAGCGGTACTTCTGGTTCAGGGAGGTCACTTCCGGCCGCATTCCCGGAAACCGGAAGTGACGCATCCACCTCCCCGCCCCCACCTTCCCTCGTGTCTGCAATGGATGTCTGTCCAAGAAGTTCCTTCTGAACATAGTCTGAGCTTGCCAGCACCTCCCCCTCACTACATGCAGCCGTGGCGGGGGCCGCCATTACGGTCGGCACCCCTCGCACTGTCTCGGATGCTGCAGGCTCAATCGGGGCCACTGGGGGGGGGGGCCGCACAGCAACATCGTCCACCAACCCCCGGCCACCGGCCTTCACAGGTCCCTCCAGGTGGCCTCTAGTGAGGACCACCACCAGCTTCCTCCCATGCTGTTCCGTCTGACTTGCCTCTTCCCCGGAGCTTCCCTGCTCATCATGGGGTGCCCTGCCCAGATCTACCTGCTTCACAGCTTCTGGCAGAGCAGGTGAAACAACAGGGATCCGGGGACCCTCCGCACCTACGGCTCCAGGGGCCACGCTCACCCGGCTGGTCTCCACCTCAGGGCGCTGATCTTCCTCACCCATCGAGACTACATCCTCCACCGGGGTTCGCAGCTTCTCCTCCATTTCCAGCAACTCTTTCTCGTAAGAGCCTTTTCTCCTGGCTGCCTGGGATCCCTCCTGGCTTGCTCTCAGGAGCTCTTTTTTCACTTCGGAGAGCCCAGCAGCCGCCATAGGTCTCTGCACTCATGTTTCAGGCCTTCAATGGCCTCCCGGTACTCTCCCCTTCTGCTACTGGCTGAGCGGTCTCTGCGATTCCGCAGGTCCGCTAGCCTCTCCAACTTCAGTACATAGGCCACCGTGGCCTTCTGTACAAGGACTTTGATCCTTGTCCGGCGCTTCTGTATCCTCCCGGGGTCCTCACCCGGCTGGGCCCGTGTCCAGTCCAGCAGCTCAAACTGCGTTTGCAGGAACAGTCTTTCCTCCCTGGAGAGGTCTTTCGCTCTAGGGGGATGAACCACGGTCCCAGGCCGGGAAGAGGGCCCAGGACCTGGGCTGGCTGACGCCATCAGCTCCCCCTCCTCCTCCACCTCTCTGGAAACTCTCACTCTCTCAGGACAGGTCAGAGCACGCAGCCAGCACGCACCAGCTCCTACCGCTGACTGCAAGCTCTATTTAAAACGAGCAAGATAGTTTGCTATATAGGTGGATATAGCGGTGTATACTGGGTTCAGAGCACGCAGACAGCACGCACAAGCTCCTACCACTGACTGCAAGCTCTATTTAAAACGAGCAAGATAGTTTGCTATATAGGTGGATATAGCGGTGTATACTGGGTTCAGAGCACGCAGACAGCACGCACAAGCTCCTACCACTGACTGCAAGCTCTATTTAAAACGAGCAAGATAGTTTGCTATATAGGTGGATATAGCGGTGTATACTGGGTTCAGAGCACGCAGACAGCACGCACAAGCTCCTAACACTGACTGCAAGCTCTATTATAAAAGATAGATATATCGCTAGCTATATAGGTGAATATAGCGGTGTATACTGCGGTCAGGGCACGCAGACAACAACCACTACAGAAGAGCAAGAACGAAAAATCGGACGATAACGATCGGTGTATACTGTGTTGAAGGTACACAGAACACCCACTAACTGCTACAGACGCCAACACACTACACAAGGCCACCGCACTGGCGGCCTTATATAGTGTGGGGCGTGTACTACACAGCCTGAGCTATGATTGGCCACAGGCATCCTGCCTGTGGCCAATCATGGCTCTCCTCGCTGCCGGCGCTGTGATTGGCCAAGCATGCGGGGTCACAGTGCATGCTTGGCCAATCATGAGCCAGCAATGCACTGCGCCATCGCAGTGCATTGTGGGCCGTGAGCGCTACATGAATTTGGTGCGAGCGGCCCATAACATTCGGAATTCGCCGAACACGAAGCTCATCCCTAGTGGTGATGTACTAGTACAAGTATATCCTATCTGAATTTGTATGTATACATTTGAGCTATCTATATATTATTAATTTTTGTACTAATATATTATTTTTGCAAGTAAATTGTCTGGTGGGTGTACTTATTCACATTTATAATAAAACATTTAGGTTGCCTAGAGTGATTGTAAACCACAATTTTTCTTTAGTATAATGCAATAAATATGTTTGTTGTGTGAAATGCATATTCAGTTATCATGTTTAATGTAGACCTATT
Source organism: Lithobates pipiens (assembly GCF_037356315.1). Classification (NCBI taxonomy): domain Eukaryota; kingdom Metazoa; phylum Chordata; class Amphibia; order Anura; family Ranidae; genus Lithobates; species Lithobates pipiens. The sequence continues at coordinate 85,862,076 of NW_027507764.1, read as the reverse complement.
CAATTTATTGAAAATGAGGACTTAGAAATCAGTGAGGGTTGAGCAAATAAAAACATAAAAAGAAGTTGTGGTTCAAAAGTGCCATTACTTCAATCAATGTTTAAGATGCCTTTAATGGAAATTATATATGCATAAACACTTTTAAATTGTATATATGTATGAATCATATAGCACAAGACATTCTGCTTAGCAAAAATCACTAGAAATGTTCGGAACCCCTATGAAGTCCATCTTTTCAATGGGTTTTTAGGGCCCAGCCTTGCTGGTCTCTGGGAAGCTCATATGCAAGTGATGTTAGCAACTCAGTTGTTCCATAGCACTGTTAAAACAATGGATGTTCGAAGCAGTAAAACCCCCATCAATGGAGGGTCCTTGTATATAGGTTTTCCAATTTCTTTATAAAAGATGGAAAATCTATTTAATGTATATAAGATATTACTGTTCCTTTTCACCTTCAATTTCCACACACAAAATTATAGATGATGGTAATGTAATGATGAATACTGCTGTAAACATTTAAGATTTTGTTGTGGGTAACACAGACGTGATTTTTAAAGCGGAACTTCAGTAATTTTTTTCATCTTTCCATCTGTTAAAAGGGGTTGTAAAGGTATATATTTTTTTTCTAAATAGCTTCCTTTACCTTAGTGCAGTGCTCCTTCACTTACCTTATCCTTCAATTTTGCTTGTAAATGTCCTTATTTCCTCTTAGAAATCACTTCCTGTTCTTCTGTCTGTAACTCCACACTGTCATGGGATGCTTTCTCCCTGGTGTGGAGTGTCATGTTCGCCCCCCTCCCTAGGACAACAGGGGAGCTTCAGGATGCTCTGTACATTTCAGCTAGAGAAAAGAGCTGTGGGTGAGTGGGCGTGTCTACCATGCCTCGGCGCTGCCTCGCTTGGCTTAGACCCCGCCCCCTTGATGCCTGAAGCTTGAAAATCCATACAATCCTCTACAGTGTTTTGCAAAGGACAGCAGCAACCTCAAAAAGGTCATTTCAAACCTTAGCCCTTGTACACACGGATTTTGTCCGAAACTGTTGCATACACTGTTGCATATACAAGGTCGGACAAAGTTGTCGGAAAATCCGATTGTACATAACGTGATGACAGGACTACGTTCAGGCTAGTAGCCAATAGCTTTGGTCTAGGAATTTGATCTGAGCATGCGTGGCACTTTGTCTGTCGGAGTAGGCTACACATGATCAGAGTATGTCCGATCGGAGCATTTTGTTGGAAAATTTTACCGGCAAGTTGGAAAAATTGGTCCGTCGGATATTCCGAAGGAAACAGTCCGATGGAGACCACACACAGTCGGAATATCCGACAAAACGGTCTGATAGGACACATTCCGTCAGGAATCTGCGACCGTGTGTTCAAGGGCTAAGAGGTGGCTATACAATTACTGTAATTTCTAAAATGTATACACAAAGTTATTAATGTCTATTTTTATCAGTGTCTGTCTTTACTATATGCAAGAAAAAGCATGCATTGTGTGCCTCCTCCTACAAAATACCAACAGAAACATACATGTCAGTGTAGTGTTGGTGCACTTACTATTGTGTTCTCCTCGCAGTCCGGTCAAAAAGACCGCCCCAAGGAGAATGACATCACTTCCTCCCTGCCTGTGTTTACACTACACAGGCGGGGGAAGCTTCTCATTTGCCAGGAGCGATCGAGAGGGGATGGCCAGAAACCAATTGCCATCCCCTCATCCCTGGATCGCTCCTGAAGAGAAACGGACCGCCGCAGCCAGCGGGAGGGGGTCCGATCGGACCCCCCACCCGCTGGAAGGCAAGCACGTACATGTACGTGCTTGTGCCTGTCGGTGCCATTCTGCCGACGTACATTGCCATGCGGCGATCCTTAAGTGGTTAAATCAAAATATGTTAATAATCATGGGAATTTTGTTTTATTATTATGGATAAAAAAAGTTGTTATGGCGTTCAATAACACTAACTGATGCGGCTTTACTGATGGGCAATGATGATGCAGCAAGGATGGCTACTGATGAGTTGGCACTGATAAGGTGGCACTGATATGTAGAATTCAGGAGCACTGATAATCTGCACTGATGGGCACCAATAGCCAACAATGTTATGCATCACTGATGGGCACTGATCAGCGACAGAGATGGGCAATGATAGATGGCACTGATGGGCACCGACTGGCTGCACTGGTGAGCAATTACTGGCGGCACTCACGGCCCTAAGAGGCGGCAGTGATGGGCAATGACAGGCAGCACTGATTGACAGATAGGCAGTACTGACTTAAAGTGACAGGTATCACTGATGGCCATCACTGATGTTGAAGTACTGACATGTTTTACTACAGGGCACTGACATGGGCAATTACAGGCACTCTGGTTGGCACTGATTGGCACTTTGATGGACACTTTTAGCAGTTTATTGGTTGGCCACTGACTGGCAACTTTTAAAAGGGGGTGTGCCACATAGGAGGGGGCTGTGCTGATAGTCAATGTGCTGATTATCATCAGAGAACCTCCCCCTTATATAGGGAGAGCTTTCCCTGTCATTGTGATGAGATAAATGCCGTATAATGGTACCTCATGGTCCACGAGATGATTAACTGTACTTTGTAACAGCTGATCACGTGAAAATAAGGTTGTGACAGAAGCTTCTTATCACAATCTGATAAGCGGTTTGTCCGACTGACACTCCGCGCTTACTTTCGGCGTGCTGCCTGCCCCTTATGTTATCATGATGTACGTAAATAGATGTCGTCTTTCTACATACAGCAGGCAGGAAGTGGTTCAAAATATATATTTTATTATTTTGTTTTTAATTGTTAACATTTTGAATAAAAGATTAAGCATAATGATTTAAAAATGTTATGTTATTGAAATAAAGAAAAATATAATACAACATTGATGTAAAGAATACCTCTGCGCCAACCAACCAAACAAAGAAATAGGAAACTGCTGCGTACACTAGAAAAGAGCTTTACCTACTCCATAAGTTTTGTCAATTGTAAATGTTAGTGTCGCGCAGTATGAGTCAGGGTAGGGATAGAAAGAGAGAAAAAGGAAGAAGAAAAGGAGAGACAGGGGGGGGGGGGAGAAATGAGGGGGTAAGTGTTGAAGCTATAGATAAGAGGTCATGAAAAAGAGCTAAATATGGATATTGACTTAATATGGAAGTGCCTTTTAACTTATATAGTGCGTAATGAGCTGGGTAGATAAATAGTGATAGCAATCATAGGTCAATACCTGAACAGCGGGAATCTACATACATTCACTCTAATAATAATCAGCATAACTGTGCAAAAAATGCAATATAGCATGCCAAGTGAATAAATAGATGAATAGTAATGGCAATCATAGGCCAGTAACCGGATAACAGAAATCTGTATATAAACACTTTGGTGATAATAAACACAACTGTGTAAGAAATGCAATATAGCATGCCAAGTGAATGTGCAAAATTGAAACAAATCTCAAATAAAAAAATATATAAATAATTTAAAAAATAAAAATAAAGAAATAAATTCATATATAAAGCATGGACTAATAATTCATGCAGTGCATTAGATTGTGCAACTATTGCTAGCAGCAAAACTATGTGTAAACCTTGCAAGTGACAAAAATAGGGGGGAATAAAGTGCTAGTAATACAGATTGGTAAATCCTAAAATATTGAAAAATAAACGTGCAAAGTTCTGCAAAATAAAAGTTCTTTGTTTCAAGCTCTAGTGTTGGTGTTATCATGCAAACACATAAGTGCAGTGATTTTTTCTTTCTTTCATCCAATAGGTGAGAGGATGTGCCCTTACCTCACGGCTGTGAGGTTACAGCCTTATTATAATATTGATGTATGTGTCCTATCACTCCAGTTCTGTGGCCTTAAGTTGGGTATACCTCACAAGATATAGAGATGATAATCCATAGTGTAGTATTTTAGTAAAACCAATTTTTATTAAGATATAGCATCAGGATACTCACATTATGGACTAAACATAAACAGCGGTATGCGAATGACAAGCGAGTGGTGCACTCCAGCGTTCTTTCCCTCTCTCTTTCTCCTTCCTTACGCGTATTCGTCACCGTCACGTGACTTCATCAGGGAATGAATAGAGAGAAGGGAGTCGCCTTTATATACTGAAATTTAGTCCTTGCGGCGGCCATTTTCTTGGAGTCCGGAGACCGGAAGTCTCGTCGCGGCCATTTTTTGTGTGTTATGTCGCCGGAAGTAAACCGGCAGACATTATTTTGGAGGTTTTTGTAACATATAGGTTTACTGCGCACTGGATGGAGGAGTAATGACACCGGGAATATAGATAAGATATGTTAAAATTACAAATATAAATCAAATATTCAATCATCACATAGCTATATATTTCATTCCAATATTTTACCATAGATCACTAATAATAATGATAGAAAGAGTGTAAAAAAAAGGAAATATAAAATAAAATATATCAAAAGATTAAGATAAAAATTCTATTTGTGAAACGAAAAAAATAAAACATATAAAAAATATAAAAATGGGGAAAATGTATATATGTATACATAAATACATACATATATATATGATAAAAATTATCTGAATGAACCCCTGCTTGTTAAAAATTTTTTATTAAAAAACTTTAATAGAAACTGAGAGAGGGGGCTAATGGAGGTGGAAAGCTATTTAAAGAGACGGTCGCAGGTGTGATGGGAGGAGTCTAAAAAGTAGTGGGTTTATAAATAGCTTGTATAAATGTTAAAAATCACTAATAAAACAATTCAGATCAAAGTCTATATTTAAACCTTGAGGTGCAAAAGTGTCCAGAATAAAAATCCATTTCGATTCTAATTGGCTCAGTGTTCTTACTTTATGACCACCGCGCCAATGTTTGACATAATGTTCTATGCCCCAAAATTTTAACTGGGAAGGGTCTTTATTGTGGACAGAGGCAAAGTGTCTCGACACACTGTGCTTGTCAAATCCTTTTGTAATATTCTGTACGTGTTCTTTCAGACGTATTCTCAGGGGTCTTTTTGTACGGCCTACGTATTGGAGGCCACAGTTACATTCCAATACGTAGACTGCTCCCTCGGTATTACAACTTATTAAGTCTTTTATCTCGTATGTATTCCCGGTAATTGTAGATGTAAAGTCCTTCCTTTTCTTATTCTGGCATCCAGTTTTTAAACAAGCATAGCATTGTTTACAGGGAAAAAAACCTTTTCCAGAGAAGAATGAAAAGTTATACAACATGTTTATTCTAAAAACAAGTGAAAAATTAATATTTTCTCAAATAATAAGACCCCTTTCACACTGAGCCACCCATAGTGTCCTTGGTAAAACTATGCTATTTGTGGCGGCTACGTTATTGGTGGACATTTGGTCACTAGTGGGGCGGTTAAATGCCCCCGCTAGCGGACGAGAAAGGGTTTAAACCACCCCTAATGGACTGCGGCAGAAGTTATATATATTTATGCATTTAAAGCAGTATGGTCACACTGTCCCATATAATTCAATGGGCAGGAGCGGTGGAGGAATGGTAAACACACCATTCCTTCTACGCTCCAAAAATGGTGCTAGCAGGACGGTGTTTACCGTCCTGTTAGCGCAATGCTCCAGTGTGAAAGCACTCTGGCCTTCACCATGCAGAAAATGGAGTAGCTGTTTGGGGGTGTATTGAAGGCACTATTTTTAACGCTATAGCGGCTGCAATACGCCAACTATGTGAAAGGTGTTTTCTACATGTAAAAAAAAAAAACAAAAAAAAAACAATTTCATTAAAATATACCTATTAGCATCACCTATATACTCTTCCTGAGAATTTGCAGGTTCCATCTGAATTTGGTAAAGAAGAATTCTTTTCGTCAGACATCTCTCTTTAAATTCTTCATTGTTTATTACACATGTTAGTCCATGCGTCAAGAAAAGCTGAACATCATTTAATGACTTGCAGCATTTTGATTCTTCATTGGTTGGCATGGGCCTACATTCTCTGCATAAACACCACCTTGTATGACCAATTAGAATCTCAGATTGATCTTCCTCTTCTAAACGTTCAAAGGCTCTTTTCCTTTTTAGGGGATTTATAGGAAATGCTGGTGGCTCCTCAGTGCCAGGCTGTTGATATTTGTGAGGTAATCTTTCTCTAAGATTAGTTACATCCTAAATTGAAATGTAAAAAAAAAATGTTAACATGAATTTCCTAACAAAATAAAAATAATCTCAGTTAAATATTATTATTGGAAAACATGTTCCATGGTTTCTGTAAGTAATACTGGGGGCTGGGGGGAGCATTGTTGGATGTATCAAGATGAAAAAACTCAAAGATTTAGAACACCTTTATTGGTGAAAAAAGATTTCATGATTTATGGCCCCCACACACACACATGAGTTACATAGTTGAGTAATTCTAAGTCAAGCGTTGATAATGTGCTTGATCTGGGCATGGTTTTCTCATCTCTTCATGGCATAGAATGGCTTGCGCTGTAGTGAATAGTGATGGCCGAACGGTTCGCCCGGCGGTCGTTTCGCGGCGAATTTCCGACTTTCGCCGTCCGCGGGTTCGAACGCCTTTTTCCGTCGTTCGCCCCGGCGGACTTACGTGTTTAATGTATACAAGAACTTTAACCTTTCGTGACACGTTTATCATGTGTTACAGGACAACCAATTGAGACATGACAGCTCATGGACACTTGGACATTCCCCCTAACCTATAAATACACCCGATCCGGTGGCCATTTTACATTCTTTCTTCTGTCACTGTAGGGAAAGGATCCTGTGTGGAGTAGGGACAGAGAAAACGCTAGCTATTTGGTACACAAAAGTTCTTTTCAGGACTGGTATAGGTGTTAGGTCAGCAGCCTGAGTTTCTTTTGTCAGTTTAGATAAAGGGACAGAGCGCTGTATGCTGCTATTTTAGGGACAGCTCAGCCAGATTAGTCTTTCTTCATCATCATCATCATCATCATCATTAGCTGTTACTATCAGGTCCACAAAAGAGCTGTTCCAGCTAATCGTTCCAGCCTACTCTTTTTTGCCAATTTGTATAGGGACAGGCAGGAAGCAGTGTGTCAGGCAGTGAGGATAATTTTAAAGACTTGCTGTTACTATTAGTTCCACAAAGGTTCTTTTCAGGACTGGTATCAGTGGTACGGTAATAGGCTTGTACACGTATAATATTCTTTCTTCCAAATATAGAAAGAATATTATACTTGACTGCTGCCCTTCTGCTGCAGTCTGCTAATCATTCACAACTCACTTGTTCCACAAAGCTCTTTATCAGGACTGGTAACTTGGTCTGTCTAGGGTGCTACGGTACATAGGCTTGGGTGCGGTACAGTCTGCTGTTCTGTAAGGACCGCTATCGGTCCACAATACATAGGGTTGCCGTGCACTACTGCTGACCGCTGCCCTATACTGCAGCAGTCCTTCATTGGTATAGGGACTGACGTACAGTCTGCTAATCACTAACACACAACCTGCTTGGTCCACAAAAGTTCTTATAAGGACTGGTAACTTGGTATAGGGTGCTACGGTACATAGGCCTGAGTGCGTTACAGTCTGCTGTTCTGTAAGGACCGCTATCGGTCCACAATACATAGGGTTGCCGTGCACTACTGCTGACCGCTGCCCTATACTGCAGCAGTCCTTCAGCGGTATAGGGACTGACGCACAGTCTGCTAAACACTAACACACAACCTGCTTGGTCCACAAAAGTTTTTATAAGGACTGGTAACTTGGTATAGGGTGCTACGGTACATAGGCCTGAGTGCAGTACAGTCTGCTGTTCTGTAAGGACCGCTATCGGTCCACAATACATAGGGTTGCCGTGCACTACTGCTGACCGCTGCCCTATACTGCAGCAGTCCTTCATTGGTATAGGGACTGACGTACAGTCTGCTAATCACTAACACACAACCTGCTTGGTCCACAAAAGTTCTTATAAGGACTGGTAACTTGGTATAGGGTGCTACGGTACATAGGCCTGAGTGCGTTACAGTCTGCTGTTCTGTAAGGACCGCTATCGGTCCACAATACATAGGGTTGACGTGCACCACTGCTGACCGCTGCCCTATACTGCAGCAGTCCTTCAGCGGTATAGGGACTGACGTACAGTCTGCTAAACACTAATACACAACCTGCTTGGTCCACAAAAGTTCTTATAAGGACTGGTAACTTGGTATAGGGTGCTACGGTACATAGGCTTGAGTGCGGTACAGTCTGCTGTTCTGTAAGGACCGCTATCGGTCCACAATAGATAGGGTTGACGTGCACCACTGCTGACCGCTGCCCTATACTGCAGCAGTCCTTCAGCGGTATAGGGACTGACGCACAGTCTGCTAAACACTAACACACAACCTGCTTGGTCCACAAAAGTTTTTATAAGGACTGGTAACTTGGTATAGGGTGCTACGGTACATAGGCCTGAGTGCGTTACAGTCTGCTGTTCTGTAAGGACCGCTATCGGTCCACAATACATAGGGTTGCCGTGCACTACTGCTGACCGCTGCCCTATACTGCAGCAGTCCTTCATTGGTATAGGGACTGACGTACAGTCTGCTAATCACTAACACACAACCTGCTTGGTCCACAAAAGTTCTTATAAGGACTGGTAACTTGGTATAGGGTGCTACGGTACATAGGCCTGAGTGCGTTACAGTCTGCTGTTCTGTAAGGACCGCTATCGGTCCACAATACATAGGGTTGACGTGCACCACTGCTGACCGCTGCCCTATACTGCAGCAGTCCTTCAGCGGTATAGGGACTGACGTACAGTCTGCTAAACACTAATACACAACCTGCTTGGTCCACAAAAGTTCTTATAAGGACTGGTAACTTGGTATAGGGTGCTACGGTACATAGGCTTGAGTGCGGTACAGTCTGCTGTTCTGTAAGGACCGCTATCGGTCCACAATACATAGGGTTGCCGTGCACTACTGCTGACCGCTGCCCTATACTGCAGCAGTCCTTCATTGGTATAGGGACTGACGTACAGTCTGCTAATCACTAACACACAACCTGCTTGTTCCACAAAAGTTCTTATAAGGACTGGTAACTTGGTATAGGGTGCTACGGTACATAGGCTTGAGTGCGGTACAGTCTGCTGTTCTGTAAGGACCGCTATCGGTCCACAATAGATAGGGTTGACGTGCACCACTGCTGACCGCTGCCCTATACTGCAGCAGTCCTTCAGCGGTATAGGGACTGACGTACAGTCTGCTAAACACTAATACACAACCTGCTTGGTCCACAAAAGTTCTTATAAGGACTGGTAACTTGGTATAGGGTGCTACGGTACATAGGCTTGAGTGCGGTACAGTCTGCTGTTCTGTAAGGACCGCTATCGGTCCACAATAGATAGGGTTGACGTGCACCACTGCTGACCGCTGCCCTATACTGCAGCAGTCCTTCAGCGGTATAGGGACTGACGTACAGTCTGCTAAACACTAATACACAACCTGCTTGGTCCACAAAAGTTCTTATAAGGACTGGTAACTTGGTATAGGGTGCTACGGTACATAGGCTTGAGTGCGGTACAGTCTGCTGTTCTGTAAGGACCGCTATAGGTCCACAATAGATAGGGTTGACGTGCACCACTGCTGACCGCTCACCTATACTGCAGCAGTCCTTCAGCGGTATAGGGACTAAGAGTTTTGTCACAGGGTCATTTAAAAAATGACATGCAGAGGAAGAGGCAGGCCCTTCCGCAGGGGTGGTAGGGGTAGGGCAGGAGCAACAGGCTTGAGCCAAAGTGGGAAGTTGCAGAAGGTGCGTTCAATTACTTTAAAGGATGCACCAGACTTGGTTGAGTGGCTCGCTCAGCCTTACTCTTCTGCACCCTCCTCATCCTCTCGATCTGCACCCTCTTCTTCACTCTCTGCTATGTGCACCCCCAAAGACACTACCACCAACAACACGACCACCACCACCACCACCACATACCTTCCGCTTGAGTCACTGGAATTATTTTCCGATCCATATCAAGAGGACATTTCTGATGCGCAGCCACTCTTGGTATTGGATCAGGAAGAGGAGGTAGCAACAAGCGCTACTCAGCAGTCTGACGCCAGTACCCAGATCAGCCCAAGGAGGAGGTTGGTCCCCGGTGTTGCTGCCTACTCTACTTATAGCGGTGGGGAAGGTGACGTTGATGATGACGTGTCTAGTGATGTCACGTGGGTGCCCACAAGAGAGGAAGAGGAGGGGAGTTCAGAGGGAGATATGGACCAGCAGATAGGGAGGAGAAGCAGCAATGACTTACATTGCACAGCAGGGACAAAGCAGACTGCAAATGTATCAGGAGCGAGTCATCGACCATGTACGGTCACATCTGGCGCTCCCAGGACACCGGCACATGGCTCCGCAGTGTGGGCTTTTTTTAACGTGTCCGCTGCTGACAATAGCGTTGCCATCTGCAATCTTTGCAGTCAACGCGTTAGTCGCGGTAAGCCCAATACTCACCTAGGGACGACCGCCTTAAGAAGGCACATGAGCAGCCATCACCGAGCCCAGTGGGAGCAACGGAACACACAAAGCCACACTGCAGGCTCTCACCGTCCAGCCTCGTCTTCTACTTCTCCTTCTCCTCTCTCCTCACAATTGTCCTCCACTCCACCTTCCATCACGCCAAGCTCACATTTTTCTGCAAAAAGGCAGGCTTCCGTGGGCCTAATGTTTGAGCGTAAAAAAATGATGACGCCGGATAACCCTCTTGCCCAACGGTTGGCGGCTGGCTTGTCAGAACTCATAGCCCGCCAACTACTGCCATATAAACTGGTGGACTCGGAGGCCTTTCGCAAATTTGTGGCCATTGGAACACCACAATGGAAGGTCCCAGGAAGGAAGTATTTCTCAGAGAAGGGCATCCCAGAGCTATATGGCCATGTTCAGCGGCAAGTGAATGTATCTCTGGCACACAGTGTCGGTGCCAAGATACATCTGACCACAGACACGTGGTCTAGCAAACACGGGCAGGGAAGGTATATCAGTTTTACTGCCCACTGGGTGAACCTTCTGACGGCCGTCAAGCATGTAACCCGTGGCACCCGTGTAGATTTGGTTTTACCGCCACGGATTGCATGCAGGCCTGACTCTTCTTCTCCTCCTCCTACTCCATCCTCCTCCCTCTCCTCCTCAGCTGCCTCCTCCTTTTCCGCTGCTAGCGTCTCTTCCACTGCACCGCCCAAGCTCCCCAGAACCTATTCCACATGCCAGGTGAGACGTTGCCATGCCGTGCTGCGTCTGTTGTGCCTGGAAGCAAAGAGCCACACTGGCCCGGCACTCCTTTCAGCTTTGCGTTCACAGGCAGATGAGTGGCTAACACCGCTCAATTTGACAGTTGGTAAAGTGGTGTGTGACAACGGTGCCAATCTGCTTAGCGCATTGAAACAGGGCAAAATCACGCACGTGCCGTGCATGGCACACGTCTTAAACTTGGTCGTGCAGCGATTCCTTGTCAAATACCCTGGGGTCCAGGACATCTTGCGGCAGGCAAGGAAAATCTCGGCCCATTTCAGAAGATCTTACACGGCCATGGCTCGCCTTGCTGACATTCAGCGGCGACACCATCTGCCGGTCAGACGTCTTATTTGCGATTGCCCGACGCGATGGAACTCAACCTTCTATATGCTTGATAGGCTGCTCCAGCAGAAACGTGCAGTTAACGTCTACCTGTATGAACTCTGCGAAAGAAACGGTTCTGGGGAGCTGGGTTTTTTTTCACCGCGCCAGTGGCTGCTCATGCGCGACACATGCAGACTTCTGCGGCCATTTGAGGAGATCACCAAACTGGTCAGTCGCAGCCATGGCGCCATCAGTGACATGGTACCTTATGCCTTCTTTCTGGAGCGTGCATTGCGTCGTGTCATTGATCAGGCTGTGGAGGAGCAGGAGCGGGAAGATGAGGAAGTCGCAATGCTGGATGAATTCCCAGGGGGGGCTACTCTATCTGAGACAAGTCAACAACAGGAGTCTGATGAGGAGTCAGAGGAGGATGGTGCCGGGGCGGATGAGCAGGAGCAAGAAGAGCATGCTTTAAACCTTTCTGGGATCCCTGTTGTGCGAGGATGGGGAGAGGAGAATGAAGAGGACGACATTATCCTGGATGATGAGCAGGAGCCAGGCCACCACACCGCTTCCACTTTAGTGCAAATGGGGGCCTTCATGCTCCAGTGTTTTAATAGGGACCCCCGTATAAAAAGCATGAGGGTCAAGGACCAGTACTGGGTGGCAACGTACTTAGACCCCCGGTACAAACACAAAATGGCGGAAATGTTACCGCCGTCGCAGAGGGCTGTCAGAATGCAGCACTTCCAGGCCTTGCTTCGAGAAATGCTGCATTCTGCTTTTGCGTGCGCTGGCAGAGGAGCAATTCCCACTCCCAGAGAAGGATTTGCGGGTACCAATCCAACAGCGCCTGCAAGAAGAGGCCGGTTTGAAGATGTGTTGGTGACTTCGGATATGAGGTCATTCTTTCAGCCGACCCATCGACAGGTGTCATCCGGATCCAGCATCAGGGAACGCCTAGACCGTCAGGTGTCCGACTACATTGGGTTAACGGCCGATGTGGACGCTCTGAGGAGTGATGAACCCCTAGACTACTGGGTGGGCAGGCTTGACCTCTGGCCAGAGCTTGCCCAATTTGCAATCGAACTGTTGGCTTGCCCCTCATCCAGTGTCCTGTCCGAAAGGACGTTCAGCGCAGCAGGGGGGATTGTGACCGATAAGCGTACTCGCCTAGCTCACCACAGTGTTAACTACCTCACATTTCTAAAAATGAATGAGGCATGGATCTCGGAGGAATTCAACACATGTGATCAGTAGACCATGTATATGTCTATAAACAATTTTTGGAATCAAGCACACAGACCTTCTTAATTCATTTGGCTCACTTCCCTGACCCAAAAAAGCACACCGTACTATATGCCCCTACCCTCCTCTTTGAAGAGGTTGAGCGGTGTCATATTTCTACTGGGGCTGCTTATTATGAGGGGTTCCCACCATCCCTGTGCTGTGCTGACTTCCTCCTGGGTGTTCTTATTATGAGGGGCTCCCACCATCCCTGTGCTGTGCTGACTTCCTCCTGGGGGTTCTTATTATGAGGGGATCACACCATCCCTGTGCTGTGCTGACTTCCTCCTGGGGCTGCTTACGGTGCTGCTGTCAGCGCTGTATGTCACGGAGCTGCTGTCAGCGCTGTATGTCACGGAGCTGCTGTCAGCGCTGTATGTCACGGAGCTGCTGTCAGCGCTGTATGTCACGGAGCTGCTGTCAGCGCTGTATGTCACGGAGCTGCTGTCAGCGCTGTATGTCACGGAGCTGCTGTCAGCGCTGTATGTCACGGAGCTGCTGTCAGCGCTGTATGTCACGGAGCTGCTGTCAGCGCTGTATGTCACGGAGCTGCTGTCAGCGCTGTATGTCACGGAGCTGCTGTCAGCGCTGTATGTCACGGAGCTGCTGTCAGCGCTGTATGTCACGGAGCTGCTGTCAGCGCTGTATGTCACGGAGCTGCTGTCAGCGCTGTATGTCACGGAGCTGCTGTCAGCGCTGTATGTCACGGTGCTGCTGTCAGCGCTGTATGTCACGGAGCTGCTGTCAGCGCTGTATGTCACGGAGCTGCTGTCAGCGCTGTATGTCACGGAGCTGCTGTCAGCGCTGTATGTCACGGAGCTGCTGTCAGCGCTGTATGTCACGGAGCTGCTGTCAGCGCTGTATGTCACGGAGCTGCTGTCAGCGCTGTATGTCACGGAGCTGCTGTCAGCGCTGTATGTCACGGTGCTGCTGTCAGCGCTGTATGTCACGGAGCTGCTGTCAGCGCTGTATGTCACGGAGCTGCTGTCAGTGCTGTATGTCACGGAGCTGCTGTCAGCGCTGTATGTCACGGAGCTGCTGTCAGCGCTGTATGTCACGGAGCTGCTGTCAGCGCTGTATGTCACGGTGCTGCTGTCAGCGCTGTATGTCACGGAGCTGCTGTCAGCGCTGTATGTCACGGAGCTGCTGTCAGCGCTGTATGTCACGGAGCTGCTGTCAGCGCTGTATGTCACGGAGCTGCTGTCAGCGCTGTATGTCACGGAGCTGCTGTCAGCGCTGTATGTCACGGTGCTGCTGTCAGCGCTGTATGTCACGGAGCTGCTGTCAGCGCTGTATGTCACGGAGCTGCTGTCAGTGCTGTATGTCACGGAGCTGCTGTCAGCGCTGTATGTCACGGAGCTGCTGTCAGCGCTGTATGTCACGGAGCTGCTGTCAGCGCTGTATGTCACGGTGCTGCTGTCAGCGCTGTATGTCACGGAGCTGCTGTCAGCGCTGTATGTCACGGAGCTGCTGTCAGCGCTGTATGTCACGGAGCTGCTGTCAGCGCTGTATGTCACGGAGCTGCTGTCAGCGCTGTATGTCACGGAGCTGCTGTCAGCGCTGTATGTCACGGTGCTGATGTCAGTGCTCTGTATTACGGTGCTGCTGTCAGTGCTCTGTATCTCCTGCACCCTCTTGTTTGCCTACCCTGGTCCCTGACCTTCCCTCTCCTCCATTGCCTTCATTAGCTCCATAGTCCTGAATTGTCAGAACAATTTCCCAAATAAAAAAAAAATGCTTGTAGTTATCGATCCCAAATTCACCTCATACATGTATTATGCTATTGTCCAGGTGGTGGGACTACGTGCTACCCCCTAATAATTACCCCGTGGCCGCAAATTCGACCTAAAGGTTTGCGAAATTCGCCTCCCATTGAAGTCAATGGAGCCCGCGGCGAACGGTCGTTTTCGCGAACGTTTGTGTCCGTTCGCGTTTCGCGTTCGCGAAACGTCCCGTCGGAAGTTCGTCCATCACTAGTAGTGAATCCACTACAATGACTAGAGGGCCGGGTTAGGGTTAGTCTTATAGTGTACGTCTGTAGACAACAAATGAAGGAATAGGGGGCACTCCCAAAAGGTAAAACATTTGGGAGATTTTTGGGAGGGGATTAATAAAAGCTTGGAGGAGTGGAGTCAGATGGCAAAGGGAGCCCAGAAGACATGGATCGTGGCCACTCTATGCAATACGTGCTTAAAAGTGGAGATCAGTGCTGTGTTTAACGTGTAGCAAAAGGGGCAGATGCACAGGGCCATGTCATTGATGGGTGCCCCTGCGCTGCCCACCTCTTGAGCCCCTCGCTGCCTACTGGAGTTCAGCCACCCCTGATAATGGTCGCATGCTGGCTGCTCACTAATGTCACTTGGAAATACAGAAGGGCTGCTTCTGTATTTCCAAGTGACAACACTCCTCTCCCGGAGACCACTGTGATCTTTCTGCTGTACACACGCTCTATGAGAGCAGAGGAGGAAGGGGGCGGGTAATCTGCACAGGGGAAGCGGCCGCAAACTGGCATGTTGCAAGGACATTGGAGGACAGGACACCATGCTGTGATTAGCATTTTGGACAGAGAAAAACTCTCTGGAATGCCGGGGGCATTGAGGGAGAATAGTTTTGACTTGTACTTGGGGGGGTGTGGAGTGTGGAGCTATGTACTGGAATCTGGAGTGGAGGAGAGCTGCGCATACGTGCACTCTGCACCAACCTCACCCTCTGCACTATGCACCCACCTCTCCCGCAGCACTGTTCATCCACCTGACCCCTGCAACTAGTGCACCCCTTAACCCTGCACTCTATATATAAGTAACCCCAGCACCCTGCACTCTGTATGTAGCATACCCATGAACCCTGCACTTTGCACATAGTGTTGCCCCTTAACCTTGCGCTATGCACTTTGCGTACCCCTCAAACCAGCATTCTGCACATAGCGCGCCCTTCAACCTTGCGCTCTGAACCTAGCACACACCTCCAACTCTGCACTCTCTAAATCAGGGGTCTCCAAACTATGGCCCTCCAGTTGTTCAGGAACTACAATTCCCATCATGCCTAGTCATGTCTGTGAATGTCAGAGTTTTACAATGCCTCAAGGGATGTGTAGTTTTGCAGCAGCTGTAGGGTCATAGTATGGAGATTCCTGCTCTAAATAGTACATCCAGGCACTCTGTACATATGCGTATCCCTGAATGCAGAATTCTGTACATAGTGCAACCTTCATCCTTGTATGTACCGCACCTTTAAAATAAACATTCTTTATGTCGTGCACCCCTCAACCAAGCACTCTGTAGTGCACCCCTCAATACTAGTGCAGTTTGGCCACATCTACAATTTGATACAGAGGTTATGATGTGCAGTAGCCTTGAGAAAACAATCAGTGACCTATAATGATTTGAAGTAACCTATAGAAATAAATTATAAAGTAATACTGATCTTTTGTAACATCTCACAACTACATCTGCAATCATGAATAATGTGCAATAACCTCTAGCAGCCAATCACAATCGCTACCTGATCTGCTGCAGTGAACTCAGTTTTAGTCAAACGGAGGGGTGGGGTTTTGTCTCTAAATAACATTTTTTGGGGGGGCGTGGCCGAGCGCATGGAGTGGTAAGACGTGCCTTTCTGGAGCTCCCGCACACGCCAGACAGACAGCAGCTCACACACCTGCTCAGACGCCGCAATCAGGTCAGTAATGGGGAGGAAAGGTGGGGGAGAAGGTCACTGCACCCCCGATCCACACGCTGAGGGGGAAATAGGCAGTTTTTTCACCCGTTTGGGGCAAAACCAGCACGGCCCCAACCGTCCAAGATGGCACTGGCCCGGACCTCAGGCACACACCCAGCCTCACAGGGAGCTGCTTCTCAGCGCTCCGCATCCCACATGAGAACCAGACAGCGTGCCAGGTCCCCTGCAGACTCAGAAACCGGCTCAGCCCGCTCTGCCTGCCATTCTCCTGATTCCCACAGATCCTATGGAGGATGGGACATGGAAGCCTATATCAAAACCCTCTCCACCAGACATGATTTTGAAGCCTGAAATCACAGAGCTGTGCAGGGATGTTACAAACAGGCTAGAAGAAGTGGAGCACAACGCAGAGGAAACCGTGTCCAGGCTGCAAGTGCATGAGGTTGTTTTACAAGCGCAAACTTTGCAAATGCAACAACTGATGTACCATCAGGATGACAAGGAAAATAGGGCCAGGCGTAATAACATACGTGGTCTACCTGAATCTGTAGAAACCAAAGATCTGGCACCTGCAGTCATCGCCATGTTTAATGACCTGCTGCAAAAAGAGAAAGATGCCCCTCTGGAACTGGACCGTGTTCACAGAGCCCTGGGGCCCAGGAATCCAAACCTGGAACACCCTAGGGATGTTATCTGCAGAGTGCATTTTTATGCGATTAAAGATGCCATTATGCAAGCCGCATGAACCCAAGATGCCATATATTTTAACGGCACTCCAGTGACTCTGCTCCCTGATATTTCCAATCTGACCCTGGACATGTGGCGAGCCCTGAAACCACTCGCAGGGGCCCTCCAAGCAAAGCAAATTAAATATCGGTGGGGATTTCCTTTTATCCTCTCTGCATCCCATGAAGGGAAATCAGCGACACACTGGGGGACCTCCCAAAGTTTCTTGGAACTTTTGAACTGCCACAGATTCCTATTCCAGACTGGCCACTCCCCGCAGCCACCCCAGGATTCCAGGTCACCACAGGATGGCAAAGGCAATCCAAAAAGAAGAATAAACGTTCCAGACCGGAAGCCTCCAAAGCGTCTGATGGATGACCCTCTGCTGCAGATCTCATGCTTAACTTTTCTTCTCTTCACAGGCTTTTGACAAGTGAAGACATCCCCGTTTGCACTGTTGTTGGGACAATATGTTACTAAACCTAACCTTTATTTTTTATTAGCAGGTATTACCATTTCACCTCAGGGAGCATGCTCCCCCACTAGGGGGGATGTATGTTTTTGTCAGATGTCCCCTGCTCACCACAGGCTTCCCTCCCACCCCTCCCCTACCTTACCCCCCCCTCTACCTTGTCCCCCTCCTCATCCCTCCCCCACCCCTCCCTTGAAATTTGTTCTGTCCACAATATGAGTGTGTTCTCCTGTATGTTGCTAGGCGCACATGGTTTAGATGTGGCCCTCTGGGACATTTGTTCCAGAGGCCCATATACAGTTTGACATTTAACTAGCAATGCAGGGTTTTGAGCCTTAAACCAAATAGTAGAATTTATACGTATTCTGCCCGGCATGTGTGGGCCTCTCTGTGTATTGACCGCGTTCCCCCCACTTGATATGTTGATCACAACTTTAATAGTTAGGCCCCCAGGGCCACATTTTCTCTTCCTTCTCTCCCCTTCTGCAACTCATCCTCTCTTATTTCCCCCACTCATTACCCTCTCTCCCCCACCCAGAACCAACAGTTCCTTTTTCTCCACCTCCCCCCTCCCTACTGGAGACAGCGAGTTTCAACTTGGCTAATCAAATTAAGCCCACTATTTTGTCCAACCAATGGCAACACAAACCTCCTTGAAAATCTCCTCTCTTAACTGCAGAGGCCTCAATACCCTGGAGAAGAGAAGGCAAATTCTATATCGCTTCCACAAATTGGGTACTCAAGTCTTCCTCTTACAGGAAACCCACTTTAGATCAGATGCTATCCCGCAAATGCTGGATAAGCACTACCCAACTTGGTACCACAGTACCAACCCCTCAGCAAAATCCAAAGGAGCCTCTATCGCATTTCACGCCACCTTCTCCCCAGATGTCCTAGACACCTATATTTATCCTCTAGGCAGATATGTCTTTATCAAACTGTCATACTTGAATACGATCTATACTGTGATTAAAGTATATTCTCCCAACCAGGAGCAGCAGCAGTTCCTCACCAAAGTGATCTCGCGCCTTAAACAGTTTGGCACAACCAACGTGATTTTGGGAGGAGACCTCAACGCCACCTTGATACCTCGTCTTGATGCCTCGACCGGCAAGTCATCACTCTCCCCAGCTTCTCTGACCAAAATGCCAACACTCTTGTCTGACATGTCCCTAGTAGACGTTTGGAGAATGCCACACCCCACCACTAAGGACTACTCTTATTACTCCCCAGCCCACTCCTCTTAAAGCAGACCGATTTCTCTTCTAAATGTTGACTTGAAGCTATACGCAAAAATTCTTGCTAACCGGTTATCCCCCTTACTCCCTGTAATAATCCATATGGACCAGGTTGGCTTTGTCCCTGGCCGTAAAGCCAGGGACAGTACCACCAAAACTGTTCACCTCATACATTACGACCAACGCCACCAATTACCGACCTGCCTTCTCTCCTGTGACGCAGAGAAGGCCTTTGATAGGGTCAGCTGGCCTTTCCTTCATGCCACCCTATCCCAGATAGGCCTAGGCCCTAAAATGATCTCCCACATCATGTTTCTATACTCTAAAACCCTTGGCCATGATCCTGGTAAACGGCTCCCAATCAGACAAACTCCCAATCACAAATGGCACCAGACAGGGCTGCCCCCTCTCCCAACTTCTATTTGCGCTAGTGATTAAACACTTAGCCAAGGCGATTAGAGCAAATCCTAATATACATGGCATCCAAACCTCCTCCGCCCACTACAAACTCTCCCTATATGCGGATGACCTCCTTCTTTACGTAGCTCAACCTCACATCAGCATACCTTCCATACTGGCGGAGATAGACCGATACGGTCGTCACAGTAATTATAAACTGAACATCTCTAAAATGGGAGCACTAAACCTATCATTGACACACAATGCCCTCACCTCCCTCAAGACTAACTTTTCTTTTCAATGGCAAGCACACTCAATCTCATATCTAGGAACAGCCATTCCAAGACATATCCCCGACATATACTCCCTGAATTTTAGCCCTTTGCTAACGAAACTCAGACGCCTCACTGAAGGCCGCATGGACCCTCCATTGTCCTGGTTTGGCCGCATGAATACTCTGAAGATGGACATACTCCCCAAACTTTTATATCTCTATCAAGCTCTCCCCATTGCCCTCCCTACGGCATTCCTCCGCACCCTCCGTTCGAGCTTTATCACACCTCAACGGTGCTCTCCCATATCCAGGAGTGGTTCCCCCACCCCCCGGTAAAAGCTTCCACCATCGTGGAACAAGACCTATCCCCGATTGATCTTCGGGCACTTTTATGGGGATACGACCGAACACACAAGTCCCTCGCAGGACTATCCCCTCTCACTAGAGATGCACTGATGATTTGGTACCACAGAAGAGAGATCTACTCATTATCCCCCGAACCGAGCCCTCTCACCCCCCTGTTTGACAACCCGGCCTTTCCAGAAGGCAACTCCACCCAGACCATAGATGATTGGCCCACGGCGCAACAATTTTATAATGACACGCTAGGCACCTTTGTAACTAATCAAACCAATGCCCCCTCCAATATCACCTGGCTAACGCGACTACACCTGACGTCCTACTGCAAAAAACTCCACGACTCTAATCAAATTCATAGGCCCCTGCTAGGATACAAACAATTATGCACGCTCCCAGAGACACCTCGTCACACCCTTTCATCAATTTATAAACTGATCCTGACCCACTCTCATGGGTCCCTACCTAAATACGCCAAAACCAGGTCAGAGGAACTTGGGAGAGACATAACCGAGGCAGAATGGAATAAGGCCTTTCTCTTTACCCACAAATCAACGATCTCGAGCTACGCTCAGGAGAAGAACTACAAACTGGTATCAAGGTGGTATCGAGTCCCATCCAAACTCAAAAGTATGTTCCCCTCTACCTCTGACATCTGTTGAAGATGCAACTCCGCAAGTGGTACGTACATTCACAGGAATATATGAGAAACCGCTTACACCCCCCCCCCTTCATTGTTTTTCTATCTCTCCTACCGGACTCTATCAAATCTCAGAAAAATAACTTACTAAAATTTTTCCTCTGTGTAGGACGACGACTCATCCCTAGACACTGGAAAACTACCACCCCCCATCCTTATTAGAATGGGTGGATGAAATTAATAATCTAATGCTCATGGAGGAAATGCAAGCCAATATACTGGACAAGCAGGCAAAATTCTCTTTCACCTGGAGTATATGGAGGCATTACTCTACTTCAGATGAATTAAAACGGAGAATCTCAGCATTAAAAACAACCTGAGAAATCAAACTACTCTCACTTGATGACCCTGGGTCTTGGATTATGAAACTCTCAGTATGAGTGAGGCTCGCTGTCTCTATGCCCCTCCCCCTCCTGCCCCTTCTTTCTCCCCCTCTTACCATTCTTCTCACCACCTTTCCCCTCATCTGCTCCCCTCACTATCACTTCTCTATCCTATCCTTTTAGGCCTCCCTTGGCCTACCCAAATACTCACAGGTATCCTGCTCTACCAATCTATAACCCCTTAATTCTTAAGGGGTTTTAGAAGGACCCTGACTTATTGGTCTTACAGGTCAGGTCAGGTCAGATTTAGCACTAACATCTGTTCTCCCCTGGTTACTGGACGCAGCAGGCTCCCACAGGGGCGCCCGGTCCAGGGAGAAGGTTAACCGAAATGTATCTACTGCATGCTTTATCCTGTAAATGTAGATGGGACCTCAGGTGTACCACATGGACAAAACAGAATGCTTTGTATTCACTTGATAAATACATAACTTGTTTGATATTCTTGGACCAGATAACCTATTGTTGGGCTCCTGGCCCTTTTCCTTTCTTGACTTTACTGTTTATAAATGAAAAAGAACAATAAAAACTTATTGAACCTAAATACAATTTTTGGCTAGGGTCCAATATGTATTAAAGACGGCCCTGGTGGAGCTACTAATGAGATTTTTTTAAATAAAAAAAACGAAAATTTACCATCTTTAGTATCACTTTATCATTGTTGTTTTGTAAACTCACGACTAATAATGCATATATAATTTATCGTCAACTAAACAACACCATCTGATATTGATCACAATGAGTATCCTAATTTTGCAAATAGTTTTCTGGTAGGTGTGGTGGCTGCATAAAGAAAAAATTCTTGGTAATTATAACAATTTTATTAATTTACCGTATATACTCGAGTATAAGCCGAGATTTTCAGCCTCTTTTTTGAGGCTGAAAGTGCCCCCCTCAGCTTATACTCGAGTCATCGCTGTCTGCCCGCTCGATCAGCGTGTCGAGCAGACAGACAGCGGCCATTCTATTCAAAAGCCGCGCCTCCGGCTCCGCCTTCGCCTGTGATAGGCGGAACACTGAATTTCCCAGCAGCCTGTGTTCCGCCTATCACGGACATCGTATCATCCTCGTACTACGGACGAGGATGATACGACGTCTGTGATAGGCGGAACACAGGCTGCTGGGAAATTCAGTGTTCCGCCTATCACAGGCGAAGGCGGCGGCGCAGCTTTTGAACTTTACAATGGCCGCCGACGAAGAGGGCACGGGACGGAGGCAAGGGAAGGCACGGCACGGCACGGGACGGGACGGGACGGGACGGCGGCGGCAAGGCACGGCACGACACGGGACGGATGCAAGGAGGCAAGTCACGGCACGGGACGGAGGCAAGGAGGCAAGGCACGGGACGGAGGCTCGGGACAAAGGTAGGCTGGACACACACACACACACACACACACACACACACACACACACACACACACACACACACGGATGGAGACACACACAGGGATGGATGGATGGATGGATGGAGACACACACACACACAGGGATGGATGGATGGATGGATGGAGACACACACACACAGGGATGGATGGATGGATGGATGGAGACACACACACACAGGGATGGATGGATGGATGGACACACACACACACAGGGATGGATGGACGGACACACAGGGATGGACGGACACACAGGGATGGACGGACACACAGGGATGGACGGACACACACACAGGGATGGACAGGCATGTCTCACCCTCGGCTTATACACGAGTCAATAAGTTTGCCAGTTTTTTTGGGGGTAAATTGGGGGCCTCGGCTTATATTCGGGTCGGCCTATACTCGAGTATATACGGTAAACTATATATGATTGAAAAGTTTACCACATCAATTTCGCTGGGAACAGATGATGCATAAATTTCATTGTCATCGCCATCTGTAACATTAATATGCACACTCTCAGCGGTGTCCTTTTAAAAAAAAATATATATATTTTTAACCACTTGACAACTGGGCACTTAAACTCCCCTCGTGACCAGACCAATTTTTAGCTTTCAGTGCTCTCACACTTTGAATGACAATTACTCAGTCATGCAATATTGTACACAAATAATTTTTTTGTATTTTTTTTCATACACATAGAGCTTTCTTTTGGTGGTATTTGATCACCTCTGGGTTTTTTATTTTTTGCGCTATAAATTAAAAAAGACAGAATTTTTTAAAAAATGCATTTTTCTCAGTTTTTGTGATAAAATTTTGCAAATTATTAATTTTTCTTCATGAATTTTGGCCACAATTTATACTGCTACATAGCTTTCGTAAAAATAACCCAAATTAGTGCATATTATTTGGTCTTTGTAAAAGTTAGAGAGTCTACAAGCTGTGGTGAAAATCATAAAACATTGATCACACCTGATGTACTGGTGGCCTATCTCATTTCTTGCGACCCAAACAAGCCAGGAAAGTACAAATAACGCCCAAATGACCCCTTTTTTGAAAGTAGGCATTCCAAGGTATTTAGTACGAGGCATGATGAGGTTTTTGATGTTGTCATTGTAATAGGTTATTTCTCTCACATGGCATGTGTATACCACAAATGACACCCCAAAATAAATTCTGCTACTCCTCCTGAGTATTACGATACCACATGTGTGGCACTTTTCCACAGCCTAACCACATAGAGAGGTCCAACATGCAGTGAGCACCATCACGTGTTTTAGGAGCATAAATTACACATCTAACTTGTTGACTACCTATTACACTTTTGAAGGCCCTGGAGCACCAGGACAATGACACGTGACACCGATGTGACACTGATGACAGATGGCACTGATACGTGGCACTGATGACACGTGGCACTGATGTAATGTAATGGTCCCAATACATCTATCTTTGATTTAATATCTCAGAATTATCAACTTACCACCCAACTTTTTGCTCTTCGCCCCTGGGGAAAGTTTTCAGCAACTAGAAATGCGTCGGGTGTGGGGTCATCAGCTTAGAGTATGATTAATATTTATTGGTTGTTTTTTTAATGTAGTTATGTGTTTATAACATTTTGCTACACCATTGGGACACTGTTTTCTTAGTAGTCCCTCTGGTTTTAATGTATTTATGTGTATCTTTTGTTCTGTATTTGTTAATAAAATATTCATGTTTTTGATTCGTGTGTGGTGTTGGTGGTCACTTATAATCCCATTTATATAGGGGGATTTTTTTGATCAAAATGTATCAGGGATGAGACCACCACACTAGAATCTTTTGAACCACTGAGAGCCCCCTTCCCTCTTTCGCATACCTCTAAAAATGGAAAAAAGAGAAAAGTGCACACAAGAAGAAAAAAAAAAAAGAGAATATATTGCATGCCACCTCCTGCACGTCCCCAGTAGGTCAAAAACATTTCCCCATGATCAACAACATATTTGTAGGCACTATATACCGTAACAACTGTTCCTCAATACAAGGTGGAAATATAAATCGGTGCCAAGGCAGCTCGACCACAGTGACAGATCCTTTGTTCCAGGAGGGAAATTATGGTATACCTCTGGTTAGTTTTTTATCATTTATTACCAACAGGGACAGTGGATGTATAACCCGCAAGACTTATTTTGGAGCATTTTGTCTATAGAAGAATACGCCACCATTTACGATCTTAATCAGAGATCTGTCACTTTGGTCGAGCTGCCTTGACACTGATTTATATTTCCACCTTGTATTGAGGAACAGTTGTTATACAGTATGTAATGCCTATAAATATGTTGTCAATCATGGGGAAATGTTTTTGACCTACTGGGGACGTGCAGGAGGTGGCATGCAATATATTCTCTTTTTTGTTTTCTTCTCTGTGTGCACTTTTCTGATATGTCTCTTTTTTCCATTTTTAGAGGTATCACCTTATTATTTTCCCTTACTCTCCACCCCTGATGAAAGTTCTGAGCAAAACTGTAAACGCATCGGGTTATGGGATATCCAATCCCTATGAGAGTATAAGTGGTCTTTGTACATGGTTTAATTGTACATTGGTGTAATGGTTCCCTATTGTGTATTGTGTATTTTTACTGTTTAGACACGAGTTGTCTGTCTCTGTTTTTTTCATTGTGTATTAATAAAATAATATTTTTTATATTTGTTTGTGTTGGTGGTCTGACAAAGTACCATTGAGGGGGTTCATTTCATCTTTGATTCACTTACGGTATCGGGGCATTTTTGCGAGTACCGATACTCGCGAAAATGGCTAGTATCGGTATTGGTATTGATGCATCCCTAATATTTATATATATATATATATATATATATATATATATATATATAAAAAAAATATAAAATTAAATTAATCATCTATGCCCTTAAATTAAATACAGTAATCAGCATTATTTATATTAATTTATTATTTATTTATATATTTATTTTTTATTAGTATTGTTTTTTTTGTTTTGTTTTTTCATCAACTATGCCATTTTTTTTATATAAATTAATCTTGTAATGTTTTCAATAATTTACATAAATTATATAAAATAGGCCTAAGGTATAGATTTTACCATGCTGCTTTTGTTTCTCTAGCTGCTTAGGCTTGGGAGACGGGAATGGGTATAAACTGGGGGCAGCGTGTGTACATGAGAACTTTGCTCGTTCTCGTTAGCCGCGATATAAAAAAAGGCACTGCGCATGCACGCTTCCGCAATGCTGCTAAGCCTAATGGAAACTGTAGTTTTCATTAGGCTGTGACGTGGCTGTAATGAACATGCACCGCAGACCCGGAAATAAAGGATAGAGACAAGAGAGGAAGGCAGGAGGATGATATTCAAGGAATATTTTGACAGGTATTTAACGAAGTTCATTAAAAGTGAGAACATTATTCTGTATTAGTACCCAACAGACATCGATTCTAACTTATAATATTTCTACCTTTACAACCCCTTTAAATCTTCTGCCCTTGTTGTTTTAACTTTGGATAGTAAAACTTTTTTTTTCTGCCAGTAAATAGCTTATACAGACCACTTCCTGTTTCTTGTCTGGTAAAAAGCCTAGGTTTATGACATCATGCACGGCTCTCTCTCTCAGTCTTGTTAAAGTTTTCCAGGAAGTGAGGGGTAGTGAGTCATAAGAGGGCCAATGAGAGCTGCAGAGCTGGAGGTGTGCCTCTGTGTGTCTGTGTAAATCTAGGAAGTGAGCACGCAGCAGCTTCAGCTGCCTACAGTTAAAATGGTTGCAGCCAGACTCAGTGGAGGGAGATTTCTACAGCATATTTGGCAAGTACAGAATACAGTATATATAAAATAATATGCAAAGTGGTTGGAGGTAAGCTACAGAATGGAAAAGTTGTTTTTATTACAAATTATGTGAGCTGACTGCAGTTCCTCTTTAACTGGTGGCACCCCCTGTCCTATGTTCCATATACCAAATTTGGGATACCCATGAAACTAGAAATGCTCATTACTGGGTCCTCTAGGTACATAGTTTTGGACTGCAATCAATAAATTAATTAAATGCCATGGTGTATGCGATCTTCTTTATTTTATATCCTATTTCACATTGTTTATTAAATAGAAATGAAAAGCCATCTAAGTTACTTTTACATACACTAATAAAAATATTAAACACAAATGTGATATTTTCATATGGATAAACATAGGTCCTCTATTATTACAAACTAATATTGGAATTTTCCAGTAAATGTCTTTTAGCTTAGTAATAATGATTTTTTTACAGTTCTACCAAATATTTTTGCTATAAAGTTAAAATATACCTAAAAGCCTTACTTTTTTATTTTTTTGGATAGAGTAGGGAATGAATAAAACACCTGTCAAGTTTATATCTGTGTCCATTGAAGAGATTCCAATCACTTCCTATCCTAGAGACACAGCAGGAATTGTGAGGAAATTTCCTTAAAGTAAGATCCTCTCTGACATAGTGGTTACTGCAACAAGCATTTTTATTCTAAGACCCCCCTCTATTCCTAGTCCATCAACCACTCAAAATTTTAAATTTTCCCTTTCAGTTCTGGTCACAATGGTCCCCAGACTAAACAGAGAGGGTGTATTTCCCTAGCCAAGCCACAGAGAGCAATTTCAATCTGACAGGGTTGCATATTCTTCCCCACGCTTTCCAAAACACAAAAAAAAAGTTCTGGGATTTAGATAAACTTTAAATGTATGCTTGACAAGTTTTATTACAACCGGGTTTCCAATATGATGTTCCCCACCAGCTTTTCTTCATCAGGAGAGTTTTGTTTAATAAATGATGCCACATCTAAAATGGTTGTATTGGGATCCAGTAGTTTGACAACAGGAACATTTACTGCCTTCTCTTCAAAGATACGATTCTGTAAAGTCATTGCCAACATGGAGTCAATCCCTAATGAATTCAGAACGCTGTTCATTGTGATGTCACTTATTGTGACACTTGTGAGTTCACTTACTAATGACAAAATGTAATCCTCTGACTTTTGTTTATTAACTTTGGATTGCTTTATTTGGTTTTTGTCATCCAAATTGTTTACATATTCCATAACCAAACTAAAGAATCGCCTCTTTATAACTGGGATGCGCGAAGCCAAGTTGTCATACATCAATTTAAAATCAAACTTGACTATTGCTTGTTGGCAATTGTCTATAAGAAGGCTTCTCTTCAGGTATTCATGAATTTCCGGTACAGTTATTAGAAGTAGTCCTTTTGCTTGCAAAATGTTATGAACCTGTGTTCGATCAAGTAACAGCCCGGTATTCAGAGCTCCCCAATTAATTGATTGGGCAGGAAGGCCGAGATTTCTTCTGTATTGGCAGAAAATGTCCAAGAAAGAGTTGGCAGCAGCATAATTAGCTTGTCCAGAGTTTCCAACAAATGATGCAATGGATGAATAACATACAAAATAATCCAGCTTTTGATTTAATGTGGCAAGATGGAGATTCACAACTCCATCCACTTTTGGGCTCAGGACCTTCTCAAAGAGTGACAAATTTAACATTTCTAATATGCTGTCATGCAGGACAACAGCACTGTGAAAGACACCTTTGACTGGAATATTTGGAAAAATCTTTTGTATTGAATCAATTGCTTTCTTCACATCAGCATAATGGCTTATATTACATTGTAGAGTTATTATCTTAGTGTTCTCGTTTTCACTTCTTGCTTTGACTATTTGTTGTTCCATTTCAGTGTTTGGGTTTCTTCTTGAGAGAATAGCAATGTGGCCACCTCCATTGTGTGAAATAAATTTCACTGTTTCAAATCCCAACCCAGTCAGGCCACCTGCCACAATGTAAACAGCATTGTGCTTGAAAAGAACTGCACCAGAGATAGACATTGGAATCTTTCTCATTGTGGTATTGTCTAACTCAATGAGTGGTAAAGATTGTGCTTTAAAATAACTAGATACTGTATTGTTCAAATTTGAAGTACTGTTAGAAGACTGAATTATAGATTTAGGTAAGATGAGGGGAATGTCTGAAGACAGTGACCGAAGCCATTTGTAAATGTCTTTGGCAAACTCTTGCAGGTATGCTCTTTGAAAAACAGTTGCGATGTCAAGTATATGTATGTGAATGTTTTGTCTGCAACTGCTTAATAAACTGTGGAAATAGGTAGAATTTTTGTGGTCACATATGATTACCACATCTTTAAGAATGGAAAGCTGGGCAAGGTCTTCTCCTGATATTATTTCTGATGTAGGAAGAATAACCATGGCACTGCACTGCTTGCCATTAGCTGTTTTTCCTGGAGATATTGTGGTTTCCCAGCCACTTTGTTTTGCTGCCTTTGATAAAAGTGTACTCAAAACTGACTTTTCTTCTGTTGTTACAATTGTTAGTCTAGGTTTATTTTTTGCACGTGGTAGTCTCTTATGTAAAATTTCCCAAGCCAAGACAAACAGAGAAACAAAAGGTGTATCTCTTAGCATTGGAAACTTCTTAATTAAACAGCAAACTCTCTCTGGAATCCTCACTTTGGAATTTGCAACTGTTGGATAACATGAAGCAACTCTATCCCCAATTTGAATTTTCTGGACATCTCTTCCAATGGCTGTTACAATTCCTGCTAAATCCAGAGCAATTAGCTTATGTTTATCAGAAACCACACCATTCCAGTACAATGTGTTTCCATATTGCCAGCTAGAAAGACTAACAGGAAAATAGTCTTCGGTGTGGGCACCTATTTTGTCAATTCTTATCTCTACATCTTTGCCTGCGAGCTTATTGAGTCTAGAATTATTTGGTTCAGCAGAAAGGTCAGCTATAGTATGAATATCTGAAGTGCACAAAGTAAAATTATCTGACTTCTCTAAGGGTGCTGACAGTTGTCTACTGGCTTCAGTGTCTGTATATATAATTTCACCTGTGTAAATACAGCCTTCTTTTATCCTTATCTCTGGGTGGTCATTTGGTTTGTAGTGAAGGAGGACTTGAGCAAGTGCTGCCACATCTTGTGGACTTGAAGAGCCAATATCGATTAGCTGAAAAGTAATGTTGGTCACTTCAGTAATGCAAGCTCGTGTCATCCCAACAAAAACAAAACCAGGATTAATGTGATCTACAGTGTTTTCTGTTGTTCTGAATGTGACTGTCTTGATGGATGCTTCAGAACCTTTCTGTCTTACTGCCAAAATCAGTTTTCGATAGACCTCACAACATTTTGCCAGATATTGTGTTGAATTGTTTGGAATTGTATCACTGAGTCTATGGATCCCCCACATAAACACAACATCTTTACATTCACTGCTGAGAAGTTTTTGTAATTCGATGTCCGAATCCCAGCTGTTAAAGTTAATGTAGTTCACTCCTTCATGTATGTATGCTGATAATTGCTGACTTACTCCAGAGTTATCTGCATAAACCAGCAGGCTTGGCTTCTCATTTGATTCACTTTCCAAGCTTGGTATTTTTGTCCAATTCATTTGAAAAAAGTTATTAGTTTGTGTTCTTGTTGCTTGTTTCATGAATGCCATCCTGGCATTTTTTATCTCTGCCAACACCAAACCATTGGTATCAGCAAAGCATCCACAGACTTCAGTGTAACTTTCAGTGATTGTTATTGTTTTTATGTAGATGACCATTTCCTCTTGAAGAGGTTGGAAAATTGTTAAACTTCCTATAGAAGATGGAAATATCGCTGCAGCTTCTTTTATTCGAGAACCAACAACACAAACAACCATTTGAAGGAAACAGTCCAAAATCACTGGGTGCATGTGGTATTCATACATTGTTTCTTTGGCATCTCCAATTTTAATCTTAGCAATCCCTTCATTCAGCTCTTCCCCATAGTGAACATCACACAGTTGTTTGTAGATCTTCCCATATTCAAATCCAAAAGTGGATAGTAATTCATAGACATCTTCCTTTTTGAAAACCGTCTGACATCTCTTGACAATATGCTGAATGTAAATTCTTTTGTCCCCGTCTGTTCTTGAGTTACATTTTTGCACATGCCCAGTTGCATAGACATGTGATGTCAGAATTTCATAATGAATTACTTGGTCTTGTTGGTGTATCTTGACATTTAGTTCCTGTGATTCTCTTTGAAGAATACAGGGATTCAAAAAATGTGCACTGATTTCTAAGGAGTGTAAGGGTACCTTGGGCTTTAAGCTTATTACTGTAGCTGCTAATGCAAGTTCTACAAAGAATGCACCAGGAACAAGGGTTGACCCCAAATTTTTGTGCTCATAAACATATGGTGTCAGTGATTTTGACAGAGTGCATTTAAACTTGGTGAAATCTGCACTTACACTGTGCACCAGTGGATGAATGAGAGAGCCTGCAGATTGGTTTCCGTGCCTAATTTCATCAAAACGGATATCTTGCTTGTTGTGCTCAAACTGATATCTTGGAATGTAAAATGGAGCGAATTTGTATTCAGAAAAAATATTGTTCCAATTAGGATTATAACCCTTTTTGAAAAGAGCACTCAGCAAAGAGAAAAGAGCTTCATGCTCATTTTTTGGATGTGCAGCAGGCATAACAAATGTATTTGATCCAAGGATGTCAATAATGTTTTTTTGTAGAGCTCTGCGTGGCCCAATTTCTATAAATGCAATGTGCTCTTTATTAGTTGCAGAAGCTTTTATAGCTTGTTCGAACTCAACTGGATCACGAATATTTTTGGCCCAGTATTCTCCAGTTGTAAAATCTCCTTTTGTTGCTGGCTTACCAGTGGCTGTTGAAATCAGCTCACATTTCAAATTATTTGTGTGTAAGTTTGATAAAATGTTTTTTATGTCATCCAGTATTGGGTCCATCAAGTGGCTGTGGTATGCAGCTGGGACATCTAAATCATGGAGAAATATATTGCGTTTCTTGTAGTGTTGAGATAAGTGATCACTAATCTGCTGTATAGCTTCTCTGTCTCCAGAAAGTGTACATGAGGAGGGACTGTTGTAAGCAGCAATACATGCTTTTCCATTGCTTGACAAGACTATATTTGATATTTCTTTTACTGGTACATTTCCAACCACAAGCATTTTCCCTCCAGTTACCATACACTGCAATTTGCTCCTTTGATAAATAACCTTAACAGCATCTTCAAGCGAAAGCAGACCAGAACAATAAGCTGCAGCAACTTCTCCTACTGAATGTCCCAAAACACAGTCTGGATTCACCCCCCAGTGTCTCAGAAGATCCACCAATGACACCTGGATGGTAAAGAGCAACAACTGTGCAACATCTGGGCTGGAAAAGTCATCATATTCATTCTCCAGCAATTGTACAACAGAAAGGGAAGTGTAAACTTGAATCATCTTGTCTACCTCTAAACATTTAGCTTTAAAGACTTCCTCATTTTCTAGCAATACCTTGCACATCCCTTTGGAAAGGACTCCATTCCCACAAAACACAAACACAATCTGAGGGCTTTTTGTGGCTGGGGGTGTCTCTGTATTTACAGACTGAAGTTGCTGTTGCAGATTAGGCAGGGATGAGGCCAGAAATGCTGCTCTGCATTTGAAATTAACATGACTTCTTCTGCAGGCAGCAGTGTAGACCAAGTTTTCCAGAGATAATGATGATGGCATTTTGCTCAGTTCTTGCTTTGTGTCTTCGATGCTGAGTTGAAGTGATTTGCTGGAGCAAGCTGAGAGAACAAATATTTCAGAGGGTCTTTTGGAATGATGTTTGAAATTTCTTTCTTTGTATTGTTTGATGATGACATGAGAATTAGTTCCCCCAAAGCCAAAGCAATTAATGCCAGCCATTCTTCCAAATTTTACATCTTCATGCCAAGTTTCACAAGCTGTTGGAACAACTAGTTTGGATTCTTCAATTTGTTTAATACTAAGTTCTTTAGAATAATGTAAAGATGGGGGAATCACTTCATGATGCATCATTAGCAGAACCTTTATTAATCCAGCCATTCCAGCAGCTGATTCAGTGTGTCCAATATTTCCTTTAACTGATCCAATCTTCAAAGGTTTCATTCCACTTGCGCGTTTTTTCCCAATGATGTTTCCTATACTGGTGACTTCTATTGGGTCCCCAACAGGTGTTCCAGTGCCATGAGCCTCAACATACTGTAAAGAACATGGATCTATAGCTGTGTAGATACGTTTTAATAGTTTCTCCTGCTGGTCTTGGGATGGTTTGGTAATTGGTGTTACTGACCGCCCATCTTGGTTAACTGAACATGCACATATGACTCCCCAGATTTTGCTGTAATCTTCTTTAGCCTGTAAAACAGAAAAAAATATAAATATGAAAAAACAGTATGTGGGAATATAGTAATGTAGAAAAGTGGGTGCCTATTAAAAGACAAATTATGTGTATAAAGACTTGTTTGGGGAAGTAATGTAAAGATAACATATTTCAGGTGCACCCCAGTTTTTGTGCGAGACATGAATTATAATTCACCATTTCTCATCTGAAGTGATCTTATTTTACCATATTACAGTGCTGATTTCTAAAAGTTTTCTTATAGTCTACCATGGAGGAGTCTTAGGAATGTTGGTTTAGAAGTATTAATCCGTTCAAGATCCGATCAAGATTATTAACCCAATTAAATGTTAAGTCCACTCAAATTGTGTATTGTAAATATTTCTTGGACTTTTGATTAGCCTCGATCATTTTGTAAGTCTTGTGGAGTTTAATATACGTTTTAAGGTTATTGTTAATATCTTAAACTGTTAGGTAAGACTTACAAGACAACTTTAAAGCTAATTTCTGAGTGCTATACATTAACAAATAAACAAAACAGTAGTATTTTGGACTCTTTGTACAACTTTTATTCGAACATGACACGGCTACAAAGCATTGTAATTCTAGGATAATACCACAACCAGTAAGTAAATTTTAGAATAACGAGAGAATAAGATAATGCATGCAATATTATGCTCAGAAAATACAGTCAAAGATAAACCATGACAGTGAATGATGTATTTTCCCTGCTGTCTATCTCAACGTGCTGGCAGCAAAAGTCTCCTTTAACAAATACATGAACCCATCTTTTGCTTGCCTTCCTTTTCTTCATAAAGGCTAAGTTCACTTGTTCCAAAGAATAGCCTATGCAGTCAAGGGGCCCCAGTGGATATTAAAGAGGAAGTAAACCCTTCCAAACAACTTGGACCTATAGGTAAGCCTAGATTAAGGCTTACCTGTAGGTCCAAGCAATATCTCCTAAACCTATATGGTTTAGGAGATATTTGCCCGAAAATGGGCACGGCTGTCTACGGCGCATGCGCCGTAGACAGCGGCGCGCAGGCGCACTAAATGCGGCAAATCCAAGAATGGATTTGCCAAATTTGTCGACTCCTGTGCGCATGCGCGGGAGTGACGTCATCGCGGCTTCGCCGTATGACAGCGGCGGAGCTGCGAGGCGCGACTCCCGTGCGCATGCGCGGGAGTGACGTCATCGTGGTTGCGCCGCTGTGATTCGTCTGAGCTGCGAGACGCCACAAGCAACATGGATGCGGCGGACTACAGGGGACAGCGGCGACTTCGCTGGCTCCTGTGTCAGGTAAGTGACACATAATGAGCTACTATGCGATGCATAGTAGTCCATTATGCTTTACCTTTGCAGGGAAAAAAAGAGGAAGTAAACCCATCAGGGTTTACTTCCTCTTTAATAATCTATGCAACTTTGTAAAATTTTAAATAATATTGTTGTTATACCTGTAGGCTATTTGGGTCCCATCAGAAGTATGACCTGAAAACTCCCAGTTAGCAACCCCCATGTCTGGCCTTGTTGCTAGGATGTGAAAACCATTGGATGCTCACTCCCAGCATTGCAGGAGATGGACATGAGAGTTGTTAACTAAAAGTTTTTAGGCCAGGCTTTTAAAGCCCCGTACACACTATCAGATTGTCTGCTGAGTTTTTCCTTCAGATTTACCAAAACCATGTAGTAGAAGGGCCTGCCTGATTGCATACACATTGAAACTCCTAAGGTTTGACCTCATATTATATGGTTTTGGTAAATCTGAAGGAAAAACTCAGCAGACAATCTGATAGTGTGTACGGGTCTTAAGGAAAAATAAATGGCCTACAAGTATGACAATAAAATATTTGAACATTTTACAAAGCTGCACAGTTTTCTGATATTCATTGGGGCCCCTTGACTGCATAAGCTATTTTCTGAAAAAAAAAATTAGAACTTAGAGCATCAAACAGTTTAATTTAAATAAACTAATTATCTACTAAAATATAGTATAAGTCAGTATAGTATAAGTATAATGATACAAAACCTACTCAATATTATTTTAAAGTGTTACCAAGTAATATATACATTTTATGAACAGATAAAACATTTAAAATATATAATCTACAGAGTATATGTATCTTACCCACTGAGTGTAAATAAATATATAAAAAACAACTCATATCAAATAATTCATTGGTATATACACTCTGTAATCCATACATACCAAATATACTGTATATATATATATATATATATATATATATATATATATATATATATATATATATATATATATATATATATATATATGTGTGTGAATAACTTATGCAAAATGTAATAAATGTCCAATTTCATATAATATTCATATCAAAGTTCATATCCTTTGAGAAAGCCAATTGGGAACGTGTCAGTGGTTATTGACGTTAGCATGCCAGGTGGAGACTAGACATCATCTTGTTGGTTGGTTGATACTGTGGCAACTATTACATGCTACATAGTTATATAGTTAGTAATGTTGAATAAAGACACCAGTCCATCCAGTTCAACCTGAGAGAGTGTCTACAATTGTTCCTATCCCTGTACATTGCACACTCACATCAGTCCCTACCCTCAAGGAGCCCACAATCCAAGGTCCCCATTCTTATACTAGTGCGAATTTTGGACAGACACCAATTAACCTACATGCATGTCTTTGGAGTGCGGGAGGAAAACAGAGTACCTGGAGGAAACCCACGCAGGCACAGGGAGAACATGCAAACTCCAGGCAGGTAGTGTCATGGTTGGGATATAAACCAGTGACCCTTTTTACTGCTAGGCAAGAGTGCTAACCACTACACCACTGTGCCGCCCAAATGCTCTGAGATGCTGTGTTTTATATGAGTGTGCACATGTATGTTTTAAATAAATGTGAGTTTTAGCACACATGCTGCACTTTAGCAATATCAGCTTCTCCTTTTATCCTATATGAAAATTCCTGCATGAATCGTTACATATTTGAGGCTGAGAAGAGGAAAAAAATAGATTTTTGGATCTAGCTGACCCATGGTTAAGAGCATTAACCAGTGTGTATGACCCCCCCTATTTATTTGATGGGTCCACTGGATGAGGTTAGCGCATACCCTAAGAGGGTTTATGGTGAAGGGCACATTGGTATTTGTATGAAGATTTAAGAAGATCTATTAGCTTATTATCTGGTGGAATTGAAGATTAGAGGACTACTATATGAGATTGGACATTTACTACACAAGTTATTCACTTGTACATATGGATTACAGAGTGTATATTCCGATGAATTAATTGATATGAGTAGTTTTTTTTATATACTTATTTATACCCATTAAGCAATATATATATATATATATATATATATATATATATATATATATATATATATATATATATATATATATATATATATATATATATATATATATATATACCTTTTACATTATATATTTGTTTTATCTATTCATATTCATTAATTGGTAGCACTTTAAAATAATATTGAGTAGGTTTTGTATCATTATAGATGTTTAGTTGATTTAATCGCTTCAAATAGTTTAAATTATATTGGGTATGTGGTGTGGTGTTTGCACCATTCAGTGGCAGCTGCTCCAGAAATAGGATTTAAATGTTGATTTAAAATGATACTGTTAG
Organism: Lithobates pipiens; assembly: GCF_037356315.1. Lineage (NCBI taxonomy): Eukaryota > Metazoa > Chordata > Amphibia > Anura > Ranidae > Lithobates > Lithobates pipiens. Next base: position 85,825,817 of record NW_027507764.1, on the reverse strand, counting down.
TGCTGGGATTTTTTTAAGTATCAAACAATTACTGACTGCTTCCAGTGTGAAGTATCAAAATGCCTCACCAGCTAATCTTTCGAGAAGAAAGTAATTATAATTTTTGCCACCAGCACAGGTATAGAATGACTGATTAGTTCCTTTCAGAGCTGGTTGTCCCAATTTGTAGTTTACATTCTCAAATATCCATCAAGATTACAAAATGTGGGAGGAAGCATCCATACCTTTCGCCAAAGACTAAACAATAACAGATCTAATATACAGTAAGACCGGGCAAGACACAGCTTGTTAAAGGGGAAGTTTAGGGAATACAAACAACAAATACATATACTCACCTCTGCTGCAGCATTGATATGATACTGCAGCTGTGCCACATTGGCTCTAAGACCTGAGAACTGATCGGCCAGTGCTCAATCTTCTTGGACCAGAGAACAGTGACTAGCACTCTTGCATCCTAATTCAGTCCAGCACACAGGATTTTTTTTCATCTTAAAGTAGAACTGAGCCTGTTAATTTGAACTGTTTTTCCTAACTGTTTCTGGTGCTTGTGCTCTCAGCTAGACTGTCAAATCATTAAATGATAGGAGTCATAACTGATCACATGTGCAGCGCCATGGTAACTGCAGGTCAAACAGAAACTATGATGGCAGCTTCCTTGGCTGTAAAGGTAACAAATATTCATTTACTTTTGCTATAGTGAACAGTCTTTATTGCAGCTATTGTTTTAACACTCATTTATTATATATTGGATTTTTCATTTATATAGTTGTATATTTTTGAATTTTTTTTCAAGTTTTTCTATCTTATACCATACCATATACCACCAATTAGAGAAAAATGTTTCACTATTTCTTGTACCACACATTCATATCTATTTCATATAGATTTGTCACTTTGATCCCCCTATTAGGATTGTATAGTATATTTATATATTTTGTTGCATTTTCACTGCTATAAAAAACAATAATATATATATATATATATATATATATATATATATATATATATATATACTTACATACAGTATACACACACTTACGCTAGTAAATGTTTATATGTTTTTTTATTTATATATAGCCATGATAAGGAGTTTGCATTATAATTTATATTTATTTATTTATTTTTAATAGCAATCTGTCTATGTATAATTTGTTTCGATCATAATTAATTATGGTTTTCAAATTCATTAGTATTAGGTATTTTTTAATTATACTTTATTTTATTGAACAGGCAATATTGTGGTTACATACACTTTACCTGTTTTAAAGGTTTAAGAATGACAATGCCACATCCTTCTCCTCTTCCATAGCCATCAGCCTTTTTGGAAAATGGTTTACTTGTGCCTTCAGGAGAGATCATTTTTGCTTTACTGAGAGCAACATAGATATGGGGATCTATGATACAGCTGACACCACCACATATTGCCATCTCACAATCTCCTGTGAAAGGAAAGAACCATTTTCAAGTGTTTTAATATTATAAAATACAAGTCTGGTTGTAAGAATATGTAATGCAAGTCTGATGATTACTGATAACTGAAGTGTATCGAGAGGAAACCTTTCTTTTTACATAAAGGGAAAATTAGAATCTCTGTTGTATTTTTTCCATCCCTGTATACTATGCAACTAAACGCTGTAGACCATAACAGCGGTCATTAATGTTTCAGTAATTACAACAGCTTCTAACTGTGTTTTTTTTTCCCCACTAGATTTTCTATTTCATCTGAGAATATTCTAAGGAAACCCTGTGCATGTTAGGTCATGGATAGGCAGAGCTTGTTGCCTGCAAAATCTGTCCATCTTAAATATTTTGTACCATGACAAATACTGCATTTGTTGCTATGCACTTGGCCAATTATTATTTATAATTATTAATATTAATAACATTATTATTCCATTCATCTAATGCAAACTGAAAAGATTGTTATCTTTTTAAATGGTAAAAATATGTGTCTAATACACAAATCATTGCTTTTATTGGTTATTTATTCCTAGAGAATTAATAGAAATAGAGAAATAAAATTGATGTCCTTTTTTTCCACAAATAGAGCTTTCTTTTTTAATGGAAATGTGTAAGTTCTGTATACAATTCTATTTTATTTGTATTTTTTTATATGTATTGCACAATGCCCTCACTGTGCACACGGCACTAATAATGGTTTCAGTACATGTTTTGCATTCTTTCGAGTCCTGATTAGAATTAGCCTGCCTATGTAACGCCCTTTGTTACCATAAACGTACAATTGTAATATTAATGTGATACCTACGTAATCATGTGTATAAAAACCTTCAAATGCATCATAATAAAGGGAGAACAGTTATTTGGAAAGATGCTGAGCATATCTTTTGTGTCTGTTCCCTACTGCAGTGAATGACTTATATAGCGCTGCCTATACGAACTGAATTTCCTCAGGGTGCTTTTTCTTGCCACCGGTGTCCATCTGCGGCTATTTATGCGGTCCTTTAACCTGTAGAGTCCCAACACACTTACAACATTGACACACACATACACATATTATGGCCAATTCTTATGGACAGGGTCTAATTAACCTACCAGCATGTCTTTGGAGTGTGGAGGGAAACCGGAGTACCCGGAGGAAACCCACGCAGGCACAGGGAGAACATGCAAACTCCAGGCAGATAGTGTTGTGGTCGGGATTTGAACCCTATTGCTGCTAGGTGAAAGTGCTAACCACTACACCACTGTGCTGCCCAGTAATTATTATTAATTTGGAACCACTAATCAATATGAGGATAGGAGTTGCCTATCTACAAAATATCCATTTCAGGTGGTGGGCTTTGCCGAGGAGGGGTTCCCAGGTGACCCTGAGTATCCGAAACGAGGAGCTTGAGATGACCCGGGAATTTCTGATAATTAGCCGGCTGAGGTAAGCCTTTTGCTTACATTATTAGACTTCATTGATCGGTAAGGCATTTTCAGGACAAAGGGTACCTATTTTACTCCCCTTAATCGAACTGTATTGATTGGTGGTTATATGTTATGTTGTCACTGTCTACTGTCCATTGGAGTGTTAGAGATAAGAAATTGAAGAATAATACTGTTCACAGGTATATGTAGTACATCTGCTAGATAAAGTAGTTTAGAGGCAATAGGATATAGGCACATGTAGAGAAGACTGGCCAGTCATTATGGGCATTAAATTAAGTAAGGTATTGAAGGGTAAGAGACCCTCAAAAATGCCCAGCACAAGAGGAGCACTTTATATGAACCGAAGGTGTGGTTCCACTTATACTGAGCCCCTAGATTAATGGTTTAAAGTGGTCAGGGATCCACAATGGGTAACTGGGTTACCACCAAAGTCCACAGGGACAAAGAATCATGCAGAGTATACAGCTAGAGGAACAGCTATGTATGTGAGCGGGATGGATCAAGGGTGACAATTAACACTAGACAGAAAGGGACATTTTGATGTTAAGTTGTGGGATGAATTTGGGGTCAGGCACTACAACTAGTAAAGTCAAGAGACAGTAATAAGAGTTAAAACAGAATGCTTTATATGTTGTCAGAGAGGGAAGATGGGATGAGCAATATGGCTGCCTGTCTGATCATAGAAGGTACAGTATGTGAAGTATGGTATTACAATACATTGGATGCAAACAATATCATTACAAAATAAAGAAAGCAGAAGTTTAAGCAAGGAAGTATTAAAAGTGTTAAAAGAAAGTGAGAGAATGATATGCATGTGTTGTGTACAAATGGGAAAAATGTAAGCGATTTTAGAGAGATATTTGTGTATATTTGTGAATGCTGGAATCTTTAGTTCTATCTTTGTGCTGTCATGAAAGAATTTAGCTGGTATGAGAGGTTGGTGATAAGCTGGAAGGACACCATGCCAATTTCTGTTTTTTAGACAAAACATTTATAACAAAATGTGCCGGGTTAATGAATCTAATGATAAACAATGTGATCACAATTATTTTTGAATCTGTTTTCTAAACATGGTAAAATGAAGGTTACATTTAACCGTGTCTTACACAAATTTTATATCTTTTGATAGTGGAAACAAATAAGAGAAATTTAGTAAAATTAAGTACTGTATTTATCGGCCTATAACACACACCGGCGTATAACACGCACCCCAAGTTTAGGAGGGCATTTTAAGGAAAAAAGTTTTAGGAGGGAAGTTTAAGGAAAAAAAAACTTACATTTAAATGTCCATCAATGCAGCCTTATCAGTGTGAATCTGCAGCCTTGTCCATCATTGCAGAATGACCATAGTCATTTGCAGCTTGCCCAGCATCATTTGCAGCTAGCCCAGCGCCGTTTTGCAGCCTTGCCCAGTGTAATTTGCAGCTTGCCAGTGTCATTTGCAGCTTGCCCAGCGCTGTTTTCAGCCTTGCCCACATTTAAATTTCCCGCCGACGAGACAGCCCGAGCAAGCGCCGCCGACTGTACTGTGTACTCGGCTCGGCTCGGCTCGGCTCGCAGTCCATCCCAGTACACAGTACAGTCGGCTCAGTATTTTTTGGGGGCGGTCTGTATTTTTTGGCGGCACTCACTATTTTTCGGCGCCACTCGCTATTTTTGGCTCACAGACAGTGGGGATCGGCGTATAACACGCACCCACGACTTTCCCCCAATTTTAATAAATAAATAAATACAGTATTATGCCCCCCTTTAAGGGCATTTATCTGTGCATATGTATTAGTGTGTGATATTGAAATTATCATATGAGTATTAATTTCTAATATGAGTTTAACAATTTTATTAATACATATAGATACATATAGATATATTAAAACTGGTTTAGACAACCTTTGGTTGGAAATGAAATCCAGGTTAATCCAGGTTAATGGGGAAATTGGTAAAAATGGGATTAGTCTAGATTAAGATAACAATTTTGTAATTTCACATTTATTGAGTGGAAAGAAAAAAAAAAGATTAAGATGAGGTTGTTAATTGAATACAGCTGCCATAATGTTTAACAAAGCCAAGATGGATGGGATATATAAAAAGTTTTTCTACAGAAATGAAATCTTAAAGTCTGATAATAACTTGATGTGCGGTCCATGATGTGAGAGTTAGGCCGCGTACACACGCGGGGACTGTTCGCTCAACTTTGTCCGTCAAACAGTTTCAGCGAACAGTCCGCTCAAAATTAGCATGGACGGACATGGCCACACACGACGAACGAACAGTTTGCTGAAACCGTGCGCGATGACGTGAACGGCACGTACGACGGGACGGAAAATACGACGTCCTATACACTGCATTACAACTTTCGGCGTGTAAATCCTTTCTGAGCATGCGCGGAACTTAGTTTGACGAACAAGCCTACACACGAGGGGACTGTTCGCTGAAACCAAGTTTCAGCAGACAGTTTTTCGGAATTTCCGAAAAACTTTGTTCAGCAGACTGTTCGCTGAAACTGTCCGCTGAAAGCCCACACACGAGCGGACTGTCCGCCGAAACACTGTTCAGCGGACAAAGTTGGGCGAACAGTCCCCGCGTGTGTACGCGGCCAAATAATAAATAACATTTAAATATCACAGACCAATCACATCAAGTCCACACACCCTCTAAGGCCGCGTACACACGGGCGGACTGATCGCTCAACTTTGTCCGCTGAACAGTGTTTCAGCGGACAGTCCGCCCGTGTGTGGGGCTTCAGCGGACAGTTTCAGCGGACAGTTTGACGAACAAAGTTTTTCGGAAATTCCGAAAAACTGTCCGCTGAAACTTTGTTTGAGCGAACAGTCCGCCCGTGTGTAGGCCACTTTCGAAATGAGCAAACTGTTCCCGCTCGGAGGAAAGTCTGCTCATTACGAGCGCGTCTCCAGGTAGGCGGGGCCCGCGAAGGAGACGTCGCGGGCACCGCCGCCTGGTATGGACTTAAAGGGGAACCCAACGCCGAAAAAAATCGGCGTGGGGGTCCCCCCAAAGTCCACAACAGACCCTTGTCCGAGCACGCTACCCGGCCGGCCAGGAAAGGGGGGCGAGCGAGCGTGCCCCCCCTCCTGAGCCGTACCAGGCCGCGTGCCCTCAACATGGGGGGTGCCTTGGGGAAGGGGGGGCCGCGCGGCCCCCCCACCCCAAAGCACCTTGTCCCCATGTTGATGAGGACAAGGGCCTCTTCCCGACAACCCTGGCCGTTGGTTGTCGGGGTCTGCGGGCGGGGGGCTTATCGGAATCCGGGAGCCCCCTTTAATAAGGGGGCCCCCGGATACCGGCCCCCCACCCTATGTGAATGAGTATGGGGTACAATGTACCCCTACCCATTCACCTGTAAAATAAAAGTACCCAAAAAAAAAAAACACAACACACGAGATAAAATATTTTATTGCACAGCTCCGGGGGTCTTCCGTCTTCGGGGGTCTTCTCGCCGGACTCCTCCGCTATCTTCGTGTAGCTCTTTTGCTAGCGGAGGAGTCCGGCTTCCTTCCTCCCCGCCGGCGGCCTCTTCTCCCGACTTCGGGGGTCTTGTCCCCCTCTTCGGTTCTTCTGCCGGGCCACCGCACCTTCTTATAGCTCTTTTAGAGGCGGTGGCCCGGTCTTCTGTCGCCGCTGTCGCTGTCGCCGCCTTCCGTTCTTCTTCTTCTTATTCTTCTTCTTCTTCTTCTCCAGGAGATGTTGACACGACGCTCTCTCCGGCCGGAATGCCAGAGCCGCCCTGAGCTGCCACTTATATAGTGACAATGGGGCGGTGTCACATGGTATATGTCACATGGGTTGGTCACATGGTGACCCCGCCCTTACGATGTCATAGTCCCCATGTGACATCAACCCATGTGACCAACCCATGTGACATATACCATGTGACACCGCCCCATTGTCACTATATAAGTGGCAGCGCAGGGCGGCTCTGGCATTCCGGCCGGAGAGAGCGTCGTGTCAACATCTCCTGGAGAAGAAGAAGAAGAAGAACGGGAGGCGGCGGCGACAGCGGCGACGGCGGCGACAGAAGACCGGGCCACCGCCTGCAAAAGAGCTACAAGAAGGCGCGGTGGCCCGGCAGAAGAACCGAAGAGGGGGACAAGACCCCCGAAGTCGGGAGAAGAGGCCGGCGGCGGGGAGGAAGAAAGCCGGACTCCTCCGCTAGCAAAAGAGCTACACGAAGATAGTGGAGGAGTCCGGCGAGAAGACCCCCGAAGACGGAAGACCCCCGGAGCTGTGTTGTGTTTTTTTTTGGGTACTTTTATTTTACAGGTGAATGGGTAGGGGTACATTGTACCCCATACTCATTCACATAGGGTGGGGGGCCGGTATCCGGGGGCCCCCTTATTAAAGGGGGCTCCCGGATCCTGATAAGTCCCCCGCCCGCAGACCCCGACAACCAACGGCCAGGGTTGTCGGGAAGAGGCCCTTGTCCTCATCAACATGGGGACAAGGTGCTTTGGGGTGGGGGGGGCCGCGCGGCCCCCCCTTCCCCAAGGCACCCCCCATGTTGAGGGCACGCGGCCTGGTACGGCTCAGGAGGGGGGGCGCGCTCGCTCGCCCCCCTTTCCTGGCCGGCCGGGTAGCGTGCTCGGACAAGGGTCTGTTGTGGACTTTGGGGGGACCCCCACGCCGATTTTTTTCGGCGTTGGGGTTCCCCTTTAAGTCCATTCCAGGCGGGGGAGCCCGCGACGTCTCCGTCGCGGGCCCCGCCTACCTTCACACGCGCTCGAAATGAGCGGACTGTTGCCTCGTGTGTGGGCTTTCAAAAGTTGCGCGGACTTAGTACGACGAACTAAGTCCGCTCAAAAAAAGTGCCGTGTGTGGGCAAGTTCCTTCATTCAAAAGTTTGAGCGGACTGTTTGACGAACTTAGTTTCGGCAAACAGTCCCCGTGTGTGTACGCGGCCTTAGGATATATGCCACCTGCAGCCAGTTGTTTTGTCGTTTTTGATGGCCAAGTGCTTTCTGGTCCATCATATATATTGTTGTCTTTTTGAAACATGAAACTGGAGTTCTTATGCCGCGTACACACGAGCGGACTGTATGGCGTACTTAGTCCGTCAAAACACATTTCAGCGGACAATCCGCTCGTGTGTGGGCTTCAGCGGACTTTTTCAGCGTGCAGTCCGGCGTACTAAGAATTTCGGATTTTTCGAAATTCTGTCCGTCGTACTTTGGTTTCAGCAGACAATCCGCTCGTCAGTATGCTAGTTCGACGGACTAAGAATGGCGCATGCCCAGAAAGGATTTACACGGCGGAAGGGTGCTTTGCTGTGTCTTGGACTTCCTATTTCTAGTCCCGTCGTACGTGCTGTACACGTCATCGCGCAAGCTTTCGACGGACTGTTTGTGCATCCGTGTGTGGTCAAGTCCGTTCAGTCGAAAGTACGACGGACTGTCCGTCGGATTGTATGACGAACTAAGTACGCCATACAGTCCGCTCGTGTGTACGCGGCATTACACAAAAAGCATGATAGAAAAGAAGCCATTGTTATATTTATGCAAGCTTTACCCAGTAATGAAGGGTTCACCCCAATATATCAGAGCTGTAGCTTTTATGCAAAGGTGCTATTAGACAAAGTTACAGACATTATTTTGGTCAAATATTTAATTTTTAATGATCCAACGTTCTGCACAGAAAATATATAGCTAACTAAATGTTTGTCTAATGAAAGGTTCAAAATATGAATTTATTTTGCTTGTTTATGTACAAATCTAACAATAAAAAATTTATACATTTGAATCCAGCCACCTTATTGCCTCTATTGGAGGAGGCTGAAGACAAAGAAAAAACACATGTGTTACATTGTGTTACATGTGTTACATTGATGTTGTAGGAATCAGCTTCTGTGAGCCCAGTGCAGGACACACTCCCTGAAGACCCATGTATTAAATTAAATGCCCATTCTGAGTATGCAGTTTATCAACCAGGAGGATATTCTGTATTCAGAGTCATTGGATCCTTTTTTCCCCAGATCAAGAAGCAGAGCTCCATGTTTTAGCAAAGCCTGTGAGCTATAAAAAGTATATATTTATATAGATAGGCGAGATATAGAGAGCTTTTGCTTCCATTTGAAGGGCCAGAAGTTTGTTTTTACTTCGGCAGGTAAACCAATCAAGCACGCCAAATTAATATGATCGGCTGTTTTCAGCCTTCCAGGTGCTTGCTAGGGTAGCCATTCTAACTTTAAAACTCTCATATGGAAGCAGACCAGACGACTAAGGATGCTGCATTTACAGCCAAGGACACTTGCTGAGACTGTGCAGATTCCACCCTAGTTCTGGCCCAGTATATAGCTGGGATAAATAATTCAACTTTAGGGACCCCAGAATGAGAAGAACAAGTGGTCCACAGAGGACAATTTCTTACGCAATAAGACTTTGGAAAAGGTGATAATTTATGCCTACCCCTACTGAACGGACTCACCCAGGCACGCGGAGGAAAGTCCGCTCATTTCGAGCGCATCCCCAGGTAGGCGGGGCCTGCGAAGGTGACGCCGCTGGCCCCGCCACCTGGTATGGACTTAAAGGGGAACCCCAACGCCGAAAAAAATCAGCGTGGGGGTCCCCCCCAAGTCCACAACAGACCCTTGTCCGAGCACGCTACCCGGCTGGCCAGGAAAGGAGGGGCGACCCCCGAAGTCGGAAGAAGAGGGCGGCGACGAAGAAGAATGCCGGGCTCCTCTGCTAGTAAAAGAGCTATAAGAAGATAGCGGAGGAGTCCGGCGAGAAGACCCCCGAAGACGGAAGACCCCCGGAGCTGTGCAATAAATTATTTTATCTTGTGTGTTGGGTTTTTTTTTGTACTTTATTTTACAGGTGAATGGGTAGGGGTACATTGTACCCCATACTCATTCACATAGGGTGGGGGGCCGGTATCCGGGGGCCCCCTTATTAAAGGGGGCTCCCGGATTCCGATAAGCCCCTCGCCCGCAGACCCCGACAACCAACGGCCAGGGTTGTCGGGAAGAGGCCCTTGTCCTCATCAACATGGGGACAAGGTGCTATGGGGTGAGGGGGGGCCGCGCGCCCCCCTTCCCCAAGGCACCCCCCATGTTGAGGGCACGCTGCCTGGTACGGCTCGGGGGGGTGCGCTCGCTCGCCCCTCCTTTCCTGGCCAGCCGGGTAGCGTGCTTGGACACGGGTCTGTTGTGGACTTGGGGGACCCCCACGCCGATTTTTTCCCCTTTAAGTCCATACCAGGTGGCGCGGCCAGCGACGTGTCCTTGCGGGCCCCGCCTACCTGGAGACCCCCTCGAAATGAGCGGACTTTTCTCCCGGAAAAGTCCGCTCATTTCAAAAGTACGGCGGACTGGCATACACACGGCCGGATTGTCCGCCGAAATGCGAGTCCGGCGGGAAGACTGGAGTGCAAAACTACTTTCTAAGTCCGCCGTACTTTCGGGTCAAAAAAGTATGCCGGAGGCTACACACGGGGGGATTGTCCGGCGGACTTGAGTTTGCCGGACTTTTCCACCCGCTTGTTTGATCGTGTGTACGCGGCATACCAGACACTCTTTTCCCTCCAGCTTGACACATGGACCGTGTCATCAGTCACAAACAGTTATGGCTGCCTTAGTAAATGAGAGTGGGATAGAGCCAGGGTTCTCCACAGTTGTTTTTATAACATACCACTTCTTGTTTTACCTGTTACCAAAGGTGTTACCAAAAGCTGAACATCCCTTCCAGAGATAAAAAGATATATCCAGATGCCCAAGTCAGGATCTTACAAGTATGTATTTTGTTTGTATGGACATGTTTTCTGAAAGTCTAGTGGCAAATACTACTGCAAAGGCCACAGTAAAAAGGGTTATCAGAAGTAGTTTAAGTACAGAGTGCAGAATCTACAGAGAGTAACAGAGGAAATAATTTTTTAGAGTCCTTAATAGAAGTTTTGAGGTTTTATTTTTACACCCCCTACTGTCTACAATGTAGCGGATAAAGTAGAGTAAGAAACTAGAAAACTTTTGCCTAAATGTTTTCTGATATTTTATCAAGCCCCTAAGGGGATGTCGGACCCTCTCCCTATGGGATTTGGTTTGGGAGTGTGTTACTCACTTGCTTATATTTTGTCTCATCAATTGAAGTCCTCCATTCGGATCTCACAGAGAATTTTGCTGATCTTTTAAGGTTTTTGACAAACTCATTTATGTGTTTTCTCCCCAATTCCAGATCCTAAAAGTTTGGAAGGATCTAAAACTAAAGCCAGGTGACTTGTGGATTGTTAAGAGACATTTATATATAAGGAAATGCTTGGAGACTCAATACAGCATCTATTTCATGTACAGTTTTGCAAAACTTGAAGGAAAAGTCACCTGGATCCACACCAGACACTGCAAATTAAAGAAATTAAAGAAATCTCTGTGTTTGATTTGTTTCCCTCTTGCGATCACAGTCTAGGGTACTTTTTTTTTAACAGAAATGTCTTTATTAATAAAATAAAGCATCGTTACAACTTATGCACAGTTCCATATATGCAGTTACCTACACAGATCAACACCATCAATCCTGCCTGTCAAAATGTCATCGAGCATGGGGGGGGACAGGTAAAGGGCACAGCCTACCAGCTCATAGGATAATACAACAATAGAAAAGCACACTGAATGGATATACACATAAAAAAAGGACTCATTCACCACCGTTATGGGGTCTCAGGTTAGTACCAGTAGCACACCAAGATCATATCCCTTTGACATTTCCGCTGTTAGACCGTGAGTGATCTAGCTCTTATCCACAGATCCCAGATGTTACCAAATTTCTTCGGAAATTTCCACCCCATATACGTTAGTTTGTAGAGTGGTAATACCGAGTCCATCAGTGAGTGCCACTGGGTGAGTGTAGGGGGAGACATCAACTTCCAAGCTTGCAGCAACACCTTCCTGGCATAAAAGCAGAGATAAAACAGCAAAAGACTCTTCTGAGTGGAATGTGTTGCTAGGTCTGTTATACCCAAAAGAAGCACCTTGGGCTCCATTGATACTAAAAGATCGGTGACTGCATTAATGCCTACCAGCACCTGCTCCCAGAAGCTCTGGATAATCCGACAGTCCCAGTAGTATGTTCAAACTGCCTGCTGACACTTAGGGCATAGCTCTGTTTTTAGTTTGGGTGAACCACCAGCGGACAGTGACTAATCGCTGCCCAGTAGTATCTTTGGAAACAGGGTAATGATAGACCACCCAGAGACAGAGGGAGTTTCAGTTTGGCCTTAGAAATCCGCGAGGCCCTTCCGCCCCAAATTAATGAAGAGACTATTTCATCTAGTTTGCAGAAGAATGTTGTAGGAATTGGAACCGGGGTATTTCTAAAAACGTATAAACATTTGTGGAGAAAAGTAATTTTTTAATAGATTAACCCGCCCCACTGGAGTCAGCGGTAACGTCTTCCAAATTTGGCATTTCGCCGTTAGGGCATGTAAGATTGGATAGAGATTGTCTGCTAGATACTGCGAGAGGTCATTAGTAATCTCAATCCCTAAATATCGAAAGCGGGAAACTCTTTGCAGGGGGGGCGATGAGGGTGGAGGGGGCGTTGAGTCAGGCCGCGTACACACGCACGGACTGTTCGCCCAACTTTGTCCGTCCAACAGTTTCGGCAAACAGTCCGCTCAAACTTAGCATGGACGGACATGGCCACACACGACGGACGAACAGTTTGCTGAAACCGTGCGCGATGACGTGAACGGCACGTACGACGGGACGAAAAATACGACGTCCTATACACTGCATTATAGCTTTCGGCGTGAAAATCCTTTCTGAGCATGCGCGCAACTTTGTTTGACGAACAAGCCTACACACGAGCGGGCTGTTCGCTGAAACAAGGTTTCAGCGGACAGTTTTTCGGAAATTCCGAAAAACCTTGTCCGTCCAACTGTCCGCTGAAACTGTCCGCTGAAAGCCCACACACGAGCGGACTGTCCGCCCAAACACTGTTCAGCGGACAAAGTTGGGCGAACAGTCCGCCCGTGTGTACGCGGCCTCAGAGAGCAAAAATACACGGGATTTTCCCCAATTAACTCTGACCCCAGAGAAATTACCATACTCATCTATGACCCTCAAAGCTGCCGTCATGGAGTCAGAGGTGTCCCCAAGGTACAAAAGTGTGTCATCCACGTATAGTGATATACTTTCTACCAAGGGACCCACCTGCAGTCCCGCCACCCCCCCCATTGAACAAAGGAGAATTGCCTCAGGTTCAATGGCTCGGGCAAACAGCCCTGGGGAAAGGGGGAGAGAGGACCCCACCAGTGCGCACATGAGCTGTCGGGGAGGCATACAGCTGTTGGATCCAGGCAATACATTTTGGCCAAACCCAAACCTGACAAGGACCTGCCAGAGAAAGCCCCATTCCACAGAATCGAAGGCCTTCTCTGCATCCAGAGAGGCCACCGCTCCCCCCATCCCCCACCCCAAACCATGCTATGTTGGTGTAGAGATGCTGTATATTAGTATCAGTGCCTTTGCCAGGCATAAAGCCGGTCTGGTCCCCATGGACTAATGAAAGAATTACCGTGTTTAATCTATTGGCCAGTATCTTCGTCAATACTTTAGCGTCAACATTTAGTACATTTAGTAAAGATATTGGCCTATGAGAAGAACACAGTTCAGTGTCCTTCCCTGGCTTCGGTATAAGTACAATTATAGCCTCTGAGAAGGAGTCTGGGAGGTCATTCGTTCGTAAGGTCTTGGTGGGGGTTGAGAGATAGTATGGGCCTACTACTTCCAAATTGGTCTTGTAGAACTCCAATGGGAGTCTGTCAGGGCCTGGTGTTTTCCCTGCCTGGAGGTATTTTATAGCTTTCTGAACCTCTGTCAGGGTAATGGGTCTCTCTAGTGTCTGCGCAGCTTCATGAGTCAGAGCGGGGAATTCAATTTTATCTAGGAAAGAGGTTAAGTCTTCTAGGGAGTACGTAGCCCTGGACTCATATAGGCATGCATAATACTGTTCAAACCGGGCATTGATCTGGACAGGGTCCGTCACCAGCCACGCCGACAGCCTCCCAGGCCGTTCACCTTGTTCTGTGTCTGGGAGAGGAGGAAACGGCGGCAGGAGATGGTGCGGATCAGTGCCAGTTCCCTGTATGCTGCAACCATATCCAAATGTGTACTCTGACTCGGGGAACCCGCATATTGGTCTTCCAATCTTACAGCTCGAAGTTCTGCCTCTGAAAGTTCAAGTCTCGATTCCTTCCTAATTTTGGCAATGTTAAATTGATATCTCCCCCTAGCATATGCTTTAAATGCATCCCATACAGAGGCCGGTGGTGCTGAGTGGTCATTATGGGTCCAGCAATCCCTCAACTCTGACAGCATCAATGGTACCACCTTTTCATCTGTGATCCAGTATCTGGAGAGTCTCTAGAGTCCCAACCCCACCACCAAGTCTGTGCTCAAGGTCAGCATCACCGGGGGATGGTCTGAAAGGCCGTGTGGCAAAATAGAAACCGCAGAAACCCTTTGCAATAGAGAGGCACTAACATAGAACATAGATGTAGCATGTGTACACGAGTGACACGTAAATTGTCTTGCCACAGGGTGTTTCCATCGCAATGCGTCATGCAGGCCAAATGTTTCCGCCCACCTAGCCAGGCTAGAGTCAGTCACCTGTCCGGCAGCGAGTCTATCGGCACCCGGGTCTGGGTTCAAATTAAAGTCCCCAGTAAGAACAATGTTGGTCACCAGGTACCCAGCCACAATGGCCAGAACCTTATGTAGTAACGAGAGACTCGCCGGGGGAGGCACATATAGTAAATGACCACCATGTCAATCCCCTCGCACATTGCATGTAAACTCACATATTGCCCATCCGGGTCTAAGGGAAGATCCATCAACCATTTCAATCCCAACCCCACCCCCCTGGCCCAGCCACAGTACAGAATAGGGAAGTAATCTTAGTGTCAAGATCGAATTGGATCGAATTGGCAGGGAGCCTGCCTTGAAAACGTCCTGTAGAACCTTAATGCCGTATCGGGCACACAACTGCGGGTCCAGAATTGTCCTAAAATGGGCAATGGAAGGGTTTCCCCACAACGGGGTGTAGGGCGAATGTTGATCCATTCGTAGGAATCTCTTCCTGGCTGTCACCCATACCCTAAGGGTTATTTTAGTGGGGGATGGAAGGAAACAATAGGCCATAGGCCCTCTATACACCAAGTTACCAAGCTCACCCAAAGAGCCCAAGATATCCGCCTCCAGACCCGTAGCTGCATTAACCCTAGATTGTTCAAACCACCACCTCACCATAACCAGTATCGCCGCCCAGTAATAAATTTGCAAGATAGGCAGTGCCAGGCTCCCGCACCAAACCAGCAGCTGCAGGGTCGACCTGGCCAGCTTAGGGGACAGCCCCCCCCCCCACATCAACGAGCCAATGTACCCCTCCAGCTCCCTAAAGAAGGAGCTAGGGAGTCACACATGGCAGTTGCGGAACATATAATTAAACTTTGGCAGGTATATCATTTTCAGGATGTTAATCCGTCCCAGTAAAGAAAGTGGGAGGTCCTTCCACTTAGAGCAGTGTTCTTTAAGTTTACCAACTATGGGCTGGAGATTAAGGCGACCAAAGGCCCAGAGGTTCTTCGTCACGACAACACCCAAGCACCAAAACTCTTGCACCCACAACAGGGGAGATGATGACTGCATTGCTCAGGCCTGGGGGTCTAACGGGAAGAGGACAGACTTCAAAATTCGTTAAAGATTTCTAAAGCCGTTTGCAATGAAGTTCCAGTGTCATGCAAGTATAATAGAGCATCGTCCGCATAAAGCGAGATTTTCTCCTCCAGAGGGCCAACCTTGAGTCCTTGAACTGCAGTGGACCCCCGAATCAGTATAGCCAACGGCTCGAGAGCTAGCGCAAAGAGGCTGGGCGATAACAGGCAACCTTGCCTGGTGCCCCCCCGGAGGAGAAAAAACTTAAAAAGTGTGTCATTGGTGCGGATCCTGGCCTTAGGAGCTCCATATAGCATGCGCAGCCATTTTAAAAATTTGGGACCAAAACCAAATCTTTTTAATACCTCCCAGAGATATACCCATTCTACGGAGTCAAAAGCTTTCTCCGTGTCCAGAGTCTATGAAAATAGAAAATAGAAAATAAGAAAAAGTCTATGTATGTTGATGTCGGTGCCCTTCCCCGGCATGAACCCCGTCTGATCCTGATGTACCAGGTCTTCAATCACCGTCGCCAGAATCTTTGCTAGCAGCTTAGCATCTGCATTTAGCAGCGATATGGGCCAATATGTGGCACAGTCTTCGGGGTCCCTGCCAGGTTTGGGCACCAACACCACCACCGCCTCAGTCATGGAGTCCGGGAGTGAGTCAAGGGTGGCAAATTGGGAGAGGAGGGAAACCAGTCTAGGGGCCAGCAGCTCCTGATGGGCCGAGTAAAACTCGATTGGTATACCATCAGGGCCCGGGGCCTTGCCCGCCTGCATGCAACCCAGAGTCACCTGCACTTCTTCAAGTGTTATGCCCCTATCCAGGTCCGCCTGTTGAACCGGGTCTAAGGCAGGGAAGTCTATGTGATCGAGAAATTTGGATAAGTCAGCGATCGTATAGCCAACCCTGGATGAGTAAAGTTCCTGGTAGAACTGTAGGAATCAAGCGTTAATCGCAGCAGAGGTGATCAAGGGGGAACCGTCAGCGTCTCTCAGCCTCCCAATATAGGTCGTTGCGTATTGCCCCTTGGCCAGCCAGGCCAAAAGCTTTCCATTTTTGTCCCCGTATTCAAACACCCTCTGGGCACTAGACAACATGGATTTTTTGGTTAAGTCCACCCGTAACAGCGATAACTCCCTAGGTGTGCATTGCCAGGTAACATAATTAGCAGAGCTTGGACTATCAACAGACCTTCTCTCCTGCTCCTGGGCACGATTGTCCAACTGCCACAGAGACTGCACATAATCCCTCCTCCTCTTGGCTATTTTCCTGATATTTTCATCCCTCATCCATGCTTTGAACACATCCCTGGTACACGGGGGACCAGTAGATCCCATGTTGTGTAGCCAGAAATCACAAAGCTCCTCAGGCATCTCCTCCCGGATCCCCGCCTCCATGATCCAGTATTTAGACAATCTCCACAACCTCTGACCCCCAGGGGGTTCCACCTGAACCGTAACCAGCAATGGCGCATGATCCGATATGCCCCGGGAGAGAATCTCGGCAGAGACCGTCCAATCGGGACAGCGTCCTGTAAGTTGTGGACAGGCATGTAAACTGTGCGTCTGAGGGGTGTAAATGGCACCACAAGTCGGTCAAACCAAAGGCCCAGTGAGACAAACCAGCATTGGGGGAAGGGGAGGAGTGAAGCCTATCCAAGGTGCTCGACATGACCAGGTTAAAATCACCTACGATCTCTATTTGTTCCAAACAATTCCTATTTCCATACCCTCCTGGTTTTTCAAGAAGCTCTGCCAACTTTTCTCCTCCTTTATTTGGGGTGGGGCTTGTCCCCGGATATGATATGAGACCTTATCGCTCCCCAAGATTCGTGGCGGAGCTGGAGCCCCTGATGCCTCCTTATACTATAGAGCAGCTGTGCTCACACGTATACTTAACTGGTTCCATCATTCCTCTTCCAAATTGTGGGTACAGATAGAGAGCCATATTAACCCAATAGATCTCTGTGCTTTGCCGTGGACACCTACTGAATTCTTGAAAGGAGAGATACCCCTGAGCGACCTCACCCAACAAACCATACAAATTTGGACCCGAATGAACTCCTCCAAGACCCTATCTCCCCTAAAGGGACCCATGACCCCTCTGTTTGGGACTCCAGCTTTCCCACCGGCCCTCCAGGGCGCAAGTTTTGGACCTTGGTGTAAGGAGGACCACAGACGACTTGCCCAAGTCCTACGTTCAGACCCCTCTCTGACTCATGACGTTTCCTCCGACCCATTTTCTCATGCCTCGATGCACTGGCTGCAGAGGCAACAGGTGATTTCCTTCATTCGCACCTTCCCATCATTACCTGATTTACTCACTGACTTAACAGACTTGGAGAGCATGTTGCTCCAGGCCACCCCCCCACCCCCCTACACATGCAGTCTCTCAATTATACTCTCTCTTACACATGGCTTATAATCCTGACCTTTCCCCATACACACAGGCATGGAAGGAAGACCTGGGCCACTCCATCTCGCCTGTAGATTGGCAAAAATGCTTCATACTGACTCACAAAATGTCCTTAGCCTCCAATTCTCAAGAAAAGGGGTTCAAGCTGTTGACCCGTTGGTATAGATGCCCTTCGACTTTACACTGGATAAACTTGGCGCTTCCGGATACTTGCTGGCGTTGCTTGTCTTCTAGGGGAACCCTACTTCAAATTTGGTGGGAATGCCCCCCGTAAGGAAGTTCTGGCAATAGATCCTCGACTTGTACTGCAGACTCATGTCGACCTCAGTTACACCCTCTCCTGAGATGGTTCTGCTATCTCTGCTCCCAGGATCACTTAGGTCAGTCAAGAAAGACGTTCTGCGTCACTTTTTGGCTTCTGCTAGAATGGTGCTGCCCAGACATTGGAAGTTGACGGGCATGGCTTGCCTGGGGGATTGGGCAATTGAAGTGGACCGAATTAATAGTTTGGAACGAATGTTGGCGCAGGAAACGGGTAGGGAGGAACAATTCTCCAAGACCTGGACCTCATGGACTATGTTTCGATATTCCTCAGAATTTATCCCATGGGCCACAGAGGACTCTACCGATGCACCTGTGTAATCAGGGTGGAATGTCTACCTCTTGATCCCTAAGCTCTTTACTGTCCTGATCCCTCTTTCCTTACTCTCTCCCCCCCCCCTACATGTTGCAGTACCATCCAATTATTTACTACTTGACCTCTAGTCTCATTAGACCGGAATGGTGACACACACACAGCTTCCCCCACAGAGAAAACGTGGCCAGATTAAGAACAAGAACCCTAGCCTGCCTGTAATGAGTGGGCATCACAGTGGTGTAGTGGTTAGCACTTTCACCTAGCAGCACTAGGGTTGCTGGTTCAAATCCTGACCACGACACTATCTGCCTGGAGTTTGCATGTTCTCCCTGTGCCTGCATGGGTTTCCTCTGGGTACTCTGGTTTCCTCCCACACTCCAAAGACATGCTGGTAGGTTAATTAGACCCTGTCCAATAAAAATTGGCCATAATATGTGTATGTGTTGTAAGTGTGTCGGGACCCTACAGGCTGCATAAAAGCTGCAGATGGACACTGGTGGCAAGAAAGCACCCTGAGGCGATTCAGTTCGCATAGGTAGCGCTATACAAGTCATTCATTCAGAGAGGATAGTGGTGCGCACATACCCACTTTAACTTGGACTAGGCATTGTAGGGTTACAGGCTCTTACATTATACCAGACAATCTGAAGCTCAACAACGTATTTTAACCCCATGATAGTTTGACACCATTGTAACAAAGCTGGTTTCTACTGATTAAGTATCATTGTACAACAAATCTGTTTGTTTACTTTGCATTTTCTCTATCTTGCTTTCTATATATCAATATATAATATATATCAAATCACCTACGAGCAGCACCCTGCTCACATCAAATTGGACCACAATTTGCATCAACCTATGAAGTAGGGCAGTGTCAGCAGAGGGGTAAATAGATTCCCACAATAACATAGGGGATGACAGCAATCAACGCATGTATCAGAACATAGTGCCCATCAGGATCAGTTCTAATCGTCATGGGTTGAAAAGCCAGTGACCTATGCACCAACACACTCACTCCCCTTGCATAGCTGGAATAGGAAGCATGGTAATGAGCCCCCACCCAGGCCTTTTTTAGTCCCAGGAGCCTACACCAATCAGGTGTGTTTCTTGCAAAATACATATCTTGGGGCTGTGACGTTGTATATATTTAAACACCAGGGACCATTTTATGGCAGAGTTGAGGCCCCGGACATTCCACGACAGAACTGTAAAGTCAGCCATAAGCCCCACTCTGCCATAAAAGAAGGATACTCGTACAAGAAAGCCATCCACGTACATCCTGAGGTCCTTAGCAGCTCCAGCCCCTGCGGGCCTGTCACACTCCCACAGCCTTTATACTGCGCGCTCCCGGATGGGCACCCAATGCACATAACCACCAAAATCCCCCTCAGACGCCCCATGCCTTTTCTAAGCTCAGTTGAAACAAATAACAGTAATAGGGATGAGCCGAACACCCACCCCCCCCCCCCCCCCGGTTCGGTTCGCACCAGAACTTTTGAAGGGACCTAAAATTCGTGCAAGCTTTAGAACCCCATTGAAGTCTATGGGACTCGAACGTTTGAACTAAAAAGTGCTAATTTTAATGGCTAATATGCAAGATATTGTCCTAAAAAGGGTTTGGGGACCTGGCTCCTGCCCCAGGGGACATGGGTCAATGCCAAAATTGTTTTTAAAAATGGCCGTTTTTCGGGAGCACTGATTTTAATGATGATTAAAGTGAAAAAAAAGTTAAATATTCATTTAAATATCGTGCCTGGGGTTGTCTATAGTATGCCTGTGAAGTGGCATGTGTTTCCCGTATTTAGAACAGTCCCTGCACAAATTGACATTTAACGGGAAAAAAGTCATTTAAAACTGCTTGCGGTTTTAATGTACTATCTGGTTCCGGCAATATGGATGAAAATCATTGAAAAAACTTGTATGGGTAGCCCCCCTGCCCATTACCAGCCCTTTTGGGTCTTGTACGGATATTAAGGGGAACCCATAATTAAAAAACCCATATTAAAAAACAGAAAGGCGTGGGGCCCCCAGGCCCTATATACTCAGAACAGTAGTATACAGGCGGTGCAAACAAGCCTGGGACTGTGTAAAAAAATCTATTTTTAAGTTTTTTGGAAAACATAGGGAAGGGTTATAACCCCTGTAGAATTTTTTCTTGCCATCCCTCTTTTTTCATCTCACCTCCTGTTGTCTCCTTCCGTTTGCAAGTAGGAGACGTTTGTAAGTTGGATGTTTGAAGGTAGGGGCCTACCCTATATGCTCTGCAGAAATGGGGGCCTAAGCTGTTGGTGTTGCCACAACACTGTAAGCCCTCAAAGTGACTTTTGGTGGATGCTGGAGTGCCCTGCTGTGAACGATTATATCAAGAATTGTAATTACATGCCATTGTTGAACAGTGGTAGAAAAATTGGGCCTTAGGCACTGGTGCCACAACCCTATAAGTCCTCACAGTTACTCTCGGTGGGCGCAGGAACGGGCCCTGCTGTGAAATATTATATCAAGAATTTTAATTACATGCCCCTGTTAAACAGGAGCTGAAAAATTGGGCCTTAGGCACTGGTGCTGGTGCCACGACACTGCAACCTCTCCCATATACTCTAGTTGGAGTGCAGGAATGAGCACTGCTGCAAAGCATTGCATCAAAAATTGTAAGTACATGCCCCTGTTAAACAGGGGCTGAAAAATTTGGCTGGTGGCATCACCCAGAACCAAAAATGTTCTTCCAAGATATCAGCAGGATCATTGAGGAGGAAGAGGATAGTGAGTCAACATAACAGGACAGACACTCAGCATCAGCATAGGCAGTCTTGAAGGGATGTGACATTTCCCAAAAAATTATTCGGTTACATCAGCTTCAGACGCTGGAGATGGTTGCTGGAACCGATCATACCTTGGGGCTGCGGACTAAAAAATTGTCTGAACCCATCGGTGAGACGGCCACCTTCTCCACCGCTCCTTCTGTGACTGACTGAAGCCTCAGCAACACGTTGTCCAGGACCAGGAGTTTGGAACCTCCCAGTCTCTGGGAACGCGTTGCACAGACCTTGCTGCAAGACCTCCCAGAGATGTCTCATCATCTGCTCCATCTGCGATGGCAAGATAAGGTCCGCAACCTTACCCTTGTACCGTGGATCAAGGAGAGTGGCCAGCCAGTAATGTTCCCTCTCTTTGATCCGAAGAATATGAGGATCCTTCCACAGGCTTTGCAGGATCAGGGAGGCCATGCAGCATAGGTTAGCTGAGGCATTCAGTCCAGAGTCCTCTGGGTCACTAAGGACAACATGATCCGCAGCCACCTTCTCCCAGCCACGTAGCAGTCCACGGGTTTCTTGGGACTTTAAATCATCCCTAAAAGACTGCTGCTGCTGATGCTGAGTGCCAGGCTCCACCTCCATGCTGACACAATCCTCCTCCTCCTCGTCCTCTTCCTGTGTGATGGGTGGGACAGCAGGAACACTGTCTGGATAAAGGGGACCTTGAGAGGCAAGGAAGTCCTCCTCTTCCTGCCTCTGTTCTGCCTCAAGTGCCCTGTCCATTATTCCACGCAGTGTATGCTCCAACAGGTGGAGAAGGGGTACAGTGTCACTGATACATGCACTGTCACTGCTCACTATCCTTGTGGCCTCCTCAAATGGTGACAGGACAGTGCATGCATCCCTGATTATGCCCCACTGGTGTGGTGAGATATAAAACGAGCCCCCCTGACCCTGTCCTGGTGCGGTAGTTGCACAGGTACTCATTGATGGCCCTCTGCTGCATGTGCAGCCGCTGCACCATGGCCAACGTTGAGTTCCACCTGGTGGGTGGTTCTTGGGCAGGTTCAACTCCTTTTGGAGCTCAGTCAGCCGAGCACTGGCATTAAATGATCAGCGGAAATGCACACAGACTTTCCTGGCCTGCCTCAGGACATCCTGTAAGCCCGGGTACTTGCCCAAGAACCGCTGCACCACCAGATTAAGGACGTGAGCCACACAGGGCACATGGGTCAGTTGTCTTTGTCCGAGGGTGGACAGGAGGTTGGTGCCATTGTCGCAAACCACCATTCCTGGCTTAACCTGGCGTGGTGTCAACCAACTCTCGGTCTGCCCCTACAGAGCTGCCAAAATATCTGCCCCAGTGTGGCTCCTGTCCCCCAAACAAACCAGTGCAAGCATGGCATGGCATAGTTTTGCCTGCGTACTTGCATAGCCCCTTGAATGCCTACGGAGCACCGCTGGTTCCGAGGGCAGAGCACTGGAAGAGGCCATGAAGGAAGAAGAAGAGGAGGGGGTGGAGGAGAGAGGTGTGTCACAACCAGTAGTAGCATTTTGGAGGCATGGTGACTGAACAACCTCCAACTGTCAGAAACCATGAATCAGACTGAGACAGATGTACAATTAAATCACACTTGTTTATTAATAAAAATAAATAGGTAAATAGAAAAAGTGTGTCAAATATAGCCAGAGTCCAGTAACCGGATAGAGTAGTCAGCCAGGCCAGAATTCAATAATCAGATCGGGTAGTCAGCCAGGCCAGAAGTTAGGGATCCAAGTAGAGCAACAGCAAGCAGGATAAGGAGCCAGAAGGCATGTCAGCAAGCCAGTCTTTAAATAAACCGCAGGACATGATTTCTTGTGATGTGACCAAGGTGAAGGCAGATGTGACGTGAGCTGGATGGCTTTAAGTAGGCAGGTCAGACGAGCATCATCAGGAATAGCTGGTAACTGTGGAGAGAGAAGAGAGCTGGCAGTTAGCCGACAGCTGAGCAGCCAGCCCAGAGAAGGAAGGGCTAAGCCAGCCCTGAAAATACTCCCTCCTCAATGACCCCTCTCCCTCGGAGGGCCACCGGGTTTGAGAGGAAACTGTCTATGGAACTTGCGGAGGAGGACCGGGGCATGTACGTCAGAGGATGAAACCCAGGAGCGTTCCTCCGGACCGTACCCCTTCCAATGCACCAGGAACTGTATGCGCCCATGGAACCTACGGGAGTAAACAATGGATTGTACCTCATACTCCTCATGGTTCTCAACCTGAATAGGGTGAGGACGTGGCACCAAGGTGGTAAATCGGTTACAGACCAACGGTTTCAATAAGGAGACATGAATAGCATTTGAGATGCGCATACTAGGAGGAAGGTCCAACGCATAAGTCACTGGGTTAATCCTGCGAAGGATACAGAAAGGCCCAATAAACCGAGGTGCAAACTTCAGTGAGGGGACATGAAGCCGGAGGTTGCGAGATGACAGTCAGACCCTGTCCCCAACCTGGTAGGAAGGCGCAGGCAGGCGTCTGCGGTCAGCATGGAGTCTGTATCTATCATTAGCATGACTAAGCCTCCTGGACTTGTACCCAAGTGGAATGAAGACCAGGGAGATGCTCCTCTAATGCAGGAATACTCTGCGGAACAAAAAAGTCAGGCAACATGGAAGGTTGGAAACCATAATTCCCCATAACTGGAGACAATCGGGAGGCAGAATTCAAGGCACTGTTGTGAGCAAACTCTGCCCAAGGTAATAGGTCTGAGCAGTTGTTATGATGGTCAGAAATATAGCAACGTAGGAAATGCTCCAAGGACTGATTGGTTCGTTCTGAGGCCCCATTAGACTGCGGGTGATACGCAGAAGAGAACGCAGGTTGGATTCCCAACTGTGCACAAAAGACTCGCCAGAACCGGGAGACAAACTGACTGCCCCTGTCTGAGACAATCACCTTAGGTAGCCCATGTAAGCAAAAGATCTCCCGAACAAAAATGGAAGCCAGTTCCTTAGAGGTAGGCAACTTCTTAAGTGGAATACAATGACACATCTTTGAGAACCAGTCAACCACCATAAGGATAACAGTGTTGCCTTGGGAGTTGGGCAACTCCACAATGAAATCCATAGACAGGTGAGTCCAGGGCCTCTCTCCATTGGGTATGGGTTGTAGGAGGCCCACTGGAAGGTGTTGTGGAATCTTACTCTGAGCACACATGGGACAGGCAGCTACGAAGGCAGTAACATCAGCCCATAGACTAGGCCACCAGAATTGTTGGGAATGAGTTGATTCTTCCCAGGATGGCCAGCAGCCTTGGGAGAATGGTAAGTCTGGAGCACAGCATTACAGAGACTCTCTGGGACAAAGCAGCAGTCACTAAGTTTATCAGGAGGAGCATGGACCTGAGCAGCAAGAATTTTGTCACCCAAAGGAGAAGTAAGACTGGTGCGAACCGTAGCCAAGATACGATCAGGAGGAATCATAGGAACCGGAACTGACTCCGACTTGGAAATGGAGGAAAATTGTCGTGACAAGGCATCAGCCCTTACATTCTTAGTACCGGGTAAGAATGAGACAATGTACTTAAAGCTCGACAAGAAAAGAGCCCATCGCGCCCTTCTGGGAGAGAGTCGCTTAGCCTCAGACAAGAATGTAAGATTCTTACGGTCAGTAAGAATAAGAACAGGCACAGTGGTACCTTCAAGGAGATGTCTCCATTCTTTCTGAGCTAAAATGATCGCCAACAGCTCTCTGTCACCAATCTCATAACTGCGCTCAGCAGGTGATAATTTCTTGGAAAAGTAGCCACATGGATGCATAGCGTTCTCAGAGTTAGGACGTTGAGACAGAAGGGCGCCAACTCCAGTCTCAGAAGCATCAACTTCTAGGATAAAAGGCAACGTAGGATCAGTATGTGCCAACACAGGAGCAGAAACAAAGGCAGCCTTGAGAGTCTCAAAGGCCTTAATGGACTCCGGAGACCAACTCTGTGGGTTACCGTCCTTTCTGGTCATATCAGTCAGGGGCTTGACCAGAGACGAGAAGTTACGAATAAACTTCCGATAGTAGTTGGCAAAGCCCAGGAAACGCTGCAGAGGACGTAAACCCACAGGTCGAGGCCACTGTAGGACTGCCGAAAGTTTCTCTGGGTCCATCGAAAAACCAGCAGTGGAAATGACATAGCCCAGGAATGTAACCTGTTCACGATGGAACTCGCACTTCTCCAGTTTACAATAGAGATTGTTCTCTCTTAGTTTCGGAAGCACACGACAAACATCTGTGTGGTGGCTCTCCAGGGACTGTTCTGGTATTAAATGCAGTTTTCCACTCATCGCCCTCCTTAATGCGCGGTCAAATAACTCTGTAATCAATGGAATCAGATAGGCATTCTTAATTGTGACACGATTGAGACCCCTATAATCTATAGTCTCAGTTCACCGCTCTTCTTTTTCACAAAGAAGAAACCAGCACCAGCAGGAGAAGAGGATTTGCGGATGAAACCTCGAGAAAGTGCGTCAGCGGCATACTCCTCCATGGCCTTATCCTCCAATTGCGCAATCATAAGGCCGGTGTGGAGGCAAACTACCGGCTTGACCTTTATCAAAGACATCGCCAAATTCACGGTACTCCTCCGGCAGGGAGGGGAGTGTGAAGCGGTGCACAGGACCTTGGATACCTTCAGGAAGTATGTCTCACTGCATTGTGGTGACCAGGAGAAAACCTCAGCATGGAGCCAATCAAAAGAGGGGTTGTGCCTCTGTAACCAAGGTTAACCAATAACCAACGGAAATCTGGGTGAGGAAATAATTTGGAATTGGATTATCTCATGGTGAAGAGCCCCTACGGCCATGGACAACGGAACCGTCACATGGGCAGGCTGTAAAGGTCTCCCGTCAAGAGCCTCAATGGCAAGTGGAGTGTCACGCAGCTGCAGCGGAATCGAGTGCTGCAAAACAAATGCAGCATCAATGAACAGGCCTGCAGCCCCAGAGTCAATTAGCGCCTGTATCTCGATGGACGACTCAGCCCAAGAAAGGGTGACCAAAACCAGGGGCTTATCCTTCTGGATAACTGGGGACGAAACAACGCCACCCAAGGTCTGTCCATGACAGGACCTCAAGGTTCGGGCGTTCCCTGGACGGGTAGGACAAGACTTCAAAAAGTGACCTGCCTGGCCACAATAAAGGCACAATCTCTCCCTCCTCCTAAAGGCTCTCTCATCCACAGAGACATGCGTGAAGCCCAGGTGCATGGGTTCATCTTCACTGATCAAGTCGGTACCAGGAGGCATGGGAGGTGAGGGAGGCATGGGTGGGACTACAAAGCTCAGAGGCAAACGTACAGGAGGCTTCCGCAAGCGCTCCTTAAGAGAAAGTATTTCTCGGAGTCTGGAGTCAATGAGGATGGAAAACGAGATCAAGCTCTCCAACTCAGTGGGTATATCTCGGGCTTCTATCTCGTCCTTGATGGAATCAGAGAGACCATGAGAAAAATCTGCCACGGGGGCCTCATTGTTCCAAGCAATCTCTGCTGCCAGAGTACGGAATTCAATGGCGTTGTCGGCAACAGTTCTCTTACTCTGTTTGATGGACATGAGGCACTTGGCAGCAGAAGCGGAGCGTGCGAGAATGTCAAAAACCCTTCTAAAGGAGGCCACAAACTGAGGGTAAATCAAGACAACAGGTTTTTGCATCTCCCATAGAGGGTTAGCCCAGGCCAAGGCTCTCACAGAAAGCAAAGCTATCATAGAACCTACTTTTCTTCTGTCCGTGGGAAACACCTGGGCAGCATTTCAAAGTATATCTCAACCTGATTGAGAAACCCTCTGCATTGAACTGGATCACCCCCAAATCGCTGGGGAAGTGGAACACAACCAGACATACCTTGTATAGAGGTAGGTGCCTGCACGGAGACTGGCACAGCAGCAGGGACAGCCTGCGACTCAGGTTATACTGGAGCAGCCACCGTGGGGGATTCCAGGTGAGCCGTGCGATTCAGGAGCGTTTGTAACCCCAAGGCAAACTGATCCATGCAGTGATCTTGCTCATCCAATCTGGAAAAAATATTACCAACAAGTGGATTGACTGTATTTTCTGAATTCATGGCCTTCGCGTACTGTCAGCAACCATGAAACAGACAGAGACAGAAGTACAATCAAATCACACTTGTTTATTAATAAAAATAAAAAGGTAAATAGGAAAAAGCGTAGTCAAGCATAGCCAGATTCCAGTAGCCAGATTGAGTAGTCAGCCAGTTCAAAGTTCATAAACCAGATCGGGTAATCAGCCAGTCCAGACGTCAGGGATCCAAGGAGATTAACTGCAAGCAGGATAGAAGCCAGGAGGGATGTTAGCTAGCCAGTCTTGAAACAAACAGCAGGAGATGGTTCCTAGTGATGTGGCCAACGTGAAGGCAAAGGAAAGAGTGAGCTGGAAGGCTTTAAAAAGGCAGGTCAGATGAGCATCATCGGGAACAGCTGGTAACAGTGGAAAGAGAAGAGAGCTGGCAATTAGCCGACAGCTGAGCGACCAGCCCAGAGGAGGAAGGGCTAAGCCAGCCCTGACACTCCTGCAGATGCCTGTATGATAGAACACCAGCAATAAAGGGTAGATACAGGTGTATACTGTGCTGGAGGCACACAACACCCACTAACTCCTGCAGATGGCTGAATTAGAGAACAACAGCAATAAAGGGTAGATACAGGTGTATACTGTGCTGTGCTGTGCTGGAGGCACACAACACTCCACTAACTCCTGCAGATGCCTTTATTATAGAACACCAGCAATAAAGGGTAAATACAGGTGTATACTGTGCTGGAGGCACACAACACCCACTAACTCCTGCAGATGCCTTTATTATAGAACACCAGCAATAAAGGGTAGATATATGTGTATAATATACTGCACTGGAGGCACACAACACCCACTAACTCCTGCAGATGGCTGTATTAGAGAACAACAACAATAAAGGGTAGATACAGGTGTATACTGTGCTGTGCTGGAGGTGCACAACACCCACTAACTCCTGCAGATGCCTTTATTATAGAACACCAGCAATAAAGGGTAGATACAGGTGTATACTGTGCTGGAGGCACACAACACCCACTAACTCCTGCAGATGCCTTTATTATAGAACACCAGCAATAAAGGGTAGATATAGGTGTATACTGTGATGTGCTGGAGGCACACAACACCCACTAACTCCTGCAGATGCCTTTATTATAGAACACCAGCAATGAAGGGTAGATACAGGTGTATACTGCGCTGGAAGCACACAACACTCACTAACTCCTGCAGATGGCTGTATTAGAGAACAACAGCAATAAAGGGTAGATACAGGTATATACTGCGCTGGAGGCACACAACATCCACTAATTCCTGCAGATGCCTGAGAAAAGAACAAACTGTCCTTCTCTCCCTGCATGCCAGAACACACTACACAAGGCCGCCGTGCTGGCCGCCTTATATAGTGTGGGGCATGTACTAAACCCCCTGAGCTATAATTGGCCACAGGCATCCTGCCTGTGGCCAATTATGGCTCTCCTTGCTACCGGTGCTGTGATTGGCCAAGCATGTGGGGTCACAGTGCTTGGCCAATCATGAGCCAGCAATGCACTGCGATGAGTGCCACATGAATTTGGTGCGAACGGCCCATAACGTTCGGTATTCGCCGAACGTGCGAACAGCCGATGTTCCAGTCGAATATACGTTTGACTCGAACATCAAGCTCATCCCTAAACAGTAATTGTCTGCCATGATTATGGACACATGGGCTACACAAAGGCTGCATGTTTACAGCCAATTTTATAGGAGTTCTGGTTTGATCCTAATAATTACCTTGTCTGATGGCTTGGCATGCTAAATGTAGTGCAACAAGGGAGGAAGAACAGGCGGTATCCAGTGACAAAGAAGGCCCAGTCAGATTGAATTGATATGATATCCTGTTTGCTGCTATGCACATTGACGTGCCAGTTCCATTGAAGTGATTGATGTTTTCAGGATAATTATTGTATATAAATTCTGCATCTTTGTTCATTAAACCTGCAAAATAATGACAGATATACTGAAAGTCTAATCTTCTTAAACCTCATTACAATTATAGCTAAAAATTGTTGGGTAGAATAACTCTATGGTCTCAGCCCACTCTCCCACCAAGTGCTTTTCTATTATTGCAAAATAATGGTCCTGCTCTTTTGTTACATTCTCCACAGTGCAAAGTATAAAAATAACCATCAATAATAATTAAAATCCCTCATAATGATCCCCAAAGTTACATAGATTTAGAGGTTAAACAGTTAAATTGTTTAGGGCTGGTAAGAGTTAGTGGATCATCTAATCATTAACATGGTTGTTTGATATCGCTGTGTTTCTTGTGTTCAACAAAGAATCAATAAAGTATAAACAGTAGAATATCTAGGCAAACAGAATTAATCACCCACGTATTCCTAATTTCCTGAATTCCTGATTTGGTTACCATGAATTCATTCACATTTTACATCATTGTTCTTTGTGTGGTAGACCTGAATTACTACTGAAATCTCAGATGTTGACAAGATATTTTTGGTAGCATAAATGATTTTTGTTTACCTATGTAGACACCAGTATTGCTTCCACTGATGCTCTCCATGGCATAACCAGCATCTTCCAGAGCCCTGTATGTACACTGCAGCAGTAATTTGTGCTGTGGATCCATGTGATCAGACTCAGCATTATGAATTCCAAACAGTTTGTTGTCAAACATATGAATTCTAGGATACAGAAACAAGTGTCATTTTAGTGGTACTCACTCATTTTAGATATATAAATGGTAGATAGAGATTCTTGGAACTATTATAAACACAAAGGATCCAGAAGTAGGGATGGCCGAACTGTTCGCCCAGCAGTCGGTTCACGGCGAATTTTGCGTGTTCGCGATTCGCCCGATCGGTGGACTATTGCCGCTGTTCGCCCGGCGGACATATGTGTTTACAGTGTGAAAGAACTTTGACCCATGATGACACAGAAAGCCAATTGAGACATTTCAGCACATGGACAATTAGACATTCCCCCTACCTTATAAACAGACCTGATCTGGTGGCCATTTTACAATCTGTCTTATGTCAGTGTAGGGAGAGGTTGCTTTGTAGAGCAGGGACAGACTGTAGTGACACAAATCGCTAGCTATTAGGTCCACAAAAGTCCTTTTAAGGACTGGTATAGGTGTAGTACAGTATATAGGGTTCAGTGCACTGCTGTGCTGGTGATTGTCTTTTGTCAGTGTAGGGACAGGACG
Organism: Lithobates pipiens; assembly: GCF_037356315.1. Taxonomy (NCBI): domain Eukaryota; kingdom Metazoa; phylum Chordata; class Amphibia; order Anura; family Ranidae; genus Lithobates; species Lithobates pipiens. Next base: position 85,795,212 of record NW_027507764.1, on the reverse strand, counting down.
CTGTGTGCAGCAGGGACAGTAAGTTTAATCACTAGCTAGCTATTACTTAGGTCCACAAAGCATAGTATAGTACATTTCCACTGTGCAGCATTGTGACTACTGAGCGGTTCTGCAGCGATACTACAAAGAGTGACAAACGCAATTAAAAAATAAGTATTTTAGCTGGTGTGATAGACCAGTGGCCCCCAAAAACGACAGATTGAAGCGGGGTGTTTTATACCTTCTTCCACATACATACTGCACTTCTCTAGAGACTTTTGTCATAGGGTCATTTAAAAAATGCCAGGCAGAGGAAGAGGCAGGCCCTTCCACAGGGGTGGTAGGGCTAGGGCAGGAGCAACAGGCTTGAGCCAAAGTGGCAAATTGCAGAAGTTGCGAGCGATTACGTCAAAGGACGCACCAGACTTGGTTGAGTGGCTCACTCAGCCTTACTCTTCTACACCCTCCTCATCCTCTCGATCTGCATCCTCTTCTTCACTCTCTGCTGTGTGCACCCCCAAAGACACTACCACCAACACCACCACCATATACCTTCAGCTTGAGTCACAGGAATTATTTTCCGATCCATATCAAGACATTTCCGATGCGCAGCCACTCTTGGCATTGGATCAGGAAGAGGAGGTAGCAACAACCGCCACTCAGCAGTCTGACGACAGTACCCAGATCAGCCCAAGGAGGAGGTTGGTCCCCGCTGTTGCTGCCTACTCCAAGATCTCTAATTATAGCAGTAGGGAAGGTGACGTCGATGATGACGTGTCTAGTGATGTCACATGGGTGCCCACAAGAGAGGAAGAGGAGGGGGTTCAGAGGGAGATATGGACCAGCAGATAGGGAGGAGAAGCAGGAAGAACTTACATTGCACAGGAGGGAAAAAGCAGACTGCTAATGTATCGGGAGCGAGGCATCAACCATGTACGGTCACATCTGGCGCTCCCAGGATGCCGGCACATGGCTCCACAGTGTGGGCTTTTTTTAACGTGTCTGCTGCTGACAATAGTGTTGCCATCTGCAATCTTTGCAGTCAACGCATAAGTTGCGGTAAGCCCAACACTCACCTAGGGATGACCGCCTTAAGAAGGCACATGAGCTGCCATCACCATGCCCAGTGGGAGCAACGGAACACACAAAGCCACACTCCAGGCTCTCGCCGTCCAGCCTCGTCTTCTACTTCTCCTTCTCCTCTCTCCTCACAATTGTCCTCCACTCCACCCTCCATCACAGCGTCCACACGTTTTTCTGCAAAAATGCAGGCTTCCATGGACCAAATGTTCGAGCGTAAAAAAATGATGATGCCGGATAACCCTCTTGCCCAACGGTTGACGGCTGGCTTGTCAGAACTGATAGCCCGCCAACTACTGCCATATAAACTGGTGGACTCAGAGGCCTTTTGAAAATTTGTGGCCATTGGAACACCACAATGGAAGGTCCCAGGAAGGAAGTATTTCTCACAGAAGGGCATCCCAGAGCTATATGGCCATGTTCAGCGGCAAGTGAATGTATCTCTGGCACACAGTGTCGGTGCCAAGATACATCTGACCACAGACATGTGGTCTAGCAAACACAGGCAGGGAAGGTATATCACTTTTACTGCCCACTGGGTCAACCTTCTGACGGCCGTCAAGCATGTAACCCGTGGCACCCGTGTAGATTTGGTTTTACCACCACGGATTGCATGCAGGCCTGCCTCTACTTCTCCTCCTCCTACTCCATCCTCCTCCCTCTCCTCCTCGGCTGACTCCTCCTTTTCTGTTGCTAGCGTCTCTTCCGCTGCGCCGCCAAAGCTCCCCAGAACCTATTAGACATGCCAGGTGAGATGTTGCCAAGCTGTGCTGCGTCTGTTGTGCCTGGAAGCCAAGAGCCACACTGGCCCTGCACTCCTTTCAGCTTTGCATTCACAGGCAGATCAGTGGCTAACGCCGCTCAATTTGACAGTTGGTAAAATGGTGTGTGACAACGGTGCCAATCTGCTTAGCGCATTGAAACAGGGCAAAATTATGCACGTGCCATGCATGGCACACGTCTTAAACTTGGTCGTGCAGCGATTCCTTGTCAAATACTCTGGGGTCCAGGACATCTGGAAAATCTCGGCCCATTTCAGAAGATCTTACATGGCCATGGCTCGCCTTGCTGACATTCAGAGGCGACACAATCTGTCGGTCAGATGTCTTATTTGCGATTGCCCGACGCAATGGAACTCAACCTTCTATATGCTTGATAGGCTGCTCCAGCAGAAACGTGCAGTTAACGTCTACCTGTATGAACTCTGTGGCAGAACAGGTTCTGGGGAGCTTAGTTTTTTTTCACCGCGCCAGTGGCTGCTCATGCGCGACGCATGCAGACGTCTGCAGCCATTTGATGAGATCACCAAACTGGTCAGTCGCAGCCATGGCGCCATCAGTGACATGGTACCTTATGCCTTCTTTATGGAGCGTGCATTGCGTTGTGTCATTGATCAAGCCGTGGAGGAGCAGGAAGATGCGGAAGTCGCAATGCTGGATGAATTCCCATGGGGGGGGCTTCTCTATCTGAGACAAGTCAACAACAGGAGTCTGAAGAGGAGTCAAAGGAGGATGGTGCCAGGGCAGATGAGGAGGAGCAAGAAGAGCATGCTTTAAACCTTTCTTGGATCCCTGTTGTTGTGCATGGATGGGGAGAGGAGAACAAGGAGGACAACATTATCCTGGATGATGAGCAGGAGCCAGGCCACCACACTGCTTCCAGTTTAGTGCAAATGGGGGCCTTCGTACTCCAGTGTTTTAACAGGGTCCCCTGTTTAAAAAACATAAGGGTCAAGGACCAGTACTGGGTGGCAACGTACTTAGACCCCCGGTACAAACACATAATGGCAGAAATGTTACCACCGTCACAGAGGGCTGTCAGAATGGACCACTTCCAGGCCTTGCTTCAAGAAATGCTGCATTCTGCTTTTGCGTGCGCTGGCAGAGGAGGAATTCCCACTCCTAGAGAAAGAGTTGCGGGTACCAATCCAATAGCGCCTGCAAGAAGAAGCCAGTTTGAAGATGTGTTGGTGACTTCTGATATGAGGTCCTTCTTTCAGCTGACTCATCGACAGATCTCATCCGGATCCAGCATTAGGGAACGCCTAGAGCGACAGGTGTCTGACTACATTGGGTTAACAGCCGATGTGGATGCTCTGAGGAGTGATGAACCCCTGGACTACTGGGTGGGCAGGCTTGACCTCTGGCCAGAGCTTGCCCAATTTGCAATTGGAACTGTTAGCTTGCCCCTCATCCAGTGTCCTGTCCGAAAGGACGTTCAGCGCAGCAGGGGGGATCGTGACTACCTCACATTTATAAAAATGAATGAGGCATGGATCTCGGAGGAATTCAACACATGTGACCAGTAGACCATGTATATCTCTATAAACGATTTATTTAATCGAGCACATAGACCTTTTTTCTACATTTGGCTCACTTCCATGTACAAAAAAAGCACACCGTACTATATGCCCGTACCCTCCTGTTTGAAGAGGTTGAGCGGTGTCATATTTTTGGGGCCCAGCAGCGAGTTGCTGGTATCAGTGCTGGTGTCAGTGCTCTATATCAGGGTGCTGGTGTCAGTGCTCTATATCTCGGTGCTGGTGTCAGTGCTCTATATCAGGGTGCTGGTGTCAGTGCACTCTATCACGGTGCTGGTGTCAGTGCTCTCTATCACGGTGCTGGTGTCAGTGCTCTCCATCACGGTGCTGGTGTCAGTGCTCTCCATCACGGTGCTGGTGTCAGTGCACTCTATCACGGTGCTGGTGTCAGTGCACTCTATCACGGTGCTGGTGTTAGTGCTCTATATCATGGTGCTGGTGTCAGTGCTCTATATCTTGGTGCTGGTGTCAGTGCTCTATATCACGGTGCTGGTGTCAGTTCACTCTATCACGGTGCTGGTGTCAGTGCTCTATATCACAGTGCTGGTGTCAGTGCTCTATATCACAGTGCTGGTGTCAGTGCTCTATATCACTGTGCTGGTGTCAGTGCTCTCTATCACGGTGCTGGTGATCATCTCCTGCAGCCTTTTCATAGCCTACCCTGACCTTTCCTGTCCCCCATTGCCTTCATGCGCTCCTGAGTCCTGTATTGTCAAAATTTCACAGTTGTCGATCCCAGATTCACTTCATACATGTGTTATGTCAGTGGCCATGTGGTGGGACTATATGTGCACAGCTAGTAAGTATTTTGTGGCTGAAAATATGACCTGTAGGTTTTTAAGGTTCGCCTGCCATTGAAGTCAATGGGGCCCGCCGCAAACTTTGCGGTTTGCGGACTTTTGGCCACGTTCGCGAAACGTCCCGACGGAAGTTCGTCCATCTCTATCCAGAAGTCATGACTTGGGCATGTATTTGGAAGAGCAAAGATGAAACACCTCGAAATGAACTTCAAAAGTACCAATGTGTCTAGAAGTACACAATGAGAATGATCAAGGCTATAGCATTTTTTGTCACTCTCTATGTATATGAAAGATGGACAATGAAGAACATATAAAAAAAGATTATTGCTTTTAAACTTTGGTATTTGAAAACTATTCTAATACCCTGGACAGTAAGGTAAACAAACAAATGGTTCCTTCAAAACATATGCCCAACTTTTCACCGGAAGCATGGATAACTTAAGTATAGCTGTCTTATTTTGGAAATATTCTGAGAAGAATAAACTCATTAGAACAATAATATAATATAATGCTTTGAAGTTTTTCAGGGAAAGAAGATGAGCAGCAATAAGGTGGCTGAGTACAGTCACCGAAATTATCAGCATGCCATTGTGAAGACCCAAAATTGAAGGCCAATCATTTTGGAGAGCACTATCCATGCATAAGCCAAGAGTCAACATAAACTTGATGGCAAAGAATAATAATAAATATTTCAAAGATATAATAAATTTTAATTTCTCAATATGGGTATAGCCCAGTACATACTGGAGCAAGAAGTCTGTTGCATGCTCATGCACATGCGCATGCTCATAATTTTGCACAAAGGCTTACTGCAGGAAGTATACTAGCACATGCATGCAAACATATTAGGGTGCACGCTAAGCAGCGCGTGCGCATGCACATGTGAACACTTAGCACTGGCATTGGCATTAAATGGCCTAGTAAAGCCATTTAAGAAAGTAAAGCCTCTTAAGAAAAAAAGAAAAAAAAGACACCCTGCAAGGCAAAGGCATAATGAGCTAGTATGCATAGCATACAAGCTCATTATGAATTACTTACCTGAGATCGAAGCCCCCGCATCGGTCTTCGGTCACCACCTCCGTCGCCGCCATGATACTCGGAGTGAGGCTCTGGTGCCGCCACTAACAGCATGATTGCCGTTAGAAACGGCACACTCAGTGCGCCTGCACCCGATGTCCACGGCGCATGCGCCTTAGACATTGGTGCCGCTTTTCTTGCAAGTATCTCCTAAACCTTTTAGGTTTGGGAAATATTTCTTGCACCTACAGGTAAGCCTTAATCTAGGCTTACCTGTAGGTTAAAGTGCTTGTAAGGTGTTTACAACCACTTGGAGGTGGAGTGACATGAACAGATTGCTGAGGGGTTTTCAACTAGTCCCTGCTTTACCTGTGCTCTGACCTGCTAGATTTGCCTTCCTGTGCACAACCCATCTTGCCCCTGACCTGTCACTGGATTTCTGCCTACCTGTTGTGACCTCAGCTTCTACATTCCTGTACTTTGCTACCCAGATGTGTACTGATCCCAGCTTGTATCCTGACTCTGCCTCTGCTTGATGTTCCTGTACCTTGCTGTCTGGCTATTGATGACCTTTTGGCTTGTGTCCTGTCTGCTGATCAAATGTCACTGTGTTCTGGTCTGTGGTCCCTGTCTGGAGATCCACAGTCAGCTGCATCCCGCAACCAACAGCTTGTGTTGCCCGCTACACCAGACCTCGTGCCACTCTGTCCTCACAACTTCTGTCACCACCATCAGAGGTGTTGGACAAGAGGTGTAAAAAAAGCCCCCTTTCACTCTCGATCTCCACAAGGTACGTGACAAAGGGTTTTTATATATTTAATCTTATTTGGGTTTAACTTGTTAACATTTTATCAGGTTGTTCCACATGCTTCTTAGTTTAAAGATATGAGTGGACATTTAGAATAACTGAAATGCCTTCTCGATAATGTTAGCCTTGCATTAACACCCTTGTTGTCTAGTTAATAGTTTTGAAGTATAACTAAAGACAAAACCTTTTTTTAGATTTGGATAGAGTGGTGAGAGATTAGAACTACTGCCAGCGATGGAGTGCTGTCCGTGAGAGAGGGGAGGGACCCGATGACGGCGCCAGCGTGAGCAGATGGGGGCGGTCCTAACGATCAGCTGGAGCAGCGCGAGGGGAAAGGACGCCGAGCTCCATGCATGAAGCCGCCCGGCCCGTACCACCTCATCACTCCCGCATCTCGACGCACACGGCGGGCATGAGCAGAAAAGCACAACCATAGTGTGGCGGAGCCTTAACGGACCGGCAAGAAATCGCCGATTTCCCCCTCCACTTCCCCGCAAAGCGCGCGAGGTACCCACACAAAGAGGAAACGAGATCAGCCATGCTCCAGGAACAGAAGGAAAGATAAATCAAACCAAAAGCCTCAAGTTTACCCTGAAGCACTGGAAGACAGCGGAGCCCTAAGTAGACACTTGCTGCTTACCGCCCTCCGGACAAGATCCCCCTTCCTCCCCAGGTATTTATTTTTCTGATTACTATTCACTCTGATTTTTAGTTGCTGAATATTTGTTGAACTTTACCTGATCCTGTCCCTGATTGTCTAAACCTGTTGAATGCCCACGGAACCTGGGCTGGTGAGATCCTGGGGAGTGAGGAGAGGAACAGCAGGGGCTCAGCGAACTGATGCCAGAGGATTACATATTAAAGATCAAGATGTAAAACAGGATCAAACGGAATGTAACTATAAAGGATGTGTAAGAGGTAATATACCTAAAAATTGATGTAGCGGCTCTGAGCACAAAGTACAGTGGTCAATTGCAGGAAGGCTAAGCGGGTTAATGTGTGGCCCTTGCCGTGGAATCGCACTGCAATTTTCATCTTGAGAGCGTGTGAAATCGCAGCAAAAGCTATATGGGAGAGTTCTCCCCGCTTAAAAGCACAGAGCAGGTGAAAACGGATCTGAGGCTGGAGCCTTCAGCGCAGGACAGGTGCCACAACTAAGGAGAGACTGTACAAAGAATTGTTGCTTTTCTTTTTTGTGTGTTGTTTTTTCTGCCCTAATAAACCTGGGGAGGCAAAGGACAAAAGGGGTAAACATGAGGGGAAGAAATCAAAAGGCGAACGATCCAAAAGAGAACCTGAATACAAGCACGATTCAGAAATACCTGAAGGAAACCAGTTTAAAAAGCCCCGGTATAGAAAAAAAACAGCAGGGAGTAAAGGAGAAAAAGAGAGAAGGATCCAAGACAGCAGGGGCCCCGGGAGCTAATTCAGGGGAGGATACGGACTCAGAAATAGATGGTAATTCGCGGGGGCAGAGGGACATCGCCCAAATCCCCACTAAAAGTGAAATGCTGGAAATGTTCGCCAAACTTGAAAACACCATCAAAGTTGAAATCTCAAATGTCAGGATGGATATGGGCCATTTACTGAGGAGAGTGGAAGAGGCAGAGGAACTAACAGGAAAACAGGCCCACGAAATATTAGAACTGCAAACGCAAGTAAAGAAATTGCAAACAGATCAGCGGGACACTTTGTATAAATTGGATGAACAAGAAAACCAGAATAGACGGCAAAATCTGAGGGTCAGAGCATTGCCTGAACAACAGGGAGAAGATCTAGAGGCTAAGATGGGAAAAATTTTTAACCCCATTTTGGGAAAAGCAATAGGAGAGGTCTTAAAGATCGATCGGGTACATAGGGTGAGGAAACCCCCAGGTCTGAGGGAAGAGGTCCCGAGAGACGTAATCATCAAATTCAGCCACTATGACGACAAAGTTAAGATATGGAGCAGGCTTAAGGGGTCGCCCCCGTTAATATATGAAGGGGTCTCTATACAGATTTTCTCTGACCTGTCGGCAGGTACACTGGCCCGGAGGAGACTTTTAAAACCTTTATTAGAACTATTGAGAGCGGCAAATATCAGATACAGCTGGGGATTTCCTGCGGCCCTTTTGGTTCAAAGAGATGGGCGAACATTCAGATTAAAATTCCTCGATGAGTTGGAGGGTTTCTGCAATAACCTAGGGATCCCAGTCCCAACGAATATCAAAGTTCCCTAGTGGACGGACATGGGGGTCTTTGACGGGGGAGTATGACTTTTGGATGGTTATTTTCTTGCGGGGTGGAAGGGGGGAGGGGGTGAGAGGGGTGGGAGGTGAGGGTGGCGGAAGGATCATGTGGGACCCCGGGATATCATACCCCATCTGCGAGGGGACCCCCTTCCTTCTTAGGGGAAGGAGGCAGGGGGGACCCAGACACGGGGGGCCTTAGTCGGAGTCACACCCTAGCGGGAGAAGTCTGCAGAATGGAGGAGATCCTCAGCTGCAGAAAAGAGGCCAGGAATTGGCCAGGGGATGGGAGGGGGGGAGGTTGGGAGGGTGGGATGAGGGAAGGTAGGGATGGGGGGAGGCTAGGGGGGGGGGAGGTGTCTTGCAGAGTCAACCAAGGTGTCATAGATCACGCCTTTTTCTTTTTTCACCTTATCTGGAAAAATTTAAATGTTAGATGTAAATTTCTTGTCTTATAACGTAAAGGGTCTGAATTCTGTGGGTAAGAGGCACAAATTGTTCAAGGAACTACAGCTGTACAGAGCAGAGGTGGTATTTTTACAGGAGACTCACTTGTCGCAAGACTCAAATATTAAACTATATTCGGCCAACTATCCAAACTGGCTATATGGGGACTCACCGATAAAAAGGGCTAAGGGAGTGGCAATCGGGTTTGAGAAAGGCATAAAGTTTACAGTGACTGACAGGAAGACAGACCCCGACGGCCGTTATATGTTTGTAAAGGGAAAATTAGGGGACAAGATCCTCACCCTAGCAAATGTATATTGCCCCAACAAAAACCCTATAAGATATTTGAAGATAGTGCTGGGGAAGCTAGAGGAATTTAAGATGGGGGATGTGGTCCTTGCAGGAGATTTCAACTTTTGTATGGATCCATCTTGGGATAGTACGTCTCGTGCTAGGGGGTTAAATATGAAGGCCCGGAAGATGATTAAACTTTGGCTGAAACAACACCAAATGATGGATGTATGGAGGTTACAGCACGATAAAAAAAAAGATTACACCTTTTTTTCCCACGTACACGGGACGTACTCCCGGTTGGACCACATACTAGTCGACCACAGGTTGTTGGATCTCGTAACAGAATCCAAGATTGGAATAGTTACACTGTCAGATCATGCTCCGGTGTCGGTGAGGATGAGGATACTCGAAATGCAGAGGCTACCGTTCACGTGGCGCCTGAACGAGAGCCTATTGCAGGACGAGAAAATTGCGGAGGCAGTACTAAGGGAAATTGAATTTTATTTCTCTGTTAATGATACAGAAGAAATTTCGGGTGCCACTCTATGGGAGGCACATAAAGTATATATCAGGGGTATCCTCATCTCCATGGGCACAAGGAAAAAAAAAGAAAGACTAGAAAAAATTGAAAGTCTAAAAGAAGAGGTTTATAAACTAGAACAGGCCCATAAAAAAACAGGGGGGCAACAGCAGAAATATTTCCATCCATTGGTGACTAAACGAGATGAACTTAAAGATATGATGGAACAGGATTCAAAAAGGACATTGGATAGGAGAACCAGAGAGAGGTACTATCAGGGAAATAAAATAAGTAGACATCTAGCTAGGCAGCTGAAAAGGAAGAGTGGGAATAACTTTATAGATAAAATTCAAGATAAGGATGGAAAGATGACCCACACATCCAGGGAGATATCGGAAGTGTTTAAGCAATACTACGAAGCTCTGTACAACATAAGCCAGAAAGGGGCAAAAGATGTAGGGAAAAAAGATAAAATTAAGGAATTTCTGAACAAAGTGAAATTACCGACTCTAGACGAGAACGATAGAAGCAACTTAGACAGACCCATTACAGAAGAAGAGATTTACAAGGCGTTGAAAGATACCGCCTCTGGGAAAAGCCCGGGACCAGACGGCTTCACGATTTCGTATCTGAAAAAATACAAAGAGACGCTGGTCCCCAAGCTTTGTAAGCATATGAATGGCTTAGGTAATGATTTTGCGATGGGAGGCGAGGCCCTGCGGGCTTCAATCACGGTATTGTTAAAGGAGGGCAAGGACAGTACGCTGTGTTCTAGTTACAGGCCAATAGCCTTATTAAACGCTGACACCAAATTATTCGCCAAGGTCTTAGCATCGAGGCTGAAGGACAGGATGTCCTACCTGGTGCACCCGGACCAGGTCGGATTTATCCCTGAGAGGGAAGGTCGGGACAACGGAGTACGCTCGCTGCTCCTGATACAGGCCTTAAAAACGAATGGGTCCCCAGGACTACTCCTGTCGATAGATGCCGAAAAAGCATTCGACAGGGTAGACTGGGGACTCATGTTTGAAACTCTGAAAGTGATGGGTCTGGGACCAAGACTGATCCAATGGATCAAGGTGTTGTACAATCACCCTCAGGCGTCAGTAAAAGTGAATGGGCTGTCTTCCTCCCTTTTTCAAATGGAGAACGGCACCAGACAGGGGTGTCCGTTGTCCCCTCTTTTATTTGTCCTGTCTATGGAACCTTTATTGGCCTCCATCCGAGAGAACCCAGACATAAAAGGGATCACGGTTGGAGAGGAAGAGCACAAACTCGCAGCTTACGCGGATGATGTGCTGTTCTATATCTCCAACCCAAGGATCACGATTCCGAACTTGTTGAGGCTACTGGAAAAATATGGGGAAGTCTCGAATTTAAAAATAAACCTCAACAAGTCCGAAGTCCTAAATATCAACATTGAAGGACAGGAAAAGATTAGACTCCAGGAGGAATTTAGGTTTCCATGGCGAAAGGAGATCAAATACCTAGGAGTCTACCTCTCCAATACTATCAAGAAAATATATGTTAACAATTACATCCCCCTACTAGAGGAAATAAAAAGAGAATTAAAAAAAATTACAATTAGCCATCTCTCCTGGTTAGGGCGGATCAATGCAGTCAAAATGGTTCTGACCCCAAAGATTCTATATAAGTTCCAAATGCTGCCCATATCGCTCCCCCCAGTTTTCTTCAGGATATTAAAGGGGTTGATTTCAAGGTATATTTGGCAACATAAAAAACCAAGGATAGCCTTCGCGGTACTGAGCAGAGAAAAAAAAAAGGGGGGCCTTGCCGTTCCGGATTTCAAAAAATACTATAACGCGGTAGTACTTACTCGAGTGGTGGAATGGGGAAAAGAGGTAAATAATAAAAGGTGGGTAAAAGTAGAAAAGGCAATGAGTCAAGCACAGTTAGGACGAATTATTTGGAACCCCCCTCAATACAGGACAATAGGGCCAAACACACACGAAATAACACGGATTGCTCTTAGATTATGGGACAGAACACATGCACAAAATAAATGGAGTTATAATTCACCTTTGATTTTTTTTAAAAGACAATGATTTTTTTATGCCGGGGAAACGGGAGGTGGGGGGAAACTGGATAATAAATAACAATGCACAAGTAAAAGATATTATTTACAGAGGTAAAATAAACACGTTTCAAGCACTAAGAATGAACACGGAACTTATGAGTATAGACACTTGGAGGTACCTTCAGTTAAGACACTTTATATTAAAATTGCCCCATCCAATTAGAGGCGAGGAAGACTATAGACCTCTCGAGCGGCTTTGCCGTAGAGAGAAATCAAAAAATAACATAGGTCGAATATACAAAATTCTATCTGCGGTGGAAGGTCGGGAGGGTCCGCCTTACATTAAAAAATGGGAAAGAGAGCTGGGGACTCGATGTTGTACACAGACAATGGAGAAAATAATGAAACTAATACATAGTGCGACGGTTAACCACAAGTTGACGGAATTAAATTATAAGTGCCTCGCAAGGTGGTATGCGACCCCAGACAAACTAGGTAAATTTGTAACCGCGCAATCCCTAGAGTGTTGGCGGGGGTGTAAGACAATAGGAACCATGGCTCACATCTGGTGGGACTGCCCGAATATTAAAAAGTATTGGAAGGAGGTGCTAGAGCTAATAAAAGTCGTTACAAATAAAGACATAGCAGAAGACCCCTGGACTGTATTGTTTCACGGGACCGAAAGCTCTGTGAGACAATATACGTCCTCTTTAATTCCCATACTGCTCAGTTCCGCAAAAAGTCTAATCCCTAAAAAATGGGGGGAGACGGACAGTCCTAAGATACGGGACTGGATACTCAGGGTAAATGAAATACAGAATATAGAATGTTCAGAGGGGGAGGAGGAAGAATGGGTAGCTGATGAGGGGCGTAAGGATAAATGGGTAGCATGGATAAAGTTCAAAAAATCATGGAGGTATGTTGAAGAAATGGTAAAATAAGTCTGGGTAAGATAAACATAGGGTTGGCTAGGGAGGATATTTCTCCAAACCCACTGCAAGGCAGGGAGGGGGGGGGGGGGGGTGGAAGAGGGAAAGGAAATGTTTATTTTGTATGTATGTTAAAGATTTTAAGAAAAGAATGAGATATGGATTGAATGTATTTTCATTGTACCCTTTGTCTTATTCTATGTGTAAGGGGGAAAAAAAAAAAAAAAGAAAACTAAATAAAGAATTAAAAAAAAAAAAAAAAAAAGAACTACTGCCAGGTTTTTATTGCTGTCTGTGTCCTTATTAGGGAGAGCATTGTTATATTGCCCTAATCATCATTTTAGTAACAAAGTGGCGCCATGCCAAATGATGGGTGTGCTAACAATGGAAAGAGTCTTAACCACTTGACCTCTGGAAGATTTTACCCCCTACATGACCAGGCCACTTTTTGCTAAACGTTACTGCGTTATTTTAACTGGCAATTGTGCGGTCATGCAACACTGTACACAAATTAAATTTATATCATTTTGTTTCACACAAATAGAGCTTTCTTCTGGTGGTATTTGTCACCACTGGATTTTTTATTTTTTGGGGCAATAAATGAACAAAGGCTAAAAAGTTTGAAAAAAAGGCATAATTTTTTACTTTTTGCTATAAAACATATCCTTTTTTTTTGTTTTGTTTTTTTACGTTCTTCATAAGTTTAAGCCAAAATGTATTCTGCTACATGTCTTTGGTAAAATAAATTCCAATAGGTGTATATTCATTAGACATGTGCATTCGTTTTCGTCCGAATGCATTTTCGTCCGAATTTCAGCTATTTTCGTTTTCGTTTTGACAAACAATAACGAAAGCACAAAATCAGAAAAACGAAAGATCCGACATAAATAAATGCTTTATTTTCGTTTTCATTGTTACAACAGTTCGATATAGAATAGGAGTTTCGACATGACTCTGACAATAACAATCTGTCTATAGAACCTGTGGTCGAATGTGCCTAACCTTACCTCTATTAGTCCAAGATTATATAGAGAAAATATTCGACAGAGAAAAAAGATTTGACAGAAAGAAAAGATTCTGCAAGTTACTGTCCTAAAAAGTGTTTGGGGACCTGGGTCCTGCCCCAGGGGACATGGATCAAAGCAAAAAAAAGTTTTAAAAACGGCCGTTTTTTCGGGAACAGTGATTTTAATAATGATTAAAGTGAAACAATAAAAGTGTAATATTCCTTTAAATTTCATAGGGGGGGGGGGGGGTTGTCTATAGTATGCCTGTGAAGGGGCGCATGTTTCTGGTGCTTAGAACTGTCCCTGTACAAAGTGTCATTTATGCAGGAAAAAAAGTCCTTTAAAATCACTCGCAGCTATTATGAATTGTCGGCTCCCGTAATACAGAGAACACTCATTGAAAGTCATTGATAAAAAAAAAAAAAAAGCGTGGGGGTCCCCCAAATTCAATTACCAGGCCCTTCAGGTCTGGTATGGATATTAAGGGGAACCCTGCCTCAAATTTAAGAAAAATTTTGACGTGGGGTTCCCCCTAAATATCCATAACCAGACCCTTCAGGTCTGGTATGGATATTAAGGGGAACCCCGCGTCAAATTAAAAAAAAAATTGACGTGGGGTCCCCCTAAAAATCCATACCAGACCCTTTATCAGAGCACGCAACCTGGCAGGCCGCAGGAAAAGAGGGGGGGGACGAGAGAGCGGCCCCCCCTCCCTCCTGAACCGTACCAGGCCACATGCCCTCAACATTGGGAGGATGCTTTGGGGGTCTGTGACCCCTCAAAGCACCTTGTCCCCATGTTGATGAGGACAAGGGCCTCATCCCCACAACCGTGGCCGGTGGTTGTGGAGGTCTGCGGGCGGGGGGCTTATCTGAATCTGGAAGCCCCCTTTAACAAGGGGACCCCCAGATCCCGCCCCCCTCCCTTTTTTAAATGATAAGGGGGTACAAAAGTACCCCTACCATTTCACAAAGAAAGTGTAAAAAATTGTTAAATAAGACAAACACACTTTTGAAAAATATCTTTATTAAAAATAAAAAAAAAAATTAAAAAAAAGATTCCAGCGGTGGTAATCCACTCTTGCTATCCAGCGACGGACGGTCATCTCTCCAGCGATGGCTCATCTCATCCAGCGCAGCGAATACATCCTTCTTCTGTCTCCGCGGAGGAGACACTGCAAGGATTCCGGCGGCCTGACGTTTCTTATATACGGAGGGCGGGGCCACCCGTCACCTGACCCCGCCCCCCTCTGACGCAAGGGGAAACCCGGGGTTCACTGTGACGTATGGGTGACCCCGCACCCCTCTGATGTAACACAGGCAGGTTTCCGTTACATCAGAGGGGGCGGGGTCACCCATACGTCACGGGGAACCCCGGGTTTCCCCTTGCGTCAGAGGGGGGCAGGGTCAGGTGACGGGTGGCCCCGCCCTCCATATATAAGAAACGTCAGGCCGCCGAAATCCTTGCAGTGTCTCCTCCGCGGAGACAGAAGAAGGATGTATTCGCTGCGCTGGATGAGATGAGCCATCGCTGGAGAGATGACCGTCCGTCGCTGGATAGCAAGAATGGATTACCACCGCTGGAATCTTTTTTTATTTTTTTTTATTTTTAATAAAGATATTTTTCAAAAGTATGTTTGTCTTATTTAACTATTTTTTACACTTTCTTTGTGAAATGGTAGGGGTACTTTTGTACCCCCTTACCATTTCAAACAGGGGGGGGGGCAGGATCTGGGGGTTCCCTTGTTAAAGGGGGCTTCCAGATTCTGATAAGCCCCCCGCCCGCAGACCTCCACAACCACCGGCCATGGTTGTGGGGATGAGGCCCTTGTCCTCATCAACATGGGGACAAGGTGCTTTGAGGGGTCACAGACCCCCAAAGCATCCTCCCAATGTTGAGGGCATGTGGCCTGGTACGGTTCAGGAGGGAGGGGGGCCGCTCTCTCGTCCCCCCCTCTTTTCCTGCGGCCTGCCAGGTTGCGTGCTCGGATAAAGAGTCTGGTATGGATTTTTAGGGGGACCCCAACGTCAATTTTTTTTAAAATTTGACGCGGGGTTCCCCTTACTATCCATACCAGACCTGAAGGGTCTGGTTATGGATATTTAGGGGGAACCCCATGTCAAATTTTTTCTTAAATTTGAGGCAGGGTTCCCCTTAATATCCATACCAGACCTGAAGGGCCTGGTAATTGAATTTGGGGGACCCCCACGCTTTTTTTTTAATTTATTTATTTATTTTTTTATCAATGACTTTCAATGAGTGTTCTCTGTATTACGGGAGCCGACAATTCATAATAGCTGCGAGTGATTTTAAAGGACTTTTTTTCCTGCATAAATGACACTTTGTGCAGGGACAGTTCTAAGCACCAGAAACATGCGCCCCTTCACAGGCATACTATAAACACCCCCCCCCCCTACGAAATTTAAAGGAATATTACACTTTTATTGTTTCACTTTAATCATTATTAAAATCACTGCTCCTGAAAAAACTGCCGTTTTTAAAACTTTTTTTTGCATTGATACATGTTCCCTGGGGCAGGACCCGGGTCCCCAAACACTTTTTAGGACAGTAACTTGCAAATTAGTCTTTAAAATTAGCACTTTAGATTTTGAATGTCGGAGTCCCATAGACTTTAACAGGGGTTCTAAAGTATGCTATATACTAGCTCCGTCGAATCTTCTTTATACATTCGACAGACACCATAAGCCTTAAAGACAGATTCGACCGTAATTCATGTGGATTTTCGGACGAATGCAATTTTTGAACGAAAAACAAAATAAATAAAAACGAATTTCGGGAGTAACTAAATAAATTAAGTTTTCAGACGAAAACGAAATTCCGAAACGAAATATTTTACTCTGCACATGTCTAATATTCATTGGTTTACGAGAAAGTTGTGGCATCTACAAAAGACAGTATATATACTGGATTTTTTTCCTTTTTTTCCTGGTAATGGTAGCGATCAGCGACTTATAGCAGGACCGTGATAGTGTGGCAAGAAAATCTGGCACTAACTGGCACTGAGTGGGAACTGACTAACTGACACTGACATCACCAGTGACACTAATACAGTGATCAGTACTAATAATATGCACTGTCACTGTACTAATGACACTGGGTAGGAAGGGGTTAACATCTGGGGCAATCAAAGGGTTAACTGTGTGCCTAGCAAGTGTTGTTGTGTTAACTGGGAGTTGTTTTTACTAGGGGATGTGACGGTATGTATCCTCTGCAGGGAGACAAAAACCAACACATCCCTGCTGTCAGTAGAGAGATCTGTGTTGTTTCCAATTGGCGAGTACTGGCTATGAATCATAGGCCAAGACTGGCTGATTGGCATTTAAGGGAGCCAGTGAGAGTCCAGCTAGGTGGACAGGTGCGAACACGCACCTCCTACCAGGAAATTAACAGTCACATATATATAAGTGATTCAGCGCAGACGGCTCACACTGTAGCGGTAACACTACAGTGTACAGTCTGCAATCGGTTATCGGGGCATGGGGAAATATAACCTATCAAACATGTAGCTCAAACTTTAAATAATAATGAAACTATTCAACTACATATGCTTTTTAGCCAACATTAAAGAGTAACTCCACTTTTGTTGTGGGAGAAAAAAACTCTCAGGGTAATCAATGTTCATTGCAAGGATTTTAACAAACTTTGTTGCAAATTCCTACCTGTCTGCTCTGAGGAAAAAGCTGTTTGTTCTTACATCGATGGCCAGTGTAGAAAGTCCCTCTGTACATTGGTGGTCAGTGGAGAAGTTCTCCTGGTACATTGGTGGTACATTGGTGGTCACTATAGTGGTCCCCTTTTTTTTAGTGGTCAGTAGATCAGTGCACCAATTGCATTGGTGTTCATTGGAGAAGTGCCTCTGTTACATTGGTAGTCAGTAGAGACATGCCCCCTTACATTGGGAGTCAATGACAGATCTTCCTACAAAAAAGTTTTTAGATCTCTAGAGGAAGAAAGGAGGGCACTGGGCACACCAGCCTCTTCAGGAGAAAAAATATTGTTCGGCCAAAAAAGATTCAACCCAGTTGATCAATCCTGCCACGAGCAACCTCAGACAGAAAACTTCAGTCAGGAGTCTTGGAAGGACTAATGGAATCCCCACTGAAGCTTTATAAGATTGCACCACAAACAGATACATTGTTCTCTATGTGACACAACCATTTCAAGGCTGAGTTATTAATATTTACAGATGTAGCGCTGGCTCCTGATGAGCAAGTGCTATGGTTTTTTCAAAGTTAACTTTCCTGAAACCACAGTTGGGTTCTGGGACTAATTTTCTAAATGTCTGGTTTCAGTACCAGTCTAGCTAGGTTGCACTGGGTTCTCCTTGACTGCAGGTGTCACTGTCACCGCCGGCAGGGTTGAGAACGCAGTCTAGCTGGGTGTATTGAATGCCACTGTTCTTTTGGAACCAGCCCAATGGGCGTGTTCTCATGCTATGCATTCTGGGAGGTGGTATTTAAGGTACTGACATCACGTGCTGAGGAGTCTGTTCTGTTCTGTCCAGAGAATATTTTCGGTCTGCTTGGTTCTGGTCCTCCTGACCAGCCCCCATGGCCCTCCTGGCCTGGGATGCGGAACCATGCAATTTGAGTCTTGGGGCTGGCTAGCCCGAGGCAACGCAACTGCAGGGACAGGCCTGAATGGATTTCGGGGCCTATTGATCCAAAGGTGGTCCGGTGCCGTCTCATCCAAGGGAGAGGCCCAGCAACTGGAGAAACCCCAGGGGAGGACTCTTCAGGAGAAGGCCGTGCGCAAGCCTGGCTTCTCTGAAGGAGCCTGGAGGCTTAGTTGAAGGACACTACATGGATCTACACTCATACGGTATTGCCGGATCGGCTGAGAGATACTGCAACCGTATGATAGCTCTTTAAATTTGTCTATGTCCCTCAGTAATGCTAAAGTCTGTGGCAGAGACTTTGCTTAACACCCTACCGGCTGCTATGCCTAGTGAAAGGAGGTCTATCTGGGGGTTGTAAAATTCAGCTGTGAAACGGTTGCTACTCTCTGGATTTTTCCTATAAGAGACTTTCCATTTTTGCAGTCTAAAATACCTGCTCTTAATCCTAACCCTCTACCCTTGTCTAAAGACTCTGTTTCTGGTTTAAATAAATAACCCAAAAGAAGATTCAGTGTCAGTTTCCACATTTCTTTGGGCCATCTACCACGGGAACTCCTAGATGGAGAAGAGGTCAAGAAGGTAACGGTAAGCCCAACAAAACCAGCAGCTCCTTCGGGGGTCAGTGCTACACAGAATACACTTACCCGTTTACAATAGCTGCTCGATTGGTGCATATTTTTCCCGGCTTGTTATAATCTGCGTCATACCAATGTTTGGTGGTAAATCTTTCTTCAGGTATCTCAACTGTGCAGTTCCTTCCTTCAGCAATAACTTTCCAAAAGTTATCAATTCCCTCCCCTATTAAATAGAAAAATCAACAGCATTAGAAATCTAATCCACAAATTAAATTATAATAATTTTAATATAAACTCTACATGGGCTATGACCCATATACTCCTATATATACACCCATTTATGCTGAAGAGAAAGGATTTCAGAAGAATCAATTGCTGATTGAGGCAATTCCTAAGGAAGACAAAACCTTTACTGAACTGTACATATGTAAATAGATTTCAGAACAGCAAGTCAATTCACGAGCAAAAAAGTACATCTTTTTCCTGTGTAGATGTCAAAACAATGGCCTCTTTTCAAGTTTGCAGTAACAAACCAGTTGAGGTATAAAAAAGTTACAGTATATGGTTTACCAAAATAACTTATAAAGTATTTTTAAATTAGCTGCATTAAAAGGATAGTTCATCTTTACAGAAAACCTGCCTATGTAGGTAAGGGATGTTTGTAGATTAAAACAAACTGTGCTCTGACTACAAATCAATAATACTCTTGCTATAGGTGTAGGCCATTTACATACCTTATGAAGCCTGATTGGAATACTCCCAGGATGTTGCTAAGTGAGGCCTAGTCATCACTGCTCACCTCCACCATCACAGGAGTGAGCTCTTTCTCTGATTCAAACCCCTTCACATACTCTTTCTCTCCCATTGTGCAGTAGCTCTGGGCTCAGCATTTGAGAGCTCTCTCCTGTGATGGTGAAGGATGACTAGGCCTCACTTAGCAATGTCCTGGAGTACTTAGCAATGTCCTGGGAGTATACCAGTCAGGTTTCATAACCTGACTGGAATAGCCGGTTTGGGGGGCCCTGTCGGGCAGCATGTAAGGGGCCCTGTGATTTCTAGCAGCAGCCCTGCCTACACCCATAGAAGAGCTTTATTCAACTGCACAGTTTATTTTTACCTATAGACACCCCTTATCTGCATAGGTAGTTTTGTGGTAAAGGTGAACTATCCCTTTAACCACTTCAGTCCCGGAAGATTTGGCTGTTGAATGACCAGACCATTTTTTGCGATTCGGCACTGCTTCGCTTTAACTAACAATTGTGCAATCTTACCACTTTGCACCCAAACAAAATTGATGTCCTTTTTCCCCAAAATAGAGCTTTATTTTGGTGGTATTTGATCGCCTCTGCGGTTTTTATTTTGTGTGCTATAAACATAAAAAGAGCAACATTTTGAAAAAAACATAATATTTTGTACTTTTTGCTATAATAAATTTCCTTATTTTCGTTTTAAAAAAGCATATTTTTTCTCAGTTCAGGCCGATATGTATTCTTCTACATATTTTTGGTAAAAAAAAATCTCAATAAGTGTATATTGATTGGTTTGCGCAAAAGTTATAGCGTCTACAAAATAGGGGATAGTTTTATAGAATTTTTATTATTATTTTTTTTACTAGTAATGGGTAGACATGTGCAGAGTAAAATATTTCATTTCGGAATTTCGTTTTCGTCTGAAAACTTAATTTATTTAGTTACTCCCGAAATTTGTTTTTATTTATTTCGTTTTTCGTTCAAAAATTGCATTCGTCCGAAAATCCACATGAATTACGGTCGAATCTGTCTTTGAAGGCTTATGGTGTCTGTCGAATGTATAAAGAAGATTCGACGGAGCTAGTATATAGCATACTTTAGAACCCTATTAAAGTCTATGGGACTCCAACGTTCAAAATCTAAAGTGCTCATTTTAAAGGCTAATTTGCAAGTTACTGTCCTAAAAAGTGTTTGGGGACCCGGGTCCTGCCCCAGGGGACATGGATCAGTGCAAAAAAAAGTTTTAAAAACGGCCGTTTTTTCGGGAGCAGTGATTTTAATAATGATTAAAGTGAAACAATAAAAGTGTAATATTCCTTTAAATTTCGTAGGGGGGGGGTTGTCTATAGTATGCCTGTGAAGGGGCGCATGTTTCCCGTGCTTAGAACTGTCCCTGCACAAAGTGTCATTTATGCAGGAAAAAAAGTCCTTTAAAATCACTCGCAGCTATTATGAATTGTCGGCTCCCGTAATACAGAGAACACTCATTGAAAGTCATTGATAAAAAAATAAATAAATAAATATAAAAAAAAGCGTGGGGGTCCCCCAAATTCAATTACCAGGCCCTTCAGGTCTGGTATGGATATTAAGGGGAACCCTGCCTCAAATTTAAGAAAAAATTTGACGTGGGGTTCCCCCTAAATATCCATAACCAGACCCTTCAGGTCTGGTATGGATATTAAGGGGAACCCCGCGTCAAATTAAAAAAAAAATTGACGTGGGGTTCCCCCTAAAAATCCATACCAGACCCTTTATCCGAGCACGCAACCTGGCAGGCCGCAGGAAAAGAGGGGGGGACGAGAGAGCGGCCCCCCCTCCCTCCTGAACCGTACCAGGCCACATGCCCTCAACATTGGGAGGATGCTTTGGGGGTCTGTGACCCCTCAAAGCACCTTGTCCCCATGTTGATGAGGACAAGGGCCTCATCCCCACAACCCTGGCCGGTGGTTGTGGAGGTCTGCGGGCGGGAGGCTTATCAGAATCTGGAAGCCCCCTTTAACAAGGGGACCCCCAGATCCCGGCCCCCCCCTGTTTGAAATGGTAAGGGGGTACAAAAGTACCCCTACCATTTCACAAAGAAAGTGTAAAAAATGTTTAAATAAAACAAACACACTTTTGAAAAATTCCTTTATTAAAAATAAAAAAATAAAAAAAAGATTCCAGCGGCGGTAATCCACTCTTGCTATCCAGCGACGGACGGTCATATCTCCAGCGATGTCTCATGTCATCCAGCGCAACTCAGCATCCTTCTTCTGTCTCCGTGTAGGAGACACTGCAGGCATTCCGGCGGCTGACGTTTGTTATATACGGAGGGCGGGGCCACCCGTCACCTGACCCCGCCCCCCTCTGACGCAAGGGGAAACCCGGGGTTCCCCGTGACGTATAGGTGACCCCGCCCCCCTCTGATGTAACGGAAACCTGCCTGTGTTACATCAGAGGGGTGCGGGTCACCCCTACGTCACAGGGAACCCCGGGTTTCCCCTTGCGTCAGAGGGGGGCGGGGTCAGGTGACGTGTGGCCCCGCCCTCCGTATATAACAAACGTCAGCCGCCGGAATCCTTGCAGTGTCTCCTCCACGGAGACAGAAGAAGGATGCTGCGCTGCGCTGGATGACATGAGACATCGCTGGAGATATGACCGTCCGTCGCTGGATAGCAAGAGTGGATTACCGCCGCTGGAATCTTTTTTTTATTTTTAATAAAGGAATTTTTCAAAAGTGTGTTTGTTTTATTTAAACATTTTTTACACTTTCTTTGTGAAATGGTAGGGGTACTTTTGTACCCCCTTACCATTTCAAACAGGGGGAGGGCCGGGATCTGGGGGTCCCCTTGTTAAAGGGGGCTTCCAGATTCTGATAAGCCCCCCGCCCGCAGACCTCCACAACCACCGGCCAGGGTTGTGGGGATGAGGCCCTTGTCTTCATCAACATGGGGACAAGGTGCTTTGAGGGGTCACAGACCCCCAAAGCATCCTCCCAATGTTGAGGGCATGTGGCCTGGTACGGTTCAGGAGGGAGGGGAGGCCGCTCTCTTGTCCCCCCCCTCTTTTCCTGCGGCCTGCCAGGTTGCGTGCTCGGATAAAGGGTCTGGTATGGATTTTTAGGGGGAACCCCACGTCAATTTTTTTTTTAAATTTGACGCGGGGTTCCCCTTAATATCCATACCAGACCTGAAGGGTCTGGTTATGGATATTTAGGGGGAACCCCACGTCAAATTTTTTCTTAAATTTGAGGCAGGGTTCCCCTTAATATCCATACCAGACCTGAAGGGCCTGGTAATTGAATTTGGGGGACCCCCACGCTTTTTTTTTTTTTATTTATTTATTTTTTTTTTTATCAATGACTTTCAATGAGTGTTCTCTGTATTACGGAGCCGACAATTCATTATAGCTGCGAGTGATTTTAAAGGACTTTTTTTCCTGCATAAATGACACTTTGTGCAGGGACAATTCTAAGCACGGGAAACATGCGCCCCTTCACAGGCATACTATAGACAACCCCCCCCCCCCCCCCCTACGAAATTTAAAGGAATATTACACTTTTATTGTTTCACTTTAATCATTATTAAAATCACTGCTCCCGAAAAAACGGCCGTTTTTAAAACTTTTTTTTGCATTGATACATGTCCCCTGGGGCAGGACCCGGGTCCCCAAACACTTTTTAGGACAGTAACTTGCAGAATCTTTTCTCTCTGTCAAATCTTTTTTCTCTGTCGAATATTTTCTCTATATAATCTTGGACTAATAGAGATAAGGTTAGGCACATTCGACCACAGGTTCTATAGACACAGATTATTGTCAGAGTCATGTCGAATCTCCTATTCTATATCGAACTGTTGTAACAATGAAAACGAAAATAAAGCATTTATTTATGTCGGATCTTTCGTTTTTCGGATTTTGTGCTTTCGTTATCGTTTGTCAAAACGAAAACGAAAATAGCTGAAATTCGGACGAAAATGCATTCGGACGAAAACGAATGCACATGTCTAGTAATGGGGCGATCTACGATTATTATCAGGACTGCAACATTATGGTGGACACCCCTTATCTGCATAGGTAGTTTTGTGGTAAAGGTGAATAGGGATGAGCTTCGTGTTCGAGTCGAACATACGTTCGACTCAAACATCGGCTGTTCGTCCGTTCGGCGAAGTCCGAACATTTTGGTCCGTTCGCGCCAAATTCGTGTGGCGCTCACGGCCCACAATGCACTGCGATGTCGCAGTGCATTTCTGGCTCATGATTGGCCAAGCATGCACTGTGACCCCGCATGCTTGGCCAATCGCAGCGCCAGCAGCGAGGAGAGCCATGATTGGCCACAGGCAGGATGCCTGTGGCCAATCATAGCTCAGGCTGTGTAGTGCACGCCCCACACTATATAAGGCCTCCAGCGCCGCGGCCTTGTGTAGTGTGTTGGCGTCTGAAGCAGTGGGTGTTCTGTGTACCTTCAACACAGTACACACCGATCGTTTTCGGCCGATTTTCGATCTTGCTGTTGTGTAGTGGTTGTTGTCTGCGTGCCCTGACCGCAGTATACACCGCTATATTCACCTCACCTATATAGCTAGTGATCTATCTTTTATAATAGAGCTTGCAGTCAGTAGTGTTAGGAGCTAGTGCGTGCTGTCTGCGTGCTCTGTACCCAGTACATACCGCTATATCCACCTACATAGCTCTTCTCTATTTGAGACCACTTGCCATCTGCAGGAGTTATTGGAAGTTGTGTGTGCCTCCAGCACAGCACGGTATACATCTGTATATACCCCTTTATCTCTGGTGTTCTATAATAAAGGCATCTGCAGGAGTTAGTGGGTGTTGTGTGCCTCTAGCACAATATACACTACCCAACTGCTTTTTTACCCAACTCCCTTCAGGCCATTACCATGTCTGGAAGGCCAGCAAGGAGAGGCAGACAGGCGCGAGCCGATAAAAGAGGGCAAGCAGGCTCTGTGTCTAGAGACAACAGTGCTGATCGTGGACGCGGTGCATTGTCATCAGCACGTGGCCATGGGACACGCTTGTCCTTCTTTTCGGCAGCTGGACATGTTGAGCCGCAACATGCCAACGACTTGGTAGAGTGGATGACCAAGCCCTCTTCATCCTCCTCATCCTCTCTCACCCAGTCTCAGGGTACTAGCAAAGCAGCTGCCAACGCATCGTCTTCCCTCCTCTCAATGTCATCATCAGTGACTCCTTCCCTAGACCCACCACGTCCTCCTGAGGAGTCTTCTGAACTCTTTGAGCACAGTGTTGGGTACATGCTCCAGGAGGATGCCCAGTGTTTTGTGGGCTCTGATGATGACACTCAACTAGAGGAAGGCAGTAGCGTGAGCGCAGAGAGAGGGGATGCTCAAGAAGGACAGCAATCTGGCAGTCATGTTCCACAAGCTGCAGCATACTGCCAGGTTTGCTACAGCGATGAAGAGGGAGGGGATGATGAGGGCACTGACTCCACGTGGGTGCCTGGAAGGAGAGAGGAGGAGGAGGAGGAGGAGGAGGAGGAGGCACATGTCCAACGAGGCAGGATGCCCTCCGGGGGCCAGCTTAGGGGCAGCACACCGACTGAATCACACCGCAGAGCTCCGCCTGTGCAGGGCGCTGCCTCTGCGCGTTTTTCTAAAAGTTCCTTGGTGTGGGCCTTTTTTGAGACGAGTGCATCAGATCGCACCGCTGCTATTTGCAACAGATGTCTCAAGCGTATCTCGCGTGGCCAAAACATCAGCCGCTTGGGCACCACATGCTTGACCAGACATATGTTGACCTGCCATGCAGCTCGTTGGCAAGCGTACCTCAAAGACCCACACCAAAGAACAAAGCGGACCTCTCCTTGCTCCTCATCAGCTGGCATCTCCAACCCCACTAGACCTTCAGTCCTCTCTGAAACCTGCTCTGAGAGGAATGAAGGTGTAGAATTAGGTGTGTCACAGCCAAGTGCTTCCGGGAACTCTGCTAGCGGTACACCCACGTCCGATTATAGCAGGCAAATGTCCCTGCCCCAGCTGCTGGACCGGCGAAAGAAGTTCACTCCCAGCCATCCACATGCCCAGCGGTTGAATGCTAGCTTGGCTAAATTGCTAGCACTTCAACTGCTGCCTTTTCAGTTGGTAGACTCGGCCCCCTTCCGTGAGTTTGTACAATGTGCGGTTCCTCAGTGGCAGGTCCCCAAACGCCACTTTTTCTCACGGAAGGCGATTCCGGCTCTCTACCGGCATGTGGAAGGCAATGTCCTTGCCTCGCTGGACAGGGCGGTCAGCGGTAAGGTGCATATTACCGCTGACTCATGGTCCAGCAGGCATGGACAGGGACGTTACCTGTCTTTCACGGCCCATTGGGTCACTCTTCTGGCAGCTGGGAAGGATGCAGGACAAGGTGCAGTAGTGTTGGAGGTTGTTCCGCCACCACGCCTCCAAAATGCTACTATTGGTTGTGACACACCTCTCTCCTCCACCCCCTCCTCTTCTTCTTCCTCCATGGCCTCTTCCAGTGCTCTGTCCTCAGAACCAGCGGTGCTTCGTAGGCGTTCCAGGGGCTACGCAAGTACGCAGGCAAAACGATGCCATGCCGTGCTTGCGCTGGTTTGTTTGGGGGACAGGAGCCACACTGGGGCGGATGTTTTGTCAGCTCTGCAGGGGCAGGCCGAGAGGTGGTTGACGCCACGCCAGCTTAAGCCAGGAATGGTGGTTTGTGATAATGGCACCAACCTCCTCTCCGCCCTCCGACAGGGACAACTGACCCATGTGCCCTGTGTAGCTCACGTCCTTAACCTGGTGGTGCAGCGGTTCTTGGGCAGGTACCCCGGCTTACAGGATGTCCTGAAGCAGGCCAGGAAAGTCTGTGTGCATTTCCGCTGATCATTTAATGCCTGTGCTCGGCTGGCTGAGCTCCAAAAGGAGTTGAACCTGCCCAAGAACCGCCTTATATGTGACATGCCCACCAGATGGAACTCAACGTTGGCCATGCTGCAGCGGCTGCACACGCAGCAGAGGGCCATCAATGAGTACCTGTGCGACTACGGCACCAGGACAGGGTCAGGGGAGCTCGGTTTTTTCTCACCACGCCAGTGGGGCATGATCAGAGATGCATGCACTGTCCTGTCACCGTTTGAGGAGGCCACAAGGATGGTGAGCAGTGACAGTGCATGCATCAGTGACACTGTACCTCTTGTCCACCTCTTGGAGCATACGCTGCGTGGAATAATGGACAGGGCACTTGAGGCAGAACAGAGGCAGGAGGAGGAGGACTTCCTTGCCTCTCAAGGCCCCCTTTATCCAGACAGTGTTCCTGCTGTGCCACCCATCACACAGGAAGAGGGTGAGGAGGAGGAAGAGGAGGAGGAGGATGATTGTGTCAGCATGGAGGTGGAGGCTGGCCCTCAGCATCAGCAGCAGCAGCAGCAGCAGCAGCAGCAGTCTTGTAGGGATGATTTACAGTCCCAAGAAACACGTGGACTTGTGCGTGGCTGGGAGGAGGTAGCTGCGGATCATGCTGTCCTTAGTGACCCAGAGAACTCCGGACCGAATGCCTCAGCTAACCTACGCTGCATGGCCTCCCTGATCCTGCAAAGCCTGCGGAAGGATCCTTGTATTCTTCGGATCAAGGAGAGGGACCATTACTGGCTGGCCACTCTCCTTGATCCACGGTACAAGGGTAAGGTTGCCGACCTTATCTTGCCATCACAGAGGGAGCAGAGGATGAGACATCTCCGGGAGGCCTTTCAGAAAGGTCCGTGCAATGCGTTCCCAGAGACTGGGAGGTTACAAACTCCTGGTCCTGGACAACGTGTTGCTGAGGCATCGGTCAGAAGGAGCGGTGGAGAAGGTGGCCGTCTGATTGATGCTTTCAGACAATTTTTTAGTCCGCAGCCCCAAGGTATGATCGGTTCCAGCACCCATCGCCAGCGTCTGATTTACATGGTGCAGGAATACCTAGGGGCAAGGTCAGACTTGGACACCTTTCCCACCGAAAATCCTCTGGCTTACTGGGTCTTGAGGATGGATCACTAGCCAGAGCTTGCACAGTATGCAATTGAGCTACTGGCCTGTCCTGCATCCAGCGTTCTTTTGGAACGCACCTTCAGTGCTGCTGGTGGCTTTGTTACCGATCACAGGGTGCGCCTGTCCACCGAATCAGTTGATCGACTGACCTTCATCAAGATGAATCAGTCTTGGATCATCCACAGCTACCAAGCACCTGAAGCTGATGTAACAGAATAATTTTTTTTGAAATATCACATCCCTTCAAGACTGCCTATGCTGATGCTGAGTGACTGTCCTGTTATGTTGATTGTCTATCCTCTTCCTCCTCCGCTGACATGTTGGAAGAACATTTCTGGTTCTGGTTGATGCCATCAGCACAATTTTTCTGCCCCTGTTTAACAGGGGCGTTTATGTACAATTTTTGATGCAATGCTTTGCAGCAGGGCTAATTCCTGCAATCAAACAAGAGTATATGGGAGAGGTTGCAGTGTGGTGGCACCAGCACCAGTGCCTAAGGCCCAATTTTTCTGCCCCTGTTTAACAGGGGCGTTTAATTACAATTTTTGATGCAATGCTTTGCAGCAGGGCTAATTCCTGCAATAAAACTAGAGTATATGGCAGAGGTTGCAGTGTGGTGGCACCAGCACCAGTGCCTAAGGCCCCATTTTTCTGCCCCTGTTTAACAGGGGCGTTTAAGTACAATTTTTGATGCAATGCTTTGCAGCAGGGCTAATTCCTGCAATAAAACTAGAGTATATGGGAGAGGTTGCAGTGTGGTGGCACCAGCAGCAGTGCCTAAGGCCACATTTTTCTGCCCCTGTTTAACAGGGACATGTAATTACAATTCTTGATATAATATTTCACAGGAGGGCCCCTTCCTGTGCCCACCCAGAGTAACGGTGAGGACTTATAGTGTTGTGGCACCAGCACCACAACCACCAAAGGTCAATTTTTCTACCACTGTTCAACAATGGCATGTAATTACAATTCTTGATATAATCGTTCACAGCAGGGCGCTCCAGCGCCCACCAAGAGTCACTTTGAGGGCTTACAATGTTGTGGCAAAACCAACACCTTGTTCTGCCATTTCTGCAGAGCATATAGGGCAGGCCCCTACTTTCAAACATCCAATTTACAAACATCTCCTACTTGCAAACGGAAGGAGACAACAGCAAGTGAGATGAAAAAAGATGGACGACAAAACAAATTATACAGGGGTGATAACCCTTCCCTATGTTTTCCAAAAAGCTTAAAAATAGTTTTTTTGACTGGAGCTACACTTTAAAAATGTACCAGTTGAAAATTACAAACAGATTCAACTTAACACAACAAACCTACACAGTCCCTGTCTTGTTTGCACCGCCTGTATACTGCTGTTCTGAGTATATAGGGCCTGGGGGCCACACGCATTTCCTTTTTTTAATATGGGTACAGGGTTCCCCTTAATATGCGTACAAGACCCAAATAGCTGGTAATGGGCAGGGAGGGCTACCCATGCCATTTTTCTCAATGATTTTCAACCATATTGCAGGAACCAGATATAACATTAAAACCGCAAGCAGCTTTAAATTACGTTATTTCCGTTAAATGTCATTTTGTGCAGGGACTGTTCTAAACACGGGAAACACGTGGCACTTCACAGGCATACTACAGACACCCCCCAGGCACCATATTTAAAGGAATATTTAACTTTTTTTTCCACTTTAATCGTCATTAAAATCAGTGCTCCCGCCAAAACGGACGTTTTTAAAACTTTTTTTTGCATTGACCCATGTCCCCTGGGGCAGGAGCCAGGTCCCCAAACCCTTTTTAGGACAGTATCTTGCATATTAGCCGTTAAAATTAGCACTTTTAATTTCGAACGTTCGAGTCCCATAGACTTCAATGGGGTTCTAACGTTTGTACGAATTTGGGCTCTGTTCCAAAGTTCTGGTGCGAACCGAACCGGGGGGTGTTCGGCTCATCCCTAAAGGTGAACTATCCCTTTAACCACTTCAGTCCCGGAAGATTTGGCTGTTGAATGACCAGACCATTTTTTGCGATTCGGCACTGCTTCGCTTTAACTAACAATTGTGCAGTCTTACCACTTTGCACCCAAACAAAATTGATGTCCTTTTTCCCCAAAATAGAGCTTTATTTTGGTGGTATTTGATCGCCTCTGCGGTTTTTATTTTGTGTGCTATAAACAAAAAAAGAGCAACATTTTGAAAAAAACATAATATTTTGTACTTTTTGCTATAATAAATTTCCCCATTTTCATTTTAAAAAAGCATATTTTTTCTCAGTTCAGGCCGATATGTATTCTTCTACATATTTTTGGTAAAAAAAAATCTCAATAAGTGTATATTGATTGGTTTGCGCAGAAGTTATAGCGTCTACAAAATAGGGGATAGTTTTATAGAATTTTTATTATTATTTTTTTACTAGTAATGGGGCGATCTACGATTATTATCAGGACTGCAACATTATGGTGGACACATTGGACACTTTTGAAACATTTTTGGCATCTATACAGTGATCAGTGCTATAAAAATGCACCGATTACTGTAAAAATGTCACTGGCAGGGAAGGGATTAACACTAGGGGGCGATCAAGGGGTTAACTGTATTCCCTGTTTGTGTTTCTATCTGTAGGGGGAGGGGACTGACCTAGAGGAAGTGACGGATCGTGGTTCCTAGCTAATAGGAACTCACGATCTGTCACGCCTCACAGAACAGATCAGGGATTTGTGTGTTTACACACATTCGTCCCTGTTCTGCCTCTCCTTCCTGCGATCACTCGTGGCCGGCGGTCATCGCGACCGTCGGCCACGAGCATCGGCACCCCCACTGTGTGCCTGCTATCCCAATCCCACAAGCTGACGTATAGCTAAGACGGCTCACAGGATCGTGCCGACCTGCTGCAGTAAAATTATGGTGGCCTGTCGGCAAGCGGTTAAAGAAAGGTTTTAACTGAATTGAAGGTTTTTGTGTTATTGGCTGTGATGTGAGAATGTTTGATTATCATCATTTGAAAGTTGCAATGAGTATAATAAAATATGTAACAAGGAAATAAATTTAAGCATTTTGGGGGCCAAAAACATGCATGCATCATACACACTAGCAGGAGAACAGCTAGGGGAGTCATTGGTGGAGAGAGATCTGGGTGTTCTGGTAGATCTGGTAGATCATAGACTTAATAATAGCATGCAATACTACTATGCTAGTAGTATTGCTAGCAGTTTCTAAAGCTAGCAAAACACTTTACTGTATTAAAAGAGGCATAGTCTCCAGACAGACATCCTTTTAACCCTGTATAAATGATTAGTAAGATCTTCTCTAGAATATGCAATTCAGTTTTGGGTACCAGTTCACAAAACGGATATTGGTGAGATAGAAAGAGTGCAGAGAAGGGCAAACTAACTGACTAGAGGCATGGAGGAATTCAGATATGAGGAAAGATTTGAATTTATTGTCTCCCGAGAAGAGGACATTAAGGAGGTATATGATAAGCATGTATAAATAGATAAGTGATCCATATAGAGAACTTGGTGTAGAGTTATTCACTTTCAGCTCATTACAGATGACACGGGTATGCTTTATGTCTGGAAAAAAAAAAGATTTAACCTTCACATAACGAAAGGCTTCTTCAATGTAAGAGGTGTTAAAATGTACAATAGACTCCCTCAAGAACTGGCTCTGGCCAGCTAAGTGGATGTTTTATAAAGTAAAAAGAAAAAAAAAACATCTGGAGGTCGAAACAGCCCTCAATCCGATCCTGAATTCAGATGTGCTGGACGCTACATACCGTATATACTCGAGTATAGGCCGACCCGAATATAAGCCGAGGCCCCCAATTTACCCCCAAAAAAACTGGCAAACTTATTGACTCGTGTATAAGCCGAGGGTGAGACATGCCTGTCCATCCCTGTGTGTGTGTCCGTCCCTGTGTGTCCGTCCATCCCTGTGTGTGTGTCCGTCCCTGTGTGTCCGTCCATCCCTGTGTGTCCGTCCATCCCTGTGTGTGTGTGTGTCCATCCATCCATCCATCCCTGTGTGTGTGTGTGTCCATCCATCCATCCATCCCTGTGTGTGTGTGTGTCCATCCATCCATCCATCCCTGTGTGTGTGTGTCTCCATCCATCCATCCATCCCTGTGTGTGTGTGTCTCCATCCATCCATCCCTGTGTGTGTGTGTCTCCATCCATCCCTGTGTGTGTGTGTCTCCATCCATCCATCCATCCCTGTGTGTGTGTGTCTCCATCCATCCATCCATCCCTGTGTGTGTGTGTCTCCATCCATCCATCCGTGTGTGTGTGTGTGTGTGTGTACTACGGACGAGGATGAGACGATGTCCGAGGATGAGACGATGTCCGTGATAGGCGGAACACAGGCTGCTGGGAAATTCAGTGTTCCGCCTATCACAGGCGGAGGCGGAGGCGGAGGCGCGGCTTTCAAATTGTAGTATGTCCGCCGTCTGTCTGCTCGATACGCTGATCGAGCAGTCAGACGGCGATGACTCGAGTATAAGCTGAGGGGGGCACTTTCAGCCTCAAAAAAGAGGCTGAAAATCTCGGCTTATACTCGAGTATATACGGTACCTACCTAGTGGGTTGTCAGACCACTGCCCCCTCATTCTTACCATCTGCTCCCCCGCCTCCCGATCCTCCGCCCTCTGGCACCTGGGAACCCATTGGGTCTCCCATACTGACTTGACTGACACTATCCTGCCTCGCCTTACCGAATACTGGGAACTTAATTCAGGATCCTCCTCCCCACAGATCACCTGGGATGCCTTCAAGGCTTTCACTAGAGGTCAGTATATATCCTCAATAGCTGGGAGCTGTAGAGAACAAGCCACCACCACTACTGAGCTACAGAACACAGTAAATACCCAGACTGAGGCCTACGTGGCTGACCCCACTGACTCTAGCTTTGACGCCCTTAACGCAACGAAATGGGAACTACACCTCCATCTAGCAGAACTTACCAGACTGGATCTCTATCGTAACAAGCAAAGGTTTTTTGAACAGGGGGACCAAAATGGTCGTCTCCTGGCAATGTTAGCACAGCATGACCTACCCCTGATGGTGATACCCAACATAATGTCTCCTTCGGGCGTCTCGGTCTCTTCCCTTCCTGACATATTGGATGTATTTTGGCAAAACTATAGCTCCCTCTATACCTCAGTATTGCCCTCAGACTTCAGGCCGCAGGACCTGGCACCTTAGCTGGACCCCCTGGCACTCGGCTGGCTCTCAGATGCCGAGAGGGAAACCTTGGTGAGACCCATTACCTCAGAGGAAGTTTTGAAGGCCATCAGATCTTTTCCTGCTGGAAAATCCCCAGGCCCAGACGGTCTCCCCATAGAGTTCTATAAAACTCACGGAGACCTACTTGCCCCCAAACTGGCCCAGCTATACTCTCACTGTCTGACGGAGGACGCTCTTCCCAACTCCATGAGTCATGCACACTTAATACTAATTCACAAAGCCCCTAAGGACTCTACATCATGCGCCTCTTTTAGGCCTACAGCCCTACTTAACACAGACTTCAAAATTCTTGCCAAACTGCTCACTATGAGACTACAGCCCCTATTGCCATCTGTAATAGAGACCGACCAAACTGGTTTTATGGCTAATAGAGCCACGGATGTCAATCTATGATGCTTATTTACCAACATTCATGCACAACACCTCAATGAGGGTTCCCGGGTGGTGGCCGCCCTGGACAGAGAGAAGGCCTTTGACACCGTGGAATGTCCTTTTCTGTGGGAGGTTCTCCACAGAATGGGATTCCTCTTGATTTTTATCAGGTGGTTACAGACACTCTACAGGCACCCCACGTCAGCCATTAAGTTGGGGGGAGTCTGTCACGGCCCTTCCCTCTTTCCAGAGGCATGCAGCAGGGCTGCCCTCTCTCTCCGGCCCTTTTCGCCATTGCCATGGAACCCCTGGCGGAGGCCCTACACACCTTCCTACACATTAGGGGCTTGCGCGTTGGCTGGCTGGAGGAGAGGGTTGCCCTGTATGCGGACAAACTCCTTCTCTTCCTCAACAATGCGGACTCACTCACAGGGGCTCTGCAGATTCTAAACTCATTCTCCACTGTTATGGGCCTTAGAGTTAATTGGTCAAAGTCTCTTTTGTTTCCTATAGATCCTGCAGCTCATACCACCGTCCCCCCAATATACCTCTACAGTGGGTAGATAGCTTCAAATACCTTGGGGTGGTGATCTCGAGGCAGGCTTCAGACTTCTTGCCCCTGAATCTGTCCCCAGTAGTCCAAGAGACGCGACTGAGACTGAGGGCATGGGAGTCACTAACCTTATCACTGCTAGGCCGGATAAATCTGTTAAAAATGAAAATCCTGCCCAAATTTACCAACTTGCTTCACCAATCTCCGCAATGGATTCCTAAATCCTTTTTCAGTCGGCTGCATAGTCTCTTCGCCTCCTTTGTCTGGGGGACCCAGTCCCCCAGATACAGTTGGTCAACACTAGTACGCCCGACCTCTCAGTAGGGGCTGGCGTGCCCTGACCTACACAAATATTTCCTGGCCACCCAACTAGTTACAGCAATCTGGTGGCTCACTCCAGATACGACAAACCTTGCCACCTTGGTCGTTGAAGTCGTTGGAGGCGCTACAATTTTTACTTTTCCGTGGCTCAGAAGCCCCATACCCGTTGACCCCCTCCATGCGCACTACACTTTGTGCATGGAGGGTGGGACTTCAGCTTGAAAAGTATCCTAAAAATGCACTTTCCCCGGCTGCCCCCTTGTGGTTAAACCCCACCCTGGAGCATTTTTACAAATTGCATGAAACCCACACTTGGACTAAATTCAACACAAAAACGGTGGTCCAGGTGATCTCCAATCAATCTCTGGCCCACCACACAGAGCTATTTTTTTTAGATACCCCCCCATCCAAATCATCCAATCCACCCTGGAGGACCTCCTCAGGTCCGGATGCGCACATAAGCCCACCTCACGGCTCTACTCTCATTTGGTATTGACCTCCCTTCCCACTCTGGAAAAACTCAGGAACAAATGGCTACATGACATTCCTGACTTCGATAATGACGATTGGGATGACGTATGGGACTTCCCTTTTAGATTCCTGGTCTCCCTGAGAGACCAACTAATACAATTCAAGATGGTCCACCATGCATATTTCACCCCACATAGGCTGCACAAAATGAACCCCGCCTCCCTCCCCCAGCTGCTGGCGATGTGGAGCAATACCGGGTGACTTCCCCCACATTTTTTGGACCTGCTCACCATTGTCGAATACTGGAAAGAGATACTAAAGGTCATCACACAGGTCACCACCATATCGCTCCAACCCTCCATGGCAATATGTATACTGGGCCTGATAGAAGAACTAATTCCCACTGTGGCTAGCCACACTCTGGTCGGACTGCTTCTCTTTTATGCCCGCAAAGCCATAGCCCTTAGCTGGTGTAAGTCCACTCCTCCTCCTCTCTCTTTGAGGAAACAATTAGTCAACAATAGCCTGCCCCTATACAAGGATTGTTACGCTAATAGGGGCTGCCCCCAAAAATATGGTAAGGTTTGGTCCAAATGGCTGGAAGATCCCTCCACAGCCTCTGACTCGCACCCTTCTTAACCTGATACCTTCATCCAATGAATAGGAATTTGCAAGTGTGAATGTAATTTTATTTTGGTGATTGGTGTTCTGGGCCCCATGGCGTCATCCTACCCATGAATGCCACCTGCTGGAACCATTGTGAGGTCTTGAGCCCACTGCTGAATTGCACACAATTGTTTGCCTCATCTCATGTTTCTGTAGGTACCAAAGCCCACTCTTGTCATGACCAATGTATGTTGTTTGTTCTTTTGTTAAATGATTAAAAACTCAATAAACTGAGTTTCAAAAAAAAAAAAAAAACTAAGAAAAAAAAAACAAAGCACCAAAGAAATCGAAATATTAATGTAAAAAAATGTTAAATATCACATTTGAAACCAATGCGACTTTGAAAAAAAATGCTAAAAAGTCCCATGCAGATAATTGGTTGCAAACATCAATAATCTTGAAGCAATAAAAATTCCAAATACTAAGTAAAGTGCTCATGCTCTACAAAGTGGATACGAATCTGTGCTTGATAAGTGTTTGACATGTGCTCACAAGACGCTGCCCCCACATAGATGTGAACTCACCCCTCCAAATGGACCAAAAATTTCTATTTTCATCAAACACCCATGAGGACGCGGCAGATCGTGGATCACAGTAAGCAGCCACTGATCGTGGCTGTTTACCACGTGATCGCTTCGTCAAATGACGGAGCATTTAACTTATAAACAAATCAGTGTCATGTCATGAAGCCGGTTCTTCTCTCCTCTCTGTGTACCGATCGGTACATTTTGAGATGAGAGGGGAGAGATCAGATGGCAGCAGTGCTGTGGGCTGGATCTGTAGTGCCCACGGCGCTGCTCTGTGACAATTGCAGTCACATCCAGCCATCCATCCATCCATGCTCAGCCATCCCTCCATGCTCAGCCATACCCTGCCATACTCTGCAATACTCTGCAATACCCTGCCATACCCTGCAATACCCTGCAATACCCTGCCATGCTCTGCAATACCCTGCAATACTCTGCAATACCCAGGGCCGTCTTTAAGGCAGGGCAAAAGGGGCAGCTGCCCTGGGCCCTGTCATTGTTGTGAGCCCAAAGCAGCTGCCTCATACTTGCCAACTATCCCAGTTTAAATTGCATTGAACTTTTAGTCATGTGCTGTGTCCCGATATCTCAGTGTGAAGTGAGTGGGGAAGGGAAGTCACAAAGATAATAAATGACTTGCACTAGTTTTATATCCTCCCCAAAAAAACATTTAAACCAGACAATCCATATAGTCCATCCTATCCACAATGGAGCTGGAAATATGCAGTCAGTGAATACCTCCCTCCCTTTGATAAAGAACACTCCCTAGATCACCTGTTATTAACCCCAGCTACCTTAGGCAAGGACTAAACTGTGAGTTTTCCTGTAAAGAGCAGTGTGATACTGTTAAACAGAGACATTTACACTGCTCAATACGGAATGATACAATTGAAGCAGCCTAAGCCCTTGTACACACGGTCGGAGAATCCGTCGGAATGTGTTCTATCGGACCATGTTGTCGGAAAATCCGACTGTGTGTGGTATGCATCGGACTGATTCCGTCGGAATATCCATCAGACCCAATTTTCCAACATGTTGGAAATATTTTCCGACCAACTGGTTCGATCGGACATACTCCGATCATGTGTAGAGAATTTGGATCGGACCAAGTGCCACGCATGCTCAGATCAAATTCCTACATCAAAGCTATTGGCTACTAGTCCCATCGTAACGAAATTACGTCATCACGTTCTGAATGATCGGATTTTTCGACAACTTAGTCCGACCGTGTGTATGCAACAGTTTCGGACAAGTAAACGTTCCGTGCATTTCTTATGAAAAAAAGGAGGTACTTTTCTCTCAATATATACTTATGTCTTTTTTGATAAAGTGCTTCTTGCTGATTTTTCCTCTGCATGAATGGTAGGTGACAGACACTCATTGCATGGGGGGACCCCAAGAAAATGTTTACCCAGGGTCCAATCAATATTAACCACTTCAATACCCGGCCATAGTCATATGACGGACACAGATGGGATCTCCCCTCCTGGGTGGACGTCATATGACGGCCTCGGTATTTCGCTGCAGAGCAGCGATCGTGGATGAGGTGTGTCCCTCGGACACAGCCCATCCCCGATCTGTGTGGTTGCCAGCCCCATCCAACCCCCCCGATACATGTGACCGGCCGTGTCCAATCACAGCCGGTCACATGTACTGTGGCATTACAGTCGGGGATGCGGCTTGTCACCCTGACACAGCCCAACCCCGATCGCAGTAAAGAACCAATGAAATTGGCTCTTTACCACGTGACTGGCTGTGTCCAATCACAGCCGGTCACAGAATGTAAACAAACCGCGGTAACGAGATTGCGATAACATCTCGTTACCGCCTAATGTACACCAATCACACACAGATTACCCCCACAATAAAGAGGACCTGTCACCACCCATCAAAGTACCTGTCATCACCCATCACAGCCCATCTGAGTACCCGAGTACCTGTCAGCCCATCTGAGCACCCGAGTACCTGAGTACCTGTCCCAGCCCATCTGAGTACCCGAGTATCTGTCCCAGCCCATCTGATTACCCGAGTACCTGTCCCAGCCCATCTGAGTACCTGAGTACCTGTCCCAGCCCATCTGAGTACCCGAGTACCTGTCACAGCCCATCTGAGTACCCGAGTACCTGTCCCAGCCAATCTGAGTACCCGAGTACCTGAATACCTGTCAGCTCATCTGAGTACCCGAGTACCTGTCAGCCCATCTGAGTACCTGGGTACCTGAGTACCTGTCAGTCCATCTGAGTACCTGAGTACCTGAGTACCTGTCAGCCCATCTGAGTATCCGAGTACCTGAGTACCTGTCACAGCCCACCTGAGTACCTGTCACAGTCCATCTGAGTCTCCGAGTACCCGAGCACCTGTCAGCCCATCTGAGTACCCGAGTACCTGTCCCAGCCCATCTGAGTACCTGAGTACCTGTCCCAGCCCATCTGAGTACCCGAGTACCTGTCACAGCCCATCTGAGTACCCGAGTACCTGAGTACCTGTCACAGCCCATCTGAGTACCCGAGTACCTGAGTACCTGTCACAACCCATCTGAGTACCCGTACAGCCCATCTGAGTACCTGAGTAAAAATCTTGTCGGGGGGGGTATGCCGCCAACCACCGATAATAACCCCTATTTTTTAAATCTTGTTTAGCGGGGGCGGGGTGGGGGGTTAATGCTGCCGACCACCGATAATAACCCTTTTTTTTAAATCTTGTTTGGGGGGGTATGCTGCCGCCCACCGATAATAACTTATTATCGGTGTTTGGCAGCATACCACTCCAAACAAGATTTAAAAAATAAGGGTTATTATCGGTGGTCGGCAGCATTAACCCCCATACCTGCCCCCCCAAACAAGATTTATAGGTTGTAGATATGTGCGATTTAAAGAATGCGATTCACAGAATGCAGATATGTGCTATTCACATGTTGTAGATATGTGTGATTTGCAGGTTGTAGATATGTGCGATTTATAGGTTGTAGATATGTGCGATTTACAGGTTGTAGATATGTGCAATTTACAGGTTGTAGATATGTGCGATTTATAGGTTGTAGATATGTGCAATTTACAGGTTGTAGATATGTGCGATTTACATGTTGTACATATGTGTGATTTACAGGTTGTAGATATGTGCGATTTAAAGGTTGTAGATATGTGCAATTTACAGGTTGTAGATATGTGCGATTTACATGTTGTAGATATGTGCGATTTGAATGTTGTAGATATGTGCAATTTACAGGTTGTAGATATGTGTGATTTACAGAATGCAGATATGTGCTATTCACAGGTTGTAGATATGTGCGATTTGCAGGTTGTAGATATGTGCGATTTGCAGGTTGTAGATATGTGCGATTTATAGGTTGTAGATATGTGCGATTTGCATGTTGTAGATATGTGCAATTTACAGGTTGTAGATATGTGCGATCTATAGGTTGTAGATATGCGCAATTTTCAGGTTGTAGATATGTGCAATTTACAGGTTGTAGATATGTGTGATTTGCATGTTGTAGATATGTGCGATTTGCATTTTGTAGATATGTGCAATTTACAGAATGCAGATGTGTGATTTACAGAATGCAGATATGTGCGATTTACAGAATGCGATTTACAGAATGCAGATATGTGCGATTTGCATGTTGTAGATATGTGCGATTTGCATGTTGCAGATATGTGCAATTTACAGGTTGTAGATATGTGCAATTTACAGAATGCAGATGTGTGATTTACAGAATGCAGATATGTGCGATTTACATGTTGCAGAATGCAGATATGGGCAATTTACAGGTTGCAGAATGCAGATATGTGCGATTTACAGGTTGTAGATATGTGCTATTTACAGGTTGTAGATATGTGCTATTTACAGAATGCAGATATGTGCGATTTAAAGAATGTGATTTACAGAATGCAGATGTCTGATTTACAGAATGCAGATATGTGCAATTTACAGGTTGCAGAATGCAGTTATGTGCGATTTACAGAATGCGATTTACAGAATGCAGATATGTGCAATTTACAGGTTGCTGAATGCAGTTATGTGCGATTTACAGAATGCAGATATATGTGATTTACAGGTTGCAGAAAAGGTGCCTGATGTGGTTATACACAAGATAGGCATGATTCATCTGCTTTAGTAGAGCCCTGTGTATAATGTGCAGCCTGGTATATGATGTTGATTCGATAAGGGGTGTGGTTTGTGAGAAGTGGGAGGGGGCAAATCTAAGGGGCATGGTCTTGCGCCCCCCCATCCTAAAACTTCACCAGCCACCACTGGTCACAGTCCATCTGAGTACCCGAGTACCTGAGTACCTGTCACAGCCCATCTGAGTACCCGAGTACCTGTCACCAGCCCATCTGAGTACCCGAGTACCTGAGTACTTGCCACAGCCCATCTGAGTACCCGAGTACCTGTCACAGCCCATCTGAGTACCCGAGAACCTGAGTACCTGTCACAACCCATCTGAGTACCCGAGTACCTGTCACAGTCCATCTGAGTACCTGTCACAGTTCATCTGAGTACCCGAGGATCTGAGTACCTGTCAGAGCCCATCTGAGTACCCGAGTATCTGAGTACCTGTCACAGCCCATCTGAGTACCTGAGTACCTGTCACAGTTCATCTGAGTACCTAAGTACCGGTCACAGTCTATCTGAGTACCTGTCACAGTTCATCTGAGTACCCCAATGCCTGTCACCAGCCCGTCGGAGTACCCAAGTACCTGTCACCAGCCCGTCGGAGTACCCGAGTACCTGTCACCAGCCTGTCGGAGTACCCGCGTACCTGTCACCAGCCCGTTGGAGTAACGGAGTACCTGTCACCAGCCCGTCGGTGTAACAGAGTGCCTGTCACCAGCCCGTCAGAGTACCCGAGTATCTATTTGCAGCCCATGCCTCATAGAATACACATTGGGGTGTTTGCTTTCCAAAATGGGGTCATTTTGTGGGTAATTGCACTGTCCTGGTGCTCCAGGAATTTCAAAAGTGTGATAGGTAGTAACGAAATGAGATGTGTCATTTATGCTCCTAGAACGCCTGAAGGTACCACTTCCATGTTGGACCTCTGTATATGGCCAGGCTGTATAAAAGTCTCACACATGTGGTATCGCAATACTCAGGAGGAGTAGCAGAATGTGTTTTGGGGTGTGATTTTTGCTATATACATGCTATGTGTTAGAAATATCTTATAAATGGACAACTAAAAAAAAAAAGATTTAAATTTTCTTTCCACGTTTTCTGAAGACTCGTGTAAAAAAATTAACTGTTCAAAAGACTCATAATGCTTCATAGAATACACTTTGGGGTGTTTGTTTTCCAAAATGGGGTCATTTTGTGGGTAATTCCATTGTCCTGGTGCTCCAGGGCCTTCACAAATTTAATAGGTCGTTAGGAAATTAGAGGTGTCATTTATGCTCCTAGAGCACCTTGGCGGCGCTCCCTGCATGTTGGGTCTCTGTATGTGGACACGCTGTGTAAAAGTCACACATGTGGTATCGCCATACTCAGGATGAGTAGCAGAATGTATTTTGGGGTGTAATTTTTGCTATGTACATGCTTTGAGTTAGAAATATCTTATAAACTGACCACTTTGTGTAAAAAAAATGTTTTCATTTTCTTTCCACGTTTTCCGAAGACTTGTGGAAAAAAATTAACTGTTCAAAAGATGCATTATGCCTCATAGAATATACGTTGGGGTGTCTGCTTTCCAAAATGGGGTCATTTTGTGGGTAATTCTACTGTCCTGGTGCTCCAGGGCCTTCACAAATGTAATAGGTCATTAGGAAATTAGAGGTGTCATTTATGCTCCTAGAACCCCTTACGGTGCTCCCTGCATGTTGGACCTCTCTGTGTGGCCAGCCTGTGTAAAAGTCCCACACATGTGGTATCGCCATACTCGGGAAGAGTTGCAGAATGTATTTTGGGGTGTAATTGGAAGTATGCATATGCTCTGTATGAGAAATAACTTGTTATTGTGACAATTTTGTAAAAAAAAAACAAAAAAAAACATTCTTCTTTTTCCCAAGAATTGTGGGAAAAATTACAACTTCAAAAAACTCACCATGCCTCTTACTAAATAATATAACTAATGTGATTGACCTAAAAAAGAATCAAGCACTAACAGCGCTTTACTGCATATTCAAATTAATACTAATTATCTATAATTCTAAAAATGCAGTCCACATATGTTTAGTTATACTGTTACTTTGATACATAATAGCTGCTAAATGATAAGAAGAGAGAGATTGGTATTCTAGCAATACAATCTAATTTTACTGTTTTACTTGAGCGCTGAGGTCAGATATATGTGCATGTAGTATATATGTTCTGGTTTGTTGTTAAACCTCTTACTAAATACCTTGGACTGTCTACTTTTCAAAAAGGGGTCATTTGGGGGGTATTTGTACTTTCCTGACATTTCAGAGAAATTAGATAGGCCGTCATTACATCAGGTGTGATCAGATGTGATCAATTTTCAATGATTGCACCATAACTTGTAGACTCTATATTTAACTTTCAAAGAGACTAAATAATATCCACAAATTTGGTTTATTTTTACCAAAGAGATGTAGCCGTATCAATTTTGGCTCAAATTTATGAACAAAAATGACTTATTTGCAAAATTTTATCATAGAAACTATAAAAAAGTGTTTTTTTTTTCAAAATTTTCGCTCTTTTTTCACTTATGTCGCAAAAAATAAAAAACCCAGTGGTGATTAAATACCACCAAAAGAAAGCTCTATTTGTATGAAAAAAATGATAAAAATTTTGTTTGGGTACAGTGTTGCATGACTGAGTAACTGGCATTCAAAGTGTGAGAGTGCTGAAAGCTAAAAATTGGTCTGGTAAGGAAGGTGTATAAATGCCCTGTATTGAAGTGGTTAAAGACGGCCCTGGCAATACCCTGCAATACCCTGCCATACCCTGCCATACCCTGTAATACCATGCCATACTCTGCAATACCCTGCAATACTCTGCAATACCCTGCCATACTCTGCAATAACCTGCCATACCCTGCAATACCCTGCCATACCCTGCAATACTCTGCAATACCCTGCCATACTCTGCAAGTCTGCAATACCCAGCCATACTCTGCAATACCCAGCCATACCCAACCATACTCTGTAATACCCAGCCATACTCTGTAATACTCAGTGATACCCAGCCATACTCTGCAATACCCAGCCATACTCGGTGACACCCAGCCATACCCAGCCATACTCAGCCATGCTCAGCCACACTCGGCCATGCTCAGCCATATTCGGCTGTACTTGGCCTCTGTATGTGGCCAGGCTGTGGAAGTCTCACACGTGTGGTATCGCTGTACTCAGGAGGAGCAGGAGAATCTATTTTGGGGTGTCATTTTTGGTACATGCTATGGGTTAGAAATATTGTATAAATGGACGACTTTGTGTTAAAAAAAAAAAAGCGTTTTAACCACTTCCCGTCTGCTGGGCATCATATGACGTCCTTGACTTTGTGCAGGGATATCTGAATGATGCCTGCAGCTACAGGCATTATTCAGATATCAGCTTTTTCAGCCGGCGATTTCCTACACCATAAGAATGATCATAACGGCTGTTCTGCTGCTTGATCATTCTTACGGGAGGCGAGAGGGGATGTCCTCCCCCCCTCCACCGCCATCCGGTGCTTCTACCAACTCACTGCTACGATCGAAGCCAGGATCGTTTTTTTATTTTTTTATTTCAGGCTTTCCAGTCTAGAGGTGAGGTGTCTTATTGACCCCATGTCTCACTGTAAAGAGGACCTGTCATGCCATAATCCTTGTAATAGGAATAAAAGTGATCAAGAAAATTATTTTTGGGAAAAAAAGTGTCAAACTAAAATAAATAAAGTAAAATGAACAAAAAAAATAAATACATTTTAAAGCGCCCCTTTCCCAGTGTGCTCGCATGCAGAAGCGAACACATACGTAAGTCCCGCCTTTACATGAAAACGGTGTTCAAACCACACATGTGAGGTATCACTGCGAACATTATAGCAAGAGTAATCATTTTGGCCCTAGACCTCCTCTGTAACTCAAAACATGTAACCAGTCTTTTTTTTTTAAAGCGTAGCCTATGGGGATTTTTAAGTAGCGAAGTTTGGCACCATTCCACGAGCGTGTGTAATTTTGAAGGGTGACATGTTAGGTATCTATTTACTCGGTGTAACTTTATCTTTCACATTATGCAAAAATATTGGGCTAACTTTGCGGTTTTGTTTTTTGTAAAGCACAAAACATTTTTTTTTCCAAAAACAATGCGTTCGAAACATTGCTGCGCAAGTACCATGCTACGACTGCAATTGTATTTTCTAGGGTCTTTGCTAAAAAATATATAATATTCTGGGGTTCTATGTAATTTTCTAGCAAATAAATTATGATTTTTACATGTAGGAGACAGTACTCAATTTTCTCTTTTACATGTAGGAGAGAAACGTGAGAATTGGCCTGAATGCTCCAGAACGCCTGAAGGTGCTACCTGTATGTTGGACCTCTGTATGTGGTTACGCTGTGTAAAAGTCTCACACGTGTGGTATTGCCATACTCGAGAGTAATCACAGAATGTGTTTTGGGGTGTCATTTGTGGTATGAATATGCTGTGTGTGATAAATAACCTGCTAATATGACAATATTGTGAAAAAAAAATATCTTGATTTTGCAAAGAATTGTGGGAAAAAATGACAACTTCAGAAAACTCACCATGCCTCTTTCTAAATACCTAGGAATGTCTTATTTCCAAAAAGGGGTAATTTGTGGGGTATTTGTACTTTTCTGGCATGTTAGGGTCTCAAGAAATGAGAGGCAGTCAGTACTTCAGGTGTGATCAATTTTCAGATATTGGCACCATAGCTTGTGGACTCTATAACTTTCACAAAGACCAAATAATATACACCAATTTGTGCTTATTTTTACCAAAGATA
Organism: Lithobates pipiens; assembly: GCF_037356315.1. NCBI lineage: Eukaryota > Metazoa > Chordata > Amphibia > Anura > Ranidae > Lithobates > Lithobates pipiens. The sequence goes on along the minus strand of NW_027507764.1, from coordinate 85,750,750 downwards.
TGTAGCAGTATAAATTTTGGCCAAAATTTATCAAGAAAAAAATACAAATTTACTAAATTATATAACAGAAACTAAGAAAACATTTTTTTTTTACAGAATTTTCAGTCTTTTTTCTTTTACAGCGCAAAAAATAAAAAACCCAACGGTGATTAAATACCACCAAAATAAAGCTCTATTTGTGTGAAAAAAAGAACAAAAAATTCATATGGGTACAGTGTTGTATGACTGAGTAATTGTGAGAGCACTGAAAGCATGGTATTAAACTCACATATAAGGGTGCCTAAAAGTCTGGCACTCGGTGTGAACAGCAGGTAAGTTCCCAGGAAATCTGCCCATAAGCAGTGCCACTTTTGCACTTGCAAAGTTTTATTCACATCAGCTGCCAATTGTCAATTTTTATGTTATCAATTATTCATATCAATATTTAGATTTCTTTGGCTCTTTGTTTTTTTTTCTTTTTACTTTAATTATCACTATACATAGGGTTTTCACTAGAGCAGCCATGGATTTATTTAACTACATGGGTAGTAGATCCTTTGATATGGGAGATCTATTCAAGAAAGCTGATGATATGCAACATGATAATCTGGACCAATGGTTCAAATTACTTAAAACCTCTATGGAAAGACAGATATGCACATGGTGGGATATTGCCACTATGGAGCAATACATTAGTGACAAGATCACATCTAGAAGGGATGGGATTTAGGACCCAATGGTGGAATGACTGAACAGCTTGTGACTGATGGATAGAGTTCTTCAGTCAATGTAAACAGAAATTAATAGGGGTCATTATACTTTGAAGAAAATGTAAGTTTAAGAATAAAGAACAGAAAATCTCTGAATTAAAGGGACTTATGTCCCGTTAATGAATTCAGGTGAATATCAAGAAAGACAACTTAAGTTACAAGAAGCAGTTCAGAAAATAGATAATGACACCAAAGCCAAGAAATTGAAAAAGTATTCAAGAGTAGGGATGGCCTTGCGGTTCGCCCGGTGGTCGGTTCGCGGCAAACTTTGCCCGTTCACGATTCGCCAAACCCTCGGACTTCTGGCGGTGTTCACGTGGTGGACATATGCGTTTACATTGTGAAAGAACTTTGACCCATAATGACACATCCATCATGGGGTACAGGACAGCCAATTGAGACATTTTAGCACATGGACAATTGGACATACCCCCTACCTTATAAATAGACCTGATCTGGCCGGCATTTTACATTCTGTCTTTTGTCAGTGTAGGAACAGGACGCTGTGTGGAGCAGGGACAGTCAGTTTAATTACTAGCTATTACTATTAGGTCCACAAAAGTCCTTTTAAGGACTGGTATAGGTGTACAGTGTATATAGGGTTGTAATACACTTAGAATATACTTTCTTTCAAGTATATTGTGCACTGCTGACTGCTGTGCTGCTGTGTGCTTGCTGACCGATTCTGCAGCTGTCTTTTATCAGTGTAGGGACTGAGGGACAGTCTGCAAATCACTAGCTACTAGGTTCACAAAGGTCCTTTTATGGACTGGTATAGGGTTGTACACATATACTATACATTCTTTCAAATATAGAAAGCACTGCAAATACTTGACTGCTGAGCTGAGTGCTGACCGATCCTGCAGCTGTCTTTTATCAGTGTAGGGACTGAGGAACAGTCTGCAAATCACTAGCTACTAGGTCTATAAAGGTCCTTTTAAGGACTGGTATAGGTGTACAGTATATAGGGTTGTACATGTATAATATACTTTCTTTCAAATATAGAAAGCATATTATACTTGACTGCTGAGCTGAGTGCTGACTGATTCTGCAGCTGTCTTTTATCAGTGTAGGGACTGAGGAACAGTCTGCAAATCACTAGCTACTAGGTCCACAAAGGTCCTTTTAAGGACTGGTATAGGTCTACAGTATATAGGGTTGTACACGTATAATATACTTTCTTTCAAATATAGAAAGCATATTATACTTGACTGCTGTGCTGCTGAGCTGATTGCTGACCGATTCTGCAGCTGTCTTTTATCAGTGTAGGGACTGAGGGACAGTTTGGTGTTTGGAGCAGGGACAGTCTGCAAATCATTATCTACTAGGTCCACAAAGGTCCTTTTATAGGTATACAGTATATAGGGTTGTACACGTATAATATACTTTCTTTCAAATATAGAAAGCATATATAGTGCACTGCACTGCTGTGCTGCTGACTGATTCTGCAGCTGTCGTTTCTCAGTGTAGAGAGGGACAATTTGGTTTTTGGAGCAGGGACAGTCTGCAATTCACTAGCTACTAGCTAGCTACTATTAGGCCCACAAAGGTCCTTTTAAGGACTGGTATAGGTGTACTATTTGGTGTGCAGCATATAGGGGTGTAATACACGTATAAAATATTTGCACATATAGAAAGCATAGTATAGTGCATTTCCACTGTGCAGCATTGTGACTGCTGAGTGGTTCTGCAGCGATACTACAAAGAGTGACAAACGCAATAAAAAAAAAGTATTATAACTGGTGTGATAGACCAGTGGCCACCAAAAACGACAAATTGAAGCGGGGTGTTATATACCTTCTTCCACATACATACTGCACTTCTCTAGAGACTTTTGTCACAGTGTCATTTAAAAAATGACAGGCAGAGGAAGAGGCAGGCCCTTCCACAGGGGTGGTAGGGGTAGGGTAGGACCAACATGCTTGAGCCAAAGTGTCAAATTGCAGAAGGTGCGTGCGATTACATCAAAGGACGCACCAGACTTGGTTGAGTGGCTCACTCAGCCTTACTCTTCTGCACCCTCCTCATCCTCTCGATCTGCCCCCTCTTCATTCTCTGCTGTGTGCACCCCCAAAGACACTACCACCAACACCACCACCACCATATAACTTCCGCTTGAGTCACAGGAATTATTTTCCGATCCATCACAATACATTTCTGATGCACAGCCATTCTTGGCATTGGATCAGGAAGAGGAGGTAGCAACAACCGCCACTCAGCAGTCTGACGACAGTACCCAAATCAGCCCAAGGAGGTTGGTCCCCGCTGTTGCTCCCTACTCCGAGATCTCTAATTATAGCGGTGGGGAAGGTGATGTCGATGATGACGTGTCTAGTGATGCCACGTGGGTGCCCACAAGAGAGGAAGAGGAGGGGGGTTCAGAGGGTGATATGGACCAGCAGATAGGGAGGAGAAGCAGGCGGAACTTAGATTGCACAGGAGGGACAAAGCAGACTGCTAATGTATCAGGAGCGAGGCATCAACCATGTACGGTCACATCTGGCGCTCTCAGGACGCCGGCACATGGCTCTGCAGTGTGGGCTTTTTTTAACGTGTCCGCTGCTTACAATAGTGTTGCCATCTGCAATCTTTGCAGCCAACGCATAAGTCGCGGTAAGCCTAACACTCACCTAGGGACAACCGCCTTAAGAAGGCACATGAGCTGCCATCACCGAGCCCAGTGGGAGCAACGGAACCCACAAAGCCACACTCCAGGCTCTCACCGTCCAGCCTCGTCTTCTACTTCTCCTTCTCCTCTCTCCTCACAATTGTCCTCCACTCCACCTTCCATCATGCCGTCCTCACGTTTTTCTGCAAAAGGCAGGCTTCCGTGGGCCAAATGTTCAAGCGTAAAAAAACAATAATGCCGGATAACCCTCTTGCCCAACGGTTGACAGCTGGCTTGTCAGAATTTTAGTAGATTACAACAGCATACTGGTCTAAATAGATGTAGAGTCCCTATATACCAACATCCGGCAAGCAGATGCCATAAAAGTGATAAAATGGGCTATGAACAAGTTTACCAACTTAAAGTTTAAACAGAAACAATTTGTTCTTTGGAGCCTTAAATTGGCCACGATTAACAATTTTTTTCTGGTATGGGGGGCCAACACTATAACCAGATTCAAGGGTGTCTCGATGGGAGCGAAATACGCCCTGAATGTTGTTAACATCTTCCTCAACAAGTGGGAGGATGAGGCAATATATGGTGATATGTGGCCAAACCTATTAGCTTATTACAGATATATCTTTTTACACTGATTGTCTGGCAAGGGACGGTAGAGACTCTTATTGAATTTATTCAACATATTAATACTAACCCTTGTGGAATGAGATTCACCATTAATATACATGATCAGCATGCAGATTTTTTAGATCTACATATATACAAAGATAGAGAAAAGCTTAGAACTAAAACTCACTCCAGGCTACTGATAGTAATGGTCACACTCCTATCGGTAGTTGCCATCACCCTCAATGGAAAACTGCAATCCCTAATGGTCAGTTTATTCGTATACGCAGAAATTGCTCAGTGTTCAAAGACTACATAGACCAAACCAATGTATTAATACAGAGATTCCTGGATAAGGGTTATACCCTTACCAGGTTGCTGGAAGTCAGATAACTGGTGGGAAGAATAAAAAGAGAAACACTTCTAGAAAGTAAACAAAAACGAGAAAACATCCGAGACATCACTTTTATAACAGGCTTCAATAAGCAATACAAATACTTAAAGAAGATCTTTAAGAAGTATTGGCCAATCCTGCAAAAAGATCCTACACTTAAAGAAATATTACCCCCAAACCTAAATTAATTTATCATAGAGCCCCTGGGCTGAGAACCAGATTGGTTAAAAGTATTCCTGATCCTCCCAATCAGGAAAGGACAACTATGTTCGACTTCAAGGGTTTCTACAGGTGCGGGAGATGCTTGCCCCGTAGAAGCACCAGGGCTGCACCTAGGAAACGTATTAATTTTAAATCTAATCAAACCATCAAACAATATCCCATAAAAAGTTTTTTTCACATGCAATACCAGACATGTGACCTATGTCCTAGAGTGCAGTCGTGGGAACCAGTATGTAGGCCGTACATTTCGGACATAGGCGATAAGTGTTGGGGAGCATATTGCCAACACACATAATGGTTTTCCAGAACACAGCGTGTCATATCATTTCAAAATGGTACATAACTGTGACCCCTCTACTTTATCTTTTTACACTATTGATACTATAGATAGACACTGGAGAGGTGCTAATATGGTTAAACAGATATCCCAAAACTAGTCTAGGTGGATTTTTGAGCTCCAGACCCTCGCATCATTAGGGTTAAATATTGAGCTGGACCTTGTTTTATTATGAATTTTTCAAATTTGGCATATTTTTCATTATTTTATATATATATATATATATATATATATATATATATATATATATATATATATATATATATATATATATACTTCCATCTACAAGCGTTTTGGATAATAACTACCTTGAACCACTAGATGGCCTCAAATTAGTATTATGAAGGCAGAGAGACAAGTACCTATTTTCAACCACAAGATGGCACTAATGTGTATTTGTAGGTACAAATGAGTTTCTGATAGAGAAATAAAAGTTTTTTTCCACTTTCCGTTACTCCAGTTTTTGGAAGTTATATTATAATTTTTAACCCTCTGATTTTACGATCTACATCATACTGAAATGTTCAGGTGTGATGTTTTAAGTATGTGGTACACCGAATGTGTTATTAAAGAGATTGTGAGCACCCTAGAGTAAATAGCAGGTAAAAAATCCCAATAAATCCTGATTGGATATAATCGCACGTGACCTAAAGTGAGGGTATTTATTTATACCCTCAGCAAAAATGCCAGAACAACAACTTCCTGAAGATGGCCCATCTGATTGGCTGAAACGTGTAGAAGTTGGCCCACTTTATCGGGTCATCACGACACACTTACGGTCCCAGAAATCAATTAGTATACCGCGGCGGCGGCTTACCACTGCTTAAGGGCAGATTTCCTGGGAACTTACCTGCTGTTCACACTGGGTGCCTGTCAGGGATGGCTTAGCCCTTCCTTCTCTGGGCTGGCTGCTCAGCTGTCGGCTAATTGCCAGCTCTCATCTCTCTCCACAGTTACCCAGCTTTTCCTAATCCTGCTCGTCTGATCCGCCTACTTAAAGCTGTCCAGCTCACTTCATCTCTGCCTTCGCCTTGGTCACATCACAAGAAACCATCTCCTGTGGTTCTGTTTAAAGACTGGTTTGCTGACATCCCTTCTGGCTCCTTATCCTGCTTGCTGTTGCTTCACTTGGATCCCTGACTTCTGGCCTGGCTGATTACCCGATCTGGTTATTGAACTCTGGACTGGCTGACTACTCGATCCAGTTACTGGACTCTGGCTATGTTTTTATTACACTTACTCTACCTTTTTATTGTTATTTAATAAACAAGTGTGATTTAATTGTACTTCTGTCTCGGTCTGATTCATGGTTTCTGACAGTGCCAGGCTTTTAGGCTCCCTTACATATGAGTTTAATACCATGCTTTTTTTTTATCTGGAATAAGTGTTTTAAACGTTGCTGCGCAATGAGGCTTTTTCTGTAATTTTTATGAGGAACATCTGCCCCAAACAACACTGGTACATAGAGGAATGAGGCATGCTTTAATATGTCCATTCATATGAGGAAACAACTATTTTAAACCACATCAGCCCACAGAAAATCCACGGGGACTGCCCCACATGCATGTTTGACCAAACTAGAAATAGTTGGTCCATTTGGAGGGGTGCGCTCACATCTATATGGGGGCACCGTCTTGTGGGCACATGTCAAGCACTTATCAAGCACGGATTCATATCCACTTTGTAGAGCACAAACACTTTACTTGGGATTTGGAATTTTTATTGCTTCAAGGTTATTGATGTTTGCAACCAATTATCTGCATGGGATAATGTTTCAAATGTGATATTTATTTAACATTTTTGACACTTAGCGCGGGATGTTTTATAAAGGGCTGGATATTAAAATTCAGAGTAACAGTGACAAGGGTAGTTGATCCAGGTAATACCAGATTTTTAAAATGTAATACATTTAAAAAATATTGTTTTTTTTTTTTACTCTCCTCAGCTTTGTATTGTTTTAATTAGTATGTCCAGAAGAACATTACCTCTAGTTGGGGCTTCAACCATTTTACACATGAAATTGTCCTGCATTACATTCAAGAAATGACGACCCTTAGTTGAGTGTTCAGTTCCGTCTGCCCAATGAATATCATAATAATTGAAGTCCCACAAGATTACATGATAACATGGCCCTGCCTTCCTGCCATTTCTAACTGTGAAATACATTGAATCTCCTCATCCTTTTCAAGTTTAAGGAGACTATAGGATACACTCACTATTGTAAAGAAAGAGAAAAACAACAGGCGCAGCAGATCTATCTCCTTAACTCAGCGAAATGGTGTGATAAAATTTAAATAGACACAGAAAATAAAATATAAAAATCTTTTTCAGGTTACCCTATAGCAGCCTCTCACTGCAAAAATACCCAATATTCTCTCTATGATAAATACAACTTATAGATCCACAAATCATCAGATTCATCATTAGCGGCGCTCTTGTCAAAATTAAAAATGATCAGGCTAATAATAGTAATGATATTCAGTCAAACTTATAATAAAACTTCTCAAGTTTAAAATAAATAAACAGCTGAATAATCAACACTTGATAGCAATATCAGATGGTGATTGAGAGAAATAGAGAGTCCAGACACAGATGATGATATCAGTATTTGTCTGTTGAATGTGCAACCTTCCACCAGATTACTCCACATGTGGATCACACACCCCTCTGGGGTTCAAACTCACCACGATTCCAAGCAAAAAGGGCCTTGCTCAATCATCACAGAGCTCTGCTTCCTTGTACCTCTTTCCCATCAGAGTTCATAAAAGGGTTCAGTCAGAACAACCATATGAGGAAAAGAAAAGTTCCATATTGTCCAGGTCTGCTTTAAAACTTTTATTGAAACTTCACAATTTAAAACAGCTTGTCCTCTTTAGATAATGCCACAGTCCTTGTTCTATTTAGGCAAAATAACTGGTTGTCATGCATTATTTAATAAAGACTAATGCTGAGGAGATAGGGGACAATTTCATGAGATGCTGCAGTACTCCTCACCGCAACTCTCGTCATCCAATGCCGCTTCTGGTTTCTCCACTCAGCCTCTTGGAACGCAAGGAACCTGTGCGTCACTTCCGTCACTTGGTAATGTTATTCCTCATAGTATTTACTGATGGGGGAGGGGTATGGTGGCACTGCCAATTTTGTAAGATTAAATATGTGTGTCTGGTGTCTTACATCATAACATCCATTACATGCTCAGTGTAAGCCCCTGTACACACGGTCGGACATTCTGCCAACCAAATACGTCGGATTTTGCCTGTCAGATCTTGTCCGAAACTGTTGCATACACACGGTCGGACTAAGTTGTCGAAAAATCCGATCATTCAGAACGTGATGACGTAATTTCGTTACGATGGGACTAGTAGTCAATAGCTTTGATGTAGGAATTTGATCTGAACATGCGTGGCACTTGGTCCGATCAAAATTCTTTACACATGATCGGAGGTATGTCCGATCAAACCAGTTGGTCGGAAAATATTTCCAACATGTTGGAAAATTGGGTCCGACGGAGATTCGGACGGAATCAGTCCGATGCATACCACACACAGTCGGATTATCCGACGACGCGGTCCGATAAGACGCATTCCGACGGATTCTCCGACCGTGTGTACAAGGCTTAAGTGATGGTCCATATAAACTATTAAACATCATCTATAACAAATATATAATCAATATAAATAAAGTGCTTATGGTGCAAACTGTTACCATCAAATAGTTTCAGTTTATCAATTAGGACTAAATTCCTTAAACAACAGAAAATTCTAATTATAAGTGTATAATCTTTGTTCTCTGGTGCAAAAATACAGTCCAAAAATTGACAAAACTGTGTTCTAGTGCCGTAACTTGCAAAGTAGCTTGTGCATGAATCTGACACAATTTTCAGTGCAAAAAGGTGATTCACTTATGCTCCCCTTCTGGTTCCACACTCACCAGAAAGATGTACCCCTGCAGCGGTAAAGCGCGCCCAAGCAGAGATACTTCTGATCTCAGTGCCGATATTGATTCCTCTTACACAATGGTTACAGTCAAATGGTAAGTTCACATATGGATGAATGGGTAAAAATTGACACTCATAGCATGAATCTGTAAAAAATATCAGTTTATTTAATCAAAGGCAGGTTGTAACTTTTAAAACCGCACTATCAATAGTGTTGGAAGATCAGTACTAATCATTTACAGCTGAGAATCTGGGACATAACTGGAAGTGACATGATGGCTCTCCAAGCTCTGCCTTATGCGTTTCGTCATCAGACGTCATCAGAAGCTGCCTTTTCTGATGAATTTCCGTCTGTGGAACGCACGGCATCCCAGATTCTTGGCTGTAAACGATTGTTACTGATCTTCCAGCACTATTGATAGCGCGGTTTTAAAAGTTACAACCTGCCTTTGAATAAACTCATATTTTTTATGGATTCATGCTATGAGTGTCAATCTTTTCCATTCATCCATATGTGAACGTACCACATGACCATAACCATCTGGGAAGAGGAATCGATATTGGCACTGACATCAGAGGCAACTCTGCTTGGATGCGCTTTACCCCTGCAAGGGTACATCTTTCTGGTTAGTGTGGAACCAGGACGAGTGAATTACCTTTTTGCACTGGAAATTGTGTCAGATTCATGCACAAGCCACTTTTTAAGTTATGACACTAGAACACAATTTTTTCTATTTTTTGGACTGTTTTTTGCACCAGAGAATAAAGATTATATTATTATATTTTTCATTTTCTGTTGTTTAAAGTAATTTATTACAATTTTATGAACTTGAACTATTTGATGGGCACGTTTTGCAACATAAGCACTTTTCACTTTATTTATATTGAATATTATATTTGTTGTAGATGATGTTTATTAATTTAAATGGATCATTACTTACATTGAGCATGCAGAGGATGTTATGATGTAAGACCATACACACATATTTAATCTTACACAATTGGCAGTACCACCATAACCCGCCCCCATCAATTTAGACTATTTCAACAACCCCACCTATTGGAGTTTTTGGGATAGGCTGCAGCCACACTTATCTCTATATATACTTACCTTAGCCCTTGTACACACGGTTGGACATTCCGACGGAAAATGTCTGATCGGACCGTGTTGTCGGATAATCCGACTGTGTGTGGGCTCCATCGGACTGTTTCCGTCGGAATATCCGACAGACAAAGTTTTAGAGCTGGGCTATAAAACTTTCCGACAACATGATCTGATCGGACTTTGTCCAATTGTGTGTAGAGAATTCCGATAGGACAAAGTGCCACGCATGCTCAGATCAAATTCCTAGACCAAAGCTATTGGCTACTAGCCTGAACGTAGTCCCATCATAACGAAATATTGTCATCATGTTCAGAACGATCGGATTTTCCGACAACTTTGTCCGACCGTGTGTATGCAACAATTTCGGACAAAATCCGTCGGACAAAATCCGTCGGACAAAATCCAATGGATTTGGTTGTCGGAATGTCTGACCATGTGTACAAGGGCTTAGAGCGGAATTAACAATTTATATATAATGATATTCATTACACTCACAATCAAATCACTCTTTACATACAGGCATACCTCTCCCCCTCTTCTGTCTACCCTCTCCCTCTGATATAGGGGCCACCCTTGGATAGTCTCAAGCCAGTCTTGTGAGCTATCAAAAAACATGTAGAAATGTCAGGCAGCACTAAAACCCCACTAATAAATAAATATCAATGCAAAAAAAAGCCGCTGCACTACCTTACAAAGATAAGATATTTTTCACAGCAATATCACAGCAAAATCATAAAGTGCTACAATGCATAAAGTTCAAAACCATAAAGTACTACAAATCAATTATTAGTGCAAAAAAAACTTAAAGTGCATCAAAGTGTCCATTCCAGTATGCATTGGCAAATATATGTGTAGCAAGGGCCCCGACCCTAGAAGCTTAATGGTGACCTCCAGATTCAGGGAGAGCTGACATCCTTTGTTGTAGAGTGGGTTACGAGGCATGGTGGGTGTAATGCAAGAAAATGATGGGCGCCAGTCACTTTTTGAATGCGAACAAGAGATTTATTGTCTCTTAACAGAACTGTGGGGGAGAGGGGGTTAGGGCAGGGGCCCCTTGAGTAGATACAATGCTAATTGGCAGACTCCAAGACTTGTATAAGTCTCCAGCCAGATAACACTTCTGTATAGGTAGGACCGCTGTCTCCTATGGCAACTAATCTTGTGACAGTCAGTTGTACATAACTCTTGGTAACACAAAACAGTCCTTTTCTTATCTCACAGTATCCCACTGTAGATCTTTACTCACTGAGCTCCCAGTCTCTCACTAGACATTCAGGTCCCAGTTCGTCACTGGATCTTCCACAGCTATCCCGCTGTAAACTCCTCAAGCGTCGCCCCTGCTATCCTGCTGAGTCCCTCACTTGGCACTTGCTGATGCTTTCCCACTCCTTCACCGTCCCTGGTTGGTGAGAAGACTGCTCTGGTATTTGCTCAAGCTTACCGTATATACTCGAGTATAAGCCGAGATTTTCAGCCTCTTTTTTGAGGCTGAAAGTGCCCCCCTCGGCTTATACTCGAGTCATCGCCGTCTGTCTGCCCGAACAGCGTGTCGAGCAGACAGACAGCGGCCATTCTAACTTTCAAAAGCCGCGCCTCCCTGTCTGTGATAGGCGGAACACAATTTCCCAGCAGTCTGTGTTCCGCCTATCACGGACATCCGCTCATCCTCATACTACGGACGAGGATAAGAGGATGTCCGTGATAGGCGGAACACAGACTGCTGGGAAATTGTGTTCCGCCTATCACAGACAGGGAGGCGCGGCATTTGAACAGGGGAATGGGCGCCGACGAAGAGCGGTGATCCTGGGACGGGACCGGACGGAGGCTCGGCTCGGGACGGGACGGGACCGGACGGAGTCTCGGGACGGGACGGGACCGGACGGAGTCTCGGGACGGGACGGGACCGGACGGAGGCTCGGGACGGGACGAGACCGGACGGAGGCTCGGGACGGGACGGGACCGGACGGAGGCTCGGGACCGGACGGAGGCTCGGGACACAGGTAGGCTGGACACACAAGGCCACACACACACACACACACACACACACACACACACACACACACACATGGATGGACACACACACACACAGGGATGGATGGATGGACACACACACAGGGATGGATGGATGGATGGACACACACACACACAGGGATGGATGGATGGATGGACACACACACACACAGGGATGGATGGACACACACACACACAGGGATGGATGGATGGACACACACACACAGGGATGGACAGGCATATCTCACCCTCGGCTTATACACGAGTCAATAGGTTTCCCAGTTTTTTGGGGGTAAATTGGGGGCCTCGGCTTATACTCGGGTCGGCCTATACTCGAGTATATACGGTACTCACTATTAGTGGCTACAGCTTCTACCTCTGAGCACAACTGAACCTTCTTAACTTTGTTGGACTTCAGTCCTGCAGTCCCAACCTTATGCTGCTTCTCCTGCTCCTGGATAGGCCTCAGGCAGCCTAGCAGCCAGTGGCCCCCTGGATAGGCCTCAGGCTTCCAGCCTAGCAGCCCAGGGCAACATAACACATGTCCACCTAGACAGCCTTCCAGATGGCACAGAAACCCGATCACCTGATTCCACCTAAATATATAGGCTCTCCCAGCAGGCCAACGGACTAAAAAAGCCCCTGACAATTGACTGAGATACTCATCTATTCGTGATCTGACCTTGCTAAGCCCCTGCCATTCTAATGCCACCCGCCACAGTGCAACCTAGGGACAGAAGAGAAAAGGGTGCAGCAATTCCAGAGTTAGAGAGAAATCAATTGATCTTCTCATGCTGCGTACACACAACCGTTTTTTCCATCAGAATAAACTCTGACGTTTTTTTCCGATGGAGTTCCACTGAAACGGACTTGCCTACACACGATCACACCAAGGTCCGATTGTTTAGAATACAGTGACGTACAACACATATGACGGGACTAGAAAAAGGAAGTTCAATAGCCAGTAGCCAATAGCTACCCTTGCATTGTTTTTGGTCTGTCGGAACACCATACAGACAAACAGTTTTCCTGATAGGAATTGATTCCGTCAGAAAGATTTAAAGCATATTCTATTTCTAGGTCCATCAGAATTTAAAAAAAAAAGTCCACCGAAGCCCACACATGATTGCAATATCCAATGAAATGATTCCGTCTCACTTTTTCTGCCGGAAAGTTTGGCCATGTGTACACGGCATAACAATCAACCGGGAAAATTACCTCCTGGAAAACCAAATATATTAGCAACCCTGCCTGAACACCAAGGTGCTACATCTGTCCCAAAAATAATCAGATGACAAAATGAAGTACATTAAAAGTGCTCCACTCAAAAATGAAATTTCATTTGTGATCCTTCCACACCAGAAATAGTAAAAGTCACATGCACATCCTTCTAGACAGCATTCAACTCACCATAGGGGCTGGACCTTTGTTACATAACAAAAGGTCAAAAGCGCAATATGGAATTATGTATTCTTTCCTTCACAGACCAAGATAAGCTCCACTCATAGAGAAAGAAATGGTGGGGGAGACTGGTTGTGTAAAACCTCTCTCAAATGTGCATTTGACATTTTGTTATCTGTCAGAGGTCCATCCCTTGTGGTGAGTTGATGGCTCTCCAGTAGTGTGTGTAATTTCACTTTTTTCCAGTAGAGTGTGAAATTTCACTTTTGAGGGAAGCACATTTATGTGAGCTATCAACCCAGGTTTCTGATATTTCCACAAAGTCAAAGTCCCCCTCAAATATCAGAAGTTCTAGTTTTTCCATTATATTAACCAGGCTTCTGGCATTTGTGTACATAACCAATGTGACATCTGTGCAGGTATGGGTGCACGCACCCTGGTACGTTTGGGACCATGCACCCACACAGTTGTCACATTGGGAGCATCGGCTGTGTCCCAATTGACAGCATTGAGACTGCCCACTCAGAGATCCATGGAACACCTGTGCATCCCTAGCCATCAAACAGGGCACAGATTCATATGCCACTTGAGAACAAGACCTTACTGTAACCCAACTACCTTCATTTTTTTTTTTTTTTTTTTTTTTTTTTTTGCGCATACATTTTCTGTTCAGTATTTCTTAGGGTGTATGAAAAGGCTAAATCAATTTTTCTAATTTTGCATATAGTGGAGAAGGTTTGACCCTCTGTCACATTTAAACTGTTGTCTGTATACTACCCTGGGATATTCACCATCTCTGTTTGGGCAGGAAGGTGAATCATTCATTGGAGACAGATTTTCAACAACAACAGTCTTAGCCCTTGTACACACAGTCGGAGATTTCGACAACCAAATCCGTCGGAGTAATTCCGATGGATTAATTCCGGAAGAGGTCCAGAAGTGATGTTGCATACACAAGGTCGGACTAAGTTGTCGGAAAATCCGATTGTTCATAACGTGATGACGTTATTTCGTTACGACGGGACTACGTTCAGGCTAGTAGCCAATAGCTTTGGCCTAGGAATTTGATCTGAGCATGCGTGGCACCTTCGGAGTAGGCTACACATGATCAGAGTATGTCCGATACGAGCATTTTGTCAGAAAATTTTACCGGCAAGTTGGAAAAGTTGGTCCGTCAGATATTCCAATGGAAACAGTCCGATGCAGACCACACACAGTCGGAATATCCAACAAAACAGTCCGATAGGAAACATTCCAACGGAATCTCCGACCGTGTGTACAAGGGCTAAGACAAATTTCCCCCTGATTTGCTGGGATTTTTACGTTTTCATATTCTGTTCGGAACTCAAAAAAGGTTTTGGGTATACTGTACATACATTTTAAAACACATTTTTTACTGTTTCCATTCCTTTTGCGATTTAACTAATTTTGCACTTTGCCTATTTTCTGCTTTGTGATAATTGTTTGGCACTGAACATACAAAGGAGGGCATAGTAAAATGTATGGTTATATTGACACAGGCTTTTTTTCGTTCATATGCATATTATACAGCTTACTAAACACTGCATATATCATGGTTTTATCATGTGTAACATGGTTTGAAATACTCACCACCAGGAAAATTGCATCCTATTCCAACTATTGCTATTGCATCTTCTGGGTAATCCATATTCCAGTATTTTTAAAAGGTAAATGCTAACCGTATACTGTAAGATAACCATAAGGTGAGGAAAGGTTTTTCCAACCTGATTAATGCTGGGAAACAAAAGAAGAATGTGTTATAATCTCTGTGATAATTATATTTGCTGCACTGCAGATTTGGTATATGGCACAGAACAGTTCAAAGATCTTATGATATTTGTTCCCTGCTCTAACTTTGTGCACATCTGCCCTCCTTTTTTTGGTGAAATTACATATTTCTCAGAGTCTACATTTGGATACCGTTCCACAATACCTGGCAGAGTATCCACTAAGCACACCAACTGCTTCAGCAATAGAGACCTCCATTGTGCTCTACAACCCACACATTAACTGCCTCCACCAATGTTTCCTATACCCAGTGTCCAGTATGTTTGCTCTTTAAAGCACTAGGAGCCTACTGAAGTAGTGTTTAGGGAAAATTTAACCAAGAAAACAATAAAAATCCTAAAACTTCCTTAAATGTCTTTAACATGTAGTTTTTTACTTAAATTACAGAACATTATAACATTAAACCCTCCTCCCTGAATCTCTAAAGCCCATTTCCGTGAATTTGTTTTGCTTCAAGTTTTAAGGTTTGCATGAGTTGTATGAGCTGTGCTTACAGCATAGACCTGCTTCAGGTCTAGTGCTAGTTTGCTTTTGGGTCTGCATGCACTAGGCCAATGAAAATAATGGCTGTATTTCGCAAACTGGAGGGAGAGGGGGGTGGCCTGAAGATGGTCCACAGCTGTAGCTGAATAGTGGAGCTCTGATACACTGAGGGCAATCAAGAAAAATGTATGCCTCCTTTACCCAATGACCAGAAGAAAAAAATACCCCGCTTGGGCCCCTTTGAGTTCACCCTGCTCTCCTCACAAGATGGCACCCAGCTGCATCATACATCAAGGAAGATGAGACAATTGACTTACAGGTCGAGACTCTCCCCCCTGAGGAGTAGCCGACTGACCCATCACGAGTAACACTTCTCCCTTAGAATCGGATTCATCACAAGTTTCTGTCTACCATTTGTGGGCAGAAGACTCGGATCTAAGAAACATCTTGCACTCTCTACCTACCAGACAGGACCTGGACTCCCTCCCAACCAGAAAAGACCTAGAAATCCAAGCCCAACGCATTGTGGTAGTGCTGTGCAAGGATCTTGGAGGGGAGATTGAATCTAACTGCTGTGCAAACTAGGGTATCTTCCATGGAGGCTCATCAAAAGGCTGTAGGAATAATAAACAAAAAATGTGCAGTTCTAAAAGCGGGACTACCTTTCACCATGTACTACTATATAACCTAATGAATATCATACACAATCTTCAGAAAAAACAAATCTTAAAATATATTTTAAAAAAATGCATAACTTTAAATATTAATACATATATTAGTAAGTGCCACTTCAAAAAATCCATCTCTTCCAAGTGCTTGTGCAGTAAGCAAAAAACAACGGAATAATGCTTCTGAGCACAAACGTCTTTTTTTACCACATGCTTGAAACAAAGACAGAGAGGACAGAAACTATTTAAGGATTTATTTGACAGATCCAAATTTAACTGATTTATTAACAATAGTCAGGAAGAACCAAAAGACTCTGAAGCCAGTACTATACATCTAACTTGATCGAATTCCACCAATGATATTGAGCATCATCGATGAGAGGTGTCTAAAAAGGGCACATCTGAGGAAGGAGGCCATGCCTCCAAAACGCATCATGTGACTCACCTCTCTTGTTAGTGGTATTTTATTGTTTTTACTCTATTTTATTAGAATTTACTGCACTAGGTTGCTTTTTCCTTTTTGTTGCCTTTGTTGTATGGATTGTGACCAAGACCTTGGTCAGACAAGTTTAAAGGGCAGCTGCACAGATCCTGGGTATATTTGTTCAATATTACTGACATTGAAGTTTTTTTTGGGCTGGATACACCTGTCTGTGCGGAGTAGGGATGAGCCGAACACATGCCCCCCCCCCCCCCCCCCCCCGGTTCGGTTTGCGGCAGAACATGCAAACAGACCAAAAATTTGTGCAAACACGTGAACCCCATTGAAGTCTATTGGACTCGAACTTGAAAAATCAAAGGTGCTAATTTTAAAGGCTAATATGCAAGTTATTGTCATAAAAAAAGTGTTTAGGGACCCTGGTCCTGCCCCAAGGGACATGTATCAATGCAAAAAAAGTTTTAAAAACTGCAGTTTTTTCAGGAGCAGTGATTTTAATAATGCTTAAAGTGAAACAATAATAGTGTATTCCTTTAAATATCAAGTTTTTCCGATGGAATTCTGCTCAATCTTGCCTTGCATACACACGGTCACACAAAAGTTCTCTGAACTTTCGACCGTCAAGAATGCGGTGACATACAACACTATGATGAACCAAGAAAATGAACTTCAATGCTTCTGAGCATGCGTCAAATTGTTTCCGAGCATGCGTAGGAAATTTGCCCGGTCGGAATTTGTACAGACGATCGGAATTTCTGATCGGAACTTTTTCCAACCGAAAAAATAGGATATTATAATACAGCTTACCTGTAAAATCCTTTTCTTGGGAATATATCACAGGACACATAGCCTTCATTACTTAGTGGCTTAGATAGTCACCTGTGGTGATTGGACAATGGTTGAGCATAATTAAGGAGAGTTCCTCCTCTATATAACCTTTCCCTTATGGGGAGTACCTCAGTTTTGTAGCAAAGCAATAAGTCTCGACATAAAGCCTGTACAGGGGCGGGAGCTCTGTGTCCCGTGATGTATTCCCAAGAAAAAGATTTTACAGGTAAGCTGTATTAAAAAATCCTATTTTCTTTTTCCTACATCACGGGACACAGAGCCTTCATTATTTAGTGGGACATCCCAAAGCAATGCCCAAATGAGGGGAGGGAGACACAAATCAGAAATCATAGACCGCAGACAGACTAGAGCAGAGGTGCCCAACCAGGGGCCCGGGGGCCACATGTGGCCCGCGGAGCCGTCTGATGTGGCCCGCGACTTCCTGCTCTGTGATGGAATAGAATACGGTTATTAATAGTAAGTTTATTACTAAAATCACAGTGTATATATGGAAATATCTGTTCTGCAGTGGTTATTGGGCTGCTTTCAAACTGATCCCCAGGTGCAGAGCAGTGCACCTGTGGGTTACCTGCACTGAGCCATAGACCATTTTTACACGAGCAGTCCAACCCAATTGGGCCCTTCTATTCACCTCTAAGGAGTAGAAGATGTAAATAGATTTGTGTCGAGTGGGCTGCCATGCACCCGCTCCACACATTGTGGCCCGCGATAGGTTACCAAGTCGCTTAGGTGGCCCTCGCTCTTCAAAAGGTTGGGCACCCTTGGACTAGAGGAACTAAACTGCAGCCTGCGGTACACTCCGCTCGAAGACGGCATCCTCTTGCCCTCTTACATCCACCTGATAAAATCTAGTGAATGTATGGACTGAAGACCAAGTCGCAGCCTTGCACATCTGAGCCATGGAGGCCTGGTGATGCTCCGCCCAAGAGCCACTAACAGTCCTAGTAGAGTGTGCTTTAACTTGAAAAGGAGGAGTCTTCCCCTTTATACCATAAGCCTGAAAAATTACTTGTGGAATCCATCTAGAAATAGTGGACTTTGACACTGCCTGACCCTTCTTGGGGCCCTCTGGCAGAATAATTAAACAATTTGTTTTTCGTATCTGAGTGGTTGTCTGCAGATAGATGCTGACTGCTCTTACAACCTCCAGAGTGTGTAATGATTCTTCTTCCACTGACTGCGGATCTGGAAAAAAGGACGATAGGGCCACATCTTGATTCAAATGGAATCTTGAAACTACATTGGGTAAAAAGGTAGGGTGAGGACGCAGCACCACCCTGTCTTTGTGAATAATCAAATATGGCTCTATACAAGAAAGAGCTCCTAACTCCGATACCCTCCTAACAGAGGATATGGCTATCAGAAAGACCAACTTTTTAATTAAAAGAATTAAAGAAGCTTGGTGCAACGGTTCAAAAGGGTGTTCCTGTAAAGCGGACAAAACCAAATTTAGATCCCAAGGGCACACAGGAGGTTTGACTGGCGGATTTAAGCGCAGCGCCCCCTGTACAAAGGCCCTGACCAGGGAATGTGAGGCAATTGGCTTCTGTAAAAATTCTGACAAGGCCGAGATTTGGACCTTGATAGTGCTCAAAGCCAACTTCATCTCTATGCCTAACTAAAGAAAGGCAAGAATCCTGCTAATGGCAAATTTTCTAGGATGCCACCCCCTGGTTTCACACCAGGAAACATATACTTTCCAGATTCTGTAGTAAATGAACCTGGAACCCGGCTTTCTGGCATTAACCAAAGTGGAAAATACTGAATCCGAGAGCCCATGGCCTTTTAGAATGTGGGTCTCAGCAGCCAAATCGTCAAATTCAGACTTTGTAAGGATGGTTGGAAAATTGGACCTTGTGACAGTAGGTCTGGCTGTAGAGGAAGAACCCAAGGCTTCCCTAATGCCATCTTCACAATCTCTGCATACCAGGGTCATCTGGGCCAAGTTGGAGCCACTAGAATGACTGACTTTGCTTACCTTTTGACTCTACAAGGAACCACGGAAGTAGCAGAATTGGAGGAAATGCATAGATCAGAACGTACTGATCCCATGGCGCCATTAAGGCATCTGATCCTTGAGCAAGTGGATCTTTTGTTCTTGACACAAAGCTGTCCAGCTTCTTGTTGAATCTGGATGAGAACAGGTCTACAGCCCCACTTTTGACTTATGATCTGAAATATGTCAGGGTGTAGAGTTATTACCTCCCTTTGAAGTCCTCTTACGAGGAGACATAGTCCTAAGCTGCAAGCAGAGGTACTAGTACATATGCAATCACTGTTGTGCTATAGTCTCACAATATAAAATATATGCTAATATCACACAACCTCATGCTGAGTAGGTGTTTTAGGTTTGCCTGGATTCAATCACTTGAAATGCTTACAGCCCACAGCTCTGTGTCCTCCGCTTACAGGAGCTCTGATGCTCTGGGCTTTTCAAACTTGGCCTGTGTACTGGTGCGCCATGCACCCGCATGTGCATAGCGCCGCAACCACGCCCCCCTTCCTGCCAAGCTAGCTGTAAAAGCGTGCACCTCTGCGCATGCAGGACTGTCATGGTGGCTGCCAGGAACCAGGGAGGGAGAAGAGGACCACACAGAGGGGCTGCCTGGCTTTTCTGGAACTGTGAGACTACGTGGAACCCCTTTTTTGTATGCAGATGTGGCAGAGCCTGCAGCGAAGGAGGTAAGCGGCTTGACAAACCAACTTCACTGAACATGTATCCTGGATGGCATGTAAGTATACACCAGGTTTGCCTCTTACTCCTTCTAGTGGCGGAAACCAGGTAAGACATACAACTACTCTTAGAAGAAATTCATAATATGTAATATATAGGATTATCTTCACTTACCTGACTCTGCCAGAATCTTTCGTGCCACTGTTGTATAGTACACCAAGGCCAGTTCTCCTAGCATTATGACCCGCATGCTTTGGACAATCACAGCGCAGAAAAAATGGAGAGCCATGATTGGCCAAAGCCTCGCATAGTGTGTTGCGTCAGCGGGGAGAGAGATAGACGGAGAGGCAGTGTCTTTGAATTTCCTTTGAAGCTGTTGCAATTACAGTCGGTGTATTGTGCCACCTGCACAGTGTACACTTAAAGCTACCCCAATTGCTGGCATTCTTCTGATCCTATACCACAGGCAGCTGCTGCAGCAATTACAGTCTGTGTATTGTGCCACCTGCACAGTGTATACCTAAAGCTACTCCAATTGCTGGTGTTCTGTTGGTCCTATACCACAGGCAGCTGTTGCAGCAATTACAGTCGGTGTATTGTGCCACCTGACAGTGTACACCTAAAGTTACCCCAATTGCTGGTGTTCTGCTTTTCCTATCCGCCGGCAGCTGTAGCAATTACAGTCGGTGTACTGTGTTATCTGCACAGTTTGAACCTAAAGCTACCCCAATTGCTGGTGTTCTGCTGATCATATACCGCAGGCAGCTCCAGTAATTACAGTTGGTGTATTGTGTTGTCTGCACAGTGTGCACCTAATGCTACCCCAATTGCTGGTGGCCTGTTTATCCTATCTGCTGGCAGCTGTAGCAATTACAGTCGGTGTACTGTGTCATCTGCACAGTTTGCACTTAAAGCTATCCCAATTGCTGGTGTTCTGCTGATCATATACCGCAGGCAGCTCCAGTAATTACAGTTGGTGTATTGTGTTGTCTGCACAGTGTGCACCTAATGCTACCCCAATTGCTGGTGGCCTGTTTATCCTATCTGCTGGCAGCTGTAGCAATTACAGTCGGTGTACTGTGTCATCTGCACAGTTTGCACTTAAAGCTATCCCAATTGCTGGTGATCTGCTGATCCTATACCGCAGGCAGCTCCAGTAATTACAATTGGTGTATTGTGTCATCTGCACAGTGTGCACCTAAAGCTACCCCAATTGCTGGTGTTCTTCAGATCCTATACCACAAGCAGGCAGCTGCAGTAATTACAGTCAGTGTATTGTGTCATTTTCACAGTGTATGCCGAAAGCTACCCCAATTGCTTGTGCTCTTCTGATTCTATACCACAGGCAGGCAGCTGCAGTAATTACAGTCTGTGTATTGTGTCTTCTGCAGAGTGTACGCCTAAAGCTACCCCAATTGCTGGTGTTCTGCTGATCCTATACCACAGGCAGGCAGCTGCAGTAATTACAGTTGGTGTACTGTGTCATCTGCACAGTGTGCACTTAAAGCTACCCCTATTGCTGGTGTTCTGCTGATCCTATACCGCAGGCAGCTCCAGTAATTACAATTGGTGTATTGTGCCATCTGCACAGTGTGCACCTAAAGCTACCCCAATTGCTGGTGTTCTTCAGATCCTATACCACAAGCAGGCAGCTGCAGTAATTACAGTCAGTGTATTGTGTCATTTGCACAGTGTATGCCGAAAGCTACCCAAATTGCTTGTGCTCTTCTGATTCTATACCACAGGCAGGCAGCTGCAGTAATTACAGTCTGTGTATTGTGTCTTCTGCAGAGTGTACGCCTAAAGCTACCCCAATTGCTGGTGTTCTGCTGATCCTATACCACAGGCAGGCAGCTGCAGTAATTACAGTTGGTGTACTGTGTCATCTGCACAGTGTGCACTTAAAGCTACCCCTATTGCTGGTGTTCTGCTGATCCTATACCACAGGCAGCTGCAGTAATTACAGTCAGTGTACTGTGTCTTCTGCACAGTGGGCACTTAAAGCTACCCCAATTGCTGGTGTTCTGCTGATCCTATACCGCAGACAGCTGCAGTAATTACAGTCGGTGTACTGTGTCATCTGCACAGTGTGTGCTTAAAGCTACCCCAATTTCTGGTGTTCTCATAGTAATAATACTACAGGCAGGCAGTTGATTCTTCTAGCTGCAGTATAATCAGTATATACGTCCCAGCTTTGTGCAGCTACATCTCCCTGCAGGCCATTAGTATGTCTAGAAGGCCAAAAAGGTGAGGCAGACTGTCACGAGCCAATAAAAAAGGGCAAGCAGTCTGTCTAGAGGCAACAGTGCTGGTCGTGGACACGGTGCATCCTCATCAGCACGTGGCCATGGGACACGCTTGTCCTTATTTTCGGCAGCTGGATGTGTTGAGCAGCAACATGGCGAAGACTTGGTAGAGTGGATGACCAAGCTGTCCTCATCCTCCTCATCCTCTTTCACCCAGGCTCAGGGTACTGGCAAAGCAGCTGCCAACGCGGCCTCTTCCCTCGTCTCAATAGCATCAGTCCCTCCTTCCCTAGCCCCACCATGTCCTCCTCCTCCCGAACTGTTTGAGCACAGTGTTGGGTACATGTTCCATGAGGATGCCCAGCATTTTGAATGCTCTGATGATGATACCCAGCTAGAGGAAGGCAGTAACATGAGCCCAGAGATAGGGGATGCCCAAGAAGGACAGCAATCTGGCAGTCATGTTCCCTCAGCTGCAGCATACTGCCAGGTTTGCTCCAGTGATGAGGAGGGAGGGGATGATGAGGTCACTGACTCCACGTGGGTGCCTGATAAGAGAGAGGAGGAGGAGGAGGCACATCTCCAACGCGGCAGGATGCCCTCCAGGGGCCAGCTTAAGGGCAGCACTCCGACTGCATCACACCGCAGAGCTCCGCCTGTGCAGGGCGCTGCCTCTGCGCATTATTCCAAAAGTTCTTTAGTGTGGGCCTTTTTTTGGACAAGTGCATCAGATCGCACCACTGCTATTTGCAACATATGTCTCAGGCGTATCTCGCGTGGTCAAAACATCAGCCGCTTGGGCACCACATGCTTGACCAGACATATGTCGACCTGCCATGCAGTTCGTTGGCAAGCGTACCTAAAAGACCCACACCAAAGAACAAAGCAGACCTCTACTTGCTCCTCATCAGCTGGGATCTCCAACCCCACTATACCTTCAGTCCTCTCTGAAACGTGCACTGAGAGGAATGAAGGTGTAGAATTAAGTACTTGCGGGCAATCTGCTACCAGTACACCGATGTCCAGTTGTACCAGGTAAATTTCCCTGCCCTAGCTGCTGCACTCCCAGCCATCCACATGCCCAGCGGTTGAATGCTAGCTTGGCTAAATTGCTAGCACTTCAACTGCTGCCTTTTCAGTTGGTAGACTGGGCCCCCTTCCGTGAGTTTTTGCAATGTGCAGTTGCTCAGTGGCAGGTTCCCAAACGCCACATTTTCTCACTGAAGGAGATTCCAGCTCTCTACCGGCGTGCGGAAGGCAAGTCCATGCCTCGCTGGACAGGGTGGTAAGTGGTAAGGTGCATATTACTGCTGACTCATTGTCCAGCAGGCATGGACAGGGATGTTACATATATTTCACTGCGCATTGGGTGACTCTTCTGGCAGCTGGGAAGGATGCAGGACAAGGTGCAGTAGTGTTGGAGGTATTTCCACCACCACGCCTCCAAAAAGCTACTACTGGTGATTGTGACACACCTCTCTCCACCACCCCCTCCTCTTCTTCTTCCTCCATGGCCTCTTCCTGTGCTTTGTCCTCGGAACCAGTTCTATAGGTGTTCAAGGGGCTACACAAGTATGCAGGCAAAAAGATGCCATGGCGTGCTTGCGCTGGTGTGCTTGGGGGACAGGAGCCACATTGGGGCAGTGATTCTGTCATCTCTGCAGGGGCAGGCTGAGAGGTGGTTGACACCACGTCAGCTTAAGCCGGAAATGGTGGTTTGCAACAATGGTACCAACCTCCTCTCCGCCCTCTGACAGGGACAACTGACCCATGTGCCCTGTCTAGATCACGTCCTTAACTTGGTGGTGCAGCAGTTCTTGTGCAGGTACCCAGGCTTACAGAATGTCCTGAGGCAGGCCAGGAAAGTCTGCGTGCATTTCCGCCAGTCATATAATGCTAGTGCTTGGCTGGCTGACCTCCAAAAGGAATTGAACCTGCCAAAGAACCGCCTAATTTGTGAAATGCCCACCAGGTGGAACTCAACGTTGGCCATGCTGCAGTGGCTGCACATGCAGCAGAGGGCCATAAATGAGTACCTGTGTGACTACGGCACCAGGACAAGGTCAGGGGAGCTTGTTTTTTTTCTCCCCACGCCAGTGGGCCATAATCAGGGATGCATGCACTATCCTGTCACCATTTGAGGAGGCCACAAGGATGGTGAGCAGTGGCAGTGCATGCATCAGTGACACTGTCCCTCTTGCCTACCTGTTGGAGCACACACTGTGTGGAATAATGGACAGGGCACTTAAGACAGAACAGAGGCAGGAAGAGGAGGACTTCCTTGCCTCTCAAGGCCTTCTTTATCCAGACAGTGTTCCTGTTGGCCCGCCGATCACACAGGAAGAGGACGAGGAGGAGGAGGAGGATTGTGTCAGCATGGAGGTGGAGCCTGGCACTCAGCATCAGCAGCAGTCTTTTAGGGATCATTTACAGTCCCAAGAAACCCGTGGACTTGTACGTGGCTGGGAGGAGGTGGCTGCGGATCATGTCATCCTTAGTGACCCAGAGGACTCCGGACTGAATGCCTCAGCTAACCTACGCTGCATGGCCTCCCTGATCCTGCAAAGCCTGCAGAAGGATCCTCGTATTCATTGGATAAAGGAGAGGGATCATTAATGGCTGGCAACTCTCCTTGATCCACGGTACAAGGGTAAGGTCGTGGACCTTATCTTGCCATCGCAGAGGGAGCACAGGATGAGACATCTTCAGAAGGCCTTGCAGAAAGGTCTGTGCAATGCATTCCCAGAGACTGTAAGGTTACAAATTCCTGGTCCCGGATAACCTGTTGCTGAGGCTTTGGTCAGTCACAGAAGGAGCGGTGGAGAAGGTGGCTGGCTGACTGATGCGTTCAGACAATTTTTTTGTTCCGCAGCCCCAAGGTATGATCGGTTCCAGCAACCATTGCCAGTGTCTGATTTACAGCAGGAAAACCTAGGGGCAAGATCAGACGTGGACACCTTTCCCACCGAAAATCTTCTGGGTTACTGAGTCTTGAGGATGGATCACTGACCAGAGCTTGTACAGTATGCAATTGAGCTACTGGCCTGTCCTGCATCCAGCGTTCTTTCAGAATGCACATTCAGTGCTGCTGGAGGCTTTGTAACCTGTCCACCAACTCGGTTGATCGACTGACCTTCATAAAAATGAATCAGTCTTGGATCACCACCAGCTACCAAGCACCTGAAGCTGATGTAACTGAATCATTTTTTTTGAAATGTCAGATCCCTTCAAGACTGCCTATGCTGATGCTGAGTGACTATCCTGTTATGCTGACTGACTATACTCTTCCTCCTCAATGATCCTGCTGATAGCTTGGAAGAACATTTTTGGTTTTGGGCGCCGCCACCAGTGCCTAAGGCCCCATTTTTCAGCCCCTGTTTAACAGGGGCATGTAATTACAATTTTTGATGCAATATTTTGCAGGAGGGTTTGTTTCTGCTCTCAACTACAATATCTTTGAGGGGTTGCCATGTTGTGGCACCAGCATCAGTGCCTAAGGCCCACTTTTTCAGCCCCTGTTTAACAGGGGCATGTAATTACAATTTTTGATCCAATACTTTTCAGCAGGGCTCATTCCTGCTCTCCAACTAAAGTTTCTGTGAGGTGTTGCAGTGTTGTGGCACCAGTGCCTAAGGCCCAATTTTTGTGCCCATGTTCAACGGGTGCATGTAATTACAATTTTTTATATAATATTTCACAGCAGGGCCCATTCCAGCACCCACCAAGAGTAACTGTGAGGACTTACAGTGTTATGGCACTAGCCCCACCACCACCACCACCACCAAAGGCCCAATTTTTCTACCACTGTTCAACAATGGCATGTACTTACAATTCTTGATATAATAGTTCACAGCAGGGCGTTCCAGCGCCCACCAAGAGTCACTTTGAGGGCTTACACCTTAGGCCCAAATTTATGCAGAGAATATAGGGCAGGGCCCTACTTTCAAACATCCAACTTACAAACGTCTCCTACTTGCAAACGGAAGGAGACAACAGGAAGTGAGATGAAATCTACCCCTAGGAAGGGAAATTCTCTCCTTTAAGAGTTGATATGGGAAAAACGGGTCTCCTCTCCACTGATGCTTTATCCCAATCCTTGTTTTACTAAACACTCCAAATTTTCAAAAAACATTTGTCATTGGGACAGAAAGTGAGGTGAAATCTTCTGAAGAGGTGCACAGACAGCTAAAAAATGTTACAGGGCTGATAAACCTTCCCTATGTTTTCCAAAAAGCTTAAAAATAGATTTTTGGACTGGAGCTACACTTTAAAAATGTACCAGTTCAAAATTACAAACAGATTCTACTTAACAACAAACCTACACAGTCCCTCTCTTGTTTGCACCGCCTGTATACTGCTGTTCTGAGTATATAGGGCCTGGGAGCCCCACGCCTTTCCTTTTTAAAATTTGGGTACGGGGTTCCCCTTAATATCAAGACCCAAAGGGGCTGGTAATGGGCAGGGGGGTACCCATGCCATTTTTCTCAATGATTTTCATCCATATTGCCAGGACCAGACATTACATTAAAACCACAAGCAGTTTTAAATTACTTTTTTTCCGTTAGAAATGTCATTTTGTGTAGGGACTGTTCTAAACACAGGAAACATGTGCCACTTCACAGGCATACTATAGACACCTCCCAGGCCTGATATTTAAAGGTATATTTCAAATTTTTTTCACTTTAAGCGTCATTAAAATCAGTGCTCCAGAAAAAACTGCCGTTTTTAAAACTTTTTTTGCATTGATACATGTCCCCTGGGGCCGGACCCGGGCCCCCAAACCCTTTTTAGGACAATAACTTGTATATTAGCCTTTAAAATGAGCACTTTTGAGTTTGAAAGTTCGAGTCCCATAGATGGGGTTTAATAGGGTTCTAAAGTCCGCGCAAATTTTCGTTCCGTTCGCAGGTTCTGGTGCATCGGCTCATCCCTACTCACAGTTACTCTTGGTGGATGCTGGAATGGCCCGTGCTGTGAAATATTATATCAAGAATTGTAATGCCATGCCTCTGTTAAACAGGGGAAGAAAAATTGAGCCTTAGGTGGTGGTGGTGGCACAACACTGTAAAACCTCACAGATACTTTTGTTGAGTGCAGGAACAGACCCTGCTGTGAAATATTAGATCAAAAATTGTAATTACGTGCCCCTGTTAAACAGTGGCAGAGAAATTGGGCCTTAGGCAGTAGTAGTGGTGCCACAACACTGCAACCCCTCACAGATACTCTTGTTGAGCACAGGAACGAGCCCTGTTAAATATTTGGTCAAAAATTGTAATTACGTGCCCCTGTTAAACAGGAGCAGAAAAATTGTGCTTTTGGTAGTGGAGGTGGTGCCCTGAACCAAAAATATTCTTAGAAGCTATCATCATGAAAATTGAGGAGGAATAGGATAGTCACTCAGCATAATAGGATAGTCACTCAGCATACGCAGTCTTCAAAGGTTCCCACATCCATAGAAAAATCATTCAGTTACATCATCAGGTGCTTGGTAGCTGGTGATCCAAGACTGATTCATTTTTATATGAATGTCAGCCAATCAACAGAGCATGTGGACAGGCACACTCCGTGATCGGTTACAAAGCCTCCAGCAGCACTGAATGTGCGTTCAGAAAGAACGCTGAATGCAGGATAGGCCAGTAGCTCAAATGCATATTGAGCAAGCTCTGGCCAGTGGTCCATCCTCAAGACCCAGTAACCCAGTGGATGTTCTGGTGGAAAGGTCTCCAAGTCTGATCTTGCCCCTAGATATTCCTGCACCATGTAATTCAGACAATGACGATGGTTGCTGGAACTGATCAGACCTGGGCTCTGAGGACTGAAGAAGGCATCGGTCAGCCAGCCACCTTCTCCATCGCTCTTTCTGGTACTGAACGAAGCCTTAGCAACACCTAGTCTAGCACCAGGAAATACTAACCAGGAATGTAACCTCCCAAGCTCTGGAAAAGCATTTCACAAACCTTTCTGCAAGACCTCTCGAAGATGTTTCATCCTCTGCTCCCTCTGGGAAGGCTGAATAAGTTCTGCAACCTTAACCTTGTAACATGTATCAAGAAGGGTTGCAAGCCAGTAATGATCCCTCTCCTTTATACTACGAATCTTAGGGTCCTTTTCGCAGGCTTTGCAGGATTAGGGAGGCCATGCAGCATAGATTTGCAGAGGCATTCAATCCTCACTAAGGATCACGTGATCTTCAACCACCTCTTCCCAGCCACGTACAAATCCATGGGTTTCTGGGGACCGCAAACGATCCCTTGAAGACTGCTGCTGATGCTGAGTGTTTTCTTCCACCCCCATGTTGACACAATCCTCCTCCTTTTCTTCTTCCTGTGTGATCGGCAGGCCTGCAGGAACACTAGTATCTGGATAAAGGGGGCCTTGAGAGGTAAGGAAGTCCTCCTCTTTCTCCCACTGTTCTGCCTCAAGTGCCCTTTCCATTATTCCATGAAGCGTGTACTCTAACAGGAAGACAAGAGCGACAGTATAACTGATGCATGCACTGTCACTACTCACCATCCTCGTGGCCTCCTCAAATGGTGACAGGACAGTGCATGCATCCTTGATCAGTAGCCACTGGAGTGGTGAAAAAAAGCCAAGCTCCCCTGACCCTGTCCTGGTGCCATACTCACACATGTACTCATTGATGGCCCTCTGATGCATGTGCAGCCACAGCAGCATTGTCAACGTTGAGTTCCACCTGGTGGGCATGTCACAAATGAGGCAGTTCTTGGGCAGGTTGCCTTCTCTCTGAATGTCAGTCAGCTGAGCACTGGCATTATATGACTAGCGGAAATGACCACAGACTTTCCTGGCCTGCCTCAGGAGATCCTGTAAGCCCAGGTACCTGCTCAAGAACCACTGCACCGCCAAATTCAGGATATGAGCCAAACAGGGAACATGGGTCAAGTGTCCCTGTCAAAGGGCGGAGAGGAGGTTGGTGTCATTGTCGTATACAACCATTCCTGGCTAACACTGGCGTGGCATCAACCACCTTTGAGCCTGCCCCTGCAGAGCTGCCAGAATCTCTTCCCCAGTGTGGCTCCTGTCCCCTAAGCAGACCATCTCAAGCACCGCATGGTGTCTTTTTGCTTGCATAGCCCCTTGAATGTCTATGCAGCATCGCTGGTTCAGATGAGAAATCTGCAGAGGAAGAGGCCATAGAGCAAGAAGAAAAGGAGGGGGTGGAGGAGAGAGCAGTGGCAGAATCACCACTAGCATTTTGAAGGTGTCATGGTGGAACAAGCTCCAACAATACTGAACCCTGTCCTGCATCCTTCCCAGCTGCTAGCAGAGATACCCAGCTCGCCGTGAAAGAAAGGTAATGTCTATGTCCATGCCTGCTGGACCATGAGTCAGCAGTAATATGCTGCCGACCGCTCTGTCCAATGAGGCCAAGACATTGCCTTCCACATACTGGTAGAGAGCCGGTATGGCCTTCCATGAAAAGAAATGGCACTTGGGAACCTGCCACTGAGGTACCGCACATTCCACAAATTCACAAAAGGGGACAGAGTCTACCAGCTGAAAAGGCAGCAGTTGCAGTACTAGCAATTTGGCCAAGCTAGCATTCAAACGCTGATCATGTGGATGGCTGGGACCGAATTTCTTTAGACGGTTTAGCAACTGGGGAAGGGAAATTTGCCTGCTAAAATCAGATGTTGGTTTACCGCTAGCAGATTGGCCACAAGTACTTGGGACACCTATTTCTATACCTTCATTCCTCTCAGTGCAAGTTTCTGAGAGGACTGGCGGTATAGAGGGGTATAGAGGGGTTGGAGATCCCAGCTGATGAGGAGCAAGGAGAGGTCCCCCTTGTTCTTTGATGTGGGTTTTTTAAGTGCTGTTGACAACGGACTGCAGGCAGGTCATCATGTGTCTGGTCCAGCATGTGGTGCCCAAGCGGCTGCTGTTTTGGCCACGCTTGATACGCTTCAGACATATGTTCCAAACAGCAACAGTGCGATCTGCTGCACACACGTCAAAAAAGGCCCACACCAAAGAACTTTTCAAAATATGCAGGGAGTCAGCTGCACCCTGCACCTGTTTAGCTCTGCGGTGTGATGCAATAGGATGTCTGCCCTTAAGCTGCTCCCTGGAGGGCATCCTACCTCATTGGAGATGTGCCTCCTCCTCCTCCTCTCTTCTATCAGGCACCCAAGTTGAGTCAGTGACCTCATCATCCCCTCTCTCCTCGTCACTGGAGCAAACTTGGCAGTATGCTGCAGCTGGGGGAACGTGACTGCCAGTCTCTTGATCTTCTTGGACATCCCCTCTCTCTAGGCTCACGTTGCTCCCTTCCTCAACCTGGGTACCATCATCTGAGCCTTCAAATCACTGTGCATCCTCCTGCAGCATGCACTCGACACTGTGGTCGAATAGTTTGGGGGACTCCTCCATGCATGATGGTGGGGCTAGGGAAAGAGTGACTGTTGACATGGAGCTGATGGAATAGGCTGCTTTGGCAGCTGCATTGGCAGACAAACTACTCTGAGCCTGGGTGACAGAGGATGAGGAGGGCTTTGTTACCCATTCCACCAACTCTTCTGCATGTTGTGGCTCAATAACACGTCCAGCTGCAGAAAAAAAGGACAAGCGTGCCGCACAGCCAAGTGCTGAGGATGCACTGTGTCCACAACCAGCACTGTCGACTGTAGACACAGAGCCTACTTGCCCTCTTTTAGTGGCCTGTGAGCGTCTGCCGCTCCCTGATGGCCTTCCAGATATGCTGTAAATTTTGTTTAGCAAAATAACACTACACTGTATTGTGTACTGTGTACACCACCAGGAAAGTAGTAACAATTGCACTAGGGGTGTACGGTACTGTTTACACCAACAGAAGTATAATAACAACTATGAGTACACTGTATGTATTGTGTACACTGCCAGGAAAGTAGTACCCTGTTTCCCCGAAAATAAGACCTAGCGTGATTGTCAGTGATGGCTGCAATATAAGCCCTACCCCCCCAAATAAGCCCTACCCTGTTTCCCCAAAAATAAGCTCTACCCTGAAAATAAGACCTACAAGGGCTTATTTGGGGGCTAGGGCTTTTATTGCAGCCATCACTGACAATCACGCTAGGTCTTATTTTCAGGGAAACAGGGTAGCAACTGCACTAGGGGTGAACGGTACTGTGTACACCAACAGAAGATTAATAACAACTATGGGTGCACTGTATGTACTGTGTACACCACTCAGGAAAGTAGTAGCAACTGCACTAGGGGTGCATGGTACTGTGTACACCAACAGAAATGTAATAACAACGATGGGTGTACTGTATTGACCACAAGAAAAGTATGAGCAATTGCACTATGGTTGCACAGCAGTATATACTGTGTACACCACCTGAAGTATATTAGAAACAGTCCACCAGGAACGGCCTGCAGTGAGATATAGCTAAACTGTATGCAGTGGATATTTATATATATATATATATATATATATATATATATATATATATATATATATATATAAATATAAGACTGACTGACTATTAAATACACTGCAGCTAACTGAATCAGTTGCCTGCCTGAAGTATATTAGAAACAGTACACCAGGAACCGATTGCAGTCAGATCTAGATAAACTGGATACAGTGTATATATATATATATATATATATATATATATATATATATATATATATATATATATATATATATAAATAAATATAAGATAGTGGGTGAGATGCACATATGGTCAGTGAAACAGGTGTGCCAGCAATCAAAAATCAAAATTTCACTGACTGTATATATATTAAATGCACTGCCGCTAACGGAATAACCTGCCTGCCTTCTCAATCTAAATTACACTCTCTCTCCGTCCACACCAGCAACGACACACTACATGAGGCTGACGTGCAGTGTGGGGCATAGACTTAGTCCCCCTGAGCCATGATTGGCAAAAGGCACCCTGCCTTTGGCCAATTATGGCGCTATTAGCTGAGAGCGCTGTGATTGGCCAAAGCATGCAGGTCATGGTGCATGCTCTGGCCAATCATCATACAGCAATGCAGTGCATTATGGGCCGCTATGCCCCGCTCGAATTTGGCACGAATGGCCCATAATGTTCGGTTTTCAAAGGGCAAACAGCCAATGTTCGAGTCGTACTCATGCTTGACCCAAACAGAAAGCTTATCCCTAGTGCTGAGGGGAAATTTTCTTTTTTCTTTCCTTCATATGCTCCCTATATACAGTGCCTTGCAAAAGTATTCACCCCCTTGGCTTTTTACCTATTTTGTTACATTACAGCCTTTGGTTCAATGTTTTTTTAATCTGAATTATATGTGATGGATCAGAACACAATAGATTAAGTTGGTGAAGTAAAATTTGAAAAATATATACATAAATCAATTTTTTCAGAAATAAAAAACACCACAATTAACACTGCCGCTTACCAGAAATATATGGTTCTTTATTACAGAGAACCATAAAGCACAGATGACTGACTCCCCCAGTCCGGGGTATTCCAAGATGGATAAAGAGATAAGGGCACTTCTCACAGCTCAAACCAATCCTCCACATCAGCGACCATAAAAAAGATATAAGGCTCGCAATAGTGTAAAATCAAACACTTGATTACAAGTAAATCAATCACTCTTGGGTCTGTGACATGGGCATTCTTCTGAAATAGCTCTCTCACCTTGTCCCGTCCTTGCTTCACACTGATGTCCAGCTGATAAACATGGACTGTATTGGGCACCTCCCGGTAGAAGGCTCGGTACAGTTCCCGCACCCTCCGTTTGGCTTCTCCAAGGTCTCTGCTGAGAATTGGCTTTTCTCAGCAGAGACCTTGGAGAAGCCAAACGGAGGGTGCGGGAACTGTACCGAGCCTTTTAAAATTAAAATTTTAAAACCCATCAGGGTTTACTTCCTCTTTAATTCCAGGTTTTGAGGCAACAAAACACAAAAAATGCCAAGGGGGTGAATACTTTTGCATACCACTGTACATCCCTCAAGCCTACTTCAATCATCTCTGTGTTTTGTTGTGGTCTTACATATGGGATAAACAGTGTCCTCAGTTACGTTTCCCCCTCTTGTCTCTCTCCAAATTATATGGAGCTACTGGAATCCCAGACATAGGTAAATATATTTGCTGCTTTAACACTGGGACTCTGTGGAACAGGATAGTTCTCCAATATCCCCCTCCCCCCCATGGCTCACTCCCAGTGTGTGACAAGTCCTAAAGTGCCACTTGGCTATTGGGGCCACCCTCAGGATTTCAAACCGAACCTTTCTAAACACGAATATCACACTGTTACTTATGGTACTGAGCTGCCCTAAGTTCCCTGCTGGCCTATACAACGAACACCTAAGATGCCCTAGAGATGCTGGTAAGATCAGAATTCTGCATTTGCTAGTGAAACAAGACTGGCATAGCCATCAGGGAATCCAAATTCCTCCAATTTCCTGGTTGAATTTCAACTTAAACACTTCCTTAGATCTCCACCCTCTCTGACACATTATGCTAAGCCACTTACCCCCTTTAAGTCTTTATGTCATGATGCAACTAGTGTCCCTCATGTACTCTCTCTAGTGTAAAGGTGGCTTATTGCTCCATCTGATGACTATTTCCCTCCCTACATACAAAAATGCAAAGCTGAACTTTGAAATTCCCTTTCTCAAAGCCAAATACTTAGGGCCATCGTATTGTCCCATAGGGAATCCCTGTCTAACAGATTCCAGGAACAGGGCTACAAATTACTTACACAATGGTACTGTGTACCTGCTGTTCTTCATAAGCCGATGGCAATACCAATCTGGTCTGGGGCTGTTGTCCCACATCTGCTGGCATTGCCCCATACTGTCCCATATTGCAGCTGTTCTGACGGAGGTACATAGATTAACTCTTCAGCTTACCCCAGTTGATCTGCTCCTCTTCGGGACCATGGTCCTTCAAACTAAAGCCGGCGGTCGACTTTTTTTCTTCTCAAAACAATTACTGATCCTCTGTTTACATCACATGATCAGCTTTCATTGGCTGACAGCTGATCACATGGTAAGGGGTCGGGATCGACCCCTTACTCGGATCTGTGATCAATCGAGTCTCATTGACTCTGTGATCACAGCGCGCGCCGTGCATCCCCTTCAGGGGGGCATGGCGAGGCTGCAAAGGGGAGGACATCAATAGACGTACTCCCAGTAAAGCAGATTTGGCTATAGCTCGGATCTGAAGGAGTAAAACAGTGTGTGTTTAGTATCAATTTAAATAAATAATTAAAAAAAAGGGGGGGAAGAAACCTTAGGCTGCATTTTGCTAAACTGCAACACGCAAAACCATGTTAGCAGAAACTGAATTATTAAATACCATATACAGTGTATGTACCCCTAAAAAAAAATGTTCTTGAATATCCAAACTAAGCAAAGCTGATTTCATAGATAGATAGATACTGTATAGTGCTGTCTTTTAATTCATCCTAATTTCTGAATATAAATGATTACATTTTTTAGATGTAAATACTGGATTGCTCACATTTATTTAATGAAAATAAGCATATGCAAAAATAACAAAATACGTTGTTGATCAACGTCAACTAAAAATCCTTCAAAGCAATATTTTTTTTAAGTTAAACAGTCGCCACTTTAAACACATTAAGGGGTGAATAAGGTACTGGAGGGCAGTATTTGCAATATGAAGCCAAGATCAAGAACATGGGGAGTGGGACATGACTTCAACCTAGCAGGAAGAAATTTCAAAACTAAACTTAGAAAGCATTCTTTTTCCAAAAGGGTAGTTGATGCTTGGAATAGACTTCCAGCAGAGGTAGTGAATCAGTCAACAGTAAGTGGAGGCAAATATGCTTGGGACAAACATAGATCAATATTCAGACAACAAATAACAAAAAAAAAAAAAAAGTGTACATTTTACAAAATGCGGCAAACTTTTTTTCCTGCCATCACTTTTCTATGTTTTCTTGTAGTCACAACTGATAAGTAGACCTTATCTTTTGCACATCAGCAACAAAAAACAAATATATAAATATGCAATAATAACACTAAAAACAACAATAGATTAATTTTATATATACTGTACTTTTAGAAAATATACTGAATTGAAACAGTTTGAACTTAAAAATGTACAATAATAACACTAAAAACAATAATAGATGCATTTACCTGTGCTCTTTTTTCTTTGAAGCAAAAAAAAAAACAGAAACATGAAATTCAGCTGAGAAACCATTCCTCTTATATTTCACTCTAAAGAACTGTATGAGAAATTTAGCCAATCGTCTTGCAAAGAATCATCAAATGATTTATAGATGCATTATAACATGTAAGTTTATGACACAATAAAACTTTATCAATTTAACTGCAGAATGTTTTACAGTGACTAAAATCTTGTTGATATCCTTAATATCCCCAACATAAAGTTATATGTCATTGACACCCTTTATGTCGTATTACTGGAAAAATTATTTGCGTGTGTGAAAGCATAATAACACAAATGTTACTTTTACTACTGTTATCCTAAAATACAGTAGATGTTTTTCCAAAATGTTGTCTTGTGTACCACACATGCAGCAAATCCTTGCTTAGCCATTTTCTACAAGGGAAATGTAAAATGTTTTTCACATACAAGTTAAAATATATATATTTTTTCCCTAGAAGTTACTCTAAAAGCTTCCTGTCCAGCCCATGTACATAAACGGCTGATATGGGTGGATACACCTTTTGTACTCCCATATCAGCTGCTCCCTCCGATACAGCTGATCACAGAATGAGGTAAAGGCTAATGAAATTGGCCCTGTACCCCCATGACCATAAGCAGTTTTCTCCATTTAAACTCTACATTCTGTAGTCTTGCAGTCCGCAGATATGCAAACTCTGTGTCTCTTTTACCTCCAATTTCATAGGGACAGAACCTCTTTCTGCCACAATATATATTACTAAGGTGGCCATTATTGATCACAGACAATGGTTGCTACACTTCTATACATTTTCATCAGTATAACATCGAATGTCTCTCAGAATTGTTTTTTTTTCTACATCCTGACTGCTGACTACAGTCATAATGACTGAGAGTCACGGGTGGGACGGGATCTCCAACCCTGTGTCCAGGTCTTGAGGATAGCAAGAGAAGATCAACAGGATCTCAAATTTTCCGACCAAAAAAAATCTGATCTGATTTTTTCTGATCGTTTGTAGAGAATTTCGATTGGACAAAGTGACACGCATGCTCAGATCAAATTATGAGGCCAAAGCTATTGGCTACTAGCCTCAATGTAGTCCCATCGTAACAAACAAACGTCATCACGTTCTGAACGATCTGATTTTCTGACAACTTTGTACGACAGTGTGTATGCAACACAAGTTTCAGACAAAATCTGTCTGAAAAAATCTGACGAATTTTGTGGTCGGAATGTCCGACCGTGTGTCATGGCTGAGTGTGCAAAGCTGGATGTGTCCACAGTGCCACCAGAAAAAGGTGGTCAAAATGGTGTGCTGCACCTAGCTTTAAGTGATGAAGCAATCACCCCAATGCAACATTGGTAAAAGTGTGGTGTCACAAAATGATATATATAGAAATGACGACTGTGCAGTTGTAGCTAATGAATCCCAGGTTTCTGTGCGGCCTTCTACAGCAGGGGATGCAACGCTGTGGAACGCCCATGAGGGAACCACAATGGACTGGGACAGCTGGGCCAAACAATTGCTAGCCATTGCTGGGTAAGGGTAGCTTAAGTAACAAATGTGTGGACACAACTGCTATGCCAGACAGGGGGATCGCAGAGCCGCCGGTGGTTGAGGGCACCTTGATCCCTGCAAAGGTTGCTGCCCTCCAGTTTGAAGAAACAGTTCAGGGCACTGGCATCGCAGATGTGTTGTCCACAGCCCCACAGCTAAATAACGTTGAGTGTCAAAGTGATTGTGCGACTTGTAATGACCTGCAACGGCTCACTGACACTGATGCAGAAGGGATAAGTGTGAGACGTGTCTGACAGCACTCCAGGGGAGAAACAGGTTGCGATGATGGGTACCTCCAAGGAGGTGGAGGTCTCTTGAAATGTCTCACTCTCTCAACCTGCAGTCTATGAGCCCCTCGATGTCTTGGACAGGGCAAAAGACTCTAGAAAGGTCTGGTGTTTAGACATGGGATGTTTAGAGATGACAGAAACCTTACTGGAGATGCTAGCGTTTGTAAAAATGCACTTACTGTATGCTTGTGTGTCTCCACTGCAGTTGGACCAGGTGGTGCTGCGTAGCACCAATGGGTGGAGTCAGGTGGTGCATGTGGTGTTGGGAAATCTTGACCAAGTGTGGAATTGGTGGGACCAATGGTTAACCATTTGGCAGAGGATCTCTAGATTCCCTGTGAGCGTACTTCCAGTTATTGATTGGTATGGAAGGCACGCAGGAAAACTGTTTTGAGATATCAGAGGTCTCTCTGCCTGATGCGATGACTAGAAACATGTCTGATGATGTGGTCTGAGGTGCGGCTGAGCAGTGGTCAGTAGAGGCCGCAGATACTGCCTCACCCGCTAGGCCTCATGAGAAGGAATGGCCCAGAATAGACTCAGCAGTAGCAGAGATGCTTTCTGTCACTGGCCCAGAGGTACAAGTTAAAGTGCCCGGAGACACTGTGGGAGAAAGTACTAATATTGGTTGCCGTAACAATGAAATGTGTACACCTGGAAAAATGGTTTATGCTGGGGTCAGGGTAGTTTGTTAGAACAAGTACTCATGGAGTGTTGGACAACGGGTGAGGTGGAGCTGTGCTATGGTCCCGTGGGATGTAGTCCCTTGCCTGTGTATAGTCCCTCCTCAGGTCTGGTTCTAACAAACACTGAGTTGGAAAGCACTGATGATATTGAAAGCTGTGATCTGTTAAAGGTTCGTTCTGCAAACAATGATTTTGTTGCCGTGTGTAACAATAGAAAATGTTTTGAACCTGAAATACCGATGGTGAAGGGTAAAACGGGTATTTGTACGTTTAAAGGAGGGCCCAAGGAAGGCAGAGTCCCCCCCCCAAGAAAAGTGAATAAGCCCAGGGACCCCAAAAGAAGAGTAAGGCTGAGTATAGGACAATATAGGAACCTGTTAAGATCTAGGGTGTGATGTTCCTGGAAGCGCACCCAGAAAAAGGGTTGGGCCTACGTGGCTGACAGCCAGCACAGAGGTGTCCCAAGCATGATGATGGGTGGTAGAGCGAGGCTCTGTCCCTATGAAAATGGAGGTAAAAGGCAC
Source organism: Lithobates pipiens (assembly GCF_037356315.1). NCBI lineage: Eukaryota > Metazoa > Chordata > Amphibia > Anura > Ranidae > Lithobates > Lithobates pipiens. The sequence continues at coordinate 85,712,018 of NW_027507764.1, read as the reverse complement.
AGAGTTTGCATATCTGCAGACTGCAAGACTACAGAGTGTAGAGTTTAAATGAAGAAAACTGCTCTGTCAGTTTTCTCCAGGTTTTTCTAGTTCCAGATGGGATTCTGTAGTTTGGAGAACCCTGAGAGTCATGGGTGGGACAGGATCTCCAACCCTGTGTCCGGGTCTTGAGGATAGCAAGCAGATTGTGTGCCCAGCTGCACACAGCCCATATAATAAGGGGCTGGTGAGATTAGAAAGTGGAGGATGGTGGAGTGGGAGCAGTTTGCTGCTGCTGTGTGAAGACAGACCTGTGTATGTAGAGTGGTCATCCCTGTGAGAGATTGTAGCCTGTGTAAGGGGGATTCTTTGCCCAGGGACTGTGAAAGGTTGGCCAGCCTTGAGAGTTGGGAAGACTATGGAAGCCAGTAAGTCCAGGGGGCTGGAAAGAATCAAAAAGTCTGTTGGGAGCAAGCAGAGGAAGTGCTGATGAGAGAGCCAGGTGGTTTGGTATGTTTCCATTTATGAGTACTGAATGAAGATTGATGGGATGGCATGGGATTCCTGAATAGACTTTTGTTTTTCCCTTTAATAAACATGAACTACCAGGCCCTCAACTATAAATGCCTGTCTGATGTGGACTCACTGCACCAAAATGCATCTATCCACTTGAGCTAAACACCCCAATGTCATTATATTATATTATATTTACATTTACCAAAAGTCTTGGGGCACCTGCTTTTACACGCATATGAACTTTAATGGCATCCCAGTCTTAGTTCATAGAGTTCAATATAAGAGTTGGCCCACACTTTGCAGCTATAACAGCATCAACTCTTCTGAGAAGGCTGTCACAAGGTTTAGGAGTGTCTATGGGAATGTTTGACCATTCTGTGTCAGCATATTGCTGGGCTTGAAAGACACTGAGATAAAGTGTTTCTTCAAAGATTTGAGCTTAGTCGTTTCATAGACATTCCTTCTTTATTGACACGCTTGGTAACCATTTGCAGAGACTACAGAGAAGTGCATATAATTAATAAGTGGCATAGAGGAGCTGGATGGATACTTATTTTATATGAGATATTCGAATTTTGATCTGTGCAGTATCCCTCTTCCTTTTGGGGATCAGGAAAGATTGTTTCACTATTGTTGACAATGCAAGGTGTTTTTTTTTTTTTTTTGTTTTTTCCATTAGTTTTTATTGAAGGTTTTCGAAAAGTATACAAATCATACCACATACAAAGAAAATCTACAGAGTGGGAAGTTTACCGGCCATAGTTAGATTAAACATTTCAACAGTGTAGAGGTCAACATGAGTAACAAATCATACCTGTAATCTTAAGACAGGGGTGCCCAACCAGTGGCCCGGGGGCCACATGTGGCCTGCGGAGCCCTCTGATGTGGCCCGTGACCTCCTGCTCTAAGATAGAATAGAAAGAAGACTATTATTAAAGCTCAGTTTATTACTAACATCACAGTATATATATATGGGCACATCTTTTCTGCAGTGGTTACTGGGCTGCTTTCAAACTGATCTGCAGGTGCAGAGCAGTTTACCTGCGGGTTACCTGCACTGAGCCATAGACTTCCATAATTACCTGCAAGTTTGGTGAGCTTTCTGAAAGTGCACCAAACCTGCAGAATATAATAAAAATCTATTGCAAACTGCAGGAAAGCCAAAGGTACACTGCGTTGCACACGTGGTGCGAGTAAACCTCAGCGCATCAGAGTGAAAGCAGCCTTGGACCCCTTTCACACGGTCAGTCCAACAGTCCGACCAATTGAACCCTCCATTCACCTCTAAGTAGTGGCAGACATAAACCGACTTGTGTTCTACCTCCTATACAAGCTGCTAAAAAGTATCATGGGCTGCGTCCGTGTCCGCTCTGCAAATGCAGAGGGGACACGGACATGCCACCCACCCGCTCCACTCATTGTGGCCCACGACCGGTTACCAAGTCGCTTAAGTGGCCCTCGCTCTTCAAAAGGTTGGGCACCCCTGCCTTAAGAGTATGTGTCAGGTAAAGCAATAAACATAATAGGCGTATAATACAATGCCTGCGCATACAAATTGACAGTGGCCTGAATGAAAAGGAAAATAACAAGTTTACCATAACAATGGAGTAGAGAAAGGGTTTTATTAGCAAGTTAAAAATAGAAGGAGACAGGGGGCACCCCTGTGTTGTCCCATTCGAGATAAAGAAAGGGTTTGATAGGATGCTAGAGGTATAAACCCGTGCAGAAGGTGACGAATAAAGAGCTAGGATTGCAGACAGGATAGGCCCCTCAAATCCAAACTTACTGAGGGTCGACTTCATATATCCCCAGTGTATCCTGTCGAATGCCTTCTCTGCATCCAAAGAGAGGAGCAGAGAAGGCGTCCGACAGGTCCTTGCATGATGGACAATGTTAACTCTACAGGTTGCATCTGACGCCTGCCTTCCTGTTGTAAAACCTGTTTGGTCATGATCTATCAGCATGGATAATAGACAAGTCTAAGTTCAGAGCGAAGGCTATTTAGCTTGTTTGCCAGCAGCGCACTTGGGACGGCCTTATTTTGAGTTTCTAATGCACTTATGTCCTTCAGCAGGTGGTCTAGTCTGAGGGATCTTTGTTTTTTAATCCTTGCATTGGTTTGTATCAAGATTCCTCGCATAAATGCTTTGTGGGCACACCACAATATCATGGGATCTGCTACAGAGTTGTTATTGGTTGTAAAATACTTTTTTAGTTGTTTCGTTAAAGCAGTCACCAGTGTGGGTGACTGGAACAGACTAGAGTTAGCTCTCCAGATACCTTATGTGTGTTCTCTTCCACCACCGAGACTGGAGCATGATCAGACCACGAAATATCATGGATGGTGGAGGAAAACACAGCTTTCAACGGAAAACGATCTACAATTATCATATCAATCAGTGAATATGAGTTGCGCCTGGAGGAGTGGAAGGAATAGTCTTGTTCACTAGAGTGCTGACACCTCCAAACATCGTACAGCTCCTCCTGCAGCAGGTGTTGTAAGGAGAGTAGAGACCTTCAGGACTTGGTGGTAGTGTCCACAGTGTAGTCTGATGTGATATTATAGTCCCCAAACACTATCAGAGCACCCCTTCTGACTTCATTAATCTTTTTAAGCGTCCTTCTAAGAAATCTCGTCTGATGGGAGTTGGGTGCGTACAGGCTTACTATTGTGTAGGTTCTGCGGTTAAGAGATCCAACCACAATTAGGTACCTTCCCTCCGGATCAGATACTGTGAACTCATGTGAAAAGATCACACTGTCCTTGATAGCAATAATTACTCCCTTTTGTTTTTGTGAAGCAGAAGCTGAGTAGATGTGTGGATAGTTTTTGTTTTTAAAAGGAGGAGGATCAGTACTTAGGGAATGCGTCTCCTGTATACAGAGCACATCAGCATGAAGCTTTTGGGCTTCTTTCCATACTGAGGCCCTCTTAGCTTGATGGTTCAAACCGTGCACTTTAAATTATACTACTGTCAATGTCATTAACGAAAAACAGGGTGATTATCAGCGTACCTCCAATGAGACCATTCCGCTTCGCCTTGAACGTTGATCTGTGGTTTGGAGGTCTTCTTTGTTTGTATTCAATGGTAGCTTCATTATAAATCGGTCCATCTCTAGTTGGGGAGAGAGGGGGTTGGGAAGAAAAGCAGGGCAATGAAAAACAACAACATAAATTAAAAAAAACAGTTAAAGAACCATGGGATAAGCCATATGTATATAAAAAAAAATATTCAACCGTGAATCTGTTGGCAGCAGCACTGCACATAGTGTAGTCAGGGGAAATTGGAACACACAAGGTTCCATTGCACCAAGAGGATCAAAGGAAAAAGTACTCAATTTTAGTTGTAATCCGGGTGTTCAGTGATTGCGCTTAGGGGATTTCTTTTTGTATGACACCACTTACCATACATCCTGTGTTTCTACCTTGGATGACGCTGCCGGATTGTCACTGTTCAAAGCAGGGATTATATCCCAGGTTCTGAGAAGGGCCAGACCTTCATCCAAGTTGTTAATTACTGTTGTTTGGTCATCCTTAGTCACTGTCAGCTTGGATGGGTATCCTCACCGGTAGATGATGGCGTGGTTACTCAGAGCATTTGTGATGGGTAAAAGAGCTTTTTGTCTCTGCGTGGTGAAGCTCCCATAAGTTCTTGGGCATATTGTTGTAGTTTCCCTGGTAGTACAGATTCAGGAATGCCCCGGAGCTTTATGTTATTTCTCCTGGACTTCCAGGTCCGCGACCTTTGCTTTCAGCCAGGCCACCTCATCTGTCTGTTCATTATGGGCATCCACCATGGAGTTGAATGTGAAAGCAAACTCCCCCATTTTGTGCTCCACGTGAGAAACACGGCCCCCTAGTTCATTAACCTCTGATTTAAACCCCCTCATGCACTCCATCATATCAGCATGTAATGTACTATGTAGGGAGATGAGCATGTCTTTGAGTTTAGTTTCCGATACTGGCTGGTTAGATGTGGGAAAGGAGTTTATAGTGTCTGCCAGCTCCCTGGTGTCATCTAATGGCTCCTGTTCTCCACTCACCTTCCCATTGCTGTGATCTTCCGCCATACATGGCCTAGACTTAGCCGGGCTGAGGGAAAGCGGAGTGGATACTTCAGGAGAGCGACGTTGCGATTGACCCTGCGATTCCGGGCTCAGAGTCACCGAGCCAGATCTGCTGGAGGCAAGAAGATAGGTGCCGCCGGCGCCATCTTGGCTTAGGCCACGGGATGTCCTCGGAAAGAACTGAGGCTGTTTCTGCAGCTGGGACGAGCCTTTCCACTTGCGGGCCATCGCAGTATGTTGCCTCTGTAGATGCACTCTGGGACAGATTCGGCCGTACGGGAACACCTCAGTGTGCAAGAAATCCTCTCAGCGGCATGGAGCTATCATCTCATGCGTACATACGGCAGCTTGGTAGCCACGCCCTCCAATGCAAGGTGTTTTTTATACTTATTTATTCGGTCTTTCATAAACAAAAATTCAGAGAACATGTATCTTTTGTGTTTCAATAGGGTTTTTTTATTTATTTAACCACTTGCAGACTGCCCACCATAGATATAATTTTTCTCCCCTACCTAGTACATAATCTGACACACTTCTGGGTCTGGGACACGCATGCTCGCCTTCGCCAGCCTGCTCCTGCTGTGATCACACACAGCGGGCCCCAGTGGCATCTGCCGCTTGTTCAGGACACAGGCAGAACAGCGATCTGCCTATGTAAACACGGTAGATCGCTGTTCTATCAGTATGGAAGGCATTGATCCTGTGTTCCTGCAAAGAAGGAACATGGATCAATGCCTTCCCTTAGTAAAAGCACCTCCCACACTACACTAAAACACAGGCTAGACACACAGTTAACCATTTGATTGCCCCTGATGTTAAACCCTTCCCAGCCAGTGTCATTAGCACAGTGACAGTGCATGTTTTTTTTATCACTGATCACTGTATTCGTGTCCCTGGTCCCCAAAAAAGTGTCAAAAGTGTCAGTTGGTGTCCGATTTGTCCACTGCAATATTGCAATCCCCCTATAAGCCGCTGATTGCTGCCATTACTAGTAAAAAATAAATAAAAGAACAATTTTAAAAATAATCCCATAGTTTGTAGACGCTATCACTTTTGCACAAACCTATCAATATATGCTGTTTTGGATTTTTTTGTTACCAAAAATATGTCGCAGAATATATATTGGTCTAAATTGATGAAGATTTTTTGATTTTATTTTTCACTGGATATGTTTTGTAGCACATTTAGGTGGGTGCTAAATAGTTTAGATAAGGTAAGTGTTTGGTAAATTTAACCAGGGCCTTGCACTTTAAGGCCTGGTTGTCTGTTTTGGGAGAGGGGAGTGACAGAGTATAGAGGGGAGGGTGTGGCCACCTGCATTATGACCCTTAAAGACCTCCTTTACCTTCTATTGAAATGTTCTGGAACTGGGGTGCAGGCAGTTTGTATGGAGAGCCCTGGACCAATCATTAAATTGTATTGGCAGGGGCAGGACTCGCATATAAGTTGGGGGTCACATGCTTCTGGAAGGAGAAGGGAGGAGTTGGATCCAGCGTAGCAGCAGAAGTGTAACCAGCAAGGAGCAGGCTTTAAGGCCTGGGGCTCAGAGACCCCAGTGCTGGATAGCACTAACTAGAACTGAAGGCCTGAGGGTTCAGAGACCTCAGTGCTGGATGGTCCAACAGAAACTAAGCCACCATGTAACTCCATGTGGTGCTTATTCGTCCAGGACTTTCCTGAACTGACGCAGGAGGACTGCAGGAGTCAAGATAGGCAGGTGAGGCCTGGGGCTTCCAGGGTTCACATAATCACATTGTCTTTAAGAGGGGCATTGGTCAGTTCACTATAGGAAAACGGAAAATTTATATCAAATACTTACCGTAATTTTCCTTTCCTGATGGACTCCATGGCAGCCTACGTATGGGTTAATCCCGCCTCTCATACTTCATAGGACCCCACTCCCATAAATCTTTGCTCCTAATCAGAGACCGTGTTCCGTAACTTAGCCTACTCCAGCAAATGGGAGGGAACTCCTGCTGCAATGGAGTCCATCAGGAAAGGAAAATTACGGTAAGTATTTGATATACATTTTCCGTTTTCCTGACAGACTCCATGGCAGCCTACATATGGGAAATAACTAGCCATACATACCCGGGTGGGCACAAATTGCTGCTTCAACAAAAAGGAAGGTTTAATTAGCACCGTTCAAACAGATAGAACATTTAAACCAAAATTAACAGAAGAAAGAGCCGCTGGCTCAATACAATAATACTTCATGAAAGTATTTATCGATGACCATGAAGCCGCCTTGCAGATTACTTCTGCCAACACGCGTCAGGAAGCCGCCCACGACGTCGATACACCTCTGGTGGAATGAGCAGTCACCCCTTAAGCCCCCTAGCCTTATACGCCCTTTGGATAGTCTGTACGATCCAGCCCGCAATGGTTCTAGAGGAAGCACGCAATCCTCTGTTTTTCCCGTAAAAATACACAAACAAATGATCTGACTTCCTAAAAGATGCTGTAGCTTCCAGATAGCACTTCAAAACTTCCCCAACACCCAGATGATGGGTAATTGAAGAATCAATTGACTGAAAGGTTGGAAGAAAAATTTCTTGATTCTCGTGGAAAACCGATGTCACTTTAGGATTTGATGCTAACATTGGGATCAGAACCACTCGGTCCGGGAAGAAGGTAAGGAAGGGCTCCTTAGAACCCAAGGCACTGATCTCCGATACTCTCTTAGCTGATGTTATAGCCAATAAAAACGCTGTTTTAAGAGAAATGTCCTTCATAGACAGCTGATCCAATTGTTGAAATGATTCTTCTGAGAGGAAATCCAAAACAAGGGGAAGATCCCATTTGGAGAACATTGGCTTTCTCTGAGGCATAAGTCTTGATGCTCCTCTAAATAATTGCCTGGTAAGAGGATGTCTTGCCCAAGAGATACCAGTAAAAGCAGCAATTGCAGACACTTGGCCCCGTAGAGAACTTACAGACAATGGCAGATCCAAACCCGATTGGAGAAAACCTAAAACATCCTTAATTTCTGGGTTGTTACAAGAACCACCAGAAGATGAGACAAAGTCCATGAATTTAGACCAGATTCTTTGGTAAACCTTATTCATGTCCTGTCTCCTGGCATTTGACAAGGTAGCCAATGCTGAACTTGGGCATCCTAATGCCTCCAGCCTCTTCCTCTCAACCACCAGACCATCAGATGGAGATGAGATGGGCATGGATGAAGGGATGTTCCCTGTAGAAGAAGATCTGGCCTGGAAAGGAGCGGAACTGGGTTCCGGTAACTCAGTTGTAACAGGAGAGGAAACCATGGCCTGTTGGGCCAATATGGGATGATTGCCTCTATTTTGGCTACTTCCTGTCTGAGCCTTGAAAGAAACTTAAGAATGACTGGGACTGGAGAAAAGGCATACGCCTTGTGGAATCTCCACTGATCCGTGAGAGCGTCTACTCCGGTCGCTTGGGGACAATGACCCCTCGTGTAATACCTCTTCATTTTGGCATTGCAGGGTGATGCGAACAAATCCACCTCCGGAATCATTCCCAATGACAGGATCCAGTCTAAAACTTTTGTGTGGAGAGACCACTCATTGTTGTCTAAGGCAGTTCTTCAAAGGAAATCCGCCTGAACATTTTGAACTCCAGGAAGATACACCGCCGTCAGATCCGTCAAGTTCGCCTGGGCCCAGGACATGATTGGACTCACCTCCTTCAGGAGGGAGAGACTGCGAGTGCCCTCCTGTCTTTTGATATACGATACCGCTGTCGTATTGTCCAACCTCATGAGGACTGAGGCCCCCGATGTCAGATGGAGGAAAGCCCGAAGGGCCTGGAAGGCAGTTCGAAGCTCCAATACATTTGAAACCACCCCCTGAGGTGGAAAATCCCACCTGCCCTGGGCTACCTCCGACCGACAGAGAGAGCCCCAGCCCCTGTTGCTGGCATCTGTATTTACTGTTATCCAGGACACTGGAGCTATTGAATGGCAGTTGAGAAGATTCTTCCGCTGCAGCCACCAGGGGAGATTTTCCCGCATAGAAGGAGTTATTCGAATCAGGTGATCTTGCAACTCCGAATTCCACTGTTGCAGGAAACCCTTCTGAAAAGGTCGCATCCTCCATTGCGCCCATTTCACCATAGGGGCTGTGGCCACCATGGTGCCTATTATCCTGAGGCACTGAGAAGCCCTGAGAATGGGAGCTGAAATTGCCAGATGAATTCTGTCCCAAACTACTGAGATATTTTCCAGAGGGAGAGAGATTGTGCTCTTTGCCGTGTCGAACTGTGCCCCGAGAAACACTAGAGACTGTGTTGGCTCCAGGTGACTTTTTTCCTTGTTTAATAGCCAACCGAACCCTATCAGAGTAGAGATGACTTGATCTCGGTGTGACAGCAACTGCTCCCTGTCCTGTGACAGCAGAAGTAGGTCGTCCAGATAATGATGTAACCTGATACCTTTGACTCTGATCAAGGCGACCACCGCCAGTAAGAGCTTTGAAAACACCCGCGGAGATGTTGTAAACCCGAACGGGAGACATATGAACTGGAGATGTCTTTGGTTCACTGAGAATCTGAGATATTTCTGGAAGTCCTTCGCGTTTGGGACGTGAAAGTATGCGTCTTTCAGATCTATTGAGACTAACCAATCGCCTGGTTGTATTGTCTGTCGTATAGTCAGTAAGGTTTCCATCTTGAATTTTTCCTTTTTTATAAAGGAATTTAGGTAAGTCAAGTCGATGACTGGTCTCCAAGATCCGCTCTTTTCGAGGACCATAAAAAGAGGGGAATAGATCCCTTGAAATTTTTCCTCTGTTGGGACCAAAATGGCCGCGTCTTGAGCAATAAGGGAATCCGTGTAAGCTAGAAGAACCTCTTTCTTCTCTTCTGATTGAGGAAGACTCATGGGAACGAATCGGTGTATGGGTGGACTGCTGAACACCCAACCATGCCCTTGGGAAACTGTTTTGATGACCCAAAAGTCCTGTATTGAGGCTGTCCAGACATGGCAGAAACGGAGTAGACAGGCCCCTACCTGCTTCGCCTGGACAGGCTCTATATCAAAAAGACTTAACACTTTCTCGATTCCCAGAAGTTGTTTTCGAAGACTTCTGACCAGAAGGCTGGTTTCTCCTCCAGTTCTTCCTAAACTCACGACCTGGCCGGTAGCGACGTGCATCCCTAGCACGTTTCCAGATTTTGTCTTGCTTGGGCCCTCTTCTGACCTAAAAGCCAGCGATCCTGGGGTAAGAATCCAGACTTCCCCCCGGTAGCATGTGTGATAGCTGAATCCAGCTTATTCCTAAAGAGGGAGACGCCCTCAAAGGGAATTTTGCACCAGGCCTATTTAGAGGCCGGATCCGCCACCCAAGGGCATAACCATAAGGCCCGTTTAGCTGTAACAGAAGACAGCATGACACGCGCTACTAGGCGAATAATGTCCAGGGATGCCTCACCCAGAAACGCTGACGCCATCTTCATCTCGTGTATTGGAGAGTTCTTAAATGCATCCTCGGAAATGCTTCTTAAAATCGCACCCATATCATCAGTCCAGCACTCCATAGCTTTAGATAAAGCTGCCAATGCCAATGCTGGCTTACAGGCCATCCCGGCCGTAATATAGATACGCTTCAAATCTATATCGATTTTCCTTTCAAGACCATCCTTAAAAGAGACGGTGTCTTCCAGAGGGAGCGTGACATGTCTTACCAGTCTCATCAATAAGAGGAGCAGACTCTAAGTGCTTCACCTCCTCACTCTTAAATGGGTACATTCTCGCCACTTTGGAGATCAAAGAATTCTTCCTTTCGACTTTGCACCATTCATCCGAGATGATTTCACCTAGTTCCCCCAAAAAGGGAAAATTTGAGCGTTCTTTTTTAAGATGCTTAAAGTAATTTCTCTGTTTAGCGGGTGCTTCCACCGGCTCTTCCCATCTTAGTGCGTCTTTGACTGATCTGACCAGATGAGGAACCAGGGAGAAATCAAACCCTGCATTAGCATCATCCACTTCAGCCTCACCGTCAGAGGAACCACTGAAGAAACAACTGTCGCGGGAGGGCACCTCAAGGTCTTCCATCTCAACGACTGAAGTTGGCACAGAGGGAGGAACGGCCGCATGCATGGAATCTGATCTACTCAGAGATTCTTGAACCACCTTTCTGACCAAAGCCTCTACTTGCTGGTCTTTAGTATCTCTTTCTTTTGCGACTCGAGAAAAACATAAATCGCAGAGCGATTTGTCTTCCGGAATTTTAGCTCTACAACCCCAACAGGATTTTCCTTCCGAGCGACCAGAATGGTGGTGGGAATAGTGCCGAGACCCAGACCTTGATTTCTCAGAGCGGTGTCTGGAAGAGTACTTATGACGTCCCGAATTTGATCTTGAATGGCCACGATGTGACCCAGACTGAGTATTATCTTCACGTGCTGATGAACGAAGATCCAGTACAGAAGGGCTAAAAATAGATACAGGGGAAAAAAAACTAAGGAAAACATTTTTTCTTTTTTCTTTTTTTTTTTTTACTACCCCCAAACCAATCCAACAAACAGGCAGAAAGGAACAATAAAATTCCATCCTACCTGCGCCGCAAGGGCTGGCCACAAGGGGGCGAAGAGACATCCATAGGAATAGAGTCAGACAAGCTGCAACTAAGTCAATAGCAAAATATAAATCAATGAATGACACACTACCAGATAGTGCTCAAAAATCAGTTAGCCAATAAAGAGTTAATTCAGCCAGGATTAAGCATAAAACTCTTACCCCCAAATTCTAAAGAGCAAGCAGTGAAATCTCTCTCTCTTTTTTTTTTTTTTTTGCTAAGAGAGCAGCAGCAAACCTGTCTGAATCTGAAAGGTTTTTAAAACTGCCGCCGGATGACATCATGACTCCGATAGCGTCATCTCCATGGTGCTCGCGCGCATTCGTCGCCATATTGACTGTACTGCGCAAGAGCAAACCAAGCCTCAATCTCAACCGAGGCTTGCAGTTGCGCAATACATGAACAGAGCGGCGAACTGGAACGCATATGCGTTCCAGCCGCCATCCCCCACCAAAACGATCGGCACAGGACAAAGAGAATACAACATACAGATACACAGGCTGCCATACATACCATTCCAGCGCAGCGACCACCTGACCTGGCTCCCATCCATAGGCATGATCTTGAGGATCAATTAAAGGGAAAGGCATCCGCAAATCGCCATTATGCTACGTTGGTAGCATAAACTGCCACCAGGGGGTGCTTGCGAGCCTCCGGAGGCACGCATCCCCCTGAGACGATGTGGGTGCCTGGCGGTTTTGATCACCTCCGGGCTCCCGTGATCACTTGGGGCACGGAGAACCGGGAGCTGTGTGTGTAAACAGTTTTTAGTTCTCTGAGCAGTGAACTGACAGATCTGAACAGCGATCTGTTAGTTTCCCTGCACAGTCCCATCCCCCTTCAGTTAGAACACGCCCTAGGATACATATTAACCCCTTCACTGCCCCCTAGTGTTAAACCCTTCACTGCCAGTGACATTTTTACAGTAACCAATGCAATTTTAATCGCACTGATCGCTGTATTAATGCCAATGGTCCCAAAAATGTGTCAAAATTGTCCAACGTGTCCGCCATAATGTCGCAGTCACGATAAACATCGCTGATCGCGGCTAATACTAGTAACAAGAAAAATATTAATAAAAATGCCATAAAACTATCCCCTATTTTGCAGACGCTATAACTTTTGCTCAAACCAATCAATATACGCTTATTGCGATTTTTATTTATTTATTCAAAATTGTTGCTCTTTTTTTGTTTATAGAGCAAAAAATAAAAACTGCAGAGGTGATCAAATACCACCAAAAGAAAGCTATATTTGTGGGGGGAAAAAGGACGTCAATTTTGTTTGGGAGCCATGTCAGCGACGAAGCAACATCCCCTGAAGAGAAGAAGAGAAGAATAGAAGAACAGAAGACGGCGACAGCGGCAGCGGAGACAGAAGACCGGGCCACCGCTTGTAAAAGAGCTAGAAGAAGGCGCGGTGGCCCGGCAAGAAGAACCGAAGAGGGGGACAAGACCCCCGAAGTCGGAAGAAGAGGGCGGTGGCGAAGAAGAAAGCCGGGCTCCTCTGCTAGTGAAAGAGCTAGCAAAAGAGCAGAAGATAGCGGAGGAGTCCGGCGAGAAGACCCCCGAAGACGGAGCTGTGCAATAAACTATTTTAACCCTTGTGTGTTGTGTTTTTTTTTGTAATTTTTTTTCACAGATGAATGGGTAGGGGTACATTGTACCCCATACTCATTCACATAGGGTGGGAGGCCGGGATCTGGGGGCCCCCTTATTAAAGGGGGCTCCCCGATTCCGATAAGCCAGGGTTGTCGGGAAGAGGCCCTTGTTCTCATCAACATGGGGACAAGGTGCTTTGGGGTACAAGGCACCCCCCATGTTGACGGCACTCGCTCGTCCCCACCCCCTTTCCTGGCCGGCCGGGTAGCGCTCGGATAAGGGTCTGGTATGGATCTGGGGGGACCCCCACGCCGTTTTTTCAGCGTAGGGGGTTCCCCTTAGAATCCATACCAGATCTAAGGGCCTGGTATGCTCGCGGAGGTGGAACCCATGCCATTTTTTTTCTAAATTTGGCGTGGAGTTCCCCCTTCAGAGCTCATTCTCTGATTGGCCACGGCAAAAGTGATTGTAAAGTCAAGTTTTTTTTTTTCTATAAAAATAACAAACATGTTATACGCATATAAAAAGGGAAGTTTGGGACTTTAAATGAAGCACTTGGATAGTAAACGACAAAATTATTTCATTGGACCATATTAATTTATTTAATTGAATGTTCAAAGGAACTACTCATTATAAATAAGTCCAATTGAAGATATATATAAATAATGATACAGAAGAAACATAGTATATGACATAATGTATAGTATCCACAAATAATCATACATAACAGTAATAGATAGGTTGGTTAGGTAATATGGCAAAATGATGCCCATGACAGCATATCCGACATCAACACATGTATGCACATGATAGAAAAGCATCCCATAATTGTAAACAAAATTTGTAATAGATGGTCAAGGACTTCTAAATAAGTAATTCGAAACTTGTAAATGTGGTTTCGTATACAAGTATAACCCGAGCATCAAAATACAAGGCTCGACGCGTTTCGTGGGTATCTCCCCACTCATCAGGAGCAGATGCTACCACAGAGTTTCTATAAAAAAATATAAAATAAAATAAAAATTATACAAATAATATACTGACCAATAAATTAAGATAGTAAATACATGAAACTATGTTATGGATAGATATTTTGGTTAGGGCAGACTCACCAGTCCAGGCGTCAGATGCAACGCACAGCGATGGGCGCCAGGCGGGCCAGGGACAAAACCCACTATGCGGGCACTGAGGCGGCAAATAAATGGATACGATATCTGGCACAGAAGAAGTGTATCAGCGTGAGAGAATGTGCTGAAATAGTGTTAATATTAAGAAAAGTAAAAGTGAAAAATAAGTAAATCAGTTCACAGCAAGCTTCGCAAGATGATGCACACAAGGCAGAGTGAAGATGAGTAGGGGTTATGCAAAAAATAGCTGACATATTGGAAACAGAAAAAGTATGGAAGGGTTGAAAAGAATGAGTATGTAGGAGTGTGTGGGAGTGTGAGTGCAGGGGATATGATAAATGTGATAATGAAAAGTAAGGTAAGTGTAGGTAATATTAACCAAAGAGGGATAATTAATAAACAATAAACACAGGATGTGTCAGTAAGGATAAAAAGAAAGAAAGAAAAACAAATGAAAAGAGTGAACAAGTATGTACCATGATAACGATCCTGGAACAACAGCTGGCTGACCAGCCAACTGGTGTGTTCGAGCCCCATACAGAGAATGGCCAGACAAGCAGCCATCCCCGAGGGGGGTTTAAATATGCCGCCAACGCCATGTGCGTGAGACCGAGTGGGAGGGGCCGCGCCCAGCCCCGGTCATCAACCAGCGACAGGCACGTTAACCCCCTCCCTTCCCGGAAACACGGAGAATGGGAAGACCAAAAACGCCGGCGTGATGTCGTTCAAACGAACGTTACACGCACGGCGTAGGTAACATGGCGTTGATGCGCAGAGTGGAGTCCGCCCGAACCTCCCAATCAAAACGAAAGGGGAGGAGGGGAGGACCCGCTGGCGCATCACAGTGCCCACAAGAAAGAAAAGACCAAGTGCCGCCCAACCTCCCAATCGCCTCATACGGGGCACAATAGGCCGGCCAGTGGGTATACGTCAAACCTTAATAACTGAATATCCATCTACGGCATATTAGACGGTGTCGGTAAATGCTGTCATTGTACAGTATGTGCATGAATAGAAAAATATAATAAATATATGTAGATACAAACAATTCAGTATTAAGAAAAACACTATATTGACAGTTTTGACACAGGGAAGGTAGGGGAACACTACCAAACCCTTTTATCCAAGTGCTTCCATCCCGGTATATATGAAATATAGACAACGGAGGGGGAGATTTGGGACTTTAAATGAAGTACAGTTAAGTACCTCCATCCCGGTAATTAATACGCATATAAAAAGGGAAGTTTGGGACTTTAAATGAAGCACTTGGATAGTAAACGACAAAATTATTTCATTGGACCATATTAATTTATTTAATTGAATGTTCAAAGGAACTACTCATTATAAATAAGTCCAATTGAAGATATATATAAATAATGATACAGAAGAAACATAGTATATGACATAATGTATAGTATCCACAAATAATCATACATAACAGTAATAGATAGGTTGGTTAGGTAATATGGCAAAATGATGCCCATGACAGCATATCCGACATCAACACATGTATGCACATGATAGAAAAGCATCCCATAATTGTAAACAAAATTTGTAATAGATGGTCAAGGACTTCTAAATAAGTAATTCGAAACTTGTAAATGTGGTTTCGTATACAAGTATAACCCGAGCATCAAAATACAAGGCTCGACGCGTTTCGTGGGTATCTCCCCACTCATCAGGAGCAGATGCTACCACAGAGTTTCTATAAAAAAATATAAAATAAAATAAAAATTATACAAATAATATACTGACCAATAAATTAAGATAGTAAATACATGAAACTATGTTATGGATAGATATTTTGGTTAGGGCAGACTCACCAGTCCAGGCGTCAGATGCAACGCACAGCGATGGGCGCCAGGCGGGCCAGGGACAAAACCCACTATGCGGGCACTGAGGCGGCAAATAAATGGATACGATATCTGGCACAGAAGAAGTGTATCAGCGTGAGAGAATGTGCTGAAATAGTGTTAATACTAAGAAAAGTAAAAGTGAAAAATAAGTAAATCAGTTCACAGCAAGCTTCGCAAGATGATGCACACAAGGCAGAGTGAAGATGAGTAGGGGTTATGCAAAAAATAGCTGACATATTGGAAACAGAAAAAGTATGGAAGGGTTGAAAAGAATGAGTATGTAGGAGTGTGTGGGAGTGTGAGTGCAGGGGATATGATAAATGTGATAATGAAAAGTAAGGTAAGTGTAGGTAATATTAACCAAAGAGGGATAATTAATAAACAATAAACACAGGATGTGTCAGTAAGGATAAAAAGAAAGAAAGAAAAACAAATGAAAAGAGTGAACAAGTATGTACCATGATAACGATCCTGGAACAACAGCCGGCTGACCAGCCAACTGGTGTGTTCGAGCCCCATACAGAGAATGGCCAGACAAGCAGCCATCCCCGAGGGGGGTTTAAATATGCCGCCAACGCCATGTGCGTGAGACCGGGTGGGAGGGGCCGCGCCCAGCCCCGGTCATCAACCAGCGACAGGCACGTTAACCCCCTCCCTTCCCGGAAACACGGAGAATGGGAAGACCAAAAACGCCGGCGTGATGTCGTTCAAACGAACGTTACACGCACGGCGTAGGTAACATGGCGTTGATGCGCAGAGTGGAGTCCGCCCGAACCTCCCAATCAAAACGAAAGGGGAGGAGGGGAGGACCCGCTGGCGCATCACAGTGCCCACAAGAAAGAAAAGACCAAGTACCGCCCAACCTCCCAATCGCCTCATACGGAGCACAATAGGCCGGCCAGTGGGTATACGTCAAACCTTAATAACTGAATATCCATCTACGGCATATTAGACGGTGTCGGTAAATGCTGTCATTGTACAGTATGTGCATGAATAGAAAAATATAATAAATATATGTAGATACAAACAATTCAGTATTAAGAAAAACACTATATTGACAGTTTTGACACAGGGAAGGTAGGGGAACACTACCAAACCCTTTTATCCAAGTGCTTCCATCCCGGTATATATGAAATATAGACAATGGAGGGGGAGATTTGGGACTTTAAATGAAGTACAGTTAAGTACCTCCATCCCGGTAATTAATACGCATATAAAAAGGGAAGTTTGGGACTTTAAATGAAGCACTTGGATAGTAAACGACAAAATTATTTCATTGGACCATATTAATTTATTTAATTGAATGTTCAAAGGAACTACTCATTATAAATAAGTCCAATTGAAGATATATATAAATAATGATACAGAAGAAACATAGTATATGACATAATGTATAGTATCCACAAATAATCATACATAACAGTAATAGATAGGTTGGTTAGGTAATATGGCAAAATGATGCCCATGACAGCATATCCGACATCAACACATGTATGCACATGATAGAAAAGCATCCCATAATTGTAAACAAAATTTATACTACATATATTTATTATATTTTTCTATTCATGCACATACTGTACAATGACAGCATTTACCGACACCGTCTAATATGCCGTAGATGGATATTCAGTTATTAAGGTTTGACGTATACCCACTGGCCGGCCTATTGTGCTCCGTATGAGGCGATTGGGAGGTTGGGCGGTACTTGGTCTTTTCTTTCTTGTGGGCACTGTGATGCGCCAGCGGGTCCTCCCCTCCTCCCCTTTCGTTTTGATTGGGAGGTTCGGGCGGACTCCACTCTGCGCATCAACGCCATGTTACCTACGCCGTGCGTGTAACGTTCGTTTGAACGACATCCCGCCGGCGTTTTTGGTCTTCCCATTCTCCGTGTTTCCGGGAAGGGAGGGGGTTAACGTGCCTGTCGCTGGTTGATGACCGGGGCTGGGCGCGGCCCCTCCCACCCGGTCTCACGCACATGGCGTTGGCGGCATATTTAAACCCCCCTCGGGGATGGCTGCTTGTCTGGCCATTCTCTGTATGGGGCTCGAACACACCAGTTGGCTGGTCAGCCGGCTGTTGTTCCAGGATCGTTATCATGGTACATACTTGTTCACTCTTTTCATTTGTTTTTCTTTCTTTCTTTTTATCCTTACTGACACATCCTGTGTTTATTGTTTATTAATTATCCCTCTTTGGTTAATATTACCTACACTTACCTTACTTTTCATTATCACATTTATCATATCCCCTGCACTCACACTCCCACACACTCCTACATACTCATTCTTTTCAACCCTTCCATACTTTTTCTGTTTCCAATATGTCAGCTATTTTTTGCATAACCCCTACTCATCTTCACACTGCCTTGTGTGCATCATCTTGCGAAGCTTGCTGTGAACTGATTTACTTATTTTTCACTTTTACTTTTCTTAGTATTAACACTATTTCAGCACATTCTCTCACGCTGATACACTTCTTCTGTGCCAGATATCGTATCCATTTATTTGCCGCCTCAGTGCCCGCATAGTGGGTTTTGTCCCTGGCCCGCCTGGCGCCCATCGCTGTGCGTTGCATCTGACGCCTGGACTGGTGAGTCTGCCCTAACCAAAATATCTATCCATAACATAGTTTCATGTATTTACTATCTTAATTTATTGGTCAGTATATTATTTGTATAATTTTTATTTTATTTTATATTTTTTTATAGAAACTCTGTGGTAGCATCTGCTCCTGATGAGTGGGGAGATACCCACGAAACGCGTCGAGCCTTGTATTTTGATGCTCGGGTTATACTTGTATACGAAACCACATTTACAAGTTTCGAATTACTTATTTAGAAGTCCTTGACCATCTATTACAAATTTTGTTTACAATTATGGGATGCTTTTCTATCATGTGCATACATGTGTTGATGTCGGATATGCTGTCATGGGCATCATTTTGCCATATTACCTAACCAACCTATCTATTACTGTTATGTATGATTATTTGTGGATACTATACATTATGTCATATACTATGTTTCTTCTGTATCATTATTTATATATATCTTCAATTGGACTTATTTATAATGAGTAGTTCCTTTGAACATTCAATTAAATAAATTAATATGGTCCAATGAAATAATTTTGTCGTTTACTATCCAAGTGCTTCATTTAAAGTCCCAAACTTCCCTTTTTATATGCGTATTAATTACCGGGATGGAGGTACTTAACTGTACTTCATTTAAAGTCCCAAATCTCCCCCTCCGTTGTCTATATTTCATATATACCGGGATGGAAGCACTTGGATAAAAGGGTTTGGTAGTGTTCCCCTACCTTCCCTGTGTCAAAACTGTCAATATAGTGTTTTTCTTAATACTGAATTGTTTGTATCTACATATATTTATTATATTTTTCTATTCATGCACATACTGTACAATGACAGCATTTACCGACACCGTCTAATATGCCGTAGATGGATATTCAGTTATTAAGGTTTGACGTATACCCACTGGCCGGCCTATTGTGCTCCGTATGAGGCGATTGGGAGGTTGGGCGGTACTTGGTCTTTTCTTTCTTGTGGGCACTGTGATGCGCCAGCGGGTCCTCCCCTCCTCCCCTTTCGTTTTGATTGGGAGGTTCGGGCGGACTCCACTCTGCGCATCAACGCCATGTTACCTACGCCGTGCGTGTAACGTTCGTTTGAACGACATCACGCCGGCGTTTTTGGTCTTCCCATTCTCCGTGTTTCCGGGAAGGGAGGGGGTTAACGTGCCTGTCGCTGGTTGATGACCGGGGCTGGGCGCGGCCCCTCCCACCCGGTCTCACGCACATGGCGTTGGCGGCATATTTAAACCCCCCTCGGGGATGGCTGCTTGTCTGGCCATTCTCTGTATGGGGCTCGAACACACCAGTTGGCTGGTCAGCCGGCTGTTGTTCCAGGATCGTTATCATGGTACATACTTGTTCACTCTTTTCATTTGTTTTTCTTTCTTTCTTTTTATCCTTACTGACACATCCTGTGTTTATTGTTTATTAATTATCCCTCTTTGGTTAATATTACCTACACTTACCTTACTTTTCATTATCACATTTATCATATCCCCTGCACTCACACTCCCACACACTCCTACATACTCATTCTTTTCAACCCTTCCATACTTTTTCTGTTTCCAATATGTCAGCTATTTTTTGCATAACCCCTACTCATCTTCACTCTGCCTTGTGTGCATCATCTTGCGAAGCTTGCTGTGAACTGATTTACTTATTTTTTACTTTTACTTTTCTTAGTATTAACACTATTTCAGCACATTCTCTCACGCTGATACACTTCTTCTGTGCCAGATATCGTATCCATTTATTTGCCGCCTCAGTGCCCGCATAGTGGGTTTTGTCCCTGGCCCGCCTGGCGCCCATCGCTGTGCGTTGCATCTGACGCCTGGACTGGTGAGTCTGCCCTAACCAAAATATCTATCCATAACATAGTTTCATGTATTTACTATCTTAATTTATTGGTCAGTATATTATTTGTATAATTTTTATTTTATTTTATATTTTTTTATAGAAACTCTGTGGTAGCATCTGCTCCTGATGAGTGGGGAGATACCCACGAAACGCGTCGAGCCTTGTATTTTGATGCTCGGGTTATACTTGTATACGAAACCACATTTACAAGTTTCGAATTACTTATTTAGAAGTCCTTGACCATCTATTACAAATTTTGTTTACAATTATGGGATGCTTTTCTATCATGTGCATACATGTGTTGATGTCGGATATGCTGTCATGGGCATCATTTTGCCATATTACCTAACCAACCTATCTATTACTGTTATGTATGATTATTTGTGGATACTATACATTATGTCATATACTATGTTTCTTCTGTATCATTATTTATATATATCTTCAATTGGACTTATTTATAATGAGTAGTTCCTTTGAACATTCAATTAAATAAATTAATATGGTCCAATGAAATAATTTTGTCGTTTACTATCCAAGTGCTTCATTTAAAGTCCCAAACTTCCCTTTTTATATGCGTATTAATTACCGGGATGGAGGTACTTAACTGTACTTCATTTAAAGTCCCAAATCTCCCCCTCCGTTGTCTATATTTCATATATACCGGGATGGAAGCACTTGGATAAAAGGGTTTGGTAGTGTTCCCCTACCTTCCCTGTGTCAAAACTGTCAATATAGTGTTTTTCTTAATACTGAATTGTTTGTATCTACATATATTTATTATATTTTTCTATTCATGCACATACTGTACAATGACAGCATTTACCGACACCGTCTAATATGCCGTAGATGGATATTCAGTTATTAAGGTTTGACGTATACCCACTGGCCGGCCTATTGTGCTCCGTATGAGGCGATTGGGAGGTTGGGCGGTACTTGGTCTTTTCTTTCTTGTGGGCACTGTGATGCGCCAGCGGGTCCTCCCCTCCTCCCCTTTCGTTTTGATTGGGAGGTTCGGGCGGACTCCACTCTGCGCATCAACGCCATGTTACCTACGCCGTGCGTGTAACGTTCGTTTGAACGACATCACGCCGGCGTTTTTGGTCTTCCCATTCTCCGTGTTTCCGGGAAGGGAGGGGGTTAACGTGCCTGTCGCTGGTTGATGACCGGGGCTGGGCGCGGCCCCTCCCACCCGGTCTCACGCACATGGCGTTGGCGGCATATTTAAACCCCCCTCGGGGATGGCTGCTTGTCTGGCCATTCTCTGTATGGGGCTCGAACACACCAGTTGGCTGGTCAGCCGGCTGTTGTTCCAGGATCGTTATCATGGTACATACTTGTTCACTCTTTTCATTTGTTTTTCTTTCTTTCTTTTTATCCTTACTGACACATCCTGTGTTTATTGTTTATTAATTATCCCTCTTTGGTTAATATTACCTACACTTACCTTACTTTTCATTATCACATTTATCATATCCCCTGCACTCACACTCCCACACACTCCTACATACTCATTCTTTTCAACCCTTCCATACTTTTTCTGTTTCCAATATGTCAGCTATTTTTTGCATAACCCCTACTCATCTTCACTCTGCCTTGTGTGCATCATCTTGCGAAGCTTGCTGTGAACTGATTTACTTATTTTTCACTTTTACTTTTCTTAGTATTAACACTATTTCAGCACATTCTCTCACGCTGATACACTTCTTCTGTGCCAGATATCGTATCCATTTATTTGCCGCCTCAGTGCCCGCATAGTGGGTTTTGTCCCTGGCCCGCCTGGCGCCCATCGCTGTGCGTTGCATCTGACGCCTGGACTGGTGAGTCTGCCCTAACCAAAATATCTATCCATAACATAGTTTCATGTATTTACTATCTTAATTTATTGGTCAGTATATTATTTGTATAATTTTTATTTTATTTTATATTTTTTTATAGAAACTCTGTGGTAGCATCTGCTCCTGATGAGTGGGGAGATACCCACGAAACGCGTCGAGCCTTGTATTTTGATGCTCGGGTTATACTTGTATACGAAACCACATTTACAAGTTTCGAATTACTTATTTAGAAGTCCTTGACCATCTATTACAAATTTTGTTTACAATTATGGGATGCTTTTCTATCATGTGCATACATGTGTTGATGTCGGATATGCTGTCATGGGCATCATTTTGCCATATTACCTAACCAACCTATCTATTACTGTTATGTATGATTATTTGTGGATACTATACATTATGTCATATACTATGTTTCTTCTGTATCATTATTTATATATATCTTCAATTGGACTTATTTATAATGAGTAGTTCCTTTGAACATTCAATTAAATAAATTAATATGGTCCAATGAAATAATTTTGTCGTTTACTATCCAAGTGCTTCATTTAAAGTCCCAAACTTCCCTTTTTATATGCGTATTAATTACCGGGATGGAGGTACTTAACTGTACTTCATTTAAAGTCCCAAATCTCCCCCTCCGTTGTCTATATTTCAAACATGTTATACTTACTTGCTCTATTGCAGTGGATTTGCACAGAGCAGCCCAGATCCACCTTCTCTCGGGTCCCTCTTCTGTGAACTTGGCCCCTCCCTCCTGTTTGGGTGTCCCCACAGCAAGCAGCTTGTTATGGGGGCACCCATGCTGGGTCACAGATACCTGTGTCCATTTAGACATGGAGCCCCAACCCCAACCCAGACCCACCCCCTCTCTCCCCAGATTGGCTAGCTGACTTTGATTGACAGCAGCTGCAACCAATCACCCCGCTGCTGTTTCTCAGCCACTCAGGGCTGCTGAGACACTGGTGGACATCGCTGGACAGAGAGGGACCTCAGGTAGGTATTACGGGGCTGGGGGGGACTGCTGCACACAGAAGGCTTTTTATCTAAATGCATAGACTCAGTGGCGTAACTAGTACCTTTCGGTGCCCCGATGCAAGAAATCATGAAGAGCCCCCCTGACAGGGACCTTTACTCTGAGCTTGGTGGTGGAACAACAGGGACCAGTTGCAAGTGGGTAGCTGCATGTAAAGGAACCAATTTCTCAATTTCCCGCCGCTTCTCCACCTCTCCCTCCCACAGGCGTTCAGCGGCTGCAGGAGGAAAATGGAGAGATGGGTTCCTCTATGTCAGTGTTTCTCAATCTTTTTCCAGTCAGGGCACCCTTTAAGTACATCCCTGCAACTGTGTGCATTGCATGCAGTTGCAGCAGAGTGATGATGCATTCAAAGGGGTTGTAAACCCTTGTGCATCCTATGCATTAAGGTGAAAAAACACCTGACAGTCTCCGGAACCCCAGCCCCCCCCCCCCCCCCGTTTTACTTACCTGAGCCCTGGAACTTCACCAGGTGGAGATGTGTTCTTCCTTTGCCCGGGGTTCTCGGCTCCTGATTGGATAGATTGATAGCAGCTCAGCCATTGGCTCCCGCTGCTGTTAATCAAATCCAATGACGCGGCGTCGGGGGCGCCTGCAAGGTAACCCTCCCGGGAGAGAGCTTCTCCTAGGGGTATATCTAATAAGAGGAGCAGCCACGAGAGCCGCCGAGGGACCCCAGAAGACGAAGTTCGGGGCCACTCTGTGCAAAACGAGCTGCACAGTGAAGATAAGTATAACATGTTTGTTATTAAAAAAAAAAAAGCAAACCTTTACAATCACATTAAGGGGTTAAAACAGGTGGTCAGGAGGCAACATATTACCGGAGCACAGATCGCTTTTCGGAGGAACAGCATTTTTTTTGCTGGTACTTTGAACAAGCAAGAAAAAAAACTGTTCTGATTGTACACATATGGGGTAGGGCTGGGGAAAAAATCGATTTGAATCCTGAATCAAGTTGAGAGGTCAAATCGATTAAAATTTTCAGCAAATAGATTTTTTTTTTTCACCAGGATCGGTGCTGACACCGCCCCGGTCCTGAGGAGCTGGGGGCAGGAGTTTTTAGGTGAGGCCACGGCTTTGGCCTAGTCTGCGAGGCCAGATCCACGGATTAGGAGGAAGTCGCGGCCTCGCCTAAAAACTCCTGCCCCCAGCTCCTCAGGACTGGCGCGGTGTCCATCAAAAAAAAAAAAACTCAATCCGAATTGTGAATCGAGTGTTTTTTTTTTTGTTTTTTTTTAAATGACAGATTTTTTGTTTTTTTTGAAAATCGCCCAGCTGTAATATGGGGAGGGGGGGGCAGGATTAAACACGCATACATAAAATGTGCATACATACATCTAAACAGTGGTGGCTGGTGCTCAAAATTTTTGGGGGGCGCAAAATAATTAAAAAAAAAAAATCATCAAGTGCAGCCACTGTACCCTCAAATGCAGCCACTGTGCCATCGATCACAGCCACTGTGCCCGAACGCTGCTACTGTGCCCAACAAACGCTGCCACTGTGCCATTAAACGCTGTCATTGTGCCATCAATTGCAGTCACTGTGCCCATTTAACGCTGCCATTGTGTCCATTTAACGCTGCCACTGTGCCCTCAAATGCTACAAGTTCTACAACTGTGCCATCAAACGCAGCCACTGTGCCAAACACTGCCACGGTGCCATCAATTGCAGCCATTGTGCCATTAAACGCTGCCAGTGTGCCATCGAATGCCCCCAGTGTGCCCCCCCACCTGCTCGCCATCTACACACATGCACATACACATGCACACACATGCTCACACACATGCACATACACATAAAGTCTTTTCAAAAACGGCAGTGTACTGCACTGTAGGGGGAGACAAAGAGCACACACTGCTTTCACTTCGGCTGAAGATCGGGAGCTCGGTCTCAGCTGCCCTCCTTGAGATATACAGGGGGGCCCCCTGCAACATGGGGCCCGGTCGCCTTAGCGATCTCAGCGACCCCTATAATTCTGCCACTGCATAGACTGCATTAAGATAAAAAAAACCTTCTGCCTTTTCAACCCCTTTAACCTTATCTCAAATGTCATATTAACCTTTGTTAAACAGTACAACTTTTTACCAGTTTTATTGTAATATGATAGTTTTCACATTTGTGAACATGTTTTATATAATATCATTTATGTATATAATTATTATGTTTTGGAAATAAATGCACCTATGGCCTTCTTTTCTCAGAGCATTCTAAGCTTTCTAAAGAGAAATCCCAGAGAGGGAAGCGGCTGTGCCCCTCCTTTGATGATATTGCCCCTGCTATCAAGATTCATTCGCAATACAGATTATTCAACACCGAGAAGGAAAGAAACTCCACCAGCTGGCTGAAAGTGGTAAACATGAGATATTTAGAACCTTTCATACTTACTTGTCTTACAAGCTTAAAATATTGTGCAACCTTTTATTTTCCAGTTCTAAGCACACATAATACAATACATTTCTTTAACTGTACTCAATAACTTGTATAAATGTTTTCCAAACTATTCATTGTAGTTAAAAAAAATTTTTTTTAAGATGTCTAAGCTTTATATGAGTATCATGTGCATGTATGAATAGGTTGGGTTTAATGTAGGGAGCAGAAGCACCTACTATACCTGGCTCAAGTACCTGCTGAGGTACGTATGCAGGTACATTGTGATCTATATTGGAAGTCGCTGGGAAATTATAAAATAATTGGTGTTGTGGCAGCACGCAGGTAAAATCACCTGGTTGTATTCAGGATGGGAAATATGTGTGTCCTAGATTCAGGCTGTATGCAGACTTTTACAATTAGAGGGGAAGAGTTAATGAGCCCAGCTGTAGTAAGTGGGCTCATTAAGACCTCTACAAAAAACCCCAGCATGCATAGGGAGATGCTCCATCCTGGAACCAGTTTTGTGTGTATAGACTGGGGAGTCTGAGATCTGTTCTGTGCGGTGAGTTAACGCCTGTGTGGCAAACCCCTACAATAGAGACAGGGACTGGGGCAGCACAAGGCTGCACCCAGTTGTTAGACAGGGAGTCTACGTGTGTAGTTAGAGGTCAAGCTGACCAGGATTTATTTTCTTGTTTTATTTTGTTTGGCTGTTATATGTATCACTGCATGTAGCATAAATAAACCGGATCTTTTGTTTTTTGAACCTACACCGCTGTCTGCTGTGCCTGACTTTGTGTTGTGAACCCATCCAGGGGGTCACACACACCCGCTACCGAGCAAACCCCTCACAGTTGGTGGAGAATTTTGGCAGTTTTTTTTCAATTTTTTTTTAAAAGGCCAGCATGGAGGAGATACTGAGACAGCTGGCTCTAGCAAATGCAAATCAGCAGCAAGCAAATGCAAATCAGCAGCAAACAAATGCGGCTTTACAAAAGAGCCTTGCAGCCCAGCAGAAAGCTCATCAGCAGAGTATGGAAGCTCAGCAACAAGCCCAGCAGCAGACAAATGCAAATCAGCAGCAGATAAATGCAACTTTGCAGCAGAGTTTGGAAGCTCAGCAACAAGCTCAGCAGCGATCTGAAGCCCGCTTCATAGACCTGTTGCAGAAGCAAGAGCAGAGCTTTCAACAGCAAATAGAGACATTGATACAGCAACGTCCGCAGACCAATGAAGCAAGTGGTTACAATAATACCGCATCCTTTGGTGTGAGCCGTTTACTGACAAAAATGACTGGAGAGGATGATCCGGAGGTGTTTTTGACCACATTTGAAAGGACTGCTGAAAGGGAAAAGTGGCCTAAGGAGCAATGGGCTGGACTGGTGGCCCCTCTGTTAACTGGGGAATCGCAGAAAGCTTATTATGACCTAGAGCCTGACCAAGCAAAAGACTATGTGGTACTAAAAACAGAAATATTGGCAAGGCTGGGTGTCACCCTGGCCGTCCAGGCTCAGCGTGTGCATAATTGGACTTTTCAGGTTGGAAAACCCCCCGGATCTCAAATGTATGATCTCATTCACCTGAGCAGGAAGTGGCTGCAGCCAGAGACTTTGACTGCACCAAACATTGTGGAACGTGTTGTTATGGATCGTTTCCTGAGAGCTCTTCCTACTGCCATCCAAAAATGGGTAAGCCATGGAGACCCAGAAAATGCAAATAAACTTGTGGATCTGGTTGAGAGGTACTTGGCTACAGAGAACCTGACCACCTCTTCCAGGGACTCACGGACTTTCCCCCCTAAGACCAGATCATCCCCAGTGGCGGGTAAGGTGACTTCAAGGGGTGAGGGTGGAGAGAGTGAGAGGGTGGGAGTTCTACCTAAGGTCTGGCGGGAGCAGCCCAGGAAGCCCATGCTGCAAGAGACAGTGAAAAAGATTATTTGCTACCGCTGCCGGCAAGAGGGACATATTGCAGCCAATTGCCCAGTTGTGGATGAGCCTATGCAATGTGACTTTATAAGGGAGAGACGTCAGTCGCTGTTTGCGACAGTTGCATGCACTGCCATTCGGGGACCTGAGAGACATTTATGTAAAATGTGTATTAATGGTAGACATGTTGATGTGTTGCTAGATTCAGGTAGCCTGGTAACATTGATAAAAGCTGAATTAGTTACTACAGAGGTCTCTGGGAAGAACAGGGTGGCTGTTATTTGTGTGCATGGGGACACCCGAGAGTATCCTGTAACTTCAGTGTTTTTTGAGACCCCCAAAGGTAACCTCTCTCATCAGGTGGGGTTAGTGTCTCACTTACCACATGATGCTATTGTGGGAAGGGATTTTCCAAAATTCTGGGAACTCTGGGATTGTCCTGAGCCCCCCACTGGTGCCCCTATAAACCAGGAAGATGACCAGAATTCCTCTGGGAGTGGTGAGGACTCTCCTGAATTTCCCTTGTCGGTATTGGCGGGGGAAACTCGAGAAACTGGGGAGGAGCCAACATCCTCAGATGAAAACATGCCGTCTGTGGAGTTTTCGGATCTTGAGGTTCACAGGGAAAATTTTGCCACAGAACAGTTAAAAGACCCCACCCTAATAAAGGCAAGGGAAAATGTGGTGAAAATAGATGGCGAGTTAGTGAACCCAGATAAGACTTGCCCTTATCCTTACTTCACTATGGAAAGGGACCTGCTGTATCGAGTGGCTCAAAGGGCAGAAGAAACCATTGAGCAACTTGTAGTGCCCAAACCTTACAGGAAGTTGGTGTTAGAATTGGCTCATGGACACATTCTGGGAGGTCATCTGGGGACAGAGAAAACCAGAGAGAGGGTATTGCAGAGATTCTATTGGCCTGGGGTCATGAAGGAAATAGAAAAGTATTGTTCCTCCTGCCCTGTGTGTCAGAAGACGGCACCTATGCCACATTTCCGTAACCCGCTGGTACCTCTTCCTATCATTGAGGTCCCCTTTGAAAGGATCGCAATGGATTTGGTAGGTCCGATAATGAAGTCCGCCAGGGGGCATCAGCACATTTTGGTTATATTGGACTATGCCACCCGTTATCCGGAAGCAATTCCTCTCCGAAATACCTCGGCCAAAACCATAGCCAAAGAGCTATCTCTTGTTTTTAGCCGCGTGGGTATTTGTAAGGAACTGCTTACGGACCAAGGTACACCCTTTATGTCCCGGGTTATGAAAGAATTATGCAAGTTGTACAAAGTGAAGCAATTGCGTACATCTGTGTATCAACCCCAAACAGATGGGTTGGTTGAAAGATTCAACAAAACCCTAAAACAAATGTTAAAGAAGGTGGTGGATAGAGATGGAAAGAATTGGGATTGTCTAATACCCTATCTGATGTTTGCCATTAGGGAGGTACCCCAATCCTCTACGGGTTTTTCACCCTTCGAGTTGCTCTATGGGAGACACCCAAGAGGGCTGCTGGATATCGCCAAGGAAACTTGGGAAAATGAGAGTTCTCCTCACAGGAGTGTGATTGAGCATGTCGCCCTGATGCAAGATAGAATTGCACAGGTAATGCCAATTGTAAAGGAACATTTAACCCAAGCGCAGTTAGCACAGCAGAGAGTGTACAACCGTGGGGCCAAGACCCGTACTTTTTCCCCGGGGGATAGGGTCTTGGTGCTAGTCCCTACGGTTGAAAGCAAATTTCTGGCCAAATGGCAAGGTCCATATGAAGTAATTGAAAAAATTAGTGAGGTGAACTACAGGGTTAGACAGCCAGGAAGGCGAAAGCCGGAGCAGATCTATCACGTCAATCTGCTGAAAGCCTGGAGGGATAGGGAATCCCTAGTCGCGGAGACTTTGTCACAAGCACAGCCTGTTTGCTTAGTTCCTGAGGTTGGAATAGCAGACACCTTATCGAAACCCCAACAACAGGAGGTTAAAGAGTTTGTACTTCGTAACAAAGAGATTTTCTCTGAGCTGCCGGGACAAACATCTGGCGTAGAGCATGACATTATCACCCCGCCAGGAGAAAGGGTAAAACTAAAACCTTATAGAATACCAGAGGCCCGACGGGAGGCAATACGTGGGGAGGTTCAAAGGATGCTGGAATTGGGTGTGATAGAGGAGTCCCAGAGTGACTGGTCCAGTCCTATCGTACTAGTGCCCAAACCTGATGGGAGCTGGCGATTTTGTAACGATTTTAGACAATTAAATAAAGTTACAAAATTTGACACCTACCCCATGCCACGTATAGATGAGTTGATTGACCGGCTGGGAACAGCCCGATATATGACAACTCTTGATCTCACCAAAGGGTATTGGCAAATTCCCCTGGCCGAGTCGGCCAAGGAGAAAACTGCGTTTGTAACCCCAGATGGGGCATTCCAATATAAGAGAATGCCATTTGGGTTACAGAATGCACCGGCAACATTCCAGCGGAAAATGGATAAGATTCTGAGGCCCCATCAGAAATATGCTGCAGCTTACCTGGATGATGTGATTATCCATAGCACAGACTGGGTCTCACATTTGCCAAAAGTACAAGCAGTCCTAGACTCTATCCGGGAAGCTGGGTTTACGGCCAATCCAAAGAAGTGTACCATTGGACAGGAGGAGGCCAAATATCTTGGGTACACTATTGGGAGGGGGGTGATAAAACCCCAAGTCAATAAAGTCGAGGCCATACAGAGTTGGCCACGTCCCAACAGCAAGAAACAGGTACGAGCCTTTCTGGGAATCGCTGGCTATTATCGACGATTCATTCCCCATTTTGCTTCTCAGGCTGTGCCCCTCACCAACCTGACAAAAGGGAAAGAGTCGGTCATGGTTAAATGGTCCCCAGAGGCTGAAGAAGCATTTCAGTCCTTAAAAACAGCCTTATGTAGCCAGCCAGTGTTGTACTCACCAGACTTCTCTAAGGACTTCGTGGTACAAACTGATGCATCAGACGTTGGGTTAGGAGCAGTGTTATCCCAGGTCTGGAACGGGGAAGAGCACCCAGTCATTTACCTCAGCAGGAAGTTGAAGTCCCATGAGGTAAATTACTCCACGATTGAGAAGGAATGTTTAGCAGTGAAGTGGGCTCTAGATTCCCTTCGGTACTATCTGCTAGGTAGGCACTTTGACCTGGTGACTGATCACGCTCCTTTAAAGTGGATGGCTCAGAACAAGGAGACCAATAGAAGGGTAAATAGGTGGTTCCTGGCCCTACAGGAATTTAACTTTACAGTTAAGCATCGCCCTGGTGTTAAAATGGGGAATGTGGATGCTTTGTCTCGGATACATGCGTGTCTGGCTGCTTGTGTTACAACCCCAAGGTTGAAACAAGAGGGGGGGGTATGTGGCAGCACGCAGGTAAAATCACCTGGTTGTATTCAGGATGGGAAATATGTGTGTCCTAGATTCAGGCTGTATGCAGACTTTTACAATTAGAGGGGAAGAGTTAATGAGCCCAGCTGTAGTAAGTGGGCTCATTAAGACCTCTACAAAAAACCCCAGCATGCATAGGGAGATGCTCCATCCTGGAACCAGTTTTGTGTGTATAGACTGGGGAGTCTGAGATCTGTTCTGTGCGGTGAGTTAACGCCTGTGTGGCAAACCCCTACAATAGAGACAGGGACTGGGGCAGCACAAGGCTGCACCCAGTTGTTAGACAGGGAGTCTACGTGTGTAGTTAGAGGTCAAGCTGACCAGGATTTATTTTCTTGTTTTATTTTGTTTGGCTGTTATATGTATCACTGCATGTAGCATAAATAAACCGGATCTTTTGTTTTTTGAACCTACACCGCTGTCTGCTGTGCCTGACTTTGTGTTGTGAACCCATCCAGGGGGTCACACACACCCGCTACCGAGCAAACCCCTCACAGTGTATACAACATAGTAGAATTGTAGAGTAATATTAGCACAAAGAGCATGCTGCCACAATGTGCAATGAAACTGATGTGAACCCAGAAGTCGATAAAGAAATTGTCTATCACACATTATCATATTAGCTTTAATATCATCTAAATAGCTATCAATAAAATGTGGTGTTTACCTGAAAAAATGTCATAGCTGACAATTGATAAGAGAGCATTAAATTACATTTTATCAGCCTGCCTTTTTTGGTATAATCATCTAGTTTTCGATTGAGCACATTGTACACTTTCAAATTAGCTATTGTAAGGGACCGTGAAGACCGCTAGATGGCTCCCACAGGAATATTCCGGAAAGTACAGTGTGACTCGCACACAAGATGTGATCAAACTATACTACCTTTTAATATGGTCTACTAACCATGGTTTTATAAAAAAAAAAAAAAAAAAGTAGGAAGGATTACATATATCCAAAGCTTGATTGCAGAATAGCAAAAATGATACTCTCTAATAATACATGGGTTTTTCCACACAATATGCAATTTCATCATATTTTCAGTGAGACCGACATATGTCTAGTTGTCGTGTCAGAGTGTTCCCAAATGTTCCTAAACTATAGCTGTTTACTGCCATTCTTTTCTCATTAGTCTAAACATATTTTGGCAAGAACACACATTTCTAAGTCAGTTTCATATAATAGAAATATTAATATTATAATATAAAACAGACATTTAGAAACACCATTAACCCTTCAGCTATTAGTGTGGTTATATTTCCTGTGTCATTTGTTTGCCTTACGATGTAATGATGGGCTCATCTGTTGTGGTTGCAGTTTGTAGTATCATGACTGAATGAGTCTCCTATGTCCATGTCAGTGGTGGCTGGTGACGTTTTATGATGGAGGGTGCAAGACCCCGCCCCTCCACGTGTGGCCCCTCCCACTTCTCATAAGCCACACCCCTTATCGAATCCACCCACTCCGTCCCCTGTATTCCAATTACTTCCACTCATAGTGTCAGGAGTACATAGCCCCAGCATCACAGGACAGATTATATAGCTCCAGCATCACAGGACAGATTATATATCCCCAGTATCACAAATCATGGTATATAGCACAGCCTTACAGATCGGTGCAAACAAACTGAAAAATTACACTTAGTAATGAAGGACTCTAAATGGGCATTTATCAGGTGATTATGTGTCATTCCTGCTAGATAAAATATAGAAAATGTTAATGTTTAACCACTTCCTGCCTGCGCTATAGCCGAAAGATGGCTACAGCGTGGACGCTACCTGCCGGGAGGGTGTCCCTGGACGTCCTCCTATTTACTTCTGCAATGCGCGCTCCTTAGAGCGCGCAACGGGGAAGTTCTGTGCTGGCTGTGTCCCTCAGATACAGCCAGTCACAGATCGCTGTTTACAGTGTGATCGGTGTGTCCAATGATAGATGATCTCATATAGTTACATAGTTAGTAAGGTTGAATAAAGAAACCAGTCCAACCTGAGTGAGTGTCTACAATTGTCCCTATCCCTGTACATTGCACACTCACATCGGTCCCTACCCTCAAGGAGCCCACAATCCAAGGTCCCCATTCATATACTAGGGCCAATTTTGGACAGAAGCCAATTAACCTACCTGCATGTCTTTGGATTGTGGGAGGAAACCAGGGTACCCATAGTAAACCCACGCAGGCACAGGGAGAACATGCAAACTCCAGGCAGGTAGTGTCCAGGTTGGGATTTGAACCAGTGACCCTTTTTACTGCTAAATGAAATTCCTAACCACTACACCACTGTGCTGCCCCCAAATATGTAAACATATTAGATCATCTCTCAGAGCCGCTCTCCCTCCTCACACAGACAGCCTGTGAGGAAGGAGAGATGAACGGCTGCAGCAACCATAAGTAAAAAAAAAAAAGTAAAATAAACTGCCATCTGTCCCAGTGCCACCTGTCCCCATTGACACCTGTTAGTGCCATCTGTCCCCAGTGCCATCTGTCAGTGCCATTTGTCCCCAGTGCCATCTGTCATCAGTGCCACATCAGTGCCACGTGTCATCAGTGCCACATAGTGCCATCTGTCATCAGTGCCATATCAGTGTCACGTGTCATCAGTGCCACATATTAGTGCCATCTGTCATCAGTACCACGTATCAGTGCCATTTGTCATCAGTGCCACCTGTCAGTGTCACGTGTCATCTGTTATCAGTGTCACGTGTCATCAATGCCATGTATCAATGCCATGTATCAATGCCATCTGTCATCAGTGTCACGTGTCATCGGTGTCACGTATTAGTGCCATCTGTCAGTGCCACGTATTACTGCCATCTGTCATCAGTGCCATGTATTAGTGCCACGTATAAGTGCCACGTGTCATCAGTGCCACGTATAAATGCCATCTGTCATCAGTGCCACATATTAGTGCCATCTGTCATCAGTGTCATGTGTCATCAGTGCCCCGTATTAGTGGTATCTGTCATCAGTGCCACATCAGTGCCACGTGTCATTGTCCTGGTGCTACAGGGCCTTCAAAAGTGTAATAGGTAGTCAACAATTTAGATGTGTAATTTATCCTCCTAGAACACGTGACGGTGCTCCCTGCATGTTGGGCCTCTCTAAGTGGCCAGGCTGTGAAAAAGTCCCACACATGTAGTATCGTAATACTCAGGAGGAGTAGCAGAATTTATTTTGGGGTGTCATTTGTGGTATACACATACCATGTGAGAGAAATAACCTATTACAATGACAATTTTGTGGAAAAACATTTAAAAATCTTAATTTTGCAAAGAATTGTGGGAAAAAATGACAACATCAAAAACCTCACCATGCCTCTTACCAGATACCTTGGAATGTCTTCTTTCCAAAAAGGGGTCGTTTGGGGGTATTTGTACTTTCCTGGCTTGTTCTGGTCACAAGAAATGAGATAGGCCACCAGTACATCAGATGTGATCAATTTTGTATGATTCGCACCACAGCTTGTAGACTCTCTAAGTTTCACAAAGACCAAACAATATCCACTAATCTGGGTTATTTTTACCAAAGATATGTAGCAGTATAAATTTTGGCCAAAATTTATGAAGAAAAATTAATAATTTGCATAATTTTATCACAGAAACAAAGAAAACTGCGTTTTTTTTCAAAATTTTCGGTCTTTTTTCATTCATAGAGCAAAAAATAAAAAACCCAGAGGTGATCAAATACCACCAAAAGAAAACTCTATTTGTGGGGAAAAAAAAGAACAAAAAATGTATTTGGGTACAGAGTGGCATGACTGAGTAATTGTCATTCAAAGTGTGAGAGCACCGAAAGCTCAACTGTTAAAGAATTCAATAAATGTACCACGAATCAGTGATTTTTTTTTTTTAAAACAGTAAACAAACTTTATCGCACAACAAACAGAAACAAAAAAACTCTGAATCAGAGTAAAGGTGCTGAATACAAATGAACGCCACATTCACATTAGCGCCAGTAGAATTATTTGAAAATACATTTTGCTCTCCTTTCTTTCTGGCTTGCAAATTTCTCAATGACCTTCTGGTTGAAAACAGTCATCTCTGTCACCACTCTCTATTCCATGGACAGCATGGCCAATGCATTAGGCTTTTCCTCAGTCATGCTATTTCTCAAAAAAAGTCTAAGCCCACGTACACGCGGTCGGAGATTTTGCCAACCAAATCCGTCGGATTTTGCCCGTCGGATTTAGTCCGACGGATTGCGTCCGAAACTGTTGCATACACACGGTCGGGCCAAGTTGGCGAAAAATCTGATCTTTCAGAACGTGATGACGTAATTTAGTTACGATGGGACTACATTCAGGCTAGTAGCCAATAGCTTTGATGTAGGAATTTGATCTGAGCATGCGTGGCACTTGGTCCGATGAAAATGCTCTACACATGATCGGATTAGGTCCGTCCCGCCCAGTTGGTCGGGAAATATTTCCAACATGTTGGAAAATTGGGTCGGACGGAGATTCGGACGGAATCAGTCCGATGCATACCACACACAGTCGGATTATCTGACGACACGGTCCGATAAGACTCATTACGACAGATTCTCCGACCGTGTGTACAAGGGCTTAATCCTTTTTAAGGTTGAGAAGCACCTCTCAGCTTCTGCTGTGGTCATGGGTGTGGTGATGAGAATCTTCAGAACAGTGACAGTCTCTCTAAATACGTTTTTAGGATTGTTCCCCATAAACAGCACCATTCCATTTTCTGAACTCGTCTGTGCTGTAGATGAGACTAAGCTCTGTCTTTAACTTGCTCTTATTGAGCAGTGGATAGGCCTTCAAAGTCTTACTCAGTGCATCCTCTGTAAACTCCATTGCGTATCAAACCTGTCTGCTTTAAGCACGGTGACACTAACAAGGTGGTTTGTGAAAGAGAAATGTTGCATGGTATGCAAGAGTATGGTATCACAGACCTATAGATTGAAGCATAAAAACAAAAATTATGTAGTGATGACAAATGTCAATGTCATCTCTGTTCCCTCCCTGAGCATCAGAAATGCATGAAACTTGACAAACTGATCTCTCTTCATAACTTAAAACTGGTCATTTTAAATGTTCAGTTATAAGTTATAAAGGGAGATCAGTTACAGTGGTTTTGAATCCATAACTTCTCAGAACTTCTCATATATATGGACAAGACATTCTTAGTAAATATGTCAGGTTTCATGCATATTTGATGCTCAAGCAGCTAACACAGAGGAAGGCTGTAATACTCATGTTATCCACTAGTTCGAATAAAAATAATTATTTTAGATCACATCATTTTTATATGAATATTGTAAGAAAAATATTTTTCTTTGCAATCTTCATATCTATAAGAGGGAGCTATCAAAAAGACAAATATTGCAACAAATAAAAACTCACCTCAGATGCAATGCGTTTATGTTCTCCTGGATTTGGCGAGCACTGCCTCCTTGGTTGAGAACCACCTTGACTGCTTTGGTCAACCAGGGATGGGATAGAAGCTCAGCAAAATGTATGAACAACAACAACAACAACAAATCTGTCCTTCTGGATGCTCACCTTCAGGGCCGGTGCTATCACTAGGCAAACTAGGCAGCTGCCTAGGGTGCCCTGCTGCCTAGGGCACCCAGCCAATTGTGCTCCTACCCTTTTCTCTCTGCAGCAAGCAACTAAGTCTCAGCATCCGCAGGCAGCCGCCGCTCTGTTCACACATAGTGTCAGAGGCGCAGGACTGTGTCCGTATCTCATCTCCAGAATGGATGGAAGCAAGCAAATATTAATTGATGGGCGCTTATAGGCTGCATTTGATGGGCGCTGGTGAGGCTGCATTGATTGACGCTGGTGAGGCGGCATTGATGGGCACTGGTGTGGCTGTATTTGATGGACGCTGGTGATGCAGCATTTAATGGGCACTGGTAAGGCTGCATTTGATGGACGCTGGTGATCCTGCATTTATGGGCGCTGGTGAGGCTGCATTTGATGGGCGCTGGTGAGGCTGCATTTGATGGTCACTTCATTAAAAAGGTGGGGTTTACATGGGCAGGGGAAAAGGGGGGGAGCCAGGGGGCGACAAAATGAGGTTTCGCCTAGGGTGTCAAAAATCCTTGCACCAGCCCTGCTCACCTTAATGTGGACTGAATCTATGTCCTCCTTCTGGAGTTTGGCATAGAGGAGGTCCACATGGGGCATGATGTTGTGGAAAAGCGTCAGAATAATTTTTAAAATCTTGATCATCCAGGAGCATGGCAAAGCCTGCTGCCTCTCTCATGGTAACAAGGTTGAAGTCGTCTGAGTCTCGCATTTTTTCAAAACAGCGGATGAGGTCCTCTCTGTGCTCAAACACCATATTGACGGCACGGCTGTGGAAGTTCCATCTGACACTACTTGATGTCGGTAGTCTATGGGCAACTACTTTATCAAGAACATCTGTGCGCTTGGGTGATCTGGAAAAAAAGCTTGCAAATCCTCCAAGATTAGCAAAAAATAGTCTCACTTTGGGCATCCTGTACGTTGGTTTTGGCATCAATGTAATGCAGTACAATCACAAGTTTGCACTGTGTTACAATATCGGTCTCGTCGGCCTGGATTGAGATGAAATCGCTGCTCCGTGCTTTTTGAATAATGTGCTCCTTCACAACAGACAACATACAGTCCAACAGCTCGTTCTGCACAGTTTTTGAAGTTCCCTTAAAAATAGTGGCATTTTCAAGGTGCTCTTTCAAAACTCCATCAAGTGAAGCAACAAAATCGACCAAGCCATGGAATATCCCAGGATTCTCTGATGTCTCGCTCTCGTCATGGCCACACAAAGCCAGCTCAAATGCACCACAAAATTTAACGCAGTCTATTTTTTTTAGACAGAATGTATCACTTTATATATATTTTTTTTTGTGACCTCTTCATTGTGTCTTCTAATGGCAATTCTGTAGCTTGCATCTAGCTGTTCTCCAATGCTACTCTTCCCAAAAAACTCGAGCCTCATAATATTGTCAAGATGGCTTTGGGTAATTTCATGCCCTTGCACTTTTCAGTGAGATGCTTTAGGTCGCAAACTTCTGTTGACATCCAATGTGTCAGTGGTATGACTTTGAAAAAGTAAACAGGGAAAACAATAATAGGCATTAGTCACATCACATCCAGCTAGCCAATTCCATTCGCTATATGAAATGGCGGAAAAGCTTTGAGTGTAAACTCGATCACGATCACTTGACCTCTGCTGAATTTGCAATTTGGGTTGATGTGGTCCAAGCTCCTTTATTCTCTTTTTTTTTTCATCATCTGAACGCATTGTGAAGGGCACTTGCTTCAAAGATAGAATCGAATTGTCATTCATTTTGAAAAACAAATTCCACAATGATTGGTGCTATGAGTCAAATGAGAATCAGAGTAAGTTTAAGAGATAGGTATGGCTGCCTAATCCAAGTTTCTATTTCATAAAATGTAGCCTCACTGTGCACATCATATGCAGACTCACTGTGCCCATAATGAGGGGTTCCCACCATGCCTGTGCTGAGTTCCCGGGTCTGTACACCCGCTGTGCCCATAATGAGGGGTTCCCACCATCCCTGTGATGAGTTTGTCGCTGGCTTTTATACTGGCAATAGACTTCAGAGAACAAGTGTACAGGGTACGTTATGTAGGTTCAACCTGATCACCACATTTTTCAAGCTGTTCTGGATGCATGTTTATTCAATATTGCCATGTGGAAAACACAGCCAGAAATTTTCAGTTTATCTTGGAAAAACAATAGCTATCAGTTGTTATGGGGTATTTCCCTTTTAGATTGCACACTTGAATGGAAGTATAGACTAGGGGTCTCCAAACTATGGCATGAGAATCACATCCGACCCACCAGAATATTTTACCCAGTCTGCATCGTATACCAGGCTGTACATTATACACAGGGCTTTGCACATCATATACCAGGCTGCACATTATGCACAAGGCTCTGCACATAATATACCAGGCTGCACATTATACACGGGGGTTCTGCAGAGGTCTCAAACTGGCGGCCCTCCAGCTATTGCAAAACTAGTCCCATGAGTCATTGCAAGGCTGACCGTTACAAGCATGACTCCCACAGGCAAAGGCATGATGGGACTTGTAGTTTTGCAACAGCTTGAGGGCTGCCAGTTTGAGACCCCTGATACAAGGAATTGTTGTTGGTCTATCTCTTTTTCTGTCCACTATACCCTTCATTATCTGCCATTCCTCTTATTCATATATATATATATATATATATATATATTTACCCAGAATAGTATAAGCATTGCCTGTTTATTGTTTTTTCTCATGTTGGGTTCGTTATATAACCGGATTATTATATGTATTGCTCATTATTTTCTCCTCGATTGATAAGGTCCATTAGTCTGTGTATTATTCATTTTTCTCCCCGTTGATCAGTATCATTATTGTATATATGATTTTTTTTTCGCCCTGTTTGATCAGGTTCATTATTGTATATATGATTTATTTTCTCCTGTATACATTGTATAGTGTGCCCTGTGCTGTGAGGATTGAATGATTCTTTGTGTGCATGTCTGGAGATTAGCCAGATCCATCAAGGAGAGGAGATAAGCCATGCTCTGCCTCCTTCTATATATTGAGCAGCAGCCCGCACACACACCTTGTAGGCACAGTCCCTGTCACTCAGAACCTCATATCGTGACCATGTGGGTGTCTAGATCACACTGCAGATAGGGGGGCTCCCCATTCCCCATCACACCACCACAACTTGCACATGTGCCACATTCGAAGGATTTGGACAAATATATATTTTTTTAAGCAAAAATAGATTGCTGCACTCAAATCCAAGGACTGCAGGTCTGCAAGTGGACACTGCTGTCCATATACATATCCTAGAAACTGTGTTCAGTAATCTGCATGGAGTGAGCACATGTGTGATTTAAGTAGGAGCTGATGGACCTATCAGTGTATGTTTGGAGTGTGGGAGGAAACACAAGCACAGGAAGAGCATGCAAACTGGGATTTGGACCCAGTGCTGCAAGGAAAGAGTGCTGACAACTAAGCCATGACTGCATACATATGCATACTAGAGCCAATTGATCTATCAACATGTCTTTAGAGCATAAGAAGGAACTCATGCAAGCACTTGGGGAAACATGCAGTATGCAGGTAGTGTCTGAGGACCGGGGGCGTACCTAGAGCACTTGGCACTCGGGCAGATCCTACATCTGACACAAATTTCTACAACCTGTAAATTGCACATATGTGCATTCTGCAACCTGTAAATTGCACATAATTGAATTCTGCAACCTGTAAATCACACATAACTGCATTCTGCAACCTGTAACTCACATATAACTGCATTCTGCAACCTGTAAATCACACATAACTGCATTCTGCAATACCCACCAATAAGGTCAGCTTCACTATACACATGGCAGGGGGAGGGGGTGGGAGTTCCAGTGAATGTTTTTGGGGAAAGTTACATGTGCTGCTTTAGAAATATGCCCCTCAATAATAAATTGTCACTAAAATCAGTGGGAAATGATTTACTGAGAGAGAAATTCTTTGATCCGTTCCTTTTTTTAATATTGTTTCTAAAACAGTTGATAAGCAAGGGGGGGGGGGTGGTTTGCTGCCGTCGAACGCCACAAAAGTTTAAACAAGTTGTTAACGGGGGTGGGGGTGCTGCCGCCGACCACCGAACATTTTAAACTAGCTGTTTAGAGTGGGGGGGGGGGGGGGGTTGGTGCTGCTGCCGACCACCGAACATATTTACTAGTTGTAACAGCATGGCTTACCTGATCCTCTTGGGCGGGACATTGGATTGAGCAGCCAAGTGCCAATGTCACTTCCTTGAGTGACGTTGAAAGCGCCGTCCATGTCATAACTGAAAGTGCAAGTCTATGCACTTGCCCGGCCAGTCCATCGCGCTGTGGAAGCTGTGGTGCGATTGACTGTGCCACAGAGTGTTTTTTTGGGGGCAAATGAAGCGCCTCGTATGCATAGACATGGTGCTTCCCATATTGCACTGTGCCCGGCTCAAGGACACAGTGCACATAAGGACCTTTTTTTTTTCTTAAAGGGACATGTTAAAAAAAATTATTTCAACTTTTTTTTTTCCTGCCTGTGGGGGGGGGGGGGGGGCGGTGCACGAGCGCCCCCTATGGACGGACCGCAACTGGTCCATGTATTAACTGACTTAGCTTGTACCTAGGGACAGGCAGCTTCTTCTTCCAGGTTACACATACCTTGCCATTTACTCTGCATTGCATCATAAATGTGTGGTATGGTGACCTTTCTGCTAATTGCTTGGCTTTGAAGCCAGGTTTCGGTTATGGCGAGTATGTTAACCGATTCAGCCCCAAAAGATTTTACCCCCTTCCTGATCAAAGCACTTTTTGCGATTACGCACTGCATCACTTTAACTGACGATTGCGCAGTCGTGCAACATTGTACCCAAACAAAATTGACATCCTTTTTTCCCACAAATAGAGCTTTCTTTTGGTGGTATTTGATCACCTCTGCGGTTATTTTTTGTGTTATAAACAAAAAAAGAGCGACCATTTAAAAAAAAAACACAGTATTTTTTACTTTTTGCTATAATAAATATCCCCCAAAAATATATAAAAAAAAACAATATTTTCTTCAGTTTTTAGGCCGATGTGTATTCTACATATTTTTGGTAAAAAAAAAAAAAATTGCAATAAGCTTATATTGATTGCTTTTACTCAAAAGTTATAGCATCTACAAAACAGGGGATAGTTTTATGGCATTTTTATTTTTTTTGTTTTTACTAGAAATGCCAGCGATTTG
Organism: Lithobates pipiens; assembly: GCF_037356315.1. Taxonomy (NCBI): domain Eukaryota; kingdom Metazoa; phylum Chordata; class Amphibia; order Anura; family Ranidae; genus Lithobates; species Lithobates pipiens. The sequence continues at coordinate 85,670,547 of NW_027507764.1, read as the reverse complement.
CGTTTTTTTTATTGGGACTGCAACATTATGGTAGACACATCGGACAATTTTGCCACATTTTTGGGGCCATTGGCATTTATATAGCGATCAGTGCTATAAAAATGCATTGAGTATAGATATAGTATACTGTAATCTTACAGATTACAGTGCTGTATCAAATAATTACACATCCCCTTTGTCCCTAGTGGTTTCTCCAGTGTATAATAGACTCTAATACAGAAACATTTCTGATCCCTGAATTTCCTATTACCCCAATTTTTTATGTGTTGCCTAAGGTACACAAAGACCCATTACATCCACTGGGTCATCCGATTGTTTCTAGTATTAATTCTGTGACGACATCAATTGCTAAATATATAGATAGATGCCTTACTCGTCTGGTAGTTAATACTAGATCATACATTAAAGACACTCAGGATTTTTTGGATAAAAGAAAAAATGCAATTCTTCCTCCGGGTGCGACATTAGTAACCTGGGATGTCGCTAATCTCTACACAGCAATCCCACATTATTTGGGATTGGAAGCCTGTGAACGATTGTTGGTTAGTTCCAGATTGTATGACACACTGCAAGTGTCATTCCTTCTGGAATCACTTTCAATTGTTTTGGAAGATAATTTTTTCTTGTTTAAAGATACCTATTATTTGCAGCAGGCAACTGGGACTGCGATGGGTTCTAATGTCACCCCCCCCCCCCCCCCCATATGCAAATGCATTTATGGACATGCTTGAGAATACATTCATATATCATTGCAGACTGTTTGTAGACAATTGTGTCGCATTGTTTATTGATGACGCAATTTGCATATGGGCGGGCTACCGCAAATCATTGTTGTTTAATTTTTATTTGAATATTCTAGTACCGGGTTTAAAATGTAATATGTCCATTTCTGACACTACTACACCCTTTTTAGACACATTGTTGTATATATCGGAGGGTCATATTGTTAGCGACTTGTATCGCAAACCTACAGCTCGCAACCAATTGTTGCATTACTCCAGTTTTCATCCGCCTGCGGTATTCAAGTCCATACCCAGGAGCCAACTGAAGAGAGTATCTTGAATTGTTAGTGAACAGGATATCAAGGAAGAACGGCTAAGTGAGATGGAAGACAGACTGCGCCAGCGAGGGTATCCAAAGAGTATCATACACCAGGAACGCATTCATTTGCATTGTGATAGAAAAAGAGAATGCCCTCCATCTCACAGTTTCACCCGTTCTCTAATCGCATTAACAACATAATCATAATCAGGAAACATTGGTCTATATTGAAGAAAAATTTCCAAATGTCCCAAAATTCTATCAGCCTCCACTACCCTCTTATCGCAGAGGGAGATCGTTACGTGATAGAGTGGTAAAATCAGATCAATATAGGACTTCTGTTCCCCGAGTAACACTTTTAGGTCCTCTTAATTTTGGATCTTTCCCTTGTCTTTCTTGTACTCAGTGTACGAGTATGATTAAGGGAAAAAGTTTTTGCCATCCACATAAAGGATACAACATCAATATTAAAGTGGAAGTAAACCCATCAATTTAAATAGTTAAAAAAAAAGGCATGCCGGGAATGCTAACTGCACATTGGCTGTGCTCTCAGCCAAACCATCAAACCATCCAATGGCTGGTGTCATAACGAATCACATGTACAGCACCATAGCAGTTGAAGATTAAACAGAGGCAAAGATGGCAGATTCCTTGGCTGAAAACGATAGGGGAGTTTACTTCCACTTTAAAGACCATTTTACCCGTCCGTCATCCTGCGTTGTATATATCATTAAATGTCCACGTGGATTGATTTATGTAGGGGAAACAACTCAAAAAGTAAAACACAGGATTGCAAGACATAAGTACTCTATTCGTGATAAATTAGAGAAATTACCATTATCGAGGCATTTCTTGGAGAAAAAACACACTGTATCTCAATTAAAGAGGAAGTAAACCCTGATGAGTTTACTTCCTCTTTGATTCCCTGAAAAGGTAAAGCATAATGGACTACTATGCATCGGATAGTAGTCCATTATGTGTCACTTACCTGACACAGGAGCCAGCGAAGTCAGCGCTGTCCCCTGTAGTCCGGCGTATCCATCTTCTTGGTGGGTCTCGCTGCTCCGCCGCTGTCATTCGGCGAAGCCGCAATGACGTCACTCCCGCGCATGCGCACGGGAGCCGCCACTCGTGGCATATCGCCGTTGACAGCGGCGCGCTCAGTGCGCCTCGCTGTCTACGGCATATGCGCCGTAGACAGCGGTGCCTGTCTTTCAGCAAATATCTCCTAAACCGTGTAGGTTTAGGTGATATTTCTTGGACCTACAGGTAAGCCTTAATCTAGGCTTACCTGTAGGTCAAAGTTGGTTGTAAGGGTTTACAACCACTTTAAGATATATGGTTATTGATGGAGTATCCGTGAATAGACGAGGAGGAGACAGGGAATTGATTTAAAAAAAACGAGAAGTTTATTGGATCGATCGTTTGGACATGCTTCAACCGAAAGAGTTAAACACTGATTTTGACCTGTACCTGTTTCTTTAATGAGTGCATGTCAAAATGAATAGTTATTATATGTTAAGATGGTGCTGATATCTATAGTGGTTAATTGATTGCTTATTTTACTGACTGTGATCGAGGATTCGATCGATTAATAATGTATTCTTTTTTATTAAGATGGTGCTGATATCTATGGTGGTTAATTGATTGCTTATTTTACTGACTGTGATTGAGCATTCGATCGATTAATAATGTATTCTTTTTTATTTAGTGAGAAATCAGATGTACCCATGACCTATAAAATCGCTCCGATACCAACTGAAAGTGATTGATAGTAGGATTAAGAAATATAGAGTTAAATGTGGTTTAACTGATTCCAGCTGAATCTATTACTGTGATTAGGGAGTCTGTGATTCTGATAAATGTTATGTGAAGTGTGTTACCAGTTGCAGACATGAGATTGTGAGAAAGGGCGCTAGCTTCATAGCCCGAAACATGGACTGCCAGTTGTACCTGGTACTTTTTTGATATTTCTATCTGATGTAATCCTTTTTGGAAATAAAAGAATTTTGTGCAGCAATCCGCATCGTTGTTTCTCTCTCTCTCTCTCTCATATATATATATATATATATATATATATATATATATATATATATAATTAATTTATGATTTCATATTTCTAATTTTATCACACCCGGGATGTCTATTAAACTCTTGTTTGGACAAATTTAAGTGAATTATTTATAAGAATTACACACCTTCTATATAAAACGCCAAACTTCCATGCAAAATAATGGTACCGCTTTCAGCACCTAAAATCTGAAATAATCATACCGCCAGGTAGGTTAAGGAAAAGAGGCTTAGCCTCCACATATGGAAAAGCTTCTTTACGATGAATATTTTCAAACAGTGTTCTACAGTAGCTAGTTGCTAGTAGCTAACATGCTTAGTAGATTTCCTCAAAAAAACCTGTTGTGTTTATAAATACACAGTATATAGCAACTTTATAACATCCATAGAAAATAATATAATATTGACTTGTGGAGTATCCATCTGCCTTTAGAGATAAGGAAAAAATTGTTTCATTATTAAGAAAATTGGCCACACTATATTGTTTTTTTCTTTCTATGGTTGACCTGTTTAGCATCTTGTTTATGTATTTTGATTGAATTAAAGAGACCTGTATCTTTTTTTTGTCTTTCATAATAAACTATATATTATATACATTTTCAAAACATAATCTGAACGTAACCTAAAAATTCTGTTTAAAATCCAAACGTAAAATAATAAATAAATAAATAATAATAATAAAAATTTAAAAAAGGAGAATAAAGAGTAGAAAAACATGAGTTTAGATATTAAATATGTATCTTTTTTCAACATTATTATATAAAACCCAGTGTGGTTAACCTTATTCCAAATACCCCTTATGAGCATTTGTTAAACATAAAATACACCTTTTTGGCCAATATTATTTTAACGATGATTTATTTGAATAAAGTTTTCACATTTTTATTCATATAAAAAATTTTGTTTAGACATAGATGCATCCATTGCCATGGTTTTCCAGAGCATAGAAGCTTCCCAAAGAAAAATTCTACACAGGGAGGGGTGTATGTCACTCCTTTGATGATTCAGCTGCATTATTAATTTAAACTCCTGCTATTGAGGTCCATTCACAACACAGATTATTCAATGCAGAGAATTAAACTAAGCCTGTAAAAAGTAGTCTAAAGCTGCATTAGTTGGTCACATATGGTAAACATAAAATATTTAGATTCCTTATTTCATATTTATTTGTCCTAAAAGTTTAAAATAGTTTAAAAGTTTAAAATATGTTTGAATCTTTTTGCCAGTCCTAAGCACAAATATACTCAATTATGTATAAATATTTTCAAAGTATTGTACTTTAAAATACATTAAGATACTTCTAAGCTATATGATGTGAGTATTATGTGCATGTACTGATGGGATAAGTTTAATTTAGGAAGCAGAAATACCTGCTAAACCAGAGGTGCTTGTACAGGTACATCGTACTCTATGGGAGACATTGGTATCATTAGTTTATAAAGCTAAGCAACAGAGTAATAATAGCACAAAGTACAATGACATGAATGTGAACCCAGAAGTCAATAAAAATATTTTTTTAGCGCACATTATGGCTTCAGTGTTACAATGTATTTTAACAGCCATCAATAAAATGTGTTTTACCTGAAATAATATATCTCTAAATGAAGTGCCTTTTAGTGTAATCATGTAATTGTCTATTAACTTTTTCATAATGCAATATGTTACTGTTAAAACTCATGAGGGTGATTTGAGCAGTGTCCGCAAAACTATCAAGTTGTTTTTACATAATGACTAATCAGCTACTATCACCAGTGCACATCAGTTCTTTTGTAAAAGCAGTTATTAAATCGGCTTTAAAGTAAAAGTTCACTTAGGCCGCGTACACACGGGCGGACTGTTCGCCCAACTTTGTCCGCTGAACAGTGTTTGGGCGGACAGTCCGCTCGTGTGTGGGCTTTCAGCGGACAGTTTCAGCGGACAGTTTGACGAACAAGGTTTTTCGGAAATTCCGTAAAACTGTCCGCTGAAACCTTGTTTCAGCGAACAGTCCGCTCGTGTGTAGGCTTGTTCGTCAAACAAAGTTGCGCGCATGCTCAGAAAGGATTTTCACGCCGAAAGTTATAATGCAGTGTATAGGACGTCGTATTTTTCGTCCCGTCGTACGTGCCGTTCACGTCATCGCGCACGGTTTCAGCAAACTGTTCGTTCGTCGTGTGTGGCCATGTCCGTCCATGCTAATTTTGAGCGGACTGTTTGCCGAAACTGTTTGACGGACAAAGTTGGGCGAACAGTCCGCCCGTGTGTACGCGGCCTTATTTACTTTGCACTCCACACCCTAACGCCAATGAGCTTCAATACATAAAATACACGTAGGGACAAATTATTAAATGTGCTTACATATTTCCAGGCTTCCCCCCATGGCACTAGGTGTGGATGACTTCATACTCCTTCAAGCCAGAAGCTGTCATGTTCATCGACGCCGAACACCCTTATATATGTTCAGCATTTGAATAACCAACCAGCTAGTATAAGGTCTTAACTCATATTCGGACAAAACACTGAGCTCATCTCTAGTAGTAATAGGCAATGATGTGTCCATTCCAGGGCTGGGAAAATTCAAGAAAACTGACAAGGAAGGTTGGCCAGGTGCCCTCCCTAGTACTCTAGACCAATGTTTCTCAACGTCAGTCCTCAGGTACCCCCAACAGGTCATGTTTTCAGGATTTCCCTCAGATGAAACGGCTGTGGTAAATACTAAGGCAGTGAAACTAATCAAATTACCTGTGCAAAATAATGGAAAACCTGAAAACAAGACTTGATGGGGGTACTTGAGGACTGAAGTTGAGAAACATTGCTCTAGAGCAGTGGTTCTCAACCCTGTCCTCAAGTACACCCATCAGGCCATGTTTTGGGAATTTCTCTTATATAAAATAGCTGTCTAAAATAACAAGCCACTGACTCTGATTTAAAGCACTTGTGCAAGATAAAGGAAATCCTGCAAACATGGCCTGTTGGGATACTTGAAGACAGGGTTGAGAACCACTGCTCTAGACTACAAAAATCCAGATTTGAGCAATACTGAAAATGATTTGCAAAAAGGGGCTACACAACAGTGCTTGGCTCCGGGCATAGTTTTGTTTGCTACTAGAATGTGCTCCTATAAAAATCCTATGTACTACAGGCTTTAAAGCAATCTGGCCAAGTTTTATGTAATTCAAGGTAAGTATATGATTTAAAAAAAAAAAAACATATGGAGAAGTTGCCTTCAGTTTAAGGTATGTATCAAAATGATCAGTAGAGCAGCAGGATCTACATGCAGACATTAATTCTGTGACCGGTGGGTCTAAAAAGATATCCTCTATTCTGGCTAGAATTGGTGATGAGAGACTTGCATGGATTGAGCCTAATGATGAGACAGACATGCATAGATTGAGCCTAATGTTGAGTAAGATTTGTCAAGGTGCAAATTAAATGTATATTTGACACACTGGAGGTCTTCATCTGCAATTGAGTTGTGCTAGGCTTTTGGTATTTTTACTTGTACCGTTAAGGGGAAATAGTCTATCTTTGGGCATACCTAAATTTATTCTTTGTTTAAATGACCCAAGATGAATGCTTGGTTAGACAAGAGTTAGGGCCCAGACTTCACAATTTTCTGTGACATTACTTTTTTGTATGCATGCTTATTTTAAAAGGCTAGTTATAAATTAATTAGAATGCCTGCTATTTTTGTTTAGTAAGGGAAATATAACACAATTAAAATAAAATGTTAGCATGGATATGTGTGTAGTCACTAGGGATGAGCCGAACACCCCCCGGTTCGGTTCGCACCAGAACTTGCGAACGACCCCCGCGTTCGGTACGAACGTTAGAACCCCATTGAAGTCTATGGGACTCGAACGTTCGAATTGGAAAGTGCTAATTTTAACGGCTAATATGCAAGATAGTGTGCTAAAAAGGGTTTGGCGACCTGCCTCCTGCCTCAGGGGACATGGGTCACTGCAAAAAAAAGTTTTAAAACTACCGTTTTGGCGGGAGCACTGATTTTAATGACGATTAAAGTGAAAAAAAAAGTGAAATATTCCTTTAAATATGGTGCCTGGGGGGTGTCTATAGTATGCCTGTGAAGTGCCACGTGTTTCCCGTGTTTAGAACAGTCCCTGCACAAAATGACATTAAACGGAAATAACACCATTTAAAACTGCTTGCGGTTTTAATGTTATATCTGGTTCCTGCAATATGGTTGAAAATCATTGAGAAACATGGCATGGGTAGCCCTCCCTGCCCATTACCAGCCTATTTGGGTCTTGTACACATATTAAGGGGAACCCCGTACCCATATTAAAAAAAGGAAATGCGTGTGGCCCCCAGGCCCTATATACTCAGAACAGCAGTATACAGGCGGTGCAAACAAGACAGGGACTGTGTAGGTTTGTTGTGTTAAGTTGAATCTGTTTGTCATTTTCAACCGGTACATTTTTAAAGTGTAGCTCCAGTCAAAAAAACTATCTTTAAGCTTTTTGGAAAACATAGGGAAGGGTTATCACCCCTGTATAATTTGTTTTGTCGTCCATCTTTTTTCATCTCACTTGCTGCTGTCTCCTTGCGTTTGCAAGTAGGAGATGTTTGTAAGTTGGATGTTTGAAAGTAGGGGCCTGCCCTATATTATTGCGTTATGTACTGGGTACAGAGCACGCAGACAGCACGCACTATCTCCTAACACTACTGACTGCAAGCTCTATTATTAACCACTTGTTAGCCCAATGTTTGCATAAAGTGAAAGATGAAGTTATGCTGAGTAAATAGATATCAAACATGTCACTCTTCAAAATTGCACATGCCCGTGGAATGGCGCCAAACGTCGCTACTTAAAAAATCCCCATAGGCGACGCTTTAAATATTTTTTTACTGGTTACATGTTTTGAGTTGCAGAGGAGGTCTAGGACTAGAATTATTGCTCTCGCTCTAACATTCTCGGCGATACCTCACATGTGTGGCACATGCGAGCACATGGGGACATGGGCGCTTTCATTTTTATTTTATTTTTTTATTGTTCATTTTACTTTATTTTAGTTTGACATTTTTTTTCCCAAAAATATATTTTTGATCACTTTTATTCCTATTACAAGAAATGTAAACATCCCTTGTAATAGGAATATGGGGTGACAGGTCCTCTTTACAGTGAAATCTGGGGGGTCAATATGACCCCACATCTCACCTCTAGGCTGGGAAGCCTGAAATAAAAAATTAAAAAAAAGATTCTGGCTTTGATCGTACTGGCGAGTTGGTAGAAGCACCGGAGGGCGGTGAGGGGTGGGGGGCGTCTATGGCTGGGTACTTCAGGGTATCACCGAGTATGGCTGGGTATCTCTGAGTATGGCTGGGTATGGCAATTTATGGCAGGGTATTACAGAGTATTGGCGGGGTATTGGCGGGGTACTACAGAGTAATAGCAAGGTACTGCAGAGTATTGGGGGTACTGCAGAGTAATGGCGGGTACTGCAGAGTAATGGGGGTTACTGCAGAGTAATGGGGGTTACTGCAGAGTAATGGGGGTTACTGCAGAGTAATGGGGGGGTACTGCAGAGTAATGGCAGGGTACTGCAGAGTATTGGGGGGTACTGCAGAGTAATGGGGGTTACTGCAGAGTAATGGGGGGTACTGCAGAGTAATGGGGGGTACTGCAGAGTAATGGCGGGGTACTGCAGAGTAATGGCAGGGTACTGCAGAGTAATGGCAGGGTACTGCACTGCAGAGTAATGGCAGGGTACTGCACTGCAGAGTAATGGCGGGGTACTGCACTGCAGAGTAATGGCGGGGTACTGCAGAGTAATGGCGGGGTACTGCAGAGTAATGGCAGGGTACTGCAGAGTAATGGCAGGGTACTGCACTGCAGAGTAATGGCAGGGTACTGCACTGCAGAGTAATGGCGGGGTACTGCACTGCAGAGTAATGGCGGGGTACTGCACTGCAGAGTAATGGCGGGGTACTGCAGAGTAATGGCGGGGTACTGCAGAGTAATGGCAGGGTACTGCACTGCAGAGTAATGGCGGGGTACTGCACTGCAGAGTAATGGCGGGGTACTGCAGAGTAATGGCGGGGTACTGCAGAGTAATGGCAGGGTACTGCAGAGTATGCACTGGTATTGCAGAGTATTGGCAGGGAATTGAGGGGTTAAATTCGGTGAGCAGCGATGTGGGCACTGCAGATGCAGCCCACATCGCTGCTGACACCGATCTCTTTCCCCTCCGCTGTACCGATCGGTACAGAAAGGGGAGGGAGGAACAGGCGTCATAACATGACGCCGGTTTGTTTCCAAGTGATCACTCCGTCATTTGACGGAGCAATCACGTGGTAAACGGCCGCTATGAGCGGCCGTTTACCGTGATGCGCCGGGTCCATAGGACCCGGCGGTCACGGATGCTCTCGAGTGCGCACACCTCGGGGCACGCGAGAGCAGAATTCTGGGAGGCCGTTAATTAACGGCCTCTCTGAGTTAAACAACCGCCCTGAAGCCGTTAATCGGCAATGGGCAGTTGTTAAGTGGTTAAAGCTAGATCACTAGCTATATAGGTGAGGTGAATATAGTGGTGTATACTGCAGTCAGGGCACAGACAACAACCACTACACAGCAGCAAGATAGGAAATCAGCCAAAAACGATTGGTGTGTACTGTGTTGAAGGTACACAGAACACCCACTGCTTCAGATGCAAAGTAACACACTACAGGAGGCCGCCTTAAAGGCGGCCTTATATAGTGTGGGGCGTGCACTACACAGTCTGAGCTATGATTGGCCACAGGCAGGATGCCTGTGGCCAATCATGGCTCTCCTCGCTGCCGGCGCTGCGATTGGCCAAGCATGCGGGGTCACAGTGCATGCGTGGCCAATCATCGGACAGCAATGCACTGCGCCAACGCAGTGCATTGTGGTCCGCGCGCGCGTCACTCGAATTTTGATGCGAACGGCCAAAACGTTCGGAAATCGCCGAACGCACGAACAGCCAATGTTCGAGTCGAACGTACGTTCGACTCGAACACGAAGCTCATCCCTAGTAGTCACCTAGAGAGACCGGCATATTGATAATGGAAGGTTGATAGATGGCCAACTGATAAGGCAGAACTGGGCAGTTGATGTTGAATTGCAGCTGTGTTCTGATAGTGGCCGTGCAGGTGCTTTTTCTGCAGCCTTTGCGGCATGCTTTGATGATCCAAGTAGACAGCTCAACCGATGCATCACCTGGATGCAGAAGAGCGTGTATTTCCAGGAAAGTACCAAGAGTGAGGGTGTTTATGTGCAGTTTCTCCAGAGAAGGCATGGTATTACAAGCTGCCCAAAGAATTTACACTGCAATCACTGATGCTTGCTTTAGCCAACTGCTATCAGAGCAAGCTGTATGTTCAGCCAATGTTACAAATCTATATGAAGGGAAATGAGAAGAGCAGGGAACGGCTCTCATTACAGTAGCCTGTAGGGCTGTGGAAGCATGGAAAGGGCTGTTATAGCAGTGATCTCTAACAGTCTTATGTAATGTGTCTTATGTAATGAGTCCTGGAGCATGTCCCTGTTGGCCGATTTATGTAGGATAATATATAATGAATTGGAGCAATGAGATGGGTTTTAAGTTGTTCAGGTTGGTGGGATCCAGTGAGGGCTTTTTAAGTATTGGAGTGATCTGTCCATGTTTTAGAGGGGAGGGGAGGGGAATGTGCCACTAGAGAGGGAGAGATTGAAGATGTGAGTGAGGGAGCTGTCAGAACCCATGAACCAGACCAAGACAGAAGTACAGTAGAATCACACTCGTTTATTAATAAAATTAAAAAGGTAAATAGAGTAAGCATAGTCAAAGCATAGCCAGAGTCCAGTAACCGGATCAGGTAGTCAGCCAAGCCAGAGTTCAGTAACCGGATCTGGTAATCAGCAAGGTCAGAAGTCAGGGATCCAAGTAGAGGATAGTGATGGCCGAATGGTTCGCCCGGCGGTCGTTTCGCAGCGAATTTCGGCTGTTCGCGGTCCGCCCGTTCGGCGGACTATTGGCGCCGTTCGCCCGGCGGACTTCCGCGTTTACTGTGTAAAAGAACTTTGACCTATGATGACACATCCATCATGGGGTACAGGACAGCCAATTGAGACATTACAGCACATGGACACTTGGACATTCCCCCTAACTTATAAATACACCCGATCCGGTGGCCATTTTACATTCTTTCTTCTGTCACTATAGGGAGAGGTTGCTGTGTGGAGCAGGGAGAGATTACAGTGACCCAAATCGCTAGCTATTTGGTACACAAAAGTTCTTTTCAGGACTGATATAGGTGTTAGGTGTAGTTAAGGATAGGCAGTGCTGTGCTAGTGATTGTTGCAGCAACCTGAGTGTCTTTTGTCAGTTTAAAGAAAGGGACAGGATGGTGTGTGCTGCAGGGACAGCCAGTTTAGTCATTAGCTGTTACTATCAGGTCCACAAAAGTGCTATTTCAATTATTGTTCCAGTAGCCTCTGTTTTGTCAGTTTATATAGGGATAGGCAGGAAGCAGTGTGTGAGTCAGTGAGGGTCAGTTTAATCAGTAGCTGTTACTATATTAGATCCACAAAGGTTCTTTTCAGGACTGGTATCAGTGGTATGGTAATAGGCTTGTACACGTATAATATTCTTTCTTCCAAATATAGAAAGAATATTATACTTGACTGCTGCCCTTCTGCTGCAGTCTGCTAATCATTCACAACCCACTTGTTTCACAAAGCTCCTTATAAGGACTGGTAACTTGGTCTGTCTAGGGTGCTACAGTACATAGGGTTGAGTGAGGTACAGTCTGCCATTCTATAAGGACTGGTATCGGTGCCAAAATACATAGGGTTGAGGTGCACTACTGCTGACCGCTGCCCTATACTGCAGCAGTCCTTCATCGGTATAGGGACTGACATACAGTCTGCTAATCACTCACACACAACCTACTTGGTCCACAAAAGTCCTTATAAGGACTGGTAACTTGGTCTGTCTAGGGTGCTATAGTACATAGGTTTGAGTGAGGTACAGTCTGCCATTCTATAAGGACTGGTATCGGTCCACAATACATAGGGTTGAGGTGCACTACTGCTGACTGCTGCCCTATACTGCAGCAGTCCTTCATCGGTATAGGGACTGACGTACAGTCTGCTAATCACTCACACACAACCTACTTGGTCCACAAAAGTCCTTATAAGGACTGGTAACTTGGTCTGTCTAGGGTCCTACAGTACATAGGGTTGAGTGAGGAACAGTCTGCCATTCTATAAGGACTGGTATCGGTCCACAATACATAGGGTTGAGGTGCACTACTGTTGACCGCTGCCCTATACTGCAGCAGTCCTTCATTGGTATAGGGACTGACGTACAGTCTGCTAATCACTCACACACAACCTACTTGGTCCACAAAGGTCCTTATAAGGACTGGTAAGGTATAGGGTACTACAGTACATAGGGTTGAGTGAGGTACAGTCTGCCATTCTATAAGGACTGGTATCAGCCCACAATACATAGGGTTGAGGTGCACTACTGCTGACCGCTGCCCTATACTGCAGCAGTCCTTCATCGGTATAGGGACTGAGAGTTTTGTCACAGGGTCATTTTAAAAATGACAGGCAGAGGAAGAGGCAGGCCCTTCCGCAGGGGTGGTAGGGGTAGGGCAGGAGCAACAGGCTTGAGCCAAAGTGGGAAGTTGCAGAAGGTGCGTTCAATTACTTTAAAGGACGCACCAGACTTGGTTGAGTGGCTCGCTCAGCCTTACTCTTCTGCACCCTCCTCATCCTCTCGATCTGCACCCTCTTCTTCACTCTTTGCTATGTGCACCCCCAAAGACACTACCACCAACAACACCACCACCACCACATACCTTCCGCTTGAGTCACAGGAATTATTTTCCGATCCATATCAAGACATTTCTGATGCGCAGCCACTCTTGGTATTGGATCAGGAAGAGGAGGCAGCAACAACCGCTACTCAGCAGTCTGACGACAATACCCAGATCAGAGGAGGTTGGTCCCCGATGTTGCTGCCTACTCCGAGATCTCTACTTATAGCGGTGGGGAAGGTGACGTTGATGATGACGTGTCTAGTGATGTCACGTGGGTGCTCACAAGAGAGGAAGAGGAGGGGAGTTCAGAGGGAGATATTGACCAGCAGATAGGGAGGAGAAGCAGGAATAACTTACATTGCACAGAGGGACAAAGCAGACTGAAAATGTATCAGGAGCGAGTCATCGACCATGTACGGTCACATCTGGCGCTCCCAGGACACCGGCACATGGCTCCGCAGTGTGGGCTTTTTTTAACATGTCCGCTGCTGACAATAGCGTTGCCATCTGCAATCTTTGCAGTCAACGCATTAGTCGCGGTAAGCCCAACACTCACCTAGGGACGACCGCCTTAAGAAGGCACATGAGCAGCCATCACCGAGCCGAGTGGGAGCAACGGAACACACAAAGCCACACTGCAGGCTCTCACTGTCCAGCCTCGTCTTCTACTTCTCCTTCTCCTCTCTCCTCACAATTGTCCTCCACTCCACCTTCCATCGTGCCAAGCTCACGTTTTTCTGCAAAAAGGCAGGCTTCCGTGGGCCTAATGTTCGAACGTAAAAAAATGATGACGCCAGATAACCCTCTTGCCCAACGGTTGACAGCTGGCTTGTCAGAACTCATAGCCCGCCAACTACTGCCATATAAACTGGTGGACTCGGAGGCCTTTCGCAAATTTGTGGCCATTGGAACACCACAATGGAAGGTCCCAGGAAGGAAGTATTTCTCACAGAAGGGCATCCCAGAGCTATATGGCCATGTTCAGCAGCAAGTGAATGCATTTCTGGCACACAGTGTCGGTGCCAAGATACATCTGACCACAGACACGTGGTCTAGCAAACACGGGCAGGGAAGGTATATCACTTTTACTGCCCACTGGGTGAACCAGATTTGGTTTTACCGCCACGGATTGCATGCAGGGCTGACTCTTCTTCTCCTCCTCCTCCTACTCCATCCTCCTCCCTCTCCTCCTCAGCTGACTCCTCCTTTTCCGCTGCTAGCGTCTCTTCCGCTGCGCTGCCCAAGCTCCCCAGAACCTATTTGACATGCCAGGTGAGACGTTGCCATGCCGTGCTGTGTCTGTTGTGCCTGGAAGCCAAGAGCCACACTGGCCCGGCACTCATTTCAGCTTTGCGTTCACAGGCAGATCAGTGGCTAACACCGCTCAATTTGACAGTTGGTAAAGTGGTGTGTGACAACGGTGCCAATCTGCTTAGCGCATTAAAAACGGGCAAAATCACGCACGTGCCATGCATGGCACACGTCTTAAACAGCGATTCCTTGTCAAATACCCTGGGGTCCAGGACATCTTGCGGCAGGAAAGGAAAATCTCGGCCCATTTCAGAAGATCTTACACGGCCATAGCTCGCCTTGCTGACATTCAGCGGCGACACAATCTGCCGGTCAGACGTCTTATTTGCGATTGCCCGACGCGATGGAACTCAACCTTCTATATGCTTGATAGGCTGCTCCAGCAGAAACGTGCAGTTAACGTCTACCTGCATGAACTCTGCGGCAGAACCGGTTCTGGGGAGCTGGATTTTTTTTCACCAAGCCAGTGGCTGCTCATGTGCGATGCATGCAGACTTCTGCGCCCATTTGAGGAGATCACCAAACTGGTTGGTCGCAGCCATGGCGCCATCAGTGACATGGTACCTTATGCCTTCTTTATGGAGCGTGCATTGCGTTGTGTCATTGATTAAGCTGTGGAGGAGCAGGAGCGGGAAGATGAGGAAGTCGCAATGCTGGATGAATTCCCAGTGGGGGCTACTCTATCTGAGACAAGTCAACAACAGGAGTCAGAGGAGGATGGTGCCGGGGCGGATGAGGAGGAGCAAGAAGAGCATGCTTTAAACCTTTCTGGGATCCCTGTTGTGCGTGGATGGGGAGAGGAGAATGAAGAGGACGACATTATCCTGGATGATGAGCAGGAGCCAGGCCACCACACAGCTTCCACTTTAGTGCAAATGGGGGCCTTCATGCTCCAGTGTTTTAGTAGTGACCCCCGTATAAAAAGCATAAGGGTCAAATGTTACCGCCGTCACAGAGGGCTGTCAGAATGCAGCACTTCCAGGCCTTGCTTCGAGAAATGCTGCATTCTGCTTTTGCGTGCGCTGGCAGAGGAGGAATTCCCACTCCCAGAGAAGGAGTTGCGGGTACCAATCCAACAGCGCCTGCAAGAAGAGGTCGGTTTTAAGATGTGTTGGTGACTTCGGATATGAGGTCATTCTTTCAGCCGACCCATCGACAGGTGTCATCCGGATCCAGCATCAGGGAACGCCTAGACCGCCAGGTGTCCGACTACATCGGGTTAACGGCCGATGTGGACGCTCTGAGGAGTGATGAACCCCTGGACTACTGGGTGGGCAGGCTTGACCTCTGGCCAGAGCTTGCTCAATTTGCAATCGAACTGTTGGCTTGCCCCTCATCCAGTGTCCTGTCCGAAAGGACGTTCAGCGCAGCAGGGGGGATCTTGACCGATAAGCGTACTCGCCTAGCTCACGACAGTGTTAACTACCTCACATTTCTAAAAATGAATGAGGCATGGATCTCGGAGGAATTCAACACATGTGACCAGTAGACCATGTATATGTCTATAAACAATTTTTTTTAATCGAGCACAGAGACCTTCTTTCTTCATTTGGCTCACTTCCTTGTCCAAAAAAAGCACACCGTACTATATGCCCGTACCCTCCTCTTTGAAGAGGTTGAGCGGTGTCATATTTCTACTGGGGCTGCTTATTATGAGGGGCTCCCACCATCCCTGTGCTGACATCCTCCTGGGGCTGTACCTCTGCTGTGCATATTATGAGGGGCTCCCACCATCCCTGTGCTGACTTCCTCCTGGGGCTGTACCTCTGCTGTGCATATTTTGAGGTGCTCCCACCATCCCTGTGCTATGCTCATTATGAGGGGCTCCCACTATCCCTGTGCTGTGCTGACTTACTCCTGGGGCTGCTTATTATGAGGGGCTCCCACCATCCCTGTGCTATGCTGACATCCTCCTGGGGCTGCTTATTATGAGGTCCTCCCACCATCCCTGTGCTATAGTGACATCCTCCTGGGGCTGCTTATTATGAGGGGCTCCCACCATCCCTGTGCTATGCTGACATCCTCCTGGGGCTGCTTATTATGAGGGGCTCCCTCTGCTGTGCATATTATGAGGGGCTCCCACCATCCCTGTGCTGTGCTGACTTCCTCCTGGGGCTGTACCTCTGCTGTGCATATTTTGAGGGGCTCCCACCATCCCTGTGCTATGCTCATTATGAGGGGCTCCCACCATCCCTGTGCTATGCTGACTTTCTCCTGGGGCTGCTTACGGTGCAGGTGTCAGTGCTGTATATCACGGTGCTAATGTCAGTGCTCTCTATCACGGTGCTGCTGTCAGTGCTGTATATCACGGTGCTGGTGTGAGTGCTTTATGTCACGCTGCTGATGTCAGTGCTCTCTATCATGGTGCTGCTGTCAGTGCTGTATATCACGGTGCTGGTGTGAGTGCTTTATGTCACGGTGCTGCTGTCAGTGCTGTATATCACGGTGCTGGTGTGAGTGCTTTATGTCACGCTGCTGATGTCAGTGCTCTCTATCACAGTGCTGCTGTCAGTGCTGTATATCACGGTGCTGGTGTGAGTGCTTTATGTCACGCTGCTGATGTCAGTGCTCTCTATCACGGTGCTGTTGTCAGATCCCTCTATCACGGTGCAGGTGTCATTGCTGTATGTCACGCTGCTGATGTCAGTGCTCTCTATCACGGTACTGCTGTCAGATTACTCTATCACGGTGCAGGTGTCATTGCTGTATGTCACGCTGCTGGTGATCATCTCCTGCACCCTCTTCTTTGCCTACCCTGGTCCCTGACCTTCCCTCTCCTCCATTGCCTTCATGCGCTCCACAGTCCTGAACTGTCACAACAATTTCCCATATAAAAAAAGAATGCTTGTAGTTGTCGATCCCAGATTCACCTCATACATGTGTTATGTCATTGGCCATGTGGTGGGACTATGTTTGCACAGCTATTAATTATTTTGTGGCTGCAAATTTGACCTGTAGGTTTGCGAAGTTCGCCTCCCATTGAAGTCAATGGGGCCCGCCGCGAACGTTCCGGTTCGCGAAACGTCCCGTCGGAATTTCGTCCATCACTAGTAGAGGAACTGCAAACAGGATAAGGAGCCATAAGGGATGTCAGCAAAGCCAGTCTTTAACAGGAATGAAGGACATGGTTTCTTGTGATGTGACCAAGGTGAAGGCAGGAATGAAGTGAGCTGTAAATCCTTAAGTAGGCGGGACTGACTAGCAGATCCACAACAGCTGGTAAACTGTGGAGAGGGAGAGGCCCACGGAACCTGCAGGAGTAAACAATGGATGGTACCTCATACTCCTCATGGTTCCCAACCTGCATAGTGTGAGGACACCAAGGTGGTAAAATGGTTTCAGACCAATCATTTCAATAAGGAGACATTAAACACATTTGAGATGCGCATACTAGGAAGAAGGTCCAACGCATAAGCCACTGGGTTAATCCTGCGAAGCACAATAAACCGAGGTGCGAACATCAGTGAGGGAACACGAAATCGGAGGTTGGGAGATGACAGCCAGACCCTGTCCCAAATCTGGTAGGAAGGCGCAGGCAGACGTCTACGGTCAGCATGAAGTCTTTACCTATCATTAGCATGACGCAAAGCCTCCTGGACTTGTGCCCAGGTGGAAAAAAAGACCATGGAGATGCTCCTCTAGCACAGGAATACTCTGCGGAACAAACGAGTCAGACAACATGGAAGTTTGGAAACCATAATTCCCCATAAACGCAGAATTCAAGGCACTGTTGTGAGCAAACTCAGCCCATGGTAATAGGTCTGACCAGTTGTTGTGATGGTCAGAAATATAGCAACGTATGAATTGCTCCAAGGACTGATTGGCTCGTTCTGCAGCCCCATTAGACTGCAGGTGATATGCAGAGGAGAAAGCAAGCTGAATTCCCAACTGTGCGCAAAAGGCTTGCCAGAACCGGGAGATAATCTGACTACCCCTGTCCGAGACAATCCCCTTGGGTAGCCCATGTAAGCGAAAGATCTCCCAAGCAAAAGATGGAAGCCAGTTCCTTAGAAGTGGGCAGCTTCTTACGAGGAGTACAATGACACATCTTTGAGAACCGGTCAACCATCATAAGGTAGGATGTTGAGACAGAAGGGTGCCAACTCGAGTCTCAGAAGCATCAACTTCTAGGATAAAAGACAACGTGGGATCAGGATGTGCCAATACAGGAGCAGGAACAAAGGCAGCCTTGAGACTCTCAAACGCCTTAAAGGACTCCGGAGACCAACTCTGCAGGTTACAGTCCTTTCTGGTCATATCAGTCAGGGGCTTGACCAGAGATGAGAAGTTATGAATAAACTTTCGATAATTGTTGGCAAAGCCCAGGAAACGCTGCAGAGGACGTAAAGCCACGGGTTGGAGTCACTGTAGGACTGCCGAAAGTTTCTCTGGGTCCATCAAAAAAACAGCAGTGGAAATTACAGGAATTTTACCTGTTCACGATGGAACTCGCACTTCTCCAGTTTACAATAATGATTGTTTTCTCTTGGTTTCTGAAGCACACGGCAGACATCTGTGTGGTGGCTCTCCAGGAACTTGGAAAATGTGAGGATATCTTTGAGATAAACCACCACACATAACTGCAACAAATCTCAGAGGACATCATTAATAAATTCCTGTAAAACTGCCGGGGCGTTATAAAGGCCAAAAGGCATTACGAGGTACTCATAATGGCCTGTTCTGGCATTAAATGCAGTTTTCCACTCGTCGCCCTCCTTAATACGCAGGAGATTGTATGCCCCTCTCAAATCAAGCTTTGTGAAAAACGTTGCTCCCTTGAGGCAGTCAAATAACCCTGTAATCAACGAGATCGGGTAGGCATTCTTAATCATGAAACGATTGAGACCCCTATAATCAATACAAGGTCTCAGTTCACCGCTCTTCTTCTTCACAAAAAAGAAACCAGCACCAGCAGGAGATGAGGATTTGCGGATGAAACCTCGAGAAAGTGCGTCTGCAACATACTCCTCCATGGTCTTATCCTTCAAGACCGACAAAGGGTAAACCCGCCCACTATTGGGTATGGCTCCAGGTTGAAGGTCACTTGCACAATCATAAGACCGGTATGGAGGCAAACTACCGGCTTGACCTTTGTCAAAGACATCGCTAAAATCACGGTACTCCTCCGGCAGGGAGGACAGTGAAGAGGTGCACAGGACCTTGGCTACCTTCTGGAAGCATGTCTCACTGCATTGTGGTGACCAGTAGAGAACCTCGGCACGGAGCCTCTGTAACCAAGGATAACCAATAACCAGCAGAAACCTAGGTGAGGAAATAACTTGGAATTGGATTATCTCATGGTGAAGAGCCCCTACGGCCATGGACAACAGAACCTTCTCATAAATTACATGGGCAGGCTGTAGAGGTCTCCCATCAAGAGCCTCAATGGCAGGTGAAGTGTCACACAGCTGCAGCGGAATCGAGTGCTGCAATACAAAGGCAGCATCAATGAACAGGCCTGCAGCCCCATAGTCGATTAGAGCCTGTATCTCGATGGACGACTTAGCCCAAGAAAGAGTGATCAAAACCAGGGGCTTATCCTTCTGGATAACTGGGGACGAAACGCCACCTAAGGTCTGTCCATGACAGGACCTCAAGGTTAGGGCGTTCCATGGACGGGTGGGACAAGACTTCAAAAAGTGACCTGCCTGGCCACAATAAAAGCACAATCTCTCCCTCCTCCTAAAGGCTCTCTCATCCGCAGAGAGACGCGTGAAGCCCATGTGCATGGGTTCAACTTCACTGACCGACTTGGTACCAGGAGGCATGTAAGGTGAGGGAGGCACGGGTGGGACTGCAAAGCTTGGAGGCAAATGTACAGGAGACTTCCGCAAGCGCTCCTTAAAAGAGTCTTTCTCTGAGTCAGGAGTCAATGAGGATGGCAAATGTGAGCAAGCTCTCCAGCTCAGTGGGTATATCTTGGGCTGCTATCTCATCCTTGATGGAATGCGAGAGACGATGAGAAAAAGCAGCCATGAGGGCCTCATTGTTTCAAGCAACCTCTGCTGCTAGAGAACTCAATGGCATAGTCGGCAACAGTTCTCGTATTCTGATGGACATGAGCCACTTGGCAGCAGAAGCGGAGCATGCGGGAACATCAAATACCCTTTTAAAGGAGGCCACAAAGTCAGGGTAACTCAAGACAACAGGTTTTTACGTATTCCATAGAGGGTTTGCCCAGGCCAAGGCTCTCTCAGAAAACAAAGATATCACAAAATGACTTTGCTTCTGTCCGTGGGAAACGCCTGGGGCTGCATCTCAAAGTAAATTTCAACCTGGTTAAGAAACCCTCTGCATTGAATTGGATCGCCCCCAAATCGCTGGAGAAGTGGGGGCGGAACCAGACATACCTCTTATAGAGGTAATACTTAAGGTGGGTGCCTGCACAGAGACTGGCGCAGCAGCAGGGATAGCCTGCAACTCAGGTTGTACCGGAGTAGCCACAGTGGAGGATTCCAGGTGAGCCGTATGACTCACGAGCGATTGTAATGCTATGGCAAACTGATCCATGTGGTGATCTTGCTCACCTAATCTGGAAAATATATTACCAACAAGTGGATTGACTGTATCTTCTGAATACTGTCAGAAACCATGAACCAGACCGAGACAGAAGTACAGTAAAATCACACTTGTTTATTAATAAAAATAAAAAGGTAGAGTAAGCGTAGTCAAAGCCAAGCCAGAGTCCAGTAACCAGATTGGATAATCAGCCAGGCCAGAAGTCAGGGATCCAAGTAGAGGAACAGCAAGCAGGATAAGGAGCCAGAAGGGATGTCAGCAAAGCCAGTCTTTAACAGTAATGCAGGAGATGGTTTCTTGATGTGACCAAGGTGAAGGCAGGAATGAAGTGAGCTGCAGATCCTTAAGTAGGTGGGACTGACAAGCAGATTCACAAAAGCTGGTAAACTGTGGAGAGAGATGAGAGCTGGCAATTAGCTGACAGTTGAGCGGCCAGCTCAGAGAAGGAAGGGCTGACAGCCCTGACAGGCAGCAAGAGAAGCCGAGTCAAAATTTTGAAGCCAGGTTTTCGGTTGTGGCAAGTATGTTAAAGCCATGAGTCTGGGGAGTATTCGGAATGGTCAGGAGTAGGTAGTGGGGTCCCCCGGGGTTCTGTGCTGGGATCAATCCTATTTCATTTGTTTATAAACGACCTGGAGGATGGGGTAAACAGTTCAATCCCTGTATTCCCGGATGATACTAAGCAAAGCAGGGCAATAACTTCTCCGCAGGATGTGAAAACCTTGCAAAAAGATCTGAACAAATGAATGGGGTGGGCAACTACATGGCAAATGAGGTTCAATGTAGAAAAATGTAAAACAATGCATTTGGGTGGCAAAAATATGAACCTCTGGGGGAAACTAGAATGGAAAAGGACCTGGGGGTCCTAGTAGATGATAGGCTCAGCAATGGTCTGCAATGCCAAGCTGCTGCTAACAAAGCAAACAGAATATTGGCATGCATTAAAAAGGGGATCAACTCCAGGGATAAAATGATAATTATCCCGCTCTACAAGACTCTGGTCCGACTGCACCCAGCGTATGCTGTCCAGTTTTGGACTCCAGTCCTCAGGAAGGATGTACTGGAAATGGAGCGCGTACAAAGTAGGGTAACAAAGCTAATAAAGGGTCTGGAGGATATTAGTCATGAGGAAAGGTTGCGGGCACTGAATTTATTCTCTCTGGAGAAGAGAGAGGATATGATTTTAATATACAAATACCATACCGGTGACCCCACAGTAGGGATAAAACTTTTTCGCAGAAGGGAGTTTAACAAGACTCGTGGCCACTCAATAAAATTAGAAGAAAAGTGGTTTAACCTTAAACTACGTAGAGGGTTCTTTACTGTAAGAGCAGCAAGGATGTGGAATTCCCTTCTACAGGCGGTAGTCTCAGTGGGGACATTGATAATTTCAAGAAACTATTAGATAAGCACCTGAATGACCGCAACATACAGGGATATACAATGTAATACTGACATATAATGACACACATAGGTTGGACTTGTGTCTTTTTTTCAACCTCACCTACTATGTAACTATTTATGTAACTACGAGAAATGAAGAGGTCCTGCACAGATGTTAGCTTGTTACAGATGGAGAAGGCGTTTCAAAGGGCTCATGAGATTGGTGGGCTGCTTAGAGGAAGCAGGGGGATAGAAATTAAACTGAATGGATTGCGGTGGTTGCCAGAGGAGGAGGGGTATTGGATATGTGGCTTGCAGTTGGAAAATGGCGGACCAGGATTAGGAGAAATGTCACCTGGGACTAGGAGAAAGAGGAGGGCGAGGAAGGCAAGATGGGAGTGGGATGTGCATGAGCGCACGTGTCTAGTGGCCCTGGTGTTTGTCAGCATGTGGGTGCAGCAATGCAGGAGATGATGGGTGCAGTAGTAGGGAGAGGGTAGGAGTGAGGGTGATATGTGCTTGCTACAGGGTAGAGAGGAGGGGTAGCATAAGGATAATTTGAGGATAGAAGAAACCGATGTGAGAAGGAAGAGAATAAGGAGCATGTTAGTGGATAGAGAGTGGGAATCTGACTTCATATAAAATAAATGTCAAATGCTGGTTTGCAGGGGCGTACCAAGTGGGGGCGGGGGGGCGTTCAACCCCGGGTGCCACACATTGAGGGGGGTGCCATTGGCTGGGTGGAATTGCTATGGAGGTTTACTCTGCACTCAGACACTGTCTGACAGAATCCTGAAAGGAATCCCTGGCTCTGGCTACTTAGTTTTTTGTGAGTTTTTTTTTGTGAGCTGGAACGTACCTAGTGCTGCGGCCGAAATAGTATTGTCTGCTTTCTGTTTTCACCTGCTAGCTTCACCCACCACTGCTGAGCAGCCGAGCTGAGTGTGTCATCATTCAGCGCGGGGGTGGTTGCTGTTACACACAGTGTCCACTCCATCTTCTGGAGTCTAAACCTCCCCAGCTGAAGCTGAGAGCCGAGGTGAGCTGGTGATAGGGGGTGTGTGGGTTGTGAAAAGATACTGGAGGAGTGTGTCTGTCCTGCCATCCTTACTGTGCTGCTCTGTCATACAAAGGGGAGGGGGGGTTGCTGTGTTTACCACCACCACCCAGGTATAGTGTAGTTGACCTGATGGGGGGGGGGGGCTGGGGAATACAGGCGTGTGCTATGTACAGGTTGCAAAATACAGATGTGTGCCATGTACACGTTGCAGAATGCAGGCGTGTGCTATGTACAGGTTGCAGAATACAGGTGTGTACTATGTACAGGTTGCAGAATCCAGGCGTGTGCTATGTACAGGTTGCAGAATACAGATGTGTGCCATGTACAGGTTGCAGAATGCAGGTGTGTGCTATGTACAGGTTGCAGAATGCAGGTGTGTGCTATGTACAGGTTGCACAATCAAGGTGTGTGCTATGTACAGGTTGCAGAATGCAGGCGTGTACTATGTACAGGTTGCAGACCCCAGATGTGTGCTATGTTCAGGTTTCAGAATGCAGGCGTGTACTATGTACAGGTTGCAGACACCAGATGTGTGCTATGTACAGGTTTCAGAATGCAGGCGTGTACTATGTACAGGTTGCAGAATACAGGCGTGTGCTATGTACAGGTTGCAGACTCAAGATGTGTGCTATGTACAGGTTGCAGAATGCAGGCGTGTTCTATGCACAGGTTTTAGACTCCAGATGTGTGCTATGTACAGGTTGCAGAATCCAGGTGTGTGCTATGTACAGGTTGCAGAATCCAGGTGTGTGCTATGTACAGGTTGCAGAATCCAGGTGTGTGCTATGTACAGGTTGCAGAATCCAGGTGTGTGCTATGTACAGGTTGCAGAATACAGGCGTTTGCTATATACAGGTTGCAGAATGCAGGCATGTGCTATGTACAGGTTGCATAATGCAGGCGTGTGCTATGTACAGGTTGCAGACTCCAGATGTGTTCTATGTACAGGTTGCAGAATACAGGCGTGTGCTATGTACAGGTTGCAGAATACAGGTGTGTGCTATGTACAGGTTGCAGAATACAGGCGTGTGCTATGTTCAGGTTGCAGACTCCAGATGTGTGCTATGTACAGGTTGCAGAATCCAGGCGTGTGCTATGTACAGGTTGCAGAATCCAGGCGTGTGCTATGTACAGGTTGCAGAATACAGGCGTTTGCTATATACAGGTTGCAGAATGCAGGCGTGTGCTATGTACAGGATGCAGAATACAGGCGTGTGCTATATACAGGTTGCAGACTCCAGATGTGTGCTATGTACAGGTTGCAGAATGCAGGCGTGTGCTATATACCGGTTGCAGAATATAGGCATGTGCTATGTACAAGCTGCAGACTCCAGATGTGTGCTGTGTACAGGTTGCAGAATCCAGGCGTGTGCTATGTACAGGTTTCAGAATCCAGGCGTGTGCTATGTACAGGTTGCAGAATACAGGCGTTTGCTATATACAGATTGCAGAATGCAGGCGTTTGCTATATACAGGTTGCAGAATAAAGGTGTGTGCTATGTACAGGATGCAGAATATAGGCATTTGCTATATACAGGTTGCAAATTGCAGGCGTTTGATATATACAGGTTGCAGACTCCAGATGTGTGCTATGTACAGGTTGCAGAATGCAGGTGTTTTCTATATACAGGTTGCAGAATGCAGGCGTTTGTTATGTACAGGTTGCAGACTCCAGATGTGTGCTATGTACAGGTTGCAGACTCCAGATGTGTGCTATGTACAGGTTGCAGACTCCAGATGTATGCTATGTACAGGTTGCAAAATGCAGGTGTGTGCCATATACAGATTGCAGAATGCAGGCGTGTGCTATGTACAGGTAGCAAAATGCAGGCGTGTGCTATGTACAGGTTGCAAAATCCAGATGTGTGCTATGTACAGGTTGCGGAATCCAGGCGTGTGCTATGTACAGGTTGCGGAATCCAGGCGTGTGCTATGTACAGGTTGCAGAATCCAGGCATGTGCTGTATACAGGTTGCAGAATCCAGGCGTGTGCTGTATACAGGTTGCAGAATCCAGGCGTGTGCTGTATACAGGTTGCAGAATTCAGGCGTGTGCTGTATACAGGTTGCAGAATCCAGGCGTATGCTATGTACAGGTTGCAGAATCCAGGCATGTGCTGTATACAGGTTGCAGAATGCAGGTGTGTGCTGTATATTGCTGTATGACCGCCACCCACCTATAGTAGCTGAGCTGTGAGCTTACCTGGTAAGGGGAGGGGCGGTGGTGTTGCTGTGTTCACAAACCAGGTATAGAGTAGATGAGCTGGTCTGATAAAGGGGGGACTTACACCCACATCTTGCAGCCATCAGATCCATCCAGCAAGTAGCAGGTCACAGCAGCATCTTGCCATCTTCCCTGCGGCCATCAGATCCCATCCACAGTCCAGCAAGCAACACGTCTTGTCAGAAGGTCAATTCCGAAATCCGAATCAAATCATCAATGCTAATGATGCCATTGTCTGCTGTACCCAGGGACAGATCCAATCCAGAAATCGCCATACAGTGGGATCTCTGGATCAGATCTGTCCCTGAGGACAGTAGATAATGCAAAGTATGGGCCATACTTTGTATTGTCAGCTCACTCCCCATCTCACTCTGATGTCTCCCTCATAGCAGCTCCAGTCCAGCTCCCCACTTTCCTGGCCTTGGCACGATCTGTCCAAAAATGGGGCATCTGCTCACACCTGAGTGACTGACACCTCTGTCCTGTCCCATCTATTGTCACTGGCTACCATGGATGAACAGCATTGGCTGTTATTAAAAGGAGCGTGAGGGGACGTCCCCATCCCCCCCACAGCTCCGCCCAGGTCTCCCATGCACAGACCTAAGCCACCAGCCAGCTGACCAGAGACCCGAACAAAGCCGAATTTGCCTTTGATCGGGTCTCCGATGTAGAAACCTGGAAGCAACAGCACAGTGTCACTTCCGGTTTACTCGGTAGCCAACAGTGCCATTTAAAAAAGAAAGCAGAATTAAAAAACACTCATCTTGGCAGAGGAGGGTGTTTTTTTGTGGGTGTTTTTACAGTTGGGGAGGCGGGGGGTGCCAGATATAGGATGGGCCCTGGGTGCCAAATGCTCTAGGTACACCCCTGCTGGTTTGCTTGTCGTCTTTCAGAGTGGAGCAGAGTTCTTGTATCTTCATCCAGCTTTAGTTATCCTGCTTTCGTTAAACTGCGGCGGTGAAACTGTGCATCATTCAGGACAGAGCCACTCAGGAAAGAGCCATGGTGTCTGCTCCTTGCCCCTGTCTGTGCCACCTCATAGGCTGCTTTAAATTTATAGGGAGACTGAGAAGGCATGCATTTCTCAATTGAACTTTATAGTCAATGTGGTGGAAAGTTGGATCAGAACAAAAGATAAGTTGGTAATCCTTGTGTCTTAAAGAAAAGAGGATTAGCCTCCACATATGGAAAGGCTTCTTTGCAGTGAAAATATTCAAATAGTGTTCTACAGTAGCTAGTTCTAACAAGCTTAGTATATTTCCTCAAAAAGGCCTGGTGTGTTTATAAATACAAATAATATAGCTGCTTTTTAACATCCATAGAAAATAATAAAACATTGATTTGTGGAGTATCCATCTGCCTTTGGGGATAAGGAAAAAATGGTTTCATTATTAAGAAAATTAGCAACACGATATTGTTTTCTTCTTTCCAACGTTGACCTGTTTGGCATCTTGTTTATGTATTTTGATTGAATTCAAGAGACCTGTATTTTTTTTGTCTTTCATAATTCACATAAAATTATCAGAGAATCATACATGAAAAGATATTATAAATAACTGCAGCTTTTTTAATATATGGGATTCACATTAAACTATATATTATATAAATTTTCAAAACATATTTTGAACGTAACATAAAAATTCTGTTTAAAATCCAAACGTAAAATAATAATATAAATTTAAAAAAAAAGGAGAATAAAGAGTAGAAAAAACAGGCGTTTAGTTGTTAAACATGTATCTTTTTTTAAACCTTACTATATAAAACCCAGTGAGGTTAACCTTATTCCAGGTACCCATTATGAGCATATGAACATTTGTTAAACATAAAGTACACTTTTTTGCCAATATTATTTTAAGGGAATAAAGTTTTCACATTTTTATTTACATAAAAAAATTTGTTTAGGCATAGATGCACCTAATGTCCTGGGTTTTCCAGAGCATAGCAGCTTTCCAAAGAGAAATTCTAGACAGGGATGGGTGTATGTCACTCCTTTTATGATTCAGCTGCATATTTAATTTAAGCTCCTGCAATCGGGTCCATTCACAACACAGATTATTCAATGCAGAGAATTAAACCAAGCCTGGAAAAAGTAGTCCAGAGCTGCACTAGTTGGTCACATGTGGTAAACATAAAATATTTAGATTCCTTATTTCATATTTACTTGTCCTAAAAGTTTAAAATAGTTAAAAAGTTTAAAATATCTTTGAACCCTTTTGTCAGTCCCAAGCACAAATATACTCAATAATTGTGTATAAATATTTTCAAAGTATTAATTGTACTTTAAAAAACATTAAATTGGTAGTAAAGCCGCTGACTTTTTTTTTCCCCCTACACCTGTAAGGGAAAAGGTATAATGAGCAAGTATGCACTGCATACTAGCTCATTATGAAATACTTACCTTAGAACAAGGCGCCGGTATCTCACCCAATCCACGACGAGGGAGCTGACATTTTCCCTTGGCGTGTCTTCCGGCTACCAAGTCAATGGCGCTGTGATTGGCCGGAGCCACGATGTCATCACTCCCCTGCATGGGCGCGGGAGACTTCTTTCCGGCAAGGTCTGGCGTCTGCCGGGCTTTCAGCCGAGAATCCCTGGAGCGCATGCGCCACTGAAGTCAGCTTACCTGTAGGTAAAAGTAAAAAAAAAAGACTATATTACCACTTTAGGATACTTCTAAGCTAAGATTCTAAGTATTATGTGCATGTACTGATGGCTGAGTTTAATTTAGGAAGCAGAAGTACCTGCTAAACCAGAGGTGCTTGTGCAGGTACATTGTACTCTATGGGAGACATTGGTATCATTAGTTTATAAAGCTAAGCAACAGAGTAACAATAGCACAAAGTATAATGACTTGTTGGTTGGAGGCCAGACTTGTTGTTTGGAGGTTAGACGGTGAGGATCTTGAGTGGAGAATAAGTTTTGCTTTTGAGTGCTGGTGATTGCTGTGTTGCATTTTAGGTTCTTTTTGTGGCTTTTCCTGGCAGCTTTTTAACACCTTTTTCTGGCACTTTTTAACCACTTGACAACCGGGCACTTCAACCCCCTTCCTAACCAGACCAATTTTCAGCTTTCAGCTCTCTCACACTTTGTCCTTTTTTTCCACACAAATAGAGCTTCTTTTGGTGGCATTCAATCACTGCTTGGTTTTTAATTTTTTTGCACTATAAATGAAAAAAGACCGAAAATTATGTAAAAAAAAATTAAATTTTTCTTTGTTTCTGTTATAAAATTTTGCAAATTAAGAATTTTTCTTCATAAATTTGGGCCAGGTTTTATACTGCTACTTATCTTTGGTAAAAATAATCCAAATCAGTGTATATTATTTGTGTGAAAGTTAGCCCTTGTACACACGGTCGGAGATTCCGACAACCAAATCCGTCAGATAAATTCCGACGGATTTAGTCCGGAAGAGGTCCGGAAGTGATGTTGCATACACACGGTCGGACTAAGTTGCCAGAAGTTTCGGTTGCCAAGAACGCGGTGACGTAAGCCGCGTACGACGGCACTAGAAAAAGGAAGTTCAGCACCACGTCTGGCACCCTTTGAGCTCCTTCTGCTGATCTCGTGTTTATCGCGTGTTAGAAGTTTGGTGAGAGACGATTCGCGCTTTTCAGATTTGTGCTTCAGTTCGGTACTGCTCTTCAGTTTCTGCTTGTCTTTGCGTATCTGCTTATCAGTGCGTGTAGTCAGTAAGCATTTGTTTCTCATTGTGGACTATATCTTGGTATAGTACACTTTGATTTGCATTGCTTATTGTCTGCTTGCTTCTGCTTTTCAGGTCGTTCTTTCAGGCGTTGCTGTTTATCGGTGCTTTCTGTTGTCCATTCTGACCAGCCGACCGTTTTAAGCCATGTTTCGTGTACGTACTCGTCCTAGAGTTTGTGCTGTGCAGGGGCTTGGTGTTGGGCTTTTAGCTTTCACACAAGCCCGGTCCATGAATAGGGCGAGGAGGCGTTTGTGGACCAAGAATTGGTTGCGCCAGCGTGACCAGTTCTCGCACATGCCTTTGCTCCGTGAGATCCGGGAGAATAATCCTGATGATTTCAGGAATTATCTCCGGATGACGGACCCCGTTTTTCACCGTCTGCTGGCTTTGCTGTCCCCTTATATCAGCAGGCAGGATACCTGCATGCGGCAAGCCATCACTCCGGAGCAGAGGCTCATCGCCACATTGCGCTACTTGGCGACAGGGAGAAGCCTTCAGGACCTCAAGTTCTCCACAGGCATCTCCCCCCAGGCTCTGGGGATCATTATTCTAGAGACCTGTTCTGCCATCATTCAGGTCCTGCAGAAGGACTATATGAAGGTAAGTTTTCTCCTTTAACATCACATTCTATGTATTTAATGATTGCTAATGTCTTGGATTTCTTTCCTCATTCCCTAATTACCATGATTGCAATATGCTCTAATTCATATGCTCTGCCCCTTTGTCCTCATGCATATTTGCTTCACTAACTTCCCCACCATGCTCTTCTGGGCCCATAAAACTATAGTCTAGTCACTTAGCAATGTTTTTTGTCAGCTCCATAGTATTGCTTTCCCCTAAACACCCCCTAAAATTATTTATTTTTTTGGTTGGGCCAAACTCCTTAGGAACCCCCTCTCCCTAACTGCTAGGTCAGCTGATAGCAATCCTCTATCTGCTGACTTTACTAAACCCAATACACACTCTACCTACCTTTTTTATGGTCACATTTATGGACAAATTCTCCAAAGCATGTAGTGCAAGGTCCTGCCTCAATACTTTCAAATGCTATATTTTTTTTTTTACCCTATTATTATCTTGATAGGTAATAGCAGAATGTCAAAATGTGCTTCCATTTTGTTTTATTTTTGGTATTATGACACTTCTTACCTGTCCAGTGGGCTGCCAATAGTGTAAGTAAGGAGGGGCTACCCAAAGTATCACACATTATTTAGGCATTCAGCTCTCAATCAAGTGGAGAGGGTTACCTGTCCAAAACATCCCCCCCCCCTCATTTTTTGCAAGGGCCCATCAGATGGGGAGGATGAGGGAGGGATGGGGGTGATGACTCTGATAAGGGGACCTTATACTTTAGGCTTTAAATACTCATTTCCCAAAATGTTATACTGATCTTGGCCAAAAATGTTGGTGTCTAATCTGCTTGCAATGTTGATTAGCAAAATTACTAATTTTTTTGTCTTGTTTCACTCCACAGTTACCTTCAATGCCACAGGAATGGCAGACTGTGGCCTCCCACTTTGCCAGTCATTGGGACTTTCCCAATTGTGGAGGTGCAATTGATGGGAAACACATCCGCATCATCCCACCCCCCAACTTGGGGTCGTACTATTATAATTACAAGGGGTTTAATAGTATCGTGATGTTGGCAGTGGTGTCAGCGACCTATGACTTCCGGTATGTGGACGTGGGGCAAAATGGGCGGATATCGAATGATGGAGTGTTCTCACGGACGCAATTCTACTGGCGTCTCCAGAGTGGCAGTCTAGGCTTGACACCCCCAGAGGAGAATCAGGAAGGACTCCCGTTTGTCTTTGTCGCGGATGAAGCGTTTGCCCTGGCAAACCATCTGATGCGGCCTTTCCCGATGAGGACCCTCACCCCGGACCAGAGGATATTTAATTTCCGGTTCCGCCTTTTTTTAACGCCTATCCACATGGCTGAATATAATCTCAATCACATAGTGCTTGCCTGCTGTGTTCTGCACAATTTCTTGAAAAGACATTCAGCAAAGTATGTGGTCTCAGTTGGCCAAGATGCAGACTTGCCTGAAAATGATAACCTCACGGCCCTTGAAGCTGCTCGTCCTGGCTTGCCCCCCCAAAGCGCCCGTGAGGTCCGAACCCAATACATGGAGTACTTTGTGGGTAGGGGGGCCATTGATATGCCAGACAATGTCTGAGAGGCATTTTTGTAATACATTTTTCTTCGAAACTACAATAATCTTTGTTTTCATTTACTGCTTGGCTTGGTTTTAGGTGTCTCCTAGGTAAATTTTTGATTTTTGTTGTTGTGCCTTTTTCTACAACAGTGCAAACCCAAGTTCTGAGCGAGATGAGGGGACAGTCTCTTCTTCAGATAATCTTATTATGTTGTGGGTCTGCTACACACACCTTGTTTTTGTTAACTAATGTATGTAGTGCATTACTGCCAAAAATCTTGCTCATTTTCAGCACCATGGCTGAAATATGTGGGGTCAGGAAAATGGCATGATTGTGAAAATTTACACATCACTGTGGGTGTTATTTACTAAAGGCACATCCACTATGCACTACAAGTGCACTGCAAAAGTACACCTGAAACTGCACTTGGAGTGCAAAGTGGATTGGCTTTAGTAAATAACACCCATTGTCACCGAAAACAACAATTTTATTCCAAATACTGCTTTTGCGCATTGAAAAAGGAAGCCACACATTGTTGATAATTTAACTTTTTAATCAAAGCACATTCACATGTGCGTTTAGAAAAGGGTTTTACAACAAACCAACATATTGGGTGTATCAAAAACATTATTTAAGGTAATTTTTTTGTAACTTGGTGTTTTTGTGTAAACAGGCATGTATCAAAGCGTAACATACAGAACACAGGAACTTAAAAAATTCAACTTTGAAAAGTGAAGACAATATCAGACATGAGTATGTACAAACTGGGCTGATATTGCCTTCATCACATGGGGTGTCACCCCTGGAAAAGCCAAATTTGGAAGATGCACACAGTGTGTCAACATGTGCTATCTCCCATCATGGGGGATCAATGTACATATTTTGGGGCTGCAACCCCTTCATCTCAGCCACTTTCCACAAAACATGTACATTGATTCCCCATGATGGGAGATAGGGCATGTTGACACACTGTGTGCATCTTCCAAATTTGACTTTTTGCAAAATACAAAAGTTGTTGTTTCAAAACACAAAAATAAAATCCTAGCTAGTTTGGAGTGTTTCAGACTCTCCCCAAAACATCAATGATGTTCTTCATTTTATTTTGAACATCATTGAGGTTTTTCTGTATATTTTCTAAATCTCGATTGCACCCCATTATCTCCCCAATCAGGATCTGGGCACTTTCACTGGTAAAATGTGATTCTTCTTCCACATCACCTACAAAAAAAAGCAAAAAAACACACCATGTATTATAAATATGCCGACATACATTGATTAGCTTACCGGAAGCTGTGGTCTCCAACACTCAGCTGTTGTGGTGACAATTTGTCCAACTTCAACGATCACTCCTTCCTCCTCCTCCTACTCCTCGGCTTCTGGAATTGAATTTCGCCTTCTTTGGGAGGTGTGGGGTCCCTGGTGTCCACAGACTTCCCGAGTCTTCTCTCCCCTATGAGAATGTAAAAAAGGAATACTTAGCACACAGAGGGCAGAAATACGAATATGAAACATTGCTTGGAAGTGGGGTACAATTGTGTTTTTTGGCCGAGTTCAAAGGTGAGAACATTATTGTGGACACTTTGTTAAGCTGGAATACTTACCTGCAGAATGATGTTTCTTACGAACGATTGAACCTATGAACTTGAAAGTGGCCATTTTAAACTGTACAGCATGAAATCAAAGCACATGGAGCAGTATGCAAGCAAGAATAATCATATGAACACACGACAACTACTTACTTTTTTGAAGAACACACTTGATCCTTCTGTACTGATCGTGCTCCCTCAGTTTCAGGTCTGACCAGCGTTTTCTCAGTTGATCCTTGGATCGTTGTACCCCAAAATTCTTCTGAAGACTCTTCACAACTTTAGTCATGATCTTGGCCTTTTTGATATTTGGGTAAGGTCCATACTTCCCCTCATAGCCGGTCCTCTTCAATATGTCCACCATCTCCAACATCTCTCTCCAAAAGACATATTTGAGGCCTTAAATCTTCTCTTCCAGGATCGGGACGTTTCAGGCTCCGGGCTTTCTTCACCCTCCTCCTCGTTAGTGAAACTCTGATTGCGCACCTGCGTTCTCTCCGCCATGTGGGAATAGTCTAGAAAGAACGTCAGGGGCGGGTGGAGTTTCACACATGCGCACTGTATATAAAAGGCAAAACGCGTGTGTCGGACGTACGATCTGTGAACAGATAGGAGAAGCTGACATGACAATCGTGCAAACGAAGGTAACATTTTGAACTTGGTACATCACTAGCCTATACTGCTTCTAGATTGAGGCCTAAATTAGTGAAGTTTAGCCTGACATTAGGGTTTGTCTTGTGTTGTGTCTTGCAGAGATTATGGACGGTTTCAATGACCACAGTTTCCACCCTCTGTTCATCGATAAATACAGGGAGCTGCCCTGCCTGTGGCAATCGACACACCCTCATTACAGTAACAAACTAAAGAGTCAGGCAGCGCTGGAGAAACTGGTTGAGTTTGTGAAGCCAGTGGTCCCCAGGGCAGACGTCAACTATTTAAAAGTGAAAATTGGTGGCCTCAGGAGTACATATCTGAAGGAGAGGAAGAAGGTGCTGAAGTCCATGTAATCTGGAGCTGCAGCAGCAGGGGCGTACCTAGAGCATTTGGCACCCGGGGCGGATCCTTTTTCATACACAGGAAGACATCAGCCAGGAGGAGGGTGTGGAATGCAGCAGCCAGGAGGTGGCTGTGGAAAGTGGCAGCCAGGAGGAGCCTGACAGAAGGAGCCTGACAGAATCCCAGGTCCCACAAAAGGGCGAGAAAGGGGGGGTGTGAAGGAGTCGGCTCTGAGGCTCATCGGGGAGGCTTCAGCGGCCCTCAAAGCCACCCCCACCTATCAAGAGGCCTTTGCCGCCTTGGCTGCATGTAAACTCGAGCAAATGGAGGAGGGGCAAAAGATCTTGTGTGAGGAGCTAATTCTCCACACCCTCAACAAGGGTCTGTTGGGCCAAATCACACAAGCAACACACTTGTGTGATTTGGCCCATGCCCCTCCACCTCCTCCTTCTGCCACACCTCCAGCACCACAGCCACAGCCTGGAAGGAAGCGTGGAAGGAAGACCAGAGTGTGAGAACCTGGGTTCAGTCTGGTCTGACAGAAGATGCAGCCTCTTGTATTACCACAGCCTGGGAACATAGATGTCATCTGCTACTGTTCCGGGTTTCTTGGACTTCAGGACCAGACTTCTCTCCCTCAGGCCACCAATTTTTGCATTTAAATAGTTGGTGTGTGCCGTGGGGGCCAAAGGCTTTGCTAATCTCCCCGGTTTCTCCAGCACTGCCTCCCTCTCTATTTGTTACTGACACCTAAATAAAGTTTTTTTTTGTTTGAAGAAATACTTCATATTATGTATGTGTTTTACTTAAAAAAGGACAGTTTGTTTGTGAGCAGGCAGGTAAATTTCAGAAATACAAAGTGAAATGAATAACAAGGGGCACCAACACTAAACAACCTCCTGTAGATTAAAAAAGAAAAACAAAATACAAAAAAGATAATAATGGTGTTGTGGTAAGTTGAAACCCAAAACACACCCCAAAAAATGCAAAGATGAGCAAACTGACAAAAAAGGAGATGTTGATGAAAAAAAACCAACCACAAAATTCCCCCAAAAAAATAAAAAATTGTGTAGATGTGACGATTTAAAATATTGCATTGCTGAAATGAGTAAAAAAGACTCAAGAAATACGTTCGGGAGAAGTGTGTGTGACTATGAGCATCAAAAGAAGTTAATTCTTGCAGTACTGTAAAGAACAAGAGAATGCGCTTCATGAAAGAATTTTTAACATTGCAGCGTGACGAATGTGCTATATCGATTACGAGCGGTAGTTTTACCTGAGTGAGCGCTTCCGTGTCCGAATTTGATTGTGAGCATGCGTGGCACCTTGTCCGTCGGAGTAGGCTACACATGATCGGAGTATGTCCGATCTGAGCATTTTGTCTGAATATTTTACCGACCAGTTGGAAAAGACCACACACAGTCAGATTATCCGACAAAATGGTCCGATAGAACACATTCCGTCGGAATCTCCGACCATGTGTACAAGGGCTTAGAGTCCACAAGCTATGATGCCAATCACTGAAAATTTATCACACCAGAAGTACTGACAGCCTAGCTAATTTCTTAAGCCCCTAACATGCCAGAACAGTAGAACTAACCTCCCAAATGACCCCTTTTAGGAAAGTAGACATTCTAAGGTATTTAGAAAGAGGCATGGTGAGTTTTTTGAAGTTGTAATTTTTTCCCACAATTCTTTGCAAAATCAAGATTTTTTTTTTCCTTTTTTTTTTCACAAAAGTGTCATATTATCAGGTTATTTATTATTCTCACACAGCATATGCATACCACAAATTATACCCAAAAACACATTCTACTACTTCTCCTGAGTATGCCGATACCACATGTGTGAGACTTTTACACAGCGTGGCCACACACACAGAGGTTCAACATGCAGGGAGCACCATCAGGCGTTCTTGGAGCATAAATTACACATCTAATTTCTTGACCTCTACCTCTTATACTTTTGAAGGTCCTGGAGCACCAGGACAATGGAAATTACCCCATTTTGGAAAGAAAACAACCCAACGTATAATCTATGAGGCATATCGAGTCTTTTGAACATGTCATTTTTTTCTACAAGTTTTTGGAAAATATGTGAAGAAAATGAAAACGCTTTTTTGTTTTTTTTACACAAAGTCGTCCATTTATACAATATTTCTAACACATAGCATGCACATACCAAAATTACACCCCAAAATACATTCTCCTACTCCTCCCAAGTACAGTAATACCACATGTGTGAGACTTTTTTTACACAGCCTGGACACATAGAGAGGCCCAACATGCAGGGAGCAACATCAGCTGTTCTAGGGGCATAAATGTCAAATCTAATTTGACTACCTATTGCGCTTTGCGACACTGTAGTGGCATGGATGTGAACTGATGTGGCATGGATAAGCCATGGATGGGGATGGCTGAGTATGGATAATATGGCTGGGTGGGTATGGCTGAGTATTGCTGAGGATGGATGGGTGGATGAGTATTGCTGAGCATGGATGAGTATTGCTGAGTATGGATGAATGATTATTGCTGAGCATATATGGATGAGTATTGCTGAGTATGGATGAGTATTGCTGAGCATGGATGAGTATTGCTGAGTATGAATGGATGGATGTATGAGTACTTCTGAGCATGGATAAGTATGGATGGATGAGTACTTCTGAGTATGGATGAGTATGAATGGATGAGTACTTCTGAGTATGGATGGGATGGATGAGTATTTCTGAGCATGGATGAGTATGGATGGGATGATGGATGAGTACTTCTGAGCATGAATGAGTATGGATGGGATGATGGATGAGTACTTCTGAGTATGGATGGATGAATACTTCTGAATATGGAAGGGATGGATGGCTGGAATGGGCACAGAGCATCGCTGTGGGCACTACACATCCAGCCCACAGCGCTGCAGCACTTGATCTCTCTCTCCTCTCACCTCTCCCCTCGCACTGTACTAATAGGTATGGGGAGGGGATGTTCATGGATATTCCTTGGTGCACTCCCTCAGGGGGCATGTGGGAGCAAGATTCTGGGAGGATGTCCATGGATGCCCTCCCAGAATAAGCCGACTGCACTGTACCCGTCTTGTGGCTATGGCCCGGTTGGCATATGATTAAACAGACTTTTTTTTTTCCTTCAGGGGAGTGGTTAATTTGTCACAGGTGCTTGAGGCCTATATACATTTCTGTAGAGCACATCTGAAATTGCCAGACTTGTTGGTTGGAGGCTAGACAGTAGGGATCTTGAGTGGTGAGTGTAAACAAGTTTTGCTTT
Organism: Lithobates pipiens; assembly: GCF_037356315.1. Lineage (NCBI taxonomy): Eukaryota > Metazoa > Chordata > Amphibia > Anura > Ranidae > Lithobates > Lithobates pipiens. Next base: position 85,633,450 of record NW_027507764.1, on the reverse strand, counting down.
TGACAGCTGGTAATTGCTGTGTTGCATTTTAGGTTCTTGCAGCTTTTTAACACCTATTTCTGGCACTTTTTAAACAGCCTTTTTTTTTTCTTTTAGCCTACTAATTAAGGGAAGTGGATAATTGGTCACAGGTACTTGAGGCCTATATAAATTTCTGTAGAATTCATCTTGAGCCTGCTCATCTTTGAGCTTGTTGGAACTCTGTCCAAGTGGAACTGGACTAAGTGGTGAGTTAAAAACAAGAGTTTTTAAACAGGAGGTAGTAATAGGGGTCATAGTACCTATGTAGTGTGAGTACCTGAGTGTTGTCTGAGTAGTGTGTGTGTGAATCCTTAGTACTTGTGTATTGTGTACTTTTGTATTGTGAGTGCACGTAGGTCTGTGAGTGCACGTAAGTCTGCGAGTACCTGCATATTGCCTTGTTGAGTACTAGTGTCAGGAAGCTAGTTGTCAGGTAATTTGAACAGGTTATAATCCCCAAGCCTTATTAAATTAATAGGCACGATGCCCGGCGGGTGTTATTCCTTGATCATCCAATTGAGGGTGAATACTGCTGTGCAAAATGTAAGCACATTGTTTCCTTGCAAGCGCAGGTTCTGAATCTGGGGAAGCAACTGTCAGCACTGAGTAGTACCTCCATACTAAAGGAGAGCCAGGAATGTACACAGCAGGTACCGGCAGGGGCCAGCACAGAGGCGAGTGGAGACAAAAAGGTGCAGGCACTAGGAAAGAGTAGATGGGTGACAGTCAGGAAGGGTAGAGGGGGAAGTGCCAGGGAGGCCGATCCAGGGCTGGGCAACCCAATAAGTACGCTCCATTGAGTGACATTGGTGAAATCAGTCAGGGACCAGCACTGCTGGAGCTGAGGGACTCTCCTAGCTGCTGGAGGAAGAACTCCTCCAGTAAGGCCGCGTACACACGGGCGGACTGTTCGCCCAACTTTGTCCGCTGAACAGTGTTTGGGCGGACAGTCCGCTCGTGTGTGGGCTTTCAGCGGACAGTTTCAGCGGACAGTTTGACGAACAAGGTTTTTCGGAAATTCCGTAAAACTGTCCGCTGAAACCTTGTTTCAGCGAACAGTCCGCTCGTGTGTAGGCTTGTTCGTCAAACAAAGTTGCGCGCATGCTCAGAAAGGATTTTCACGCCGAAAGTTATAATGCAGTGTATAGGACGTCGTATTTTTCGTCCCGTCGTACGTGCCGTTCACGTCATCGCGCACGGTTTCAGCAAACTGTTCGTTCGTCGTGTGTGGCCATGTCCGTCCATGCTAATTTTGAGCGGACTGTTTGCCGAAACTGTTTGACGGACAAAGTTGGGCGAACAGTCCGCCCGTGTGTACGCGGCCTTAGAGTAGGGGGGAAATGAAGGGAAAGGAAAGACAGGTTCTGGTTGTAGGGGATTTATTTCTTAGAAGGAGAGAGAGGGCAATCTGTAACAAAGACGGCAATCTTGTAATAAAGACCTGAAGTGCCAAACTGTATGTTGTTCTCGTGGGCACTCGGGTTCGGCACATCTCGGATCTGGTGGACAGATTACTAGGAGGGGCTGGGGAAGACCCAGCTGTCATGGTGCACGTTGGCACCAATGACAAAGTCAGAGGCAGATGGAGTGTCCTAAAGAACAATTTTAGGGATTTGGGAGCTAAATTGAAGAAAGGGACCTCCAAGGTAGTATTCTCAGGAATACTACCGGTACATTGAGCCACACCAGAAAGGCAAAGGGAGATTAGGGAAGTAAACAAGTAGCTGAGGAGCTAGTGTAGTAAGGAGGAGTTTGGGTTCCTGGAGGACTGGGCCAACTTCTCAGTCGATAACCAGTACTATAGAAGGGATGGACTGTACCAAATTGAGGAGGGTGCAGATCAGCTGGGAATTAAGCTGGACAAAAAGTTAGAGGGATTTTTAAACTAGGCGATGGGGGGAGGGTCCAGAGATAGAGATAGTCAGCGTGGAACATATTCGAGAGGGTAGTATTGGGGGCATTAATGGTAGGTTGACCAAAGCACATAAACCCAAGGTAAGTATAGTAGCAAGTCTTAGTTGGAATCTCGGAACACACAATAAGAGGATAATGACCTGTCTAAACTACGTGGCAGGTTCACCAATGCCAGGAGTCTGAAGGACAATATGGGGGGAACTAGAGATACTGTTGTACAAGGCGGATTTGGATTTTGTGGGCATTTCAGAGACCTGGTTCAACAGCTCTCATGATTGGCTGGCAACCATTCAAGGGTATACCCTTTATCACAAAGATAGAGGGTAAAAAAGAGGGAGGGGTATGCCTATATATCAAGAATAATGTACAAGTGAATGTGAGAGATGACATCACTAAAGGAGCTAGGGAGGAGGTGGAATACTTATGGGTAGAGCTCCCAAGGGATGAAGCTAAGGGGAAAATAATACTGGGAGTATGCTATAGGCCTAACCTGAGGGAGGAAAGGGAGACATCTCTCCTATCAAAATTTGGATTAGCAGCAAGGATGGGAAGTGTTACCATAACATAGACAGGGCTGAGGGAACCACACATTCATCTAAGGTTTGCCAGGTCCTAAATGTCTTGCTGTAAAATTTTATGGGTCAGATGGTAGACACACCAACTAGAAATAAAGCGTTACTGGATCTACTGATTACCAACAATACAGACTTGATCATGGATGTGGAAATACGGGGCAATTTAGCTAACAGCGATCACAGGTTAAGTGGCTTCAGTATAAATCACACAAATAGGAAACACAAGGGGAAAACAGACACTGAATTTCAAAAGAGCCAACTCTACATAAACTACGAACCTTGTTAGAAGGCATAAATTGGGATAAAATCTTATGCCGCGTACACATGATCGGAATTCCGGCTAGAAAAAGACCAATGAGAGCTTTTCATCAGAAAATGCAACCATGTGTATGCTCCATCGGAATTTAGCTGTCTGAATTTTCGCCAGCCAAAAATTGATAGCATGTTCTTAATTTTCCAGACGGAAAAACTTTCTATTGAAAATTACAATCGTGTGTATGCCATTCCGACATGCCAAAAATTATGAATGCTCAGATTCAACTACGAGACAGAAGCTGTTGGCTACTGGCTATTGAACTTCTTTTCTAGTCCCGTTGTACGTCACCGCGTTATAAACAATCAGAATTTGGTGTGACCGTGTGTAGGCAAGACATCTTGAATTCCATCAGGAAAACCATCAGAGCTTTTTCCGACAAGAATTCCGATCGTGTGTAAGCGGCATTAGAAACAAAGAGCACGGAGGAGAGATGAGTTTGCTATAAGATCATATTAAATAAGAGCATTAGCCAATGCATCCCATTGGGTAATACATTTAAAAGAGCGAACAAACGTCCTGGATGGCTTAGCTCCAATGTAAAAATGAATATAAAGGCAAAGGAGAAGGCTTTAAAAAAATACAAGGTTGAAGGATCAGCATTCAGACTTTATAAAGAATGCAACAAGAAATGTAAGGGTGCAATAAGGACGGCTAAGATAGAACATGAAATCCACATAGCGGAGGAGAGCAAAAAAAATCCCAAGAAATTCTTTAAGTATGTAAACAGTAGGGATGAGCCGAACACCCCCCGGTTCGGTTCGCACCAGAACTTGCGAACGACCCCCGCGTTCGGTACGAACGTTAGAACCCCATTGAAGTCTATGGGACTCGAACGTTCGAATTGGAAAGTGCTAATTTTAACGGCTAATATGCAAGATACTGTCCTAAAAAGGGTTTGGCGACCTGTCTCCTGCCTCAGGGGACATGGGTCACTGCAAAAAAAAGTTTTAAAAACTACCGTTTTGGCGGGAGCACTGATTTTAATGACGATTAAAGTGAAAAAAAAAAGTGAAATATTCCTTTAAATATGGTGCCTGGGGGGTGTCTGTAGTATGCCTGTGAAGTGCCACGTGTTTCCCGTGTTTAGAACAGTCCCTGCACAAAATGACATTAAACGGAAATAACACCATTTAAAACTGCTTGCGGTTTTAATGTTATATCTGGTTCCTGCAATATGGTTGAAAATCATTGAGAAAAATGGCATGGGTAGCCCTCCCTGCCCATTACCAGCCCCTTTGGGTTTCGTACGCATATTAAGGGGAACCCCGTACCCATATTAAAAAAAAGGAAATGCGTGTGGCCCCCAGGCCCTATATACTCAGAACAGCAGTATACAGGCGGTGCAAACAAGACAGGGACTGTGAAGGTTTGTTGTGTTAAGTTGAATCTGTTTGTAATTTTAAACTGGTACATTTTTAAAGTGTAGCTCCAGTCAAAAAAACTATTTTTAAGCTTTTTGGAAAACATAGGGAAGGGTTATCACCCCTGTATAATTTGTTTTGTCGTCCATCTTTTTTCATCTCACTTGCTGTTGTCTCCTTCCGTTTGCAAGTAGGAGATGTTTGTAAATTGGATGTTTGAAAGTAGGGGCCTGCCCTATATGCTCTGCAGAAATGGCGGAACAAGGTGTTGGTTTTGCAACAACATTGTAAGCCCTCAAAGTGACTCTTGGTGGGCGCTGGAGCGCCCTGCTGTGAACGATTATATCAATAATTGTAATTACATGCCATTGTTGAACAGTGGTAGAAAAATTGACCTTTGGTGGTTGTGGTGCTGGTGCCACAACACTATAAGTCCTCACCGTTACTCTGGGTGGGCACAGGAAGGGGCCCTCCTGTGAAATATTATATCAAGAATTGTAATTACATGTCCCTGTTAAACAGGGGCAGAAAAATTGGGCCTTAGGCACTGGTGCCATCACACTGCAACCTCTGCCATATACTCTAGTTTTATTGCAGGAATTAGCCCTGCTGCAAAGCATTGCATCAAAAATTTTACTTAAACGCTCCTGTTAAACAGGGGCAGAAAAATTGGGCCTTAGGCACTGGTGCCATCACACTGCAACCTCTGCCATATACTCTAGTTTTATTGCAGGAATTAGCCCTGCTGCAAAGCATTGCATCAAAAATTGTACTTAAACGCCCCTGTTAAACAGGGGCAGAAAAATTGGGCCTTAGGCACTGGTGCCATCACACTGCAACCTCTGCCATATACTCTAGTTTTATTGCAGGAATTAGCCCTGCTGCAAAGCATTGCATCAAAAATTGTACTTAAACGCCCCTGTTAAACAGGGGCAGAAAAATTGGGCCTTAGGCACTGGTGCCATCACACTGCAACCTCTGCCATATACTCTAGTTTTATTGCAGGAATTAGCCCTGCTGCAAAGCATTGCATCAAAAATTTTACTTAAACGCTCCTGTTAAACAGGGGCAGAAAAATTGGGCCTTAGGCACTGGTGCCATCACACTGCAACCTCTGCCATACACTCTAGTTTTATTGCAGGAATTAGCCCTGCTGCAAAGCATTGCATCAAAAATTGTACTTAAACGCCCCTGTTAAACAGGGGCAGAAAAATTGGGCCTTAGGCACTGGTGCCATCACACTGCAACCTCTGCCATATACTCTAGTTTTATTGCAGGAATTAGCCCTGCTGCAAAGCATTGCATCAAAAATTGTACTTAAACGCCCCTGTTAAACAGGGGCAGAAAAATTGGGCCTTAGGCACTGGTGCCATCACACTGCAACCTCTGCCATACACTCTAGTTTTATTGCAGGAATTAGCCCTGCTGCAAAGCATTGCATCAAAAATTGTACTTAAACGCCCCTGTTAAACAGGGGCAGAAAAATTGGGCTGCTGGCATCACCCAGAACCAAAAATGTTCTTCCAACATATCAGCGGAGGAGGAAAAGGATAGACAATCAACATAACAGGACAGTCACTCAGCATCAGCATAGGCAGTCTTGAAGGGATGCGGTATTTCAAAAAAAATTATTCGGTTACATCAGCTTCAGGTGCTTGGTAGCTGTGGGTGATCCAAGACTGATTCATCTTGATGAAGGTCAGTCGATCAACTGATTCGGTGGACAGGCCCACCCTGTGATCGGTAACGAAGCCACCAGCAGCACTGAAGGTGCGTTCCGAAAGAACGCTGGATGCAGGACAGGCCAGTAGCTCAATTGCATACTGTGCAAGCTCTGGCCAGTGATCCATCCTCAAGACCCAGTAAGCCAGAGGATTTTCAGTGGGAAAGGTGTCCAAGTCTGACCTTGCCCCTAGGTATTCCTGCACCATGTAAATTAGACGCTGGCGATGGGTGCTGGAACCAATCATACCTTGGGGCTGCGGACTAAAAAATTGTCTGAAAGCATCAGTCAGACGGCCACCTTCTCCACCGCTCCTTCTGACTGATGCCTCAGCAACACGTTGTCCAGGACCAGGAGTTTGTGACCTCCCAGTCTCTGGGAACGCGTTGCACAGAGCTTTCTGCAAGGCCTCCCGGAGATGTCTCATCCTCTGCTCCCTCTGCGATGGCAAGATAAGGTCGGCAACCTTACCCTTGTACCGTGGATCAAGGAGAGTGGCCAGCCAGTAATGGTCCCTCTCCTTGATCCGAAGAATACGAGGATCCTTCCGCAGGCTTTGCAGGATCAGGGAGGCCATGCAGCGTAGGTTAGCTGAGGCATTCGGTCCGGAGTCCTCTGGGTCACTAAGGACAACATGATCCGCAGATACCTCCTCCCAGCCACGTACAAGTCCACGTGTTTCTTGGGACTGTAAATCATCCCTATAAGACTGCTGCTGCTGATGCTGATGCTGAGTGCCAGCCTCCACCTCCATGCTGACACAATCATCCTCATCCTCCTCTTCCTCCTCCTCACCCTCTTCCTGTGTGATGGGTGGCACAGCAGGAACACTGTCTGGATAAAGGGGGCCTTGAGAGGCAAGGAAGTCCTCCTCTTCCTGCCTCTGTTCTGCCTCAAGTGCCCTGTCCATTATTCCACGCAGCGTATGCTCCAAGAGGTGGACAAGAGGTACAGTGTCACTGATGCATGCACTGTCACTGCTCACCATCCTTGTGGCCTCCTCAAACGGTGACAGGACAGTGCATGCATCCCTGATCATGCCCCACTGGCGTGGTGAGAAAAAACCAGGCTCCCCTGACCCTGTCCTGGTGCCGTAGTCGCACAGGTACTCATTGATGGCCCTCTGCTGCGTGTGCAGCCGCTGCAGCATGGCCAATGTTGAGTTCCATCTGGTGGGCATGTCACATATAAGGCGGTTCTTGGGCAGGTTCAACTCCTTTTGGAGCTCAGCCAGCCGAGCACAGGCATTAAATGATCGGCGGAAATGCACACAGACTCTCCTGGCCTGTTTCAGGACATCCTGTAAGCCGGGGTACCTGCCCAAGAACCGCTGCACCACCAGGTTAAGGACGTGAGCTACACAGGGCACATGGGTCAGTTGTCCCTGTCGGAGGGCGGAGAGGAGGTTGGTGCCATTGTCGCAAACCACCATTCCTGGCTTAAGCTGGCGTGGCGTCAACCACCTCTCGGCCTGCCCCTGCAGAGCTGACAAAACATCCGCCCCAGTGTGGCTCCTGTCCCCCAAACAAACCAGCGCAAGCACGGCATGGCATCGTTTTGCCTGCGTACTTGCGTAGCCCCTGCAACGCCTACGGAGCACCGCTGGTTCTGAGGACAGAGCACTGGAAGAGGCCATGGAGGAAGAAGAAGAGGAGGGGGTGGAGGAGAGAGGTGTGTCACAACCAATAGTAGCATTTTGGAGGTGCGGTGGCGGAACAACCTCCAACACTACTGCACCTTGTCCTGCATCCTTCCCAGCAGCCAGAAGGGTGACCCAATGGGCCGTGAAAGACAGGTAACGTCCCTGTCCATGCCTGCTGGACCATGAGTCAGCGGTAATATGCACCTTACCGCTGACCGCCCTGTCCAGCGAGGCAAGGACATTTCCTTCCACATGCCGGTAGAGAGCCGGAATCGCCTTCCGTGAGAAAAAGTGGCATTTGGGGACCTGCCACTGAGGAACCGCACATTGTACAAACTCACGGAAGGGGGCCGAGTCTACCAACTGAAAAGGCAGCAATTGAAGTGCTAGCAATTTAGCCAAGCTAGCATTCAACCGCTGGGCATGTGGATGGCTGGGAGTAAACTTCTTCCGCCGGTCCAGCAGCTGGGGCAGGGACATTTGCCTGCTATAATCGGATGTGGATGTACCACTAGCAGAGTTCCAGGAAGCACTTGGCTGTGACACACCTAATTCTACACCTTCATTCCTCTCAGAGCAGGTTTCAGAGAGGACTGAAGGTCTTGTGGGGTTAGAGATGCCAGCTGATGAGGAGCAAGGAGAGGTCCGCTTTGTTCTTTGGTGTGGGTCTTTCAGGTACGCTTGCCAACGAGCTGCATGGCAGGTCAACATATGTCTGGTCAAGCATGTGGTGCCCAAGCGGCTGATGTTTTGGCCACGTGAGATACGCTTGAGACATATGTTGCAAATAGCAGCGGTGCGATCTGATGCACTCGTCTCAAAAAAGGCCCACACCAAAGAACTTTTAGAATAACGCGCAGAGGAAGCGCTCTGCGCAGGCGGAGCTCTGCGGTGTGATTCCGTCGGTGTGCTGCCCCTAAGCTGGCCCCCGGAGGGCATCCTGCCTCGTTGGACATGTGCCTCCTCCTCCTCCTCCTCCCTCCTTCCAGGCACCCACGTGGAGTCAGTGCCCTCATCATCCCCTCCCTCTTCATCGCTGTAGCAAACCTGGCAGTATGCTGCAGCTTGTGGAACATGACTGCCAGATTGCTGTGCTTCTTGAGCATCCTCTCTCTCTGCGCTCACGCTACTGCCTTCCTCTAGCTGAGTGTCATCATCAGAGCCCACCAAACACTGGGCATCCTCCTGGAGCATGTACCCAACACTGTGCTCAAAGAGTTCAGGAGACTCCTCAGGAGGACGTGGTGGGTCTAGGGAAGGAGTCACTGATGATGACATTGAGAGGAGGGACGACGATGTGTTGGCAGCTGCTTTTCTACTACCCTGAGACTGGGTGAGAGAGGATGAGGAGGATGAAGAGGGCTTGGTCATCCACTCTACCAAGTCGTTGGCATGTTGCGGTTCAACATGTCCAGCTGCAGAAAAGAAGGACAAGCATGTCCCATGGCCACGTGCTGATGACAATGCACCGCGTCCACGACCAGCACTGTTGTCTCTAGACACAGAGCCTGCTTGCCCTCTTTTATCTGCTCGCGCCTGTCTGCCTCTCCTTGCTGGCCTTCCAGACATGGTAATGGCCTGAAGGGAGTTGGGTAAAACAGTGGTTGGGTAGTTTATATTGTGCTGGAGGCACACAACACCCACTAACTCCTGCAGATGCCTTTTTTATAGAACAGCAGAGTTAAAGGGGTATATACAGATGTATACTGTGCTGTGCTGGAGGCACACACAACTTCCAATAACTCCCGCAGATGACAATCGGGCCCAAATAGAGAACAGCTATGTAGGTGGATAATAGCGGTATGTACTGGGTACAGAGCACGCACACAGCACGCACTATCTCCTGAGTGACACTACTGACTGCAAGCTCTATTGTTAAAGATGGACCACTAGCTATATAGGTGAGGTGAATATCACGGTGTATACTGCGGTCAGGGCACGCAGACAATAACCAGAAAACAGCAGAGTTAAAGGGGTATATACAGATGTATACTGTGCTGTGCTGGAGGCACACACAACTTCCAATAACTCCCGCAGATGACAATCGGGCCCAAATAGAGAACAGCTATGTAGGTGGATATTAGCGGTATGTACTGGGTACAGAGCACGCACACAGCACGCACTATCTCCTGAGTGACACTACTGACTGCAAGCTCTATTGTTAAAGATGGACCACTAGCTATATAGGTGAGGTGAATATCACGGTGTATACTGCGGTCAGGGCACGCAGACAATAACCAGAAAACAGCAGAGTTAAAGGGGTATATACAGATGTATACTGTGCTGTGCTGGAAGCACAGCACAACTTCCAATAACTCCAGCAGATGACAATCGGGCTCAAATAGAGAACAGCTATGTAGGTGTATATAGTGGTATGTACTGGGTACAGAGCACGCAGACAGCACGCACTAACACTACTGACTGCAAGCTCTATTATTAAAGCTAGATCACTAGCTATATAGGTGAGGTGAATATAGTGGTGTATACTGCGGTCAGGGCACAGACAGTAACCACTACACAAGAGCAAAATAGTAAATCAGCCAAAAACGATTGGTGTGTAACTGTGTTGAAGGTACACAGAACACCCACTGCTTCAGATGCTAACAAACACTACACGAGGCCGCCTGAAAGGCGGCTTTATATAGTGTGGGGCGTGCACTACACAGGCTGAGCTATGATTGGCCACAGGCAGGATGCCTGTGTCCAACCATTGCTCTCCTCGCTGCTGGCGCTGCGATTGGCCAAGCATGCGGGGTCACAGTGCATGCTTGGCCAATCGTGAGACAGCAATGCATTGCGCCATCGCAGTGCATTGTGGGCCACACGAATTTTGCCGCGAACGGCCCAAACGTTCGGAATTCGGCGAACGCACGAACGACCGATGTTCGACTCGAACATGCGTTCGACTCGAACACGAAGCTCATCCCTAGTAAACAGTAAAAAAGGAAGGACAGACCATCTTGGCCCCATAAAGAATGAGGAAGGACATCTGGTTACAAAGTTTGGGGAGATGGTGAATGTGTTGTATTTATTCTTCTCCTCAGTCTTCACAAGGGAATCGGGGGGGGGGGGCGCTTCTGTAACCAAAACTGCAGTGTTTATCCTCATGACACATCACAGGAAGCCCCTCCATGGTTAACAGAGGGCAGAATTAAAATTAGACTTGGGAAACTTAACATTAATAAATCACCGGGATCAGATAGATGGCTTGCACCCAAGGGTACTTAGGGAATTCAGTCAAGTAATTGCCAGACCATTCTTTCTAATATAATATTTAAAAAGGGCCCAAAATACATCCCTGGGAATACAGACCAGTTAGCCCAGTGTTTCTCAACTCCAGTCCTCAAGGCGCCCAACAGGTCATGTTTTCAGGATTTCCATTATTTTGCACAGGTGATTTGATCAGTTTCACTGCCTTAGTAATTATCACAGCCAATCATCTGAGGGAAATCCTGAAAACAAGACCTATTGGGTTGGATGATAAGGGACTATATACAAGATTTTAGTAATGAGAATAGTGTCATTAGCATGGATTCATGAAGAATCGCTCTTGCCAAACCAATCTATTAACCTTCTGTGAGGAGGTGAGTTGCCATCTAGATAAAGGTAGGACTGTAGATGTGGTGATTTTGTAAAAGCATGTGACACAGTTCCTCATAAACGTTTACTGTACAAAATAAGGTCCGTTAGTATGGACCATAGGGTGAGTACATGGATTGAAACCTGGCTACAAGGGCGAGTTCAGAGGGTGGTGTCAAATGGGGAGCACTCGGAATGGTCAGGGGTGGGTGGGTAGTGGGGTCCCCCAGGGTTCTGTGCTGGGGCCAATCCTGTTTAATTTGTTTATAAAAGACCTCGAGGATGGGGTAAACAGTTCAATCTCTGTATTTGTGGACAATACTAAGCAGGGCAATAACTTCTCCGCAGAATGTGGAAGCCTTGCAAAAAGATCTGAACAAATTAATGGGGTGGGCAACTACATGGCAAATGAGGTTCAATGTAGAAAAATGTAAAATAATGCATTTGGGTGGCAAAAATATGAATACAATCTATACACTGGGGGGAGAACCTCCGGGGGAATCTAGGATGGAAAAGGACCTGGGGGTCCTAGTAGATGATAAGCTTAGCAATGGCATGAAATGCCAACTGTTGCTAACAAAGCATCAGAAAATTGTCATGCATTAAAAAGGGGATTAATTCCAGAGAAAAAAAACGATAATTCTCCCACTCTACAAGACTCTGGTCCGGCTGCACCTAGAGTATGATGTCCAGTTCTGGGCACCAGTTCTCAGGAAGGATGTACTGGAAATGGAGGGAGTACAAAGAAGGGCAACTAAGTTAATAAAGGGTCTGGAGGATATTAGTTATAGGGAAAGGTTGCGAGCACTGAACTTATTCTCTCTGGAGAAGAGACGCTTGAGGGGATATGATTTCAATGTACAAATATCATACTGGTGACCCCACAATAGGGATAAAACTTTTTTACGGAAGGGAGTTTAACAAGACATGTGGCCACTCATTAAAATGAGAAGAAAACAGGTTTACCTTAAACTATGTAGAGAGTTCTTTACTGTAAGCCCCCGTACACACAGTCGGACATTCCGGCAACCAAATCCGTTGGATAAATGCAGACGGATTTAGTCCGGAAGTGGTGTTGCATACACACGGTCGGACTAAGTTGTCGGAATTTCCGGTTGCCAAGAACGTGGTGACGTAAGCCGCATACGACGGCACTAGAAAAGGGAAGTTCAGCACCACGTCCGGCACCCTTTGGGCTCCTTCTGCTGATCTCTTGTTTATCACGTGTTAGTAGAATTTTGGTGAGAGACGATTCGCGCTTTTCAGGTGTGTGCTTCAGTTCGTTACTGCTCTTCAGTTTGTGCTTGTCGGTGCGTATCTGCTTATCAGTGTGTGTAGTCAGTAAGCATTTGTTGCTCATTGTGGACTATATCTTGGTATAGTACACTTTGATTTACATTGCTTATTGTCTGCTCGTTTCTGCTTTTCAGGTCGTTCTTTCAGGCATTGCTGTTTATCGCTGCTTTCTGTTGTCCGTTCTGACCAGCTGACCATTTTAAGCCATGTTTCGTGTACGTACTCGTTGTAGAGTTCATGCTGTGCAGAGGCTTGGTGTTGGGCTTTTAGCTTTGACACAAGCCCGGTCCATGAACAGGGCGAGGAGGAGTTTGTGGACCAAGAATTGGTTGCACCAGCGTGACCAGTTCTCGCACATGCCTTTGCTTCGTGAGATCCGGGAGAATAATCCTGATGATTTCAGGAATTATCTCCGGATGACGGTCCCCGTTTTTCACCGTCTGCTGGCTTTACTGTCCCCTTATATCAGCAGGCAAGATACCTGCATGCGGCAAGCCATCACTCCGGAGCAGAGGCTCATCACCACGTTGCGCTACTTGGCGACATGGAGAAGCCTTCAGGTCCTCAAGTTCTCCACAGGCATCTCCCCCCAGGCTCTGGGGATCATTATTCCAGAGACCTGTTCTGCCATCATTCAGGTCCTGCAGAAGGACTATATGAAGGTAAGTTTTCTCCTTTAACATCACATTCTATGTATTTAATGATTGCTAATGTATTGGATTTCTTTCCTAATTCCCTAATTACCATGATTGCAATATGCTCTAATTGATATGCTGTGCCCCTTTGTCTTCATGCATGCTGGAAGCTTTTCAAGTTCTTATTTTGTCCTTCATGCGTATTTGCCTTCACTAACTTCCCCAGCATGCTCTTCTGGGCCCATAAACCTATAGACTAGTCACTTAGCAATGTATTTTGTCAGCTCCATAGTATTGCTTTCCCCTAAACACCCCCTAAAATGTGTACAAATGTTGTGTGTGTGCTTAAATTCATGCAGAGTGCCAGATTATTATTTTTTTGGTTGGGCCAAACTCATTAGGAACCCCCCTCCCCCCAACTGCTAGGTCAGCTGATAGCAATCCTCTATCTGCTGACTTTGCCAAACCCAATATCCACTCTACCTACCTTTTTCCTGGTCAGATTTATGGATGAATTCACCAAAGCATGTAGTGCAAGGGTCTGCCTCAATACTTTCAAATGCTACAGTTTCAAGTTTTTTTTTTTCTCCTATTATTATCTTGATAGGTAATAGCAGAATGTCAAAACGTGCTTCCATTTCTTCTTTTTAAGCAAGGAGGGGCTGGCCAAAGTATCACACATTATTTCTGCATTCAGCTCTCAATGAAGTGGAGAGGGTTACCTGTCCAAAACATCCCCCCCCCCTTCATTTTTTGCAAGGGCCCATCAGATGGGGAGGGTGGGGGGTGATGATTCTGATAAGGGGACCTTATACTTTAGGCTTTAAATACTAATTTCCCCAAATGTTATACTGATATTGTCCAAAAATGTTTGTGTCTAATCTGCTTGCAATGTTGATGTGCAAAATTACTAATTTTTTTTGTCTTGTTTCACTCCACAGTTTCCTTCAACTGCTGTGTTCTGCACAATTTCTTGAAAAGACATTCAGCAAAGTATGTGGTCTCAGTTGGCTAAGATGCAGACTTGCCTGAAAATGACAACCTCACGGCCCTTGAAGCTGCTCGTCCTGGCTTGCCCCCCCAAAGCGCCCGCAAGGTCAGAAACCAATACATGGAGTACTTTGTGGGTAGGGGGGCCATTGATATGCCAGACAATGTCTGAGAGGCATTTTTTTAATACATTTTTCTTTGAAACTCCAATCTAATAATCTTTGTTTTCATTTACTACTTGGCTTTGTTTTAGGTGTCTCATAGGTATTTTTGCTGTTTTTTTTGGGCCTTTTTCTACAACAGTGCAAACCCAAGTTCTGAGCAAGATGAGGTGCCAGTCTCTTCTTCAGATAATCTTATTATGTTGTGGGTCTTCTACACACACCTTGTTTTTGTTGCTAATGTATGTAGTGCATTACTGATAAAAATATTGCTCATTTTCAGCACCATGGCAGAAATATGTGGGGTCATGAAAATGCCGTGATTAGGGAAATGTAAACATCACTGTGGGTGTTATTGAATAAAGGCACATCCACTATGCACTACAAGTGCACCTGAAACTGCAAAGTGGATTTGCCTTTAGTAAATAACACCCATTGCCACAGAAACCAACAACTTTACTCCAAATTCTGCTTTTGCGCATTGAAAAAGGAAGCCACACATTGTTGATAATTTCACTTTTTACTCAAAGCACATTCACATGTGTGTTTAAAAAAGGGTTTTACAACAAACCAACATATTTGGTGTATAGAAAACATTATTTTGGGTAACATTTTTATAACTTGGCTTTTTTGTGTAAACAGGCATGTATCAAAGCATAACCTACAGTACACAGGAACTTACAAAGTTCAACTTTGAAAAGTGAAGACAATATCAGACATGAGTATGTACAAACTGTGCTGATATTGCCTTCATCACATGGGGTGTCACCCCTGGAAAAGCCAAATTTGGAAGATGCACACACTGAGAATACAAAAGTGGCCATTTTTCTCCTGATCCCATGCCTAATGTCAACATGTGCTATCTCCCATCATGGGGTATCAATGTACATGTTTTGGGGGTGCACCCCCTTCATCTCATCCACTTTCCACAAAACACGTACATTGATCCCCCCGTGATGGAAGATAGTACATGTTGACACACTGTGTGCATCTTCCAAATTTGGCTTTTTGAAAAATATAAAAGTTTTTTGAAAAAAAAACTATGCTAGCTAGTTTGGGGTGTTTCAGACTCTCCCCAAAACATCAATGATGTTCTTCATTTTCTGTTGAACATCATTGATGTTTTTCTGTATATTTTCTAAATCACGATTGCACCCCATTATCTCCCCAATGAGGATCTGGGCACTTTCACTGGTAAAATGTGATTCTTCTTCCACATCACCTAAAAAAATAAATAAACACACCATGTATTATAAATATGCAGAACATACATTAACCACTTGACCACTGGGCACTTAAACGCCCTTAATAATCAGACCAATTTTCAGCTTTCGGTGCTCTTACATTTTGAATGACAATTACTCAGTCATGCAACACTGGACCTATATGAAATTTTTGTCCTTTTTTTCACACAAATTGAGCTTTCTTTTGGTGGTATTTAATCACTGCTCGGTTTATTATTTTTTAAATTAAATACAGAAAATTCTGTTAAAAAAATGAATTTTTCTTTGTTTCTGTTATAAAATTTAGCAGATTAGTAATTTTTTCTTGATAAGTTTTGGCCAAAATTTATACTACTACATATCTTTGGTAAAAATAAGTACAAATTGGTGGATATTATTTGGTCATTGTGAAAGTTATAGAGTCCACAAGCTATGGTGCCAATATCTGAAAATTTATCACACCTGAAGTACTGACGGCCTATCTCATTTCTTGAGACCCTAACATGCCAGAAAAGTACAAATACCCCCAAAATGACCCCTTTTTGGAAAGAAGACATTCCAAGGTATTTAGTAAGAGGCATGGTGAGTTTTTTGAAGTTGTCATTTTTTCCCACAATTCTTTGCAAAATCAAGATTCTTTTTACTTTTTTTTTTCACAAAATTGGCATATTATCAGTTTATTTCTCACACACAGCATATGCATACCACAAATTACACCACCAAAACACATTCTGCTATTACTCCCGAGTACGGCGATACCACATGTGTGAGACTTTTACACAGCGTGGTCACATACAGCGCCCAACATGCAGGGAGCGCCATCAGGCGTTCTGGAGCACCCATGACAATTCTGACATTTCTCTCCTACATGTAAAAATCATCATTTATTTGCTAGAAAATTACATAGAATCCCAAAACATTATATATGTTTTTTTAGCAAACACCCTGGAGAATACAATGGTGGTCATTGCAACTTTTTATCTTGCACGGTATTTACGCAGCAATTTTTCGAATGCATTTTTTTGGAAAAAAAACAGTTTTGTGCTTAACCACTTATAACCACCGTATATATGCATTGGCCGGGTGGAAGCTGTCTACTTCTGATAGGACGTTCAGGAACGTCCTTCAGAAGGAGCGGGATCGCGCACGCGCGTGCCCGCGCAGGGGCGCGATCACGATGTGCTCGTGTCACCTGGACACGGCACATCTCAGATCGGCAGGAGGGCTCTGTGATTGGCCCTCCTGATCACATGACGGCCGTGTCAATCACAGCCGTCATGTGATGTAAACAAACAGCCGGTTGCTAGGCAATCGGCTCCTCCTCTCCTCACACAGAAGTCATCGCTGAGGAGAGGAGAGCAGATCGCTGCAGCCGGCTGATGATCAGTGAGTATGAGCTGTTTTTTACAGCTTTTTACTCACTGATCACCAGTCTAGTGTAATACACACAACACACCACACAGTATAAACACAATGTCCCCACATATGTCCCCAAAACACACATGTCCCCAAAACATACATGTCCCCAAATAATAAAACACATGTCCCTAATAATAAAAACATGTCCCCCACATATGTCCCACTAAAATCACATGTCCCAATGATTATCTGCACACGTATGTACATGATCATTTGCGTACATATGTCCGTGATCACACAAACCAATTATTATACACTTAACGGAATTTTTTTTACCAAAAACATGTAGCAGAATACATTTTGGCTTAAATTTATGACAAAATTTGATTTTATTGGATTTCTTTTAAAATAGAAAAAAGAAAATATTGTTTTTTTTCCAAATTTTCCGCTTTTTTTGTGCTTATATCGCAAAAAATAAAAAACGGAGTCGTGAATAAATACGACCAAAATAAAGCTCTATTTGTGCGAACAAAATGATAAAAATTTCATTTGGGTACAGTGTAGCATGACCGCGCAATTGTCACTGAAAGCGCTAGAGCGATGAAAGTGCCCTGTATTGAAGTGGTTAAAAAAAAAAAACACAGTAAAGTTAGCCCAATTTTTGCATAATGTGAAAGATGAAGTTACGCTGAGTAAATAGATACCTAACATGTCACTCTTCAAAATTGCACACGCTCGTGGAATGGCGCCAAACGTCGCTACTTAAAAATCCCCATAGGCGACGATTTAATTTTTTTTTACTGGTTATATGTTTTGAGTTACAGAGGAGGTCTAGGGCTAGAATTATTGCTCTCGCTCTAACGTTCGCAGCGATACCTCACATGTGTGGTTTGAACACCGTTTTCATATGTGGGCGGGACTTACGTATGCGTTTGCTTCTGCATGCGAGCACATGGGGAGAGGGGCGCTTTAAAAAAAAAAAATTGTATTGTTAATTTTACTTTATTTATTCTAGTTTGACATTTTTTTCCCCAAAAATAAATTTTTTGATCACTTTTATTCCTATTACAAGGAATGTAAACATCCCTTTTAATAGGAATATGGCATGACAGGTCCTCTTTACAGTGAGATATGGGGTCAATAAGACCCCGCATCTCACCTCTAGGCTGGGAAGCCTGAAAAAAAAAAGATTCTGGCTTTGATCGTATTGGCGAGTCGGTAGAAGCACCGGAGGGCGGCGGGAGGGGGGGATGTCTATGGCTGGGTATTGCAGGGTATCACCAACTATGGCTGGGTATGGCTGGGTATCTCTGAGTATGGCTGGGTATCTCAGAGTATGGCGTTGCAGAGTATTGTGTTGCAGAGCATTGCAGGATATTGGCGGGTGTTGCAGAGCATTGCAGAGTGTTGCAGGGTATTGGCGGGTGTTGCAGTGCATTGCAGAGTGTTGCAGGGTATTGGCGGGTGTTGCAGAGCATTGCAGAGTGTTGCAGGGTATTGGTGGGTGTTGCAGAGCTTTGCAGAGTGTTGCAGGGTATTGGCGGGTGTTGCAGAGTATTGCAGAGCGTTGCAGGGTATTGCAGAGTGTTGCAGGGTATTGCAGAGTGTTGCAGGGTATTGCAGAGTGTTGCAGAGTATTGCAGAGTGTTGCAGGGTATTGCAGAGTGTTGCAGAGTATTGCAGAGTGTTGCAGGGTATTGCAGAGTGTTGCAGGATATTGCAGGGTATTGCAGAGTGTTGCAGGGTATTGCAGAGTGTTGCAGGGTATTGCAGAGTGTTGCAGGGTATTGCAGAGTATTGCAGAGTATTGCAGAGTATTGCAGAGTAATGCAGAGTAATGCAGGGTATTGCAGAGTATTAGCTGGCATTGCAGAGTATTGCAGGGTATTGCAGAGTAATGGCAGGGAATTGAGGGGTTAAATTTCGGTGAGCAGCGATGTGGGCACTGCAGATGCAGCCCACATCGCTGCTGACACCGATCTCTTCCCCCTCCGCTGTACCGATCGGTACAGAGAGGGGAGGGAGGAACCGGCGTCATAAGATGACGCCGGTTTGTTTACATGTGATCACTCCGTCATTTGACGGAGCGATCACGGATGCTCTCGAGTGCGCGCCCCAGGGGGCACGCGAGAGCGGAATTCTGGGAGGACGTCATATGACGGCCTCCCAGAGTTAAACAACCGCCCTGTAGCCGTCATTCGGCTATGGGCCGGTTGTTAAGTGGTTAATTAGCTTAGCGGAAGCTGTGGTCTTCAACACTCACCCGTTGTGGTGACAATTTGTCCAACTTAAACAATCTCTCCTTCCTCCTCCTCCGCTTCTGGTGTTGGAATTTCCCTCTTCTTTGGGAGGTGTGGGGTCCCCAGTGTCCTCAGACGTCCCGAGTCTTCTCTCCCCTATGAGAATGTAAAAAAGGAATACTTAGCACACAGAGGGCAGAAATAGGAATATGAAACATTGCTTGGAAGTGTCGTACAATTGTGTTTTTTGGTCGAGTTCAAAGGTGAGAACATTATTTTGGACACTTTCTAAAGCTGGAATACTTACCTGCAGTGTGAACAAATGTAGTGAAGTGTAATTTGGAAAAACATCATTTTGGGAGTGGGCTAACGAACGATGTTTAGTACAAACAATTGAACCCATGAACTTGAAAGTGGCCATTTTAAACTGTACAACATTAAATCAAAGCACATGGAGCAGTATGCAAGCAATATTATTATTATTATTATTATTATTATTATTATTATTATTAATATGAACACATGACAACTACTTACTTTTTTGAAGAACTCGCTTGATCCTTCTGTACTGATCGTGCTCCCTCAGTTTCAGGTCTGACCAGCGTTTTCTCAGTTGATCCTTGGATTGTCATAACCCAAAATTCTTCTGAAGACTCTTCACAACTTTAGTCATGGCCTTGGCCTTTCTGATATTTGGGTTTGGGTGAGGTCCATACTTCCCATCATAGTCGTTCCTCTTCAATATGTCCACCATCTCCAACATCTCTCCAAAAGACATATTTGAGGCCTTAAATCTTCTCCTCCAGGATCGGGACGTTTCAGGCTCCGGGCTTTCCTCGCCCTCCTCCTCGTTAGTGGAACTTTGATTGCGCACCTGCGTTCTCTCCGCCATGTGCTCTCCCCACTGTTCCGAAAGAGAAGGGGCGGGGAATAGTCTAGAAAGAAAGTCAGGGGCGGGCGGAGTTTCACGCATGCACACTTTATATAAAACGCAACACGCGATCTGTGAGCAGAGTCAGGAGCTTACGTGCCAATCGTTCACACAAAGGTACAATTTTAACTTGGCACATCACTAGCCTATACTGCTTCTATATAGGCCTATGTTGGGACAAGATTAGGAGAGTTTAGTCTGACATTATTATTAGGGTTTGTCTTGTGTTGTGTCTTGCAGACAAAATGGATCCCGTCAAGAACACAAATTTTATGGGGCTATTCATTGATCTGCTCACGGAGGTGCCCTGCCTGTGGCAGAAGAACAACCCCTTTTATAATGACCGAAGAAAGAGGAAGGCAGCGCTGGAGAAACTTCTTGCTTTGGTGAGGATCATGGTCCCCACGGCAGACATGACCTATGTGATGTTTAAAATTGGTGCCCTGAGGAGTACATATCTCAGGGAGCGAAAGAAGCACCAGGATTCCCTGAGATCAGGAGATCCAGATGCCATTCATATCCCCAGGATGGTGTACTATGAGAGGCTGCATTTTCTGGCAGACCACGGGGAACCCACGCCACCACTCTCCACTCTTCCTTTAAGGCTTCTTTCACCCCCAGCTGAGGCTTCTGATGTACAACCTGGGTCTTCCAGGCAGCAACATGTGGAGGGGCCCAGCTTGAGACAGGTATAGCATTGTTGAACATATTTCGTGTTGTACATTTAATGATGTTAACTAGATGTTATTATTGATCAGTAAGTTGTGAATTAACAAAGTGGTTTACATATCAATAGACAGTAGTGACCAAAAATGATTGGGACAAGAATGAAAAATGCTGGGCTCAGAATGATAGTCGGTTCTATTTGGTAACATTCAATTTGCAACAGTCATGAGCACAAAATTGTGTGATTGATGACCAAAAAACTAAAACTATGTCCCATTTTCATACACAGGAAGACCTCAGCCGGGAGGAGGCTGTGGCAAGTGGCAGCCAGGAGGTCGACCATCGCCCTCCTCCTCCTCCTCCTGCCACAACTACAGGAGCCGAGCCACAGCCTGGAAGGAAGCCTGGAGGGAAGTGCCCAAGGAAGACCAGAGAGTGATGGCCTGGGTTCAGTCTGGTCTGACAGAAGATGCAGCCTCTTGTAGAACCACAGCCTGGGGACATAGATGGCATCTGCTCTTCCTGATCTCTTAGACTTCTGGACCAGACTGCTCTCCCTGAGATATGTACTCCTCAGGCCAGCAATTTTGCATTTTCAAATTAGTTCATGTCTGCCCTGGGGGCCAAAGGCTTCGCCAAATTGAGCAGTTTCTCCAGCGTTGCCTTCCTGTTTATTTGTTTGACACCTAAATAAAGGGTTTTTTTTGGTTGAAGAAATACTTGCATATGTGTTTTACTTCAAAAAGGACAGTTTATTTGTGAGTAGGTAGGTACATTTCAAAAATACAAAGTCAAATGAATAACAAGGGGCACCAACACCAAACAACCTCCTGTAGATTAAAAAAGAAAACAATAAATAAAAAAGATAATAATGGTGTTGTGGTAAGTTGACACACAAAACACCAAAAAAAAAGCAAACTGTCAAAAAAGGAGATGCTGACTAAAAAAACCAACCACAAATAAAATAAAATAAAAATTGGGTAGATGTGACAAATTAAAATATTGTATTGCTGAAATTAGTCAAAAGAATAAAGAAATACGTTTTGGAGAAGTGTGTGTGTGTGAATATGAGTAGCAAAACAACTTCATTTTTGTAGCACTGTAAAGAAAAAGAGAATGTGCTGCATGAAAGAATTTTCAACATTGCAGCGTGACGAATGTGCTATATCGATTACAAGTAGTAGTTTTACCTGAGCCAGCGCTTCCGTCTCAGAATTTTATTGTGAGCATGCGTGGCACCTTGTCCGTTAGACTAGGATACACACGATCAGAACTGACGTGATCAGATCATGTCGGAAAATTTTATAGCCAAGCTGTAAAACTTGGTCCATCGGATATTCAGAGGGAAACAGTCCGAAGGAGCCCACACACTTTATCCGACAACTCTCCAAAAGACATATTTGAGGCCTTAAATCTTCTCTTCCAGGATCGGGACGTTTCAGGCTCCGGGCTTTCCTCGCCCTCCTCCTCGTTAGTGGAACTTTGATTGCGCACCTGCGTTCTCTCCGCCATGTGCTCTCCCCACTGTTCCGAAAGAGAAGGGGCGGGGAATAGTCTAGAAAGAAAGTCAGGGGCGGGCAGAGTTTCACGCATGCACACTGTATATAAAACGCAACACGCGATCTGTGAGCAGAGTCAGGAGCTTACGTGCCAATCGTTCACACAAAGGTACAATTTTAACTTGGCACATCACTAGCCTATACTGCTTCTATATAGGCCTATGTTGGGACAAGATTAGGAGAGTTTAGTCTGACATTATTATTAGGGTTTGTCTTGTGTTGTGTCTTGCAGACAAAATGGATCCCGTCAAGAACACAAATTTTATGGGGCTATTCATTGATCTGCTCACGGAGGTGCCCTGCCTGTGGCAGAAGAACAACCCCTTTTATAATGACCGAAGAAAGAGGAAGGCAGCGCTGGAGA